>NW_027361707.1:17642500-18842500 GCF_039654945.1 Dendrobates tinctorius
GATGGTATAGGATGTAACATTACCTTGTCCTGGTGACAGCCTAGATAAGTAGGAACAAGAGATCTGCGAGTTTGGAAACTCATCTGACAGAAGTGGCGACAAGGAAGGCAGCTTTCCAGGAAAGGAGTGAACGAGAGAGCACTTACATTTGCTGCTGCGATCGGACATGTGCTACATGGCAGATGGTGCATCCGACGCACTGGACAGTGGGCAGGAAACCTGGACCACTGCTGCAAAAGTCAATGAGGAACTTGATAGGTGCTGCATCTGAGTTACTAGATGGCGGTCAGGAAACTTGGACCACCGCTGCAAACGACCATTAGGAACGTGACAGGTGGTGCATCTGAGTCACTAGATGGTGCGTGGTAAATGGTACGTCTGACTCACTGGATAGTGGGCATGTGACATGGACCACTGCTACATTCGACCATTAGGTACGTAGTAGATGGTATATCTGGCTCACCAAATGGTGGACAGAACACTAGTACTACTGCTGCAATCGACTAGGAGGTACATGGTAAATGGTGTATCTGACTGACCGAATGGTGGACAGAACAATAGTACCGCTGCTGCAATCGACCAGGAGGTACGTGGTAAATGGTGCATCTGATACACTAAATAGTGGTCAGAAAATGTGGACTGCAGCTGTGATCGACCATGAGGTACGTGGTAAAAGGTACATCAGACTCACTGGGTAGGGGACCAAACACTAGAGCTGTTATTCCTACAGCACCTAAAGTCCAATTCCCCATGGATGGAAAAGCTGGTGGGCATAAGGATAATTTCACATTAGCGTTATTTTGAGCAGCGCATCGTGCGCAATAGAAACGCATGCAAAAAATGCATCATGCGTTTTTGCATGCGTTTGCGCTTATGCGCATTCGTTCTCTAGGGGTTAGAACCAGTGTCTACATATTTTTACGCCAAAAACGCATACGCACGAAAAAGGAGACAAACGCATGTCCATGCGCACGCCTGCGTTCCCATAGACTGTAATGCGTTATTTTGTTGCATTCCGTGCGCAACCATGCGCATGCGTTTTTGATGCCTTTCGGCGGACCCAAAAATGCAACAGGTTGTGTCTGGTGCGCCTAGGCGCACACCTTGAAAAAACGCATGCTCACGAAAACGCATACGAACGGGTGCAAACACAAGACCATACGCATGCCATGTTAAACATAGGTAAGCATGACGCATGGACGTGCACGATACTCTGCGCAAAAAAAAAAAAAAAAGCTAATGTGAAACCAGCCTAAGGCTGGGTTCACACGTAGCGGAATTCCCGCGGAAGTTACCGTGAGAATTCCGGAATTCCATTCCGCGGGAAAATCGCATTTTAAATTCCTGCGATTTTCCCGTGGAAAAAATAGCGATTTGCAAGTGTAATTATTTGGCAGAATGCTAGCGTTTTCCAAGGGATCTGTAGCATCGCTTGGAGAACTGATTGACAGGTTGGTCCCACTCGTCAAACATAGTGTTTGACGAGTGTGACCAACTTTTTACTATTGAGGCTGCCTATGCGGCATCAGTAGTAAAAAGATCCAATGTTAAAAATAATAATAATAATAATAATAATAATAAAAAAATTGTGTTATATTCACCTTCCGACGTCCCGCGCAGTGTCCCCTGGCCTCTGCGATGCTCCGGCAGGTCCCGTTCCCAGTGATGCATTGCGGTAATGACCTTTGATGAAGTCAGCAAAGGTCATCGTAATGCATTACTGGGAATGGCACCTGCCGCGTGTATCGCTAAAGCCTGGGGACGCTGCGCGGGACATCGGTAGGTGAATATAACCAGATTTTTTTATTTTAATTCTATTTTTTACAGGGATATGGTACCCAGAGCCCGGAGGACAGTCTCCTCTCCTCCGGACCGTGGGTACCATCTGCAAATGTTCTGCTTACTTTTCGCATGGTGGGCACAGCCACATGCGGAAAGTAAGCAGAACAATGCATTCCTATGTGGGCGGAATTGCCGCGATTCCGCAAAATAATGAGCATGCAATTCCGCCGTGGGAAAATCCGCAGCATTAGCACTGCATTGCGGAATCCCATAGGATTGCATGGGATGCTGTTTTTTTGCGTTTTCGCGGCAAAATCGCGCGTTAAAAACCGCCGCGAAGAAAAGCACAACGTGTGAACGCAGCCTAAGATATTGTATACATAAACAAAGCACAGTCATGTCTGTCCAAAATAAAAGGGTGTCCTGGAGTCATTAGAGACACAGGTGCTATAAGCTACTGAGTTACAAACTGGCCGATTTGGAGGGCAAGGGGGAGCTCTCCTGGAGGGAATGAAGTTGAAACATATAGGCAGAGCGTCTAGACGGGGCGTCTGGCCCAAACACTGCAGTACAGCAGGTAGATGTGTGCTCATGATACTCAGTGGAAAAAATATGGTGCTGAGCAGTCAGCATTAAGGAAAAAAAGGGCGCGTTGACTTCCCGTGCCAGATGAGTTCCTGCGCTATTGGGGATCAAGTCACGCAGAGATACCTGTCCTGGAGGTACGGAATCTATCTTCGCAGCACGATAATGAAGACCGTCATCAGACGTCCCGGAGGGACATGCGGCATGAGAGTACCTGGTCCCAGGGCAGTATGTCGGGCGGCTGTAAGGTACCAATACCGTCTTCCCACCCTGCACATCTGGCTCTGGAGAGCGAGCGGGCTAGGGTGTACTGGCAAGGACCAGTCCGCATCTTTGGCCTTGCGGATGCTCCAAACACACTTGAAGTGTTAGGAGGCATGGGGTCCTGCCTGGCAGACACGAGAGGGTACAGTAGTGACTTATTCCCACACTGTCCTCCCAGTCTCTAGGGGGGAAGCGCAGTGACCAGTTACACTCTGTCACGCAGAATCAAAAGCTGCATCTGAAATAGAGAGATCATTTTCTCCTCATTTTCTCCACACATACCGCTTAGAATTATCACCAAAAAGTTCTGTCTCATCAGACCAGAGAATCTTATTTCTCAGTCTGGGATTCCTTCATGTGTTTTTTAGCAAACTCTATGTGGGCTTTCATATGTCTAGCACTGAGGAGAAGCTTCCGTCGGGCCACTCTGCTATAAAGGCCGGACTGGTGGAGGGCTGCAGCGATAGGTGACTTTGTGATCTCCCTACTGCATCTGTGGAGCTCAGCCACAGTGATTTTGGGGTTCTTCTTTACCTCTCTCACCAAGGTTCTTCTACCATGATTGCTCAGTTTGGTTGGACGGCTAGGTCTAGGAAAACTTCTGGTGGTCCCAAACTTCTTCCATTTAAGGATTATGGAGGCCAGTGTGCTCTTAGGAATCTTGAGTGCTGCAGAAATTCTTTTGTAACCTTGGCCAGATCTGTGCCTTGCCACAATTCTGTCTCTGAGCTCCTTGGCCAGTTCCTTTGACCTCATGATTCTCATTTGGTCTGACATGCACTGTGAGCTGTGAGGTCTTGTATAGACAGGTGTGTGCCTTTACAAATCAGGTCCTATCAGTTTAATTAAACACAGCTGGACTCCAATGAAGGAGTAGAACCATCTCTAGGAGGATCACAAGGAAATGGACAGCATGTGACTTAAATATGAGTGTCTGAGCAAAAGGTCTGAATACTTCTGACCATGTGATATTTAAGTTTTTCTTTTTTAATATTTGCAAAAATTTCTACATTTGATTTTTTTTGTTCAAGATGGGTGCAGAGTGTACATTAATGAGAACAAAATGAACTTGTTTGAATTTACCAAATGGCTGCAATGAAACAAAGAGTGAAAAATTTAAAGGGGTCTGAATACTTTCCGTACCCACTGTATCTTGGGCATGCTCGGATAATATGTTCAAGTCCCTGCAGCTGTTAGACAGTGGCAACACATGCGGGGATTGCCTGTCATGCAGCTGCAGGGACTCGAAAATATTATTCAAGCACACCGAAGATACTCAGATAACACCCGAGCATGCTCAGCTAACACGTTATCCGAGAACATTCACTCATCACTATTATTTATCCAAACAATGTGCAACCAAACATTAAGTTGAGGGTGCCAACAATTTTGTTCAGCCCATTTTTTTGTGTGAAATTATGTTCAATTTGCGTTTTTTGCTCTGTTTTTTTTTGTGTTTTTCCAGTACACACAAAGGAAATAAACATGTGTATAACAAACGTGTAATTGCAATACATTTCTGGGAAAAATGCTTCATTTTGTGAAACAATTTCAAGGGTGCCAACACTTTCAGCCATGACTAACTATATATATATATATATATATATATATATATATATATATATATATATATATATATATATAGGAATTGTCTCAACTGTCTCCAGCTCTGTGAGACTATGTGCACACGCTGCGGATTGGTATCTGCGGAACCGCAGGTAAAACGACCTGCGGTTTATCACCTCCACAATGGAGGAGATGGTAAACCGCAGCAGAATCCGCAGAAAAGATGTGACATGTCATTTCTTTCTGCGGATACAAAACAGCAGCTTTTCCGCAGTTAAAAATCTGCAGCATGTGCACAGCAGAATGTAAATCACATAGACTTACATGCTACTGTACACTGTCTGCAGAACTGCAGCGGCCAAAACCGCAGCGGATCCGCAGCAAAAACCGCAGCGTGTGCACATAGCCTAACTTGCCATCTGCTCTTTTTGTGAGGGTAGTTCCTTTTATGCAGCACTCTGCCAGCACTATAGGAGCTGTAACTTTCCCTCACTTGCAAGCACTCTTTGCTCCTTCTATTGTCCAATGACTTGAGTGCCCTGAACTGAAAATCCGCTTCTCTATTACGCCTCTATGCCACCTGACAGTAAATTAGAGAGAAAACGTCCCAACCACTTTGGGTCAATAGGTTGGAGATCAAAGAAAATTACCCTGGCTTCCCTTTCTGCATCCAGCGTTCCTCCCACTTGTTCTTGCAGCAAGGCGTACGCTCTCTGCAGGGCCTGGTACTCTCGGGTCAGCTGGCGAAACCTTAAATCAGCTTCTTCTTTTGGAGTGTTCTTCAAAGGGTAAGGAAAAATGGAGCAAATTATCAAACATGAATCATTCAAATACCTGCAGACATGACATTTTCCGTGTGGCAGATTCTGCCCGTGCCTGTCCTGTGCATTCAGGGGTCTGGAGAAAAGGCTCTGCCGCCTCCTGCCCTTCATGATTAGGCCGTATTGCCCAAATCCTCAGCAATTTATAGCACAAAGAAGGTGAACAGGGTTTACAAAATCCAAATCACGTTGTGGGGGAAAAAAAAAAAAAAAAAAACCTGCAGAAAATTGAGAGCACGCTGAGAGTTTTCATGTCTCCGCCATCTTCATTGAAATACTTCTATGGAATTGAAAAAAAAAAAAAATTGGCGATTTTATAAAAATATAGCACCACACCTGTCTGCAGGCCGTGTGTGGTATTGCAGCTCTTCCTTGTTCACATTAATGGACCCGAGATGCATTACTAGACTTCACCCATGAACTGCTATATGGAAGAAAGCAACCTTGGTTTTTCTAATCATGTACAACCTTCCAGCAATATTACACCCCTGAAAGCAGAAAAATGCATTTAGTGCTTTCGAAGTGAGGGGGTCATGGCTTAAAAACGCCACGCACCTACAGCACCTACTGAATGTGTTGCTTGATTACACAAAGTTGCCAAAATGTGAGACAAATGCTTAGCCCTAGCATCGGCTGCCTTTAGACATTTACGTCGGAAAAATTAAAAAAAATTTCCTTAACATATCCTTTTTGTTACTGGACCCTGTGGGATTCAATATTCTACAGTCCTGCACTCTCTTGGCTATTTTGTGAGCTTTACAACCACTCCCACCTACAAGATCCTATCCCAATATGTAGTAAGTGCAATAATAATAATAATAGCAGCAAATAGCACCAATTAGAAATGTAGTACAGTTCTCCTGATAAGCTATGTCGCTTACCCCATGTGCAGGGCATTGCAGTTGCTTGGTTACGACCACTCCATATAGTGACAGTTAGCCGTTATTGGTTGTAACCATGGATACCTAAGCTACTGCAACGCCCTGCACATGGGGCAAGCAACATAGCTTATCAGTAGAACTATACTAAATTACTAATAGGAGGTATTTGCTATGATTTTTATTATTACACTTACTACATATTAGGTTAGGATCTTGGAGGTGGGGAAACCCCTTTAAAGACGAGCGCCTTCAGTGAGTGGCAACATCGAGTCTATCTTACATCACTGACTATACAGCAGACCAGCAGGTGGGACGTTTTCCACCAAAAAAAAGCCTTTACAAGGGTTATCCGGGACTTTTATATCAATGGTCTATTCTTACAATAGGCCATAAATATTAGATAAGTGGATAAATGTCAATTACTAATTATTTACAGAGCCAAGATCGGCATTAATGCAGCGGCGGCCCGAGGAACTTACATCTTCTATGTCTTCTTCAGGCGTCGCTGGTGTCCGGTCCGTCTTATCGGTGTTGTAGGAGGTGACCGAAGAGGTTTCTGAATCCACGGATTCCTCGTCAAATCCAAAAAACGTCTCCACAACATGCCTCTAAATATAAAAAATAAAGAAAAAGAAAGTTCAAATATGAAACCCACTTTCTAGATTTTTCAGACAGCATAAAAAAATATATAAAAAGCAAAATACTGTAAGATATGAAATCAAATAATTAGCTGCTGATTTAACCAGTTAGTCCTGGGACACAACATACTATATTGCATTTCTGTGCTAGAAATACATGCCGGAATATTAGACATTCTGGATTATTGGACGGTTATAAAAAGTATAAACAACTATTTTGTTGGGTAGGTCAACAATGTTCAGAAGGTCTCCAGCTGATGTGGAACTAGAGCTCCCAGCATGCCAATAAAGCCTGCAGCTGTCAGATCATGCTGGGAGTTGTAGTTTCACAATGGCTGGGGAGAGTATTACGGACTGCTATTAAAGGGAATCTGAAACCAAGATATGTAGGGGCAGAGACCCTGATTCTAGGAATATGTCACTTACTGGGCTGCTTGCTGTCATTTTGATACAATAACAGTCTTTTTCTGCTGTAAGTATAACAGTTCTCTAATCCGGAGTCCTGTATAACCCCGCCCACATCACTGATTGTAGTGCATACACAAAGCAGCCAATCAGTGGTGTGGTTAGACCAGGAGGCACAAGACACCCTAGTCCAGAAGTAATAATCTCCTGTTGATAAAACACTGATTTTATTGAAACAGCAACACACAGTCAGGTAAGTGATACATAGCTGGAATCAGGATCTCTGACCCTACATTATGCTGCGCTCAGATTATGTAGCAAAAACCTGCCGATATATTCACTTTAAAAGAGGTAAAAAAAAAACCTGTAGACACAAAATATTTTATTATTATTATGCTATAACTTAAATTTTTTTGGAAGATCGGAGAATCTAGAGCACAAGTGCCAGAGTATGAGAATTTCTGGACTGTCAGGTGCCAGACAAAGTCTTTTATTAAGCTTGAGTGTAATTATTAGGAGGCCATTAGTCAGGATACTTTCACTAATCACCCGGGGAGCTGTCACAATGTGTTCCAGTGACGACATGCTGATGGTGCATGGAGATAACTGGGAGCGGAGTTTCTACCGTTACCGCACCCCGGGGACATAGCGTCTCAGAGCAGTGTATGATGTTCTACACCTGCCTCCTCTGAAAGCGTGATTACCCCGACCAAAACAATAATTATCCAGCAATAACACAGACTGTAGCGGCGCCCCCACTCCTCCTCGTATCTGACATAAGTTATTCTGTAATGCCTTTATTGTCTGTGCAAGTCCCCTCTAAAATGTGAAGTGCTGCGGAATATGCAGGCGCTATAGACATAAAAGGGATGATAACATGCAGTGTACTGGATGTGTACACACACACATTAACATTGACATGCACAGGTAAGTACATGAGATTTAACCCCTTAACGATCAGAGGTATTTTTGTTTTCGCGTTTTCGTTTTTTGTGCCACTTCTTCCCAGAGACATAAAACTTTTTTTATTTTTCCGTCAATATGGCCATGTGAGGGGCTTGTTTATTGCGGGACGAGTTGCACTTTTGAACGACAGCATTGGTTTTAACATATCGTCGTGTATTGGAAAACGGGGGGAAAAAAATCCAAGTGAAGTGAAATTGCAAAAAAAGTTGTTTTTAATTTTGTTTACCATGTTCACTAAATGCTACAACTGACCGGCCATTATGATTCTCCAAGTCATTACGAGTTCATAGACCCCAAACATGTCTAGGTTTTTTTTTTTATTTTATTTAGGTGGTGAAAAAAAAGAAAAAAAAAAAAAAGCGCCGCCATTTTCCAAGACCTGTAGCGTCTCCATTTTTCGTGATCTTGGGATGGGTGAGGGCTTATTTTGGCACGCAGAGATGACGTTTTTATTGATACCATTTTGGTGCAGATACGATCTTTTGATTGCCCGTTATTGCATTTTATTGCAATGTAGCAGCGACTCAAAAAAAAAAAAAAATGTAATTCTGACATTTTGAATTTTTATTTAGCGATCGGGTTAATTATTTTATATGTTGATAGAGCGGGCGATTCTGAACACGGCGATACCTAATATGTGTATGTTTGATATTTGTTTTATTGTTTTATTTTGAATGGGGGGCGATTTGAACTTTTATATATTTTTTTTTTTTTTTTTTTTTTTTTTACTTTTAGCATGCTTCAATAGTCTCCAATAGTCTTGCTGTATTTAATTTTTGGAAGATTTTTATTGCTCTTTTTGTGGCTTTGCTTTTAACCCCTTAACGACCGCCGATACGCCTTTTAACAGCGGTAATTAAGGGTACTAAAACCACAGCACCGCTAATTCACGGCGCTGTGGAGAAAGTACATAGTGCCCCCCAGTGTCGGATTTTCTCCGGGGTCTCGGCTGCCAGGGGTAGCCGAGACCCCAGAGAACATGAATCGGTCGGTTTTTACTGACCCCGCTTTTGCGATCGACGTTATTAACCCTATAACGGCGACCGCAAAAAAAAAAAAAAAAAGCCACGATTATGCATTAAATATCTCGTTCCTCTGATGTGATCGCACATCAGAGGAGAGAGAAATAGGGTCCCCGATCCCCCCCGGTACCTCTCCGTCCCCTCCTGGTGGTCCCGCCGGCGTCCTCCGATAGGCGCCGCCATCTTGAAAATCTGATGGCTCCGGCTGGCAGATTCCATTCATTATTTTGATCATAGTGATCAAAATAAAAAAAAAAAAAAATAGTACATAACCCCCCCGTTTATCACCCCCTTATATAGGCAAACATAATGAAATAAAGAAAAAATAAAAATGTTTTTTTCAGTTTTCCGTTAGGGTTGGGCTAGGGTTAGGGCTAGAGCTAGGGTTAGAATTAGGATTAGGGTTGGGATTAGGGTTAGGGGTGTGTTGGGGTTTGGGTTGGAGAAAGAATTGAGGGGTTTCCACTATTTACCAACTTTGGGGGGGGGTCTAAAAATTGGGGTCTAAAAAATTACTTTTGTGGAAATAAAAAAGACTTGATTTTCACGGCTCTGCGTTTATAAACTTCTGTGAAGCGCTTGGGGGTTCAAAGTGCTCACCACACATCTAGATAAGTTCCTTAGGGGGTCTAATTTCCAAAATTGGGTCACTTGTGGGGTGATCTCTGCAGCGATAGAACTTCTCGCTGCAGAGAAATTATCCCTGTTGATAAAGCATCCCGCGAAACGCGCGTCCAGGGCTTCTCCTCTGGGAATTGTTCAGCACTTGCGTTCACTAACATGGGTAAGCGTGCTTAAATGGCTGTGACTATTATTTTTGCACTATGCACTTTATCCTCACCCTGTATACTTTTTCATGGTTATTGTTGTAACTTTGTACTTTATTTGGGTGGTGCAGCGACTACTGACACAGCCTTAATTTTTTGCTTCACCTTCCCATGTCATTAATTTCCCTGAGGAGTATCTTTGTGGAATCTTCCCTTGTCATATGTATCGTATGTTATATATGTGATTTTTTTCAATAAAATTT
This sequence comes from Dendrobates tinctorius, assembly GCF_039654945.1. Taxonomy (NCBI): domain Eukaryota; kingdom Metazoa; phylum Chordata; class Amphibia; order Anura; family Dendrobatidae; genus Dendrobates; species Dendrobates tinctorius. The sequence goes on from NW_027361707.1 coordinate 17,652,461, forward strand.
GTGTCTTTTATGATATTGAAGTCAGCACTCCATTTTCTTGTTTTCAAGAGAGATTATCTTGTCTACTGGGAGAAAAACCCTCGATCGAAGGGTGTCGAACAATAGGCCCAGATACACAAGACGTTGTGTCGGAACCAGGCAGGACTTCTTTTTGTTGACGAGCCACCAGAAATTGGACAGGGTGTCGAGAACGATGGTAAGACTTTGGCGAGTCTGGTGAAAAGACGGAGCTTTGATTAGAATGTCGTCGAGGTACGGAAAGAGGACGAGACCTCTGATTCTCAACAACGCCATCAACACCGCCAAGATCTTTGTAAATACTCTGGGCGCGGTGGTGAGACCGAACGGCAGGGCAACAAACTGGTAGTGGACCTGGTGAATCGCAAAACATAGGAATTTCTGATGCCCGGGAAAGATGGGAACATGCAGATAGGCATCTTTAATGTCTACTGAGCACATGAATTCCTGCGCCTCCATGGAAGCGATTACCGAACGAAGAGATTCCATCCTGAAATGTCATAGGCGGACCCTCTTGTTCAGTAACTTGAAGTCCAAGATGGGCCGAACGGCACCGCCTTTTTTCGGCACTACAAACAGGTTTGAATAAAACCCTGTGAATCGTTCTGATTCGGGAACGGGCACAATCACCCCGGAACTGAGGAGAGAGTCGATGGATGCAAAGAAACCCAGAACCAAGGCAGGGTCTTTTGGAGGTCGGGACTCGAAGAAACGATCCCGGGGACGAGAAACGAACTCTATCTTGTATCCTGAGGATACAATTTCCCTGACCCAAGCGTCTTCTGAGGCAAGCCAGACGTCTCTGAAGAAAAGGAGTCGACCGCATAGTTGGGAAGGCGCCTAGAGATTTCGTTGATAGTCATGCTGATGTGGACTGTCCAGTTCTGGACCTGGAGGATCTGCCCTGGGAGGAGTGAGATCGCCAGGAGGGAGTGGGTCTAAAGGAGACCACCTTCCTATCCTGGCGTGCTTGCGGCCATTGTTGGTTGGAAAAGGTTTCTGCCGTTGCGAAGCGGCGGACAGACCGAAAGGGCAGAAACTGACGCCTTGGAGGAGGTCTACGAGGCTTGGACTGAGGGAGAAGAGAGCTTGTGCCTCCAGTGGCGTCCTTAATAATCTGGTCCAGCTGGGATCCAAAGAGACGCGCTCCCTGAAAAGGCAGATTGGTAAGGGCCTTTGTTGAAGACAAGTCCGCCTGCCAAGCCTTGAGCCAAATTGTACGCCGGATTGCAACTACTGCGCAAGACGCGGCATCCAAGGAGGCAGAGACCAGATAATCCCCTGCATGGGAGATCTGGTTGGCCAGTTCGGCCAATCGCTCTGGTTGGGCTCTATCTAGAATGCCCTGGCGGAGATCTTCCGCCCAAGTAGCTATGGCCTTTGCTACTCAAGTTGAAGCGAAGGCCGGGCTTAGCACCGTCGCAGCCGCTTCGAATGCTGACTTTGCTAAGGATTCTATGATCCTATCATTAGAATCCTTCAGAGACGCCACACCTGAAAATCGGAAGGACTGTGTTAGAAAGTCTGGACACGGGAGCGTCTACAGAGGGGGAAGCTGACCAGTTGTCGGTGAGCTCTTTAGGAAATGGATACAGCACGCCGAGGCGCTTTCCTCGTTGAAAGCGCCTGGTCAGATTTTCTCTTTCCCTGGTAAGGGAGCATGCCAAACTCAGAGTCGGAGGCGAAGATTTTGGAAGGTGCTTCTTCCCGTCTGAACGAAACCTCCTAATCTGAGGGTTTCGCAGGGGAGTCTGAGATTTTGAAAGTGTGGTTAATCGCACCAATGAGGTTCTGTACCGTAACCTTCATGTCCGCGTCATGGTCTGAATCTGGCTCTAAAATCTCTTCGGATGGCGCATCCACGAAGGCTTTGCCTGACACAGGTGAGGAGGCATGGGAAGGAGACAGCTGGGAAGGACTATGTGGTGAGATAGGGCGAGGAGAGGATTCCGGCTGGAGATCCTGCCTGGGCATTTTGCGGCTAATGCTGGCTGGCTCAGATGGAGCCTCTTGAGTCCTGCTGGACCCTGCAGAAGTGTCCAGGGGCAACTTATCAAGAACGGCCACTAGGGACTGAGACTCCCTGGTGAGATCCGCCACTGATTGTGATAGTGAAGCCCAGCCAGGAATGGGGGGTTCACTCTCACGTGGAGCAATAGATGGCTCCTGGGCGGCATCAGGCTGAATGGGATTGCTGCAATCTAGCCAGTGGGGAGTGGACTAACCTGAGGGAAGTTTGCGATTGCAAGAAGAACAAGCAAAGAACTTGACTAAGGTGCCAGTGTGAGCCGGAGGATGGGCACGATCAGGCTTAGAGTTAGGCATAATGAAGGAAAGTCACTGAAGCAGTGCCGGAAGGTTGGGGGACCGAGGCAGAGGAGGGTGTCAGTCTGCAGAGCTACTCACGGTCCGGTGTCCTGTAGATACTCCCAGAAAGCGATGCTACACGGCCCGTTTGTACATGCAGGGCCCAAGCAGAGCACAACGGTGTCCGGCTGACATGCTGAGAAGATGGCGGCAGCGTGAGAGGAGCAGAGGATGGAACGCGCGCTTTCAGTGAAGATGGGCGGAGCTAGCCGCCGAACTGAAGGCACCGGCCGCTGGCAAACAATAGGCTAGGGTCCATGAGAGAGGTGGTGGCGGGGCTAGAACGGGCGGGAGAAAAGCCCGCCTAGGAAAGAGGGCGGGAGGCGAAGGCCCAAAATGAAGCTGGGACCTAAAGTAAAAGCGGCGGCCGCCTGTCAGCTCGGGCCGGAGCGGAAGTCCCGCAGCGCTGCCGCGGCAACCCTCCTAAAGATCGCCACCTGATATCTGCTGGGAGAAGCCCGCCTAAGAATGAAGGCGGGGCGAAGAGTAGACCAAGGCCCACACTGAAGCAGGGGCCTGGAGTAAATACGGCGCCTACTGGGAGGTGCGGGCGGCGCAGAGACCTTGCAACACTACCGCAGCGACCGCTGTGAAAAATCTTGAAACCGCTGAGGAGGACGCGACTCGGGCCCCATACTTACCTCTGTTTCTCAATAAAGGTAGCTGTCGCTATCCAACACCGTCTGATCCGTCTTCTGTTATGTCCGCGCCTCATCCAAACCGACAGGCTCTGGTAGGCGAGTGGGTGGGAGACGGGGGGCGAGGACCATCTGGATCGCTGGCACGCACCCGTGCTAAGCTCTTGGTCCTGCTGCGGAGAGCTATGAGGATACGGGGTGGCAGTACACGCCGTACTCAGTCTCTTTGTGGGAGTACAGTTGAGACTATTCACACTGTATCCCTCCGGAAACCTGAAAAGAAACGACCCCCCCCCCCCCCCCCCCCGAGGTAGATATGGGTCTAATGAAAGACCCGTGTCCACCTCCTACTGGCACTAAGCTAAACTGAGGAAATTAGTGCCGGTCGGTGGGGTGTATACTGCAGAGGAGGAGCTAACCTTTTTCTGTGCACAGTGTCAGCCTCCTAGTGGCAGCAGCATACACCCATGGTCTCTGTGTCCCCCAATGAAGCGATAGAGAAAAAGTTTTATTTCCACGCGTTTTTTGCACGATTTTTCTCAAAAACCGCGTGTTTTTGATGCGTTTTTCCCGCGCGTTTTCTGGGAACATTGGAAACAGCTAAAAACGCGGACCTATGTGGAAAAGAATGAGCATGCTGCGTTTTTAGCCGCTTAGCATTTTCTGAGCGGAAAAAAACGCATGCATTGGCACAAAAATGCCAAAATGCATTAAATTGAATGGGAAGCTTATTTTAAGCGTTTCTGAAGCGTCTGATCCAGCACTAACGCTTCAAAAACGCAACGTGGGCACACAGCCTAAAACATTAAGAAATCAGCGGGATCATCTGACAGTCTAATGTGTATGAGGCCCTGGACACTAATACAACAAACCGTGCTTTTGAAATTTTAAGATTTAATAACCAAGCATTGGGAAAAAAAAAGGCAGCCATTCAGAACTAGAACCAAAATCAATCTGCAAAAAGAGTCAAGACTGTGAACAAAACTAATGCCAAAAAAGAACACATCCAGACCTCTGACCAAAACTAATCCACTAGGGGACACATCAAGATAAAGAAAATAGGTATTAGACCTACCGGTAATGATGTTTCCAGGAGTCCATCCTGACAGCACTATGGAGGACGTCCTCCTCCTCCTTACAGGGACAGGAAAGCACACGAGAGGTTAAAAGGCCATGTCCCACCCCCTTTCCCTCAGTGATTTGACAAGTACCACAAGGTGGATGATGCTAGTAACGGTTTAATGAAACAGTCATATTACAGCATATGACATAACATAATACAACATAGTATAACATACCAGGGAGGGAACTACCCGTGCTGTCAGGATGGACTCCTGGAAACATCATTACCGGTAGGTCTAATACCTATTTTCCAGGACGTCCACCTGACAGCACTATGGAGAGTACCAAAGCACCTCCTCAGGGTGGGATTACTGCTTGGAGAACTTTTCTCCCGAATGCGGTTTGTTGGCCAGCTAACACATCTAGTTTGTAGTGTTTGCAGAATGTATTAAGACTAGCCCAGGTTGCCGCTCGACAAATTTGATCAACTGACGCCCCTGCCCGCTCGGCCCATGAGGCCGATACCGCCCTTGTAGAGTGGGCTTTTAAGGAATCAGGCGGGCTGGCGCCTTCAGCCTGGTAGGCGTCCGAGATTACTGAGGTAATCCAACGCGCTATGGACGCCTTAGAGGCCTTCTTCCCTTTATTCCTACCACCAAAGAGAACGAAGAGGTTCGGGTCGATACGCCAACTATTAGTGGCCTCTAGGTATTCTATAACTGCGCGCCTCACGTCTAGCGAGTGGAGCCGCCGCTCCTTCTCATTTCGGGGATTATCACAGAAAGAGGGTAACACTACCTCCTGGTTCAGGTTTCTTGTGGAGGCTACCTTCGGGGTAAATGCCGGGTCTAACCTAAGGATTATACTATCCTCTCTTATCTGGAGGTATGGATCCTTAGTGGATAGGGCCTGGATCTCCCCTATTCTTTTGGCCGTGGTAATGGCTACTAGAAAGGCCGTTTTACGAGTGACAGCACGGATGGGTATCTTCTCACTAAGGGCGAAAGTGTCCGAGCAGAGGAACCGAAGTACCAGGCCCAGGTCCCATGGTGGGGTGAGCTGCCTAATCGTGGGACGCAGGCGTTGTGTGGCTTTTATAAACCTTATCACCCAGGGATGTGCAGCTAACTGATAATCAAAGAAGGCGCTCAAAGCTGAAACCTGGACTTTTAGAGTGCTGGGCTTGAGGCCTTTATTAAAGCCTGCCTGCAGGAACCCTAGTATGTTAGGGAGATCCGGGGTACCTGCCACGAGCTCGGACCTTCCACCCTCCAGACAGAATCTCCTCCATATCTTCCGATAGATTGCCGACGTCACCGGCTTCCTGCTGGCCTGTAGGGTGGATATGACCTGCTCCGACAATCCTTTTGCCTTCAGGATGTCCCTCTCAGGATCCAAGCCGATAGATGGAGTCTTGCTGGGTCCTGGTGGTGGATCGGGCCCTGGTGGATGATGTCCTTCCACAAGGGCAGCTCGACTGGATCTTCTACTGCCATGGCTCCCAGAAGGGAAAACCAGCTTCTCCTCGGCCAGTATGGCACTATCAATATCACTCTTGCGTGGTCCTCGCGTATCTTTCTGAGCACTGCCGGTATGAGGGCCAGTGGTGGGAACGCATAAGAGAGGGATTCTCCCCAAGTCTGACTCAGGGCGTCTACGCCCTCTGGATGGTCCATCGGATTTAAGGAGTAGAATCTGGGAACCTTCGCGTTCTTGCGGCTTGCGAAGAGATCTATACTGGGGTTCCCCCAGCGCTGACAAAGCTGGTTGAAGATCTCTATGTTCAGTTCCCACTCTGTCGGGTGGATCTGTTGTCTGCTCAGGTAGTCCGCCACTTCGTTTTGGGAACCTTCTAGATGTACCGCGGTCACGGATCGAACTGTCCGTTCTGCCCACGTGAATATCTTTTCCGCCAGTGCCTGAAGTGGTTGATGTCTGGTTCCTCCTTGGTGTTTCAGGAATGCCACTGTCGTCGTATTGTCGGATAAAATGCGGACATGACGACTCTTTAGTACCGACCGGTTTCTCCGCAACGCTTCCCAGACCGCGAAGAGTTCCTTGAAATTGGAGGATCTGGCCTTGATGCTTGCTGGCCACTTCCCCTGGAAGATCTTCCCTTCTATGTGGGCTCCCCATCCCCACGCACTTGCGTCTGTGGTGACTACTACGTATGGAGAGGTTGTCCAATGCACGCCCACCTGAAGATTCCTGGCCTGTAACCACCAGCGAAGGGACTCCTTTACTCGTCCTGAGAGTCTTAGGGGTTTGTCTAGCGACGCCTGACTCCTGTCCCACCTCGCGAGAATTTCTCTTTGTAACAACCGCGAGTGGAATTGGGCCCAACGGACACACTGGATGCAGGCTGTCATAAGGCCCAGGACCTCCATTGCTTCCCTTATGGGGCATTGACGCTTCAACAGACCTCTGGTTCTGGCCTGAATGGACTTCTGCTTCTGCTCGGGTAGCCAGGATATTCTGTCGGCTGAGTCTAGGAGGACTCCCAGGAATACCTTTCTGGTGTTTGGAGTGAGGTCCGACTTCTCCCAGTTGATCACCCAGCCCAGGAACTCCAACACAGTAGTTGTTCGGATCCTGTCTCGGATGAGCGCTTCCTTGGATCTTGCCACCAGTAAGAAGTCGTCCAGGTACGGCACAATCACAATACCCTGATCTCTCAGGTAGGCCACCACCTCTACCACCAGCTTTGTAAAGATCCTGGGAGCTGAGGCCAGCCCGAATGGAAGACCCTGAAACTGAAAATGGCAGGTCCGGGCTGGTGAACTGATCGCAAACCTTAGTAGGCTTTGGGATGAGGGATGAATAGGAACCTGATAATATGCCTTTTTTAGGTCTAGGGTGCACATAACTGCGTCCCTGTCTATCAGAGGAATTGCGGATCGGATTGACTCCATCCGGAACCTCCTGTATCTGACCCAAGCATTTAGTGGCTTCAGGTTTATGATGGTGCGGGCCTCTCCGGATTTTTTTGTAATTACAAACAGGGAAGAGTAGTGACCTTTCCCTCTTTCTGATGGTGAAACTGGTATTATGACCCCTGAGTCTAGCATGTCCTGAAGATCCGACCACATTGCGGAGTCCTCCTGGACGACAGTGGGGGCAATATATCTGTCGGGGGGAGGAGAATAGAGCTCTATCCTGTAACCCTCTCTGATGGTTCTGAGAACCCACTGATTGTTGGTGACTCGCGACCAGTTTGCTGCAAAGTGGCGAAGTCTCCCCCCAATGCCTATGGCGTCATTGTCTCCTCGACCTAGATGTCGATGCAAATGGGGGATCTCTGCTCTTCCCACTTTGGCTGAAGGAGCCTCTGTAGGAGCTTCTATTAGATCTCGCCCGGCCCCTAAACTCTGACTGTCCTCTGAAGAAGGAGCCTCTCCGAAAGGACTGGGACCGTCTGGGCTTTTCTTCCGGGAATCCCTTATTCTTATCAGACACCAGCTCAAGGATATTATCCAGGGCTGGACCAAACACCCTCAGACCCGAGAAAGGGATGGCACATAACTTGGCCTTAGAAGGGTTATCTCCCGACCAGGATCTAAGCCAGACTGCTCGCCGGGCCGCATTAGAGAGGGAGCTGTTTCTGGCCGCAAACCTAACTGATTCCACCGACGTATCCGACAGGAACGCCGTGGCTGATTTCAAAAGAGGAAGAGATGCTAGAATCTCTGACCTCGGGGTCTTGTTGGTTAGGTTTTCCTCCAACTGCCCCAACCACAGGAACATAGACCTGGCCACCGAGGTGGCTGCTATGTTGGCTCTAATCAGGGCCGCCGACGTCTCCCATGTTCTTTTTAACAAAACGTCCGCCTTTCTATCCATTGGGTCTCGAAGACCGGACGAGTCCTCGGCTGGGATAGCCGATTTCTTCGTAACCTTGGCAACCGGGACGTCGATCTTAGGGACCTCTTCCCACGCCCGAGTTTCCTCGGGATCGAAGGGCAGTCTATTTTTAAAGTTTCGGGAGAGTGTCAACCGACGCTCTGCTTCCTTCCACTCCTCCTGGATCATTGCCTTGATGTGCTCGCTCACAGGGAACACCACCTGTTTGCGGGACACCAGTCCTCCAAACATTAAGTCCTGTCTGGACTGTGGCTTAGGGACTTCTTCCATCTGCATGGTATTTCTGACCGCGTGTACCAGCTCGTCCGTATCCTCCAGTCTGAACAGGTACTTTCTGTTCTGTTCCTGACTATCCCCCAGGATCTCGCCTTCTTCCTCCTGATCTGAGTTCCGGAAATCGGATTCCTCGCTAGGGCTCGCCTCTGATACTGGGACTGGTTCCCACCTCGGACGCTTGCGACCTGGCCCAGGGCTGGGGGATCGACGGGACGTAGAGGCCTGAATCTCTTCCCTTATCAGCGACCTCATTTCGGAAAGCAGAGATGGCTGTTCCTCGCCTATGACCCTGGAGGTACAGGGACCGCAAGGGGTCTTGCTATAGGTGTCTGGCAGCTTTACTCTGCACACCGGACATCTGACTGATTTGGCGGTAGCTTTCGCCGGGTCCTTTCCCGAGGGGGACTCAGCCGGGGTTCCCTTTTCCTAATAATATAAGGGGCACCTCATCAGATCTGGGCTGTGGGGACGAGTGGGGAGGGTGGTCTGCGCTATGCGCACTTACCCCTCCACCAGATGCAGTGTTGCCTTCCATCCCCTGGCGTCCTGATGCAGTCACACAGCCTGGAACCGCCTGTGACGACTCTGGAGAAGGCTTTGGTCCAGGAGCGCGCGCGCCCTGGATTTGAAACCGGCGTCTGACGTCACCGGATGTGACGCTGGTAAGCCGCGCCTCCACTTCCTGCCGGGCATCTGCGCGCGAGCCCTCCGGCTTCCACTGCCCAGCGTCAGCGTCGTTCTGCGGGCTCGGCCCGCCGCCCCGCTTCTGTCGGTGCCCGCATGGCCAGCCGCCTGCGGGGAGCCGACCCGTCCTGGAGCCGAGAGCCCCCCCACCGGGAGGAACGGCTCCCTCCAGGAGCGCCGTCCTGCTCCTGGCCTTTGGAACCGAGGGACTCCCCACCGGGAAGTTTCGGCTCCGGGACCTCTTGACAGGGGAAGGATTGGACCGGCCGCACGATCCCCTGGGTCCCTCCGGTAAGCTCTCGCGTGTCCCTCCGTGCAGGGACAGGAAAAACACTGAGGGAAAGGGGGTGGGACATGGCCTTTTAACCTCTCGTGTGCTTTCCTGTCCCTGTAAGGAGGAGGAGGACGTCCTCCATAGTGCTGTCAGGTGGACGTCCTGGAAATAATCAGTTCATGCAGATGTCCAAATTCAAAATGTAAAAAAAAAAACATCTGCAAAAACTTTGCAGCTGCCTCCCCTTTATCTCATGTATGCTGCACCGCATGCAAATGTGGGGCCGCAGGTGCAAACACAGGCAGACTGCCCCCTAGATCAATTATACTAAAACTGATAGATTGTAATGGTGGGGGTTTATACATCTACAGATTTAGTAAAGTTAAATTGATGCAGATAACAGTGCAGGGATTTTAGGGCACAAAAAAAAAATAAAAAAATAATAGTGTCATTTGACTCATAACTGGATATCGGTGAGTTACTAGAGCAATTTTCAGCTATTTTAAGGCTCTTAAAGGGAACCTGACCGGTAATACATGCTGCATGTATCAGCCACTGGCTGTCCGACCACAGCTATGTAAATTTAGTTTGAAGTGCTGCAGCGGCAGGACCGAGACGCACAGGTGACTAGTCATGCAGGCAGGTCTCCAGCGGCTTCACTCCAGCCACTGACAGTTCCTGAGAAGCCTTTGCCTATACGGCTTGTCAGGTTACCTTTAGGCTATGTGCACACGCTGCGGATTGGTCTGCGGATCTGTATCTGCGGAACCGCAGGTAAAATGATTGGCCTGCGGTTTATCACCTCTACAATGAAGGAGATGGTAAACCGCAGCAGAATCCGCAGAAAAGTAGTGACATGTCATTTCTTTCTGCGGATTCAAAGCTTTTCCACAGTTAAAAATCTGCAGCATGTGCACAGTAGAATGTAAATCCCATAGGATAACATGCTACTGTACACTGTCTGCAGAACTGCTGCAGATCCGCAGTGGCCAAAACCGCCCACAGCAGATCCGCAGCAAAAACTGCAGCGTGTGCACATAGCCTTAAACAGAATCTGTCAGCAGGCGTTTGCTTTGTAATCTGACAGCAACATGCTGTAAGGGCAGAGACCCAGATTCCAGTGATATAGCACAGTTTACGGAGTGCGGCAGTTATAATACAATCACTGTTTTCTCTTCTGCAGATCTAGCAGTGCTATAAACGCTGAGCTCTGCATAAACCCGCCAACATCACTGATTGGCATCTGTGTATAACCCCACCCACATCACTGATTGGTATCTGTGTACACAGTACATTGACAGAACACTGCTAATCATTGGAGGTGCGTGGTTGGACCAGGAGGCACGAGACAGAAAGTCCTATAGTGATAATCTCCTGCTGATAGAACACTGATTTTATTAAAACAGCAAGACACAGCCCAGTAAGTGACTCATTACTGGAATCAAGGTCTCAGCCCCTTCATCATACTGTGCTCAGGTTAGATAGGAAAACCTGCTGACATACTCCTCTTAGGGCCTCAGACATCAGTGTTCTTTCTTGTATGCAAAAAAATAGTCTGAGTTTCACCAGTTTTTTTTTTTTTATCATTGTGTCAGCTTTTACCATGAGTGTTTGGTCAGAGTTTCATCAGTTTTTCTTGAATGAAAAAAAAAAGGTAAAAAAGAATGATGGAGGTTTCTCCATTTCCTCCTTTCAGTCAGTGAAAAAAAAAAAAACACAGCACATGGAAGACATCCGAGCGTTCTCCAATTTATTTATGGACTATAGACTTGCATTGTCAATATCGGACAATTCTCCGTGCTTTTGGTCGAATGCTGTCCGTGAAAAACATGGATAGCACTCGTACGAGAAAAACTGATGTCGAACCTGCCATCAGGATGGTGCATTGCGAGTCATGATAACCTTTGCTACATCCGTGTATGGGATTTTCTGAACACTTAATATCTAACCAAAGCAGGGAGTAAAGTAAATTGTAATGTGGTCACACAAAACCTCACTGCTCCTGCGCGACTACAATCATTAACGCCTCATCCAGGGCTTCAACGCATACATATATACACACGAAAACTGAATATCCTAAATATAAAAATCTGTAAATGTCTACAAACATGATCTCTGCTGTGAATGTATAGAGTCCTCAGAGCGTCCTTTACCTTCGTGTTTGTAGGTCAGCTCCTGGCATCCCGAGAAATACAGACAGACTAAAGCGCACAGGCATATGAAGAAGGAGAAGTACAAAATGAGTAGGAATTCTTCCATTGTGCGGGAGTGAAGAGCTTCCACTTCAGGAACCCTTCGTCTATCCGTCTGCCGCACCGGACTTCGCAGCCTCGCAGAGATGCACAATTTACATGGTGACTGCCCGAGCGTGGGGGGGGAGCGGGACATATATTATCGGAGGCTGCTGCTCCTCCTCGGGTGCAGGTAGGCTGCCACATGTGCACTGGGTCCCCTGACCATTCCCTGCGAGCTCTGTAGAGCTGGCAACAGTAACCTGGAGCCGGCGGGCGCCAACAGAAACACTAGAAATACACTTAAAAAAAAGGCTCAATACCCTTCACTGTGTGATAATGGACGATTTAAAGGGCCTGGAAACTCAGCCGTTCTCTATCGGGAAATATGCGGCTCTGGCTGTTCCGTCAGCATTTTCTAAAAATCCTAGCAACACGTGAGGATCGATCGGCAAAGCAGTCTCCTTCTTCATGGATTACAGTGGCATATAAATTGTATTGACGTATTTAAATGTCTGTTCATGAACACGGGGTCATATCGCTTTATTAAAGGTAAAGGTTGTCATTTTGACACCTTCCAGGACTATTTTTTTTTTTATTTTTCTCAGATGCATGGATTTTGAGCTAAAAATAATTTTTCAGTTAAAAATGTTGCATCGTTTGACTTTTACAGGCTGATTGCTGGCTGCTGAATGAGCCAACTGAGAATCTGTCAGTGAGCTTGCTCTGCTGAAAAGTTTCTGGTCATAAATCAGCCGAGAGAAAAGAGTTAGAAAAGTTCGGCTCAAGTTTGCTATGCTCTTTAATTATAAATCAGCAGAGAGGAGCTCCGTAAAAGACAGATAAAGGAGTTACAAGCTCCCATCACAAGGTATTCTGAATCCAGGAATAGTGCAACAAGTAGATTATTGAAGGAAAACATGCAAAAAATGTAATGCATTCCAATTGGAAAAATTAGTTTTAGCCTAAAATACACATATTTAAAAAACAAATATGGAGCCTGAAGGTGTGCATATATGGCATAGTTTGTTTGGGGTGGAGAAACTGCAAAAAACGTCTGTGGCGTAGAAGGATCCAACATCTTAATCTATTACATGGACAACCCATTGATTTCACTTATTAAAAGGTGTAATGCTTCATTTCTCCTGCGGTGGTGCTGCAGGGAAAAAACACTTGCTTCTAGTTTCTCCTACAGACCGATACTGATTTCTGAAGATCCCAGGATCATAACAGCTTGTGATCCGACACCAAAATTCACAATAATATTTTTTTCTTATTTTTATAGCGCCAACACATTCTGCAGCACATCACAATATTAATCCATGCATTACTAAATAAATCTTTTATGCCAGATGAGGCAGGTGTACTTACTTTGAAGATCGATATCAGAATGGTTTTATATTTTTTTTTATTCTTTAAAGTGCCTAAATTAAAAATAAAAACAAAACAAAAAAAAAACTCTACTAATGTCAAGATTATACAATACTGACCTGGATTTCTAAAATAACTGCACCAGCCCCATCAGGTAGATCTAAATGTTAAGGTATGCAGTTTGTACTGCACATCTGATGACAGGTTCCCTATAAAAACCTGTGATCATTGCAGATACCCTTAATTAGACATCTTCACATGCCTTGGGGGACCCTACCAGTTTCTCCTAATCTGAGCTGTGTAACATACCATTTCTCACGCTGTTTAGCCGTAAATCTCTGGAGGAACAAAGACAGGTGAAACCCTTCTGGCTAATGTGATGCTGATTAGCAGAATGTCGCTGATGATAATATTACAGGAGTCACCTCTCACTTGTATCCGAGGGGAACACTAGATGGGGCTGTAATTGAGAAATCAGCTGAAACCCACTCATATTACCCACAATTACACCTGCCACTGCTATTTGAATAGAGATCATTCACAGACACATTTAAAAAAGTATATATATATATATATATATATATATATATATATATATATATATATATATATATATATATATATATATATATATATATATATATATATAAAAATCATGTTAAAAAACATGCCCCCAAACTAGTAGAATCCAGGTTGTAACTTCAATAAAAAAAATTTTTTATATTATATATATATCTGATCTAAAGTCCAGAGCTATAAACTGCTCCTGGCACACAGTTGAAAAGTACGTCTGGGCGAAGTTTTCAAATGGGAGTGGTCTTGAAAAGCTCCGCCCCCGATGTGCTTTTCAGCTGGATGACAGCCGCAAATTACATCTTTTCCAGTTTGGATCAGAATTCTGTTTCGTCGCTGCTCGTAGAGACAAATGCTGACACAGAAGAGTGGAGACTTTATAGCAAAGAGTAGTTTTATAGTGCTTACTTTTCTCACCCAAATATGTTTGTGTCCCCCACCCTCAAAAGTTTTTTTTCCCGTCTCCCATGACGGCACACATGAGAGAGGGGATCCGCCCAGTCAGGACAGGAACCCTACTGAAGATAAAAGGGCGGTACCTCTCCCTCGCTTCAGTTGGGTTTCCTGTCCTGACAGGGACCCGTGCTGAAGACAGCAGGTCACACTTACCTGCCCCTCTCCCGTGCCGGCGTAGAAGATCAGGCTGGGCTCCTGAGCGCTGGGCGTCGGGATGGAGGAAGCGCCGTCCGCGAGTCCTCCGGGGCTCAGCGTCCGAGCGGGCGCAGGAACAGCACGGCGGGGGTCCTGGGGTTCTGCCGTGGCTGCCGCGCCGCCCTCTCCCCCTCTGCCGGTGATTCCCTACTCTGGAGCAGCTCAGGAGCGTTGAGGGAGCGGCCGCTTCCGGGTTGCGCTCCTCTGACGTCATGGGAAGGGGCGTGCCAGAAAAACTGGTCAAGGCCATTAGAGCTACAATGGGCCTTAAAGAAGAAAAAACTCCCAAATCATTAGAGGATGTAATGTTTGGAGGACTGGAGGAAAAGCGAAAGCGTACCTTCCCTGTAAATGATAAAATAAAAGCGCTAATTGACAGGGAATGGAAAAAGACAGAGCGGTCAGGGGGCTTACCTTCCACATCAAAGAGGAGGTACCCCTTTGACCAGAAGGACTCAGAAACCTGGGAAAAAGTCCCAAAAATTGATGGGGCTGTAGCCAGATGCTCAAAAAAGGTATCCCTACCATTAGAAGATTCTGGCGTGTTGAAAGACCCGCTTGATAAGAAAGCAGATGGGTTTCGGAAGCACATCTGGGAAGCTTCAGCAGGGGGATTGAAGCCAGCAATAGCCGGTACCTGTACCGCTCGTGCCCTCATGGTCTGGCTGCTACATATAGAGGACCAGATCAAGGATAGAGTTCCTAGAGACAACTAGCTAGAGTTTCTAGCTAATCTTACATTGGTGCACGGAGCAGCGGCTTTCCTGGCCGATTCCTCTGCAGACTCCGCAAGATTGACAGCTAGAGCAGCAAGCCTGTCAAATGCGGCAAGACGAGCCCTGTGGCTTAAAGGGTGTCCCGGAGATTTACCCTCTAAGCACAAGTTATGTTCCATTCCAAGCGATGGCCAATTCCTCTTCGAGAAAAAACTAGAAGAGATTTTGGAGCATGCGGGGGATAGGAAGAAAAGCTTTCCCCGATTTCCGGGAGAACCTAAGAAGCAGCCCTTTCGGAGGAGGAGATTTAAGAGGGGTCGTCCCCCGGGAGATAGAAAAAGCTGGGACTTTAAAGAAAAAAAGAGGATCAGGCTATATGTTTAAAGGGCCCTCCACTTCCTCCAAAAAATCTCCCCAATGACATTGGGCCGGAGGTAGGGGGAAGGCTTTCTCTCTTCCTTTCCGCCTGGGCAAATATCTCCCCCAGTACATGGGTCCTAAATATAATCAAGGACGGCTTAAAAATAAAATTCATCCGTCCGCCCAGGCATACCTTCATAATAACACCCAGAAGGAAAGCCCAAGAGCAACAGCTGGCCCTGGAGACGGAAGTCTTGGGACTAGTGAATAAACAAGTCCTACAGGAAGTCCCAGCGCAAGAAGAAGGAAGGGGGTTCTACTCCCCCCTCTTCTTAATACAAAAACCAGACGGCTCTTGGAGAACCATTGTCAACCTGAGGAGACTCAATCAGTGGATAGACAATTGCTCCTTCAAAATGGAGTCAATCAACACAGCCACAAAGATCCTGTTCCAGCATTGCCTCATGGCAGTGATAGACTTAAAAGATGCCTACTATCACATCCCAATCCATCGGGAGTATCAGAGATATTTGAGAGTAGCGCTCTATATCCAGGGGCAGGTGAGACACTACCAATACGCAGCCCTTCCGTTTGGCCTGTCTACAGCCCCCAGGGTATTCACCAAAGTGATGGCCGAAGTAATGTATTTTCTGCGATCCAGGGACATAGTGATCGTCCCATACTTAGACGACTTTCTGGTAATAGGGAGGTCGGAATCCCACTGCACACTTCAAGTGAAGGAAGTAATAGCAACTCTAGTAGGACTAGGATGGATAGTAAACATCCCCAAGTCAAGGATAACCCCAGTAAAAGCAATCCTTCCTAGGGTTGATATTGGACTCCGAGCAACAACGCTGCCTCCTACCAGAGAGCAAAGTGACCAAGATAAGAGGCCGAGCTCGCACAGCAATACAAAGACCAAATATGACACTGAGGAACGCAATGTCCCTTTTAGGCTCACTGACATCATGTATACCCGCTGTAACATGGGCGCAGTACCACTTAAGGCAACTACAGTGGGAAGTCCTGTCAGCGCAGAAACAATTAAAAGGGCATTTAGAAGGCAAACTATGTCTCTCAGTGGCTGTAAGAGATTCCCTGCTCTGGTGGACTGTAGAAAAGAATCTAACAGCTGGTGTCCCGTGGCAAAAACCAGTCGAGGACATCATTACGACAGACGCGAGTGCCACGGGGTGGGGAGCACACCTGAGATCCCATACAATACAGGGGACCTGGTCCTCACTAGAAAGCGATCAGAATTCAAATGTAAAAGAACTATGGGCAGTGGAAAAAGCCGTGAAACATTTCCTTCCCTTACTTCAGGGCCGCCACACCCGGGTCATGACGGACAATCAGGCAGTAGTAGCCTACATCAATCATCAGGGGGGAACGAGATCTCGGGGCCTCATGCAAATATCAGATCTACTCTTCCAGCTAGCAGAACAACATCTGTTATCCATCACAGCATTGCACATAAAGGGGGCAGAAAATATACAAGCAGACTTCCTGAGTCGCAGGCATCTAAGACAAGGGGAATGGTCCCTAAACCCCCGAGTCTTCCAACAAATAGTTCAGACTTGGGGCAGACCAGAAATAGACCTGTTCGCTACCGCACACAACCGGAAGGTCAGGAAGTTCTGCTCGCTAAATCCAAGGGAAAACCCCTTCGCAGTAGATGCCCTACAAATACCCTGGAAGTTCATCCTGGCCTATGCATTTCCCCCGATAACAATGATCCCAGTAGTGGTCAGGAAAATCAGGGAGGATCGGGCAAGAATAATTCTTATAGCTCCTTTTTGGCCGAGAAGGCCTTGGTTCTCCCTTCTGAGGCTCATGACAGTGACAGATCCATGGATACTACCAGAGATTCCAGACCTGCTTTCCCAGGGACCAGTGGTCCACTCTCAGGTGAAGGGCTTCCATCTAGCAGCCTGGAATTTGAGAGGGCGCTACTGAGTCGCCAGGGATTCTCTCCAGGGTTAGTCTCCACCCTGTTGAAAAGTAGGAAACCAATAACATCCCAAATCTACGGTAGAACGTGGAAAAAGTTCCTAGACTTCCTGGGGGAACCTTTAGGGGATGTAGCTCCAGTGGGACCTATCCTAGAGTTCTTACAGTCAGGGCTGCAACTGGGGTTAGCCACTAACACACTCAAAGTTCAAGTCTCAGCTTTGGGGGCCCTATATAACTGCAATTTAGCAGCCAATAGGTGGGTGTCCCGGTTCATTAAGTCCTGTGGCAGGTCAAGGCCGGTCATTATCCCAAAGATACCACCCTGGGACCTGAACCTAGTTTTGGAGGCTTTAACCAAAGATCCCTTCGAACCACTACTAGAGCTGTCACCAAAGCTACTTACACTTAAAACGGTCTTACTGGTAGCCTTAACGTCAGCCCGAAGAGTCAGCGACCTACAAGCTCTGTCTATATGTCCTCCTTATACACAGATCTTGGATGACCGAGTGGTTCTAAGACCAGACCCGGCCTATCTCCCCAAGGTAGTCCAAAAGTTTCATAGGACTCAGGAGATCTCCTTGCCGTCGTTCTGTAACAATCCCAGAAACCCGGGGGAGCAAAAGTTCCATACATTAGATGTAAGAAGAGCCATAATACAATATATGTCAATAACTAGTCAGTGGAGGAAAGATCAGTCCCTTTTTGTAGCCTTTCAGGGTAGTAGAAAGGGGCACGGGGTAGCTAAAAGTACCATTGCCAGATGGATCAGGGAGGCCATTATGTTATCCTACTCCGCAAGTGGCGCTCCGGTTCCAGAAGGCATCAAGGCTCACTCCACCAGAGTCGTGGCTACCTCCTGGGCAGAGAAGGCTGAGGTATCGATTGAGCAAATTTGTAAAGCCGCTACTTGGTCCTCACCTTCCACCTTTTTTTAAACACTACCGACTTGATCTGTCTTCCTCTACTGACCTAACCTTTGGTAGAAGGGTGCTGCAAGCGGTGGTCCCTCCCTAAGGTGTCTTATTCTACAAAAGTCTCTCATGTGTGCCGTCATGGGAGACGGGAAAACACCAAGGTTACTTACCGGTAGCCGGTTTTTCCGGAGCCCATGACGGCACCTGTATATTCCCCCCCTTTTCACTCCTTTGGTGTGCACTTTAGTTTGGGTGTTTTTTTAGTTAGATATAATGTGGTGATAGTTTTACCATGTGTACTAACCCGGGGGGTTAGTACACATGGTACGCATGGTCATGCTCTGTAAACCAACTGAAGCGAGGGAGAGGTACCTCCCTTTTATCTTCAGTAGGGTTCCTGTCCTGACTGGGCGGATCCCCTCTCTCATGTGTGCCGTCATGGGCTCCGGAAAAACCGGCTACCGGTAAGTAACCTTGGTGTTTTTCTTTTTTAAATCAATCCTGCTCATTTTGCCCATCGTTATGTTGGAACTTGTCTAATGAGAGAAATCCTACGCAGGTTCCAGCCACACAATTTAAAAAAAAAAAAAAAATGATTTTATAGTATTTTTGTCCTTACTAAGCAGTTGCAAGTTTAACTCTTCATGAGCATCTTACATATGGAACAGGCAATTTTCCGAGCTTTTATTACCCGGACAGCAATTGGATGACACCTGACTAATCCATGTGCTGTTTTTTCATGGACTCGCTGATTTGCTTAAAGGGCTAATTTGATCCATGACATTAATCCAAAACATCTTGTTTTTTGTCTTACTGACATTCAGACCACAAAAAAAAAAAAAAAAAGTTATTGCAATGATTTTGCAATTTATATATTTATGTGAACTGTAAAAAGCACGTCCCCTTGTGGCCACATTGTGTAAGGAAATGCGTGCTCACTTTTCTAAACATACTTCCTAACTGCTCAAATGTTTCTGTATCTAATTACTGTAATGAATAGGAAAAACATGGAGCAATTAATCTCTGCCAATAGAGCTAATTAAGCCTACTGTGCGGCTTCCCAAGCAGAAGGGAAACACAAGCAGAAACAACGGGCCTGATTCATTATTGCATTTGTGCCTTTTTGGTCTAGTTTTTGGTGACTTTCAATAAATTCTTTTAATTTGCGGTCGTTTTTTTAATTCCATTTTATATATGTCCACATGTTTTTCTCTACATGCTAGCCATTGTGGGTATATTTTTTTTATTTTCCAGATGTTTGCATTCATTCATCAAGTTGCAAAATGTTGGGTCAAATGCACCCCAGTTACACTGTAGTGATTTTATGTATGCCTGAAATTTCTGCGTAAATTTTTTCCACATTTAAACAGAATATGATGTATATACCGTACTCTCAGTGTATACTATGATGTATATACTGCAGTCTTAGTATATCCTATGTGATGTATAGACAGCAGTCTCGGTGTATCCTACGTGACATATATACAGCAGTCTCTGTATATCCTATGTGACATAAATAAAGCAGTCTCTTCTTCAATGATGTTTATAGACTACCTTTGGTGTCTCCTATGTGATGTATATACAAGTCTCAGTGTGTCTCATGTGTGATGTATACAGTAGTCTTTGTCTCCTATGTGATGTACTTACAGAAGTCTCAGTTTTCCTATGTGATGTTTTGCAACAGATCTCCCACTGCTTGAACATCAAGTGAGCAATGATGAATTTCCCACTTTTTATGAAGAGACATAGTGAAAATATACATATGTGTACGGAACAACTTTCTGCTACGAGTTTTTTAACATATACTTCAAAGAATTGACTGTGATTCAGACTGATCAGAAAAGTAGTTACAAGTAAGGGCCCCATCACACATAGCGACTCACCAGCGATTCCGACAACGATATCAACTTGTCAGGATCGCTGGTGTGTCGCTACATGATCACTGGTGAGCTGTCAAACAGGCAGCTTCACCAGCGATCAGCACCAGCGACGCCGAGCGCGCAGCATCGCTGTGTACGTTAGTTATCAGCGCGCTGATGCAGGGAGCTGGTAACTAAGGTATACATCGGGTTTCTAAGCGGCGCGCGTCACTTAGAAACCCGATGGGTACCTTGGTTACCAGCTCCCTGCATCAGCGCGCTGGTAACTAAGGTACACAGAGGGTTTCTAAGTGATGCGCACTGCTTAGAAACCCTGCATTTACCCTAGTTACCAGTGCGCTGATCGCTGGTCTCCCACCTGTCACACACAGCGATGCGTGCTGGCCAGCGGGAGACTAGCGATCAAAAAAATGTCCTGGCCATTCCAGGACGATCAGCGATACCCGGCAGTGGGGCCGGTCGCTGGTCAGTGTCACACACAGCGATCTCGCTGGTGAGATCGCTGTTGCGTCACAATCAGTATTCAACATTGCACTAGCCCAATAATAAATAAATATAGATAATAAAAAAAATCATTAGTATTCATTTTTTTGACATATAATTTTGTGGTAATATATTTTCTTATTACATACATATTGTTCTGGCCTTTGTGGAATACTTTTGTTGTTGTTGAGCACCTATCTAGGAACATCATCACCCACATCTTTACTCCAATTTGGGCTGGTGGTTAGAGTTTTCTCTGCAGCGTTAAGTGATTTTTGAGTTTTGATGGACGGTTGTCTTACATAATGAAGAAATGGCACCTCCATCAGGGCATTACCGGTATTTTATAGAAGCCACAATATACTAATATCATGAAAAAGAGAAGTCAATGGTGCAGGATCCCAAACAGGGTTGCAGTGTCCCACCATAGCACCTTTAGATCCTCTGTTGGCCACCGGGCTCTAAAGGTCCAGAAGAAGACAAGTTCTGGTCCAGGTGACTTTGGAGACAATCATTAAACACTGTAGACTATTTCTTATCAAATAATTTACAGATAACCTATGACATCTTATGATATTGGTTACAACGCAATTATAAGTGGAAAGTCGGTATAGATGGAGGGTGGCTCTCATTCCCTCCGACGAGGCCCAATAAAATCTAGTCATGTCTACAAATCATGATTCGGGATAATATACATATTACAACACAAGCAAAATATATTCTCAGGAGAAAAAAAAAAAAAATGTAAAATTTCCATAAGTTTCACACTTGCATGAAGAGCACGTAAAGGTGGCGCATGTAATTTCAACACAACCGGCGACCTGTTCAGACTAGGCTTAAATTATATGCAGTCATATGCCCAAAGAACGGCCTGAGTTTTCAAAGCCTGAAACTTCGATTCTCTCTTCTTCGTCACGCACTACAAAACATCTCAGAATGCCGCCTTTCAAGACGTAAAGCACATAAGCTCTATACAAATCAGACATGACTACTTTCCGTTTTTCTATTTTTTTTTTTTTTTTGGGGGGGGGGGAATTGTATTTTTGAACGACTCCATTCATTTTATTAATTGATGAACTGAAAAGTAGGAAGAAAATTCCAAAAATAGTTTTTCTTCATTTATCATGTTAACTATACAGTAAGTATGATTCCCCAGTCAGTACAATTACGCAGATATCAAACATGTATAATTTTTTTTATTTCAGTGGTGAAAAAAATATAATCGGAAGTTTGTGAAAACAAAAATAAATGTTTGCTGGTGTCGCCATTTTTCCCGAGACCCATAACATTTTCATTTTTTGGGATATAGGACTGTATGGGGGCTTACTGTTATTTTTACATTGTATTTCAATATTGCAGTAGTCACCATTTTTCAAGACCTGCACTATTTTCAACTTTTGGTTGAAGGAGGTCTGTTAGACCTTGTCTTTTGTACCTCGAGAGGAAATTTTTATTCGTAAAATTTTTGTGCATTGGATTGTCACCAATGGCATATTTTTCAGAGATGCAGCGATTGAAAAACACGGGTATTACATACCTGGTAATGTGTTTTTTCATGAGACATGACGGCACCACGAGAGAGGGGATCCGCCCTACGAGGACAGGAAACCTTCAAGATAAAAGGGGCGGCTCCTCTCTCCGCATCAGTTGTTTTACAGAGCACGAGAGGATCTCCGCAGGTTAGTGCACACATAAATAATATCTATTTTACACTGCTAAATTTCCAACACCAAGGGAGTGTATAATACCAACCAAACACCCAACTAATGACGTGATCAAATAGGGCGGGAATATAAGGGTGCCGTCATGTCTCATGAAAAAACACATTACCAGGTATGTAATACCCGTGTTTTTCCATGGTACATGACGGCACCACGAGAGAGTTACAGAGATTTGTATTCTCTTTAGGGGGGGGATCACTGCCTGTAACACTCTTCTCCCAAATGTGAGATCAGAGGCAGCAGATAGGTCTAATCTGTAATGTCTGAAAAAGGTAGATGGAGAGGACCAAGTGGCCGCCTTACAGATTTGGTCGATGGAGGCGTCCGCTCTCTCCGCCCAGGACGTTGCCATGGCTCTCGTGGAGTGGGCTTTTAGGCCCTCTGGAACATCCCTGCCTGCACTACTATATGCTACTATGATGGCCTCTCTCACCCATCTAGCTATAGTTTGCTTAGAGGCTTTAAGGCCCTTCCTTACCCCCTGATATGAGACAAATAAGGCCCTCTGTTTCCTCCATGGTTTTGTCACCTCTAAATACTGTAGGATACATCTCCTAACGTCTAAGCAATGTAATCTCTCTTCCTTTTTATTACCGGGGTTAGGACAAAAGGATGGCAAGATTATTTCCTGAGCTCTGTGGAATTTCGATACTACCTTAGGGAGGTATGCTGGATCTAATCTTAACACGACTCTATCGTCCATAACCTGGGTGTATGGTGGGTCTGCTGATAGTGCGTGTAAGTCCCCAACCCTATGTGCCGACGTGAGTGCCACTAACAAGGCTGTTTTTAAAGTTAACACTTTATCTGATGTTGCGTTTATTGGTTCAAATGGACTTTCCGTTAGGGATGATAGGACTAAATTTAGATCCCAGGGAGGAGGTTTAGGAGATGGGACAGAGTCAGCTCTAGTACAGGCCCGGATAAATCTGGCGACCCATCTATCGCTTGCCAAGTCATAGTTGAATAATGCTGCCAGGGCTGAAACGTGTACTTTCAGGGTGCTGACCGCTAAGCCCAAGTCTAAACCTCTTTGTAGAAACTCTAGCACTGCCCTCACAGGTACTTCCCCGTCCTGTATTGGGCCTGAGGTGGACAAAAATTTTCTCCATATTCTCCCGTATATTTTTGTAGTCACTGGCTTTCTGCTACTGATTAGGGTGGTAATCAACCTTGCTGAAAAACCTTTCTTCTTTAACAGTGACCTTTCAAATTCCAGGCTGTCAAATGCAGCCTGGAATTCGGAGGATGATTGAAGGGACCCTGTGTTAGGAGATCGTGGTCCTCTGGGAGCACCCATGGATCTGTCACTGACATCACTCTCAACCAATAGAACCACGTCCTTTTTGGCCAAAGGGAGCTATCATGATTACCCTGGCTTGGTCCTCCCTGATCTTTTTCAGGACTAATGGAATAAGGCATATCGGAGGGAAGGCGTACAGGAGACCTGATGTCCATTCTATTCTGAAGGCGTCTACCGCCAGTGGCATGTCTGCTGGCCTTAGGGAGCAGAATTTTTGAACTTTTCTGTTGGCTTTTGAGGCGAAGAGATCTATTATGGGTTTTCCCCACCTCTGCACAATTTGTTGAAAAATGGACTCTTTTAGGCACCATTCGCCTTGCTTTAAGTGGTTCCTGCTCAGAAAGTCCGCCTTCAGGTTGTCCGCGCCTCGGATATGCAGGGCCGATAATGAGAGAAACTGATGTTCCGCCAGAGTTAGGATTCTCCCTGCTATTTCCATTAACGACCGAGAACGGGTGCCCCCCTGATGGTTCACATATGCGACTGCTGTACAATTGTCCGATAGGACTTTCACATGATGTCCTCTCAGGCGTGTAAGTAATCCTTCCAGCGCTCTTTCGATGGCTAGTAGCTCCCACTCGTTTGAGGATAGATCTTTTTCCCCCCGAGCCCAAGTATCTTGGAGCCATAGGGTGTCTAGATGGGCTCCCCAGCCCCAGGGACTGGCATCTGTCGTGACTACTCTGGAGGCTGCATATGTCCAGGGGACTCCCCTCGGAGAGGACTCTATCTGTAACCACCATTTTAGTGACTGGAGTACAGGATCCGGGATGGTGAGCTTCTGTTCTAACTGCCCTTGAAGCGTCAGATCGCTTTGTAACACGTACCACTGAAGCTCCCTTGTGTGAAATTGAGCCCATCTTACTGCTGGTATGCAGGAGGTTAGGGACCCTAACACTGACATGGCTTTCCTCAGAGTCATTGTTGGCTTTCCTAATGTTGTTCTGATTAGGTTTTTGATTTTTCCTTCTTTCTCCTCTGGGAGGCGACACTCCTGTATTACCGAGTCTATTGTTAGGCCTAAAAAATTCTGGACCATCGTTGGCTCCAACCTGGATTTTTTGAAGTTCAGTTGCCAACCCAGAGTCTGAAGAGTCTCTATCACTACCTTGACTTGTTCCTGACAGTGAGCGAAATCTTTCCCCACTATCAAGAAGTCGTCCAGATATGGTATTACTAGAGCATCTTTTTCTCTGAGGTGTGCCGTGACCTCCGCAATTAATTTAGTGAAGACCCGGGGGGCTGTTGCTACCCCAAAGGGTAGAGCTTTGTACTGAAAGTGATGCCACTGAGATTTTATGTGGACTGCCACCCTGAGATATTTGCGGTCTTGTTGCCGGATCGGGACATGGTAGTAAGCATCCTTGAGATCCAGGACCGACATGTAACACCGAGGGAAGAGGAGTTTCACTGTAGACCTTATCGTCTCCATCTTGAATGATGGGACTACTAGATACTTGTTGAGGCCTTTTAGATTTACAATTGTCCTCCAGGAATCGTCCGGTTTCTTTATGAGAAATAGGGGGGAGTAAAAGCCTTCCTTCTTTTCTTTTTCTGGAACTACTTCCAGTACGAGTTTTTGTACAAGTGATAATACCTCCTCTTCCAAACTCTTTTGCCTTTCTTGAGATAATTGTACCGGAGTTTGAATGAATTTTTGTGGTGGCCAGTGGTGGAATTTTAACTCCAGACCTGACCCTACTATCTGTCGGATCCAGGTGCTGGATGAGATCCTTTCCCAGGCTGGGAGGAAGTGAGAGAGCCTTCCCCCCACCTGAGAAGGACCGTCACTGGGCGGGTTTTTTGGCTTCTCTAGGGGGCTTACTGAAATAGAAGCCTCTCCCTCCTCTGTATCGCTTGTCAGAATTGTTTCTGTCACGATCTTTAAATTGTTGCCTTCTGAATTTTCGGCCCCTCTGAAAGGAGCGCCGAAAGGCTTGAAATGGTTGTTTCGGAAAATTCTTTTTTGTATCACTCGCTTTTTCCAATACTTCATCCAACGCCGGACCGAATAAGAAATTTCCTTCACATGGTAGAGAACAAAGTCTCATTTTTGCCTGGGTGTCCCCCGGCCAGCATTTAAGCCATACCGCACGCCGTCCTACATTGGTTAAGGCTGCTGACTTTGACGCTAGTCTTGCCGAATCTGCTGACGCCTCTGCGAGAAAGTCCGCCGCTGCTCTAATAGCCGGCAATGATTCCAGAATCGTTTCTCTGGGAACTCCTTGTTCTAATTGATCTTCCAAGTTGTCTGTCCATATCTTTAGGGACCTAGCTACGCAAGTGGCTGCGATGGCGGGTCTTAGTGCGCCCGCCGAGGTCTCCCAGGCTGCCTTAAGGCAATTATCCGCCTTTCGGTCCAGCGGCTTTTTTAGAAACCCCAGGTCCTCAAAGGGTAGGGAAGATTTTCTGGCGACCTTTGATATTGCTACATCAATTTTGGGGGCTCTATCCCAGGATGAGGATGCCTCTTCCTCAAAGGGGTACCTCCTCTTTAGGGAATTCGTTATCTGGGACTTCCTTTCTGGCTTTTCCCATTCGCGTTTTATGAGTGCCTTTAGTTGGTCATTAACAGGGAAGGTCTTACGTTTTTTCTTTTGCAGTCCACTGAACATGAGATCTTGGGCTGTCTTTTTTGTCCGCTCTTCTACTAGCCCCATGGTAGATCTAACTGCTTTAATGAGTTCATCCGTAGATTCTACTGGAAACGTATCTTCCCCATCCGAGCTACTTCCTGAATACTGTGACTTATTTGAGTCGTCCTCTGACCCTGTAGAGTCTTGTTGAGAGACCCCTGAGGGGCTTGATCTCCTAGTTTTCCTCTCTGTATCTACAGCTTGTAATGCTCTTACTGATTTGGAAACTTCTGTCTGAATTATGGTCCTCAGACTATCCGAAAATGAGGGCGTTTCCTCTGCTATGGTCTGGTTAATGCACTCCTGGCATAACTTTTTGTTCCAGGCTGCTTCTACGGGACTTTTACATAAGGCACATTGTTTATTTTTTGATTTTCCTCTACATTTCTTAGGGACCTCCTATACTCCACCCCGCCAATGTATATAAGAGGAGGAGGAGAGGGAAAGAGAGGAGAAGAGAGAAAGAGAACAGACATTAGATTACTGGACTTTCTCGAAGTTCACTCACCACTCGGACGCTTCATAGAACGGGTACCGGATCTGGAGGGTTGGCTGGTCCTTTCACTGTCTCCCAGCGAGACTATGGACCCCTCTTTCCTGCGGTGACGACCCGCCCGTGCGCTGCCAGAGTGGCTCACACTACTGCTGCGGCGTGTCTTTGCTTTCTCCTCTGAGCACGACCGCCTCTCTTTTGCCTCCTGGCGTGGTTGCACATGCTCTGGCGAAGGGCTCTCCATTATGCTGCTTATGGCTGCAAGCAGTCACTTCCACTCAAAATTGGTGCTGTGACGCCTGCTCGCCTTTTCTGGCGATCTTAAATAGCACCCTTCTTTTTTTTTTTTTAGACCAACTGGTCTCGCACCTGCCGCGCTTGCTGTGTGGACGCGCGCGCGTGCGTGCCTCATGCCTCTGCGCCCCCCCCGGGACCGTGCACACCTTCTCTTCTCCCAGGCCCCGCGGTGCTGTGCGCGCCGCTCTACTTCCGGGTCGCCGCAACCACTTCCGGGTCATCGGCCATTATGCGCGCTCCCAGGCGGCGCGCCTCCCGGTGCAGCCATACGAACCCGGGCAGGGTGAGCGCTTGTATTTCGGGACCCCCAGACATCCTTTACCTGCACGGTGGACCCCTTCCTGACTTGCAGGTATACCTCATGCCTCGCTATTCTCTGCTTGTAGAATTACAGATCTCGGGCTGCGGGGTCCGGTGTCTGGTGTTCAACAGGGAGGGTACACAGTCTGTGGCCTCCGAGGAGCTCTCTGCCCGGGCACCGATGTGTCTCCTGGGCTGCATGGCCACTGTATGTCAACAGGGAGGGAACACTACCAGTGGCCTCCCTGGACCTCTGACATCTTGGAGGGTCCATCCGCCAAGGTACCCGCTTCACCTGGGCATCTGCCCTACCGGCTGTGGCCATGCCTTCGCTCAGGGGGGACATAGGCATATATGGCCCCCGAGGCGACTACCGGTACCCGGCGTCGGGTGTAGCAGACCCATGCCTGCCATTAATCACCCGACCCAGGCATCCTCTTCTTCGGAATCTTCAAAGAGGCTTTCATCTTGAGGGTTCCCCGTCGAGGACAGGAAACCAACTGATGCGGAGAGAGGAGCCGCCCCTTTTATCTTGAAGGTTTCCTGTCCTCGTAGGGCGGATCCCCTCTCTCGTGGTGCCGTCATGTACCATGGAAAAAAAATTTGTTGTTTTTCAATTTCAATTTTTTTTTTCTCATTACTCCATTTACCAATGGGTTAATGTAATATTTTACTAGATTGGACTTTTACAGATTTGGAAATCAAGTAAAAAAACATTTTGCATTTATTTTTAATTGGGGAAAACAGGATGACTAGGATTTTTATGACTTTTTTTTTTTACTTTTCACTTTGGTTAATCCACTTAGAGGACTTGAACCTGCTATTGTCCAACTGCTAGTTCTATATATTGCAATACCGCAGCACTGCAAGTACGGTATATAGGAAAAATCATGGAAGCCCAGCCACACTATGGTTCTCAAGAAAGAACAGACGTGGCAGGTGAGAGGGTCTACGATCGCGCAAGAGCTGATGGGCCTGTGGAACAGAAACCATGGTTCGCACGCTGCTAATGCATTAATTCATCCGTTAGAGAATTTTACCTCTTTGTTGCAGAGATATTAGCAATTACTTGGCACGTAAACAGTTATTTTTTTTAATCTCAAGTGGGCATTACCAGAGAGCTTTCACTGGGGGCGTGTACTTCTTCCTATTTCTGATATTGACCAATCTTAAGCAGGCACAACAGAAGAAAAAAAAGATCACGCCCCCCCCCCCTTCCCCAACAATAGCTCAGGACATGCTCAGTGTAAGACAAGTATAGACAGTGTGCTCTCCTCACTGCAGAGTGATGACATGTGCTGGAGCACAGTAGATCTGGGTGTGATTAACAACTTTCAGCTCTCATCAGGGGCCCAGACATATCACACACCAGTACATCATATAATGGAAAGAGGTTAAAGGATTTTTTTTTAATATGATTTTCCATTATTTTATCCAGGATTATAGAAATGAATGTTCGTCCCTTGTTCAACTCAGAAACAGCAGCATTCTTGTCCAGGAACTGTGATTTGTATTGCAATTTAAACTTGATTCTTGAGAATGTAGCTGAGCTGTAAAAACAAATACAGTCCATGCAAAAGAATGGATGCTTCTATCTAATTCTTAACAAAAATGTTAGGGTCCTCTTTAACCCCTTAACGACCACCAATACGCCTTTTAACAGTGGTAGTTAAGGGTACTTAAACCACAGCGCCGTGAGTTCACGGCGTTGTGGAAAAAGTGTAAGCGACCCCCCAGAGTCGGATTTCCTCCTGGATCTCGGCTGCCAGGGGTAGCCGAGACCCCAGAGAACATGATTCGGGTCGGTTTTCACTGACCCCACTTTTGCGATCGCCGTTATTAACATTATAACGGCGACCACAAAAAAAAAAAAAAAAGCCGCAATTTTGCATTAACTTTCTCTCTCCTCCGATGTGATCCCACATCAGAGGAGAGAAAAATAGGGTCCCCGATCCCCCCCCCCCGGTGGTCCTCGGGCCCTCCTGCCTCCTCTGGTGGGCGCCATCTTCTTCTTGGAAGAAAATGGTGGGCGCATGCGCAGTGCGCCCGCCGAATCTGCCAGCTGGTAGATTCCATTCATTCACTGAACTAACATTTTGGTCACTGTGATAATCACAGTGATCAAAATAAAAAAATTGTAAATAACCCCCCTTAGTTAGGGAAATATAATGAAAGAAAATATATTTATTTTCATTTTTCCATTAGGGTTAGAATTAGGGTTGGAACTAGGGTTAGGGTTGGAACTAGGGTTAGGGGAGTGTTGGGGTTAGGGTTGGAGCTAGAATTGAGGGGTTTCTACTATTTAGGCACATCAAGGGGTCTCCAAACGCGACATGGCACCACCATTGATTCCAGCCAATTTTGCGTTCAAAAAGTCAAATGGTGCTCCCTCCCTTCTGAGCCCCGACGTGTGCCAAAACAGTGGTTTACCCCAAGATATGGGGCATCAGCATATTCAGGACAAATTGCACACCATGGAGGTCTAATTTCTCCTGTTACCCTTGGGAAAATAAAAAAAAATTGAGGGATAAAAAAAAATCACTTTTGTACAAAAAAAATGATTTTTTATTTTCACGGCTCTGTGTTATAAACTTCTGTGAAGCACTTGGTGGTTCAATGTGCTCACCACACATCTAGATGAGCTCCTTGGGGGGGTCTAGTTTACAAAATGGGGACACTTGTAGGGGGGTTTCTACTGTTTAGGCACATCAGGGGCTCTGCACACGCAACAAAATGTTTGTAAAAAAAAAAAAAAAAGTTAAACGTTAATTTTATTCCTTCCACATTGCTTCCTGTGAAGCACGTTGAGGGGTGCAATTTTTAGAATGGTGTCACTTTTAGGTAGTTTCTGCCACATAAACCCCTCAAAGTGACCTGGTTTTGTAAATTTTGTTGTAAAAATGAGAAATCGCTGGTCAACTTTTAACCCTTATAACTTCCTAACAAAAAAAAAAATTTTGGTTCCAAAATGGTGCTGATGTAAAGTAAACATGTGGGAAATGGTACGTATTAAGTATTTTTTGTGACATACAGTATCTCTCTGATTTAAGGGCATAAAAATTAAGAGTTTGAAAATTGCCAAGTTTTCAAAATTTTCGCCATATTTCTGTTTTTTTCATAACTAACATGAAGTACAATATGTCACGAAAAAACATTCTCAGAATCACCGGGATCCATGGTAGCATTCTAGAGTTATTACCTCATAAAGGGACAGTGGTCAGAATTGTAAAAATTGGCCCGGTCATTAGGCTGCAAAATGGCTTTGTCATTAAAGGGTTAACCTTGCAGGCGCTACTGTAATAAGCAATACATCCAGCAAAGGATAACAATGAGGTCTATGTGAAATCCAGGCAGCACTATGGAGGAAGAATCGGTGAATGAGTGAAGATTTTTTTTTTTTTTAGACCATGCGGAGGACAAAAAAAAATAAGGTTGACAATCTATTGTTGTATTTTACACATTTAAAACAATTAATGAAAAAAATACCTTTGGGTGCTTTAAGCTTTTTCTTTTCGGCTTTTTGAAACGCAGCATCCGCTCTTTCTCCTAAAGACAAAGAAAGCAATGTAAAATAGATGTGTAGTAAATTGGCACAAAGAGAAAAACAGGACCATGTGAAATCATCATGGGAGTCATCATTTCACCTTGGAGAAAAACTTCAAAAGAAAAGTACAGCTTCTAACGTAAAATTACAACAACATCCGATATCACTACTGACATTTTTCTAAACCATTAAATATCTAACTGAGCGTGCCTTTACTGATCCAGGAATCCAAGAAAACACATGGTGAAAACCACAAATCTGCATTGTCTGGTATGTTTTGCTATTGTCACAGTCTTTTCCAGGCTGCTACCCGTAACATAAGGCTAGCCAGTGGGCCATCTCCACCCTTCATGCTGCGCACTGGAGATTTCACAATGCCTGTGACATGCATGCTGCTGCTGCGCAGGGCACAGTCTAGCCTCTCCTGTGCCTCAGATTTGTACCGATGGTTCTCTGGCATTCTGCTCACAATTCTAGATGGATCTACAGTATATGGCTTCTGTTTGAGGGGATTTAGCTGTATCTACCTCTGTGGTGCAAAACAAAGCATTAGAAAACGTAGTGACCAGACTTACTGTAACGCCGGTGTGTTTGTACTTTGTTTCCCCGGAGTTACCCTGCATGTCTGCATTAACCCTTTGCTCCTCTCCTCCTAATTAGCAGGGATACTGTTGTCTGTTACCGTTATGGATGCTGCTCAGTTACCTGCCCCGCTGCGTAGCCGTACATGCGTGCGTGGCTCCGCTGATTTGCATGACCACCCGCTGGTGCGGTCCCTGGCTGCCGTTGTGAAAAGCTATCCATGGGTTAATAGGTCCTCTGCATGGTGTATGACTTACCACGTGTGATCAGGCTTGCAGCTCTCGCCAGGTGTCCTTTGCATTCCTGATTTCTGTCTGGTTTTGCTTAGGGTGCGCGCGGCCACACCTCCTTTGCTTTTATGAGGAATGGGTGTGGGCTACAATTGCTGCTCCAGCCTATCGCTGTGAGGCAGCTTCTATATAAAAGTTCCCTGTCCTGTGGGGCGTTGAGCTGGGCATTAAGTTCCTGAACCTAGCCATGTGAGTATATGTGTTCAGCTCCGGCTCTGATTGTGATCAGTTCTGGGGGGAGCTGTTGCTCTTGTCCCTGTGTGAACTGTGTTTTGCCGCCTGCCAGGAGGCAGAATATGCTGGCCCTTGTCCGCCCTCCTAGGAGGCATAATATCCTGGTCCCTGTGTTTATGTGTGGAGTCTTGCCTTGCACCTGTGTCTTGTTTCCTGAATCCTGGATTTGTTCCTGCACCCGACCCTGTCTGACTTGTGTCTTGTTTCTTCGACTGCTCTGGGGGAAGTAATACCCAGATCACCCTTCCTGGAGGCTGCATATCCAGGCCCGTCTATGTGGTGTCTTGTTCCCTGAATTCTGGACCTGCTCCTTTACCTGACCCTGTCTGAACTGTGTCCTCTGTGGGATGTTCCTGAGGTCCCTCCGTGTCTTGAACCCTGTGCCCAGTGACTGTGACTCTTTGCTACCTGACTTGCTATGATTTAACCTGGGTTCATCTTAGAAGTAGGAGTCCGGTGTGTCCGCTGAGTTTCTGCCACTCTGTGCTCAGCTGGGGATTCGGTGCAATTCCCTGCCGGTTCCAGTCCAACCTGCAGGGTTTGCACCAGACCGCTGGGGTTCCTTTCTAGGTCGTTGCCAGATGACCAGAGCCTGATAACCGTGGCCTCCCGTCCGAAGCCTGATGACCACGGCCTGATGTCCTGTGTCTGACGACCTCTTCCAGATGTGCTATGCCTGATGTCCTCGGCCAGATGTCCGGATCCTATGCTTCCCTGCCCGATCGCTGCCAGTGGTCCGGAGCCTGATGACTGCGGCCTGATGTCCGTAGCTGATGTCTGCAGCCTGATGTTCGGATCCTGTCGATCGCTGCCAGATGTCCGGAGTCCGATGCCAGTGTGCTGATGCTCTGAGATCCGAGTCTTGATGTCCTGCCTGGTGTTCCTGATGTCCTGCCTGGTGTTCCCGATGTCCTGCCTGTGTCCCGATGTTCCACCAATTCCCTGAGGTCCACCCAGTGATGACGTCCTCCTGGGATCGGTGTCTGATGTTCTCCTGCTGAGCCAGTGCTACGCCTGAGGCCTGAGAGGCCGCCCTAGTATGCCCGTGCCAGAGGATCCTGGAATGCATCAACCAGTGATGACTCCTGCCATAGTCTGACTTCTGTCCTGGGTATGTGTCTGATGTTCTCCTGCTGAGCTAGTGGTATACCTGAGGCCTGAGAGAGAGGCTGTCCTGATATGCCCATGCCAGATGATCCTGGACTGCATCAACCCGTGATGACCCCTGCCATCGTCTGAAATCTGTCAGAGGTTGGTGTCTGATGCTTTCCTGCTGAGCCCGTGCTTCGCCTGAGAGAGAGGCCGCCCTAGTATGCCCATGCCAGACAACCCTGGACTGCATCAACCGGTGATGTCCTGATGTGTACCCTTCCCTGAAGTGCGGAATCGGGAGCCTGGCATTATGTTTTGTTTATGTACTTTGTTTTGCCTTTGAGTAAATTTTATGTCTATACCTGAAGCTGTGCGGTGTCTTGTCGTTCTGCCTCCTCGTCCACATGCTCAGCTGCCACAGACCCCGGTCGCTACCCTTCCCTAGCCCGGGTAGGCCCGGGTCCCCCCTGTGGTCCAGTGGGTCCACATTCCGTCCCCACCTGGGACGCTCGCCCCATGTCGGCGTGGTCAGTCGACGTGGAGGCGCCGGCTCGGCCGCGAGCGCGGTCGCTAGTCGTGACACTTACAGCCTGAGATTTTAGGTGGATTGCCGATTTATATTGGTCACTTATTTAAAAGATATCGGTTATAGAGGCGGGTGTCACTGCTGAACAGACCAACACCTAGGCGGATGCAGATCAACCCATGCCGATAATAGATAATTCCTACATAATTAGCAGATTAGTTTCTCCTGCTTTAAGCTCAATCCACTAGACACCTCAATTACTCACCGTGTGTGCATTATAATGGCTTATGTACCACACGGAGGCTGAAACACCCCAACAAATTCAGCGCGTAATCAGAAACATAGAAGGGTAACAACAAACACGTGAATCCCATTAACAGTCGGAGCAGATCTATAACTGGCTGTTCACTCCTGAGCTTCTCCTCCGTGATTCTAAGCACTTACTATGCATTAAACTACAAGAAAATGTGGAAGCAGGAAACGAACAAAGAAGAAACAAGGCATACTGCTAATTGACTTGAATAAGGAGGTCTACCTAACAACTCCTTTATGTTAAGCCTTATTCAGGCATCCATATTCGTTCTTGATCTGAGCTCTGGATTAAAATTACACGTACAGGTCTGTGGGTCACTGAAAAGCGGGATTACTTACCAGTAATGCTCTTAATGAGTCCACGACAGCACCCACTGGAGAGAGGGGGATCCGCCCATAGGAACAGGAAACCTACAGAGATAAAAGAGGGCAGTCCGCCTCTCCTCCACAGTTGGATTTCAGAGTACCCGGAGGACCGCCAATTATTAGGCCATTATATTATTCAATATTTTAAATTTATCAATTTTATATCTAAGAAGGTGTATATACATTACGTTAACTTCTAGGGAGGGTAGTGAGTGGGTGCTGTTCGTTCCGTTCACAGGCAGATATGAATCTGGTTATCCCTCTATTGCCTGCCACGTTATAACTACAGAAGGCCCCTAAAGCAGACACTTGCACTTTTAGTATGTTGACGGATAGCCCTAGATCTTTCCCTTTTTGTAGAAATTCTAGAATGGGTGTTAATCGGGATTTCTCTAGAGCTGCGTGGAGCTCTAGGAACTTCCCCCATACCCTGGTATAAATCTTTGTTGTAGCCAATTTTTGACTCTGTAGGAGGGTATTGACTAGTCCCTCCGTGAACCCTCTTGCTCTCAACATTTCCCTTTCAAGTTTCAAGCCGTCAAGTGGAGATTGTCCACTTGAGGATTGAAGAATGGCCCCTGAGAGAGGAGCTTGTGGGTTGAGGGGAGCACCCAAGGGTCTGTCCCTGACATTGCTTGTAGGCACGAAAACCATGGCCTCCTGGGCCAAATGGCGCTATTAAGATTATTCTCGCCTTTTCTGCCTTAATCTTCCTGATAACCTGCGGCAGTAGTATGATTGGGGGAAAGGCATGCGCCAATCTGAACAGCCACGGGGCTTGGAGGGCATCCAGAATTTCCAGACAGTCTGTCACGTTCAGGGAGGCGAACCTTCGCCCCTGCCTGTTTAGTTTGGTGGCGACGAGATCTATCTGGAGGAAGACCCCACAGTGACACGATGTGTTTGAATATTTGCTGGCTCAGGCACCATTCTCCTTGCCGTAACGTGTGGCGACTTAGGAAGTCTGCTTCCGAATTGTCTCTTCCTCTTATGTGGAGAGCCGAGAGAGACAAAAATAGCTTTTTGGCCAAGGATAAGATTTTTCTTGCAGAAAACATCAGGCTGTTTGATCAAATTCCGCCTTGCCTGTTCAGATATGCTACCACTGTGGTGATGTCTGAAAGGATTCTCACGTGTTCCCCTTGTAGCTGTGGAAAGAAGTGATACAACGCATGACTAACCGCATTCAGCTCTTTTAAGTTTGAGGAATTTTGTCTCTCGCTTATAACCCACTGGCCTTGGGAGAAGGTCCCTTCCATATGAGCCCCCATCATGAAGGGCTGGCATCAGTAGTAACTATACAGGCACTCCTCCCGATAGATCATTGTCATCTAACCACCATGCTAGGGAAGTTAGGACTGTTTGGGAGAAGGTGATTTTCTTTGCCAAATTCCCTCGGAAAGCAGCCTTTTCTAGGAGAATCTGGAGTTGCAGTTCCCTGGTGTGGAACTGGGCCCACTGAACCGCTGGGATGCAAGATGTAAGGGAGCCTAAGAGGGACATTGCTTCCCTCAAGGACATGCGTGGTTTGTCCATTGCTAATGTGATCTTTGTTTTGATCATTGCAATCTTTACCTGTGGTAGCAGACATTTTTGCTTTATGGAGTCTAGTTGGAGACCCAGGAAGGACTGGACGGATTGTGGCTCGACTCTGGACTTCTTGAAGTTTGTTATCCAACCTAGAGCCTGTAGGGATAAGATTGTGTCAGCAACTCGTCTATTACATTGTCGAGTTGAGTTCCCTATTAAGACGTCGTCCAGAGAGGGTATCATCAAGGTGTCTTTCTGGCGTAGGATGGCCATTACTTCCAGCATCACCTTTGTGAAGACCCGTGGTGCGATGGAGAGGCCAAATGACATGGCTGTGAACTGGTGTATGGTGCCATCGAGGGACACCTGTTGTGAGCTCATCTGTTCATTCACCTTTTGTGTCCGAGGATCTCCCTCTTCTGGTGAAGGAAGGTAGTGAGGCTGATTTGGATGAAAGAAATCAACCACCTGATCAGGTGGATTGTGATTGGATATCAGGAACTTCAGACTGGATATAAGGCAGCCGACGCCCTTCTGAGTGGCTGGTGATTTCTCTGCTGGATTCTTGGATACCAGTCTGATTCCTGCTTCCCAAAGATAAGTTTTTGCTCTGCTATTGAACTTAGTAGTTTTGGTTTTGTTTACCTTGTTTTTTTTTAGATCAGCCATACCCGGCTGGGGGTGTGCTGGATTCTTATTCCTTGATCAGTGTTCTCTTTTGCTCTGCTTTCAGAATATTCTGAGTGCTGATATAGGGTTTGAAGTCTAGTGACTTCAGGGTCCTTTTTGCTTATCAGTTGTGTTGGTAATATTTTTAGCAGGGTTTTCTCGGATTGCAGACAGCAGCTTTTCTGTCCTGTCCTTTTTAGTTAGCTTGGGCCCCATTGTTTGCTCAACCTATCTTTCTATCTGTGTTAGTGTTTTCATCTTGTTTCACCGTCATATGTTGGGGGCTGCCTATTGCTTTGGGGTCTGCTCTGGGCAGTCAGTTTTACCCCTTTTCTCTCTTTAGGCTTATTTAGCTCTCCGGCTGTGACGAGGTGTCTAGGATCACCGTAGGAACACTCCACGGCTACTGTTAGTTGTGTGATAGGATTAGGGGTCTGCAATCCGCTAGTTTCCAACCTCTCTGATTTTCTGGGCTGAGCTTGTGTTTTGTTTTTTCCTCCTCGGTGACTCAATCATAACAGACACCGCCACTCTGAGGTATTTCTGATACCTGTAATGGATGGGAAGATGATAATAAGCATCCTTTAGATCTAGGCCCGCCATCATACAATTGGGGAAGATAAGTTTAATTGTAGATCTAATAGACTCCATCTTAAATCGTTGATTTTTGCCAAATGTATTTAGCTTCTTCAGGTTGTTGATTGTCCTGAAAGAGCCATCTGGCTTAGGTACCAGAAATAGAGGGGAGTAAAATCCTCTCCCTTCCTGCCCTTTGGGCACATGAACCAATACTTTTCTGTCCAGCAAGGCTTAGACTCTCAACTTCCAGGGCCTGCTGTTGGATTGGTGAGTTGAGAGATGTTATAATAACCGAGTTATGGGAGACATGATATAACTCTATCTTTAGCCCATTTCTATCAATGTCCAGGACCCAAGAACTGGCTGTGATTTTTTTTCCCATTCTCGGAGGAAAAAATTTTAGTCTTCCTCCTACTGGAGGGACTAGCCCTTTAGTTTCTGTCTCTATGGGAGGAGGATCCCTTAAATATGACACCTTCGTTCTTGTCCTCCTTTGTTGCCCAACGACTCTGGTTTTCCGTTGGCCTTCCTCTACCAAATGGCCGTCTCCTACACGCCCTTCTATAAAATGGGAGAGAGGGGTTAGGGAAGCCCTTTTTCCTTTCTTTCGCCTTGGTGAGGATCTCATCTAAGGTTTTCCCGAACAGAAACTCACCCTCACAAGGGATGGCACAAAGCTTTGCCTTGGATTGGGTATCGCCTCTCCAGCTTTTAAGCCATAGACTACACCTGGCGTTATTAAGTAAGCCTGCTGTCCTGGCTGCCAAGCGTAACGAGTCAGCAGAAGCGTCCGCTATAAACGCAGCCGCACCACGGATCATGGGAACAGCGGCTCGTAATCTGTCTCTGGAGGCCTTTTGGTCTATTTGCTGGTCTAGTTGATCAATCCAGACCAGCATAGAACGGGCCGTGCAAGTGCTGGCTATTGACGGCTTAAATGTGCCGGTAGCTGCCTCCCATGCCCTTTTCAGTGAGGCATCGGCCTTATGGTCGAGTGGATTTTTTTTTGTAAATTCTTTATTTTAAAATTTTTGAAGTTTTTGAACATCACCATTAAACACAACACCAATTCTCAGGTACAGTTGGCGACATATTAAATAGTGTCTGGTTTAGGGCGAGAAGGGAGGAGAAAATAAGGAAAAAATAGGTAGGGGAGGAAAGGAAAAAAGAAAGGGAAGGGGAAAAGGGTACATATTCATATACAATATCAACAACATTAACAATAACATGTGGTTGACAACATGAGCACAATCATTGAATGGGTGCACTTCAGAAAATAACGCATCTCCAAGTATTACAATTGGGCTATCTAATATGGGGTAGTGAGGCTAGGAGCCCCAAAACAGAAGCCACCTAATTCAGTAGAACTTAACAAAACAAAAAACTCTAAAATGTTCCTAAAGAGGGTTGTCTTCTAAGTACCTATTCCAAGGGGCCCAAGTCGACACGAAAGCTCTATGATTATAAATTTCCCAGCTAGACAGCTCCTCTAAACGATAAATCTGATTTATTTTCGCATACCATTCTCCCAACGTGGGAGGAGCTACATCCTTCCAATGGGTAGCTATCAACTGTCTCGCCGCACTCAACATCAGTGGAAGAAGCCCATGTTTTTTTGGTAAAAAATCTTTTGACGGGCATGAAAGGAGAGCTTCCGTGGCTCTAAGATCAACCTTTATTAATCCTAATTTTTTGAGAACTTGCTCAACTCCCTCCCAAAAAACTCGCAATCTAGGACATTCCCAGAATATATGCGTATGATGTCCTCTAGGATTGAGGCATCGCCAACAATCATCATTATCCACGAGGCCTAACTGGAACAACTTAGCTGGAGTTAAATGCCACCTAGTTAATATTTTATAAGAATTCTCCTGCAAAAGTACACATCTGGAAAAACCCCGAGCATTTGACAGCATTTTAGATATTTGATCCTCTGTAAACGTGATATTAAGTTCAATTTCCCACGAGTGTATAAATGAGGGTTTAGAATGTACATTCGGAGAGATGAGATGTGAGTAAATGCGGGATATAATTTTCAGCCGTGGGGATGGAAGTTTAATCATAATATCTAACCAGGACCAATTAGATTTAGACGGGAATCTCCGTCCAAACTGTAAAAGTAAGAGTTTGATGTGTTGTTTCTGGAGAAAATTTGTTGGTTGGGTCGATGCCCCCTGTGGCCAAGACCCCTCCCGCAAGGTGTTATTACCATAAAAACTATTTAACGTTTCTCTAGGGAGGTTGGACCATAAATTGTATGGATCTTGAAAGTCTAACTCTAACAAATAGGGAATTGAGCCAATCGGTGTCAATGTGGAGGGGAAAGTATCTTCCGGGAACTCTCCCATTACCAATCTTTTAATACGCAACGTAGTTGCAGTTACGTCATCCAACCTAAGAGAGGCCGGCGGTTTAGCCCTAGTCCAGAGATACGGCAAACCTCTCGGGCCCAATAAAGCCCAGTCAACACTATCTCCCTCCTCCCTTTCAGCACAGGACACCACCTTTAACCATCTACTGAGATGAATAGCCTTATAATATAAAAGAAGGTCTGGAACCCCCAACCCTCCAAAAGAGATAGGACGAGAAAGAAACTTATATGGTAACCTAGCCCTTTTATCTTTCCAAATAAATTTTCCGATAAGGGATTTTAATGTTCCAAAAAATGTCAGGGGAATCCGAATCGGAACCATGTTCATGGTATATAGTATAATAGGCATTATATATGCCTTAAACACATTAATACGACCCATCCAGGATAAAGTGGGTAAGCTATACTTCTGTATCAGGTTTTTGACCTTTTTAATTAAAGGAGTGTAATTGTCATGGAATAGGTTGGTGGGGTCTCTAGTTATCATTATTCCCAAATATCTAATAGAATTAGTGGCCCAAGAGAATGGAATCTGCGTACGAATGGTGGAGGTCTGAGAGTGAGGGAGACCAATGTTTAGCACTTCAGATTTTGACAAATTGATTTTAAAATTAGAAAGGAGACCAAAATGATGAAAGGCCTGAAGGATAATTGGAAAGGCCTGGGATGGATTGGAGATAAGGTCGAGTGGATTTTTTAGTACGTCTGCGTCCTCTACCGGTAAGGCTGATTGTTTTGAGGTAGAGGCGACCGCAGCGTCCACTTTCGGGACTTTAGACCACGTTACCAACTCCTCGTCACTGAAGGGGTACCTTCTCTTTGAGGCCGAGGGAGATAACCTCTCTGGTCCTGTTTCTCCCATTCTTTCTTAACCAGGGCTTTTATGGCTGGTATAACAGGGAAGGCTCTCCTCTTCCTATCAGTTAGTCCTGCAAACATTATTTCTTGCGTTGTTTGCGGCTCCCTTGTGTCTGTGCACACCATGGTGTTTTTCACGGACTTAACTAAGTTGTCCATGTTCTCTAAGGGGAAACACGAACACCCCTCCATATCTGAGGAGGATGACGATGTGGATGCGTAAGAGCTATCAGAGATAACAGCCTCGTCAGAGTCTGAGCTGGCCACAGTCAGTTTCTTAGTCTTAGTATGTGTATGTGTACTACTGAGTTAGGGCCCGTAACTTCTGTGGCTGATGCAGAAGCCTGTTTCGCAGTCTCATTAATGCATTTTTTACATAGACTTTTTTTTTTTTTTTTAAAGCCTGAGGAGGAGACGTAGCGAAGAGGAGAAGAGGGAGAGAGAGAGAGAGGTATTTGTCAGCTTGATAGGCAGAGAGTCGTCCAGTCACCCAGAGAAGCTGTGGGTACCGGATCAGGAGGCTGAGATGGGGGCTTGTTGGCGTGGCTTCTGTCTAAGGAACCTCTGCCAGAGAGGTCCTTGGATGCCGGGATGCGTGCTCTGTCCTGGGGAAGACATGCTTGCACGCTGAACCCTCTGCTGCAGGGTTTTTTTTTTTCTTTTCTTGCTCCACCATTTTGCCGGTACCTCCCCCCCCCTTGGAGCACCTCCTCAGGGTAGGCGCGGCTAATTTGCGCGTGTTCGGCCTGGTATACAGCCGCCGAGCTGCGCCACTGAATATCGTCCCTTTTTTTTTTTTTTCTTTGCAGCGTCTGCGGTGAGGGGAAGGGGAGCGCTTTACATGTTTATGTGCAGTCTCACGATGCTCCTGAGACCACGCGTGCACCCTGCCGCTGGGGATTCTCCAGTGACCCGGAAGTTTCCCCTTACCACTTCCAGTATCGGCGCTGCATGTGCATCCTCCCTCTGGGCGCTGAAGCCATGGGAAACGGAGGCTGCATCTGTTCCCTCCGGTTCCACACTCCCACACGGACCGGGACGGCATCTCCAGAACCCAGTGGCGTGTGTATATGCAGGAGAACCCCGGGCGGCCTCACCCGGACCCAATGTTTCTGCCATCGCTGCTGCGGCTGTTCAGACAAGGAGGGAGCCGGATTACAGCACTCCCCCGTCGCTGCTTCTGGACTGAAACCCCTGCCGTTCCCACAGAGACTGCACAGGAGGTTCCTTGGCCCAGGTATGTCTGTAGAAGAATCCTGCTGTTTCCCACAGGAAACCAACTGAGGAGGAGAGGCGGACCACCCTCTTATCTCTGTAGGTTTCCTGTTCCTATGGGCGGATCCTTCTCTCTCCAGTGGGTGCTGTCGTGGCGAAGGGTAAAAGAAGACATTACCATCTGTGTACAATCCATGTTGTGAACGTCTCTAAGCCTCCTGTCACACTCAGCGACGCTACAGCGATCCCGACAACGATACGACCTAGCAGGGATCGTTGCTGCGTCACTATGTGGTCACTGGTGAGATGCCAAACATTCAGATCTTCCCAACGATGCAGCAACGATCCGGCGACCCATAGCGACCTTTGTAACGATGTCGGCAAATCCACGCCTATGTGTCTCGCTTCTGAGTCGCTAACGAGGTCGTTGGTAAGGTGTCAAACATACTGATGCATGCTACCCAGCGGGACCTCAACGATCAAAAAAATGTCCAGGACATTCAGACACGACCAGCGATCTCACAGCAGGGGCCTGGTTGCTGCTACCTGTCAAACGTAGCGAGATCGCTGCTGAGGTCTCTGTTGCGTCACAAAACTTGTGACTCAGCAGCGATCTCGCTAACAATCTCGCTTAGTGTGACGGGGGTTTAATGATGTTATGGACGGGAAAAGCTTTTCAATTTTTTGACATGAGAAAACGTTGAGTATTGGATTAAAAACACTAATTGTAGCATACAAGAAAAATCACTGACATCTGAATGAGGTCTTAGGGCTCTAAAATTTGAAGGTCTATGAATTAAAGAACATTAGGTCCATTATATACTGGAATTTGTAGTGTGAACTACTGGTGGCACTCATAGGGTACGTCCACATGGTCAGATGTAACAGTGTTGGTCCTAAACTAGGGCCTACAGGCCGCAAACCAGAGAAAATAACTTTTAGAATGCAGTCCCCACAGGATCAAATCCTAGCATTCCGAACAAACCATAGATTTTGCAAGAAACCAGATGGTTCCGCTACAGCCGGTCCTTGACTACAAACCGATATACTTGTGATACACGGTTAGCTTAAGTTCTCCAGAATTGAAGTTGCTCATAGAGAGGGATTCCTAGATTTGGACCATATAGCCTTAAAAGGTTTATCTTGATTAAATGACCCCTTAAAATTAAATTGCAGTACATTACCACGGTGATATCATCGATGATCTGCTGCTGTTCCATGACTTGAAGTCGTAAGAATTCAATCTCTTGTTCTTGAGCATTACTCAGATCATCCAGAGATGAATGACGCTTTAAAGAGCTCACAGTGGGCAACTTCTCTTTCTGTAAAGGCAACTTGAACCCATTACTTGAATATTCGACCATGTCAATCTACCCTATTACCTATCCGTATAATCAACAGAGGTGAAAAGGAACCTTTCACCAGGTTCTCCCGATATAAACAAAAGTCACCACCTGTAAAACCTAACTATAGTGCACATAAAAAGAGGAAACTAATATAATTCCACGGCTAAAGCGGTTCTAATCTAAATGTGGTCCATGGAGGATTCAAAAATTGGGACCATAATAAAACCCCAATATAGATTTATACATTTTTCCTAAGGCACAGAGTAATATGTATAATTTCTATTATACATATTAGGTCTTAAAGGGTTATTCCTATCTTAGAAAATGTTTGCACATAAAAAATACATGCCACCTTTTTTTTGATATGTTAAGAGCAATCTCTACTCCTCCCAATCCCGAGAATGCAAGGACCATAGAGCAGATTTATCAGAACTCAAAAAATGGATGACCTGCTAACAGCTTTGGACTGCTCATTCTCAGGATAGGGTGGATCCCCACGATCATAAAATAGTAACATATACCAGCAAAATGCTCTCACTTTACAAGATGTTAATAAGGCCGGTTTTACGACTCCGACTGTGTTCGATGTGTGGACCGTCTGCGAGACTTCTGACCAAAACTAAATGTCCTCC
Source organism: Dendrobates tinctorius (assembly GCF_039654945.1). Lineage (NCBI taxonomy): Eukaryota > Metazoa > Chordata > Amphibia > Anura > Dendrobatidae > Dendrobates > Dendrobates tinctorius. The sequence continues at coordinate 17,695,669 of NW_027361707.1, forward strand.
AACTTATATGATGCTGCTGAGTTTGGCTCAGGAGACCCATGGCCAAAAAGCCATGTGTGTAAACCCAGCCAAACCCTTTAAAGGACATTTTCTGACTCGCGTGTTTATGTAAATGTATGTTTGTAAGATACTGATCTTTCTATTGACCTAGAGGATGCTAGACTATCAGAATTTTACTATACTCTGGATATACACCGTATATTCCTCCTACTGATGGTCGGTGGGTTTTTCTTTTACCATTTCTGCATTATCCCTCGATAAGGCCTTGATTTTTTCTTCCATCCTCTGTATCGTCTGTAAAGTGTCCTCGTGCTTTTTGGACATCCTTTTATTTTTTTCAACCAAAGGCTTAAGCTGCGTTTCGGTCTCACGGACGCGTTTCAGCTATAAACAAAAAGGAAAAAAAATTTCAATAGTTGAAAACAAAAGCAGACCATGAGCAATTAATTTATGGGATTAATTAGATTTCAGAAAATCTTCGTTTCGGGCACTTTTGGAGACTATGAACCCAAATCTTAGTTTCGGGCACTTTTGGGGACTATGAACCCGTAAGGACCAAGCTAATTTTTTCACGAAGCACTCAGATTTATGTTGCTTTTGCCTCAGCACATCTTTCAAGCGTAACTTTTTTTTTGTTCATTTTTAGATCGTCTTTGTAATTTAAAAGCCTTTGCGCAAGTTTAGTTGTGGACATTGTAAGAATCACTTTGCGGTGTATGTGTTAGCATTTTGAAAAAAAAGCAAGTCCACTGGTCCTACAGTGATGGCATGTCATCATTAACGAGACCACTGCAGCTAATCACTGGCCTCAGCAGTCACATGTCACACATGAACACTGCAGCCAGTTACTGGGCTTAGTAGTAAGCTTTCAAAAGGGACGTCAACTCCACGGGACTGGTGGGACCAACAGAGCTGGGTCCACGGCATAGCTCATTTTATAATTTTATACAGCCATCAATGAAACAATTTTTTTTAAACATTACAAGGAAGCCCACTGCACTGTAACTAGGCCACCGCCATCGTAAAGGGATGACTGGCATTTGTGCCAGGCCAGCATTGTAGTTTTCAGAGTTTCTGGTCTATGTGACAAATAGTTTCCGACAGCTGGAAACCAAACAAATGGATCTGCATTTCAATGACCTGTAAAATACTTTAAGTCTGCAAATAATGTACCCAAAACCTAAAGGACGAATGAGCCGATTGCTGACTTTTGTCACGCATTTATTATCACTAGATGAGAGGTTTTTCTCAATTCATAGTTAAAGGGAACCTGTCAGTAGAATCAATCCTCCTAAGCCATCTACTGTATATGCTTCCTAAAAGAACCTGTTATCGGATTCATGTTCCCCGAGCCTCGGGCGGCAAAAATCAGACAGCGGATGCATTTTTGTAGTTGTGCACGTTTGAAAAACTGGTTGGGGACTTAGCGTTTCGACTGGCTAGTCAGAGGATGGTACCCCCGGTGGTTTCTTCCTGCTCCTCTACACATGATTGACAGGTCTCTCCGTATGTGTCAAAGGGTCAGGAAACAGCCACCGGAATCTTGCCTGGCTGCCGGACGACTTTTCATACATATACGACTGCAATAACAACCAGTGTATGATTCAGTCTGGCTGCCGCTCGGGCAGCAAGAATTCAACGAAAGGCTCCCTTAAGGTAATTTTCTAAATTTTTCATCACTTTGCTGTAGAGTTATTACATCCTTTATCTAGAGAAGTGATCTGTAAAAATGATTAAAAAAATCCAGCTCCTGCTCATTTCTGACAGATCTCAGGCCTCCTCTTCTCTCAGTGTTAGAGATAACAGCTAGGAGGGGGTTGTAATTACACAGATCTACAGCGGGAAGGGGAAAATACGTGATGCACTGCAGATCTAAAAATCATGTGACATTGCTTATGTCATGCGAGTGCTGTGCCCGTCATCGCTCGCTGATGGGCTGCAGCCTTCACACTTCCTCCAGATGGAACAGTTCAGCCTGATGGAACTGCGATACCCTTCACTAATGGGCTGCACCGCTCACATGACAAACAATGTCACAAGATTGCAGGGGAACACAGTGCTTGGAGCGTAGACGGTCCAGGAGGCAAGCATGCTTTTTCTTATTTTATTTTATCCACTGGTTGCAATTAAAAGGGGTTGAACAAACCCTTTAACTACACTAATGGCATGATGCTATAGATGTGTTAACAGATCATCCTAAAGACGCCCTTGCTAAAATCATCTGTTTATCATTTTCTTGGGAAAAGAAGTTTCATATTAATGTCCACTATATGAAAATAACTTATCAAGAGTCAGGTGGGCGGTGCTAGAGCATTAAATAGTCAGGGTCCTGGCTCTTTTCAAATCTATTCCGTCTTTTTTTACAGTGCTAGCCCAAAGTTGAACCCTTATACTGAGGATATTATTAGGGATGCATTTGGGGTCATACTCTATTGATATCACAGACTGGAATAATTTAGTCATCATTGCCGAATATGAAATGGAAAAGTATTTGGGCGAGATTTATCCAACTAAAATTTGCCAGAATTCAGGTGTAATTTTCCTACGAGAGAAATAAAAGCTGTGCTCCATGATTTGCACCATATTTATTCAGAGTTTTAGACACATTCTGTGTCTTATCTGACAAGGGGCATGAATAATCACAAAAAAATAAAAGGAGATGGCTTTGCGGGGGGACATGGCTTTGTGGTAAAAATTGTTCCACAATTTTGATGCTAGATTTAGGAGACAAGTGAGCCAACTATCTGTGGTGTAAACGTGACAGCCTTAAAATTAAACAGATTTATTAAACAGCATGAACCATTAGGATAAATCTCATCTATTAGTAAGGACTTTACATCAGTCTGAAAAGCGTAAGGTAGATGTGGATTTTATCTTGCATGCAATAACAGTGTATGCCTTTTAATGGCAAATTTATGAAACCTGATTTTTCCATTTAAGATGCTGGATTTTTAATCCAAACTATGATAAATCTGGTACATTTTATGACTGTCTGATAAAAAACGGTATTGATAAATTGATATACCCATTATTTTACCCTTCGACCACAGCTGACCGAACATGAATAATGTGTAAATTGCTTTTCAATGAGCTATTTTTGTAAAAAAATAAATTAGAAAAATCCTATAAAATCAGTGTGTTCACATAAGTAAAATCCTAAAATGGCGCCATGTAATATCAAATCAACAGCAATTAAATATATCAGTAAGGCTGCGTTCCCACGCAGATTTTCAGCTGCCATTAAGTAAAATAGGTTACTTGCATTTTTTCGAAAATATGCAACGTTAAAAAAAAAATCAAAAACTCATCGTGGGAATATAGGCTTTTAACCTTTAAACCCCTTTTAATGCATTTTTTATGATTTTCTCATAAAAAAAAAAATTCAGGTCCAGGCACATACCAGCTCGTTCCGTTCATCGGAGAGCAGGGTATTTCTATCTTCCAACTTCCTGATGACCGCATACAGCTCGGCAATCTTTAGCTGGAACCTCCTCAGGTCTCGGTCATCGATATGTTGATCCTGGAAGAGGGGCAAAATAATATCCTGTTGGATGAAATTTACCAGAGAATTCCTTTTCAGCCTCACAATATCTTATTTATTATCAACTGATCTACATTTCGGATCCATCGTACAGGTAACTATTACTTGCCTCTTTTATTTTTACCGTGTGACCCATGAGTTCAGAGATGTCTGCAACGCCGGTGGGAAGCTCTTTCTTGGGACTGCTGTGGTACCTCTCTGCTTCCTTCGCCTGCACCAACTGCTCATCCAGAGCTTCTTTCTGCAGAAGCAATTTTTGTGTGTGACCGGTCTGTACCCCCAGCTCTTTCTCCAGTGCCAGGATTACCCGTTCCTTGCTTTTAATCTCATCCATCTGAAAAGATAAGAACAAAAAGTATTACACTAATCCAGAAGAATTGACTTAATGCATAATATAATGTTTCCTCATTCAGGATCTGTTCCCATTTTGGTCGACCAATCTTGTTCACAGTAGATTATGAAGCTGCAGAACTTTTTAATTTGCAATTGTCTCAGAGCTAGTGGGAGAAGTCTATACAGTCTCCCATACACAGTGCCCAGAGCGGGATTCCTGCTCTTCATTCTTTAGTTTGCACATAGAAGTAAGCAGCAGCAGAATGGAGGACAATATACAGAAGTATGAATCAGTGTAGATGTGACTCCATCTCTGGAGTGAGGTAAAAGACTTGCTAGAAAGCTCAGCACAACATTTTTGTGATTCCCTCAGTCTGTTTCCTCACTGCTCCTCCTACCTCCCCTCTCAATGGGGAATAATAGGAGGTGCGACCTGATACCACAGTGGACTTGCAATCTGAGCAAGATATATGGGACCTCCCCCCCAGAGTAAATAGTGAGTTCAGGAGGCAGGGAGGAAGTGTCTTATAAGTGTTGGAAGAAAGAAATTTAGTATTTCATGATATTATGCACTGTAGATGGTGGGATATTAAAAGTCTTTGCAAATTAATACAGGAAAGATGTATATCTTTGTACCGTGTTAGCCAGTGGATAGAAAAATATTCAGGATTGAGAGTCCTCAGTAGTTGATACCTTTTAATGGCTAACTGAAAAGATGGTAATACATTGCAAGCTTTCGAGACTACTCAGGTCTCTTCATCAGGCTAGACTAATACAAAATCTGAAGTCACATATTTATGCACAATACAGCCTAGAAAAAATGCAATAGATAAGACAAGTGACGTGAAGCAGAACTATCAATATGGGAGAGGGAGAGTCACAGAGGGAGTCACTGACTCCTTATCTATGAACTGGTCCAATGTTTATATTTATGTTTCTCCCTCTCCCATATTGATAGTTCTGCTTCACGTCACTTGTCTTATCTATTGCATTTTTTCTAGGCTGTATTGTGCATAAATATGTGACTTCAGATTTTGTATTAGTCTAGCCTGATGAAGAGACCTGAGTAGTCTCGAAAGCTTGCAATGTATTACCATCTTTTCAGTTAGCCATTAAAAGGTATCAACTACTGAGGACTCTCAATCCTGAATATTTTGCAAATTAATAGTGATTTTTTTTTAAATTGCTCCACAATTTTTCTATGCAGTTCATTAATTGGTGAACTTCAGACCATCTTTGCTTCAGAGAGACTCTGCCTCTAGAACATGCTCTTTTTATCACATTTATGGTGACAGTTAAAAATGGACCCTCCGGCTGTTTTTCCTTAGTACTCCTTACTTTTACAGCATTTTGACAACCTTGTCCCAACTTTTTTGAGATGCATCGCTGCCATCAATTTCTAAATGAATGGATTTTTTCAACTGAAGTGAAAAAATGTCCAGCGTTCACCTTCTGATCCGTGTTCTATGTTCAGGTGTGAATAAAATATGTGTATAAGAGCTTTCTCAATTATTGCAGTCTTATTGTCTTTACATTTTACACTGTCCCAACTTTTTGGGAATGGAGGTTATACAATTAAAGCAAACCAGTCAGCTCAGAAATAATGTGCAATTTAGAGGCAGCAAGTTAGAGAGTACCCAGAACTGAACAGAGCAATATTGTCTTTTTTGAAGTTTGCAAAAAAAATGAAAAATGAATATATGTCCAAGTTTGGTTTTATTTGTGTACCAAACATTGAAATGAGTGATCAGAAAAAAAAAAGAAAAAAAAAGAAAAAAAAAAAACAAAAGCACAGCATGTGGATGCAATCCATATTACCTCCATGTGCATGTGCCGTGTGAGTTTCACTGTCTGCTAGCAGTGTGGAATACGGTAGTTTTTTTTTTTTTTTTAATTAGAAGAAAAACAGATTACAAATGGAGGTAAAACGGGGCCTTTACTTTTGTATGAACTCGGCCTCAGGTGTATTTTATTCATTAGAATCTCTACACGTTTTAGGAAGATCTAATAATTTACTGGCACCCGTCCCTATAGATGCATATAAAGAAATAGCGGTCAATCCCTGATAATGACCACCCAACTAACTCCTAAGCTTAAAGAAGAAGGGATCTTAATAAATAAAACACACGTTAAGGCTGAAAGCTTTCCCACAAACCTAGATATTAATCAGCTCGTCTTGGCTGATAAAATGCTGCCCATTAGTGATGATCGAACGTGCAGGGATAAGGTGTTATCTGAGCATGCTCTGGTGCTAACCGCGCGACTTCGGTGTGCTCGAAAAATATGGTTGAGTCCTCACAGCTGTTAGGCAATCCCTGCATGTGCTGTGGCTGTCGAACAGCCGTGAGACCTGAAGCCGCAGGGACTCAAACATATTATTCGAGCACGACAAAGATGCTCGGTTAGCACCAGAGCATGCTCAGCTAACACCTTATCCCAGGAGACGTTCTCTCATCACTATATATATATATATATATATATACATACATATATACACATACACATACATACATACACACAGAGTATATATTTTTAGAGACGAGTTATCCTAATTTTCAATTGTTATTTTATACAGGTTTTCTTAATGTTATATTCATTTTTTAGGATTTTTTGTGGATTTCAATCCATTGGCAGAGGTTTCACCAGTGGTGGATAACCCCTTTTATTATTATTATTATTATTATTATTATTATATATTAATACACAAATGATAATATAATAAAAAAAAATAAAAAAAATATTTTGTGATCTTGAAGTACAGCTCAACTTTTTAACCCTTTCCAGCCACCAGAGGTGTATGGTGTCAGTTGGGTTTTGGGTGCATGGATCAGTATTATCAGTTTCTTTTGGATTTGAAAGAAAAAGTTTCTCAATCTTTTACGATCCATGAAAATGGGCAGCACATGGATGGCATCAGAGTGCTTTCTGGACCCGTAGACTTGAATTGGTGAAAAAAAGGCATCGTCCACAAAAGAAAAAAAAAAAAAAAAACACATGTGTGAACAGTCTATACAAGGTACATGACCTGTAGAATACACTAGATACGAATTCTATCCTTGAAAAACATAGGTAGAACTCATATGTGAAAAACAGACACCTGAATGACTCCCAAGAGCTGCTGTAACTCGAGGTCAGTACAAACTAAGTAGTTATTTCACATTTTACATGATATATGGAGACACACTTCAACCCCTATAGAGCAGAAATAAATCAGACAACGCATTCCGACTTCTATAAGTTTATATGAGTCATGGAATAGTGTCCGAAGTAACAGGCGGTTGTCATGGCTACCGGCCATTGTGACGGTAGAACACTGTGGGAAGTCTTTAGTTCCGCAAATGACGATCTGTAAATCAGTTCTCCTTTATTCTCAATACTGAGTCTGTCCCTAAATACGGTGCCAAGTCAGGGCCCCGACCCCCTCTGGTTGGCAGGAGTTACAATGCCACATGATTACAAAACACAATTTATACCCATCCTCTGGAGGTGACTGCAGAGCGAGGACACGAATAACGAGGGGCGTTCACCGACGTCATAAGACCCTCGTCAAAAACTCAGTAAAGACTCCTCTGTCATACAGTTTATTACAAACAGGTTTATGTGAAGAGAAAAAAAACACCCTGGCACACCAGGGAAATGTTAAAGGCTGATTCCCATCTCTGGCTTTTATAGTAGCATGTCCACATGTTATGCTATGATGTCTGATAGATGTGGATCCCACCTCTGGTACTTGGCATCAAGTTAAAAAAAAGGCACTTAATTTTTATGATCAATTTCAGTTGCTACTTTTACCAAAAATTACTTGATTTTTATATACCTATTTTTCAAATTAAAAATTTTATTCGATCACTTTTCATCTGCCCTGAGCTGCTGAAGCCAGCGGGGAGCGTGCTGCTGGTGTCACCGCCAGGATGCTCATGGCAAACGACACGCACAGGAAAAAGATTGGCAGCAGAGTTAGAATAACATGTACGGTACAGAAATGCATCAATCACACCCAGGACGCCACAATCAAAACAACTGAAGCCAGATTAGTCTATGGAAAGTGACACCCAGTCAGACTGGTCCGGGCTAAATAGTGGAGGACGAGTTGTGCTTTTAGAGATTTTTGTGTAGGACATTGAGGAATTTGTTTTAATACAATATGCCGATTTATTCTTACGGCGATGGTTTGGAAAGCTTTGGTGACCAGACAGCTTTCCTTTGAAAGAAATCGGACCATAACTTTATGCCATTTATTCTAAGAGCAGCATAATAGAGGGCAAGAGAGCCTGATTCCAGGAATGTGTCATGAACTTGGATGTTTGTTGTCGTTTTATCTGCAGAAGATGATCACTGCTGGACTAGGTGTCACATGCCTAGATATTAAGGCCAATCTGTGTAACCCCGCCCCCACCATGTACAGTGCACACAGGAAACTGCCAATCGGGGTGTGGGCAGGGATATACACAGCTCAGCATTCTGAGCACTGCTAAATCTACAGCAGAGAACATAGAACTACACTTACCGGTAGTTGGTTTTAAGACCCTCCACGACAGCACACAGGAGGTTGCCCACCCATCCTAATTAGGGACAGGAAACAAGAGGTTAAATAGCCCTCCCCTTCCTCTAATCCCCAGTGTTTTCCAAGGACCACAGAGTGAATGCTTGAAATATTATTTATTCATACAATTCACATGAGCAAAATTTGTTAGGGGGGGAAATTACCCATGCTGTCGTGGAGGGTCTTAGAAACCCAACTACCGGTAAGTGTAGTTCTATTTTCTCTAATCCTCTCCACGACAGCACACAGGAGGTATACCAAAGAATAATGGTTTAGGGAGGGACCACGGCTTGCAGGACTTTCCTGCCAAAGGCTAGATCTCGTACTGACATAAGATCTAATCTATAATGCCTAGTGAAGGTATGGACTGAAGACCAGGTCGCAGCCTTGCAGATCTGCTCGATGGATGCATTAGCCTTTTCTGCCTAGGAGACAGCTCTGGTGGAGTGGGCTTTCAAGGATACCGGAGGAGGTAGATCCTGATTTTTATAAGCGTCCGTGATTGCTTTCTTGATCGAGTTAGCTAGGGAGCTTTTGGACGCTTTTTTCCCTTTGTTCGGTCCGCCATACTAAACAAAAAGATTCTAATCTTTCCTCCAGGGCTTTGCTTCTTCCAAATAGACCAGGACTACTCGCCGGACGTCCAGAGAATAGAATCCCACTTCCCACTCATCCTGTGGGTTATCACAGAAGGAGGGCAGTATTATTTCCTAGGACCTGTGGAAATCCGAAGACACTTTTGGTACAAAGGAAGGGTCTAGCAAGAAAATTAGTCTATCGTCCAGAATTCTTAGATAAGGTTCTCTGATGGACAGAGTCTGAATTTCACCCACCCTTCTTGCCGTTGTAAGGGCTAGGAGTAGTGCTTGTTTTCCAGGATAGTTTATCTATCGGGGTCTGGTTGATAGGTTAAAATGGAGGGCTCGTTAGACCCTTTAGTACTATATTCAAGTCCCAAGCTGGGACCATGCTGGACTTCTTTAGACGGATTCTGGAAGCTGCTGACAAATCTCCTAATCCATCGATGCTCTGCTAGGTTTTGGTCGAAGTAAGAACTTAGGGCTGATACTTGGACCTCAAGGTACTTGGTTTTAGTCCCTTGGATAATCCGTCTTGTAGGAAATCTAGGATCTTTGCTAAGTCTGGGTGGAAGGGATCCATGGGAATGGATCCATACCATGCTGAGAAAGTCTTCCATATTTTGGAGTATATGGCGTCTGTTATTGGTTTCCTACTTTTTTGCAAGGTGGATATCACCGCATCCGAGAGGCCTCTGGCTTTAAGGATTGTGGTTTCAGAAGCCAGGCTGCCAAGCTTAAGCTGTGGGGAGCCGGGTGAAGGATGGGACCTTAATGTAGAATGTCGCGGTGCAGAGGTAGGATCAGAGGACCCTTTGAGTTCATTAGTTTTAGGGCTCCGAACCAGCTCCTTTTTGGCCAGAGAGGGGAGATCAGGATAGTTTTAACCTAGTCTGTTCTGACCTTTTGCAGAGTTCTTGGAATTAGGGGAATTGGTGGAAAGGTGAGTGGTGAGTGAAGGCATCCACCCTTGAATGTTTTTTGTTTGGACCTATGGAGAAGTACTGCTTTGTTTTGGCGTTCTCCCGGTTTGCGAATAGGTCTACCTCTGGGAGACCCCATTTTTTGGTTATGGTATGGAATACTCTAATATTGAGGCTCCATCCTCCCGGATCCATGTCTGTCCTGCTTAGGAAGTCTGCCTCGATGTTGTCGGACCCTTTCAGGTGGAGAGCTGATAGGGACTGGAGATGGCATTCTGCCCAGCCGAATATCCGTGCTGAAACGTTTTGCAGGCTTCTGTATTTTGTGCTGCCCTGATGACGTAGATGGGTCACGGTGGTTTTATTGTCGGAGTAAATCCAGACATGGGTTCCCTGGATTAATGTTTCCGCTGGTTTTAGGGCTTCTTCTACCACTCTCAGTTCTCTGTAATTGGAAGATTGTTTTTCTATGTCATAGGGCCAGAGTCCCTGGAAGACTCCCTGAGGCGATATTGCTCCCCAAACGCGGTTGCTGGCGTCTGTTGTGATTGACGTCTTGGGATATTATATCTAGGGTGTCCCTTTTGCTAGGTTTCCCTGGTTGAGCCACCAGTTGAGAGACCGCTTTACGTGTTGGGGTAGGGAGATTCTCGTATTGAGGGTCTCCGTTCCAGCGGGATAGGATATGTCTCTGAAGTATCTTTGAAGGGGACCGCTTGGATGCAATAAGTCATTTACCCTAATGTCGACATGACAAACCTTATAGTCACTGTTTTTTGACTTTTTAGAGTCCGAACTTTTGATCTTACGCTTACCTGCTTGGTGGACAGAAAAGATATTTGGTTCTGGGAATCTAAGAGGATCCCTAGAAAGACCTTCCTGGTTGAGGGATTCAGGTCTGATTTTTCCCAATTTACCATCCAGCCCAGGGATGCCAGGGTCTGCAGGACTGATTGCAGGTGTTTTCTTAGAGTGGTGTTGGAGGGAGCCATGACCAGGAGGTCGAACAGGTAAGGGACAACACATATGTCCTTTCCTCTGAAGAATGCTACCACTTCTGCCATTATTTTTGTAAATGTTCGGGGTGCCGAAGATATGCCGAAGGGCAGAACTCTGAACTGGAAGTGGTGCACTTCGTCTAGAGGGACTGCGAACCTTAGATATCGCCAATGAGATGGATGGATGGGTACATGGTAATAGGCCTCTTGGAGATCTATGGTGTCCATGGCAAAGTCTTCTCCGAGCAATGGTATCGTGGTCTTTATTGATTCCATCTTGAAGCGTTGGTACCGGACATGTTGGTTCAGCTTCTTTAGGTTGATGACCCGGTATTTCCCACTTGGCTTTTTTACTAAGACTAGCCAGGAGTAGTGGCCTTGACCCTACTCCGGTTCTGGAACTGGTGAGATAACCGCCGATGATAGCATCTTTTGGAGTTCAGAATGCAGAACTTTTTGAAGTCTTGCCGAAGGAAGATGTGTTACTTCCAGGTTTTGAGGAGGGCTGGAGGAGAATTCTGTTTTTACTCCCCGTCTGACCGAGTCTAGGATTCTTCGATCCGTGGTTATCTTCTGCCAACCCGGGAAGTAGTTTGCGATTCTGCCCCCTACCTGCTTGGCGTAATTTCTTATCTCTGTCTGAGCAGGAGTCGTGAAAAATATTCCTGCCTCTTCCGCCTTTTGGGTAGCTCCATCGCCCTGTTTTTCCTTCACCCCTGTATTGAGGGTATTGAGCCTGGGGTGGGCGATAGAGCATAATTTTGATTTCGATAGGATATCTCCACTCCACATTTTCAGCCATAAGGCCCTTCGAGTGGTGTTGGAAAGTACGGATATTCTTGCCGCAATACGGACCGATTCTGCCGAGGAGTCGCTAAAAATGCTGCTGCCTTCTGTAGAAGCGGTAGAGAGGTTAGAAGATCTTCACTCGGAGTTCCTCTTTTTATATGGTCCTCTAACTGCTGAAGCCAGAGGTATAGGGTTCTAGTTACACAGGCCGTTGCGACATTTGTTTTTAAGGAAGTTGCTGAGGCTTCCCAGGACTTCCTCAGCAGACTATCCATCTTCCAGTCAAGCGGGTTCTTGAGCTGCAAGGAGTCCTCGAAGGGTAGCGTAGTTTTTTTAGCTACTCTGGCTACCTGGATATGTACTTTAGGAATCTCAGTCCAAGGTTTAGCGGCTTCTTCATCCAGGGGAAACCGATCCTTCATTTCGCCCGGGATACTTAGCTTCTTTTCCGGGAATTCCCATTCTTCCAAGATTAGATTCTGGATATTATCATGGATAGGGAAAACCACTTTCTTCTTAGACTTCAGGCCATCAAATAGATCATCCTGCACCGAGCGGGGTGGTCTATCTTCTTCATTGTGTTCCTGACCGCTGAGAGTTGTTCCTCCATATTGTCTGAGGAAATGAACCATTTTTTATCATCTTCTGTCTGGGCTGGGGTTAATTCACCCTCTTCCCTCCAATCCGCTGAAACCGATGACTCAGGTTCGGAATCTGAGAAGTCCTCAGGGGCATATTTCCTCTTCCTTGAGGTTGAGGCCCCCCCCCCCGAATGACTGGGAAAACTGGATCTCCTGTCGCACCATCCCTCTTACTTCCTCTATCAGGGATGGTTGTTCCTCCCACACGATTTTCCCCGTACATTGCTGGCACAAAGTCTTTTTATAATTGGAGGGGAGTTTTTTTCCTATAGATGGCGCATTTGCGGCTTGTAGGTTTTTCTTCCGTTTTTGGTGCAGGATCCTTGCTCCCTGAAAGGGCGAAAAGGAGGGGGGCCCCTAAGGATGGGTCCTGAAGCAAAAAGGTGTATACCCTTTTCCAAGTGTACTCACTGGGCCAGGGTTTGTGCTGGGCTCTGCAGAAGCAGCTTTCAGGGAAGACGCATCCATCATGCAGACGTTAGTCCTACCTTATAGAGTCTTCCATCTGGGTCCTTAAATAGGAACCGAAATCCATCGCTTCCTTACCTCATCCAATCGGATGAGATCACTCCCCCTCAGTTCCTGGCGCCACCTGTTTCTTTTTTTTCCCTCCCATTTTCAAATTTCCCACTGTGGAATGCAGAGCGGAAGTGACGTCGCGCCTTTGGACCTGGAGGTGAACGTCACTTACGGTGCATGCCGCTCAGTTAAAGGCGAGCATGCGGCGCATGGGGGGAGCGGATCCTGGGCTGGGGAGCTACGGGAGGCCCCCAGCCCAGAAGGAACCATCCACCATTGCCAGAGCGCCGGAGGATGGTGCGGGTCCCGCCAGCGGCAGGAGCAGCATCCGGGGAGGAAGGTCCGGGACGATCGACCCCAGCTCTCAGGTAAAAAAAACTCCGGGATCTTGCCAGCCCCATCCACGGAGCACACAGAACCTCTTCATCCCGATTAGGGACAGGAAAACACAGGGGATTAGAGGAAGGGGAGGGCTATTTAACCTCTTGCTTCCTGTCCCTAATTAGGATGGGGAGGCAACCTCCTGTGTGCTGTCATGGAGGGGATTAGAGAAAACAGGGATTGTATTAAAAGTGAACAAGTCTAGTAAGTGATACATCACTAGAATCTGGATCTCTGCCCCACATCATGCTACAATCAGATTACATAGAAAAAAATCTGATGACAAATTTCCATTAAGTATGCAGCTTCTGCTGCTTACAAATATGTGAGTGAGATGCCTGAAATGTGACCTCACAATTTAGTTCATGCTTCTCTAAGTGAATACCTAAATTAACATTTACAACCCCGCACTCAATCTCTCTGATATGTTTCCCTACATTGTGGCATCTTCAGGGGTGCTGGGACAAATGGCACCATAGCTACTGCTTCAGGAATTTCTAAATCCTTGTTTAACTCGTGCTAACACAGCTCACTCGAGTTAAATTTATTGACAGCTCTATTAACTTATTAGTCACTACACATATTTGAAGGCGCCTTCCCCCAACAGTAATTTTAAGATCTCTCTACAGGTATTCAATGGGATTTAGATCCAAACTCATTTTAACCTGCTGCACAGAGCTCCCCGATGAGTTAGGCTTCAAGGCAAGAAATAATTTACAATTATTCTTAAAATTCAAAAATTTAGACCGATCCCCAGAAAACAAACCCGGAGTAGGGATTTTTGGTTCAACAGCAGATGATTGAGCGAGATAGGCGGAAATTCCCCGCACTTCAGCAGCGAGCTGCTCAACATGATCAGACAATTGCTTAGTCTCCATTTAGACAAATAATATCCTCCTACAGCCCCAGAAAAAAAAGAAGAGGAATAAAAATATATAAAACAAATTGACACTTTTTTTTTTTTTTTTTTTAATTCCTTCTATAGAGTATCCTAGAGTCTACAGCTAGGCTGGTGATTCTGTTATGAATGGGTCACCGAGGACGATAGCAGGCCCAGGCTAAGCCACAGAAAACCAGAGAGGTTGGTAACTAAGCGGATTGCAGACCCCTGATCCTATCCACACAACTAGCCGTAGCCGTGGAGCGTACCTACGATGATCCTAGACGCCTCGGCACAGCCGGAGAGCTAACTAAGCCTAAAGCAAGAAAGGGGAAATCTAAACTGCCCCGGAGCAGACCCCAAAGGAATAGATAGCCCCAACCATATACTGTCGGTGAGACAAGGTGAAAACACAAACGCGGGCAGAAAAATAGACTGAGCAAACGATGGGGCCCACACTGACTAGACAGGGCAGGAAAGTAAAGACACTGTCTGCAATCACGCAAAAAACCCTGCAAAAAGTCCAACACGTCTGATGCACAAAAACACTAAAGTCGCACGACTTCGCCCCCACTATATCAGCACTCTGGGATATTCTGAAAGCAAAGCAAAAAGAGACCAATATAACAGGGGACAAAAACTGGCACAAGCAGTAACATATGGGCGGTGATTCAGCACAGCCCCAGCCAGAGCTAGCTGACCCGCACAAAGCAGAGACAGACAAAACCAGATCAAATGCAAACAGAATATCAGATGAACCATTTAGCTGAACCATGCAGGGAAAGAGCAGGAGACATCAGACCTCAGAAGGCACAGGAAGAAAATCACCAGCAGGGATAGAGGGAATCAGCTGTCTTAAATCCCAATCAGAAACCCCACATCTCCAATCGTCTTCCTCATTATAAGGTGGCAAGCCTCGGTCAATCAGATCAGCTCCACTACCTCCAGTAACCACCAGAGGGAGCCCAGAAAGAGAACTCCACAACCCCTCTGTCAATCTGACCAGCTCCACTACCTTCAGTAATCACCAGAGGTAAGCCAGAGAGAGAATTCACAACAGAAGCCTCTACAAAAGTTCATTGCAAAGACGCAAAAAAAAAAAAAAAAAAAAAAGAGGGTTCGGAATAAAACGCAGCTGGCTGTTTCCTGAAGTGACATCTACTTGAAAAACTTGGCGGGATTGCCAAAGTTTAAAAGACATCTTGTGCACATACCCCAAATCAGGTTTATAAAAGTATACTGCATTTTTTTTAAAAAAAAGGTTTTAATTTTTTTTTTTTTTTTTACAATTTCCCAAATCACATGCACTTTTACTACATTAATTCTTCCTGTTCTGTATAGATGACTTTCTGCAGGCTCATTATCATCTGAGTCAGGATTACAATGACTCAGTAGGATCTGATAATCTACTGCTGCTAATTTCCATGTGCCTAATAGAAAGTTGGAGGCTAATATTAGGCCTAGCAGCCAGTGTGAAAATTGCAAGATGTATTTTTTATTTTAGATTGATAACATTTAGAAAAAATACATTTAACATAAAAAAATGGAATTTTCTGATTACTCAAGCTGTAGTCCCCCATTACCTTCCTATGGTGCAATGTGAAAAAAAGACTCATAACATAGTAGTATGAATGTTAAAATCCATCTTATTCTGTCCAGTATATCAGGGTAGAATATTATGCAAATAAAGATCGCATTCATTATTTTTTTGATGAGACTCCACTTTGTTTCCTGCTGGGGATTCTGCCAAATAACATTCATTACATGTCCATAGACTATGCCAGAAATATCCGAAAACTCCATGCTCCCTCTAGTGGCAGCTGCAGGCAGGCAATCTTATCTAGGTCTTTCCAGAAGGGATTCTTTAGGGTACGTGAACAAAGAATTTTTGGAACTTGTCCACTGCAAACACAACTGACAACTTTCCTAACTAGTTTTTTTTTTTTTTTTTTTTTTTACAGCTGCAAACGGAAAAAAGAAAAAAGAAAAAAAATCAGTAAAGACATACCCTAAGGAGTCAACGGTGGTCAAATCACAAGCGATTATTTTATTTTTTCTATTATTTTTACAGGACATGGTCTGAGATTTTTTTTAAAAAATATGGCAAACAGCTGGAAAATGTGATAAAAATCAATAAAATAGCAAATACTAACTTTTTTCATCCATTGCCCATTACAGAGCTGAGGCTCCAATGGTGTGGAATGGCGTCGGTTTATGTGGGATTGAACAAGGATTCTTTTTGTCTTTTTAATTTATTTTTATCACATTCTATGGTTTGGTCCCATTTGTGACTATTTTTTTACCTGCCGTCCAAAGCTCTCTCTATGTAAGAATTATAAAGCCAGGGTCACCTACAACTGTGCACATGGTTTTTGAAATTCCTTAGAATGCTGATCACTTCACAAGGGCGCTGGAGAATTCTCACTCCTACATAAGCAATTTTATTATAAAATGACTGTTTTGTGCGGCTCATAGATGGGAAACAACAGATGCAGAATTTATCAGCCTCACACTGTAACTTTCCAGTTGCCGTGTATAAAACACGATGCCAGATGGTTTTGCCATTCAGCCGCAAAATTCTACAAAAATGTAAAACTGCTAAATGAATGAAAGGAGGAGGAAAAAGACAGGATAAGGCTGGCGTCACTCCGCAAGTTGTTGAGCACACTCGGCCTTAACAGATTGGGGCACAGTTTTTTTTTTGTTTGTTTTTTTTTTAAGTGAATCCGTTATCCCCTGGGACATATGATCGATTAACCCCTTAACGACCGGAGGTATTTTCGCTTTTGCGCTTTTATTTTTGGCTCCCCTTCTTCCCAGATCCATACCTACGGTATTTTATTTTTCGGTCAAAATGGCCATGTGAGAGCTTATTTTTTGTGGGACGAGTTGTACTTTTGAACGACACGATATGTTTAAACCAATCATGTATTGGAAAATTGCTGACACGTGCCGGGAAAGATGTGGGCTCAGCGCCAGAGCTCACATCAAAGGGAGGGATTCCGACATGCGCGTACTATTACGCTCAACGTCGGAAAGGGGTTAATATGGGCATACAGGTAATAGAAGTGTTACACTAGTCCAGTGGTTCCCAAACTCCAGTCCTCGCGGACCCCAACAGGTCATATTTTCAGGATTTCCTTAGTATTTCACAGGTGATGGAAGTATCATCAAGGCATCAGGCATTCTCTCACATGTGTAACACTATGGAAATCCTGAAAACATGACCTGTTGGGGACCGTGAGGACTGGAGTAGAGTTCGAAAACCACTGCACTAGTCCTACCTGTCTGCCTCATATTAATGGTCTTGTTATTGAGAAATGTCCAGAAGAAATCCCTACCCCCTGTCCTCATTACAATACTACCCCCTCCCATCAGCGCCAGTTACAGCCCTGGAATCCCGCGGCTGCGTCCTGCACTCCCTCGGAAATCTATACCTCATCCCTCCCTTCTGTGGGCGCTGCATTCAGGGATCTTCTGAGCAGGCGCAGAAGGTGCTCTCCCCCTGCATAGTCATCGCATAGTGGACATACTCACATACAGAACCTTCTCTGCTCCTCTGGTCTGCTGGCTTTCTCTTCTGATGGGAAGTGTCAAGTGATTGGCTGCAGTGGTCACCTCCATCCAAGTTGAAATAAAGAGACAGTTCTCAGACGGAACGTGACCGCCAGAATTCAATAGATCAGCGGGAGAAGCCAGTAGCAGTAAGGAGCGATGGTCCAGTAGGTGAATATACATTTTTTGTGCATTTTAAGACCAGCATGGGCCCATTTTTACATTAAAACATAGTACTAGACGCCTTTAGTTTTCATAACAAAAATAATTCAACATCAGCAAAAAAAAAAAAAAAAAAAAAAATGATCTGCATTTATTTCTTCATTTAGTCTGTGTTCACGCCAACATGCTGTTACTCATGGTCATAGGCTATGAGCAAAAAACCTTTAGGCAAAAAATGGATCAAAATCTTTCCAAGATCCTGATTATATTCTAAATGAAGAAATTTACGGCGATGTTGAATTATTCTACATTAATTTTGGAACCTTCTGTAACTTGTAGTCCACAAAGTTGTCTGTGCACATTCCTTTAGTTAGATCATACTTAGCAACCTTTATAAACTAGCTTGGCCCGTGCAAAATTTTCGCACATTGGTCGTCAGGGGCGCAGGCAATTTCAGAAAAAGCAAGCTGGTCAAATGTAAATGTATTTCATGAGCTGATGGACACAGACAGGTATTTATATATGTAGATTGGTAATACAATAAATTGGTTTGATAAGTAGAGGCCAAAAAAATGTCTTGCGGTTGAGGTGCCACCTCCAGGTCATTGTGTCTTTCTGCAGGTTTATGAAAATTAATGTTTAAACTGTATTTCGTGATAAAATCGTGTATGTGTGGTTTGTTTGGCTCTTTTCTTGCTGAAGGGAGCAAGTTTACCTTTAAAATGGTGTATCATTTGTGTGTGTGGGGTGAAGTAATCAGCGAAAAAGCAGTGCATGTTTACAAATGTGTTTGCATATGTGACTCACCTGCAGTGAAGTGTGCAATCCTTCAATGTGCCTGAAATAAACTTGAGCAAGCTGGAAAGACCCCAAGGCAAATGTTTGTATTTGTTTGTGATGTCTGTAAGCAGCTTTGTGGTAGTGTGCTTTGGGGTAGTGTGCTGCCACCTGCAGGTAATTTAACCTTTCAAATGGTGTATCATTTGTTTGTGTGGGTGGAGTGTTGTGAGTTCATTTTCCCCTTCACTACTGAGGCCCGATGAACTCCCTCTTCTGGTAAAGAAAGGTAGTGAGCCTGATTATCAAACACCTGAGCCTAATGATGATGACTGGCTGAGTGGAGTTACTGACTGGATATAAGGCCGCCGACGCCCTTCTGCCCTGCGGGTGATTTCTCTGTGGGATCTTTGGAGACCAGTCTGAATTCCTGCTCTTCTAAAGCTAAGTTTTCTGCTCGGCTTTTTGCATTTGTGCTTTGACTTTGTTTTGCTTTGTTTTTCTGGATTTCTGCCATTCCCTGCTGGGGTGAGCTGAATTCCTTTAGCTCTGTCTTCTGAAAATACCTGAGTGCTGATTTAGTTTTTGAAGCCTAGCTGCTTCAGGGCCTTTTTCCATATCAGCTTGTTGGCTTATGTTTTTGATAGGGTTTTGGCAGATTGCAGACAGCAACCTTCCTTTCCTGTTCTGTTTAGTTAGCTTGGGCCCCATCGTTTGCTCAGCCTATCTTTCTATCTGTGTGAGTGTGTTTTCATCTTGCTTCACCGTCATTATATGTTGGGGGTTGTCTTTTACTTTGGGGTCTGCTCTGGGGCAGTTTAGAATTCCTTTTCTGTCTTTAGGCTATTTAGCTCTCCGGCTGTGATTGAGGGGTCTAGGGCACCGTAGGAACCCCCCACGGCTACTGCTAGTTGTGTTGATAGGTTCAGGGGTCTGCAATCTGATAGTTGCCAACTTCTCTGGTTTTCTGGACGTAGCTTCTATTTTTGTGTCTGCCTCCTACGGTGACTCAATCATAACAGTGGAGTATGAACGGAGAAAGTGTGCAATTCAATAGGCAGTGCATGTTTACAAATATGTGTTAGCATATCTGCCTCACCTGCAGTGAAGTGTGCAATGCTCCAATTTGGCTAAAATAGGCTGAGCAAGCAGTTCGGCAAGCTGGAAAGCGCCCCAAAGGCAAATGTTTGGATTTGTTTGTGATGTCTGTAAGCAGCTTTGTGGTAGTGTGCTTTGGGGTACTGTGGTGCCACCTGCAGGTCATTTTTCCTTACTGCAGGTTTATGAAAATTAATGTTTAAACTATATTTTGTGATCAAATCGTGGATGTGTGGTTTGGCTATTTTCTTGCTGAAGAGGGAAAGTTTACCTTTCAAACGGTGTATGATTTGTGTGTGGGTGCAGTATGAACGGAGATACAAAAAGTAATCACCAAAAAACAGTGTTTAGAAAGAATAGATTGCAGATTCAGAGAATGTGGTTTGCGACATGTGGAGACAGTTAAACCAAATGCGTGTCTGGACACCATGGCTCAACGTCACAGTGAAGAAAGCACTGCCATGTGGACGATTTGTGCGGTGTCCAGTACACATTAACTTTTACAAGCATTTTGGAAAAATTAGAAAAAAAAAAAAAATTAGAAAAAATTTGGCAATTGTGATGTAGACTCAAGCAGATGCACATGGTGACAAGACCTTCCTTGGGTGAGCCAACTTCCCTATTTAAATTTCAGAGGACCACCTGACCCAATGTAATTTTGTTCAAAACACCAACTAAGGAATGAAGCCACTTTTCCTCACCGCTCAGTATTCCACTGGGAGCTCCCACCTGAACACACAAAAAAACATTAATTTAGATGTTCACCTAACATGGTCAATCATTTGCATGAGGCAAACAGAGTCTAAGATATGAAACAGACTACATTTCACCTCCTTTCCAATGGAGTCGCTCTTTATTTGGCGCGGTAGACCAGGCAATAGTGCCCAACAAAAAAGACTGACTCTGCCGATCCAAGTCTCATACTGTTTGCCTTATTCAAGAGTATTGCTACGTCGGGGGAACGTCTAAATCCTGTTTTTCAGGTATTCAGACCAAAGCATCCGACAGTGCTGAGTGAGGAGGAGAAAGTGGCGAGATCCTGTTATAAGTACAAAGTGGAATTAATTTAACTATGTTCTGGAAAAGTAAACACCCCCGATGCCACTTCTTCCAGGCCTAGTAGAGATTATATGGTTCAATTTATGAGGTGGCTACACGGCAGCTTGCAAGGAGCGATACCAAATGTTGGGGAACAGTCAGGAGGGCCCTTTACACATTTAGATGGCGGGATGGTCATGTCACAATCAGTCTGGCCCTACTCTAAAGTGTAAGTGAGCCTCATCATTTGCATTAGCTTCTAGGCCTGGCTAAAGTGTTTATTCGCCTGATTCAAGTCTTCTACAAATCCTCTAAACAGAGATTTATAAAAGAACTAGCTGAAGAGCCCGGCGCTGCCCGGGCATAGTAACTACGGTTAGTTATAACAAATTATAATGACTATATCTATATATCTATATCTAAAGCTGAGTGTAGAGCCCCCGCCCACGCCGCATAGCCACACTCTAATACCCCACATCATCCCGTCAGCCAGAGATACCGGATTACTACCCCTAATATCCCACATCATCCCGTCAGCTAGTGTTAGGGTACCTTTACACTTAGCAATGCACCAGCTGGATCGCTGGTGCATCGCTAAGTGGTCGCTAGTGAGCTGCCACACAGGCAGATCTCACCAGCGACATAGCAGCGGTCGAGGGTCGCAACTTGCCTGTCAGACGCGGCGATCCTGACGTCCTCCCACCCGCGTCCATGCGTCGCTCGTCGGCGCCACAGGAAGTGCCCGACGAGAAATGGTCCAGTACGTTCTCGCACGATCAGCGATAGCAGGGGATCCGGTCGGAGGCAAGTATCACATGTAGCGATATCGCTAGCAATATCGCTGCTACGCAACAAAACCAGTGACGTTACAGCGATATTGCTAGCGATATCGCTATGTGTAACGGGCCCTTAAGGAGTTGGATTTCTGCGTTTACTCAGCAGGGATCCAGATCCTCACATTCTGCGCTCTCCTCCTGTTTTTCCACTGCAGAGGAGATTGCCTTGCAGCAAATCTCTCCTGAGGCTAAGTCCTTCTGTCCTCTTACTGGGCATGCTCATGGGACGATCTCCCATTGGAGATCGGGAGTCATGTGCTCAGGTCCTGCTCCAGTTCTCATTGGTCCATCTCAGATCTGGAAGCGTGCAGAAGGTCCCGGCTGCTATAAAAGGCACGCATGGCTGTTCCGCCATGCGCTAGTATAGACTTACTTGCTGCTTTGTGTATGAGGACGGATGTATGATTCTGGTGACTGACTCATTTGAAACCCCTTCCCTCTGATATTACGCATGTGGATAGGGACTGAGTTAGAATCAGCGCCAGCGCTCCTCTGCTGCAAGATCCACAGCTGCTAGCATCCGACATTGCGCTTGCACCTTGCCTTTGTCGTTTAGCGGCAGTGTCTACGCCGTGCTGCAGTAGCAGCCTCCTTTGCGCTCGCAGTTGCAACGCCGCGCACACGGTAGGTCTAGATGGACGTAGTGCCGCCGTCTTGGGCTACTCCTGTGACCGTATATCGTGTGTGCGTTTGTTACTGAGTACTGTGACTACAACAGGCTCAGTCATTTGTGTTTGTACTTTTTTGCATCTCTGTGAGTTAACTGAGATTGCTCTGCGCACCTGGGTGAAGTTTAACCCTGTGTGCATTTCCGCCATATTGCTCCTGCCACCACTTAGCAGCGGTTATATCACCTACTGCACGGTGCAACCCGAGCGACATACGCACTTTATTATTTTTATTTAGTGCGTTCCGTTGTTCCTAACAGCTAGAGTCACCAGACTACTAATATCCCACATCGTCCGGTCAGCCAGAGCCACCGGACTACTACCCCTAATATCCCACATCATCCCGTCAGCCATAGCCACCGGACTACTACCCCTAATATCCCACATCATCCAGTCACAGCCGCCGGACTACTACCCCTAATATCCCACATCATCCCGTCAGCCAGAGCCACCGGACTACTACCCCTAATATCCCACATCATCCCGTCAGCCAGAGCCACCGGACTACTACCCCTAATATACCACATCATCCCATCAGCCAGAGCCACCGGACTACTACCCCTAATATCCCACATCATCCCATCAGCCTGGGGTCAGAAAGAGAGCACTGAGTGGACTTGCCCTGACTTCCATACCAAAGATCCTTTTAATAGAATTCTGGGGTCAGATTCAGAGCGCTGAGGGATTTACCCTAACTTCCATACCGGAGATACCTTTAAGAGAGGCCTGCGGTCTGTACCAAAGCGCAGAGTGGATTTGCCCTCACTTCCGTACAGGGGATCTCTTTAAGAGGGGCCTGGGGTCAGAATCAGAGCGCATAGTGGATTTGCCCTGACTTCCATACCGGAGATCCCTTAAGAGAGCCTGGGGTCAGTACCAGAGCATTTGAAGGCAATTGCCCAGACTTCTATACCGGGGATCCCTTTAAGAAAGCCTGGTGTCAGAACCAGAACGCTGAGTGGAATTGTCCTAAGTTCCATACCGGGGATCCCTTTAAGAGAGGCTTGGGGTTAGAACCAAAGCGCTGGATGGATTTGCCCTAACTTCCATACCAATGATCCCTTTAAGAGGGAAGATGTGCCTATGGATGGAGGATGAGTGATGTGTATATGGGCACGGGAGGGGGGGGGGAATTCATTTCTGTCATGTGCTCTCTGCTCCTTTCTTGGGGCAGACAATGGCTGGGAGCTTTATGTTCCCAGGGATGCTAGATTTCTCTCACCATTTCAGTGGAGGTGTTTTCTGGAGTGGAAAACTGTTGCTCAGAGCAACCAATCACAGCTCAGCTTGTTTTAAACAGCTCTGGCGAAATGAAAGATGCTTCATGATTGGTTGGGGATACACACACACACATTCATATTTAAATATAGAGACTAGCTGAAGAGCCCGGCGCTGCCCAGGCATAGTAACTAACTACGGTTAGCTATAACAAATATATATATATATATAAGCTCAAAGTGTGTGTGTGTGTGTGTGTGTGTGTGTGTGTGTGTGTGTGTGTGTGTGTGTGTGTGTGTGTGTGTGTGTATCTCCGGGATTGGCATCCGCACCGTCGCAGCTACAGCCAGAAAATTTGGCAGTGTCACACGTCTGGACCCTGAGAGCGTCCTAGGCTATGTTGTGAGGCGAAATTTTAACCCTGCGCGTTCCAATTCACCAAACAATTTAACCCCCATCTACATAATGGGGAAAAAGTGTGTGCGCGTCAAGCCCCGCCCCGCCCCTCATTATGATGTCATAATGCCCCTATCTACATAAAGGGGAAACAGTGTGTGCGTATCAAGCCCCGCCCCTCATTATGATGTCACAATGGTTGCCATGGCGACGCTGACTCATAGGTTGCAAGCCCCACCCCTCATTATGTTGTCATAATGGTTGACTATGGAATGGAGGATGTGTGATGGGTATATGGGCACGGGACTATGGGATGGAGAATATGTATGATGGGTATATGTGCATTGGACTATGGAATGGAGGATGTGTGATGGGTATATGGGCACGGGACTATGGGATGGAGGATATGTATGATGGGTATATGGGCATGGGACTATGGGATGAAGGATGTGTGAGGGGTATATGGGCACGGGACTATGGGATGGAGAATATGTATGATGGGTATATGGGCATGGGACTAAGGAATGGAGGATGTGTGATGGGCATATGGGCACAGGACTATGGGATGGAGGATATGTATGATGGGTATATGGGCATGGGACTATGGGATGAAGAATATGTATGATGGGTATATGGGCACGGGACTATGGGATGGAGGATAATTATAATTTGTTATAACTAACCACAGTTAGTTACTATGCCCGGGCAGCGCCGGGCTCTTCAGATAGATAGATAGAGATATATATATATATATAGATATTATATAAATAAAACTGAGTGTAGAGCCCCGCCCATTCCACATAGCCACATTCACTATAATATCCCACATCATCCCATCAGCCAGAGCTACCGGACTACTACCCCTAATATCCCACATCATCCCGTCAGCCAGAGCCACCAGACAACTACCACTAATATCCTACATCAGCCAGAGCCACTGGAGTACTACCACTAATATCCCACATCATCCCATCAGCCTGGAGTCAGAACCAGAGCGCTGAGTGGAACGGTCCTAACTTCCATACTGAGGATCCCTTTAAGAGAGGCCTGGTGTCAGAACCAGAGTGCTGAGTGGATTTGCCCTGACTTCCATACCAATGATCCCTTTAATAGAAGCCTGAGGTGAGAATCAGAGCGCTGAGGGATTTACCCTAACTTCCATACCAAAGATCCCTTTAAGAGAGGCCTGGGGTCAGTACCAAAGTGCAGAGTGGATTTGCCCTAACTTTCATACTGGGAATCCCTTTAAGAGAGCCTGGGATCAGAACCAGAGCGCTGAGTGGATTTGCCCTGATTTGCATACCAATGATCCCTTTAATAGAACCCTGGGGTCAGAATCAGAGCGCCGAGGGATTTGCCCTAACTTCAATATAGGAGATTCCTTTAAGAGAGCCTGGTGTCAGTACCAGAGCATTTGAAGGCAATTGCCCTGACTTCCATACCAGGGATCCCTTTAAGAAGGGCCTGGGCTCAGTACCAAAGCACAGAGTGGATTTGCTCTAAATTCCATACCAATGATCCCTTTAAGAGACCCTGGGGTCAGAACCACAGAGCTGAGTGGAACGGTCCTAACTTCCATACCGGGGATCCCTTTAAGATAGGCCTGGGGTCAGAATTAAAGTGCTGGATGGATTTGCCCTAAATTCCATACCAATGATCCTTTTAAGAGGGAAGATGTGCCTACGGGATGGCGGAGGATGTGTGATGGGTATATGGGCACGGGAGGGGGGATTCATTTCTGTCATGTGCTCTCTGCTCCTTTCAGGGGGGCTGACAATGGCTGGGAGCTAGATTTCTCCCACCATGTCAGTGTCTGCTGAGGTGTTGTCAAGTGGGAAAACTGTTGGTAATAGCAACCAATCACAGCTCAGCTTCTTTTGAATCGCTCTGGTGAAATGAAAGATGCTTCGTGATTGGTTGGTGATATACACACACATTCATTTTTATATAGAGAGATTAGAGAAAAAGGTGGCATTATTCCAAAAAAAGCAGCAATAAGCAGCACAATTTTCTAATCAGTATTGTAGCTCAGCACCGGTCATATCAATGGAGCTGAGCTACCATCTAGGACACATCTCACAGACAGGTGTGGAGCCATTTCTGGAAGTATGGACCCTTTGGGATTGATCGATCAGACATAATTGAGTACTGAAATAGGGATAAAAGTGAATTCTATAGTGGAAGTTCACATAGGACAGCCGATACTGATAAGTTTTCCCAATTTCCAAGCACTGGTATTAAACTTCTACATCCCAGTGATGGTCCATCATGTTTTACCCAACTCACCAGTCTGCGGATATCCCGCTCAGATTCCCGCTTTATCCGGGTAATCTCATCCTGATGCGTCTGATAAGCTATCCGTAAATCTGACGCCTTGGTTTTATCCGCCTGCATGACATTGTTTAACGTTTCCTCTAGTTGTTTTTTTCCGGTTTTCAGTTCTAATATCTCCTGATGAAATTTAATGCGTTCACTATCGAATGATCTCTTGGCTTCCTCCCTGGCTTCGTTCAATAAAGCCGTCTTTACTTTGTCTGCGGCTCCGTCCCGTAAAACATTGACGGTGGATTGTAAACGCTGGATTTCACTGTCTTTGATTTTGACCACACGGGTTACGTCAAGTTCGTGCTGGCGTATCAGTGCCTCCCGGACGGACTGAAGCTCCTTCATCTTCTCCTCGTGTAGCTTGGCTTTCAGTTCTGTTACATATACAGTATGTCGGTGCTGCTCCTGCTCCCTCTCCTGCTTGGCATCTTGGAGCTTTTCTCGAAGCTTTGTCACCTAGAAATACAAAAAAAAAAAAGCAGAAAATTATCCTAAATATTTCTCTAGTTTATATAAATGTCATACATAGAAATCCTACCTCTAGGACCTACACTTATAGCTAATGAATTTCATGACCCCCAATCGGCAAGCCAGAGTAACCAGCATGTTGTCCTACACCTGAACAATCACTACAATGGTTGTGGTTGCTAAGCAACTGCTTTAGAATGTTGGGTATGGTCTGATTGCCACACTAGATTGCCACGCCCCAAATCTTGCCATTATAGAGAGGGGTAGATGGCGGCCAATTTCCAGCTGTAGGCGGTGTTCTCTTATCCTGGATTAAGCCAATGAGGAGAATGGAGAACGATTGATGTTAACAATTCACTGAATTTCAAATTTGTGATATTTTCCTTTAAGGGGATAATTTCGATTCTCAGAAATCCTGAACACAAAGGAGAATTGGGCCTGTGGGGCACAGATTGTCCGCCTCCTTATTCCGATCATTTATTAGTGTAAGGAAAAAGCCAAACGCTCACTTTTTACTTTTTCCCAAATAACCTACATGTATTTATCTTCTTTTCCGGAAATAGATTTGGTAATCTAATTTACTGCAGTCGTCTCCTACTTATGTTAATAATTCACTGGCACAGAAAGATCCAAGTATCTGTAAGCGATTACACATAGAAAATATAGATATATAGTGCTTATAGTCACCGACACACAAGAATATACGGATATCTCATCCATATAGATACAAGGACCAAAAGATCCACGCACACTGTATGGACAAAAGCACTGAGACACGTGTATTAAAGAGGTCCACTACTTTTTGACTGATGACCTATCCTTAGGATGGGTCATCAATGTGTGACCCCCTGGGGTTCGACACCTAGCACTTATGGAGCTGGCCATCTTCTGGTAGAGGCCGAGGCTTGTACTACATATCTGCCACTAAAAGGATGGCGGATGTGTAGTATCCTGGGGCGGCCATTATCAGAAGACGTGGAAAACCTATTTAATTGTTGAAATATGTTTTTTTTTTTAAATTCTGTTCCATAGTCCCCGATGTATAACATTCAGTCCCCTTGCTGTATAACATTCCCCCCACCCCCGGTGAATGACACTCTGCCCCTCCACCCACAGTGTAAAACATACGGCCCTTTGCCATCTTGTCTGCCTTTACTAAAGTGTGACAGAACGGTCGATGGTAAAGAGCTCCTTGATACGAGCGAAGTCCTGTAATAGAAGTCACCGGTGTAACAAGTCCGTTCATGACATTACTTCCCTCCTACATCTTCCCTCATCACCTGTGAGTGATATTATTGAGAAGTGGAAGGAAACGCAGCAACTCAGCCACGAAGTGGAGACCCCGTAACATTACAGAGCGGGATCACCGAGTGCTGAGGAGCAGAGGGCAGATAAGTCACCAACGCTCTGCTGTCTCCTTAACTGCAGAGTCCAAAATTCCTCTAATATTAACATCAGCGCAAACACTGTGCCATCGCGAGGAGCCTTGCATCACCAAGCACGGTGCAGAGCGTTAAATGGAGTGGTGTAAAGCAGTCACTGGACTCTGGAGAAGGGGAAACATTTTGTGCAGCAATGCAACGCACTTCTCTATCTGGCTCCTTATGGACGAGTCTGGGTTTGGCGAACCCCAGGCAAAATTAGAATTTGGTGAAGGAAGGAAAATGCTGTGGGATTGTTTTTCAGGGGTCGGCTTTGGCCCCTTAGCTCCTGAGAAGGGAAATCTTAATAGTTCAGCACACACGACCTATTGTAAAATGATAGCTTACAACTTTGTGGGAACACAGTTTAGAGGAGGCCCTTTTTCTGATCCCCATAAGGTCCATAAAGACATGGTTGGGGGAGTTTGGTGTGAAAGGACTCGACCGGTGGCACAAGCCTTGATGTCATCCCATCTTACACCTTTGGGATGACCTAGAACAGAAATTGTAAGCCCGGTCCTCTCCTCCAAAATCTGTCTGTCCTCACAACTGCTCTTCTGCATAAAGGGGCAAAAATCCCCAAAGACAACTCCAAAATGTTATAAAAAGCCGTTGCAGAAGAGTGCATACTGTTATACCTGCAAAGAACCTGCTCCATATTAATAGATTTGGACGTAGAATGGGATGCCATTAAAGCTCCTATACGTGTGATGTGGAGGGGGGTCACAGTACTTTGGCCATATTGTGTATACTGCATTCATAAAAATCAGTGCCGTACTCCATGGCGATTGTGTGCATCCCTACAAGTGCTGGATACAGCAGTGTCATGGCGGCTGTACCGTACCTTGTGTTTTTCCTGCTGAAATTCTATTTGGATCTGAGTGAGCTTTGTCCGCAGTTCCTCATTAGCGGTCTGAAACGCCTCCATTTCCACTTCACACTTGTCTCCTTTGGCTTTAGTTTTCTTTGACATGTTTCCGTCAATTGTGTCCACACCACAGACAACTAAATTGTTTCTATTCCGACCAATTTCTCTTTGGCATCAAATTGGGTACAAAAAAAAAAATATATATAAAAATAATCAACTTTTTTTTAATTCACAAATCTTGTGTATGCGACTCTTAGCCATCCTCCTTCTCTCTGTTCACCTGCGTGGGAAGAAACAAGAGGGATAGGTCACTGAAAAGTTTAAAAAATGGCAGATAAAGGAAACTATCAACTAGGCTATTTGCTATAATAAACCATACCATATCTTTTAATTTTTTAAATTGCTGGACGCTTAAAAGTTATTAATTGGGATTGACTGATGAAGACAACCCTTGTGCATGCACCCTATGAAGATCAGCAAGAGCGACTCCTAACCTGGTAGACTTAAGCTGTCCATTTATGACACAGAGACGCAGTCATCTAATTCTACATTTCCCCTGGCTAGCTGGCAAAATCAGCAATTTTAAGACACTGCTACAAATGGACAAATCCTTTTCTAATAGATCGTCTGAAGCTACTGAAGAAGCTGGAGGCGAAACGGAGCTGATCCTTGGCTTCTCTGGCTAATATAAGGAGACCCTGTCAGAGGATAACCTCCCCCTCATTATGGAAACAGGATGTCATAAAACAGACCGTATAGTCTGACAGGGCAGCTGCTGGGACACGGAGGTCAGTATTATGCAGGTTATAATAGTACAATATTACAGGACCTGTAGAGCGGAGGTTTTGTGCTAGTAACTGATACTTTATAAGAATATGTTATTTTGATAATAGATTAAAATCATCATTAGCAGTAATTAGCACCATTGTTACGATGTTCCCTATAACTACTTCTCTTCAGTAGACACATTTCCAATTTAAATAGTATTTAGAGTAAATACATTTAGTAGATCTGGCTGTAATCTGCATTAAATACCACTGACAAAGCATATAAATGCAAAAAGTGATCAGATGTGGAAATTAAAAAATAAAATAAAAAAAAAAAAAAAAGTGAGAAACTACAGTGCTCTATAGCAAACAGAGTATATAACAGAAGCATATAAAAGGAAACTAATGGGCGACCATAGTAAAATAGAAGGGCTGTCAGCTCCACTAAATATAATAAGATGTCATAAATGTGTCCATTATGTTATAATGATTCTCAATTTATAAAATATCTGTATGTAGTAGAGCTAGGTTTTACTCACCAGATAAATTATAGAATTAGTTCCGCTAATGACCTAAAAGAC
This sequence comes from Dendrobates tinctorius, assembly GCF_039654945.1. Taxonomy (NCBI): domain Eukaryota; kingdom Metazoa; phylum Chordata; class Amphibia; order Anura; family Dendrobatidae; genus Dendrobates; species Dendrobates tinctorius. The sequence goes on from NW_027361707.1 coordinate 17,725,973, forward strand.
TAACATCCTCTGACAAGGGCCAATAGCCCGAAACACCATATCCTAAGTCATATTGCAAGACTCGTTAAAGGGTTGATTGTGACTTGTAGGATCGCTGCTACCAACAGGTGGCGCTAGAGAGTTCAAGTCCTCTTTCTCTCTGAAGAGGCAATTTGCATATAACATCCTCTATAAATCCAACCTCCCACTCACATCTCCAGGACTTCTCTCATGCTGCACTAGTTTACTCGCATGCACTACACCAGACAATCCAGTTAATTCCCAATAGCCACAGTTTTATGCATGTACTAAAAACACATTTCTTTCGACTGGCCCATCACCTCAACTCACTAACCTAACTAACTAGCCTCTGTTCTCTCTTCCACACACTCAGTAGCACTTTGTACCTGTACAGATACTGTCTGCTGATAGGTTCACTTAGTGTTATTTGAATGCACCTATTTATTATACTGATGGCTGGACCTTACACTTTTTTTTTTTTTTTTTTTAAACTTCTACCTTTGAGTAATTATTTCCTCAAAGATTGTAAGCTTGCGAGAGCAGGACCCTATCACCTCCTGGTATGTGTTGCATTTTGTGTTACTCTGTAAGGTCTTATCTTGTTTGTACAAGTTACCTTTGAACTATAAAGTGCTGCTGAATATGTTGGCGCTATAAAAATAAAAAAACATAGAATTTTAAATGCATGCAATGACCACTAGGGGGAGCAGTCTCAATATAAATTTCTGCACCTGGAACTGGACAGAGAACAGAATACATCTGTAAACCGTGAGCTCCCCCTAGTGGCAGCTACAAGTCGCTCTCATGACAGTATCACATCATGTAAGAAAGCAAATTACTGGCAAAATAACAGCCATTTGCCATGGCCCCTATGTTGTGCACACCACTACACAACAGTATATTCATACAGTTGAAAAATAAAATTTCCCTCTTGATTATAGTCACTCAACCCTTCCAGAGAACACTTAGCATGAGCTGCCGACCAGAGAGATAGAGAAAGAGAGATAAGAGATAGAGCAATAGATAGAGAGTGAGAGATAGAGATAAAGAGAGATATAAAGAGAGAGGTAGAGATAGAGAGAGAGAGAAGTCACTGGCAAAGTACTGGAGGGGTGATATGTAGCACTGAGGTTGTTGGCTCCAGTGATATAAATCTAAGAAAAAGTTCCAGCACACTAAAGGGGGTTTTACACATAACGATATCGCTAGCAATATCGCTAAAACGTCACTGATTTTGTGACGTTATAGTGATATTGCTAGCGATATCGTTATGTGTGATACTTACCTCTGACCGGCTCCCCCGCTGTCTGTCGCTGATCGCGCGAGATTGAGCGGCTCCATTTCTCGTCGTCAGCTTCCTGCTGTGACGACGAGCGACGTGTGGAGGCGGGCGGGAGGACGTCTGGATCGCTGTGTGTGAAAGGTGAGTATTGTGCGCTGCGTCGCTGCTGCATCGCTGTGAGATCTTTCTGTGTGAAAGCGCACTAGTGATCATTTAGCGATGCACCAGCGATCCTGACCGGGTCGTATCACTGGTCGGATCGCTGGTGCATCGCTAAATGTAAAAGGGCCTTTAGTGCTGAGAGGGGTTAATCGGCCAGGTTTAGTGCTAGGCTGATTGAACAGCTGTAGAGTGGAAGGAGTCCAGAGGATAAGTACCCAGCCTTCTAGAGCATTGTGTGGTGGGTGGGCCTGGGACGTGCAAGCTCTGGACCTATGGGTTCATGTCAAGGAAAGTTGAATCTTGTGTTTGTTCCTGAAGCGGACGGATTTCCATAGCAAAAAGGACTGTGCAGTACGTTATGTTTTTGTTTTCCTGTTAGGACGGGAAGGCAGTGCTTGTTTTGCTAAAGCTATACTGGTTTATGCAGTACTCTTAATAAACCAGTGGAAGATTTAAAGAGACAGTGTTCCTGTGTCTACCTCTATGAGTAGCCGAGTGAGCCGATCTACCACTATAATAAATATAAATATATAATTACTGGAAGCAAAACAATGTCAGGCAGTAGGAGGGAGGTCATTGAGCGTATCCTGTTCTTTACAGATGGGTGACATGGATAGGAGACTGTATCTATATACACTGCCTGTCAGGCAGAACCCCCGGGATTCCTTATTTTCTTCTCACAATTATGTGCTTTGCTGCTGAAAAGATGTTTACATGTAAAACTAAGAATATGTGGAGAAACGTCCATTTATTTTTTTAATTTCTTCCAAGTTACAAATGTAAGATGAAGAAGCTATCAAATCTTAAAATAAGAATAGAAAAAAAAAAAATATGACCTCAGTACCACAGCACTCCTATGTAAGTTTAGGTTTTAGCTCGCCCCTCCTTTCTAAGCAGTTGCCCACCCCCAACAGGGCTCACACTGTGGCGGCAGTGTGCGGGACCCTCCTGCAGCCACATTGGTAAGGCTAGTTTCACATTAGCGTTTTTTTTGAGCAGCGCATCGGGCGCATAAAAAACGCAAAGAAACGCAAAACAAACGCGCGTTTTTTTAGCGTCATGCGCACGCTGATGCGTAAAAAAAAAACGCAGCGTTGCTTGCGTTTTACATGCGTTTGCGTTTTTTATGCGCATGCGTTTTTAAGTGTGACATTTTTTCCATTGTCTAGAGAACATTCCAGACTTGTTTACCTCAAAAACGCATGTGCAAAAAAACGCAAGCGTGCGCAAGACCAATGTGTTGTTTTTACGCATTCTGTGCGCAAGCGTTTTTTTGACGAGACAGGGCGGACAAAAAAATGCAACATGTTGCGTCTGGCGCGAAAGACAAAAAAACGCATGCGCACGAAAATGCAAGTGTGCGCAAGACCATGCGCACGTCATGTTAAACATAGGTGCGCATGCGCACGGGTGCGCACGATTCCCTGCGCACAAAAGCGCTAATGTGAAACCAGCCTAAGGCAGCAATGAGACACAGACATGCCAAGGCCGGAAAAGAAGAAGTGCAGGAGAGGAGGAGGCTGCGGCCCATACATCACAAGACTCCCACATATAGTGTTTATTACAACCTGGCCCCACTAGAACACACTAGCAGGAGACCCCCGACACTAGAACTATAATCTAGGACACTTCTGTTTATTAGTGAAATACGTACAAATAATGAACATCTACTGTACACTATGGTGTGCCTCCAAGTACATCATTTCTCAATTTCTTTTAGGTGGAATGCAGCGTTTCATGGGAGAGGAGTAAGTAATAAATATATATTGCTACTCTGTCCATCCTTGTAAATAAAGGATGCACAGATAGTGCCATCTCCTTGTCCCTTCTTGTAAATAACGAGAACACATAACACATTCATTTTAAAAGTAGCCACATGGTTGTGTCTCTATTATTTACAGGGTGTGACAGAGTACGGCTTGTTGGTCCCTGCTTATGGATAATGCAGGCACAGATAGTACTACCTCCTGGTCTCTTAGGGTACTGTCACACTTGGCGACGCACCAGCGATCCTGACAACGATGCGATAGTGCCATCTCCTTGTCCCTTCTTGTAAATAACGAGAACACATAACACATTCATTTTAAAAGTAGCCACATGGTTGTGTCTCTATTATTTACAGGGTGTGACAGAGTACGGCTTGTTGGTCCCTGCTTATGGATAATGCAGGCACAGATAGTACTACCTCCTGGTCCCTTAGGGTACTGTCACACTTGGCGACGCACCAGCGATCCTGACAACGATGCGACCTAGTAGGGATCGCTGGTGCGTCGCTACGAGAGGTCGCTGGTGAGATGTCAAACAGTCAGCTCTCAACAGCGACGCAGCAAAGATACGACGGTCATTGGGACCCCGTCTCTCCGACCTGTAGTATTAAGGTCGTTCGTCGTTGTCCCTGTCAAACACAGCGATGCATGATGGCCAGCGGGACACCAGCGATCAAAAAAATGGCCCAGGACATTTGATCATGATCAGCGACAGCGCAGTGGGGGCCCAATCACCGCTATGTGTCACACGTAGCGAGATCGCTGTTGCGTCACAAAATCGGTGACGCAACAGCGATCTCGCTATGTGAGGCTGGTTTCACATTAGCGTTAAAACAACGCTGCGCACTGCGTCGGTAAGCCCCGCCCCGATCCGGCTTGCATGTTGCATTTCGGCGTGCACGGCGCACAGTCAAAAGTGCGCAGCACGCTACTTTCACACTGGCAGCGCATGATCTGCGCACCCTATGCTAGATAGGGTGCGCCGATCGCATGCGTGCAAATGCGATAGTAGGCGGTGATCCCGGATGGGGCGGGCAGGGAGCCGGATCGGGGCGGGGCTTACCGACGCAGTGCGCAGCGTTGTTTTAACGCTAATGTGAAACCAGCCTGAGACAGGGGCTTTACTGTAAATAAGACCACATACCATACACTTTCACAATTATGTAGGCACACAGTTCTCTCCCTGTGTAAATAATAAATACAGATAGTGATAGAGTGACAACTGTAAGGTGTAAATAATGCAGGCACAGATAGTACTAGCTCCTGGTCCCTTTCTGTAAACAAGTTAGGTAGGCAGATAGTTGACTACCCGGAAAAAAAAAAAGCAGTATTTTTTGTGTCTATCTCCTAGTCCTTCCTGTAAATAATCCAGACACAGATAGTACTACCTTCTGGTCTCTTGTACCTAACAGGCACAGATAATTCTACATCCATTACATAAATAATTCAGATACCAATACTCCTACAGAAGTCAGGACCAGCAACAGCACCCATTGACCTCAGGCAAGTCCTGGGGCCCACCGGCTTATTCCAGCCAGGTTTCAGGTTGCGACATCTGCCATACATGTACAGCGGAAGTGCACACTGCATGTCGGGAGTACAGGTAGCCAAGATTGCAGCAGTACACTTCATGAAACGAAGATTTTCTCACAATACTAATAGAAAAATAAAAAAATAATATTTGTTACACAATATAGAGTGGCAATGCTATATTCCCCGGCATGCTAGATAAGGACATGTAGGCTCAGGAAGTAAAACCTCCTTGTTTCTCCATGTAAATGAAGCAGGCTCAGATAGTACCATCTCCTTGTTTCTTACTGTAATTAACGTGAAGAAAGATGGCACACCTTCACTGTGAATAAAAAGTCACACTGTTTTGGCGAGACATACATTTAAAGTTATGCCACTGTTTGCATTACCTGCCTTTGCTATAGGCCACTTTAGTTACGACTCTATATATGATCAATATAAAGCCATTTACATGGCAGATGCAACAGTGACCTGAACCACACAATCTAAATAAAAACCTAGCCGAAGACTGGGCCAAGACCTTCCTTGTGGCCAGTAAATCTAACAAATGCAGTGCCCTCTGGTGGCCAAAAGTCAGTATACCAATGCAAAGAACTGCACATTACATACTGATTATGGGGACCATAAAATTGCTATAAATCATATGCAAAGCATTAAAGATAGGAATTTCCTGCACTGTAAGAGCATATATATTAACCCTTGAAAAGCAAGACTATAAATCCTACAAGCCATCTCTTAATAACCTTCCTGTCGGAGCAGCCCCGTCCTACCTTCGTGTGCTCAGGACAGTTCAGTCTCGGTTTGCTGCCTGCTCTCAGCACTTCCTATGCAGCTCACCACCGCATTTCCTCTTCATTACATTAGCATCTACATCTTCACCTCCAGCACACACTGATAACGCTGCTACATGCCAGACCATGAGAAAGTAACCTCGTCCACATGACGGTATGGCAGCAATGAGCGGAGCATCTACTGAAACCAATCTCCGGGCTTCTTCCTTATCGAGACTCATTTACTTGATCTTATGCCGCTTAGTTTCTTGCGCTGACATCCTCTGGAGCAAACATAAAAGCACCAACATCTACCAATGGAAAATCGTTACATGGCGGCACAAGTACTATTTTGGTTGTCTTCAAGTTTACAGGTCCGCGACCACCACATGTATTAGGCCTTAATGTCAACTGCTGAACCCAGCGTCAGGCGCAGCTGATCTGACAGTCACAGCTCAATTTCCAGTAGTTTTGCTTCTCTCTCCTCCCCAAAGTATCTGAAAGTCCCCCCCTTCCTGACTTTACATGCTCTTTGCAATCTGATCTCACTGTGTTACAGCAGCCCTTCTGCAGAGCGCATCGATCTGACCGTTGTAGCTTCCCAGATTCACTGTGCCGGAACTCGTCTCACATTTGAAGGTTAGAATTTTCACTTTTTCTTCATCACAACTGTTTACTTAGCTTGTTTCATGAATGAATACTGCAAAGTTTGTGAAAGTAAGTAGGGTTTTCTTAGAAGAAAAAAAAAGAAAAAGAAAAAAAAAAAAAAAGAGGGTGGCTTCTGAGCAGGTACGGACTGCGGTTGAAATTCAGCCCTGGCATTTGACATCACACAGGCCCATGCTGTCCCCGTCCCCAAGCACCAGATGGGATATATTACTAATATTACCCTGCGTGGAGTAAAGCAAGACCAATATTTTTAATGAGACCTCCGTCACAACTCTTATGGGTGTCTTGAGAACACCGATTCTGTTAACATCATAGCAGACAAGGTGGCCCACCACCAGAGAGGCCCTTCTGGCATTTACCAGAATTGCCAGGTGGCCAGTCCTGCCTTTCTTCTGAGGCACACTGCACCCTAACACGTACGCTCTCGCTCTTGCTTGAGATTCTTTGCTGAAATAGCCAGTTAAATGTATGAGTTCTCTAACCCCCTTCTTGTTGAAGATATGAAGAATCTGCTCTTAAATGAGGAGAGCGATCCACACTGAAGATGTAGGGGAAGAGAGCGACATTTCATCACAAGATGAGGTGGAAGAATGTAAAAGTGATTCAGGAACAGAGCAGGATGGATAACATCTGTTATTTGGGAAAAGATAAGACGACCAAGTGGAGCGAGAAGCCACTTCCAGCGTTAGCTGAAACACGAATTGCTGGCCAATGGTCATTTTCTTTGTGATGTTGAATGGGGGTGGTATTAATTCACAAGCGATTTACCTCAACAATTAACTGGAACCGCTGCGTAGAGTTCGCCTAAAAACATTGGCTAGTTTTCTGGCGAGTGGAGAGCTACCTCGAAGAAGTCTGAAAACGAGTCGAATCCCCTCTAGCCTGCAAGTCCAGCTGTAAAGATTTAATTCCACCTCTCCCCACATCACAAAAGACATAGATGCACTGCCTGCACCGATGAAACTAGTGGCAGAAGGATGTCAAGTTATGAATGCAAAAAAAGTCACAATGCGATCTGCCTGTATCATGAAAATATGATCTGCCAGCCTTGTTTCTTCTGTTGGACATGTAACCTCTGAATCTGAGTGAACAGTAATCAAGTAGCATCTACAGGTGCTTCTCACAAAATTAGAATATCATCAAAAAGTTAATTTATTTTAGTTCGTCAATACAAAAAGTGAAACTCATATTATAGAGAGACATTACAAACAGAGTGATCTATTTCACGTGTTATTATGTTGATGATTATGGCTTACATCCAATGAAAACCCAAAAGTCATTATCTCAGTAAATTAGAATAATTGACAAAAACCACCTGCAAAGGCTTCCAAAGCATTTAAAACAGTCTGTTTCAGTAGCTCCACAATCATGGGGAAGACTGCTGACTTGACAGATGTCCAGAAGGCAGTCACTGACACACTCCACAAGAAGGGTAAGCCACAAAAGGTCATTGCTAAAGAAGCTGGCTGCTCACAGAGTGCTGTATCCAAGCATAGTAATGCAAAGTTGAGTGGAAGGAAAAAGTGTGGTAAAAAAAGGTGCACAAGCAACCGGGATAACAGAAGCACAGAAAGGATTGATAAGAAAAGGCCACTGAAAAATTTGAGGGTGATTTACAAGGAGTGGACTGCTGCTGGAGTCATTGCTTCAAGAGCCACCACACACAGACATATCCAGGACATGGGTACAAGTGCCGTATTCCTTGTGTCAAGCCACTCATGACCAATAGACAACGCCAGAAGCGTCTTACCTGGGTCAAGGAGAAAAAGAGCCGGACTGTTGCTCAGTGGTCTAAAGGTGTTGTTTTCAGATGAAAGTACATTTTGCATTTCATTTGGAAATCAAGGTCCCAGAGTCTGGAGGAAGAGTGGAGAGGCCATAATCCAAGCTGCTTGAGGTCTAGTGGGAAGTTCCAACAGTCAGTGATGGTTTGGGGAGCCATGTCATCTGCTGGTGTAGGTCCACTGTGTTTTATCAAGACCAAAGTCAGCGCCGCCGTCTACCAGGAAATTTTAGAGATGGAAATTTCATTCTCCAGCAGGACTTGGCACCTGTCCACACGGCAAAAGTACCAATACCTGGTTCACACACAACAGTATCACTGCGCTTGATTGGCAGCAAACTCACCTGACCTTAACCCTATAGAGAATCTATTGGGTATTTTCAAGAGAAAGATGAGAGACACCAGACCCCACAATGCAGACGAGCTGAAGGCTGCTATCAAAGTAACCTGGGCTTCCATAACACCTCAGCAGTGTTACAGGCTGATCGCCTCCATGCCACGCCGCATTGATGCAGTAATTGATGCCAAAGCAGCCCTCACCAAGTATTGAGTGCATTTACTGAACATACATTTCAGTAGGCCAACAGTTCAGATTTTAAAATCATTTTTCAAGCTGGTGGTATAAAGCATTCTAATTTACTGAGATAGTGACTTTTGGGTTCTCATTGGCTGTAAGCCATAATCATCAACATTAACAGAAATAAACACGTGAAATAGATCACTCTGTGTGTAATGACTCTATTGAATATGAGTTTCTCTTTTTCTATTGAAGAACTGAAATAAATTAACTTTTTGATATTAAAATTTTGTGAGAAGCACCTGTAAGTGCATTACCATTGAGTTTTTTTCCCCCTAATTTTAACGTTTAATAATTCCGTATTTTTCGGACTATAAGAAGCACTTTTTTCCCCCAAAATTTTGGGGAAAATGGGGGTGCATCTTATAGGCCGAATATACTTACAAATACTGTGCAGGTGGAGTCGGGCAATTCTGCGGCGATCTTGGTGTGACGTTGCCGGGCGATGATTATACTCCTTTTCCAGACTGGTGCGGCTGGTACAGCAGGTTCGGCGGTGGTGCGGGGGGGGGGGGCTCCGCCGGCATTTTGTGAAAGCCCGGAGGCCCCCGCACATCCATTGCCGTGATGCGGTGGCTTCCGGGAAAATTGCCACTGGGGGCGACGCATGCTCAGATTGAGATCTAATCTGAGCATGCGCTGCCCCCAGCGGCCTTTTTTCCCCAGAGGCTACCACATCGCAGCAATCTATACGCGGGCCTCCGGGCTTTCACAAGATGCCGGCGGAGCCCCGAGCACCACCGACGAGCCTGCCACACCAGCCTCGGATGGGATTTCCCGGAGGCCACCGCATCGCAGCAATGGATATGCAGGGCTTCCAGGCTTTCACAAGATGACGGCAGAGCCCAAGCACCACCGCCGAACCTACCACACCAGCCCGGGATGGGAGTCATATCGCCAGACCACCGAACATCTCCTGTTACCCCGCTCCACCAGCGCTGCTGATCTTCCCCGGGTAAGCTGAATTTGGATGACTGCAAGACGGACCCCCATTTGACAATTTTTTTTCCCTATTTTCTATCTGAAAATTTGGGGTGACTCTTATGATCCGGTGCGTCTTATAGTCCGAAAAATACTGTAAAAACTGGAGGCTATTTGGTGGTAGTTGAGAAATTTGGTACTTTTTATTTGATTAAGTTTATGGTTAGTAAATGTTTTTGTTTTTTAAATCCGATTTTGTGTACTCTTAATACATTCCTATATACATAACTGGCTTAGTGATCGGACCCAAAGAGTGGTCGTAAATGGCTGCACATCCAGTTGGAAGAATGTCTCAAGTGGGGTACCACAGGGCTCTGTCCTGGGCCCTGTATTGTTCAACATCTTTATCAACGATTTAGATGAAGGAATTGAGGGTAAACTGATTAAATTTGCTAATGACACAAAGCTAGGAGGGATAGCTAATACTAGAGAAGAGAGAGAGAAGATTCAAAAAGAAAAGATATAAATAAACTGGAGCAGTGGGCAGCAACTAACAGAATGGTTTTTAACAGGGAAAAATGCAAAGTACTACATCTGGGCAATAAAAATGAAAAAAAGCATATACAGAATGGGAGGAATAGGGCTAAGTGACAGCACATGTGAAAAAGACTTGGGTATACTAATAGATCACAGACTGAATATGAGTCAACAGTGTGATGCAGCAGCAAAAAAAGGCAAATGCAATTCTAGGATGTATTAACAGAAGCATACAGTCTAGATCACGTGAAGTCATTATTTCCCTCTACTCCTCTTTGGTCAGACCTCATCTGGAATACTGTGTCCAGTTTTGGGTGCCACATTTTTAAAAAAGACATCAACAAACTCGAGCAAGTTCAGAAAAGAGCGACCAGAATGGTGACCGGTCTGCAAACCCTGTCTTATGAGGAAAGGTTACAGGATTTGGGAATGTTTAGCTTGCAGAAGAGAAGACTGAGAGGAGACTTAATAGCTGTCTACAAATATCTCAAGGGCTGTCACATTGTAGAAGTATCATCTTTATTCTCATTTGCACAAGGAAAGACTAGAAGCAATGGGATGAAACTGAATGGGAGGAGACACAGATTAGAAAAAAAACTTTTTGACAGTTAGAGTGATCAATCAGTGGAACAAGCTGCCACGAGAGGTGGTGAGTTCTCCTTCGATAGAAGTCTTCAAACAGAGGCTGGACAGACATCTGATTGGGATGATTTAGCGAATCCTGCTTTGAGCAGGGGGTTGGACCAGATGGCCCAGGAGGTCCCTTCCAACTCTACGATTCTATGAAAGTCACTGATTACTTTTACAGTCCTGAAATTGAGATAATTAGAAATTATATATGTGTTTTTATAATCTGTCCTGAACTTGGGAGTGCCAGAAGTGCAACTGGTGGAGGAACACCGCTGTTAATTAAGTCATTAAACGCTTAACTGACGCCCCGCTACAGGGATAACGCGCACAGCGACGCGACGCCCCACTACAGGGATAACGCGCACAGCGACGCCCCGCTACAGGGATAACGCGCACAGCGACGCCCCGCTACAGGGATAACGCGCACAGCGACGCCCCGCTACAGGGATAACGCGCACAGCGACGCCCCGCTACAGGGATAACGCGCACAGCGACGCCCCGCTACAGGGATAACGCGCACAGCGACGCCCCGCTACAGGGATAACGCGCACAGCGACGCCCCGCTACAGGGATAACGCGCACAGCGACGCCCCGCTACAGGGATAACGCGCACAGCGACGCCCCGCTACAGGGATAACGCGCACAGCGACGCCCCGCTACAGGGATAACGCGCACAGCGACGCCCCGCTACAGGGATAACGCGCACAGCGACGCCCCGCTACAGGGATAACGCGCACAGCGACGTCCCAGCACGGGGATAATAATGTCTAAATTCAGGGCCAATTTAAGTAGTTCAAGTCAATGTAACTGGGCAGTAAACACTTATGTCACAGTACAGACATAAAAGTCACAATACAGATATAATGAACACATATTACATCAAAGGGATAATAACCACAGTGATGACCCTGTACTGGATACTGCAGTTACGGATGAGACAGCACAGCCATAATAAACATACTAAATGTTGTAATAGCGGGAAAATGTGCACCGTGTATAATCAAACAGTGATTTGACAGAACAGGAATAGTGGCCACATTAATGAGTGGATGGATCATGCGCACAGTCATGTCATAATCTACTCTGGCCAGCACAGGAATTATACACTAATCTCACAGTACGTCGTCTGACTGTACACGATAATCCCTACAAGAAAGGTTATTAGGTGAACCGAGACATGACAGTGTAGGAAAAAAAAAAAAAAAAAAAGTACAATGCTATAATGCAAATATGCTGCAAACCGTAATAATGCAGAAATTAATGCTGAAAACTAAGGACCACAAACGCACAGGATTGTGACCTCTTCTCAGTTGCATTGCGTGACAGCTACAGATTTTAATAAGGGTTCTCTAAGGGCTTTGTAATTTACCCATGCTTTATACTGCAGCTCTTCTTGTTAATATGAACTGCTGTGCACAGAAAAGAATTGATTTTTACAACATGAACACGATTGCAAACTACCAGTGAGAAAATGAAGAATTCCAGGTACCTGCCCCATCTGTACTCACTGAGGGATATGGCGTCACTAAGGAGCCTGAAGTTGATGTTTTTTGACGGGAATGAAAAGGAAACCGATTTTGACACCCTGTACAACGCTCTGATATAAATCATATCAGTTTCTGCAAATTTCCATTTATAGTGATTTTGCCACTTGATGCTGACAAATACCGTACCTTACATGACATACTACGAGATGCTCTAATCACCCGACTGAGGAAGGACACCGCTCACTTGTCATACTCGCTGCAATCAAAGTGAGTACATGATGAAGAGCCTGAAACGCGTCACAATCAGAGGAATACACAATGGGGGAGAAGTGAGTGAGACTAAGAAAAAAGGTTTCTTGCCTAACACAACCGATCACAGCTTTCATCTTATATTCGGCTCTCATAAGGTTTATTCCTGCTTCACACACAACAATAGGAAAAAAGTTATTTCCAACCCCTAGAATTGTGAATAAATTGCTGCATTGTGCAGTTCCTCTCTTATTCCTCCTGTGTCCGGACACAGTCAGCATTGGCAGGAGGAATTAAAGAGGAACTGCACAAGGAACTGTACTAGGCCAAGTTCTAGAACACTCCTGCAATTTATTGCATAGTGAAGGCAAGTTTGTCTTTACCTGAATTCCCATGGAAAAGCACAGATAATATTTAACATCACTATGGGTGAAGCCTAGTAAAAACCTGGGCTCTGCTACATCTGCACATTCTAGTGTGTCTCATTCATGGTTCTCTTAGGTGTGTGTGTGTGTGTGTGTGTGTGTGTGTGTGTGTGTGTACTCTCCAGATGCAGACACTTGCACGGCTCGCTGCGTGTCCTACTTTGAGAAGTCTTCGCTGTGCACAAGGCTTTTCCTGGAACAAGTGCTTTTATTCTGCATTATTTATGCTCCCCCACCACTGGCGTAATTAAGAATGCAGAAGACAAGCCGGGAAATAAAAGCCGCCGGTAGTTATGCAGCGTGCAGCTTCTCTGTGACTACAGCAATCAGTACGCGCCATTCCAGGAACCGAGAAAAAGACTCAAGTTTGAGGAGGTGTCAAAGGACAGGGCTACGAAATGCAATAAATTAAATATCAGTAAACCAGAAAAAGTGTGTGTGTGTGTGTGTGTGTGTGTGCGCATGCGTACGTGCGCGCGCGGGGGGGGGGTTATCAAATAAAGTATTTTTGTGCTTTTTTTTTATTACTAGATTAGTAATGGGGATGCAGTGCTTGACCCCAGGTGTGATTTTAGAACTATCACAGCTGCTATCAACACCAACTACCATTAATCCGATTTGCCACCACACCAAGGCAATCGGGAACAGTTGGGCAAGGCACCAGAACTGGCACATCTCATGTGATGAGCCACTTTAGGGGCGGCAGCAGGATGTCATTTTTAGGCTGGGAAGGGTCAATAACCATATAACTTCCCAACCTAGTAATATCAGCACGCAGCAGTCTGCTTTACCTTAACTGGTTATCAAAAGTATGTGGTGACCCCTCTGGCTGTTATAGTCTGGCCAATAGACCAAAACAACTGAAAGACTCAAACAGTGGCCTATGGGCGGTCATCGCCGCCACTGGTATCTGCATCCTCAGTATGCAGACGGTGGTAAATACATTGGTAGAGGAGGCAGTGGCCCCTTCTCCTACCAATCAGCGTGAGAGACAGCTGACGTGATGACGTCATTTCATCACGTAGGCTGTGCACTGTGGATTCAGTGCACTTGAGACAGGAGAAAAAGCAGAGTGCCAGGGGAACGAGAATGAGGTAAGTATGTGGTGATTTTTTTTTCATGTATACAGGATGTTTGTATGTGTAGAGGGGGACTTTTTTGGGGATCACACTGTATATAGGGGGACTCACACTGCATATACGGGAGGCTATGTGGGGGCTCATGCTGTATACAGAAGGTTCGTACATTATATAGGAGGGCTGTGTGGGGATGGATATGGTATATAGAGGAATGTCCCCATACTTAATTCTGCTCAATATTAAGTGATACAATACTAATATAAACTAATTAATATGTTAATATAAATAACTAGCTGAAGAGCCCGGCGTTGCCTGGGCATAGTAACCAACTGTGGTTAGTTATAACAAATTATAATGATTATATTGCACATAAAAACATTTCACATATATTCAACACTACAGATTTGCAATACAAATTAACTAAACGATTACCCAAGTATTGATAGTATTTTATTTTCAACTCATTCAAGATTTTTGGTTTTTCCTTTCGGTGCAAAGATGAACAGATTTTTGGCAGTTCCAACTCTTCAACAGACCACGTAAAGTTGACCATGAGAAAGGCATAGAGATTGCAAATTGATCCCTACTACTTTCAAGGCCTGTCCCTGAGCATTGTTAATGGACATTGCAAATAGCAGTTGAACTGGAAACTGGAGGCGTTTAAAATCAAAAAACAAATCAGATGGAATGAGTGGAATTCTTGGAATGAAAATGTCCTCTCCTTTGGCACATCCTGTTTCTGAGCTGTGTATCTAACCCTATCCTGTCTAAAAATGTCTGCTGAGCTGTGTATCTAACCCTATCCTGTCTAAAAATGTCTGCTGAGCTGTGTACCTAATCCTATCGTGTGTTACTGACTGCTCAGCCGTGTATCTAATCCTATCCTGTGTGATACACGGCTCAGCAGACAGTATCTAATCCTATCCTGTGTGATACACGGCTCAGCAGACAGTATCTAATACTATTCTGTGTGATACACGGCTCAGCAGACAGTATCTAATACTATTCTGTGTGATACACGGCTCAGCAGACAGTATCTAATACTATTCTGTGTGATACACGGCTCAGCAGACAGTATCTAATACTATTCTGTGTGATACACGGCTCAGCAGACAGTATCTAATACTATTCTGTGTGATACACGGCTCAGCAGACAGTATCTAATACTATTCTGTGTGATACACGGCTCAGCAGACAGTATCTAATACTATTCTGTGTGATACACGGCTCAGCAGACAGTATCTAATACTATTCTGTGTGATACTGTCTGCTGAGCCGTGTATCTAATACTATTCTGTGTGATACTGTCTGCTGAGCCGTGTATCTATTACTATTCTGTGTGATACTGTCTGCTGAGCCGTGTATCTAATACTATTCTGTGTGATACTGTCTGCTGAGCCATGTATCTAATACTATTCTGTGTGATACTGTCTGCTGAGCCGTGTATCTAATACTATTCTGTGTGATACTGTCTGCTGAGCCGTGTATCTAATACTATTCTGTGTGATACTGTCTGCTGCGCCATGTATCTATTCCTATCCTGTGTGATACTGTCTGCTGAGCCGTGTATCTATTCCTATCCTGTGTGATACTGACTGCTGAGCTGTGAATCTAATCCTATCCTGTGTGATACTGACTGCTGAGCTGTGAATCTAATCCTATCCTGTGTGATACTGACAGTTGAGCTGTGTATCTAATCCTATCCTGTGTGATACTGACTGCTGAGTCGTGTATCTAATCCTATCCTGTGTGATACTGGGCTCCCCCTGCAGTCTGTGTCAGAGGGTGGTCTGTGTTGGCACGGTAATAAATTGTGTTATTTTCAGCTTTACAGAAGGACGATAACACCATAGAAATGATAAGAATAATAGGCAAAATTGTTTGGTGAATTGGAATGCGCGGGGCTAAAATTTAGCCTCACAACATATGACGCTCTCGGGGTCCAGACATGTGACTGTGCAAAAATTTATGGCTTTAGCCATGATGGTGCAGATGCCAATCCCGGACATACAAACATACACACACACACACACACACACACAGAGCTTTATATATTAGATTAACAGGATTTCACAAGTGAACAACTGGTTACGTTGTTTGTGTCGTGAGCAACATTTTTGGGTTTCTTGACCAAGGAGTGAATTACTTGTATGATGGATTCCTTGCTAGAGATAAATCTTGCCAAATCAGACAAGGTGATTTTCTGGATTTGTTTTCTCATTTTGACGCCTTGCTACACTCGAAAGGAGAGCTTTAAAACTAGAACAAAATGGGATGGGAAATATACAGCCAGGAAAAAATATGCAGCTAAAGAATTCTTTAGAAAACTGTGCTATTAGAAGCGGAAATAAAGAACAAAAACAAACTCTGAATGAATATAGAGGAGCAAGAGAAACCAACCACAAACTAAAACGTGTCTATACAAATGCACAGAGCATGGAAAACAAACAAGGAGAATTGTAGCTGCTAACACAGTAAGAGAATAAGGTGCCATAGGCATATCACTGAGACTTGGTGCGATGATACACATGATTGGAATACAAACCTTGAAGGCTACAACTTGATTATTAGAAACAGGATTAACTGGAGGTGAGGCGTTGCATTGTATGTTAGGAAAAAGTTTTATCTCCACAGAGATCCAAGCTTCATAGGCTGGTAGTTCTGTAGAAATTATTTGGGTAACAATACAAGGAGAGAAGAACATAAAGGACACCATTGTAGGTGTTTACTATAGGCCACCTGTACAGACTGAAGCTATGGATGATCTTTTTTTTTTTTTTTTACATCAAGTGTCTCTGTTCTCAAAAAAGTACGACAGTGATCATGAGAGATTTCAACTATCCGGATATTTGTTGGGAATCTCTCTCAGGCAAAAAGTAATGGGTCCAGAAACTTCTTATTGTCTCTTGCCGACAACTTTATCTTTTAAAATGTAGAAGAGAGAACAAGAGAATCTGCAATCTTGGACCCAATTCTTACCAACAGGGGAAATGGTTGAGGAAGTAAAGGTGGCTGGGAATTTCGGAGGTAGCGATCATGGCAATCTCAAATTTTGGATTACTTAAAAAGAGAGAGAAAACCACTGAGGGCTCAGACTTTAAGGTTTGACCTCAGAAAAGCAGATTTTAATGGACTCAAATAGAGTAGGAAAGGTCCAATGGCTGGATGTTCTAAAGAACGGAAATGTCCAAGAAGGATGGAAGATTCAGCAAAATGTAATTCTCTCTGTAACAATACCAAAAAATAATTGGAAGCATTTAAAAAGAGACTAGGATAGATGAACACAGAACTTAACTTGTTAAAAAGGGAAAAAAAAAAAAAAGTATATTAAAATCGAAAAAGAGGGGCATATGTACGGAAGAATATAACGCTGTTTGCAGTGAATGCAGGGCAAGCGTTAAAAGAGCTAAAGCCAGTAACGAAGTGAGGTTTGCATGGGAGAGTAAAAGCAGCAAAAAAAGATTTTGAGGTATGTGAAAAGCAAACTCAAAGATGCCATAAGATTTTTACAGGGTAAAATCGTCAAAAATTATGTTGAGAAGGCCGAACTTTTAAAATTCCTATTTTGCATCTGTGTTCTCTAAGAAATGTAACATCAACTGATCTTCACGGTGCTATCAAAGGAAAAAAAAAAAAAAAAAAAAAAAGGTCCACAAGAAGGATCACTTGGATTTAATTCATCTTCACCAGGAGATTTAAATTGGCCTAGGGTACTGAAAAACTTAGCAGAGGAATTTGCAGAACCACTAGCCAGAATCTATGGTAAAAAAGTTTGGAAAAGAGCAAAATCCCCATCTTCAAAAAAAAAAAAAAGGAAAGAGGATGAAGCCAGAAAATTACAGGTCAGTGAGCCTTACTTCTACATCATGAAAGATCTTTGAACAAATTATTAAACATGCATGTAAGTACTTGGATAAGAATACAGCAATTAACTAGAGCCAGCATGGCTTTGTAGCAAACAAGTTATGCCAGACTATTCCAATCACTGACTAGGTGGATCAGGGACATGTGGTAGATATAGTATAACTCTACTTCAGCAAATCAGTTGATAAAGTATCTCATACTACCCTGATTGAAAAAAAATTACCACGTATGGGACTGGCAAGGCTACGGTTAGGTGGATTCATAACTGGCTCAGCAATTGTACTCGAAAGAGTGGTAATAAATGGTTGCACATCCAACTAGAAGAATGTTTCAAGTGGAGTACCACAAAGCACTGTCTTCACCCCAGTGTTTTTCAACATCTTTATAAATTGATCTAAATAAGGGAACTGAAGGTAAACTAATCAAATATCCAGACTATGCAAAGCTAGGAGGAATAGCTAACACTAGAGAAAATAGACAGGATTCAGAAGGATCTAGATAAGCTTGAACAATGTGCAGCGACTAATAGAATGGGATTTAACAGAATGAGATGAATAGAACTAACCATCAGCTCCTGTGAAAAAGACTTGGGTATACTAACACTGCACATGAGTCAACAGTGTGATGCAACAGTAAAAAAGGCAAACAAGTTCTAGACTCTATGCTTCTCTTAATACATTCTAGATCAGGTGAAGCAATTATCCCCCTCTATTCTAGCCGATACCTGACCAAGGAGGAGTACTGTGTCCAGTTCTGGGCACATAAAAAAAAAAAAAAAAAGACATTGAAAAACTGGAGCAAGTTCAGAGCAGAGCTACCAGGATGATGAGTGGACTGCAAACTATGTCTTATGAGGAACAGTTAAAGGGAATCTGTCACCTCAATTTGGCGCGGTATGTAAATGAGTTGTGTCCGGTCCGATGGGCGGTGTTTTGGCTCCTTCCCTCCACCCCTCCTTGGCCGCTGTACGCAATCTTTAAGGTAATATCCGTAGTTGTCATCCAGATTACTCGCGTGCGCATTGCAATTTCCAGTAGGGCGTGCGCAGTTTGCTTTGCCCAACTGCGGGCAAAGCTGAAAAGCATTAGTGCGCATGCGCCGGGGACCTATGACCCGGAACACAGAAATGGCAGCGAAATACTTCTGCGCCAAATTGAGGTGACAGATTCCCAAGATCTGGGAATGTATAGCTGCGAAGAAGGTTAAGAGGAGACTTAATAGCTGTCTACAAATATCTGAAGGAATGTCGCAATGTAGAGGGATCATCATTAGTCTCATTTGCATATGGAAACACAAGATGCAACAGAACGAAACTGAAAGGAACAAGATACAGATTAGTTTTTAGAAAAAAAAATTTTGACAGGGAGGGTGATCAATGAGTGTAACAGGCTGCCACGAGAGGTCGTGAATTCTCCTTCCGCGAATGTCTGTCCGACGAGGCAGGACAGACATCTGTCTGAGATGGTAAGGTGAATCCTGCATTGAGCAGGAGGCTGGACACGATGACCCTTGAGGTCCATTCAACTCATAATCATAGAATGTTAGTCTCTGCACCATTAGACAGTTTGCACATTTTCATGGTCTGAGTACAGACTGCGATATAGAGATCAGCTGTGGGTCTCCCGGAATGAACTTAACAATTCCATAGTCGTATATGAGGAGGTAAAGTGTTGGACTGGAGACTCTACTAGTACATCCCCTGGACTGTGAAACCAGTGTTACACTGAACAGCTCTGGTCTAGCATGATTGACAGTTCTCTCCCTATGCGTAGTTAGTAGAGACCTGTCAATAATACAGCATTGGGCAGTGAGAAGACAACTGGGGTCCTGCCTCTAGTCTTCTCCTCCTTTCGGGTCCTTGGATAAAGTATGTTTTCTCAGGAATTTTGGAGCTTTTGAGAATAAAGCATATATATTTGTAACATGTTTTCTTTAAGAAAATCCACACAGCGCTTTGAATGTATTTTGATTTAAACAAAACCCTTTACAAAAAGGTGAACAATCTCTTTTAAGATTATATGTCATCTTAGAATTTCCCCCAGGGGGATTCGATGGACGTAGATTGTGGAGCCTGACGGCAGTTTTGTTCTGATGTGAACGCTTGAGAGGATGGTTGGTAGGACTGCATTTTTAGTCTATATTATTTTGCCAGGGGAACATGAAGCCTGTGAGAAATTCCTCCTGTACTAGTTGTACTATTAAACCTTGCTCATATCTGCGTTAAAAAAACAAAACAAAACACTTATGCTGATCCAGAAAAGTTGGACAAGTGTCATGTGTATGTCATACAAGTGCAAAGCAAGTGGAACAATTTTCTCAGAATCCATATGCAATGCATTTTTAACATCTTTTACATGCTGAAATTCTCTATGTAATGTGAAGCTAGTTTACAAACTTAATAAAGCAATCTTAATACACAGATATAGATCGTAGGATGTTAGAGTTGGAAGGGACCTCGAGGGTCATCATGTCCAACCCCTTGCTCAATGCAGGATTCACTAAAACATCTCAGACAGATATCTGTCCAGACTCTGAAGACTTCTATTGAAGGAGAACTCACCACCTCTCGTGGCAGCCTGTTCCACTCATTGATCACTCACTGTAAAAAGTTTTTTCTAATATCTAATCTGTGTCTTCTCCCCTTCAGTTTCATCCCATTGCTTCTTGTGTTTCCATGTGCAAATGAGAATAATGATGATCCCTCTACACTGTGACAGCCCTTCAGATATTTGTAGACAGCTATTAAGTCGCCTCTTAGCCTTTTTTTGCAAGCTAAACATTCTCAGATCCTTTAACCGTTCCTCATAAGACAGAGTTTGCAGTCCGCTCACCATGCTGGTAGCTCTTCTTTGAATTTGCTCCAGTTTTTCAACGTCTTTTTCAAAATGTGTAGCCCAGAACTGGACACAGTATTCCAGATGCGGCCTGACGAAGGAGGAGTAGAGGGGAATAAACGTCACGTGATCTAGACTCTATGCTTCTCTTAATACATCCTAGAAGTGTGTTTGCCTTTTTTCCGGCTGCATCACACTGTTGACGCATGTGCAGTTTGTGATCTTTTAATATACCCAAGTCTTTTTCACAAGCGATGTTGGATTAGTTCTATTCATTTAAGTTTCATTTTTCTTGCCACAATGTAGAATCTTGCATTTCAACCCGTTAAATACCATTCTATTAGTCGCTGCCCATTGTTCAAGTTTATCTAGAATCCTCTGTCTTCTGTAGTTAGCTATCCCTCCTAGCTTTGCATAATAAAAGTCACCTGAAATATTCATACCATAATAAAAAGATTGATTGTCACATGTGATGGCCAGACAACGAACATCCGTCATCCTTCAAAACACAGATCAATGATCATGTTGGATTTTTTTGCCCTGATAATAAACATTGGCTCAATATCAGCTGTAAAGAAAAAAAAAAAAAAAATCTATAGCCTGAGACAAATATTCGTTGAGTTTTTGGGGACCTTAAAACATAACTTTTTGTAATAAAGGCGTCTGTCTGATACATGCTACCCAGGGTTCTTTTTAAACGGGGTTTTCCAGGATTTTGATATTGGTGACCTGTCCTTTGGATAAGTAACCATCAAATTGGCACCCACCACCCCCACCGATTGGCATGGAGCAGTGCTGTTTCAGCTCTTAACACTATAATAATAATTTTTATTTATATAGCGCCAACATATTCCGCATCACTTTACAATTAAGCGGGGACATGTACAGACAATAAATTCAATACAAGTTGAGACAATTCAAACAGTGACATTGGAGTGAGGTCCCTGCTCGCAAGCTTACATTCTACAAGGAAATGGGGGGACACAGTAGGTGAGAAATGCTTGTTAATTCAGGTCTGGCAATTATAATAGGGATTTTCATATAAAGCTGCATGATCCGGTCATCAGCCCGTGTGTTTAAGTGCAATAGACAAGTATCAAGTGCAGTTATCATGTGCATGAAGGGTGTGGAGACAGATGAATAGTAGGGTGCAGATTCAGAATAATATTTGGAAGGAGGGAACAGGGCAAAGTTAGCTTGCTGAGTAGTTGATGTGGTAGGCTTGTTTGAAGAGATGGGTTTTCAAAGCGCGCTTGAATAGGTCAGGGCTATTGAACAGTTGTGTGAAAAAGCGTTTACCCCTTTCCTGATTTCCTATTCTTTTGTATGTTTGTCACCCTTAAATTTTTCAGATCTCCAAACAAATTGAAATATTAGACAAGGATAACACAAGTAAACACAAAATGCAGTTTTTAAATGAAGGTCTTTAGTATTAATGGAAAAAGGAAATCCAAACCTATAGGGCCCTGTGTGAAAAAGTGATTTTCCCCCAGCCCCCTAAAACATAAATTAACTGTGGTTTATTACATCTTTGGAAAGCGGAGTACAAATTCCCTAGCCACACCCATGGCTTGATTACTGCCACACCTGTTTTCAATCATGAAACCACTTAAATAGGACCTGCCTGACAATTGAAGTAGACCAACAGCTTCTCAAGGGCCAGACATCATGCCGTGATCCAAAGAATTTCTGGAACAAATAACTGAGATCTCTAAAAAAAAAAAAAAAAAAAAAAAGTATAGAAAAGTCATTTCTCAAGCTTTGGGACTCCAGCAACCCCACAGGGAGAGCCATGGCAAAAAACACAGAAAATGGGTGAACCGTCCTAGGAGTGGCCGGCCAACCAAAATTACTGCAAGAGTGCAGCGACGACTCATCCAAAATGTAAGAAAAGACCAGACAACAACATCCAAAGAACTGTAGGCCGCACATGCTCCAGTTAAGGTCAGTGTTCATGACTCTACCATAAGAAAGACTGGGCAAAAAAATTGCCTGCATGGCAGAGTTCCAAGACGAAAGCCACTGCTGAGCAATAAGAACATGAAGGCTCATCTCAGTTCTGCCAGTAAACATCTTAATTATCCACAAGACTTTCGGAAGAATACTCTGTACTCACGAGAGAAAAGTCAAATTTTTCGATTGTATGTAGATTTACGGGGGCAATTACCTTTTCACACAGCGCCATGTAGGTTTGGATTTCATTTTTCCTTTAATAATAAAGACCTCCATTTAAAAACTGCAGATTGTGTTTACTTGTGTTATCTTTGCCTAATGTTTAATTTTTTTGGTGATCTGAGACATTTAAGCGTGACAAACATGCAAAAGAGTAGGAAATCAGGAAGAGGCCAAAAACTTTTTCATACAACTGTTGACAAAGAAGATTTGATATTGACCTATCCAAGAGACAGGAGACTAATATAAAAGACCTAAACAATCCTATTAATGTATTGTCATGATGATAAAAAAGTGGCCATTCACTTTAAAAGGGTGTTACAGCACTGAAATTAGAAAAAAAAAAGCAACAAGAAAAAAAAAAACAAACAAAAAAATAGCTGCAGACATTTGCAAAAAAAAACAAAAACAAAAAAGAAAAAAAAAAAACCGCAGAGTGGGAATATTGCCTCATATTACATCCTAAACTTGTATAATTCCTACTTTTGTCACACTGTTGCCCCTTATTTGGTCTTCTGCTATATAGGAGTAGGCTTTGCTTAAGGCCGGGGGTCACACTTGCGAGTGCAATGCAAGTCTCTCGCTTCAATACCCGGCACTACCGCCAGTGGTTCTGACCGGAGCCTTTAGCAGCATAGAAAGACATGCAGACGCACACTTCGGTCCCGAGTGCCGGGTATTGAGGAGCGAGTATCTCGGATTTT
The DNA here is from genome assembly GCF_039654945.1 of Dendrobates tinctorius. Classification (NCBI taxonomy): domain Eukaryota; kingdom Metazoa; phylum Chordata; class Amphibia; order Anura; family Dendrobatidae; genus Dendrobates; species Dendrobates tinctorius. The sequence continues at coordinate 17,749,414 of NW_027361707.1, forward strand.
ACTCGCAAGTATGATCCTGGGTCTTTAGCAGAAGACTACAGTTCGCATCAAGAATATGATTAATTATACATCATTCCAAAGACATACTGATAGAGACTAGATTGTGAGCCCGAATGGGGATAGTGCCAATAATGTTTGTAAAGCGCTGTGGCATTAATGGCTCTACATAAGTGAGTAAAATAAATAAAAATAAATTTCGTACCTATAGAAAAGCCCAATTCGAGCATAAATATTACAAAAGGTTACATGTAATTATCTTTACAGGACCAAGGATAAGTCAGAGGCCATCTGTCATACTGCAGGACCCATTCAGACACCTACTGTACAGTAGACAAGTATCTTGCTCTTTAATTCATGATCTAAGCAGATATTACAGCTTGATCTGCACCATCATTCACTTAGAAAACTTTTCCACAGGGGGGGGGAAACAAGGAAAGCAAAATGAATTTTCTTGTCCCATTTCAAGCCTCTAGTGAGACTTGCCAGAGCAGGCAGCACAAAGCCAACAGGGTACGGAGGCGCTGACCTCAATGGAAAGGCGCTGCCAATGAGCGTGTCTAAAACGAACGCTAAATCCATCTGCAACTCAATGGGGCAATAAAGCAAAGCAATCACAGAGTTGAAACTATTTGCTCTACCCATGCTGGAGAGCATGAAGTGGAGGAACAAAACTCACTATGGACCCATCAACAAGTGATATAATAACAATTATCTGCATGTAAACTTCCCAGCAAGGCCTCAATCAGACGTTCTGTTGTCCGTGAAGGTTTGTGGGCTTCCACTGCCCGGACAGTGCTTTGGCGGTCACCAGTCTACTGGACAGATTCTTGCTGGAGGACGGTATGCAAATGCAGGAGGCATCAAAATGAAGGGGGTTGGTAAATTGCTAAGATTTTGATGATCTGGCATCTTTCTCTGAAACAATATTAATGGACTTTTTACAATGAATACCATAGATTTCAGTTTTCCAGAAACATCAATGAACCCAAAAAGTTGTAATTTGGACACCAGACACATTGACTAGCTGGATCCATGGATTTTTCATCCCTTTTCTAATGTATAAATTTTAGTGGTTGTCCATGTTTGGGATTCAAGTCTTGTGAATCCTCACAGCACTCAATGTGCGTGTTGTCTGGATTCTCCCAAGCTGGGAGCGGCTGGGCACGTGACTGCAAGAATATGATTTGCATAAATGACGTTAGCAACCTCAATCAGTATAAGCAACTTGACTGAGGCCGGACACGTCTAGTCGGAATGTGACCCGGAGGAGTAAGCAAATCGCATACTTGCACTCAATGACTTCCAGCTCCCGAAGAATCCTCACAACTTGGACTTGCGCATTCAAAAGTCTGCAATCACACCCCAAGCCTGGACAACCCCTTTTAATTTTTAATTTTTTTTTTCTTTAGGATCACACGTCACGATTCTTTCTCTTCACTTGCTAGGAGCCCATAAACTTCTTATGAAGTAGCGTCTTGTACAACTCTTCCCAATATTACTTCTAGAAAGATGAAATGTCAATTAAATTATTACCGGTAAGTAGGGTGCTGTCGAAAGCCTTCATTGTGTAGGAATTATTACTGCCATTATTAAATCGTATCTCTAGTTCTTTCATCCTAAAATGGCAGCTGGCGGAGGATTAAAGAAGGAATTATTCTATAATTGACAAAATGAAAGTACGGTAGATAACTTCTACTAACTGGTAAACGCCTTTTATGTTCTCATCATGGGAAAGGGTTAAAAATAATAAATTAAAGAGGTCTAAAGAGCTCGACGACATTCAGCTCTGCAATCTTTGTAAATCTGCCCTCATAAAGTTGCCACAAGCAACTGCAAATAATTCTGCACAGAGTCCTAAAGCTACTTCGTAAGAAGCCATTGGGTCTCCGGGTGCTAGCATAAGGCTATGTGCACACGCTGCGGTTTTTGCCGCGGTTCCGCTGCAGTTTTGGCCCTGCGGAACCGCAGCAGTTCCGCAGACATGGTACTTTACCATGTTAGCCTATGGGTTTTCAAAACCGCAGTGCTCACGTTGCGGTTTTTTCCGCGCGGTTTTGCTGCGGTTTTTTTTCCGCAGCATGTCAATTATTTCTGCGGATTCTGCTGCGGTGTCACACCTTTAACCCCTTCACCCCCAAGGGTGGTTTGCACGTTCATGACCGGGCCAATTTTTACAATTCTGACCACTGTACCTTTATGAGGTCATAACTCTGGAACGCTTCCATGGATCCCAGTAATTCTGACATTGTTTTCTCGTGACATATTGTACTTCATGTTAGTGGTAAAATTTAATTCAAATAACTTGCGTTTATTTGTGAAAAAAACGGAAATTTGGCAAAAATTTTGAAAATTTCGCAATTTTCCAACTTTGAATTTTTATGCCCTTAAATCACAGAGATACGGCACACAAAAAACTTGATAACTAACATTTCCCACATGTTTACTTTACATCAGCACAATTTTGGAACCAAAATTTTTTTTTGTTAGGAAGTTATAAGGGTTAAAAGTTGACCAGCGATTTCTTATTTTTACAACACCATTTTATTTTTAGGACCACATCACATTTGAAGCCACTTTGAGGGGTCTATAGGATAGAAAATACCCAAAAGTGACACCATTCTAAAACTGCACCCCTTAAGGTGCTCAAAACCACATTCAAGAAGTTTATTAACCCTTTAGGTGCATCACAGGAATTTTTTTGAATATTTAAAAAAAAATGAACATCTAACTTTTTTTCACAAAAAAAATACTTCAGGTTCAATTTTTTTTATTTTACCAAGGGTAACAGGAGAAATTGGACTGCAAAAGTTATTGTACAATTTGTCCTGAGTACGCTGATACCTGATATGTGGGAGGGAACGACTGTTTCGGCGCATGGTAGAGCTCAGAACGGAAGGAGCGCCGTTTGACTTTTTCAATGCAAAATTGGCTGGAATTCAGATCGGACGCCATGTCACGTTTGGAGAGTCCCTGATGTACCTAAACAGTGGAAACCCCCTACAAGTGACCCCATTTTGGAAACTAGACCCCCCAAGGAACTTATCTAGATATGTGGTGAGAACTTTGAACCCACAAGGGCTTTACAGAAGTTTATAACGTACAGCAGTACAAAAATGATCTTTTCACCCCAATTTTTATTTTCCCAAGGGTAACAGGACCCTAAAAGTTATTGTGCAATTTGTCCTGAGTATGCTGATACCCCACATGTGGGGGTAAACCACTATTTGGGCGCATGGCAGAGCTCGGAAGGGAAGCAGCGCCATTTGACGTTTTTGGCTGGAATTGAGATCGGACATCAGGTCGCGATTGGAAAACCCCTGATGTACCAAAAGAGTGGAAACCCCCCACAGATGACACCATTTTGGAAACTAGACCCCCTAAGGAACTTATCTAGATGTGTGGTTAGAACTTTGAACCCCCAAGGGCTTCACAGAAGTTTATAACATAAAGCCGTACAATTAAAAAATCATATTTTTTCCACAAAAATGATCTTTTCACCCTCAATTCTTATTTTTCCAAGGGTAACCGCACACTAAAAGTTATTGTGCAATTTGTCCTGAGTACGCTGATACCCCACATGTGGGGGTAAACCACTATTTGGGCGCATGGCAGAGCTCGGAAGGGAAGCAGCGCCATTTGACGTTTTTGGCTGGAATTGAGATCGGACACCATGTCGCGATTGGAAAACCCCTGATGTACCTAAACAGTGGAAACCCCCCACAAATGACACCATTTTGGAAACTAGACCCCCCAAGGAACTTATCTAGATGTGTGGTGAGCACTTTGAACCCCCCAGTGCTTCACAGAAGTTTATAACGCCCGGGCGTGAAAATATAAAATTCGTATTTTTTCCACAAACATGATCTTTTAGTCACCATTTTTTTTATTTTCCCAAGGGTAACAGGAGAAATTGGACCCCAAAAGTTGTTGTCCAATTTGTCCTGAGTATGCTGATACCCCATATGTGGAAGAAAACTACTGTATGGACACACGTCAGGGCTCGGAAGTGAAGTAGTGACGTTTTGGAATGCAGACATTGATGGAATGGTCTGCGGGTGTCATGTTGCCTTTGGAGAGCCCCTAATGTACCTAAACAGTGGAAACCCCCCACAAATGACCCCATTTTGAAAACTAGACCCCCTAAGGAACTTATCTAGATGTGAGGTGAGCACTTTGAACCCCCAAGGGCTTCACAGAAGTTTATAATGCCAGGGCATGAAAATAAAAAAATCGTATTTTTTCCCACAAACATGATCAATTAGTCCCCAATTTTTTCATTTTCCCAAGGGTAACAGGAGAAATTGGACCGCAAAAGTTGTTGTCCAATTTGTCCTGAGTACGCTGACACCCCATATGTGGGAGAAAACTACTGTATGGACACACGTTGGGGCTCGGAAGGGAAGCAGTGCCATTTTGGAATGCAGACTTTGATGGAATGGTCTGCGGGTGTCATGTGCGTTTGGAGAGCCCCTGATGTACCTAAACTATTGAAACTCCCAACAGGTGACCCCATTTTGGACACTAGACCCCCCCACGGAACTTATCTAGATGTGTGGTGAGCACTTTGAACCCCCAAGTGCTTCACAGAAGTTTATAACGCTCGGACGTGAAAATAAAAAAATCATTTTTTTCCACAAAAATGATATTTTTGCCCCCAATTTTTTATTTTCCTAAGGGTAACAGGAGAAATTGGACCCCAAAAATTGTTTTGCAATTTGTCCTGAGTAGGCTGATACCCTACATGTGGGGGTAAAACACTGTTTGTGCGCATGGCAGAGCTTGGAAGGGAAGGAGCACCATATGACTTTTTCAACTCAGAATGGGCTGGAATTGAGATCAGACGCAATGTTGCATTTGGAGAGCCCCTGATGTGCCCAAACAGTGGAAACCCCCAATTCTAACTCCAACCCGAACCCCAACACACCCCTAACCCTAATCTCAGCCCTAACCCAAGCCCTAGCCCTAATGGAAAAATGGAAATAAATACATTTTTTTAATTTTATTATTTTTCCCTAACTAAGGGGGTGATAACGGGGAGTTTGATTTACCATTTATGGCGGTTTTTATTTTTGGCAGCTGTCGCACACTAAAAGACGCTTTTTATTGTAAAAATAGTTTTTGCATCACCACATATTGAGAGCTATAATTTTTCCGTATTTTGACCCACCGAGTCATGTGAGGTCTTATTTTTTGCGGGACAAGTTGACGTTTTTATTGGTACCATTTTCGGGCACGTGACATTTTTTGATCGCTTTTTATTCCGATTTTTGGGACGCAGAATGAACAAAAACCAGCCTTTCATGAATTTCTTTTGGGGGGGTGCGTTTACATCGTTCCGCGTGCGGTAAAATTGATAAAGCAGTTTTATTCTTTGGGTCAGTACGGTTACAGCGATACCTAATTTAGGTCATTTTTTTATGTTTTGTCGGTTTTATGCAATGAAAACTATTTTATATAAAAAATAATTATTTTTGTATCGCTTTATTCTGCGAGCTATAACTTTTTTATTTTTTCGCTGATGCTGTGTGGTGGCTCGTTTTTTGCGGGACAAGATGACGTTTTCAGCGGTACCATGGATATTTATATGCGTCTTTTTGATCGCGCGTAATTGCACCTTTTGTTTGGCGGTATGATAATAAATCATTATTTTTTGCTTCGTTTTTTATTTTTATTTAAGAGGTTCGCTAAAGGGGTTAACTAATGGGACAGTTTTATAGGGCGGGTCGTTACGGACGCGGCGATACCTAATGTGTACTTTTATTGTTTTGGGGTTTTTTTATTTTCAAAAAATGAATTTATTGGGGAATATTTTTTTTTTTTTTTTCACTAATTTGGCGATTTTTTTAAAATTATTTTTACACTTTTTTTTAATTTTTTTTTTACTTTATTACATAGTCCCAGGTGGGACATCACTGTCCTGTGACAGATCGCTGATCTGTCACATCACAGATCACTGTGACAGATCAGCAATCTGTCACAGGCAGTGCACAAGGCTTCCTCATGCCTGCGCTTTGCAGGCACTGAGGAAGCCAGCTTCCTCCAGGCCCCCGTCGCCATCTTGGATCCGGGGGCCTGGAGGAAAGGAGTCCCCCGCAGCAGCGCTGCACATTGCGCTGCTGTGGGGGGCTCAGGGAAGCACGGAGGGAGCCCCCTCCCTGCCGATGCTTCCCTTTAACTCCCGGTACACCGCGATCATGTTTGATCGCGGTGTGCAAGGGGTTAACGTGTCGGGGGCGGTCCGTGACCGCCCCTGACACAGTGCCGGGTGTCAGCTGTGATAATCAGCCGTCACCCGGCCGCGATCAGCGGCGCCCACCACGTGGGCGCCGCTGATCGCGCTAGACGTACTATCCCGTCCATGGGCATAGGGGCCCAGGTCCCATGGACGGGATAGTACGTCTGATGTCAGGAAGGGGTTAACATAGTAGAGGTGTGAAACCGCAGGGCAAAACCGCAGGCCAAAACGCAGCAAAACCGCAGGTCACTTTACCTGCGGTTTTATCTGCATTTCCGCGCGGAATCCGCAACGTGTGCACATAGCCTAAAGGTCCTCCGACTGTGTACACAGAGATTATCCACTACATGCAATGCTCCCTGATTACTTCTACAGCGTCAATGAAGTATGCACTGTAAGAAATCCTTAGGTCCTGTACATACAAGTACAATCATGGCCAAAAGTTTTAAGACTGACAAATTTTAGTTTTCCCAAAGTGCGTCAGTTCTCATAGTAGCTTTTTGCATTAACTCTAGATTGTTGTGAAGAGTGATTAAGTTAAGTTTTCATGGCAAGGAATGGCTTTGCTATGTTTTGAAATTTATTTAAAATCACAAAAAAAAAACCAAACAAAAAAAAACATTTCCATTAAATTTCAGCCCTGACACAATCATTTCAGTGATCTTATTAGCTAAGGAGAAAGTGTTAACGAGGACAAGGCAGCTGATATCATAATAATAATAATAATAATAATAATAATAATAATCTCTTTATATAGCGCCAACATATTCCGCAACGCTTTACAGACATTATCATCGCTGTCCTCAATGGGGCTCACAATCTAAATTCCCTATCAGAAGTCTTTGGAATATGGGAGGAAACCGGATAGCTATGTCATGCTGATTGAATAGACTGGTTGCTTTAAAAGGGGCTGGGTGCTTGAAATCATTGTCTTTCCTGTGAACTGTGATTACATCCAAGGAAAACAGTCATCAATTCTTTGCACTAAAAAGGATTTACAGGCAAGGACTTGGCTGCTTGAAATATTGCGCCCAAACTATTTACCGTATTTAGGAGATCATCAATAACTGCAAAAAGAAAGATCCATTAGCTGTGAGGAAGGCTTCAAGTCGCCATTAAAGTCCAGTAAGTGCTAGGACCATCTCCTAAAGATACTGGATTAGGAAAGATCAGTAACGGATAGAGGAAGTATCAGGAATGTCTTCTTTCTTCTTCCGCAGCAGCAGCAGGAACACCAGCAGTGATGGCACAGGGTTGAAATAATCTGTGGAACCAAGGCCCAGCACAGCACACAGAACGACACAGTGACCGCCCTTGTACACATTCGCAGATAGAAAGGAAGTATGGCGCCACCCCCAGGATGACAACCCCAGGTGACCCGCTTTGAGAAACAGACTCACACTTGAAACATGGTCTTCTGATTGAGGCCTAATATTAGTTACACAATCAGGGTGAATTTGCCCATGCTGCAGTCTTGAAAACCACAGCATATCACCTCATGCTGTGGGGAACACTTCAAATTTCTCCCATGATAATGCAATTGGTGAGATGCATGCACTGCAGCATCTCCACAATGAAATTTGCAGCTTTTTTTTTCCCGCTGTGGATACTTTAAAGTCAAGTTCAAAAATGTTGATTTTTTTCCCTCTAGTTTTTCCCTGCAGGAGTCTTCAGCAAAAATGCCCAGCAACAATCTGCTCCTATTGCAGTGTATTGTACAAGTGACAACAGGGGAACTTTTTCAACATCTTTCCAAAACAGATTTATTCTTAAGCAACTTTAGGGTATGTGCACACGTTGCAGATTCGTGTGCAGATTTTTCCGCGCAGAATCTGCAGAATCCGCAGGTCAAAATGCCTGCGTATAACCTGCGGATTTCGCCTGCGGATTCCTATAATGGAATAGGTGTAAAAACGCTGCGGAATCCACACAAAGTGTACAGCAGATTTTGTTTTTCATAGGATAACATGGTACTGTACATCACTTGGAAAACTGCAGCTGGTCCGCAGGGCTGAATCCGCAACGTGTGCACATACCCTTAGAGCGTCTTTTTACTGACAATTTTCTGCCTTTTTTTTTTTTTAATACATTAAACAATGAAGAAAACACTAGTGTTTTTTTTAAGAACAGAAAAAGTACTCTCAGGCTGTGTGCCCACGTTGCGTTTTTGTAAGCGTTTCCGCAGTGTTTGAGCCGGATCAGACGCTGCAGAAACGCTTAAAAGAAGCTTCCCATTAAATTTAATGCATTTCTGGCTTTTTGTGCCAATGCATGCGTTTTTTTCCGCTCAGGAAACGCTTAGCGGCTAAAAACGCAGCATGCTCATTCTTTTCTGCATACCTCCGCGTTTTTAGCCGCTTCCAATGATCCCAGAAAACACGCGGAAAAAAAACTTATCAAAAACACGCGTTTTTTGTGCAAAAAATGCGCAGAAATAAACCGTGCGTATTCTGGGAAGGAGTCCGGTTTTCTGAGCATTTAAAAACGCTAACGTGGGCACATAGCCTCAGTCGTCTTTTCAGCCTTTCCATAAAGCAGAATTTTACAGTTCCAGCAAAATGTGCATGGCATCTATGGAAAACTCATGCTCACTGTGCTTTTTATTTTTTTTTTGTGCTGTCTAAGCTGATGTGCGATTTTGAAATCCTCAATATGTCAATTTCTTTTGCGGGTACACTGAGTTTTATGTGAGGATTTTCCCTATAAAATTCATTAGGGTAAAAAAATCAACAGGTAAAAAAAAATAAATAAAAAGATGCATGTAATTCACACATGACTATCAAGAGCTATCAAAAATTAAGCAGTTTTATATAAAATACAAAAGAGAGGCAAAAACACACATGAAAGAAAGGCATAAAAAAAAAAAATCACTAAAAAACACAAAAAAAAGAAAAAACACAAGTAAACTAATTTAGTTAATAGATGAAGAAAATCTGCACAAACTCATCGTGAAAACTTACACTATGTTCTCACGTTGCGTTTTTTTTCTGCAGGCAAAACCTGCTCTCTTGGCAGAAAAGAAGCTGCTTACAAAAAGCAGGTTATTCTGCGTGCCGATTATGTTTAGTGGCCCCCACCTCCAAACAAAAAAAAAAAAAAAAAATCATGATGCAACTTCCTTAGGTTTTCACACCAAAAACACAGAAGAGCCCGATACCTGCGTTTTGCACTTATTGCTTTCTAAGGGTATGTGCACACGTTGCAGATTCTGCTGTGGATTTTCCGCGTGGGTTTCGCTAAATCCGCAGGTAAAATGACCTGTGGATTTAGTGCAGATTTACTGCGGATTTTCTGCAGTTTTTGTTCAGATTTCACCTGCGTTTTTACACCTGCGGATTCCTATAATGGAAGAAGTGTAAAAACGAGCGGAATCCGCACAAAGAATTGACATGCTGCGGATTCAAAACCGCAGTAAATCTGAGAGGAAAAATCTGCAGCATGTGCGCAGCGTTTTTTATTTTACATTGAACATAATGGTTCTGTACACCGCAGGAGAATCTGCTGCGGATCCGCACCAGAATCCGCAGCGTGTGCACATACCTTAAGGCTACGGATTTGGCAGCGCGGATTTTGTAAAATCCGCAGGTATATCTGCAGGTCAAAGACCTGTGGTTTTACCTGCGGATTGCTCTGCGGTTTTTCATCTCCACAATGGAGGAGACGGCAAACCACAGCGGAATCCGCAGAAAGAATGTCAATTCTTTCTGCGGTTTCAAAACCGCGTGGAAAAATCCGCACCGTCTGCACTGCGGTTTTTTATTCCCATAGGGAATAATGGTACTGTACACCGCAGCAGAAACTGCTGCGGACCTGCAGCGGCCAAATTCGCTGCGGACCCGCAGCAGAATCTGCAGCGTGTGCACACACCCCAAGGGTGAAAACACGCTGAAAGAAATGTCTTTTTGCTGGTAATGTAAACCGCAGCTTAAAATTTGCATTAAAAAAAATAAAATACAGCAAAAACGCAACGTGTGAACATAGCCTTACAGGACAAATAAAAAAAAAAAAAAAAAATAAAAGTACAAAAACAATTAACAATTTTTAAAAGAAAATTGCAAAGTAAACTTATAATATTGCTATAGAAAATTAAAAAATATGTTTTGTATCACTGCATGCATGACTACCCAAACTAATAAGATATCATTTTTATCCCATACAGCGAATGTCTCCCTCCTGAAGAAAAAAAAAATAGAAAGAAAAATTAAAAAAAGAAAGTTTTAGCAAAAGGTGAGGAGGGGAAAAAAAAAAAAAAAAGGACACAAGAAGGAGCCCACTGGGGGTCTGTCTCCTTAGGGTCCACATAAACCTAGGGCAAAGCCTGCAAATAGAGGAAACCTAGTAAATTACGGTCCCAAAATAAATTACCTCAGGTTGCCCGGCTGGGTGATACTAAAAATACGTAGTAATGTGAGAGAGACGCTTCCCATGCAGTTACCCTATAACATTAGCCATGTCTCCTCCGTCTGGACGAGCTCTGAGCTCATACACAGCTGATGTCAATTCTCCTCTGGAGTCAATGAGGCAAATTAAAGGCCCGGACCACGTGGTGCATTTTTCTTTTGTGGAACATGGAATGATAAAAGTCTTTGATCTGCACCAATCAGATTCCAGCTCTCATTTCTCACAGGCTCTTTGAAAAATGAAAGCAGTAAGCTCATTGATTGCTATGGGTACCCTTTCTACCTTTCCTATGCACTTGATGTATCTCAGGTCCATAAGGCCACGCTCACACATTGAGTGTTTGGTGAGTTTTTTTTACCTCAGTATTTGTAAGCCCAAACTAGGAGTGAGGGAAAAAAAATGAAGTGATGATGTGTTTCTATTCTACTTTTCCACTCCTGGTTTTGACTAAGGCCTGTTTCACACTTCCGTTTTTTCAAATCCGTCAAAATCCGTTGTTTTCCGTAAAAAAACGGATCCGCCATTTTTTGCAGGATCCGTTTTTTTTGTCCCATAGACTTCCATTACGGTTACCGCGGATCCGTCAAAAAAACGGATCCGTTTTTAAAAAAACGGATCCGTTTGCATCAGTTTCCGTCAAAAAAACGGAAACGGATCCATTTGGCGGACACAAAAACGGAAGTGTGAAACAGGCCTTAGCCTGAGTGTGGCTCCAGCCTATGTGCCCACGTTGCAGAAATGCTGCGGAATATTCCGCAGCAATTCCGCAACTCCCTGCCGCGGGTAAAACGCATGCGGAATTTGCATGCGTTTTCCCGCAAAACACTAGCGTTTTGCAAGCGTTTTTAGCTTGCAGAATGCTAGCGCTTTCCATGCGATTTGTAGCATCGCTTGGAAAGTGACTGACAGGTTGGTCACAAGCACAGCGCTTGATAAGTGTGACCAACTTTTTACTACTGATGCTGCCTATGCAGCATCAATAGTAAAAGATAGAATGTAAAAAATAATTTAAAAAAATTAAAAATAGGGATATACTCACCTTCTGTCAGCTCCCAGCGACGCTGTCGGCAAGCTCTGTTCCCAGGGATGCATTGCGAGAATAACCTCTGATGACGTAGCGGTCACGCGATCGTGACGTCATCTGGGGTGATTCGCGCAATGCATCCCTCAGACCGGAAGATGCTGGCAGTGTGGCTGAGAGTATATCCCGATTTTTTATTTTAATTCTATCTTTTACAAGGATATGGTACAAAAGGGCATGGAGGACAGTCTCCTCTCCTCCAGACCCTGGGTTCCATCTGCACATGAAGCGCTCACTTTACGCACGGTGGGCATAGCCACATGCATACAGTGAGCGTTTCAATGCAATCCTATGGCGGCGGAATCGCCGCGATTCCGCGGAAATAATGAACATGCTGCGGATTTTACCGCTATGCGATTCCGCAGTGATAAAACCTACAGCATGGGCACAGCAACTGCAGAATCCCATAGGATTGCATGGGGGTGCGCTTTATTAGCGTTTAAGCGCTTCCACTGAGGCAAAAACGCGGCATAAATGCATTAAAAACGCAATGCGGGCACACAGCCTCAACGTATAAAAATACGGTCCTTTTTCTAAGGACGAGAATCGCAGAAATGTTCCCTGAACAGTGATCCGTATGTCATCTGTTTGCAATGCAATTTTTTCGCATCTAAGCATCCGTGTGACATCCGTATGGCATCCGTAAGGTGAAATTTTCTCGCCGGCTTGCAAAATGATATAATGGATCCATGGGCTCAAATATTTGTGATAATTATATTCACTGCTCAAAAAAATAAAGGGAACACTTAAAAAACAGAATATATCTCCAAGTAAATCAAACTTCTGTGAACTCAAACTGTCCACTTAGAAAGCAACACTGACTGATAGACAATCAATTTCACATACTGTTGTGCAAATGGAATAAACAGATGGAAATTATTGGCAATTATCAAGACATCCTCAATAAAGGAGTGGTTCTGCAGGTGGGGACAACATCTCAGTACCAATGCTCTCTGCCTGATGTTTGGGTCACTTTTGAATGGCTCAGGTAGATCAGCTCATCCAGGATGGCACATCAATACGAACTGTGGCAAGAAGGTTTGCTGTGTCTGTCATATATATGTATATATATAAAATGGCCTTGGGACCATCAGTTGTGTTGTGCAGAAGTCTGGTGGATACACAGCTGATAGTCCTACTGAATAGACTGTTAGAATTTGTATTATGGCAACAAAAATGCAGCTAACAGTCTATTCAGTAGGACTATCAGCTGTGTATCCACCAGACTTCTGCACAACACAACTGATGGTCCCAACCCCATTTAGAAGGCAAAAAATCCCACTTATTAAACCTGACAGGGCACACCTGTGAAGTGAAAACCATTTCCGGTGAATACCTCTTGAAGCTCATCAAGAGAATGCCAAGAGTGTGCAAAGCAGTAATCAAAGCAAAAGGTGGCTACATTGGAGAACCTAGAATATAAAGACAGATTTTCAGTTGGTTCACACTTTTTTGTTAATTATATAATTCCACATGTGTTAATTCATAGTTTTGCTGCCTTTAGAGTGAATCTACAATTTTCATAGTCATGAAAATAAAGAAAACTCCTTGAATGAGAAGGTGTGTCCAAACTTTTGGTCTGTAATATATATATATATATATATATATATATATATATATATATATATATATATATATATATATATATCCATCCAACAATGTAGACCAGCCCACCCCTGTGAACCCCAGAAGGCGGGTTCTACCGCTGAAACGCGTAGTCCTATCTGCACGACTTTCCTGCGTTATTGCTGTTTTGAACTGCTTGGACCATTGCATTTTAATGGATTTATGAATAAAAAGAAAAAAATTTTTAACAGCATCCTGGATTGCTCACGTTATTGCTGGACTTTGCTTTGTCGTTGTGTGTATATATATATATATATATATATATATATATATATATATATATATATATATATATATATTTCACACACACACACACACACACACACACAGTGCCTTGCAAGAGTATTTGGCTCCCTGGAACTTTTCAACCTTTTCCCACATATCATGCTTCAAACATAGAAGATACCAAATGTAAATTTTTGGTGAAGAATCAACAAGTGGGACACAATTGTGAAGTTGAACTAAATTTAATGGTTATTTTAAATTTTTGCGGTAATTCAAAAACGGGGAAGTGGGGCGTGCAATATTATTCAGCCCTTTTAACGTAATACTTTGTTGCGCCACCTTCTGCTGCAAGTCGCTTGGGGTATGTCTCTATCAGTTTTGTACATCGAGAGACTGAAATTCTTGCCCATTCTTCCTTGGCAAACAGCTCGAGCTCAGTGAGGTTTGATGGAGATCGTTTGTGAACAGCAGTTTTCAGCTCTTTCCACAGATTCTCGATTGGATTCAGGTCTGGACTTTGACTTGGCCATTCTAACACCTGGATACGTTTATTTGTGAACCATTCCATAGTAGATTTTGCTTTATGTTTGGGATCATTGTCTTGTTGGAAGACAAATCTCCGTCCCAGTCTCAGGTCTTTTGCAGACTCCAACAGGTTTTCTTCAAGAATGGTCCTGTATTTGGCTCCATCCATCTTCCCATCAATTTTAACCATCTTCCCTGTTCCTACGGAAGAAAAGCAGGCCCAAACCATGATGCTGCCACCACCATGTTTGACAGTGGGGATGGTGTGCTCAGGGTGATGAGCTGTGATGCCTTTACGCCAAACATATCATTTGGCACCGTTGCCAAAAAATTCGATTTTGGTTTCATCTGACCAGAGCACCTTCTTCCACATGTTTGGTGAGTCTCCCAGGTGGCTTGTTGCAAAATTTAAACAACACTTTTTATGGTTATCTTTGAGAAGTGGCGTTCTTCTTGCCACTCTTACATAAAGGCCAGATTTGTGCAGTGTACGACTGATTGTTGTCCCATGGACAGACTGTCCGACCTCAGCTGTAGATCTCTGCAGTTCATCCAGAGTGATCATGGGCCTCTTGGCTGCATCTCTGATCAGTCTTCTCCTTGTTTGAGATGAAAGTTTAGAGGGACGGCCGGGTCTTGGTAGATTTGCAGTGGTATGATGCTCCCTCCATTTCCATATGATCACTTGCACAGTGTTCCTTGAGATGTTTAAAGTTTTGGAAATCATTTTGTATCCAGATCTGGCTTTAAACTTCTCCACAACAGTATCACCGACCTGACTGTTGTGTTCCTTGGTCTTCATGATGCTCTCTGTGCTTCAAACAGAACCCTGAGACTAACACAGAGCAGGTGCATTTATACGGAGACTTGATTACACACAGGTAGATTCTATTTATCATCATTAGTCATTTAGGACAACATTGGATCATTCAGATATCCACAATGAACTTCTGGAGTGAGTTTGCTGCACTGAAAGTAAAAGGGGCCGAATAATATTGCACGCCCCACTTTTCAGTTTTTGTATATGGGTCGCCCCACGCAGATCCGCTGGGACTGATGGTGTGGTACAGCAAAGATGGTGTAGCTCCCCACAGGTGGAGCTGTAGTCCCAGGGCAGTGTAGGTGCAATGGATGTGGAGAGGTGCAGGCTGGTATGGATGCTGGTACCCAGATGTAGCGGTGCGGGAATAACTGGAGGACACCAGTGTATGCGGTTCCAAAGCTTTACTCACTGTTTGCAGTTCACACAACTGCCTGCCTCCGAACTGTGTTCTCTAGGTCAGGGCTCCAGCCAACCTCGAGGCAGGATAGGATTCTCCCTTCCACACGCCGCCAACATGTACCTTACTGAACGACTCCTCCAATGCGCCTTTAGGTGCGAAGCACTCCAGTACTTAGTTACTCTGGAATGCCTCTCTCTAGGTGTTCCTAGTCTTTACTTGTATGACAGACAGCTGTAGCCTCTATCGGCGACTCTTCTCAGAGTCCTGGCTCGCAAATCGGTTGCTGTTGTGTCCCAAGTCTATGATGGGAGCAAGGCGTTAGCGGCTCACTATTCCTCCGTTGTCTGTTGCCGGACATAAAGATCCAATCAACCTCGGGGATCGGGCCCCGGACTTTGCGCTCTGGACTGGAAGGGTTCTCTCTTTCTCAACCTGCTTCCCACCGTCCTTCTATTCTTCTTCGTTCCGATCTGTTCTCTCTTATGGAATCTGTAGTCTTCGGTCTACGTCTCTTTCTCCTTCTCTTCCCTGAGGAGCTCGTTCCACTAAGACCAGTCCTCAGCCTCTCCTGACTGACTGACTTCCTCCGCCTTGAGCCCCTCTCAGGCTGACCTGTCAGCCTGCTCTCTCTCTCTCAGACCCTCGTCTGACCGACCTTCTCTGGGACTCACCCCAGACCGATTGACCTGAAATCCTACACTTTCCCTCTCTTTTGTATCATCTCACTACACCCGCCTTCCGGCACATCTCGTGTTACGAAGCAAGGTTCCACGAGGGGTGCTCTGCTAACCCCCAGACTGAAGCTGTCAGGTGGCCCCACTGAACTATCCTGTGTGTGGAATGCAGGTGTGGAGCGTGGTCAGGAGTTCCCACCTTACCTGGATGGTGGGGCACTACACCTTAGGAGAAGGTGCAGTACCTCTGTGGCGACTGAAGCCTCAGGGGCGCCACATATACATACACACACACACACACACAATAGATGGAGGCCCGAGCTATTGCATCGAGAGGGCGGTAATGTCACGATGGGGGCAGGCTTTGCAGCGTTGAGAATCTCTTCCCCCATGTGCTCACCCACCTATCCACTCTCTCGTTCCCCATGTGCTGACTTCTCCTGTCTGTGCTCTCTTCTTTGACCTGTCTACCCCATGTGCTATCCCCCTTGTCTGCTGTCTCTCTCCTTCCTGTGCTGTGTTCTCCCCTCATGTGCTGTCCCGTTTGAGCCGTCTCCCCCCTGTACTCTGTCTCTCTCACCCCTGTGTCTGACCGTGTACAGAACATACCACAGCTCCTGGGCCTGGGAGGAAGCAAAAGACAACACTGACATTACAGCAGGAGATCGCAGAGGATACATTTTGTGAGGTAAAATATTGTTTAAAAACAGCCAGTGAAATACTTTACCTCACAAAATGAATCCTCTGTGATCCCCTGCTGTAATGTCAGTATTGTCTTTTGCTTCCTCGCCTGCCCAGGAGATGTGGTATGTTCCGTACACGATTAGACACAGACAATTTTTAAAATGAATTTTCGTTCGTGGGAAAACCCCTTTAATGTAACTGGCTTCCTCTGCCTGTAGACACGTCACGCATCTGCCGCCGGGATCAGCCGAATGATTCACTGCGCCTGCGCGGAATTCGTACAGGTGCAGTGCGACGGTGTTCCGCTGGTGGTACAGCGCAGAGTGTGTGTGTTGTGCGTATGGCGTATAGAGTGTTTGTGTGTGTGACGGTGATACGCTGGTGGTGGTACCACGTAATAGGTTGGTAACAGCAGCAGTTTCCATATTGAGACACCCATCATTTCTGTGTCCCAATATGGCGGTCGGTGAACTTCCTCCGCTTGGAATTCTGGGATATGGTGACATCTGGACAGAACAGGAAATTAAAACATTACAAGGCAATTATATCAGTGAGACACACACATATATATATATATATATATATATATTTATATTTCATACAGAGGTAGATAGCAGAATAGCCGATAATTCAATTGTCAGCTTCTGTAAAATCATTACAAAGCCCGACAGGATATGAGACATGGTTTACATACAGTAAACCATTGCATATCCGTTAGATAATAATAAATTTTATTTCTATAGCGCCGACATATTCCGCAGCACTTTACATTTCAGAGGGGATTTGTACAGACAATAGACATTACAGCATAACAATAATCACATAGATTATAACAAATACCAAGAGGAATGAGGGCCCTGGTCGCAAGCTTACAATCTATGAGGAAAAAGGTAGACACGAAAGGTGGGTGTAACAGTTGCCCTGATTGTATGGACCAGCCATAATGTTAAGTGTGTAACAGTACAAACACAGAGGGCTAATGGATGCAAAAAGCATGTGGGAACATGCTGCGGGGAACCTGGTTATGGTAAAACTTTTGGCTGTGCCACACAGAGATAGATTAGGTTAATGAGTTGAGGCGGTAGGCCAGTCTGAATTTATGAGTTTTCAGGGCACACTTAAACTTGTGGGGATTGGGGGCTAATCGTATTGACCTGGGAAGTGCATTCCAAAGAATTGGCGCAGCACGTGTAAAGTCTTGGAGACGGGAGTGGGAAGTTCTGATTGTTGAGGATGCTAACCTCAGGTCATCAGCAGAACGGAGGGCGCGGGTAGGGTGGTCAGGGCTGTGGAGTCGGAGTCGTGGAGTCGGAGTCGGAGTCGGTGCTCATTTTGGTGGAGTCGGAGTCGGAGTTGGAGTCGGTATAAAATGGACCGACTCCGAAAATATATAATAAATTGGGTACAGTAATTCAATGCAGGATGTGCTGAATATTTTTTCATAGGAATTTGGGAAAGTTATGAAATGTCCTATAAATGGCTGTTATATTCCTGATCTAAGGCTACATTCACACACAGCGTTTTTCCTGTGTTTTTTGAGGATACGTTTTTCAGCTGCAAAAGCTGATCATCTATTTAAAAAACCGCATCACCTGAAAGGTTTTTGAGCTCATAGATAATGTTTTCAATAGCAAAAGCAGATTAGAAATCTGCTCTATCTATCCATTTATCGATATCTGTCTATCCATATCGTATCTGTACCAAAAAGAATGAAAACCGGGTAGTACACCAATATATATTCTGTTCTATCTAAATATCTTGATTATGGGATCATAAAAATGATTAAATGTCTGAGGTTCACATTGTACTACAATAAATTTTTCACTTAAATATAAGCAATATGTGTGGGAGTCGGAGTCGGAGTCGTGGAGTCGGAGTTGGAGTCGGTGTAAGGGAAATTGTGGAGTCGGAGTCGGAGTCGCAGGTTTGGCTTACCGACTCCACAGCCCTGAGGGTGGTATACTGAAACAAGGGAGGAGCTGTAGGGTGGTGCTGTAGGGTGGTGCTGAGCCATGGAGGGCTTTGTGGGTGAGGGTAATAAGTTTGTACTGGATTCTGGAGTGGATGGGTAGCCAGTGTAATGACTGGCACAAGGTAGAGGCATCGGTGTAACGATTGGGGAGGAATATGATCCTGGCTGCAGCATTCAAGACAGATTGGAGAGGGGTGAGTTTGGTAAGAGGGAGACCGATTAGAAGAGAATTACAATAGTCGAGACAAGAATGAATAAGAGAAACAGTAAGCGTTTTTGCGGAGTCAAAAGTAATAAAAGGTCGAATTCTAGAAATGTTTTTGAGGTGCAGATGACAAGAGCGAGCCAGTGATCGAATGTGGGGAGCAAAGGAAAGCTTGGAGTCAAGTATGACCCCAAGACAGCGGGCATGCTGCTGGGGAGTAATAGTGGAACCACACAGAAATGGCAATGTCGGGTATAGGTACATTAGTAGAGGGAGGAAACACAAGGAGTTCAGTCTTTGACAGGTTCAGTTTCAGATATAGGGAGGACATGATGTTAGACACAGCATTTAGACAATCGCCGGTGTTTTCTAGAAAGGCTGGCGTGATGTCAGGAGAAGAAGCGTATAATTGGGTGTCGTCAGCATAGAGATGGTACTGGAAACCAAATCTACTGATTGACCAATAGGGGCAGTGTACAAGGAGAAGAGGAGGGGGCCTAGAACCGATCCTTGAGGAACCCCAACAGGAAGGTGAAGGGGAGAGGAGGAGGAACCTGCAAAAGATACAGTAAAGGAGCGGTCAGAGAGATAGGAGGAGAACCAGGAGAGAATGGTGCCCTTGAGGCCAATGGAACGGAGCATAGTGAGGAGGAGCTGATGATCCACAGTGTCGAATGCTGCAGAGAGATCCAAGAGAATTAGCATGGAGTAATGACCATTTGATTTAGATGTTAGTAGATCATTAGGGTATGTGCACACGCTGCGGATTCTGCTGCGTTTCCGCAGCGTTTTTGGCTCTGCAGAAACGCAGCAGATTTTGCTGCGTTGTACAGTACCTTTATTTCCTATGGAAATAAAAAAAAGCTGTGCACATGCTGCGTTTTTTTCCGCGCGGTTTTGCTGCGGTTTACAATCCGCAGCATGTCAATTGTTTGGTGCAGAAACGCTGCGGTTTTACACCTCGTCCATTATGAGGTGTAAAACCGCAGGGCAAAACCGCAGAAAAAACGCAGATAATCCGCAGATAAACCGCAGAAAAACCGCAGCACTTTGTCCTGCGGATTTCCTGCGGTTTTCTCTACAAAATCCGCAGAGACTAAAAACTACGTGTGCACATACCCTTAGAGACTTTAGTGAGGGCAGTTTCAGTAGAGTGTAAAGAGCGGAAACCGGATTGGAGAGGGTCGAGAAGAGAGTTATCAAAGAGATAGCGGATAAGACGGGAGTGGACCAGGCGTTCCAGGAGTTTAGAGATGAAGGGAAGATTAGAAACAGGTCTATAGTTAGCGGCACAGTTTTGGTCGAGGGATGGTTTTTTTAAGTAGTGGATGTATGATGGCATGCTTAAATAAGGAGGGAAAGATACCAGAAGAGAGAGAGAGGTTAAATATTTTAGTTAGGTGAGGGGTGACAGCAGGTGAAAGGGACTGGAGGAGATGTGATAGAAATGGGTCACTGGTGCAAGTGGTTGGGCGAGAAGATGCAAGAAGCCTGCTTACTTCTTTTGTGACTGGTTCACAATCAGAGAGTGAGCTAAATGCAGTGGGGGAGGGAGGACAGTGCATGGTATGAGGTGATAGGAAATTATCTCCCAATCGGATCTGGTTAATTTTTTCTTTGAAGTAATAAGCCAGATCGTCAGCTCGGAGCTCTGTGGTTGGGGCCTGTACTCTTGGGTTGAGTAGAGAATGAAAAGTGTCAAAGACACGTTTAGGGTTATTGGACAGTGAGGTGATGAGGGTGTTGAAATAGGTTTGTTTGGAGAGGTGAAGGGCAGTGTTGTATGTTCTAAACATAAACTTATAATGGATGAAATCTTCGTGTAGACTGGATTTTCTCCACAGACGTTCGGCGCACCTGGAGCACCGCTGCAGGAAACGCGTTTGCACTGTGTGCCAGGGTTGTCGCCGTCTGTGTTGTGGTGTTCTATTTATAGGGGGTGCAAATTCATCCAGGGCACTTTGAAGTGTTTCATTGTAATGCTTCAATGCAGAATCAGCACATGAGAGGGAGGAGACAGGGGCCAATGAAGTTCTTCATAAGTTTCTTGGTGTTAATGGCCTGTATGTTTCTATAAGTATGGACAGTGGGGGTGACCTGAGCAGCCTGGCAATTCTTGATAGAGAATGAAAGAAGATTGTGGTCAGAGAGCAGGAGAGGGGAGTTTGCAAAATCATCCACTGCACAAAGCCGAGAGAAGACCAAGTCGAGGGAGTTTCCGTCTTCATGCGTTGGAGAATTAGTAAGCTGCGAAAGGCCAAACGAGGAGGTTAGAGATAAAAGGGGAGTAGCAGATGGGGAGAGGGGAAGAGCAATGGGGATGTTGAAATCTCCCATGATGAGGGTAGGGATGTCACAGGAGAGAAAATGTGGAAGCCAAGTGGCAAAATGATCCAGGAACTGTTGACAAGGGCCGGGAGGACGATACACCACCGCCACTCGCATGGAGAAGGGAGTGTAGAGTCTGACGGCATGGACCTCAAAAGAAGGGAAGACTAGTGAGGGTAGTTGAGGGACAACCTGAAAGGTACATTTTGGTGATCGGAGCAGACCGACGCCTTCACCTGCTCTATTGTCTGATCTTGGAGTATGAGAGAAGTGTAGTCCATCATATGAAAGAGCAGCAGCAGCGGTAGTGTCTGACTGCTGGATCCAGGCTTCAGTAAGAGCCAGGAGGTTAAGAGAATTAGAAAGGGAAAGTCATGAATGAAGTAGAGTTTGTTACACACTGAGCGAGAATTCCAAAGTGCACAATTAAGAGAGACAGATGGCATGCAGGGAATATTAATAAGATTAGAGGGGTTTCTGAGTGTAGCAGTTGGGGGGGGGGTTTGATTTTCTATAACATGGGGGACCAGGGTTGGGAGCAATGTCTCCTGCGACTAGGAGACGGAGGATAGACAGAGTGAGCAGATGGTTATGTGATTTGTGAGAGTGTCTCATGTTTAATTGTTGGGACTGACTGGATCTGTGCAATTTAACAATGTGAAAAGAGCGTGAGTGCTATACATAGGAGAGGAAAGGAGCAAGGGGCTGATATGGATGGAGTGTAGAGAGTTAATGCCAGGGCGGTGGATGTGTGTGAATGCAGCGGCCAGGATATAAATTACACAAATGCATATGGTATATATTTGTTGTATTCCAAATGTACAGGGAGTAGATGTATATAAATATCTTACCTGCCTCCTGCCCTGTCTAACTGCCATGTTATAACTGCTTTGTACTTTGATTCATGTACTTCGATTAGATCTATATATGTCCCTCACTAATAATGTTAGTAGTGTGTGTGTGTGTGTAAAATTTTGGAGCTATAGGTGTTAAATTAAAGGATTAATTCACGGAAAAAAGCTTGCGTGGGCTCCCGCGCAATTTTCTCCACCAGAGAGGGCAAGCAAGTGACCTAGGCAGAAATTAATAGCCTAGAAAGGGACCATGGTTTTTGCCCCCCCGGCTAAAAAAAAAAAAAATCTGCCCCCCAGCCATCCCAGGAAAGGCGCATCCGTAAGATGCGTCAATAATGGCACTTGCCTTCTCTTCCCATTGCCCTGTAGTGGGTGGCATTTGGGGTAATAAGGGGTTAATGTCACCTTGCTATTGTAAGGGGACATTAAGCCTGGTTAATAATGGAGAGGTGTCAATAAGACACCTATCCATTACTAATCCACTACTCTGAAAGCGTTAAAAAAAACCCACACACACATTAAGAATAAAGACTTTTAATTAAACACATTTCTTCCATCTTTACTTAACTCCCAATCCAATCGAAGCTATCGATCTCCTGAACAAAAAAAAAAAAAAAAAGCAACAGTATCCCATACCTGTCCGCCATACAGTCAAGTCCCATGCTGCAATCCATTTGAAGGGGTTAAATAGTTTACAACCAGGAGCGGTGCTAATGCGACCGGCCCGGCTGTAGACCACAAAGGAATGAATGAAAAGCTGCCTGCGAAGCCTCCCCGCCTGACCGGATATGAACTGATTAGCGTGGGAAGGTTCTGAACATTTTCCCACGCTGTCAGTTCACCGCGGGTTAAATAGGTACAGAAATGGTGTCGAAAGTCTGCAACTTTAAAAACTCAACCAAAGATCATCGTGGGAATGTAGCCTTAGAAAATAAGACCAGGACTATGCACCGGTGTCAGGTAGCACAGGATAATGGCAATGCAATATTTCAATATTACCGTTTGCAGAAGCGGTAATACGCAATTTTACTATTATTCAGACATAATAAACTGAGGTCATGTAGATTTAGCTGGAAAGAAGTGATCTGACAGGATGCTCTAGGCAACACATGAGGTCCTGTGAGCATTCACATCATTCTGTACAATACAGTTGCAGATGCATTCTTGGTTCTGTCACAGATCTGCACACACAGTTACGCATTTCCCTCTGGCAGGTTCTCTATGGCGGCATACACATCCCACACACACACACACACACACACGTTTCGCTCTATTTTTTTGTGTGCAAAAATCTGCTGCCTTCAGAGATGACCTGTCAATGGGTCAAAAGTGCCAGATTTTGCTCTTACTTTATTCCAGCTGCTCCCCTGAGTATTCTTTTTTTTCTTTTAATCCCCCATATGGTTCCAGAAATATGAGCATTTACATTTAGTGCTAATTTTTATGGTCTTAACAAGTGGGAACTGCTCACAGGATTCCTCAGGGGCGTGTCTTTAGGCTGCTTTGTATTATCACTGTGAGCACCGCCTCTTTGGAAAGACAATAAACAATGGAACTGGGGGCTTTTCACCTGTCAGATCTATTATAAGTCCTCATTCATAAGTCCATTATTTTGTCATATAAAAAGAAAACAGACCAATTTACATGAGTGAGTTAGATCTCATTCTTTTCAGAGCTTAGTCAGTATGTTTTTATCATCGGTGATTTCGTCATACGCCAAAAAAACCACCATGGCTACTTACCGGTTTTTCCGGAACCCAATGACAGCACACCTGAGAGAGGGATCCGCCCCGCCAGGACCCTACTGAAATATAAGGTGCGGCACCTCTCCCCCCCCGGTTCAGTTGGTTACAGAGCGTTGAGAGGACTTCTCGGTTAGTCACATGTTTATCCGACACCACATCACACAAATACACCCTACTAACATGCACACCCATACGGTGAAAAAGGGGGGGGGGGGATATACGGGTTCTGTCATGGGCTCCGGAAAAACCGGCTACCGGTAAGTAACCTTGGTGGTGTTCCCTTCACCCATGACAGCACACCTGAGAGATTTTTGGAGACTTCGAAACACCTTAGGGAGGGACCACCGCTTGCAGCACCCTTCTACCAAAGGTTAAGTCAGCAGAGGAGGATAGATTTAATCTATAGTGCTTAAAAAAGGTTGAAGGTGAGGCCCAGGTAGCGGCCTTACAAATTTGCTCAATCGATACCTCTGCCTTTTCAGCCCAGGAGGTCGCCACGGCTCTGGTGGAATGAGCCTTGATGCCGTCAGGAATCGGAACACAACTAGCTGAGTAGGCTACACTAATGGCCTCCCTAATCCATCTGGCAATAGTCCCTTTTGATACTCCATTGTTGTGAGTTCATTTTCCCCTTTACCATTGAGGTCTGTCTGATGAACTCCCTCTTCTGGTGAAGGAAGGTAGTGAGGCTGATTACCAAGCATCTGGGCAGGATGATGATGACTGGGTGACGGGAATTGCTGACTGGATATAAGGCAGCCGACGCCCTTCTGCCTTGCTGGTGATCTCTCTGAGGGATTCTAGGAGACCAGTCTGATTCCTGCTCCTCAAAAGCTAAGTTTTCTGCTCATTTTTTGCATTTGTGTTTTGGTTTTGTTTTTCCTTGTTTTTCTGGATTTCTGCCATTCCCTGCTGGGGTGTGCTGAATTCCTTTTTGCTCTGTCTTCAGAAAATACCTGAGTACTGATATAGTCTTTTTGAAACCTAGCGTCTTCAGGGCTTTTTTCCCTATCAGCTGTTGGCTCTTGTTTTGATAGGGTTTTGGCGGATTACAGACAGCAGCTTTTCTATCCTGTCCTATGTAGTTAGCTTGGCCCCCATCGTTTGCTCAGCCTATCTTTCTATCTGTGTGAGTGTTTTTTCATCTTGCTTCATGTTGGGGGCTGCCTATTGCTTTGGGGTCTGCTCTGGGGCAGTTTAGATTTCCCTTTCTGTCTTTAGGCTATGTAGTTCTCCGACTGTGATCGAGGGGTCTAGGGCACCGTAGGAACCCCCCACGGCTACTGCTAGTTGTTGTTCATAGGTTCAGGGGTCTGTAATCCGATAGCTGCCAACTTCTCTGGTGTTCTGGACTTAGCTAGTATTTCTGTTTTTGCCTCCTACGGTGACTCATTCATAACACTCCATAGCCCTTCCTGGCACCCTGGAAGGTTACAAATAGGGACTGGGACCTCTTCCACTGGCTAGTCACTGATATATACTCTAACAGGGCTCTTTTAACATCTAGTTTGTGGAATTTCTCCTCTCCTGGGTTTTTTGGATTCTCACAAAAGGAGGGAGGGACGGCTACGGTGGAAATCTGATACAACTTTCGGTACATAAGCAGGGTCTGTTTTTAGGACAACCCTGTCCTGGTACACCTGGGTATAAGGTGGATTAACTGAGAGGGCCTGCAAGTCACTTACTCTATGGGCCGATGTAAGGGCCACTAAAATAATGGTCTTTAGGGTGAGATATCTTTCTGGCAGCTGCTGAACCGGTTCGAATGGCTCTTTCGTGAGAGCTTCTAACACCAGGTTTAAATCCCACGGATCTATTCTTGGTAATGGAATTGGTCTAGACCTATGGCAGGATTTAATGAATCTGGCTACTCATCTGTTTGCTGCTATGTTGCAGTTATATAGAGCGCCTAGTGCTGACACCTGTACTTTAAGGGTATTTACCGCTAGGCCTAGCTGTAGTCCTGCCTGTAAGAATTGCAAGATGGCCTTAAACGGGGGTTTTTGGTCTAACGGCTTCCCCAGGAACTGCAGAAACTTATTCCATGTTCTACCGTATATGTTAGTTGTTACTGGCTTTCTACTTTTCATCAGCGTAGCCACCAACCCAGGAGAGAACCCTCTATTTCAAATTCCACACCGTCAGATGGAACCCCTTGACTTGCGTGCGGAATACTGGACCCTGAGCTAGCAGGTCTGGAATCTCTGGTAGTACCCATGGATCTGAGAGGGACATCATTTGCAGTAGCGAGAACCAGGGCCTTTTCGGCCAGAACGGGGGTTATTAAGATCACTCTGGCCTGATCTCCTCTTATTTTCTTCACCACTGCTGGGATTAGAGCTACTGGAGGAAAGGCATAACCCAGTTTGAACTTCCACGGAATTTGCCAAGCGTCCACTGCCCATGGTTTTTCTTTTGGGTTCAATGAACAGAATCTCTCTGTCTGTTGCTTTTGTTGGCAAAGAGGTCAACTACCGGCTCTCGCCAGAGTTGTACTATCTTCTGGAACACTAAGTGATTTAGGGCCCATTCCCCTTGCCTCAGTGTGTTGCGGCTTAGGTAGTCGGCTTGTACATTTTCTACACCTCTTATGTGTAGTGCCGTTAGGGAGAGTAGATGTCGTTCTGCTCTGTGAAAAATTTTGTTGGCCTCGTTCATTAAGGAGTGTGACCTTGTCCCTCCCTGGTGGTTGATATAAGCCACTGTCACTTGTTGTCCGACATGATCCGGACATTGCGGCCTTCTAGGCTGGGAATAAAGATTTTTAAGGCTTTGTTTACTGCCCGTAGTTCTCTTAGGTTGGAGGATGCGTTTTGCTCTTGGGGTCCCCAGGGTCCCTGGGCTGCCTGTCCCCTTAGGTGCGCCCCCCACCCCGAGGAACTTGCATCCGTCACGATCACATCGGTCTGTGCCATAATGTTCCTGCTACCAGGTTTGCCCTGTCTAACCACCATCTGAGAGAGTTTTTGGCCCTTAAGGAAAGCTCCAGCCTTCCTTCCAAACGCGATTTCTGTGCTGATAGGATTTCTGCCTGCAGTTGACGGGCATGAAATTGTGCCCATCTGACCGCTGGAATACAAGCTGTCAGGGTGCCTAGTAAGGACATCACGCCCCTCAGGGTCGTGTGAGGCTAGTCTAGGGCTGCCAAGATCATATTCTTCACCTTTTCCACCTTGGCCTCTGGCAACAGACAAGTTTGTTGTTCCGAGTCCAGGATGAACCCTAGAAATATCTGCCTCTTTAGGGGTTGTAGTCTTGACTTCTTGATATTCACCATCCAGCCAAGTCTCTGTAGGGTATTTGTTACCCTTTCCACCTGCTCTGTGCAGTGATGTTCCGAGTTGCCCACTATTAGAAAATCGTCCAAGTCGGGTATTATAATTGTGTTGTGGATTCGGAGGAAGGCTGTCATCTCCACTACGACTTTCGTAAACACCCTCGAGGCTATGGATATGCCGAATGGAAGGGCTCTGAATTGAAAATGCCTGAGGCTGCCCTGGATGTAGAGAGCTACCCTTAAGTATTTTTGGTACTCTGGATGGATCGGGATGTGGTAATAGGCATCCTTTAGATCGACTACGGCCATAAAACAATTGTGGTGTAATAGTTTTATGGCCGAAGTTACCGACTCCATTTTGAAGGTCTGGTTTTTTATCCATTGATTGAGGCCTCTGAGGTTTATAATCGTCCTGAATGACTGGTCAGGTTTTTTTTTTGGAAGAGGGGTGAGTAGAACCCCCTTCTCTCCTGTCAGATTGGGACTTCGGTCGGAACGCGATTGTCTAGCAGACTTAAGATTTCTGACTCCAGGGCCAACTGCGCTTCTATCCCCTTCCTGACAGGGGTCACCACAAATGATGTTCTCGGCCATGGAAAAAAAAAAAAAAAAAAAAAAGGGATTTTGAGGCTTTTTTTTTTTATAATGTTTAAGATCCAGGCATTGGAAGAGATACTTTCCCAGGCCTGAGAAAAGAGCATCAGTCTTCCCCCTACCGGGATCCCGGCATCATTGTGGGGATTTTTTTGCGGATGAGGTGGCTCCGCCGAACATAAATCCAGACTCATTCTTCCTTTTGTCCTCCCATCTTTTCCGATGCCCCGGAGGATGGCCCCTGTTGAATTTTCCTCTCCGAAAGGACCGTCTTTTTTGATCTCCTGGAAATCTAGGGAAGCCCTTCTTTCTATCACTTGCTTTTTCCAGGATGTCGTCCAAATTTAATCTACATAGAAATTGTCCATCACAACTCAGCTTTTGATTGTAGGTCTCCTGGACAGCCTTTAAGCCATAATGCACGCCTTGCGGTGTTTGATAATCCTGCTGCCCTCACCGTCAGTCTCATGGAATCGGCAGAGGTGTCGGCCAAAAAAGCTGCTGCTCCATGTAGAAGATACATATCTGCCAGAATTTTTTCCCTCGAAACTTTGGATGCAAGTTTTTCTTCCAGCTGCTGTAGCCAAATCATTAAGGATCGTGCTGTGCAGGTGCCGGCTATTGCCGGTTTCAATCCCCCTGCCGCTGCTTCCCATGTATGTCTTAGGTAGGAGTCTGCTTTCTTATCTAGTGGGTCTCTCAGTACCCCTGAGTCTTCCAGGGGCAGGGCCGATTTTTTTGGATGATCTAGACACTGCTGCGTCAAACTTTGGGACTTTGTCCCATACTTCCGTGTCTTTAGGCTCAAAGGGGTACCTCCTTTTTGAGGAGGAAGGAAGGCTTCCTGATCTTTCAGGCTTCTTCCATTCTCTTTCAATGAGTGCCTGGATTTTCTCATTGACAGGAAAGGTGCGCTTTTTCCTTTCCTGTAACCCCCCGAAACATAACGTCTTCTAGGGACTTAGTCGTTTTCTCCTCCTGTAGGCTCATGGTTGTCCTAATGGCTTTAAGGAGAGCAGCCGTATCCTCTACCGGAAAACACGGCTTTCCCCCCGTATCACTATCCGAGGAGGAGGAGGACGTGTGTTCGGCCTGATATTCAGCCGAGGAGGAGTCTGATGAAGAACTAGGGGAGTCTCTCCTACTCTTTCTTTTTCTTTAATAACACTTTAAGTGAGCCTTCCACCTCAGACCTGATGACTGATCTGAGGTTAGTTGCCAAGCTCGGCACCTCCTCCGCCATAGTTCACTGGATACAGCTGGCGCAAAGGTCCGTTTGCCAATCTCTCACTAGGGGGCTCTGACATATGGCACACTCCCTATTATTTCTTTTGCTCCCTGCTTTTTTGGCTTTTCCCTAAGGAAAAATAACACAAGAAGGACCCCATTAACAATAGTCTAGTATTCACGGAGATCACTCACCACCCATAAAGTCGGGTACCGGACTCGGAGGCTGTGTTGGAGCATGTGGCCTGTGCTCTCTCGACCTCGAGGAATCCCTTGATCTGTGGCTTGGGCGACTGCTGCTTTTGCCGCTTGAACAGCTGCCATGCTTACGAACGGAGGTTTGCAATGGGGGCAGAGACTGAACGTTCCTGCTGTGACCCCATTGTATTACCAGGCCGCCCGTCCTCCTTTAAATAGGTCCATCCGGTGAGCGATTCGTCTTCCCCTCCCCCTGCGACCGCCGTCATTCTTCTTAATGCGGCCGGCGTCGCACCAGGCGCCATCTTGCCGTCGCGTCTGTGATGTCAGCCGACGCGCTTCCAGGGTGCCCCGCGCCGCTGACGTCAGACGCCGGAAACCGCCCCCGGCTCTCCCTGTCGTGTCCAAGGGAGAAGGGTCGGGCGCGCGCAAGGGGAGGGAGGCACTGAGGAGCGCCCCGCCACAGAGACCGCCTAGCCGCACGAACACAGGGCCTGCAGGAGGATCCCTGGGGACTGCGCTTCCAGGCGACCGACGGCCGGCACTGCAGGTAAGCTGACCTGCTCTTCCCGCGCTGGGACGGCCCTGGGTCCATTTCATCCATGACAGGCAGCGCCGCTGTCAGACTGGGATTCCGCTCCAGGACAGGAACCCAACTGAAGCAGGGGAGAGGTGCCGCCCCTTATATTTCAGTAGGTTCCTGTCCTGGCGGGGCAGATCCCTCTCTCAGGTGTGCTGTCATAGGTGAAGGGAAAACAAAAAAACTTGTAAAATTTCTCCAGCCCATTCCAATGATACAAATCTGTGCACCGTCCGTGATTTTTACTGACCCACAGACGTTTATAGATAATGTTGACTAGGAATAAGAGAGTAGTGTAGTATTCGGACTAGCTGTACTCGTTACGAGTACCTCCTAATACTCGGGTACTCGTAACGAGTAGCGAGTCCAATGTAAGTCTATGGGAAATGCGAGTAATATTGCGAGGAGAGTAGTGAAATACTCGCCAGGATTCGAGTACCGCATTACTCGCCGAGTACCAAATCCTAACGAGTGTACTCGCTCATCCCTAATTTTACGTCTCTATAAATTTTTTGCGCTCACACAGTTCACCAAAAACATGGACATGTGAAAAGCTCCATAGACTATAATGGTGCATGCTTTATCCATAAAAAAAAAACAAAATTAGAACAAGTAAATGAAAAATTCAACATCTATATTGGACCAATCCTAGAATCATAGAATCGTAGAGTTGGAAGGGACCTCCTGGGCCATCTGGTCCAACCCCCTGCTCAAAGCAGGATTCACTAAATCATCCCAGTCAGATGTCTGTCCAGCCTCTGTTTGAAGACATCCATTGAAGGAGAACTCACTACTTCTCGTGGCAGCTTGTTCCACTCATTGATCACTCTAACTGTCAAAAAGTTTTTTCTAATATCTAATCTGTGTCTCCTCCCATTCAGTTTCATCCCATTGCTTCTAGTCTTTCCTTGTGCAAATGAGAATAAAGATGATCCTTCTACAATGTGACAGCCCTTGAGATATTTGTAGACAGCTATTAAGTCTCCTCTCAGTCTTCTCTTTTGCAAACTAAACAATCCCAAATCCTGCAACCTTTCCTCATAAGACAGGGTTTGCAGACCGGTCACCATTCTGGTTGCTCTTTTCTGAACTTGCTCCAGTTTGTTGATGTCTTTTTTAAAATGTGGTGCCCAAAACTGGACACAATATTCCAGATGAGGTCTGACCAAAGAGGAGTAGAGGGAAATAATGACTTCACGTGATCTAGACTGTATGCTTCTGTTAATACATCCTAGAATTGCATTTGCTTTTTTTGCTGCTGCATCACACTGTTGACTCATATTCAGTTTGTGATCTATTAGTATACCCAAGTCTTTTTCACATGTGCTGATGCTTAGGCCTATTCCTCCCATTCTGTATATGCTTTTTTCATTTTTATTGCCCAGATGTAGTACTTTGCATTTTTCCCTGTTAAAAACCATTCTGTTAGTTGCTGCCCACTTCTCCAGTTTATTTATATCTTTTTGAATCCTCTCTCTTCTCTAGTATTAGCTATCCCTCCTAGCTTTGTGTCATCAGCAAATTTAATCAGTTTACCCTCAATTCCTTCATCTAAATCGTTGATAAAGATGTTGAACAATAAAGGGCCCAGGACAGAGCCCTGTGGTACCCCACTTGAGACATTCTTCCAACTGGATGTGCAGCCATTTACGACCACTCTTTGGGTCCGATCACTAAGCCAGTTATGAATCCACCTAACAGTTGCCTTGTCCATTCCATACTTAGTCATTTTTTCAATAAGGATTGTATGAGATACTTTGTCAAATGCTTTGCTGAAGTCAAGATATACTATATCTACAGCATTTCCTTGATCCACCCAATCAGTGATTCCATCATAGAAGGAAATTAAGTTAGTCTGACATGACTTATTAGTTACAAACCCATGCTGACTCTGCTTAATCACTTCATTCTTATCCAGGTATTGACATACATGTTGTTTAATAATTTGTTCAAAGATCTTTCCTGGTATAGAAGTCAGACTCACCGGCCTATAGTTGCCTGGGTCCACCTTCTTCCCCTTTTTGAAGATAGGAACAACATTTGCTCTTCTCCAGTCTTCTGGGACTTCTCCTGTTCTCCAAGAATTTTCAAATATTATGGAGAGGGGTTCAAAAATTTCTTCTGCTATCCTAGCAAAGTGGATGTGATAATGTGAAAACCCATGCACACTATGCATTTAAAGAAGCTGTGCAACTGCTCATTTGCGCGTGCGTTTTTTTTTACATCCCGGAAGACTGCAATGGGAAGCATGGAGAAAATCCAGGTAGAATCGCATTATTTTTGTTCTAAAATCTATTTAGAATACATCAAATACACACCAAAAAAAAAAAAAAAAAAAAAAAGAAAAAAAAGTGAAAATGTATTACAAAAAAAAGTAAATCAATAATATTCACAGCAGATTGCTATAGCGTATTTTGGTGCCGACACTTGTGGGAAAAAAAAACCAGAGGATTTCAGCAGGTGGGAACATGGCCTAAATACACATGATAAACCTATTCTCACATGTGAACAACATTATGCAAAATCAATACATGTTTTTTTAAAATCGTATTGACTTCCCGGGGCTGAATTGCACTAATCCGGATCTGTTAGAACATGTCATAAATGGAAATAAAAAAAAAAAATTCTATGCACATAAAAAAAAAACAAAAATGTGTATACATAAATAAAATTTATATATATATATTTTTTTTTTTTTCTCTAAAGAAATTTATTAACCAAAAACTCATTAACTGAAAACTACAAATAAATATTAAACAACAACCGCAAGACGGATTTCATCAACCAAGGCATCATATTAAGCGCAGAGTCAGACAGCCATAGAACTCGAGTGAGAATCACATCGAACTGCATGGACTGGCCCGGCACCTCTCCTGACCTGAGCAAGACAGCATGATGGATTACTATGCAGCTGTCATGCTCAGGTCATGGGATAGCAGGCAACAAAACTCCCCCGCCTCTATCCAACTTCCCCACTTACCAAATAAATGACACGAAAGCGAAACACATGGTGTGACGATAAAAGGCCGCGGTATTTATTAATGGTTACCCAAAATTAAATATATTCAACCAATAAATAACAATAAAATTCATTACTCCATAGACAATAAAACCATCCAGTCTACACCCAGAAAGCTGGGCGAGCACCACCTAATAAATACCACGACGACATTAACTTAGGGAGGGTGGGTAGCTGTAATTAAGATCCCGGCTGCTGTAATTCTTCTGACAGGAATGCAGTGTTTAAGAAGTTCTTCTCCTTGGCGCCGAAATCTGTTAACCAATCAGACTCCTGTTGCTCATTTGTGCCTGTCACCTGAGGACTAGAAGAACCAATCCGCCAAAAGCTAAGTACCATTAACATAACAAATCAAAGAGATATGAATAAACCTTAAATATTGGGAGAACTAAGGGAACATACCAAAACTGAACTCTAATCCAGTTAGCCAATAGGAAACATGGGGAGCTGGTGCCGCACTCCCATGAAGCCCCAGACTATTTGCTCTAAAGGAGGGCTTGTACGAGTTGTATGATGCGATTCTCGCACAAGAAATACGGCCGTCTGACTCTGCCCTAATCAGTATAACGGCGCCGACCTGACACTGTCTGTAGGTTACTGTGCACAATCCTGCTGACAGGTTCCCTTTAAGGTAATGCGTCTTAGAAACGGTAATTCTGTTTTTTGGGGGAATTTTTTGCATTACTTTATGCCAGTTATTGGTTTAGCACAATAACTTTATAGATGCAGAAATATAAATATCTTTTTTGTGATATCTCTGACATTAGCTATCTTCAAAAGCTTTGTCTGTGACTTTAAGGCTGAGTGTCCATGATCCGGAACTAGAAGCGCTTTGGATGCACCGCATGTTCGCAGGTGATCTGCAGGCGACTATGCACAACTAGCGGACATGGGATTTCTAGAAATCCCATCCACTTTGATTTATCAGTTGGCTGCTGCGGGTTTGACGCTGCATAAATAGGGAGTGTCAAAGCAGCAGCAGTTCCTGATCGTGGGCACAAACCCTTAGGCTGGGATCACACCAGACATTGATGACCATTCCTAAGGATAGGTCATCAATGTAAGGCCGGGATCACACTACTGTGTGTGATGCAAGAAACTCGCATGAGTCTCTCACATCAACACCCGGCGCTACCGCCGGCAGTCAGGACCGGAGCTGCGGCTGCATAGAAATACATGCAGCCATAACTCATAGACCTGTGAAACTAAATTGTATAAACAATTTAATGTGTGAATTGCTATTCTCTTACAATTATTTTGGCAAAATGCATGTGTATTATTTTGGTGTATGCATAAATGTACATGTGGTTTCTCTTTCTTGGTTAATAAAGGAATTAAAAAAAAAAAAAAAAAAAAAAAAAAAAAGAAATACAAGCAGCCGCAGCTCCGGTCTCGAGTGCCAGCGGCAGTAGTGTGATCCCAGCCTTACATTGATGAGCTATCCTTAGGAATGGTCATCAATGTCTGGTTGGTCAGGTTCTGACACCCGGCACAGTGGATCAGCTGTTCAAGATGTCGGCTGCGGACACAACTACAGATAAAATAGTGGCCAGGGCCAGGTACTGCACATCCTCCCCCCTACTGATCAAAATCCTGACAAATAACAGCTTGGTCTCATGGCCTGGCTGAACTGCTGGTCTGAACTGTACGCTCTCCAATGCTGCAGTCAGACGCAGCATTGCACTGGAGGACTAAACCTGCCAGATCGTGCGCTACACAACCCGGGAAGCTTTAGATCAGCGCTTATACACTCCATTCGGTTAAAGGGGTTGTCCGGGCTTTTCACATAATCTCAGTACATATCTGGGCTGCAGAATTATGACAATAAGTAATTTACTTTCTGTCACTAGTTTGCACGGTTTTCTAGATATTCTGAACAGAACGTCCAAGGGGGGGGGTGTTATGGCATTGAAATGAGAACTAGTCGTAACTCCTACTCTACTCCAAACATGTCCTCTATAGCAACAACCCCACCCTCCATAGCTACAGGCCCTCCCCGTCCACATGAAGCAGCCCTCATCACACAGTAACGAATTCTTCCCCTCCAGCAGCCTCAGTGCAGAGAGCTGCTCCTCCCCCAGACACACACTGAACAGTTATCTATGGAAAGTGAAACTAGTGAGGAGGGAAAATCGTCCTGTATTCTGGGCCACTCCATGATTACAATACGTAACTCATTATCAGTAATTCCTTCCCTCACTGTCCCAGGCTGCTGGCAGCAGTGAGGACAGTGTGATGGCCAGTGATGGGGGTCTGCAGCTTCTAATCTGCACAGGGGATGGCAGTCACTGATGTAATCTGTTGTGTGACAAAGCCTCTGCTGTGTGAATGAGACAGCTCTTTGTCACTGATGTCTTCACACAGCATCAGATTTGGTGCAGTGTATGTGTGAGCACTGCTGTGTCACTGCTGTGTCACTGCTGTGTCCAGTTTTGGGCGCCACATTTTAAAAAAACACATCAACAAACTGGAGCAAATTCAGAAAAGAGCAACCAGAATGGTGACCGGTCTGCAAACCCTGTCTTATGAGGAAAGGTTGTAGGATTTGGGAATGTTTAGCTCGCAAAAGAGAAGACTGAGAGGAGACTTAATAGCTGTCTACAAATATCTCAAGGGCTGTCACATTGTAGAAGGATCAACTTTATTCTCATTTGTACAAGGAAAGACTAGAAGCAATGGGATGAAACTGAATGGGAGGAGACACAGATTAGATATTAGAAAAAACTTTTTGACAGTTAGAGTGATCAATGAGTGGAACAAGCTGCCACGAGAAGTGGTGAGTTCTCCTTCAATGGAAGTCTTCAAACAGAGGCTGGACAGACATCTGACTGGGATGATTTAGCGAATCCTGCTTTGAGCAGGGGGTTGGACCAGATGGCCCAGGAGGTCCCTTCCAACTCTACGATTCTATGATTATAATGACACAAATACTGATGGGAGCAGCCTGTCCCAGAATACAGGACTATTCTTCATGTGGACGGGGAGGGCCTGTAGCTATGGAGGGTGGGGTTGTTGCTATAGAGGGCATGTTTGGGGTAGAGTAGGAGGTTAAGACCAGTTCTCATTTCAATGCCATAACACCCCCCCCTCGGACGTTCTGTTCAGAATATCTAGAAAACCGTGCAAACTAGTGACAGAAAGTAAATTACTTATTGTCATAATTCTGCAGCCCATATATGCACTGAGATTATGTGAAAAGCCCGAACAACCCCTTTAAGTTTCCAGAATGAATATGTTTCATGACAGTGCACCAAAAATGCAGCACCTTGAAATTTCCAGCAAAGCGGATGTAAAAAAAACCACTCAGAAATGCAATGATAAACATTGCATAAGGGTAAGGCCGGTTTCACATTTGCGCTTTATAGCGCAGCGACGGCCTGCGCACGGCCGCCGCTAAACCCCGCCCCCTGCCGTCTCCCTGCCCGCCCCACCAGGTCATCGCCGCCTACTAGCGCACATGGACGCTTGCGATCTGCGCACCCTATCTTTAGCATAGGGTGCGCAGATCGTGCGCTGGCCGTGCGCTGCACACTTTTGAAGGTGCGCCGTGCGCGCCGAAATGCAACATGCTGCGTTCGGCGCACACGGGCGCACCTTCAAAAGTGCGCAGCGCACGGCAAAATCCTGCTAGCGCACGGCCAGCGCACGATCTGCGCACCCTATGCTAAAGATAGGGTGCGCAGATCGCAAGCGTCCATGTGCGCTAGTAGGCGGCGATGACCGGATGGGGCGGGCAGGGAGTCGGCAGGGGGCGGGGCTTAGCGGCGGCCATGCGCAGGCCGTCGCTGCACTATAAAGCGCAAATGTGAAACCGGCCTAAGTTCACACTAAGCGGTTTTGGCATGCTAGATTTGTTTCTTGTGCATGCTGATAAAGGTTAGTGTTGAAAAAAAGTCCTGTTCTATAGAATCTGGTTTTGGGACAAAAAAAAAACAAAAAAAACAGCAAAACCTGATGCTGCAAAAATTCTGCAACATCAAAAATTCCCCATATACACATTGTGGGAACTGGACAATAATGAGTACCTCCTCCAATTGCTGCTGCTCCACTGGTTCTAGAACAGGTTTTCTTTTGTTCCCCTCTGTTTCAAAGTTACATCCCCTGGTGCAAATTTTCCCTTCAACTAACTGGGCGTGTGCCACGCAACTTCTTGGCCATATTTTGATTGGCAGGAAATCCTGAAAACATGATCTATCGATGGCTCTTCAGGACTGGAGTTGGGGAACACTGCCCTAAAAGTTCTCTGTGGGCCAACATCAGAGGTGAAAAACCAAAGAAAACACAGCCAAGAAGTTCTGTGACAAGCACCTAGTTGGTTAATAGGAAAATGTCCTCCTTTATTAACAGGGGGTATAACTTTAGAATGGAGGGGTGAAAACAAGAGAAAAACTGTTCCTTAACGTGTGAAGCAGCATCAATTGAAGCAGCTACTCAGGTAAAATGACAAAGCCAGCGAAAGGT
The DNA here is from genome assembly GCF_039654945.1 of Dendrobates tinctorius. Taxonomy (NCBI): domain Eukaryota; kingdom Metazoa; phylum Chordata; class Amphibia; order Anura; family Dendrobatidae; genus Dendrobates; species Dendrobates tinctorius. Next base: position 17,786,548 of record NW_027361707.1, read on the forward strand.
CCTCTTTAACCCCTTTCTGCCATTGGACATACTATTCCGTCCATGTTCCCTGGGACTTAATCCCCATGGACGGAATAGTATGTCATAGTCGATCATCCGCTCTCACGGGGGACGCGCGGCTGATTGCAGCCGGGTGCCAGCTGATTCTCACAGCTGACACCTGGCACTATGTGCCATGAGAGGTCACGGACTGCTCCCGGCACTTTAACCCCCGGAACACTGTGATCAAACATGATTGCAGCGTTCCAGGAGCAGGCAGAGGGGCTGTCATCTCTGACAGCCCCTCTGCCTTTGGATTGGAGACCCCGTGGCATGCCCGCAGGGTCCCGATCACGGCCATGGAGACCCGATGTCGTCATGACGACATCCGGGTCTCCAGACCCGAGAGACTTCCTGTCATGCGAAGTGCATGTCAGGAAGTCTCTCAGGTCAGTGCATAGAAGCTGCAGCGCTGACAGCTTATATGGCATGTAGATCTGCATCCTATACTGCATCCTATAGAAGCGATCAGCCTGCACAAAATGAGTGTCCCATAGTGGGACAAAGTGTAAAAGTAAGAATGAAATTTAAAAAAATTTAAATAATTGTAAAAATATTTAAAAAAAATTTATTCTATTATTAAATCAATATTTGAATACAAAAAAAAAAAAAATCAACAATAAAAGTACACATATTTAGTGTCGCCGTGTCCGTAACAACCCGACCTATAAAACTGTCCCACTAGTTAACCCCTGTAGTGAACACCATTAAAAAAAAAAACAAAAAAAAAACAAAAAAAACAATGCTTTATCATCATACCGCCGAACAAAAAGTGGAATAACACAATCAAAAAGACGAATATAAATTAACATGGTGCGGCTAAAAAGATCATCTTGTCCCGCAAAAAACGAGCCACCATACAGCATCATCAGCGAAAAAAATAAAAAAAAGTTATAGCTCGCAGAATAAAGCGATGCAAAAATAATTATTTTTTATATAAAATAGCTTTTATAGTATAAAAGCGCCAAAACATTAAAAAAAAAATATAAATGAGGTATCGCTGTAATCGTACTGACCCGAAGAATAAAACAGCTTTATCAATTTTACCGCACGTGGAACGGTTTAAACGCCCCCTCCCCCCTAAAGAAATTCATGATTTGCTGGTTTTTGTTCATTTTGCCTCCCAAAAATAGGAATAAAAAGCGATCAAAAAATGTCATGTGCCCGAAAATGGTACCAATAAAAACGTCATCTCGTCCAACAAAAAATAAGACCTCACACGGCTGTGGGACAAAATATGGAAAAATTATAGCTCTCAAAATGTGTGTTAGGGTTGGAGTTAGAATTGGGGTTTCCACTGTTTGGGCACATCAGGTGTTCTCCAAAAGCGACATGGCGTCTGATCTCAATTCCAGCCAATTTTGCATTGAGAAGTCAAACGGCGCTCCTTCCCTTCCAAGCTCTGCCATGCGCCCAAACAGTGGTTTACCTGCATATATGGGGTATTGGCGTACTCAGGACAAATTGTACAACAAGTTTTGGGGTCCAGTTTCTCCTGTTACCCTTGGTAAAATAAAATAAATTGGATATGAATTAAATTTTTTGTTAATTTTTTTTTTTTTTTTTTTTAAACATGCCAAAAATTCCTGTGAAGCACCTGAAGGGTTAATAAACTTCTTGAATCTGGTTTTGAGCACCTTGAGGGGTGCAGTTTTTAGAATGCTGTCACTTTTTGGTATTTTCTATAGACCCCTCAAAGTGACTTCAAATGGATGCGGTCCCAAAAAAAAAAAAAAAAAAAGTGTAAAAATGAGAAATCGCTGTTTAACTTTTAACCCTTATAACTTCCTAACAAAACAAAATTTTGTTTCCAAAATTGCGCTGACGTAAAGTGAGCCTGTGTAATCTGAGATTTTCATCAACCTGTTAAATGCTAGCGCAGACCACTTGTGAAGTCAGCTGACCAGGAACCTCTTCTCACACTGTCGCACGCACGAGATGTAACAGAGGAGTCACAGGAGTGTGTGTGCTCCTAAATTACCGTTAATCATGCTAATTACATACAATGGGGTTATTCCCAACACTCAGGCTGTGTGCCCACGTTGCGTTTTTGTAAGCGTTTCCGCATGTTGAGCCGGATCAGACGCTGCAGAAACGCTTAAAAGAAGCTTGACATTAAATTTTATGCATTTTTGGCTTTTTGTGCCAATGCATGTGTGTTTGAACGCTCAGAAAACACTTAGCGGCTAAAAACGCAGCATGCTCATTAATTTCCGCATTGATCCGCATTTCTAGCCATTTCCAATATTCCCAGAAACCGCGTGGAAAAAACGCACCAAAAACGTGCGGTTATTGTGCAAAAACGCGTGGAAATAAAATGCGCAGTTTCTGGGAAGAAGTCCGGTTTTCTGAGCCTTTAAAAACGCTAACGTGGGCACATAGCCTAAGGCTTCGTTTTGATTTTCATACGGGTCAGTCTTATAGTCCAAATTTAGCTTATCAGAGGGAGGAGGCAGCGTCAGTGGAGTGGGGTCACCGCTTAATGACAGCGGCAGGATTGGGGTGTCCTGGCAGTGCAAGACATGAGCCCTTGATCTGCCTGTAGTGGGCTTCAGGACACCCCCTCCTCCTGGCCAGATTCCTGCAGCAGCAGCCCTACCTCCTGTGACCCCCGGCTCCACCACCACTGGCGTGCCCCCCTATAAGCTACATTCGTACTATAAGACGCGCCCCAATTTTCCTCTCAAATTTGGGGGTAAAAAGGGCTTCTTATAGTCTGAAAAAATACAGTAATTAGGTTCGGATTACCAGCGCTTTTTTATATGTTTCAGCCGGGGAAAACGCACTAAAAACGCATGTGCGTTTTTTACCTGCGGATTTTCAACATCCAATGTAAGTCTATGGGGAAAATCCACACAGAAAACCTTCCAATAGAAACTATTAGGCCGGGGTCACACTGGCGAGGAATACGGACGAGTGAGAGGAGTTAAAAGCACACATTACACACGGACCAATGATTCTCTATGGGGTCACTCGCACCAGCCGTATATTTCTCAAGTAATGACTTGGGAACATGGGAATATATAAAATTTAGTATATACTGTATGTCTAATGGATTTGGCCTCTGCATGCCTCTATGTGAAACCAGAGGCACGTCTGAGGTACAGTAGGGGCCGCCATATATAAACAGCCATTATGTGGCCCATTCCGACAGCTCGTCCAACATGCTTCTCTAAATGGAACAGTGCGAGGAGCAGGAAGAGAAGCCAGCCAGCACATACGAGCAGTACGACCACCTGAACAGGCGAGCCGAGCAGAATCCTAACAGTGTGTACATTACAAACTCTTAGGTTTCAGTGTGGTGTAGTCACTGACAAGATGAGTGCTTAGCCCAGAAAACCCCTCTAAAAATTGAGAAAAATGTACTGAATGTTCCACACTGCGCGTGCGCCGATTCTCCATCATCGCATCTCTAGGCGGATGTGCGGTGCTGATAAAGCTCAGACAACAGCACCTCACTTCACTGTGCCCAAATTGCAAGAAATCTAGCAGAATGGGTGTTGTTCCAATAAGTCAGGATCCCACAAACCATCACCTATCAAACAAGTAGCACAAATTCCCTTTAAACAGTCATTGCCATTTCAGCTGTTTCCACAAATAGTACACGCAAATATAAGAAACTTTGTTGTAATGTAGATTAGCATAGAAATCTGCCTTTTCATCCACTTAAGAGCCACTTCTACCACCCTCCCCCTTACCTCCTGAACTCACCACTACGCTGAAAAAAAAAAAAAAAGCTCAAATCCATTTTGGTCAAAGCAAGACAAACTTCCAGCTTACTGAAGTTTCAGGTTACAGCTCCTTTTATATTCTAAGGAGAAGAGACGGCGGAGCACTTAGCACAGTGAGAGTAGGCTAACACAGGCAGATCCAAGCAACTGTTTTATCTGGCTCCAGGGCTGGATTTACAGCCACAAAGCTCAGTACTATGGTATAATGCCTTCCATGTTGTTGCTTCTGTGTTCTACAAAGAAGAACAGGAATCCATCTCTGTGTGTACTGTGTATGGGAGAAATAATACCACCTAGTTTCCACCTACTAGCTCAGAGTCAACTGAAAATTGGAGATAGAGACTGCAGAGGGCAAAACTGGTGAACAAAATGGAGGATACAAGTCACATAATGGCCAGACATAGTGTTATATTCCTCATGTGAAAAGTCACCTAAAACGACAGCCATGCACCTCATACAGCCATGTTCATCTATCCTTATAATTAATACACGCCAACATTTCGACTAAGGATTTATGCACACATTTAGTATTTGCAGTAGATGTTTGGCAGGAAAAATGCTCTGTAAAATACACATATATTTGACGCATTATTTGTGCTTTTTATTCCCATTCATTTGAATGGGTGAAAAAAAAAAAGCTGTAAAAACGCTTAAAGAGCTGACAAGCTGCAGAACTGAAAAAACGCTTTGAAGGTTCAAATCTGAGAGTAAAAAAATAACAGGCGCATGCGTAAGAATTCCGATTTTTTTTTTTTTTTTGATTTTTTTTTTTTTTATGCTGCAACATTATTTGTCAAACACTCAGTGTGTGAACAAGACCTAAGGCCTCATGGGAATGACCTATTACAGATCTCTGTTTTGGCGATCTCTAAACAGGTATCCTATATTAACTCTTACTGCGGGATTGAAAGTGGGTGGACACAAGTTTTTTTTTTTAGGACAGGGTTCATACAGATCCGCCAAAAAAAAAAAAAATAAAAAAAAAATGATGGTGTGCGCCAATAATTGATGTATTATGGAGCTATTCCTTAGGCTAGGATCTCTCACGGATGTGGACCACATGATGAGCCTAAGGGCCTGTAAAGTGTGCCGCCACACCGCATCTCGGCAGTACGCAAGAGCGCGTAAATGCAGCGTTTCCCACAATTAAACCACTAATAATGTAATAACATTCACAAATATCTCCTATTAAGAAAGCTGAATGACACCCAATATGGCCACCATTATTACTGCTCCCACCGGACTCTTCCCAGCATCCAAACTCCTGAATAAGCAAAGGATAGCGAAACCTCCCTGATCTCGTATCACGACGTATTGGAAGAAGGAACGCTCAATGACAACCCCTGCCGGACCTGTAATGGGGACCGCATTGGTTGTCAGCACTCGCCGGACGGCAGCAGAAGACAACGGAACGCTGGAAACATTGAATGATATGGAGACATTATGGTATAACAGGTGTACAGCCAGCGGCTCCTCACTGTGTCATCAGCCCCGTTCCCACCACACCCTCAGATCAGAGCAATACACAAGTCTGCAATTCTCCTTATCTATGTCAGGCAGACATGTCAGCACCTGATCAGGATGGAAAAAAAAAAAGATAAATGTGACAGTAAAATGCTGCACAAGCACTGGCAACCCAATGCAGCTAGCAGTCAGCGAAGGGTTAAGGGTGGGTCCCTTCTCCTGCCAGCTGCTGGGAGTCAGGGCATGAGGATGGCACACCATTCATGGAGAGCTGTAGACCCCAGCAATATGGATTACCCCCCAGTGCTGGGGGATCAGGGGGGGATGCAGGAGCAGCACCCACAGACAGCCCTGCTGCTGACAGCCCCTGCACACACACAAGGCAGCTGTGACAGGACACAGACATGATGGCACTTACAGGGAATGCTGCTGTTCTGCTGGCGGTCACAGGAGCAGGGATGGAAGGAGCAGAGGAGCTGATGCCTCCATTCACCATCCCGTCAGGAGGAGCTGTCTCCGGACCTGCTGCTGCTGCAGTGCTGTCTGTGCTCAGTGCCGAGAAGAAGAAGCAGCACAGCCTGCACCACGTGCTTCTCTACAGACGCCAGTGACAGCGCGAACAGCGCCATCTAGTGGGAGAATTCGAATATTACCTCCTCGAGTATTTTTCGGCATTTTTTTTTTGGGGCACTTGGCAGCAGTGATGTGCTCATTTTAAAACACTGTAATTTAGAAAAAAAAATCTTAACCCCTTCACTAAACGGTGATTTTCCATTTTTGCTTTTATCTCCCCTTCTTCCAAAAGCCATAGCATTTTTTTTCTTTTAGTTTATGTAAGGGCTTGTTTTGCTTTGTTTTTTTTTTTGTTTTTTTTGGGGGGGACAAGTTGTAGTTTTGAATGACACCACTGATTTTACCACATGTACTAAAAAAAGGGGGGGGATTCCAAGCGCGGTGAAATTGCAAAAAAAAAAGTGCAATTTGATAATTATTTTTTGGAGGGAGAGGGGGTTGTTCACTGTGTTACACTATATGGTAATACTGACCTGACAATAGGATTCCCCATTTTATTTGTTTAGGCGGTGAAAATAAGTTTGGAAACATGAGAGAAAAATTATTTTGTTTTATTTGTCGCCATTTTCTGAGACCCGTAAAGTTAACATTTTACCAGATCTGGGATGTTGTCTTATTGATTCCATTTCTGGGTAGAAACAATGTTTTAACCGTCTCTTAGCGACCAAAAAAAATGGAATTCTGGTGTTTTGATTTATTTTTTTTTCTCGTTACACCATTTACTGATCGGATTCATTTTTTTTCGTTTTTTAAAGGATCAGACTTTTACGAATGCAGTGACACCAAATACGTGTACTTTCTATTTTTTTTATATTTTGTTTTCAATGGGGCATAAGGGGGTGATTTGAACTTTTGTGTTTTTTTTAATTTTTTCAAAAAAAATTCTTCTTTAACTTTTTACTGAATTTAATAGTCCTCTTAAGAGATTTGAAGCTGCGATTGACCAGTCGTCTGTGCCATACGTAGCAGGGCTTCAGCACTGTTATGTAGAGTAGAACAAAAACTCATTTTCGGCAAAAAATCAACCACATCCATCAGGACATTTCTGCCCAATCTCCTCAGAGGCTGGATCCTCTTCCTTCTTTGAGCCTGTTACAGAAGAAGAAGTTACCCAGCTCCTCGCTTCTTCTCGGCCTATAACCTGCACCAGTGACCCTATTCCCTCACATCTCCTGCAGACTCTCTCACTGGTTGTCACCACTCGCCTAACTAAAATATTTAACCTCTCTCTCTCTTCTGTATTTTTCCCTCCTCATTTAAACATGCCAACATAACCCCTTTACTTAAAAAACCCATCCCTCGACCAGAACTGTGCTGCTAACTACAAACCTGTCTAATCTTCCCTTCGTCTCTAAAGTCCTGGAACGCTTGGTCCACTCCCGTCTTATCCGCTCTCTCTCAGATCTCTCTCAACCCTTTACAATCTGGATTCTGCTCTTTATACTCTTCTGAATCTGCCCTCACTAAAGTCTCTAATGATCTACCAACAACTAAATGTAATGATCACTACTCCATGTTAATTCTCCTGGATCTCTCTGCAGCATATGACACTGGATCACCAGCTCCTCCTCACTATGCTCCGCTCCATCGGCCTCAAGGACACCGTTTTCTCCTGGTTCTCCTCCTTACCTGTCTGACCACGTCTTCATTGTATGTTTTGTTGGCTCTCCTCTCCTCGTCCCCTTACTATCGGGGTTCCTCAGGACTGAGTCCTAGGTCCCCTTCTCTTCTCTATGTACACAGTCCCTATTGGACAAACCATCAGTAGATTTAGATTCCAGTATCATCTCTATGCTGATGACACCCACTTATACACTTCTTCCCCTGACATCACCCCCACCCTAATACAAAATACCACGGATTGTTTGTCCGCTGTCTCTAACATCATGTCCTCCCTCCATCTGAAACTGCATCTCTCTAAAACTGTGCTTCTTCTTGTGTTTCCTCCCTCTACTAACCTAACTCTACCTGATATTGAAATTACCTTGGAGGATTTAACCATAATAACCCACCAGCACGCCCGCTTTCTTGAGGTTACATTTAACCCAGAATTTTCCTTTATTCCCCATATCCAATCGCTCACTCACTCATGTCACCTACATCTAAAAAACATCTCCAGAATCCGACCTTTTATCACCTTTGAAACCGCTAAAAAGATTACTGTCGCTCTTACTCACTCGTCTGGACTACTGCATCTCTCTACTGATCGGTCTCCCTCTTATTAATCTCTGTCCTCTCCAATCCGTCCTGAATGCGGCACCCAGGATCGTATTTCTGTCCAGCATCTTCACCGATACCTCCACCTTGTGCCAGTCATTACACTGGTTACCCATTCGCTACCGAATACAATATAAACTCATATCTCTCACCCACAAAGTTCTCCACAATTCTGCACCACCCTATATCTCCTCCCTCATCTCTGTCTATCGCCCTGAAAATTCCCTCCATTCTGAAACTGATCAAAGACTATCATCCTCTATAATTCTAATCTCGCACCTCCGTCTCCAAGACTTCTCCCGTGCTGAACCAGTTCTCTGGAATGCACTACCCCACACGATCTGACTGTTACCTAGCCCCCATGTTTTTACACACTTAAACACACTGGATGATGACCGGATCATACAGGTTTAAATGAAAATCCCTATTTATTGCAATTGCTGGATCTGAAATAAGAAGAACTTTTCACCTATTGTGTCCGCCATATTTCCTGTTAGATGGGAAGTTTGCAAGCAGGACCCTCACTCCTCCTGTAACGGCTGAAATATGTCTTACTTTGTATTGAATTTCTTGTCTGTATATGTCCCCGCTTGATTGTAAAGCGCTGCGGAATATGTTGGCGCTATATAAAATTATTATTATGATTAGAAATGACAGTCTCCAATGAAGGAGGATTGTAATGACAGGCACGGGGGTCCTCAGCAGACCTCCAGCTGTCATGACAATCCATAGGCATCCAGTGATCATGTGACAAGGTTGTCAATAGGCAAGATGAATGCCGGCGCGTGTTAAATTTAACAGGTTAATATCTGTGAGTGCACATCAAAGGCAGGGACACAAGTACGTCAAAAATAGTGAAGGGGTTAAAGGGCTATTCCCATCTTAATAAAAGGGTATCGTTGGATTGTGCTTGTAAACAAGCAATATTGCCATTTACTGTTTATTACATATTTCAACCGATTTTGAGATATTAGCACTTTTATTTTGTTCACAGCTTGTTGTCTTGGAGACCGACCACCTCTGTTAGACAGTTGAAGAAGTCTAGTGCTTATCTATTGGGCTTGTAAGCACTGTTTTGACGCTGGCTAGGATTGCTGCAGTGCGCTGTTACCTCCTAATCCCAGCGCAGTGCTTACAAGCTAGAGAGCAGCGGTGGTCTGTATCCTAGGCAATGAGCTGTACACTAAAGAGAATATCTCAAGATTTGCGGCAAATTTTAGTAAGCGGTAAATTGCAAGAGTGCTTGTTTTTAAACAAACAGTATCTGACAATATCTACAGTATCTATACAGATGGGAGCAACCCTAAAAGTCCTGTGCCCCAATAACAGTGTCATTGTAATGGCTGTGGTGCCAGATTTATTGTCCCACAGTAACAGGTACACATTTTCAATTTTCCTGCACAACTACAATAATGACATTTTTAATGTACTTTAAAAAAAAAATAAGCATCAAAAATTAGCAAACAACAGACATTTGTCGTATCTACGTAACTGTAACAACCCACATAATACTGTGAACAAATTATTTACAGTGATTGGTAAATGGAGTAAATAAAATGGTGTCATTGATTTTTTTTCTCTCCAGTAAAGGGAACCTGACAGGTCCCCTATCCCCCCCAAACCACCAGCATTTATATCTTCCCGTATTAATTCCCTGCCTAACAGTCCCTTTATTACATTTGATAGCTACGGTAAACAGATCTTTCTTAAAAGTAAAAGTATTGCTAAAGTCCGTTTATCATATGCAAATTAACTTTTGACTGGTCAATGGGGCGTTTGTTTCTCCGGAGTAGTCGTCCCACTCAGGATGTTACCCCCCCCCCAGGGCAAAAGTCGGTATCATTGTCACACATGAGCACAACTTTCTCCCATACAAATCCCGCATTCAGAGACGCAATGTGCATGTCTGGAAACAAAGAAGAAGCTTGATTTTCGGCTCCTCCGTTGGCTTCTGCTCCACTTCCGGACATGCTCAGGGCGCCACTGAAGTCAGGAAGCGTACACCCAGCTACAGAGGCGCAATGATGTGTATGAAAGAAAGTCGCCCACATGTGTGAGGATGTGGACTGTCTTATCCCGTCCCTACCCTGAAGACATAAGTGTAATGTGAACAATGTTGTGTGTTTTATGCATTTAATGTGTAGGTGCATAATCCCTATGTAATATGTTATGCTAATGTGTAGAAGAACGGGGCAAACTCCATGATAGTGTATAAAGATAAGTGCTTTAAAGGTAAAAGGAGGCAAGGGTTATTTGTAATATACTGTAGAGATAGGAAATTGATAAGGAATAGTTAATGTTAGGGACAGACCCACAGTTGGGAGGGGGATGGTGTTAATAAAAGGAGAGGTTCTTCCTGGTTATGGGTGGTTAGGAGTAGTGGAAGGTTTGAGCAAGTTCATCATGGAGTTCAAGTGCAGTGGGCTGTTAGGCCCATGTTGGCCCTATCTCTCGGGGCAGTGGATTGCCATACAACTCCTCCATGCTGATTCATTCATTGAGCCAGGATCCATCCATCGCGCCTGCAGGGAAAAATGAACACAGATCCTCAAAGGGGGAGGTGATGGAATCTGGGTGCACAACTATCAGTGCAGAGGGATCACTAGAGGTAGTGGAGACAGCAAGAAAAAGGATGCTCTATCGGGAACAAGGGCTAAGGGTGAAGTTATGTCCGGTATCTGGGGAAAGACTGTAACCTGTTGTGCCCTATCCCACATGCTCCACTGTACTCACTGTGGACTGTTCAGTAAAAAAAATTTAACTGTTGAAAAGCACTTGGTGTCCCCTTGATGTGTGCAGCAGTTCCTGAAGATGGAAGCCTGGAGGAGGCCCATGGGCCACAAGTAAGTGTGATGTCTGTCACACATAGCAGCACATCGGGACTGGGACACGATTTCCGTAGGGTGCCGGATTGTGCAGAAGCATCAGCTCGTCCACGATGACCTCGCTTGTAGTCCAGTCAAAATACGGTTTGACCCGGAACAAATTCCAAGAAAGCGTTTTATGATTCTTTTATTACTATTATATGTGGGGAACAACATATTAAAAGTTTTCCAAAAATTGATCACCACAAAGGTCCTATGACGTCATAAGACGATGACAGCCATCGCACTAAAAATAACAAATATTTCCCTATTTCAAAGCTGTAGCTTTAGGTTACAGAAGAGTTTGCATTTTGTATACTATATATTTTCATATAACAATTTTTATACAAAGTTTTATACTAACTACATGGACAGGGGAGGTCATGTCGTCATCAATGACGTCATGAAATATATGTACATATCTAGAAATTATAGAATTAATAAACAGTGCATTTTAAGACCTACTTCATCACTGAATAAGCGTGTCAGGTCAATAGTCACTATTTTCATCATCAGACACTGCTTCCTCACTCATATTGTCACAATGCCCTTCTTGACATGGTCCGCATACCCGTGAACAGGTAAGTCCATGTCTTTTGCAAGTGCATCGAAGTGTACTACAACCACGAGAACAATTGCAGTGAATTATTTTCAGAAGTGTTTCTGGCGCGGGTGAAGTATCCATCATCACTGGAACTAGACTGTTGTTCTGCAATTCCCATCCCCATTCAGTAGTGTCCATGGCCTCACCATTGTCCATCCAAAGCATCACTTGGAGGTAACTCCGAAGGGCATGATACTTCGTTGCAGAGGAGGTCGGTGGCAGTCGTTCAGGTGTAACAAAGATTTTGGCTGAACCAACTTTTTTGCAGAGAGTAGAATACCTCATTGCAGACAGATTGTCTCCAGGTTTGCCCCCGAACAATGCCACCATCGCTTTACACCCAGCGTCTTCAATCTCAGCTCTGTTTTTGTTCGGTGTGGAAAAGATGTTAGCACAGCTATTTAAGACCGAGTCTCCCTTCAAAACCTTGTGTAGACCGAGTTTTTTTCCGATTCCAAAAACCGCAGAAGTGGTATCGCAACCCGTGAATGCATGAAGGAACAGAAGACTGCTGCAGACATGGTTTCCCAGGAACTTCTTCACAACCTTAATGTCGTATACTGTTGCAGGACTCCCTTTATCCGAGTAGAAATAAAGCTTGTTGCCTTCGCTGGTTGACGCGTGATGAAGTAACAACACCAAAAGATCTGTATCTTCGCCAATGAGACTAGTACTTTTGTTGGATGACATTGACACTGCTGCCTTAACAATCTCCACATCTGCATCCCCCTCTGATTGTATTACGTGGCAACCTCTGTCATTCATGTGCTGTGATACGTGATTGATAAGAGACTGTTTGTTCTCCACATTCGAAAGGAAGTCCTCCTCTCCCGACAAATTTCGTTCCTTCAGCAATGTTCACTTTGTTACTTGTTTGTTTTTTGCGCCGTCGCTGATGGGTAATATCCTTAGTGTTTGGTCCTCCAATGTAACCATCAAATACTATTGTAGCCTTACCATAGTGCTTTAGTGTGAAAGATGCATAGTCTTCAGCGATTGAACAATATGTATTTCCTTCCGACCACTTCAGTAGATGGAGAAGAGAACCTCCGTCAAGAACATAATGTTCCACTTCTGGTACATCCTTGAGTACTGCGTCATCTGAACGCTGTTCTTTTATAGCAGCCATCAGTTGTGCTTTGTTTGGTTTGCGTAAGAGATGTTTTGCCTCAAAGAGGAATGGTGGGTATGGTGAAGGTTCATAGGCCATCACCTCATCAGGAGAAAGATCAGCAGTTTGAGACACCACAAGAAACCTTTAGAACAAAAGAGCGGGGTCTATTGTTTTGTCCTTAGCAATGTCAATAGCCTCACTGGATGCCAGGGTCTTGGCTTTCATTGACCGCTTGTACTTAACTGAAAACAGTGATTGACCCTCCATTGTTGCCACTATTTCTCTGCCAATGGTGAACAGGTTATGGACATTCACATCCTTATTTGCATTGACACCGGTGATAATGTTGCGAAGAGACACTTCATCAGAGAAAGGTGAAAAGGTCTCGAGTTTATCTGCAATTTTCTCCAGGTCTTCACGATCTCTTCTCGTCCTTGACGTTCTTGCCTCCTTGTGTTGTTCACTGGTGACAAAGTTCTGGCGAGTGAAACCCTGCATTGCATCACTGTAGGAAGAGGACACTGGCACAGACAGAGTCCACAGGCCCTCTGATGTTCGGACATTCCACTTCCTCTGGTGAGTCCTCCTGCAGTTTTTAGGGAGTGCATCAGAGCTTGCTCGATGACTAGGTCGCAACCCAGGCCTGCCCAGTACTGATCAGTCCGCCTTACAACATGCAAGCCATTCATAAATCTATGGAGACTGATGGCATATCATCTTCCAGAGTGGTCATAGACTGGAGGTAAAGGTAGGCGGCCTTCACATAGTTCCCATGCCCAGCAGCTGCAAGAATGGGCAGACATTCGGCTACAGCATGAAGGTGCATCAGCCAGGATCCTGTACGATCATCATTACGCTGTTGGCAATGTGACAAGATGGACCTTACAAATCCATCTGCTTTAACAAAGCTATAGTCATCGAAATCACTACTAGATCTTGTCTTCACCACTTCATGTCCACAGAACAAACACTGCGTCGTGCTATCATAGGATCCAGTAGACACCCGTGTACCTCTCTTGGCAGGTGAATGATGAATGGAAGTAGCTTTCTTATGCAAGTCTATTTGCTTCTTGTTTATGTAGTTCATACGACATCTCTTGTGCACCACTGCTCCAGCAGCTACCACAGTGCTAACGCCCCTCTCAGTACTGGCTTTATTGATCCCTTCAGCTCCTTTCGCACCAATCACCACTCTTTCTCCGTCATCTTCTACTTCATGGCTGCATAAGGGGCAAATTTCTTGACTTTCCATCATTCTCAGCTCTGTAAAAGAAGATAAATAAATCGTTAAATAATAAATATAATAATAGTAGTAATTGTAAAAGAAATATGATAGACACTGAAAGGCGAGTCACATTTAACATTTTACAGCTTTGGCGGCCATATTCTTTGACGTCACATTTGGACCCTTTGTGGTAACCCTATCTTGGTAAACTTTTAGTATGTTTTTCCCTACATGTAATACTACCAAAAAAAAACAATAAAACGCTTTCTTGGAATTTTTGTAAGTTATAGTAAGCGCTGTGTCAAAAGAGCTTTTCAACATGCCAAGCATGTAGCCCGTAATGAGCTCCTCTACAGGGATTCCACTTTAAATAGACCTAAAAAAGATAATTCAGTGAGGTTTATTACTTCATTTCATTCTTCACATGAGATGATGCGTAGGGTAATGATGAAGGCATGGCCTATTCTCAAGGTCGATCCGATTCTTAGCAAACTTCTTCCGGACCGGCCTCCCATTACGTTTAGGCGAGCCAGTAATTTGCGTGATAGGTTGGTATCCAGTCACTATGGGGGTCACCCAATACGTACTTTCTTGGACAATTCTGTGCCCAGACAAGGTTGTTCTCCGTGTGGTAAATGTGTGGCCTGCTCTAATATCGAGCGGTGCACCTCCTTTACCAACCATGATGGTACAAAGTCTTTTGAAATCAGACATTGGATATCTTGTACCACCCGTTATGTAATCTATCATGCGACATGTCCCTGTGGTTTGATCTACGTGGGCATGACCACGAGACAGCTGAAAGTGCGTGTGAGGGAACACGTCTTGGGAATACAGGCTGCATTAGCCTGCACAGATGATTCCCTTCTTAAAACCTTACCTAGGCACTTTAAAGAGATTCATCAGTGTGATAGCACGGTACTGAGGTTCCGTGGCATCGATGCTCTTAAAATAAATATAAGAGGTGGGAGACTCTCTGGCCGCCTGGCTCAATTAGAGACCAGGTGGATTTGGACACTTGGCACTTTACATCCGGATGGCCTGAATGAAAATATATCATATGTCCCATTTTTGTAGTCCCTGCTCTTTGGACATTGGCATCAATTTGGCATTATATTTTAATATTATATTTTATTGGTTTTAACATACACATTTTTTGTTTCAGTTTGCTTATATGACCTATGCATCAATATGGAGTATGCCGGTGATACCCTTTCAATCAAATTCTCAGCTCTATCCATGTTTGGATGAAGACCTTGGAAGCGCTTTCATCGATCTTCATATATTATTTAAAATAACGTATCTATATATCTTTGCATATATGGTTATTCAATCTGTATCTATTCCACTTTGCCGATCTAATGTTAGTTGCCTTATATGGCGATGGTTTATATGGGTGCATACTGCACCTTTTAACTTTAGATACACATGATATTATTCTCATGATTTGCATTTTTTGATACCGATTGATATGCCTGTTATGTGTGCAGTTGTTGATCTATAAACGCTCCAACATTTATTATACTGCTTCCTTGTATATAGAGCTTACCTGGTATTTTTCTTATACTATGACCGTTCTATATTACCTTGGACATGGGGCGTTTTTGAGCTTATTTTGTTTTTTCACATGTGTGTGTATATATTTCTATTTGCACTATATAGTTGCTTTCTGCAATATGATGGATAGCGCTTTGTTGTTATTTGTTTTTTGTTCCATATGTCTTGTTTTGTACTGTCTTCTTTTATATACTATTACCTATGTTGTCTTAACTGCCCCCTCCAAGATGGTGGATAGTGTCCTTCCTGTCATGCGCTCTGTACACTGTCCAGTCGGCCCAGTGACTGCTTCCTCCCTCTGATGCGCCGGATCACGTGGGGCCCGCGTGTTTCCGGTTTCTCTGGGGAGGTGCTGCCCTGTGCATGACGGACAGTCAACATGACGAATAATTTCTTGGCTAGCGCTATATAAGTCCTACATAGCCGCGCTTTAGCCACGCCCCCTGAGGAAGGAGCTGTGTTGCTCCTAAACGCGTGTCGGGGTCCGGCCTGCGTGTCTGTCTCTTATCAGGTAATAACTTCTGGTTCCATATGCGTCATGTTTGGTTTCCCATTCACTTACCTGCAGTGAGCCTGGTTGATTCACAGTATAGGCAGTTATGCACTCGCGTTTCCTATATGTTGCACAGTTTTCAGATGACTGCTAGGCTTACTGCTGCGATTTGTGAGCATGCAAGTGACATCTTCTATCATGTACCACCAGTGCCCTTTCTTTGATATTTATAAGCATAATTACTTTTATTTACATATATTGCCATACAATAAGAAGATTTTTGTGGGCTTGGTGTTACATGATTTATAGGGATTCCTATATTCACTTAGAATCCTGAACTCTTGACAGCACGCATGGCTTATTCTTGCCAATTTGTATGCTTCTTCATTCCCCTTTTTCACGATTACCTGTGTCATTTTATGATGTAAATGAATTAATAAAGTATGACTTTTTTATGGGTTTTTTTTGACTGTTGGTTCTTCTTGATTTTTTGCTTGGAATTTGTTCAGGGTAAAGGATTTTTTTTTTGTATTTTGACTGGACTATTGACAACTTACAGATGCGTGAGTTTTGCAGAGAGCATAACTTGACCCCCTTTTTCTTCTGTAGAAGATGCGAGGTATGCCAATATGTAAGTTGAATGGGAGGAGACACAGATTAGATATTAGAAAAAACTTTTTGACAGTTAGAGTGATCAATGAGTGGAACAGGCTGCCACGAGAAGTGGTGAGTTCTCCTTCAATGGAAGTCTTCAAACAGAGGCTGGACAGACATCTAACTGGGATGATTTAGCGAATCCTGCTTTGAGCAGGGGGTTGGACCAGATGGCCCAGGAGGTCCCTTCCAACTCTACGATTCTATGATAAGTATTAAAGGTTCTCCTCCTTCCTCACCAACTGCACAGCTCTGCTGTTCTCATCGTGGCTGCTGATGGAGGAACATGTGACCAGTCCTGTTCATCAGACTCCTCCTTTAGTGTCTGAAGACTGTTCAGTTTTGCATCAGGGCTCAGGAGCTTGAAGTAAAGGGCCTGTCGCACTAAGCGATATCGCTAGCAATATCGCTATAATGTCACAGGTTTGTGTGACGTTATAGTGATATTGCTAGCGATATCGCTATGTCTGATACTTACCTCCGACCGGCTCCCCCGCTGGTTATCTCTGATCGCGTGAGAACGACCTGGGCCGTTTCTCGTCGTCAGCTTCCTGCTGGGCTTCCTGTGGCGCCGACAAGTGACGCGTTGACGCGGGCGGGAGGACGTCAGGATCGCCGCGTCTGACAGGTAAGTAGCGACCCCCGACCCCTGCTACGTCGCTGGTGAGATCTGCCTGTTTGGCTGCTCTCTAGCGACCACTTAGCGATGCACCTGCGATCCTGACCGCGTCATATCGCTGGTCGGGATTGCTGGTGCATTGCTAAGTGTGACAGTACCTTTACACCTATTTTGCTAACTTTCAGACAGACGAGAGTGGGACACCAGCCTAAAACCAAGTTCACACGTGCGTATAAAAATTCATCTTATAATCCCTATGCAATCCATTCTGTATTCATTTTTAGCATTTCAGCAGTATCTAAAATTTATAAAACCAAATAGCAAACTCTGTTAATATTGTCAATGTATCCATAAAAATTGGATGCCAAATGGTGGATCTATTACGGGATCTGATTTTTTTCTTTGTGCCTCCACCCATAAATTTGAATAGGCGAATATCAGCTAAAATACAGAAGAGACTAGTGCAATTTTTTCATACAGGCATTCAGTCAGATGCAACCCTGGCTTCCTCGTCATGTTCAATTCATACGAAGGCGGCAACAGTGATGCCAGCGCTAAACGAGTGCCGGGGTTATGTGTCACAACACCACACGTGAGCCCCGGGACCGCGAGTGCCGACTCTGCTGGAACGGCGCCGGCACGGGAGGTGAGTACAGGCTTTATTATTTTATCAGGGCCAAGCATTTAGATCAAGAAGGGGTTGTCCTAGTAGTGGACAAACCCTTTAAGCATTGGTGTCATTTTGTGATGTAAAAAGGTGCCAGCAATGAGGTGGCATTGGGAAGAGAAGTGCATCTCACACAAACAAAAAAAGGCAAAATAATGTAATTGCAACTTTATGCCTCTGACGACGGTTCTCACATACCAGACTCAGGGATGCAGTGATACTGTCTAGGAGCATCGTCATGATTAATGGCACAGCTTTGTACATATGCCAGCTCAATCTGCTCCTCTTTCATGTATGAAGAAGTGAAACATCCACTATATTGTCATTAGTTCCGGTCACAGTCGGCAGCCTCCGTGCTATCTCACTACTATTTTTACTTGTAAGCTTCAGTCTTCCTGAATTAGTCCTAATCAGCTCAACCTGTGAGCTTGTGTCCTGGAGGCCATGCATGTAATCTGCAGTAATGCTGGCCAATCTCCGGCTGCTACTGTATTAATGGTGCTCATTCCTGCCTGCTACATTGCCTGCCTTCAGAATAAATTCCTTACTAAGGTTGGGGTCAGACATCCGATTTTCATCCTGAAAACTAAGATGATTTTAATCCATATTGTCACTCATCATGAGTCCTTATTTTACGTCCGTGTGACATCCATGTGGCATCCGTTTTGCACAGCGACATTTTAAAATGTACGTGATCAAAACAATTTCCTAGTTTAATGTTGGCAAGGTATCTGTAAATGGGATGCAATATAGATAATCCAATTTTTTCTTAGAACTTGGAAGAGAATAATGCATGCTACATTTTTTTTCACATGAACAGCCCTATTGAATTGCATTGGAACTGTGGAGGCCATCATACTATGTGGAGCGTGTTAGGTCCATCATGCATGATGTGGAAGATGGTGGCTATCATACTGTATGAGAGATCTGTTTGGACAATCATACTCTATAGGGTGATGTGGGGAACATCATACTGCGTGGGGGAGCTGTGGGAGCCATCATATAGTGAGGGGTGAGCTGAGGGGACCATCATACGGTCTGAGGGAATTATGGGTGCCTTCATACTGTATGGGGGGCTGTGGGACTATCATACTATGTGTGGGGGCAGTGGGGTCATAATACCCTGGGGAAAACTATGGGGAGCCTTATACTAGCTAGGTTTGCTGTGGGTTGTTATACTGTGTATGGGAGCAAATAATGTTTGGGGAATTCACCATGATGTATCACACTGGGTATGGGAACAATTTGTGGGGCATCATACTGTAAGGGGAAGCAAGGACTGTAGTCGTGACTCGTGACCAGAGACACTGAAGCATCTGTGTCCCGACCTTCCCCTACAGAAAACTGTATTCTTCTTCTCAGCATACCTGCATCTCCAGGTTCAGGTCCCCCCGGGCACTTCCCAGGCAGCGACGGTCCCTCTTCCAGGCGACCTCGAATAATGGAGACACAGTCCAGGATAACTTGAAAATTCTCTTTACTTAATACTTCACACGGTACATCAACAGTTGGCACATCATGATATTCACTTGTTTCCTCATCTTTCCCTGCTTTGCTGTTGCTTCTGTGCAGCACACGCCCATACTAGACCGTCTTAGACTGCTCTCCAGTTCCTTCCTGGCCCAACTTCACCATGATGACAATTCCTTCTGCCTGTTTTGCCCCAGACTCGAAATCATCAGTCACCAGGTTTGGATGCCTCTGGTAAAACATCCGGCTCATCTGTACCGTTCTCGTCGAAGCTCCAACTTCCTTCATCTCCTCAGTCCAACCGACTCCTGCCCTAAAGGCATCCGCCCAGGTGATGAGTATGATGCACAGTGGCCGTGGATAACGTGGGCTGCAGCGATTTAACGTTACGTGGCTGCCAAGCTGTCCAGCCTATAGCCCATGTGGACATTTCGGGCACCCTGACCCCGTCTGATCTAACTTCCTAAAAACTCCTGTCTAAGCACCTGGCAGCCCCTCCTACACTTAACCCTCTATACACTAACTATAACCTATTCTAACCGTGCACACTGCACACTAGTATGCCCCCATCTAGTGGCCCACAAAGAAACTAGAATTACCCTAATCTATGAGAATTATAATACTAAGGTGCCCTCCTCTAATGCCCCAAGAGGATGCACTTTATTTTCCCTAAACTGTACATGATGAACATTAGTAAACAATCCATCACATTATATTATATACAGTATTACACTAAAGGAACACAACATAATATAATATAGTTCTACAAACAATGGTAACACACGTGTGAATGTGGCAGTACCATAAGGCTGTGTGACCATGTTGCGTTTTTTAAGTGTTTCCACTGCGTTTTTGCAGCAGCGGAAATGCTTAAAAAAAACGCTAATAAAACGCATTCCTATGCAATCCTATGGGATTCCGCAGTTGCTGTGCCAATGCTGCAGATTTTACCACTGCGGAATCGCATAGCGGTAAAATTCGCAGCATGTCCATTATTTCTACGGAATCGCGGCGATTCCGCCACCATAAGATTGCATTGAAACGTTCACTTTACGCATGTGCAGATGGTACCTCCATGCCCAGGGTACCATATTCCTGTAAAAAATAGAATTAAAATAAAAAATAGGGATATACTTACCCTCCGTCGGCCCCCAGAGTCCCTCCCGCTTCTCTGCCACGCTGCCAACAACTTCCGTTCCCAGAGATGGATTGCGCAAATGACCTCTGATGACGTTGCGGTCTCGCGTGATGCTACATCATCAGAGGTCATTGTCGCAAGGAATCCCTGGGAATGGAAGATGCTGGAAGCGTGGCTGAGAGGCGGGAGGACTCCGGGGGCCAACAGAGGGTACCGTATTTTCCGCTTTGTAAGACGCACTTTTTTTCCCCCAAAATTGAGGGGAAAAAGGGGGTGCGTCTTACAAAGAGGATATACATTTGCGCTGCCACTGAGGGTACTTGCCGCGGCACTCTGTGCCCTGATGCTGCCGCTGCGCTGTCCGCCACCGCCGCGCTCCTGTCCCCCGGTGGTTTCTTCCGCCCCACCGCCGCCGCCGCGCTCTGTCCCGTTCAGCGTGGGGGGTCTCTGTCGCTCCATGCCTGCTTTCTTCCTGGAAAATGGCCGCCGCGCATGCGCAGACGGACATCTCGGCACTGAAATCTCGGGAGATGAGATTTCAGCGCTGAAATCTCATCTCCCGAGATTTCAGTGCCGAGATGTCCGTCTGCGCATGCGCGGCGGCCATTTTCCAGGAAGAAAGCAGGCATGGAGCGACAGAGACCCCCCACGCTGAACGGGACAGAGCGCGGCGGCGGCGGTGGGGCGGAAGAAACCACCGGGGGACAGGAGCGCGGCGGTGGCGGACAGCGCAGCGGCAGCATCAGGGCACAGAGTGCCGCGGCAAGTACCCTCAGAACGGGACAGAGCGCGGCGATGGCGGCAAACACCGGGGGGACAGAGCGCGGTGGTGGCAAGCAGGCACCGGGGGACAGCGTGGCGGTGGTGGCAAGCACTGGGGGACAGAGTGCGGCGGTGGTGGCAAGCAGGCACCGGGGGACAGAGCGTGGCAGTGGTGGCAAGCATCAGGGGACAGAGGGCGGCGGCAGTAACAGACACCGGCAGCGGCACGCTGCACATCAAAACACCCCCTCATCCCAGCAGCAATGTTCCACTCCGGCCTCCTCCATCACCACCCCTGGAAAGCAATAAGACGCATGGATTATAAGATGCACCACCATTTTATTAAAAATAAAGTTTTTTTCCTATTTTTCTCCTCAAAATTTGGGGTGCGTCTTATAATCCGGAGCGTCTTATAAAGCGAAAAATACGGTAAGTATATACCTATTTTTTATTTTTTACTTTTTTTATTATTTTTAACATTCTATCTTTTCTATTGATGCTGCATAGGCAGCATCAATAGTAAAAAGTTGGTCACACTTGTCAAGCACTAAGTGTGACCTACCTGTCAATCACTTTTCCAAGCGATGCTTCAAATCGCTTGGAAAAGCGCAAGCATTCTGCAAGCTAAAAACGCTTGCAAAACGCAAGCATTTCTGCAACGTGGGCACTTAACCTAAATGTGAGCGGTAATACATATTACTATGTAGCAGTGTTCTGCCTTCTTCCACGTATGACGCTGTGTGGATTCCAGCAAACGGCTAAACCCTTCATCCACTCCCAGTAAAAAGACTGCATGGGTGTTTAAGTCTATATTTATTGAGATGATGTGAACAACAATGGTTGATGATAACGGATGATATAGTGGAGGAGATTAGTGAACACAATTGTGGATGAGATGGGTAAAAACTATAAAGAAGCAGACAGTACAATATATCAGTACTGGCAGAAAACAACACAGCAGTAAAACAGGGTACTATTACATCAGTAAAGGCAATGCTACAGGGTGCTATTATATCAATAGCAGGCATTAATACAACACACAATGCAGTGAAGAGAGATATCTTTGCAACTTAGGCTGCAGCATTGCACTACCTGAACAGGGATGCATCTATCTAACATGCAGTGCAAGAGCATTACAACGAGATGGAAACACATTGTATATATCACAGGGTTGCATAATGGCTAGCTTACACAGATGCATTGCAAAAACACATAACTATATTAAACCCTCACCGGAATCCACCTAAAAGAAGCAGTGATTTTGCAGAGAGCGGGACACGTGTGAGTAGCTCAGGGATCCGGGGGAAAATGGCTACAACTTCCTAGCCCAGGAAGATGAAGGGGCGGTTCTAAACAGAACAACTATTAAAGGGAAAGGATTCTAAATCCATGGACAGGAAAGAGAAGGGCAACTATGACATCTAATGGCCATAGCTGGAACAACAATTAAGAAATTTCTTGCTGCACATGAATGGGCAGAACAAGCAGTACCGCAAATATTAATCATAAACATTACCAACATTAGCATATGTAAACATTAACACATGGAAAACAATTAGAGGAAGGGAAGCAAGGAGGTAATTCTATCTCACCCCCTTACGATACAATACGAGAGTTGGGTTCTTTTGGCCTCTGTCTGGCAGGTTATGGGTTTGTAGTAGTAGTAGGCTGTGCTTTCCTATACAGAGGGAAACTGCAAAAGAAGGTATACAATTTGTGAGAATCAGGTGGGAATAGTGGATGAGGGCAGGTATATCTCGCCCAGATTCCTTTCCTATGTGGCCTAGTCTGGTCAGTATCGCACCTGCTTGCTAATGAATAATGGGAGGTGGATATAAAAGGATGCAAGGTGGTTGTGTGAGTGTCTCAGCCTGGGAACACAGAGAGCCTGTCTGTGTGAGAGACACACGTGAGTGGAAGCAGTGCCCACTGCAACTGTGGTTTGGCTGGACGGGAGAAGCCCGCCAGTTGGTAGTTAGGTTGTCCATTGTTTAGTTAGTGCCGGACAGGCAAGGATTTGTTTTATGTTTTATTTCCTTTTGCATTGCTTTCACCATTAATAAACCTGACCCAGGGTCAGTTACACCCGAATCCCAGATCTGCGCCTGAGTTTCATGCTGAACGCACGTGACCTTTGACCCCAGCAAAGGCGATCCCGGAGTGTTTTATCACATTGTGGCGGAGAACGCGGGCATCACGTTGCAAGCATGAGCATGGAGGACGTGGTGAAAGCGCTGGTACAGTCCACCGCCATCCAGCAAGAAGCTAATCGGGTGATGATGGCCCAGCTGAAGGAGTTGGTGGACATGACAGTTACCGATCGTTCGCTTCTCCAGCAGGTGGCGCAGCGCTTGGCAAGCTTACCTGAGCTTAACCTGGAAGCCGAGTCGAGAGTGATTCACGTGAGTCGGTACTGGCAGAAAATGACGCCCGAAGATGACGTCGAGGCATACCTGACCACGTTTGAACGGACGGCGGTGCGAGAAAAATGGCCGAAGGCACGATGGGCCGGCCTGATTGCCCCGTTTCTTTCCGGTGAGGCCCAAAAGGCTTATTATGACTTAGAGCCTGAAGCCGCGCAGGACTTTGACAAATTGAAAGCCGAGATCTTGGCCCGGCTGTGAGTGACGACCGCTGTCCGTGCACAGAGAGTGCATCAATGGACTTATCAGCTGGATAAACCACCGCGGTCCCAGATGTTCGACCTGATCCACGTGACGAAGAAGTGGCTACAACCCGAGGTGTTGACAGCGCCAGAGATAATCCAGAGAGTCGTCATGGACAAGTACCTGAGAGCTCTACCGCCAGCCCTGAGGAAGTGGGTAAGCCATGGAAATCCTACGACGGCAGATCAACTGGTGGATCTGGTTGGACGTTACTCCGTGGCGGAAGGACTCCCAGACGACGCTACCCCACCTCGTTCTTCATCATCTCCACGTGGAACCGGTAAGACTGTTCCAGGGAGTAGGGGAGATGGAAAAATCCCTAAGACAGTGGGGGAGGAAAACGGGACTGCCCGCACTGCGAGGCCGAGAGTAACGAACTATGGTCTAAGCAAGGGGCCCGTTAGGTGTTTCCGCTGCCAAGAGATGGGACATATTGCTGCGAACTGTCCAGTCACTACTGAACCCATGCAGTGCGACGTCACAGATTCTAGAAACCGCATGTCTATGGTTGCACGGGTGGTGAGTGTGAATGCCGGTCAAAAGGATGTGGAAAAACACTTGTGTGATTTAATTGTTGATGGCAAAAATGTGGTGGCATTGTTAGACTCGGGAAGTGTGGTGACTCTGGTGAAGGCCAGTCTGGTGTCAGCCCCGACTGGACCATCAGACAAATTTTCTGTAACATGTGTGCATGGAGACACCTGTTCGTACCTCACCACGGTCATATGCATTACTACTTCCTATGGGTCTGTGCAACATAAAGTGGGACTCGTCCCGGCGTTATTGCATGATGTTATCCTGGGCCGGGATTTTCCCCACTTCTGGCAATTGTGGGAGAATCAGTTGATACCCCAAGGTAATAGTGTACATGATTCTTCTCCCAGGGCGCGTATGGGTCCCGAACCCCTGGAAGAGGTCTCCCCGGAAGACTCTGGGGAAGAGTCTACGGGAAATGACCTGCAGTTCCCGTTTTCAGTCATGGAGGGTGATACGGAGGAGACCGGGGAAGAGGAGGAGGCCGACAGCCGTCCACCTCCCCGTTTGCCGGATTTAGAAGTTCAGAAAGATGACTTCCAAAGCGAGCAAATAAAGGATCCTACCCTTTCTCAGGCTAGGACAAATGTAAAAGTGATAAATGGGGTACCCGTAGAACCTGGCTCTAGGCTGGCATATCCTTACATGGTTCTGGAGAATGATTTACTCTATCAGATAGAGAAAAAGGGGGAAGATACGGTGCAACTATTAGTCGTGCCAAAACCCTACCGGCGGCAGGTGCTGGACCTGGCCCACGGACATGTGATGGGAGGTCACCTGGGAGTCCAGAAAACCACCGAAAGGATATTACACTGTTTTGTTTGGCCAGGCATGCATCACGATATTCGTGTATATTGTGAGTCTTGTCCTGACTGCCAAGCCTCTGCACCTAAGCCCCGGTTCTGTAGCCCTTTGGTACCCCTACCTTTTATTGAAGTCCCGTTTGAGAGGATTGGGATGGATTTAGTTGGGCCCCTTCCACGGTCTGCATGTGGACACCAACATATCCTGGTCATCTTGGATTATGCCACTCGTTACCCGGAGGCCATCCCTTTGCGTAACACGGCCACCAAGACGATTGCCAAGGAGCTGGTGCATGTGTTTAGTCGGGTCGGTATACCAAAACAGATACTCACCGACCAGGGGACCCCCTTTATGTCCAGGATAATGAAGGAGCTCTGCCGATTGTTACAAATCGAACCGTTACGCACATCCGTGTATCACCCTCAAACAGACGGGTTGGTCGAACGGTTCAATAAAACTCTGAAGCAGATGCTGAGAAAGGTGATAGACAAGGATGGGAAGAACTGTGACTATTTACTTCCGTATTTGCTTTTTGCCATCAGGGAAGTACCCCAGTCTTCCACGGGATTCTCGCCTTTCGAGTTATTGTATGCCCGACGTCCTCGCGGACTGTTAGACGTTGCAAAAGAAACCTGGGAGGGTCAGGTCACTCCATTTAAAACAGTGATAGATCACGTCACACAAATGCAGGACCGTATTGCGGCTGTTATGCCTATCGTCAAAGAACACATGATACAGGCTCAAGGAGCCCAAAAAAGAATCTATGATAGGGGCGCCAAGATCCGTACGTTTGCACCCGGAGATAGGGTGTTGATCCTGGTCCCCACGGTGGACAGTAAGTTCCTGGCAAAGTGGCAGGGCCCCTTTGAGATCAAGGAAAGAGTTGGTGAAGTAAACTACAAAGTATACCAGGCAGGTAAACGGAAACCTGAACAGATTTATCATGTAAATCTGATAAAGCCCTGGAAGGATCGGTCTGCCTTGTCAGCGGAGCTGGCCCGTCCTGTCTGCTCGCATACCGTACCGGAGGTACGGGTTGCAGAGACTCTCTCGGAGCGGCAAAAGACTGAGGTCAGGCAGTTTCTACTTCACAACCAAAAGTTTTTCTCAGAAAAACCCGGGCAGACTATGCTAATGAAACATGACATCGTAACGGAACCTGGTGTCACAGTTCACGTAAAGCCCTACCGAATCCCGGAAGCGCGCCGTGAAGCCATTTCCCGAGAAGTGAAGGCAATGTTAGAGTTAGGAGTCATTGAGGAATCGCACAGTGCGTGGTCCAGCCCGATTGTGCTAATTCCTAAACCGGACGGCACCATCCGGTTCTGCAATGACTTCAGGAAACTGAATGCGGTCTCAAAATTTGATGCCTATCCTATGCCCCGGGTCGACGAGTTAATAGATCGGTTAGGAAAAGCCCGGTATATTACGACCCTAGATCTAACAAAGGGGTATTGGCAGATCCCTCTGGCTGAGGCTGCCAGAGAAAAGACGGCATTTGCTACGCCGGGAGGTTTATTTCAGTATGTGTATATGCCGTTTGGACTGCACGGGGCACCGGCGACCTTCCAGAGACTGATGGATCGAGTCTTGAGGCCACATAGGCGGTACGCTTCGGCCTATTTGGATGACCTTGTCATTTACAGCTTGGACTGGGAGACTCATCTCCAGAAAGTACAAGCTGTGATTGACGACCTGTGGGAGGCAGGTCTAACCGCAAACCCCAAAAAAATGTCACATCGGGCTAGAAGAAGCCCGGTATTTGGGGTATGTAATTGGGAGGGGTGTTGTTAAACCCCAGGTTGATAAGATTCAGGCGGTTCAGGACTGGCCACAACCTGTCAACAAGAAGCAGGTGCAAGCCTTCCTGGGGATCGCCGGCTATTATCGCCGGTTCATACCCAATTTTGCAGCCATCGCTACCCCCCTGACGGATCTTACAAAAGGGAAAGACTCCGTCATGATTAAATGGAGTTTAGCGGCTGAAGAAGCCTTCCATAGCCTAAAACGGGCACTTTGCTCTCAGCCCGTACTGGTGACTCCGGACTTCCGCAGCGAGTTTGTGGTACAAACGGATGCCTCTGATACCGGTATCGGGGCCGTACTCTCACAAGTGAGGGACGGAGTGGAACACCCAGTCCTCTATCTCAGCAGGAAGCTGAATAAACACGAGCAAAGGTATGCAGTCGTAGAAAAAGAGTGCCTCGCCATTAAGTGGGCTCTAGAGGCCCTCAAATATTACCTGGTGGGCCGAAAGTTCAGGCTGATCACTGACCATGCCCCTCTCAAGTGGATGCACTTGAACAAGGAACGGAATAGCCGGGTGACCCGGTGGTTCCTTGCCCTGCAGGCCTACACTTTTACGGTGGAGCACCGCCCAGGGGTACAGATGGGAAATGCAGATGCCCTGTCCCGAGTGCACTGTTTGGCGGGTGTCATTGCTCGACCAGAGTGGTCTGAGCAGAGGGGGGGGGATATGTGAGAATCATGTGGGAATAGTGGATGAGGGCAGGTATATCTCGCCCAGATTCCTTTCCTATGTGGCCTAGTCTGGTCAGTATCGCACCTGCTTGCTAATGAATAATGGGAGGTGGATATAAAAGGATGCAAGGTGGTTGTGTGAGTGTCTCAGCCTGGGAACACAGAGAGCCTGTCTGTGTGAGAGACACACGTGAGTGGAAGCAGTGCCCACTGCAACTGTGGTTTGGCTGGACGGGAGAAGCCCGCCAGTTGGTAGTTAGGTTGTCCATTGTTTAGTTAGTGCCGGACAGGCAAGGATTTGTTTTATGTTTTATTTCCTTTTGCATTGCTTTCACCATTAATAAACCTGACCCAGGGTCAGTTACACCCGAATCCCAGCTCTGCGCCTGAGTTTCATGCTGAACGCACGTGACCTTTGACCCCAGCAAAGGCGATCCCGGAGTGTTTTATCACAAATGCAATATACATTTTTTACAATGTGCCCCTATGGTGAACAATTGCATCCGCCCTGATAGTGGCCACTGTCGGACGTATTCCTCATGAGTGTATACGCCTGACATTGGCACATAAGCTAATATTGTGCATGTATATCTTTTCCCCTTGTGCATCTGAAATTACTCTAAGAGGTCAAGGCATGAACTCCACAACTACCCTGATAATAATAATCTTTATTTTTATATAGCGCTAACATATTCTGCAGTGTTTTACAGTTTGCACACATTATCATCACTGTCCCTGATGGGGCTCACAATATAAATTCCCTATCAGTATGTCTTTGGAATATGGGAGGAAACCGGAGTAACCAGAGGAAACCCACGCAAACACAGGGAGAACATACAAACTCCTTACAGATGTTGTCCTTAGTGGGATTCCAACCCAGGACTCCAGCGCTGCAAGGCTGCAGTGCTATCCACTGAGCCACCGTGCTGCCCATGATGCTGAATTGTGGCAACTGGGATATAGTAGCTTCTTCAAAGGGGTATTCTCAAGTTGTCTCTTGAGCAGTTCACAGCTATGCAGTCTCCTTACTTCCTGATGTCTGACAGGGCAGGCCTTCCTCGTTACGAAACAGTTCTGGTATTGGTACAACTAGCTCAGCACCTCAGCTATCAGTTATTTCTTCTGGAGTGTGCACTGTTATCACAATATTTACACATGAACAGGGCATTCAAACGAGCATATAGCTTTGGACAAGTGAGCGGCGTGATCATGACACCTGTTCTGGGAGAAGCAGGTGCAGCAGACTGGTTATTTTGCAAGATTTGTAACAGCAGCTTGTCAGGAGCTGAGACTGAGGTGGAGCAGATAACTACTATGTAAAAATCAATGGGCTGGAGAGAGGTGGTTGGGATATTAGGAGATAACCCTTATCCTATAATGTAACTACGGCACACACTCACCCGGGATCTGGGCAGGAACTAGTAGCCAAACTCCATGGAAACCAGCTCTACAAATATCTACAAAAGATATAGGCTCTCAATGCAGGAAATTGACAGCAGATAGAAAAAACAAGTTGGCTGCTTATGTTCATGTTGTCTAACTAAGGCTAGTTTCACACTAGTGTTTGGAGGCGCAGCGAACGCTCACCGTGCAGCTCCGCCCCTGCCACGTCCACTCCAGTCAGCTTCGCCTATGGGCGAATGACGCTGCATGTGACCTACGTACCCTATCTTTAGCATTGGGTATGCAAGCCGTGCGCAGGTCTGCTTTTGCCGGTGCATGGGTCCTTTTGACAGTGCAGCGACCTGCGCCAAACGCACCGTGTTGCATTTTGGTGCGCTCGGCGCACTGTCAAAAGGACGCATGCGCAGGCAAACGCAGACTTACGCACAGCCTGTGTATCCAATGCTAAAGATAGGGTACGCTGGTCACATGCATCGTCATGCGCCCATAGGCGGAGCTGAACGGAGGGGAACGGCAGGGGGCGGAGCTGCACGGCGAGTGTGCGCTGCGCCTCCAAACGCTAATGTGAACTAGCCTAACTAAAGCAATTTAATAACTTGAGCATATGCCTTTAAGTTGTGTAAGTTGTTAGGCATGGCCAATGCCGACTAGATGCATATTTTTAGCAGCATTTCTGCAACAAAATCCATATATTTTCTGAGGGTTTTGTGCAGAATTCTCCTATTTCATTGCAAATGTAAAAATCCACACCGCAGGTCAATTACACAAAGACGATATCTGCAATGTGTAGGTAAGATTGTTGAAATCCCATCTATTAGCTGGCAATATATTATCCTGTGGATATTCTGCAGAGGAAGATAGAAACGAGTCCGTGACCTGGAAGCCCTTGTGTGGTCACTTGAAAAAAAAAAAAAAGACCTCCCAAGGCTGGTGTATCTGATAGACTGCTACAAGGGAGTAGTTGAGTATTGCTTCCAGAGCACTGTACAAGACCCAAATAAGAGTAGCAAAAGAGTGAAAGACCCAGAATAAAGGCCAGATAGCGAGTCAGACTGTGCTGTAAGGACAAAGTGATGTATCTACTGGTGTCAGTACCAGGGACATCAGTGAACTTCGAAGGGGAGTCTAGAAAGGTACTGGCATCGCAGGTGGTCCCTTGAACAACCACTTTAAAGTGGCTGTAACCCCTAAAAATACTCATTGTAATAACTGCTAGCCCAGAAGTGTCCCCACTCATTAGGGAATGAATATTCACCTCTCTCCACACCTATGGGAGTGGAGAGAGGTGAATATTCATTACCTTAATGAGCAGGCACTTGTGATAGCCCAGCAGCTGCTGGAAGGTGGCCACTGAGGCTGTAACTGTGCACGCTATAAGAGAAGTGAATATTCATTGCCAGTGCAGTATTCATTTCTCTTTAGCAGAAAAAAGAATTTCTGATAACTTCTTTTACTTTGCTCCTTAGCATAGAGAGGAATTATAACAGGGGTGGGGAACTTTACGTCCGGGTGCCGTTTATGGCCTGTGATTATCTGTTGTCCAGGCCCCGGGTAGAATCCCTGTTACCACAGTGCTTGGGCTGACAGGTGCAATTTGACAGCTGCAGGCCCTTTAATTTCTTCTTGCTCTGCCGAACGCTGGGGCACATACAATGAAAGATTATGTACTGACGCTGGCGGAAGCCACACTGTTAACTATTTGATGTGTTTACAGCAATCTTGGTGTCTCCTATGTGATGTATATACAGCAGTTTCTGTTACGGTATCTTCTATGTGATGTACACTGCTCAAAAAAATAAAGGGAACACTAAAAGTTGGATCAGCCTGTAATTTGATTTTTCACTTTGATTTCGAGTATCATTCCAAATCCAGACCTCCATGGGATATTCATTTTGATTTACATTGATAATTTTTAAGTTTAATTGTTCTCAACACATTCCACTATGCAATGAGTAAAGATTTGTAACTGGAATATTTCATTCAGTGCTATCTAGGATGTGGTATTTTAGTGTTCCCTTTATTTTTTTGAGCAGTATATTTACAGACCTCTTGGTGTCTCCTATGTGATGTATATACAGCAGTCTCGGTGTCTCCTATGTTATGTATACTGCAGATCTCTCACTGCTCGAGTTCTATAAATGTAACGTGAGCAGTGATGAATTTCCCACTGTGAGAAGACCTGCAGTGTAATATACATCTACTGTATATTCTGTACACCTTACTGCTGCAAGTTCTTTACAAAATTTTTCATTGCAAAGAGTCGTTTTTGTTCCAGACCTACACAAATCTGGAAAAGCAGTTACGAGTAGCAACATCATCAATACCACTTAACATAACGGCTGCACCAAAGAGACGCAGCTTCAGCCATCACATTAGTGGGGAGTTCATTAAATGTTGCAAATGGATTCGCAAATCGGAGCACGCTCACTATGTGTGCATGCAAAACATCGGACTGCAAATGGATGACATCCGAGTGAAGCCTGATTTGTTTGGACACCAACAATGAATGTTTGATAAGTCAAAAGTTTTACAAAACTGAGGAAAGCTTTCACCGAGAAGTATGGCTCTGCCGGTGAAGGTCATGATCTCTCTGTGACCTGGTTACATATTTTATCATTATAGTAATTCCTGCTCTCCGACTATCTGGGCTAGAACAATGCGCAGTCATGCACCTGACACGGACACACCACATTGCTTCCCTCAGCGTTTCCTGCAATTTGTAAATGAAGCAATTCTGAGACAATTCTGCTTTCACGTGCTAAAATGCTTCTCAGGGGAATCCTAAAGTGTTGCTTCCATGCAAAGCAAATGAGATGGGAAAGGGAAGATCCAGGCACTAAATGGGAACTACTGCATTGTAACAGCACGCCTGGCGTCTCGTAAATCCAGAAATCGGAAGACATGACAAACTTAGATATGTATAATAAACAGTATATACAGTATATAACCTGTAATCAAGCTTATCATTTATTAACTTACTTGTTATTTCACTCAAAACCTGTTGAAAAGCATGGTCTTGCACCCCAAAAGAAGGTAAATTCTAACATATACTGGAACTCTTCTGATGTTCTGATTCTCAAACTATGTAACTCGCCTCTGCTCTTTTTGACTAGAAGTTTTCTCTTCATCAACATTCTGCCAGCACTATATGAGCTGGGATATCCCTCCTTCACTGCCAGCATGCAATGACCCTTGGCTGTTTTCCAGCGGCTTTCCTGAAAGTAAAATCCCACCTCTATTATGCCTGTATGCAGTTTGAAATGCAGGATAAAGACATGCCCTCAATTCCTAAAATCTATCTCTGTGCCTCAAGATTGTTTTCACTTGACAATAAGGAGTGGCAGCAAGTTAGATAGAAGGGAGACAGCTAATGGACGCTACTTTAGAGTCATTTTGTTGGGCATATACTGTAACATTATTTTGCATAAATAAACTACTTTTACATTTTGTTAGTCACTGCACTGGCCATCAGATGAGCCTAAGCTTATAGAAATGACAGTGGGGAGGCGCTTGAAATAGATCACTCTGTTTGTAATGACTGTACTGTATATAATATATGAGTTTCACTTTTTGGATTGAAGAATTGAAATAATGTAACTGTTTGATAATATTCTAATTTGTGAGAAGCACCTGTAGATAGCTAGAAAGATATGAGATATATAGATAGATATGAGATAGATAGTTTGAAACAGAAAAAAAGAGACTCTTAACAGACATTATAACGTCTGTATTGGTAAAAAATCTTTCAGGCATTCATCAAACCTCAAAAAAGGCTTGAGAAAGGTTCTCAATAGAACCAAAACATTGCTGAGCCTCAAGAGGCTATGAAATCACTATTTTTCCTAAGCTCTTGGAGTGCTGCTTTTATTTTTTGATAGATAGACACATAGATAAATAGTGTAAGATGGCATCCAGATAAGTCCTCGAGGGAAGATGTGTATCACCAAGGTTGGTAGCCTCAGTGATGTAAGCCCGGGATGGCAGACTCCGGAACGTATAATGCTGAGAGAGTCAATAGGGTGTGTCAGGGCTGGGTTTAGAGCAGCAGAGAGATCGGTGTGATTGGCTGCTCACATATCCCCACCCCAGGACATGGCACGGCAGATAAAAAGGAGACCAGCTGTCTCATTCAGGGTCTGTGTGTGGAGGTGTGTAGACCTCCAGTATTGCTTCTTGTGTTTGCTAAGGACTGAAGAGCTGGACACTAATTTGAGCGGGTGAACCCGCACTACTGTATGAACTATTTACGTTTTGTTTTCACTTTGTGCAAGAAAAGGCTGTTTTGTTTGGTTTCCTGAGCAGATTATGGAAATTTTTACTAAAACAGCTTCTTTTGCCTACCTCAAACACAACCGAGTGAGTAGAAATCCTACAATAGATAGATAGATGCTCTATGGGAAAAGTATGCAAATTAGCACTCCGGCAAAGGTAAGAGAACTGACTCTCTAGTGCCATCAATTGGAGATAGCTACTCCGTAAGTCAATGTCCAAGCCAGAGAAGAGTCTTGAAAACATGATGTAGGAAATTAGTTAAGCCAGAATATCTTTCAATAGGAAGAGGCGCCCATGAGTTCTTGCCCGTTATCAATTCAGGGCATGGCGCTAGGTGAGAGACCCTTCACATAACTCACAGGGGTACTGGTTCCCATCAGAAAGACCAAGCTGGTATGGAGTTATATGGGCAATGCTCTACCAGCAAAATATCTAAATGGAGCAAGAACTGCACAAAGAACAGTGGAATGAGAGTCTCTGACGTTTGTGTCACCGTCCTGTTAAGGTCGGCAGGCAGCCACCGCTGAGCAAGGACTCACCCACACTGCAGAGGGGCCCGGGGTCAGACACGGCCGGATAGTTCAGGCAAACAGGACCTGGAGAAGCTAAAGTCAGTGAGCATTGAAGGACCTACGGTCATGTGACCGCAAGGGGGCGGGGCTTAGCGTCCTGCTGTCAGAGATAGGCAGAACACTAATACAGGAATTCTCAAAGTCAGAAAAACCGGGTCATACACAGAGATAACAGTAAAGTACCAGGGATCAGACAGAACGGAGAGTCGGGGCCAGGCAGTGGTCAAAGCCAAACAGACATAGAAGCAGAATCCAACAAGCAGTATCCAGAGAACAGGCAGAGTCGTACACCAAGTTATCAGGCAAACAAGAACACAGCACAAACACACTCAGGGGTCAACACACTCTGCCAAGGGCGAAAGTATAACTGACAGGGATGGGAGCGTCCTGAGGCTATAAGAAGCCTCCCCAGAACCAGGGAGAGGCCACAATCATAGCCCCAGGTGTGCAGGTAAGCCTGCACTGGGATCACAACCTTTAACCCCAGAAATGCCAGTCATCAGCACTGGTTCCAGACATTAACCCCACATGTGCGAGTCAAACCCGCACTGAGATCATGACAATTTGGAGGAGTGTCAGGTTTGGCTAAAATCGCTGGTCATGGGATGGGATGGATATTGACTGGTGGGGAAGCTACCTCCAGCAGGTGGCACTAGAGGCAGTTTTCTTCCCTTCTGGAGGAAAGCATCACCAAACTGAGTCTGCACAGTAGTGACATATGTGATGTAACAAGTGTAACCATATTGTAGATGTAGACCAATATTGTACTGACGAAAGTCCACGTGATTGAGGTGTCCTGCATACCGTCCTGTGAACTGTCTGCAGATGTCACTCTATAGTGGACTAGTTGCGCTATAAAAAGTCATTATTCTAACCTGCATATTACTGATTCTCTTTTATTTGTCAGCAATATTAGAGGTTAATAAATAATCATACTCAAGATTTGTAATTTGTAATTAGTTTTGTCTCTGCGCAATAACATAATTGGTAGACTCACAGTCTTTCAATCGTTGTTCTTCCTTCTTTCCCTGGATACTCTACTTACTTTTATTTTTTTTTTAAATGACTTCTTTTCAGAATAGTATTCCTCCAATGATCACACTGCTAGGTTGAATGCTGACTATTGATTGACAGTTCTGCATCAGGCTCCTAAAAATACTTTATGGACCATGCTGCCATCTAGTGGTCACTTTGCTTAATGGCAGGTTTCATGGTAGAAGCATACTTGATAGTCAGTTTTTATAGAATTGAATAATTTACAATACTAGCTAAATAAATCAAGAGACTAAAACCCATGACACCTAAACAATATTAGGAAAAACCTTGAAAATAAAGTAAGTAAAGTAGGAACTGATCCGCAACAAAGCATTTAAATGGTTATTCCAAAAAATGTATCCCTCATGCAAATTCGTAAGAGCTTGTTCAAACAGTAAGTGTAGGCAACACACAGCACACTGATCTAATAAGAAACCATCCTGCTATGTGTACGAGAACACGGAGCGGCATATCGAGACAATGGCTGCCATGTCACTAAAGCTTGTAAGTACATTATATACAGGGTGGGCCATTTGTATGGATACACCTAAATAAAATGGGAATGGTTGGTGATATCAACTTCCTGTTTGTGGCACATTAATATACGGGAGGGGGGAAACTTTTCAAGATGGGTGATGACCATGGCGGCCATTTTGAAGTCGGCTATTTTGGATCCAACTTTATTTTTTCCAATCGGAAGAGGGTCATGTGACACATCAAACTTATTGAGAATTTCACAAGAAAAACAATGGTGTGCTTGGTTTTAATGTAACTTTATTCTTTCATGAGCTATTTACAAGTTTATGACCACTTATAAAATGTGTTCAAAGTGCTGCCCATTGTGTTGGATTGTCAATGCAACCCTCTTCTCCCACTCTTGACACACTGATAGCAACACTGCAGAAGAAATGCTAGCACAGGCTTCCAGTATCCGTTGTTTCAGATGCTGCACATCTCGTATCTTCACAGCATAGACAATTGCCTTCAGATGACCCAAAAGATAAAAGTCTAAGAGGGTCAGATCGGGAGACCTTGGTGGCCATTCAGCTGGCCCACGAAGACCAATCCATTTTCCAGGAAACTGTTCATGTAGGAATGCTCGGACCTGACACCCATAATTGATGGTATCGTGTGGTATATGGGGTACAAAGATAGTGGGGCCATTCTTCATCAATGGAAACCTCAATGCCACTGGATATCTGAGATTGCTCCATGATGATGTGTTGCCCTCTTTATACACTGAAGATGGCACATTACCTGAGTTTTTCCAGCAAGATGGTGCATCACCACATTATGGGTGTCAGGTCCGAGCATTCCTACAAGGCATCTGACCCCCTTAGACTCTTCAATCAAGCTTTCCCCGGACTGATAAGTTATAATTACCTGAGTTTAACCGTTTAAACGCTGCATTACCATTTAATTATTTCCTTCAGCTCCATTGTTCTGCTTTACTGTTTTACTCTGTCACATTTAACCCCCTACTGCTCCTCCCTGCGTGGAGAGAAAATCCCTGTAAATAAACCTTTAACTATTGGTGGCATCGTCGGCAGGGTGTCGCACAATGGCGCAGAGTCGGCAGACCAAGCAGTTGGGGGAGGCCCCAGGTCTAGCATCTCCCTGGGAGCCATGTTAAAAAATTTACCAAGATTCTCTGGGAACAATGTTATGTTGTGGAGTTGGACGGAGCGCACCAGAGGGATGATGCGGATGCACCCCATGACGCCGGCCCTGGAGGCAGAGATAGCAGTGATGACCCTAGAGGGGGAGGCACGGGACTCCATTATGCTTAGACCCCCCCAGGCGAGAGATACCCTGGATAAAGTTCTACTTATACTTGAGGAGATGCATGGGGACCCCACTGACTTAGGGGAGCTGCGCATGCGACTGTTTCACCGGGTTCAAAGAGAGGGGGAGACCGTGACGCAGTTTATGAATGCCCTGCAAGAACTCCATACTGCCATTGTCCGGAAGGATGGCATAGGCGTAGGGCCGATTGACGTTGTGCTACAAGACCAGCTGGTGACGGGTTTGCATGACGTGATGATGAAGCAGGCCCTGCAAGAGCGCATGCCAGTAAAGCCAGGAATGACTTTCTCTGAGGTCGGGAGTGAGGCACACACGCGTGAGCAGGAGCAGGGAGTGACAGTGCCGGTGGGGAAGGTACGGAGCTGCCACCACGGCCGCTGCCCTCCAATGGGTGGAAGACTTGAAGGAGATTAAACAGATCCGTGAAGAATTGGCTGAATCCAAGAGAACCCCTGCTGTAGAGTACAGTCCACCGGTGTGAGACAGAGAGACCGCCCCCCAATGTGAGACTAGTACCACCCACATGTTACAACTGCGGAGAACCCGGTCATATTGCTCAGCGGTGCACTCGGCAGAGCCGACCTTCCCAGCATCATCCGTTAAACTAGGCGGCTCCGAGCTCGGGGGACGCTGTCCGGAGCCTGAAAATTTGAGAAGGAGTATCAAAAGTCCCACCAGCCTCGTTTCCATCTGGGCCGAGATGAATGGATGAGCAGTACGTTGCCTAGTAGACATTGGCTCTCAGGTTACCACCATGCCTGAAGGATATTTCCGTCGACACTTCACGGAGGCGATACGGCCAGAATGGGGGCCGGTGATTAAGCTCACAGCGGCTAACCACTTACCCATCCCGGTCGCAGGGGTGGTATGGATGAACATATGGGTCGCCCTCCCAGGACTGTGGGGGTACTCGGTACCGGGCCGGTATCAGTGGGATGTGTCACAGCAGCGGTGACCCGGACCGTGGTCCTGGGCGCCCAAGTAATAGGAAGATGTGAATGTTGGAATGTAGTTAGATGAATAGTTCGTGACGCCACCTGTGGTGCTTGGCAAAGGAGGTGTTAAGCTGACGCTGCATGCAGAGCCGCTGAGACTGATGGTATGGTGCAGCAAAGAAGTAAAAGCTCCCCACAGGTGAAGCTATAGTCCCAGGGCAGTGTAGATGTGGTCGGCATGGGGATGTAGCGGTGCCGGGAAGGTAGGGAGCAGACAAGACACAGCGGGGTGCAATTTCTGTACCTTTACTTGGTAACTGCAGTCCAGGTCCTGATTACAGATGGTATTGGAGCAGGCTAGCCTGGAAGCAATTCAGGGATTCTCTCTCAGCAGATTGGTTGTGCAGTCTCCTTACTAGCGCTTATTCGAATGAAATACTCCCAGTACTGAGTTCCACTGGAGTTCCTCCGGACAGATGTTCTCAAGAACCTCACTTGCACGGCAGACAGCTGTAGCCTATCTCGGGGACTCCTCTCTCCTGAGTCCCGACTCACTATCCAAGCTGCTGTTGTGCCCTCAAATCTTAGATGGGAGTAGGGCATTTACAGCCTCCTACTCCTCTGGTGTCGGTTGCAGGACTGTTAGTATCCGTACAACCGTGGAGACCAGGCTCCAGTTCATGCGCTCTCTCCAGTGATGAGCTCGTCCTCTCCGCTCTATCTCAGCGCTCCTTCCAAATGTCTGCACACTTCACCCTCCGCAGACTAACTAACTAACCACCACCTCCTCTTGGCCCTCAGAGAGCACTCCTCCCCTTAATCCCGGTTCAGAGTTCCCCATGCTGGCCTCGAGTGGAACTGTGTTGCATGCATAGATTGACTGCGAGAGAGACCCATCATTGCCTCCAAGCCTGGCATTT
The DNA here is from genome assembly GCF_039654945.1 of Dendrobates tinctorius. Lineage (NCBI taxonomy): Eukaryota > Metazoa > Chordata > Amphibia > Anura > Dendrobatidae > Dendrobates > Dendrobates tinctorius. The sequence continues at coordinate 17,825,168 of NW_027361707.1, forward strand.
CCCTCCCCTGGAGGAAGGCAAAGCCACTGCGGCGACCATACCCCTGGGGGTGCCACACTCCCCCCTACTGCAAGTCAGCACTCCTGGGCGGAACAAAAACATGAAACATATAAACAGTTAAACAATAATAATTGTACAAGAGTTAAAAAATGAAAAAGTTACAAAAACAAAGAGCTTCAAAAATGGTCCTATGATGATAAGTCCAAGCATCAATGTCCATGGTCCATTCCCGGGCAAATGGTGAACTATATACAGGAAAGTTTTTTGACCACACAAGTCCTGTGGTACAATGTCCATAAAACAAAGCTGGCAAATCTAAAGGAAACTCTTACAGGTTACCGGTAGGCACAAAACTTGAAAAACAGTTACATATATACACATATAATTTCAACATTTAACTTTATCTATATACGATATCTGATGGGTGGTATCCCTTGTGTAATGCGGGTAGACCTGCGTAATACTGGTGTAGTGGGTAATGTACTGGATACACTACTGGGGGTTCTGCATGGCACAGGGATCCTAGATTGTCTATGAACTCTTAGACTCACCAGGGGCATAACAGGTTCACCACTTGCAGGGCGAGGGTTCTCTGGCTCCACTGCTGGTGTGGCATCTGCTGCCTGATTTTCCTGATCCTCAGGATTTCCTTGAGTCACGTCTTCCTGTGCTACCATTTGGGGAAATGTCAACACCGGCACCACTATAGCATCATTTACTTTAGTCCAATTCGCAGGGAATTCCCCAAGTATTGTGCTGACCTTCTCTTCTTCCTCTATGGGTTGGATGTTATCCGGTTCTTCCACTCTTTCCTTCAGCAGGTCAGGACATAGTTTCAGGTGATCTCTTGATATTGCTGCTGAGGTTTCTCCTCCATCTTTGCTAATAAGGCATACCTTGGTATTATCAAAGTTTGAGGGCAGAATGATATAAGGTTCAGCTTCCCATTGATCATCCAATTTGTGCAATCTTCTCTTCCTTTTTAAGACCTGTTCTCCCGGCGACAAAGGAACGGCAGGTGCATTTTGATTGTAAAGCTTTTCCTGCTTTTGACTTGCCTGGGCTAGACTCTTTTCCACGCATTGTTAAACTCTTCTGTACTGTTGTTGTCTTTCTGTATCCCAGTCAGCATCTGGTGACGTTACTTCGGGTGTAAGGACTCTCATGTCCAAATCAATAGGCAGTTTACCAGGTCTTCCTCTCATTAAGTAAGCTGGGGTACAGTTGGTGGAATTCACTGGAATATGGTTGTAGAGGTCCACCAGATCTGGCAACTTCTCTGGCCACAGATTCCTCTCCTCCAAGGGCAAAGTCTTCAGTAGGTCAATCACTACCTGGTTCATCTTCTCACACATGCCATTGGTCTGTGGGTGGTACGATGTTGTCCGGATCTTCTTACAACCATACAAGTTACAGAATTCCTGGAACACTTCTGCCTCGAAAGCTGGACATTGATCTGTAAGCACTCTTTCAGGATATCCATGTGGTCTACAGAAGTGCTGTTGGAATGCTCTGGCCGCTATCCTGGCTGTCTGATCTTTGACAGGCACAACTACCAGGAATCCTGAGTAGTGGTCCACAATGGTAAGAGCATAGATGTAGCCGGACCGGCTTGGAACCAGCTTCACATGGTCCAGGGCTACCAACTCAAGGGGCTGTTTGGTGATGATTGGCTGTAGAGGAGCTCTCTGGCTATTTCGATGAGCCCCATCGGGGACAGTGATGAAAATGTGTGCAAACTGTAAAGCGCTGCGGAATATGTTAGCGCTATATAAAAATAAAGATTATTATTATTTCTGCGCAGGTTAAATTGTCCAAACTCCTGGCACCACCTCTCAATGGCTTTCTTCATACCAGCCCAGTAGAACCTCTCCCGGAGCAATGCTTCCAACTTCTTCCGTCCAAAGTGTCCAGCTCCATTGTGGTATGCCTCTAGGACCATTGATGCCTCTCTCTTTGGGACAACCACCTGCCAGACCAGCTCATGAGTATGGGCATTGATACTCCTCCGACACAGTTTTCCTTCATAGATGAACAGCCGGCCTCTCTCCTTCCACAACTGCTGGGTTTCTTCAGGAGCATCCGACTCTGGGCGTGAGTCAGCTTGTCACAGTAGCTCCTTCACCAGGCGGACTGCAGGGTCACTATCTTGCGTTTCTGCCCAGTCATGATGGGGCAATGGATTCAGGGTGACCTCCTTCAAGCCAGACCGCCTGTTTCTCACTCCTTGAGCACGCTGGGCCGCAAGTGGCCTGTGGAAGGGAGGTAACTCTATTTCTTCAAGAGCCTCAGGGTCTTCTCCTGCATCTGGTAGGTTAGGCATTCTGGACAGCGCATCAGCATTGGCATTTTTGTGCCCTGCCCGGTACTTGATGGTAAACTCATAGTTAGATAGCCGAGCCATCCATCGCTGTTCCAGTGCACCTAGTTTTGCAGTGTCCAAGTGCGTCAACGGGTTGTTGTCCGTGAAGATAGTGAACTTGGCGGAGGCTAGGTAATGTTTGAACCTTTCGGTGACAGCCCAGACTATGGCAAGGAACTCCAGCTTGAAAGAACTGTAGTTGTCAGGGTTCCTTTCAGTGGGGCGCAGCTTCCTGCTGGCGTAGGAAATCACTCTTTCTTTCCCATTCTGTACCTGCGACAGTACTGCTCCTAGTCCCATGTTGATGGCATCAGTGTACAGCACAAAGGGTTTGTCATAATCTGGGTAGGCCAGAACTTCATCTCCTGTGAGAGCCATCTTCAATCTGATGAAGGACCTTTCCAATTGTTCAGTCCATTCAAAGGTGGAATTTTTCTGTTTGGTCTTCTTGGACTGCCCCACCAGAAGATTTTGCATAGGGGTGGCTATTTCAGTAAAGCCTTTGATGAATCTTCGGTAGTAGCCTACCAGTCCAAGGAATTGGCGTACTTCATGAAGGTTGCTGGGCGTCGGCCAGCCCCGGATGACTGTGACCTTATCAGGATCTGGTGCCACACCTTCTGCACTGACCACATGACCGAGGTACTGCACCTTGGGCTTCAGGAGGTGGCACTTGGAGGGCTTCACCTTCAGGCCGAAATTGGACAAAGCTTCAAACACTTCAGCCAGGTGTTCCAGATGATCTTCATAGGTTTTGGAGAAAACAATGACATCATCCAGGTACATCAGGACTGTCTCAAAGTTCATGTGTCCCAGGCAACACTCTATCAGCCGTTGAAATGTTCCTGGGGCTGTGCAGAGCCCGAATGGCATATAATTGAACTCACAGAGACCCATTGGAGTTGTAAATGCTGTTTTCTCCTTGTCTACCTCTGCCACAGGAACCTGCCAATACCCACTAGTGAGCTCCAAAGGTGGAAAAGTAGTTAGCAGTTTTAAGTGCAGCTAATGATTCCTCAATTCTAGGTAGTGGGTAGGCGTCTTTATGTGTAATGCTGTTAATTTTCCTGTAATCAACACACATTCTCATGGTACCTTCCTTTTTCTTTACAAAAACTATGGGAGCTGCCCATGGGCTACAACTGTCTCTGATAACGCCTGCTTCCTTCATCTCCCTCAACATACTCTTAGCACATTGGTATTGTGTTGGGGGTATAGGTCGGTACCTCTCCTTTATGGGTGGATGGTCTCCAGTGGGGATATGATGTTGAACCCCTTTTGCCTGTCCAAAATCTAGTGGGTGTTTGCTGAATACCCGCTCATTCTCTTGTGTCACTCTGTAATCCCCATTTTTCTGGTAGGAGGGCGTAGAGTCAGTTCCTACCTGCAGTTGCTGGCACCACTCCTCCATCTGCTTCACAGAGCCATTGTCCTCCACCTGATCGGATGAGACCAAGGGCTCTGCTGCCTGCAAAGAGTTGTTATTGACAGTGAGCAGCTTAGCAACTGTGGCCTACCAAGGTATCGTAGCCTCCTCCTCCCCACAATTCAAAAGCCGTACAGGTACTCTCCCCTTTCGTACATCAACCACCCCTCTGGCTGTCAGGACAGTGGGCCTGCTATCGGAGTATACTGGTTCTACCAATGCCTCGTAATCTCTCCCTCTAAGACCTATAGCTGCCCGACACCAAACCAACATTTCACATCTGGGGGGTATTGCAATGGGGAAGGGATCACTCACTCTGACACTGCCAATTTCTCCGCCAGAGAGTTCTACCTGTTGTCTTTGCATCAGGGCTCTGATCTCCTTCTGCAGGACTCGTTCTCTGGAACCAGCAGTCTTAGCCACCTGTTGCAACAAGACAATAACCTCGGACAGACAGTTTTCAAATACATTTGTACCAAGAGTCATCATGGGATTACATTCACGTCGGTCAATATCAACAACTGTCAGACCTTGAGACTCTAGCTCTACCCGACCCACTTTAACAGTAATTTCTTTACATCCTATCTGCGGCAAAGACTGACCATTACTGGCAACTACTGTCAGTTCATCAGTTGGGCCATGGGTAAGTTCTGAATCAGCCCAATACCTCTTGTAAATAATGTACGGCATAGTGGTCACCTGGGAGCCAGTGTCCAGCAAAGCATTCATGGGGATGCCGTCAATCACCACAGGAAGGATCGGTCTCCCTCCCACATACTTGGCTCACCAGTTCCTTGGGCCTTGTGGTCCTACTCCTGGGGGTTGGCCCTCTGCCCCAGGGGTTGCTCGTTTAAAGGACAAAATCTTGCAAGATGACCGGTCTTGTAGCAGCGATGACAGATGGGACGTCCGTCCTGGTCATAGCGATCGTTGTTCCTCCCTCGAAGTGGCGGGGCTCTCCTCCACCGGAGCCACGGGACATCCGCTGGACTGGAAGCAAGCTGGATCTTTTCCTTGGAGGACACCTGCAGGGACTGCACGGTTTTGGTAAGTGCAGCCATCCCTTTGGTCAACTCCTGAACCTGAAGACGCAGCTCCTCAGTTGGATATTTATCCAGAGTCTGTGCATCAGCCTCTACAGGGATGGAAGGGAAAGATGTTGCTTCCTGGTGGTAAGTGATCGCTGGGCGCCTAGGGGGCGCTGGGCGGCTGTCAGTTGATTCCTGCAGTACCCGAATAGCCCTGTCCTTAAAATCAGCAAAGTCTAGATCAGGGTTTTGCAGGGTTATAATACGCAACTGTCCTCTGTGGATACTGGATAGGAGTCCTTCAATGAACTGCTCCTTTAACAGCTTATCCTCCTCCTTCACACTGTCAGGATCAACTTGCTTAACTGCTCGCAGCGCCTCCTGCAGGTTGAGAGCATAGTCCCTTATACTGTCCAGCGCCTTCTGTTTACAGCCAAAGTGTCATGATCCCAGTGCAGGTTTTGGAGCTGCACACCGGGGGTTAATGTCTGGAGCTCTGTGCAGGTTTTGACCTGCACACTTGGGGTTAATGATTGTGGCCTCTTTCTGGTTCTGGGAGAGCTTCATAAACCTCTGGGTAGCTTCAATCCCTGCCAGTTATACTTTTGCCATTGGCCTAGTGTGCTGACCCCCGTGTGCCTGTTTGTTGCTATAGCTTGTTTATATGGTTCTGACCCGGTTCTGTTTCCCGTTGTGAGTTTGCCTGTTGATTTTGTACTGCGTTATTATCTGTGTATGACTCATTGCCTGTGACCTGACTACTCTCTGCTCGCCCCTCTTGTACCTTGCAGCTATATCTGTGTGTGACTCATTGGCTACGTCCTGACTAATCTCCCTGTCTATGCCCCTTGGTAACTTTGTCTTGCAGTTACTCTGCTAGGAATTGTCTTGCAGCTTCTAGCTCTCTGGAGTTTAGGCTACGACTCTAGCAGTCACGTGCTTCAGGTCCTGCGTCTCTGAAGTACGCATCTACTCGGCTGCTGCCCGCTCCACAGGTAGCTTTGAGCACGCTTTCGCTTTACTCAGGGCACGCGCACAGGCTCAGTGAGCAAGTTCAGTGCGCTGTCTCTGACATTATAACTGGCCTACAATTTTTTTTTCTCTCCTCACTTCTGCAGCATGGACCCAATGTGTGCTTTATCTGAGCAGGTGAAAAGCTTGACTCAGTCACTGCAGAAGCTAAGTTTGGAACACCAAGCTCTGGCCCAGTCCCAACGGCGGGTTGAGGACTCAGTTCAGGGGGTACTTTCCGCTGGCTTCCAGCAGGTGGAGAATAGAGATGTCATTTTAGTCCCACCTGAATCCCCGGTTAAATTGCCAGATATATTTTCTGGTAACAAGGATGATTTCAGGGCATTTAAGGAGGGCTGTAAGCTTTTTTTTTCTTTGAGACCCCGCTCCTCTGGGGATGAGAAACAGAGGGTGGGGGTGGTGATGTCCCTGCTTAGGGGGTCCCCACAAGCCTGGGCATTCTCACTTTCCTCTTCTGCCCCTGAGAGAATGTCTGTGGATGCATTTTTTGAAGCCTTAGGGCTTATTTATGATGAGCCTGATAGAGTGCGGTTGGCTGAGGACAAAGTGATGAGTGTCTGTCAGGGGGAGCACTCGGCCGAATGGTTCTGTACTGAATTCAGACGTTGGGCAGCGGAGATTTCCTGGAGTGACGCCGCCCTGCGGGGGCTGTTCCACAGAGGCCTGTGTGAACGTCTGAAGGATGCTTTGGCACTTCATCCTCCGCCTGACTCCCTGGAGGATGCCATGGTCCAAGCGGTTCGCATGGATCGCAGGCTGCGGGCTAGAGGCATTATGCAACGGGAAACGCCCTTATTCTTCAGTGGAGATGAGACCCAGACTCTTCCTATGGCTATGGAGGTGAACGCTGTCACCTGTGAGGGAAAGGAAAGAAGACGCCGCCGGGAAAAGCAGTTGTGCTTCTATTGTGGGAAATCTGGACATTGGAAGAAGGACTGCCCCTCCTGTCCGTCATCCTCCAAGATGGCGGGAAACGACTAGGTCTGGGTAGTAATCGAGGAGGCTACCCAGACCTTCAGGTACAATTTTCCTCATGTGCAAAAATGGTGCTGCAGGTGGAACTGGAACTTGGTTATGGCCCTGTTCAGACTACTGCTTTTATTGACTGCAGTTCGGCTGTGAACCAGATTGATACCAAGGTTATGACTCTTTATAAGATAGGGACAGTCAGGCTTCACAATCCTGTTAAACTTGTGGCAATTGACTCATCTCCTCTTACCCAAGACGGTATCTGTTGCAGGTCTGAACTTTTTTCTCTAAAAGTGGGTTCTGTTATGATTGAGTCACCGTAGGAGGCAGACACAAAAATAGAAGCTACGTCCAGAAAACCAGAGAAGTTGGCAACTATCAGATTGCAGACCCCTGAACCTATCAACGCAACTAGCAGTAGCCGTGGGGGGTTCCTACGGTGCCCTAGACCCCTTGATCACAGCCGGAGAGCTAAATAGCCTAAAGACAGAAAAGGTAATCTAACCTGCCCCAGAGCAGACCCCAAAGTAAAAGGCAGCCCCCAACATATAATGACGGTGAAGCAAGATGAAAAAACACTTACACAGATAGAAGGATAGGCTGAGCAAACGATGGGGCCCAAGCTAACTAAACAGAACAGGAAAGGAAGGTTGCTGTCTGCAATCTGCCAAAACCCTATCAAAGACATAAGCCAACAAGCTGATATGGAAAAAGACCCTGAAGCAGCTAGGCTTCAAAAACTAAATCAGCACTCAGGTATTTTCAGAAGACAGAGCTAAAGGAATTCAGCTCACCCCAGCAGGGAATGGCAGAAATCCAGAAAAACAAAGCAAAACAAAGTCAAAGAAAAAATGCAAAAGGCCGAGCAGAAAACTTAGCTTTTAGAGGAGCAGGAATTCAGACTGGTCTCCAAGGATCCCACAGAGAAATAACCCGCAGGGCAGAAGGGCGTCGGCAGCCTTATATCCAGTCAGTAACTCCACTCAGCCAGTCATCATCATTAGGCCCAGGTGTTTGACAATCAGGCTCACTACCTTTCTTCACCAGAAGAGGGAGTTCCTCGGGCCTCAGTAGTGAAGGGGAAAATGAACTCACAACAGTACCTCCCCGTTGAGGAGGGGTCACCGAACCCTCAACCACGCCACCAGGGCGATCAGGGTGAGCCCGATGAAAGGCACGCACCAATCTTTTGGCATGAATATCAGAGGCAGAGACCCAGGAATTATCCTCCTGACCATAACCCTTCCACTTAACCAAATACTGGAGTCTCCGTCTAGACAGACGGGAATCCAGTACTTTCTCTACCTCATATTCCATGTTACCTTCAACCAATACAGGGTCTGGAGGTGCCACCCCCGGAACAACAGGTTCAACAAACCTCTTCAACAAAGATTTATGGAACACATTATGGATTTTAAATGTGACAGGAAGAGCCAAACGAAAAGAGACCGGATTAATAATCTCCAAAATCTTGTAAGGTCCAATAAATCTAGGCTTAAACTTAGGAGAAGCCACCTTCATAGCAATATTTTTTGATGATAACCACACCATATCACCAACCTTAAACTGGGGACCAATGGTCCTATGTCGGTTGGAAAACCGCTGGGCCTTTTCCTGGGAGAGAGATAACTTATCCACCACTTGGTCCCAGATCTGGTGCATTCTCTCCACCACAGTGTCAAACACCTGGGCAGGCAGAGGGCTCCACCTGCCCTGAAGAAAATCGAGGATGAAACCCAAAGTTACAAAAAAAAGGTGACATCAAAGTGGCAGAACTAGCTCTATTATTTAAAGCAAATTCGGCCAAGGGCAAAAATGAAACCCAATCATCCTGATCAGCAGAAATAAAACATCTCAAATATGACTCCAAGGTCTGGTTTGTTCTCTCTGTCTGCCCATTGGTCTGAGGGTGAAAAGCAGAGGAGAAGGACAACTGAATTCCCAGCTTGGAACAGAAGGTTCTCCAAAATCTAGACACAAACTGAACTCCTCTGTCAGATACAATGTTCTCAGGAATCCCGTGCAAGCGAACCACCTGTTGCAAAAACAGGGGCACCAACTCAGAGGAAGACGGCAACTTAGGGAGTGGTACAAGATGAACCATCTTAGAGAACCTATCACAAATCACCCAAATAACAGTCATCCTTTGAGAGACAGGCATATCAGAGATGAAATCCATTGAAATATGGGTCCATGGCCTCTTGGGGACAGGCAAAGGCATCAACAACCCACTAGAGCAAGAACACGATTTAGACCGGGAGCACGTCCCACAGGACTGCACAAAATTCCTGACATCACGAGACAAGGAGGGCCACCAAAAAGACCGACTCACCAGATCTCTAGTACCAAAAATGCCTGGATGACCAGCCAAAGCAGAGCAATGAACTTCAGACATCACTCTCTTCTTCCACTGGTCAGGAACATAAAACTTTCCACTGGGATAACGCTCAAGTTTGTCATCCTGGAACTCTTCCAGAGCACGTCTCAAATCGGGCGAGATGGCAGAAAGAACTACCCCTTCGCCTAAGATGGTAGCAGGCTTGGTCACCACAGGAGAATCAGCAAAGAAGCTCCTAGAGAGGGCGTCTGCCTTGACATTCTTAGTTCCAGGAAGAAAAGAAACCACAAAATCAAAACGTGTAAAAAACAAGGCCCACCTAGTCTGTCTAGGGTTCAAGCGCTTAGCCGACTCTAGGTAAATCAAATTCTTGTGGTCAGTAAGGACCACGACTTGATGGTTAGCTCCCTCCAACCAATGTCTCCACTCCTCAAATGCCCATTTCATGGCCAACAGTTCCCGATTCCCCACATCATAGTTACGTTCAGATGGAGAGAACTTTCGGGAAAAGAAAGCACAGGGATTCATTTTAGATGTTACAGGATCCTTTTGGGACAAAACCGCTCCTGCACTAATCTCAGAAGCATCCACCTCTACCTGGAACGGAAGTGAGACATCAGGTTGCTGCAAAACCGGGGCGGAGGTGAATCTTCGCTTCAGCTCCTGAAAGGAAGAAACAGCCTCCGGAGACCAATTTAACACATCAGCACCCTTCTTAGTCAAATCAGTCAATGGCTTGGCAATACTAGAAAATTTTGCTATAAATTTCCGATAAAAATTAGCAAAACCCAAAAACTTCTGGAGGGCCTTCAAAGAAGTGGGCTGAACCCAATCGTACCTTGGCCGGGTCCATTTCAATAGTTGACGGGGACAGAATAAATCCCAAAAAAGAAATCCTCTGTACTCCAAAAAGGCATTTAGATCCTTTGACATACAGGGAATTCTCCCTCAAGATCCGGAACACAGTCCGAATATGTTCCACATGAGAATCCCAATCCTTGGAGAAGATCAAAATATCATCCAGATAGATAATCAAAAATTTATCGACAAAATCTCGGAAAATATCGTTCATGAAGCACTGGAAGACAGAAGGGGCATTAGTGAGCCCAAAAGGCATCACCAGGTACTCAAAATGTCCCTCGACCCTGGTTCAATGCCAGCAGGGTCTTTTCAGCCTGATCAATGGCATTAGGTTCGTCATACAACAACCCTAAGGCTTGAAAAAATGTGTTCACATTAGTCAGAATAGGATCATCTGGTTTCAAAGAAAACGCACAATCCTGGGGATCGCCACGCAGCAAAGAGATAACAATTTTAACCTGCTGCGCGGAGCTCCCTGACGAGTTAGGCTTCAAGGCAAAAAATAATTTACAATTATTTTTGAAATTCAAAAATTTAGACCGATCCCCAAAAAATACATCAGGTGTAGGAATCTTTGGTTCAGCAGCATGTGAATGAGCAAGGTACCCGCAATGGTCAGACGGAACGCACCAATCAATCCCTGGAAAAAATTCTCAGGTGTCTGACCTCCGCCAGACAGGAGGATTGGTGTGATGCGTTACCGTTGGCTGAATTCGCTTTTAACAACCGGGTGAGTCAGTCCACCAACATGTCCCCATTCCTGATTAACTACGGCTTTAATCCGCATTTTGGGGAGTTTTCTCGGGTGGATTCCCGTTGTACAGGAGCAGAGGGGTCCGTTCAACGGTTAAAAAACCTCTGGGCTGAAGTCCGGCGTAATATCTCTCGGGCCCAGGGGAGATACAAATATTTTGCGGACAAAAAGAGAGCCTCGGGAGACATGTTTCAGGTGGGAGAGAAGGTTTGGCTCTCCACGCGTAACATCAACTTAAAGGTACCATCAGTTAAGTTGGGACCAAAGTTCATTGGTCCGTACGAGATTATGGAGATAGTCAACCCTGTGGCATATAGGTTGCGTCTCCCCGCCTCCTTAAAAATATCTAATGTGTTCCATAAGTCTCTGTTGAAACCAGCAGGATCTGTCAAAGAGAACTCTGAGATTGTTGTTTCTCCAGTGCTGGTGGAGGGTCAATTGGAGTATGAGGTCGGACATATTGTGGACTCTCGGCTGGTGCGCCGCTTTTTGCAGTACCTGGTCCACTGGAAGGGATATGGACCAGAAGAGCGCTCATGGGTCCCTGCTCGTTCGGTACATGCAGATCGCCTGGTTCAGGCGTTCCATGCCAAGTACCCGGGGAAGCCTGGTGGTCCATTTGCCCCCCGTTGAGAGGGGGGTACTGTCATGATCCCAGTGCAGGTTTTGTAGCTGCACACCGGGGGGTTAATGTCTGGAGCTCTGTGCAGGTTTTGACCTGCACACTTGGGGTTAATGATTGTGGCCTCTTTCTGGTTCTGGGAGAGCTTCATAAACCTCTGGGTAGCTTCAATCCCTGCCAGTTATACTTTTGCCTTTGGCCTAGTGTGCTGACCCCCGTGTGCCTGTTTGTTGCTATAGCTTGTTTATATGGTTCTGACCCGATTCTGTTTCCCGTTGTGAGTTTGCCTGTTGTTTTTGTACTGCGTTGCTATCTGTGTATGACTCATTGCCTGTGACCTGACTACTCTCTGCTCGCCCCTCTGGTACCTTGCAGCTATATCTGTGTGTGACTCATTGGCTACGTCCTGACTATTTTCCCAGTCTATGCCCCTTGGTAACTTTGTCTCGCAGTTACTCTGCTAGGAATTGTCTTGCAGCTTCTAGCTCTGTGGAGTTTAGGCCACGCCTCTAGCAGTCACGTGCTTCAGGTCCTGCGGCTCTGAAGTACGCATCTATTCGGTTGCTGCCCGCTCCACAGGTAGCTTTGAGCACGCTTTCGCTTTACTCAGGGCACGCGCACTGGCTCAGTGAGCAAGTTCAGTGCGGTGTCTCTGACACAAAGAACCTCATCTTGATTTCAGCTGCAGGGCGGGTGTCAAAGGTGCTTCTCAGCTTGGCCAGGATCATTGCAACAGTCACTTTATCAGTGTCCTGCCAGGCTTTCACTTCTCTCTGCGCTGCACCCGTTAGCTGTCCAATCAGGATATTCACTTTCTGGCTCTCAGACAAAGGGTAGACTTTAAACAAACTGCACAGTCTCTCTTTAAATTCACTCAGGGTATGTGACTCACCCGAGTACTGCGGTAGCCAGGCCGCTCCCGGTATGTAGGGCATAGACAGCAGCATTATGGGGACCGCTGCGGCGGGCGCTGCTCCTTGCGGCGCTGCGGGGTTGGCAACGGCGTCCGCTGCTGCATTGCCGTGTGGCGCGGACATTCTCTTCCTCCCCCCTAGTTAACGTTAGCCAGGGCCGGGGGTTGTGTGAGCTCACCGGCGACCGCTTCGCAGGCCCGATGCTCCGGGCTGTAGGCCTCAGCTCCTCCTCTTCTCGCATGCTGTCCTCTCTTCCCAAGCGGCACTTCACTTCTTCGCGCTCTGTGGCAGGCCCCGCCCACGAAGGCCTGCCCCTTCTTCTTCCCGCGCTCGCCAAACAGCGCGGCAATGGCTGAAATTGGCGCCAATATCGCACACAGTCTTTTACATAAACACAGTCTATGGCACACAGGACCGAGGGGGGGGACCGGGCTCCGTAATCCTGTTCGTGATGCCAAATTGGGTCGCCCTCCCAGGGCTGTGGGGTACTCGGTAACGGGCCGGTATCAGTGGGATGTGTCACAGCAGCGGTGACCCGGACCGTGGCCCTGGGCGCCCAAGTAATAGGAAGATGTGAATGGTGGAATGTAGTTAGATGAATAGTCTGTGATGCCACCTGTGGTGCTCGGCAAGAGAGGTGTTAAGCCGACGCTGCATGCAGAGCCGCTGGGACTGATGGTATGGTGCAGCAAAGATGAAGCTATAGTCCCAGGGCAGTGTAGATGTGGTCGGCACGGGGATGTAGCGGTGCCGGGAAGGTAGGGAGCAGACAAGACACAGCGGGGTGCAATTTCTGTACCTATACTTGGTAACTGCAGTCCAGGGTCCTGATTACAGATGGTATTGGAGCAGGCTAGCCTGGAAGCAATTCAGGGATTCTCTCTCAGCAGATGGGTTGTGCAGTCTCCTTACTAGCGCTTATTTGAATGAAGTACTCCCAGTACTGAGTTACACTGGAGTTCCTCCGGACAGATGTTCTCAAGAACCTCACTTGCACGGCAGACAGCTGTAGCCTATCTCGAGGACTCCTCTCTCCTGAGTCCCGGCTCTCTATCCAAGCTGCTGTTGTGCCCTCAAGTCTTAGATGGGAGTAGGGCATTTACAGCCTCCTACTCCTCTGGTGTCTGTTGCAGGACCGTTAGGATCCGTACAACCGTGGAGACCAGGCTCCAGGTCATGCGCTCTCTCCAGAGATGAGCTCGTCCTCTCCGCTCTATCTCAGCGCTCCTTCCACACGTCTGCACACTTCACCCTCCACAGACTAACTAACTAACCACCCCCTCCTCTTGGCCCTCAGAGAGCATTCCTCCCCTTAATCCCGGTTCAGACTTCCCCCCTGCTGGCCTCGAGTGGAACTGTGTTGCATGCATAGATTGACTGCGAGAGAGACCCATCATTGCCTCCAAGCCTGGCATTTCCCTCCCCTGGAGAAAGGCAAAGCCACTGTGGCGACCATACCCCTGGGGGCGCCACACATAGTGGTCTGCGGTAAGGATGTAGGGAGAAGAGGAGTAGTGCTGGTGGATGGAGAGGCGGCCAAAGACCATACCATAACCTTGGGCATGAATGTGCTTAAAGACTTCGGAGACTTCTCATGAACGAGTCCCCAGACCAGTTCCTGTGACAGTGGAGCGTCCATACCCCTCAAAGGGGTCTTCCAGCAACTAATACGGACAGTTCAGGCCCAGGAAACACATAGTGATGGGAAATCACTTGGCAAAATAATCGTGCCCGCCTCTGTCAACCGAGTGTTGCCCCCTGGATTGACCGTGCTTCCTTTACCTGTCTGGGCTGGTATCCCTCTGGAGGAGGTCGAAGTGCAAGTTGAATCTAGCAAGGCCGATCAGCTACCATCAGGAATATTAGTTGCACAGACACTGGCTACGGTGCGGAATGGAACTGTCCTCATGCGATGTGTAAATTTGTGAGAGAAGGGCGTGACCTTGCCCCCCAGAAGTGAAGTGGCTCACATCCTAGGCATGCCCGATGAATTAGTTCTATCTGAAGCAGAAAAACTGACTGTGAAGCCGGAAGATCCATGGATGGTGACTGTAGATGCCGAAGTCACCCTGGACCCCCGATTGCTGAAAGAGGGGCGACGGATACTGGAACACATGCGGGCGGAACTCTCAGAACTGATCTCCCCACAGGTTCCCCAGGTGAAGTCCCTGCTAGGAAAATACCAGGATGTGTTTGTAAAACATGAGGACGATTTTGAGCGCACCACCGCAATAACACACGAGATACCCACTGGGGATTTTGCGCCAATTTAGAGAACAATACCGTCAGATACCCCCACAAATGTACCAAGAAGTGAAGGGGATGCTGTCACTAATGTTGAAGAAGGGAGTAATGCGAGAGAGCCAAAGTCCGTGGGCCACGCCCATTGTCCTGGTGCGGAAGAAGGACGGGACTTTACGCTTCTGTGTGGACTACCGTCGGCTCAACGCCTGTACAGTGCGGGATTCGTATCCGTTGCCGAGAATAGAGGAGTCTCTGTCCACATTAGGAGATGCCAGATACTTTTCCACACTATATCTGACCAGCGGTTATTGGCAGGTACCAATGTCCAAACAAGACCGAGCAAAGGCAGCTTTCATTCTTTCGATGGGATTATATGAGTTCGACCGCATGCCATTCGGTCTGGCCAATGCCCCAGGCACGTTCCAGCATCTCATGGAAAGATGTTTAGGGGACTTGAACTTTGAAGCTACCCTGATCAATCTGAATGACATCATTGTCTTTGCCCCCACATTCGAAAAACATCCACGGAGGCTGGAGCAGTTTCTGAGTCGGCTACAAAAGCATGGGCTGAAAGTAAAGCCTCAAAAGTGTCATCTCTTCCGTACTCAGATCGAGTATTTGGGGCACACTGTCTCAGCCGAAGGCGTGAGACCCTCTCAAGAGAAGAATGCCGCAGTACAGGAGTGGCCTACCCCAAAAAACGTGTAGGATATACCCATCTTCCTGGGACTCACAGGATACTTCCGACGCTTCATAAAAGACTTTACACACATCACAAATCCTCTTCTCGAGCTACTGAAAGGGGTGCCCTCCTGTGCTAAAAACAGGAATGTACAGTGAGGAGAGCGCCAGGAGGAAGCGTTCCTAGCCTTGAAGAAAGCCTTGACGGAGGCCCCCGTACTAGCATACGCTGACTTCACTCAACTGTTCATCTTGCATACCGATGGGAGTCTGCATGGGCTTGGAGCAGTACTGTCGCAGATACAGGATGGGAAAGAACGCGTCACAGCGTACGCGAGTCAGTCTTTGCATGGCTCCGAGAAGAACCCAGATAACTACAGTTCCTTCAAGCTGGAGTTGTTGGCGTTAGTGTGGGCAATGACTGAGAAATTTGCGGAGTAATTGGCTGGCTCTGAAGTTCACGTGCACACTGGTAACAATCCGTTAGCCCATCTGGAGAAAGCGAAGCTCGGGGTGCTAGAATAAGGCTGGGTAGCTCGAATGGCGAAATTTCGGTACAGGAGCAGAGAATACCCATGCTGATGCCCTTTCCCGAGTAAACTATTGTAGGCCAACGCCTAATCGGGATGAAGAGCTGGAGGCTGTGGAAGTCAGGGTTCCCTGCTGTAGTTTTTGGAGTTTGGAGAAGTAACACTTCTTTCTTTGTTTTTAAATAGAGAATAAAATTGTGGAACCTTTTATTGTCCACTGATTAACTTTGAATAGTCTTCTGAGGAGTTCAGTAGTAATGCAGGTGGGTCAGTGACCACCCTCAACATAGCTTAAGTCCATTTGGGGATTGTACATCATTAGAAGCTGTTGCACCCGTCAGCGCTCACCTGGGGTCCTCCTCCTGCCGGCGCCCCCCCTCTCCGCTCTCACGCTGTCCCCTGTCTGGCTTTGCAGGGGTTCGGCGCATCGGAGGTCCGCGCATGCGCGCTCGCCCTTCCTCGGCCTCTGTGCATCCTGGGGGCACGTGACCCGGTGGCTCCGCCCCCATCATGGCGGCACCCACCGGGTATTTCAGCTGGGCGTCTGGACAGGTAAGACGCCTGTTTGTCTTAGCCCATGGTGCCGCTATCCTTGCGCAGCATCACCCTTGGCCATCAGGTCCCCGCGCACCCTCTGTGCTGCGCTCTCCTGTATCTCTGCCTTGGTCCCCGTCTGTAGCCTGCTTCCATGTCTCCCTGTCTCTGCCTACCGTCCTCCTTGGTTCCTCTGTTTCCTCCTCCTGTGTTTCCCTGTGCCGGTCCCTCTCCTGTACCTCTGCCCTATTGTTGCCTGTCTCCTGTATATTACGCTCCTTCCCCTGCCCCGTTCCTTGTCTTATTTCCGAGGCCCAGCCTTTCCTAACCCCCTTCGCTCATCTTCCTTTCAGCTTCTGGTCCCGGTTCCGTCCTGACCCTTCGGGCTTCCTCAGCCTGCCTCCTCTTACTTTGGATCTACTCTACCCCTCGTATACCTTCCCACACTCTGATCTGCTCTCCTGTATTTACCCTGGGTCGTCCCTTTGGTTCCGGCTGTCGTGGTTCCATCTCCCTTGGGCCTGTCCCTAACACTCCCTGTATAGGGGGTGGTCATCACCTCGTCCGCTCGCCCTTGGGGGCTCTGGAGCCACGACCCAGTGGGTCCACTCTCGGGTTTTCTACCTAGAACCCTAACAGAACAAACAGGCCATGGACCCCGCCGGAGCCGCTGCGGTTCAAAAGGAGCTGCTCTTTTTACGGGAGAACCAAACCCGTATCATGACGTTCATGAAGTCCATGGATTCCCGTCTCTCTGCGCTCCAGGCCTCCGACCCGGGGAACGCTTCCCAATTGGCTGGACTGCAACAAGAGCTGGCACAGCAGAGAGATTCCCAGGCCCATATTCTTAGTTACATGGCCTCTATAGACGACCGCTTACACTCCCTGCAGGCGGCCGCCGCGTCTCCCGTCTCAGCTTTGGCTCCTCACCCACCGCCCCGCCTAGCTAGGCCACCTCGTTACAACGGGGACCCCAAGCTGTGTCGGAGTTTCCTGAGACAGTGCCGTCTCCACTTCGAACTCCTGCCCCAGCAATATCCCACTGAGCGGGCCAAGGTGGCTTTTATTGTCTCCCACCTCGAGGGAGACGCTTTGGCATGGGTTAACCCTCTCTGGGAGCAGGATGACCCTGTGGTCTCCCAGTTAAGTACCTTTTTTGAGACGTTTCGTCGAGTATTCAACGGACCGGGCCGTCTGGCCTCTATCACGGAATCCTTGTTCAACCTCCACCAAGGGTCCCAAACCGTGGGTCAATATGCCATCCGGTTTCGGACCCTATCCTCGGATTTGGGGTGGAACAACGAGGCATTGGTAGGGGCCTTCTGGCGAGGTCTCGTGGGTCGTATTAAGGACGAGCTGGCTGGTCGTGATACACCCACCGCCTTAGAGGAACTGATTTCACTGGCTACACGTATCGATCTACGATTCCAGGAACGTGCTCGTGAGAGGAGGCTCCCGCGTTCTTCCCCAGCCGTCCGTGGACCACCCTGCCCTCGATCCGGGATATCCGCTTCAGCTTCTATGCCAGAACCCATGCAGGTAGACCGGCTTAAACTATCGGGACAACGCCGAGAGGAGAGGCGTACCAATGGTCTCTGTTTCTATTGTGGCAGCGACTCCCATCTGGTCCGTGCCTGCCCGGAACGTCCGGAAAACTCCTCCGCCTAGGTCAGGTAAGAGAGGCCTCCCTAGGTGTATGTGATACCTCTCCACCCCTCACTCTGTCCATTTTGTTGCACGTTGGTGGTAAACGTTTTTCTTTGGCGGCCTATGTAGATTCCGGCGCAGCAGGAAATTTTATTAGGCTTAAGGAGGTTCTTAAATTCTCGGTTCCGGTTAAGACCCTAGAAACTCCACGGATCCTCGCTTCCGTGGACGGTAAACCTCTTCAAGAGGCAGTTACCCTAATCACCCAGGAGGTAGAACTCCAGGTAGGGGCCTTGCACAAAGAGAAGATCGCCTTTTATGTCCTGGCGGGCATGTCGCACCCTATTCTTCCCTGGTTACGGGCCCACGAGCCTACCTTAGACTGGCATAAGGGCCATATCCTGCACTGGGGAGCGTCCTGTGGGGCGGGGTGTCTGCTGCCGGTGCGTCCCGTGGGTGGTTCCCGTTCCCTTCCCCTGGTCCCCGGGTTGCCCATCGCTTACAGCTCTTTTTCGGACTTCTTTAGCAAGAAGGAGGCCGAGAACCTCCCGCCGCACCAACCCTACGATTGCCCCATCGACCTCGTCCCTGGAGCTATCCCTCCGAGGGGTAGGATTAATCCGCTCTCGCCAGCAGAGACGCAAGCCATGTCTGAGTACGTTCAGGAGAACTTGGCCAGGGGTTTCATACGGAAGTCTTCCTCTCCTGCGGGCGCA
Organism: Dendrobates tinctorius; assembly: GCF_039654945.1. NCBI lineage: Eukaryota > Metazoa > Chordata > Amphibia > Anura > Dendrobatidae > Dendrobates > Dendrobates tinctorius. The sequence goes on from NW_027361707.1 coordinate 17,843,826, forward strand.
GGCTTCTTCTTTGTCAAGAAGAAGGACGGGTCACTCCGCCCGTGCATCGACTACAGAGGTTTAAACAGCATCACGATAAAGAACAAGTACCCGTTGCCCCTCATCCCCGAACTCTTTGATCGCCTTAGAGGAGCCCAGATATTTACCAAACTTGATCTCCGAGGAGCCTATAACTTGGTCCGAATTCGCGCTGGGGATGAGTGGAAGACCGCGTTCAATACGCGTGACGGTCACTACGAGTACCTTGTTATGCCTTTTGGCCTCTGCAATGCACCTGCAGTATTCCAGGAACTCGTCAACGATATTTTTCGAGACCTCCTCTATTCCTGTGTCGTGGTTTACCTTGACGACATCCTTGTCTTCTCCCCGGATCTCTCTACCCATCGGCGGGACGTTCGGCAAGTGTTGCTACGTCTTAGGGAGAACCACCTGTTTGCCAAGTTGGAGAAATGCGTCTTCGAGCAACCGTCCCTGCCGTTTCTAGGATACATCATTTCGAGGTCTGGTCTGAAGATGGATCCTGAGAAAGTGTCCGCTGTCCTGAACTGGCCTCGTCCCCTTGGACTCAAAGCCATCCAACGCTTCCTCGGCTTTGCTAATTATTATAGGCAATTTATTCCTCACTTCTCCACCTTAACCAAGCCTATCTCTGTCCTCATACGCAAAGGGGCAAAACCCCACCTCTGGCCTCCTAAGGCAGAGGACGCCTTTCAAGCTTTGAAGAAGGAATTCTCTATAGCGCCTGTTCTCCACCGTCCGGATGCCGATAGACCCTTTATTCTTGAGGCCGACGCATCATCTGTTGGAGCTGGAGCAGTTCTCCTGCAAAAAACCTCCACTGGTCGGACTGTCACATGTGGATTTTTCTCTAAAGCCTTTTCCCCGCCCGAGCGCAATTATTCCATTGGGGACAAGGAACAACTTGCGATAAAACTGGCTTTAGAGGAATGGCGTTACCTTCTCGAAGGAGCTGTCCATCCCTTCACCATATTTACCGACCACAAGAATCTGGCCTACGTCCAGTCTGCTCAAAGGCTCAACCCCCGGCAAGCCAGATGGTCCTTATTCTTTGGACGCTTTGATTTCGAGCTCCACTTTCGGCCGGGTAATAAAAATACCAAAGCAGATGCGCTATCGAGGTCATTCCTCCCTTGCGGATGAGGAGGAGGGTCCTGCTCACATCATTGATCCAGCGAAGGTCGTCACTTTAGCTCCTCTAATTTGGTTAATCCACCACCAGGCAAGACCTTGGTATTGGACCATGACAAAGTAAGGATTCTGCGTTGGGGGCACTCCTCTAAAGTCGCCGGGCATGCTGGAGCCAAAAGGACTCTGTCTCTCATCTCCCACCACTATTGGTGGCCATCGCTCCGCCAGGACGTCTTGGAGTTCACCGCTTTGTGTCCCTCCTGCGCCCAAAATAAAGTTCCAAGACAGTTACCCTCTGGTCTCTTACATCTGTTGCCTATACCTTCGGTCCCTTGGAGCCATATCGCCATGGATTTTATCACGGATCTACCTCCATCCTCCGGCTGCACTGTCATTTTGGTGGTGGTGGACCGTTTTTCCAAGATGGCCCATTTTATCCCTCTGCCTGGCCTGCCTTCGGCACCCGAGTTGGCAAAGATCTTCTTGCAACATATTTTCCGACTTCATGGTTTTCGCCAGCACATCGTGTCTGACCGTGGTGTTCAATTCACCTCCCATTTCTGGAGAGCCCTCTGCGGCTCAATGAAGGTAGCCCTAGATTTCTCTTCTGCCTGCCACCCGCAGTCCAACGGTCAAGTGGAGCGAATCAACCAGGTGTTAACCTCTTATCTTCGGCATTTTTCTAATGCACACCAGAGCAACTGGGTCTCGCTGCTTCCTTGGGCTGAATTCGCCCACAACAATCACCCCAACGAATCCTCTTCTAAGTCCCCCTTTTTTGTGGTTTTCGGACAGCACCCGGGCATTCCCCTTCCCGTTTCCCCCGCCTCGGGCGTGCCGGCGGCAGACTCCTTGTCCTCAGAATTCTCTAAAATTTGGGAGGAGACAAAAGGGGCCCTTGAGAGAGCTAGCGATCGGATGAAGAGGTAAGCCGACAAGAAACGCCTTGACGCTCCCCCTTATCAGGCGGGCGATAAGGTCTGCCTATCCTCGCGTTTCGTTCGCCTTAAGATCCCCTCTTATAAATTGGGTCCACGTTATATTGGTCCTTTTGAGATTTTGAGTCGCATCAACGACGTGGCCTATAAACTAAAGCTACCTGCCTCTCTTCGAATTCCCAATACCTTCCACGTCTCGCTCCTCAAACCCACAGTATTTAATCGCTTTCACCCAGCCTCCTCCCGCGCCCCTCAACCTAGCACCGCAGAAGACATCTTTGATGTCAAGGACATCTTGGCAAAGAAGACCGTCAGGGGTAGGACCGTTTTTCTTATTGATTGGAAAGGGTTCGGTCCTGAGGAGAGGTCGTGGGAACCCCGAGAAAACATCAATGCCCCTCATATCATGAGAAAATTCTTGTCCCGCCTTAAGAGGGAGGGGAGTAAGAGAGGGGGTACTGTTGCACCCGCCAGCGCTCACCTGGGGTCCTCCTCTTGCCGGCGCCCCCCTCTCCGCTCTCACGCCGTCCCCTGTCTGGCTTTGCAGGGGTTCGGCGCGTCGGAGGTCCGCGCATGCGCGCTCGCCCTTCCTCGGCCTCTGTGCATCCTGGGGGCAAGTGACCCGGTGGCTCTGCCCCCATCATGGCGGCGCCCACCGGGTATTTCAGCTGGGCGTCTGGACAGGTAAGACGCCTATTTGTCTTAGCCCGTGGCGCCGCTATCCTTGCGCAGCGTCACCCTTGGCCATCAGGTCCCCGCGCACCCTCTGTGCTGCGCTCTCCTGTATCTCTGCCTTGGTCCCCATCTGTAGCCTGCTTCCGTGTCTCCCTGTCTCTGCCTACCGTCCTCCTTGGTTCCTCTGTTTCCTCCTCCTGTGTTTCCCTGTGCCGCTCCCTCTCCTGTACCTCTGCCCTATTGTTGCCTGCCTCCTGTATATTACGCTCCTTCCCCTGTCTCATTCCTTGTCTCATTTTTCAGGCCCAGCCTTTCCTAACCCCCTTTCGCTCATCTTCCTTTCAGCTTCTGGTCCCGGTTCCGTCCTGACCCTTCGGGCTTCCTTCGCCTGCCTCCTGTTACTTTGGATCTACTCTACCCCTCGTATACCTTCCCAAACTCTGATCTGCTCTCCTGTATTTACCCTGGGTCGTCCCTTTGGTTCCGGCTGTCATGGTTCCATCTCCCTTGGGCCTGCCCCTAACATTCCCTGTATAGGGGGTGGTCATCACCTGGTCCGCTCGCCCTTGGGGGCTCTGGAGCCACGACCCATAGGGTCCACTCTCGGGTTTTCTACCTAGAACCCTAACAGAAGCCATGCTGAAATCTCTTGGGCATGAGGGGTGAATCGCATGAAGCGAAGCAAGGTGCACTCCTCTTCTTTTCATATGTGTGCTGCATACAGGGCCGGTGTCATTACCCAGCACACCCAGGTAATTGCCAGGTCTCTGAACAAGCGGAGGGTCCACTCACCATCGAGGACACTGGCACGCATTGGGGAGCCGGTGGCAGCGCCAACAAGTGGGCCACCCCACGCATGCTCAGGGCTCCGGCACTTGCAGTACTTACCTCTCCCTGTGCCTCCGCAAGTGCAGCGTCTTCTGCGTTTTCACACTCTGTGAGTTCTCAAGGCAGAGGGCGCGATGATGTCACTACTGTGCACCCTCTGCTCTGAGCAGTCACAGTGCAGAAAGCTGGAAGACGCCGACTCTGAGGAGTCTGGACCTGCGGCAGCAAGGAGAGATATTTGATTTTTTTAAGTATGGAGCAATGTATGGGGCTCATACTGTTTGGAGCATTATATAGGGCCCATTCTGTATGTGGTATTAAACCCTTTCTGATAATAATATATCCCTGTGCCCTGGGCCTATCTGACCAAGGATGTATTATTATGACATTGTGATCACCCGTGCACACGGAACGTTCACACACCACTCCCGGCATTTTAACCCCCTAAATGCTGCGATCAAAAGCAATTGCAGCATTCCAGGAGCGGGCAGAGGGCTGATAGCTCTTCTGCCTTTGGATCGAAGACCCTGCGGTGTGGCGCGACCCGATGTCGTCATGACCCAATAAAAAATAAATAAATAAAAAAACAAGGCAAAAAAACAATGCTTTATCGTCATATTGTTGAACTAAAAAAGTGGAATAAAAACGTAATAAAAAAACGGGTATAAATAAACATGGTACCACTGAAAATGTCATCTTGTACCACAAAAATCAAGCTGCCTTACAGCTCCATCAGCAAAAAGATTAAAAAGTTATAGCTCTCAGAATAAAGCGATGCAAAAAAAATTTATTTTGTCTATGAAATAGTTTTTATTGTGTAAAAGCGACAAAACAAAAAAAACGTTATAAATGTGATATCACTATAATTGTACTGACCCGAAAAATAAAACTGCCTTATCAATTTTACCACACACGGAACAGCATAACCCCCCCCCAAAAAAAAAAAACCCTGAATTGCTGGTTTTTGTTCATTCTGCCTCCCAAAAAACGGAATACTAATCAGTCAAACAACAACGTCATGTGCCCAAAAATGGTACCAGTAAAAACGTTGACTCGTCCTGCAAAAAACAAGCCATCACATGACCTTGTGGTCCAAAATATGGAAAAATTATAGCTCTCAAAATATGGTGATTATGGTGATACAAAAACTATTTTTTGCAATAAAAACGGTCTTTTAGTGTGTGACAGCAGCCAAACATAAAAACCTGATATACATCTGGTATCTCTGTAATCGCACCGACCCAAAGAATAAATGATAAATCAAACCAATTCTTTACCTGCTGTTAATTTTTTCATTTGGCCTCCTAAAGATCGCAGTAAGGCTAGGCGCACATTTATTCTGTGCCCTGCGCTGAGCGCTTACACCAGGGTTTCCGTGTAAATGTCTGAAATATGTGATTCAGACAGAACCCCTGGTGGAGATTCCCTATAATTAGGCAGATGGAGGCAGTGTGGATGCTGTCTGACCTGTGATCCAGCGGTGTTTGTCCTTTGAGGCTGTGTGCACACGATGCGGATATCCAGCGGATCCGCAGCGGATTTTACCGCGCAGAAACGTTGCATATCCGCATTGTGATGTACAGTAGCCTTAAAATCAATGAAAAAAAAAAACGCTGTGCAGACGCTGCGGATTTTTCCGCGTGGTTTTCCTGCGGTACAGAATCCGCAGCATGTTACTTCTTTTGTGCGGTTTTCCATCTCCCCTGTCACCAAATCTGCAGGGGGAGGACCGCAGTGGAAAACCGCACAAAAACCGCAAGAAAACCGCAGGAAAAATGGAAGAAATCCGCAGGAAAAATGCAGGTCTTTGACCTGCGGATTTCTTCCATTCTGCGCGGAAAAATCCGCAGGGCCAAAAGCTCCGTCTGCACTCAGCCTTAGGATTGCATAAAAGTGCTGTCAGCCACAGTTTTGTGCACGTCTGAAAAGAAGGATATCGCTAAACAAAGGCCAGAGTAACTCTGCTGCCTCATTATAGTGAATGGATCCCTCGGGGGTTTCATCTGAATCATAACACTCAGAGATTTAGATGCAAACGCTAAAGTAAGTGCTCAGCATAGAGCGTCAGATAAATGTGATCCCAAACGATATTTAAAATGTTCCCAATAAAAGCTTCAACTCAATCCACAAAAAAAGTCCTCACTCAGGAAGGTCATCTGTTAATGGAAATAGAGGGGGCTTCCACGTTACTGGTAATACAAAGTCTCTGGATAAGCAAAATGGCTACTCACCCACCAAAAGAAATTCAGCAAATTCTGCGCTCTCAAATACAAATCCACCCCCCCTTCTGATCCCCACAGTATACCTAAACCACATAATGTGTCCACATTTGCCATTTCTGAAGTGGTGAGAGCCCGCCTAACTTATGGGTGCATGTCTCCAGAAGCATGAACTTGGCATAATGTGCTGGTCACTACAGCGTACTGGTCACTACAATGGCAGTTTTCAATTTTCACTTGGCAACATTCATTGCTGCTTGTTTCTGGAAAATACCCATGGAGTCAAAATCGTCACTACATATGTAGATAAATTCCCCTAGGGGTATACAGTTTCCAAAATGGGGTCACTTGAGAGGGGATTCTGCTCTTCTAGCAATTAGGGGCTCTGTATATGGAGTCCGCAAGCTGTTCTAGGAAAATCTGCACTCCAGGAGGCAAATAGCGCTCCATTCCTCCCGATTCTCTCCGTATGGCTAAGTAGTACTGTACAGCCACATATGGGGTATTGCCACGATCAGTAGAAATTGTGGGACAAATTTTGTTGCCATTTTTACCCACTTCTTGTGTTATAATGTAAAATCTGGGGCTAAAACTAAATTTTGGTGGTAAAAATGTAGTTAGTTTTTCTTCACTGCCCAATGGTATAAAATTCTGTGACACAGTCATGGTGTCAATATGATCACTGAACCCCTAGATGAATTCATTGAGAGGTGTACTTCGTAAAATGGGGTCACTTATGGGGGTTCTGCTGTTCTGGCACCTCATGGGCTATCCCCGTGGGTCATGGCACCTGCAAATCATAACAGTAAAAACTGGCGCTCCTTGCCTTCTGAGCTTTGCACTGTGCCTGAAAAATATTTCCTGATTACAGGTAGGGCATTGGCACTCAGGAAAAAAATGGACCTTAGTTTGTTGTAAAAAAAATTCTATTAGCCCTTAGAAAAATTAAAAACGTGGGCTAAAATAACATTTTAGTGGAAAAATGTAATTTATTCTTTCTTCTCCGCTCAGTGGTATAAAATTCTGTGAGGCATATGTGGTGTCAATATGATCGCTGCACCCCTAAATGAATTCATTGGGGAGTGTAGTTTATAAAATGACTTCGCATATAGATAGTTTCTGTAGTTTTGGCACCTCAGGGGCTCTGCCAATGAGACATGGCACCCTCAAACCGTTCCAGCAAAATCTTAACTCCAATACGGCGCCTCTTTGATTCTGAGCTTTGCACTGTGCCTCAAAAGTAGTGTTCCCCCACATATGGGGTATCGATGTGCTCAGGAGAAATAGCACAACAAATTGTATTATTCTATGGTGTAATTTCTCCTGTTACCCTTATGAAAATGCAAAATTTGAGGTCAAAATAACATTTTTGTGGGGAATATGTGATTTTTTTTTATTTTCACGGCTCAATGTTATAAATTTCTGTGAAGAACCTGGGGGTTCAAGGTGCTCACCACACATCAAAATACATTCCTTGATGGGGTTTAATTTCCACAATGGGGTCACCTTCCACTGTTTAGGCACATCAGAGACTCTCTAAATGAGGTAGAACGTCCACTAATGATTCCAGGAAATTTTACATTAAAAAAAAAAAGTCAAATGACGCTCCTTCCTTTCCGAGCCCTGCCATGCGCCCAAACAGTAGTATTCTCCATCATTGGGTATCAGCGTACTCAGGAGAAATTGCACAACAAATTGTATGGTGCATTTTCTCCTGTTCCCCATATGAAAATGCAATATTTTGTGCTAAAAACATATTTGTGGGGAAATTTTTTTACTATTATTTTTACGACTCAACGTTATAAACTTCTTTGAAGCACCTGAGGGTTAAATGTGCTCACCACACATCTAGATCAGTTTCCTGAGGGGTCTAGTTTCCATAATGGTATCAATTGTAGGGGATTTTCATTGTTTAGGCACATCAGGGGCTCTCCAAACGCGACATGGCATCCGCCAATTGTTCCAGCAAATTTTGCCAAAAGTCAAATGGCACTCCTTCCCTTCTGAGTCTGCTGTGTGCCCAAACAGTGGTCTTCTCCCTCATATGAGGTATCGGCATGCTTAGAAGAAATTGCACAACAAATTTTGGGGTACATTTTTTCCTGTTTACCCTTGTCAAAATGAAAAAAATTAGATTTGAAGTGAATTTTTTGTGAAAAGAAGTTATATGTTCATTTTATTTTTTTTACAAAAAAAAATTGGAGCGCCTTGAGGGGTGCGGTTTTTAGAATGGTGTCACTTTTGGGTATCTTCTATCTAGACCCCTCAAAGTGACTTCAAATGTGATGTGGTCCCTAAAAAAAGTGGTTTTGTAAATTTTGCTGGAAAAATGAGAAATCGCTGGTCAACTTTTAACCCTTAAAACTTCCAAAACAACAAAAAAAACTTTGGTTCCAAAATTGTGCTGATGTAAAGTAAACATGTGAGAAATGTTATTTATTAACTATTCTGTGTGACATATCTCTATGATTTAAGGGCATGAAAATTCAAAGTTGAAAAATTGCAAAATTTTCCAAATTTTTGCCAAATTTCTGTTTTTTTTTCACAAGTAAACGCAAATCATACCGAAGGAATTTTACTATTGTCATGAAGAACAATATGTCATGAAAAAAAGAATCTAAAAATGACTGGGATCCATTGAAGCTTTCCAGAGTTATTACCTCATAAAGTGACAGTAGTCAGAATTGTAAAAATTGGGCAGGTCATTAACGTGCAAACCACCCTCGGGGGTAAAAGGGTTAAATGAGGCCCATTCTGAATGGAGTATTATATGGGGCCCATTTTGTAAGGAGCAATATATAAGGCCTATTCTGTATGTATGTAAGGAGTCTCACTTTCATGAGAACAAAACTTTTTATCATCCAGTTTCCTCAGAGCATATTCCATGTTTTTCTCGCAAATAAACTCCACATGTAATTGACGAGAACCGACCCGTATCCATTATGTCCATACACATGGCTTCCTCCTCATTCCGTAGTTCCTAAATTAAATCCAATGGAGTGTCTGTGGCCTGGCATTCAATCCTTTGAAGCTGGCACAGCTCCTGTAGTTGCCATTTCTTGTAGTGGTAATACATTCACTCTTCCCAAGGCAGAGCTGGTGAGGTTGGACGTAGTGGCATCAGAAACCTGCTGTGTAAGCCTCACTTAGGGTCTGCCTGGTCTGTATGCCTCCCCGGTTGTGGAGCCTTTGGACAATATCTAAGAACACTAGTTCCCTGCAGCTCCCCTGGATCCGCCGGGCTGAGTATTATCCCACTGCTACCACCAAAATGTGGAGACACGGGATCAGTGGGTGCTCTTGTCCACTAGCCTAAACTGCATGGACCAAGGAATATGCCACTGAACGGCTGCTCTCCTTTTACCGTGGTCATAATACTTCTCAGACAACACAGGGTGAAGGCAAAACAGTGTGGCAATACTTTACTGATCCACAAAAAAGACAAATAACACATACAACAGTCCCAGCAAAATATCCAAGATTGTGGAAATTACAGAGTCTCACCCTTCCACTGACTCGCTGGGATAAAAGCTGTTGAGCTTCCACGGCCGACTACTCCCACCTGTGACATGCAGAGATAGGAGGTATCCAGAAGCTTAGAAAGCTGACAGTCCATTGAAGCACAAGACCAGGTGACCGGAGGGTCACAACCTAGCTTCTCCAAACATCTCCTTGAAGCCGGGTGACCATTGGGTCCTAATCCTGTCTTTTCCAAACGTATGCATGGGGCTCAGGTGACTGGTGGGTCCAAATCCTGACTACCCCAAATGTACCATAGGGCTCAGATGACCGGAGGGTCCAAATTCTGACTAGTGTAAATGTATCCATGGTTTCAATGATGGTCATTGGAGCAGATCTGTATTCTTTCAGCCAAGGCCGTGGTCCCCTAATCTGGCAACCTGTAGAATGTCAAATCTGTGTCCCTCGTGATGGAGCCATGATCTGGATGCTATCCTGTAGAGTGTTCCTGGTCATGGTTTTGTAAAGAGCCTCTGGTCCTTTGGATCTCTGGATCTTTGGCTGATCTGTTACAGCGGCATATCTCACTTATATAGTTCACAACTATTGTCCTTCAAGCAATTGAACATAGGCCAATATAGTTTATCCTTCAATGTTTGCAAGTCAGCAAACTGCATAGCCTGGCATAATGTGTAATCAAAAAATCAGTAAACATCATTGTTTAGTGACCCTGCATCCCTGTTTTGCAAAGATAATAGTACCAAAAACTGTATGAGCTGATATGAGAGGTAAATAACAACCATTCATCAATTTAGAAATATCAATTCAACCTACAAGAAGAATCAACATACAGAAAACAGTCTATGCCTCCTGGCTTACTGAAAATAGATGTCTGGATAATTACCACATGTACACACCAAACAACAGTCGTTAATAACTCCTCTAGCTCTCCTTCTCACACCAACTCCTTTCCCTCTGTGAGCCATGCAGCAATAAAGCTAGCTCTGATGAGGATTAGTAGCAGAGCACATATTATATAGGGAAAAGGAGTGGGTAACAGAGCACAGCAGAGAACCGGGATTTCCAACATGGCCGATTAACCCCTGTTCTGCCAGAAGAAATAAACACATTTAATATGATGAAGTGCTTCTCAGCGCCGGAATAGGAGCAATCAGATTTCGGGCTCTGCTCTGTTGCATTAACCCTGTGACACATTAGCAGACACCATGTCGCGTTTGAAGAGCCCCTGATGTGCCTAAACAGTCGAAATCCCCAACAAGTGATCCCATTTTAGGAACTAGACTCCTCAAGGAATGCATCCAGATGTGTGGAGAGCACCTTGAACAACCAGATGCTTCACAGAGATTTATAACATAGAGCTGTGAAAAAAAATCACGTTTTCACACAAAAATGTTCTTTTAGCCCCAAATTTGATATTTTCACAAGGGTAACAGGAGAAAATGGACCCCAAAGTTTGTTGTGCAATTTCTCCTGCGTACGCAGATATGTGGGGGAAAACTACTGTTTGGGTGCACGGAAGAGCTCAGCAAAGAAGGAGTAATATTTTGGGAAGTAGACTGTGATGAAATGATCTGCGGCTGTCATGTTATGTTTGGAGAGCCCCTGATATGCCTAAATAATGGAAACCCCCACAAGTGACCCCATTTTTTAAACTAAACCCCTCAAGGAATTTACCTACATGTGTGGTGAGCACCTTGAATTCACAAGTGCTTCAGAAAATTTGACAATGTTAATCAGTGAAAATGCATAAAAAAATATTTTTTCCCACACAAATGTTGTTTTAGCCCCAAATTATTTAATTCTCACAATCACAGAAGGAGAAAATGGACATCAAAATTTGTTCTGCAATTTCTCCTGAGTACACTGATACCCCATATGTGGTCAAAAACAACTTTTGAGGCACACTGCAAAGCTCAGAAGGGAAGAAGTGACATATTGGAGTTCAAATTTTTCTGGACTGGTCTGAGAGTAATTGACACATTGACAGGGCCCCTGAGGTGTCGGAACTGCAGGAACACCCATAAATGACCCCATTTTACAAACTATACCTCTCAATGAGTTCATCTAGGGGTGCAGTGATCATATTGACCCCACAGGTGTGTCATAAAATTTTATAGCATTGGGCAGGGAAGAACAAATAATTACAATAATTACAATTTTACCACCAAAAGCCCCAGATTTCACATTTTCACACTAGGAAAAAATGGCACTAAAATTTGTCCAACAATTTCTGTTGAATGTAGAAATACCCCAGATGTGGTTGTAGAGAACTGCTTAGCCACACGGAAAGACTTGGGAGAGACGAAGCGCTATTTGCCTTGTGGAGCGCAGATTTTCCTAGAATAGTTTGCGGACTCCATAAACAGAGCCCCTAAGTGCTAGAAGAGCAAAATCCCCCCTCAAGTGATCCCAATTTGGAAATTATACCCTTTGAGAATTTAGCTACAGGTGTAGTGACAATTTTGACTCCATGGGTGTTTTCCAGAAACAAGCAGCAGTGGATATTGCTGAGTGAAAATTGCAAACTGCCGTTGTGTTGTAGTGCTCAGTACGTTGTAATGCCCAGTACGTTATGCCCAGCTCATGCTTCTGGAAACATGCATCCGTAAATTAGGTGGGTTCTCATTGCTACAGAAATGTCAAACATGTGGGCGCTAAATGCTGTTTAGACACACTGGGGCTCAGAAGGGAGCGCAGAATTTGCTGAATTTCATTTAGGGGTCGAGGAGCCATTTTACTTTTCTAGAGCCTTTGTGCTACCAGTAACGTGGAAGCCCACTATATTTCTGTTGTCAGATGACAGACCTGAGTGGGTACTTGCTTTTTTGTGGATTGAGTTGAAGCTTTGGTTAGGAACATTTTACATAACATTTGGGATCACATTTATCCGGCGCTCTACGCTGAGCACTTACATTGTGGTTTCCATCTAAATCTACGAGTCACGTGATTCAGATGAAACCCCTGAGGGATCCAATCACTATAATGAGACAGCAGTTACCCTGGATTGTGTCTGGCCTTTGTTCCTCGGTGTCCTTCTTTTCAGAAGAGCACAAAACTGTGGCTGACAGCACTTTTATGGAATCATAAAAAGATGGACACCGCCGGATGACAGGTCAGACGGCGTCCACAGTGCCACCATCTGCCTCATTATAGGGAATCTTCTGCCTGGGGTTCAGTCTGAATCACATATTTCAGAGATTTACACTTAAACCTTGGTGTACACGCTCAGCGCAGAGCGAGGGATAAATGTGCGCCAAGCCTCACTGCGATCTTGGGGAGGCAGAATGAACAAATCAACAGCTGGTAAAGAATTGTTTTTATTTATTTTTTACGCCGTTCCTCGTGCGACATGTGATATGGCGACTTTATTCTTGGGTCGGTGCGATTACAGCGGTACCAGATTTATATCGGGTTTGTATGTTCGGCTGCTGTCACACACTACTTTTTAGTGAAAAACAAGTTTTTGCATCGTCATTTTTTGTTACAATTTTTCTATATTTCGGCCGACAATCATGTGATGGCTTGTTTTTTACGGGATGAGTTAACGTTTTTATTGGTGCAATTTTTGGGCAAATGACATTTTTTGATTGTTTTCTATTCTGATTTTTGGGAGGCAGAATGAACAAAAACCAGCAATTCAGGTATTGTTTTTTGTTATTTCTTATGCCATTCCGTGTGTGGTAAAATTAATACCGCAGTTTTATTCTTCGGGTAAGTATGATTGCAGCAATGTCACATTTATTTCTTTTTTATGCTTTGACGCTTTTATACCATAAAAACTATTTCACAGAAAAAAAATTTTGCTTTGATCACTTTATTCTGAGACCTATAACTTTATTATTTTTCAGCTGATGGAACTGTATGGCGGCTTGTTTTTTTGTGGGACAAGATGACGTTTTCAGAGATTCCATTTTTATTCATGTCCGTCTTTTTATCACGTTTTATTCCATTTTTTGTTTGGTGATATGATGATAAAGCATTGTTTTTTGCCTCTTTTTTATGGTGTTCACTTAAGGGGTTATCTAGTGGGACGGTTTTATAGGTGCACTTTTTTGTTTATTTTTGTTTTTACATGAATAAATGTATTTATTGGATTAATATATTTTTATTCATTATTTTGTGATTTTTTTTTTTGCAAAAAATATATATTTTTTTATTTTTTTGCATTGTCCCAGTATGGGCATCAACTTTCCACTGCCCTGATCACTCATACTAATAATGCTTTTGTATCGCAGGGCATTAGATCAACGTCTCGCACATAGAGAAGAGGCTTGTCAGCTCCTGCACTGTGCAGAGCAGATTACAGACCACCATCCCTGGATGACCCTGCTGCCATCTTTTGGCCCGGGGTCACCATCGAGACCATCGGCACAACACAATCGCATCAATATTGCTGTCACTATTGATAGCGACATCAGAGGGGTTAAACTCCCATGAACGGTGCTAGCACAATCGGTGTGCGTTGCTCCATGGTATCAGCTCTCTTATAGAGCTGACACCGGCATTTTATCACAGCGGCACTCAGCGTGAGCTCATACGATTCTCAGGAATTATATGTATGGCGATTTACGGGAACACAGGTCCCGCGGTGCCGTACATATACGGAGAATGTCGGGAAGGGGTTAAAGGGTTATTCCCATCTTCATGGGTGGATATTGTCCGGCAGTGCTTGTAAATACAAGCAATTTTTTTTTTCATTTTCCGCTAAAATTTTCAGCCGTTCTTGACATATTAACACTTTTGTTTGCAGCTTGGTGCCTTGGAGACCGACCACCGCTGCTAAACAGAAGAACCTGCGTGGCGCTTACAAGCTCTTTTCTAAGCAGAGTAGCATAGTAAGCAATCAATTATCTTCCAAGACCATGGGGGATAACGTCTACTGCAGCAATGACAGCCGGGCACGGACACCCGGGGGGTTAATGCCGGCGGCCGGATGGAATATCACGGGCCGGTAATGCAGTTACGTTCTATGTTTAGAACGTTGTGGATTCAGCATGCTGCTCGGGCCAGGCCAAAGTAATGGATCGCCGCCCCGCCCCGCAGCAGCTCGTATGAGTCATCCCGCTGGCGGTTGATTAGTCAGCCTGGACAGTGCAGGCAGCTGTAAAGAAGGTGGAAGTAATGTGTGTGGATGGCAGCAGCTCCCTGACAGCCCGGATCCAGCACTGACCCTGCAGGGAGGACATCCAGGGGCCGCAGGAAGGCGACAGCGCATCTGCTGCAGACCAGCTGGTGAGGATGAGGGCTGCCTGCGAGGGGCCGCACCAGGCCCTGCTGAGGCAATGCTGCTGCTGGATGGCCCCTGTTGTGTATGTGCCCCATGCTTGGAGGTAGACTCCTAAAACCGATGCATTCTTGGTTTGGGGAGGGGGCCTGGGGTGTAAAGACCCTTCCACCCTCTGTGCTAAATTCTGAGGAGCTGTTCTTGTCATAGTCATTACTGCAGGCATCCTGTGGCCTTTACAGCTGTTACATGGCACCCAGCTTGCTCAGGCTCCTGAATGGCATCTCTGCCTAGTCCTGCAATCAGCCAGGATCAGGGAGGTGGCAGTGTATGATGAGCAGGCAGGTGTGATCTGCACATTGCTGGGGTTGTGATCACTCCCAGGACCAGGGGGGCACAGAGGGTCTTCTTGGCCCATATGTAAAACCAGCACAAGCCCTGTGATAGGAGAATTGTCATTGTGGCCATGGCCTGTGTAATGTGATGCCGCAGCCCTGTAGGGACTGTAATGTCACCTCCCTAGTAAGATGCCTTATTAATGATCAGTTCAGCGCTGCCTCCCTCCCCCACCTTCATGTGATTGACAGATTGGGTGTGACCCGTCAGTCACCTACAGGGTGCAGCGATGGCTCCGGACTAGTCTCATCTCTGGCTATGGTTCCCTTCCGGCTCTTCAAACTATGTCTTCTTTGAGACGCTGCAGCCTTTCAGAGAAAGGAAATATATATATATCTGGCTGCAATCACCCATCCAGGCTCTGGTTCTTGTTGTTTGGCATAGTTTTTCCTTTAAAAAGGAACCTGTGCTTTGCCCACTCTCCCCAGGTCCAGTGCTGAGTCTCCACCTCTATTCCCGATCTCTCGCTGACGACACGACAGCTGCAGCTAATAACTGAGCTCCATGGCTCCGATCCTGAGCCGCAGAGCTTACAGATTGGCTGCAGGGCTGTCATTGTGGCTTCAACGCTGCAGACAATCACCAGCAGTGATGGGAAACTCTATGCTTGACTCGGCGAGGCTGAGAAAAACGCCGTTTGTTCTTATATATTTTTCCTTTAATATTCTTCTTCTCCAGCTCTGCTGTGCCGGCGTTCCCTACAGTGATCACATGCCGTGTATCATTCACGTAATCGCTTCATAAAGTTTAATGACAGGGGACAGAGTTGTCAGCATGCTAAGGGTTAAGTCCACACATAGACTTTCTCTTCTGCATTTTTTTTTTGCTAAGGTCTGCATTGAAAAGGCAGAAATCCTCTTAGAAAAAAAAAAATTCCACAATTTGGCCATGTCTGATCATGCCGTAAAAACACAGCAAGCCGTCCTGCCTGAGAGCTGTAGATGTAGCAGAGTTCAGATTGTCATTTAACTGCTTTTAGTGTGGATAGTAACGTCCTGAGCGCACAGTGATTTTTTTTTTCTTTTAATTTTTTAATATCTAATATATAAAGCTCAAGTGTGTGTGTGTGTGTGTCCGGGATGTCGCAGGTGCAGCCACAAAATTTGGCACAGTCACACGTCTGGACCCCGAGAGCGTCCTAGGGTATGTTGTGAGGCGAAATTTTAACCCTGCGCGTTCCAATTCACCAAACAATTTTGCCCTATCTACATAATGGGGAAAAAAATGTGTATCAAGCCCCGCCCCTCTTTATGATGTCACAATGGTTGCCATGGCGACGCTGATGTCATCATAGGTTGCAAGCCCCGCCGCTCATTATGATGTCTTAATGGTCGACTATGGGATGGAGGATATGTATGATGGGTATATGGGCACGGGACTATGGGATGGAGGATGTGTGATGGGTATATGGGCATGGGACTATGGGATGGAGGATATGTATGATGGGTATATGGGCACGGGACTATGGGATCGTGGATATGTATGATGGGTATATGTGCACGGGACTATGGGATGGAGGATATGTATGACAGGTATATGGGCACGGGACTATGGGATGGAGGATGTGTGATGGGTATATGGGCACTGGACTATGGGATGGAGGATATGTATGATGGGTATATGGGCACAGGACTATGGGATGGAGGATATGTATGATGGGTATATGGGCACGGGACTATGGGATGGCGGATGTGTGATGGGTATATGGGCATGGGACTATGGGATCGTGGATATGAATGATGGGTATATGTGCATGGGACTATGGGATGGCGGATGTGTGATGGGTATATGGGCACGGGACTATGGGATGGAGGATATGTATGATGGGTATATGGGCACGGGACTATGGGATCGTGGATATGAATGATGGGTATATGGGCACGGGACTATGGGATGGAGGATATGTATGATGGGTATATGGGCACGGGACTATGGGATGGAGGATATGTATGATGGGTATATGGGCACTGGACTATGGGATGGAGGATATGTATGACGGGTATATGGGCACGGGACTATGGGATGGAGGATATGTATGATGGGTATATGGGCACTGGACTATGGGATGGAGGATATGTATGATGGGTATATGGGCACTGGACTATGGGATGGAGGATATGTATGATGGGTATATGGGCACTGGACTATGGGATGGAGGATATGTGTGATGGGTATATGGGCACGGGACTATGGGATGGAGGATATGTGTGATGGGTATATGGGCACTGGACTATGGGATGGAGGATATGTATGATGGGTATATGGGAATGGGACTATGGGATGGAGGATATGTATGATGGGTATATGGGCACTGGACTATGGGATGGAGGATATGTATGATGGGTATATGGGCATGGGACTATGGGATGGAGGATATGTGTGATGGGTATATGGGCACTGGACTATGGGATGGAGGATATGTATGATGGGTATATGGGCATGGGACTATGGGATGGAGGATATGTATGACGGGTATATGGGCATGGGACTATGGGATGGAGGATATGTATGACGGGTATATGGGCATGGGACTATGGGATGGAGGATATGTATGACGGGTATATGGGCATGGGACTATGGGATGGAGGATTTGTATGATGGGTATATGGGCATGGGACTATGGGATGGAGGATATGTATGATGGGTATATGGGCACGGGACTATGGGATGGAGGATATGTATGATGGGTATATGGGCACTGGACTATGGGATGGAGGATGTGTGATGGGTATATGGGCACTTGACTATGGGATGGAGGATGTGTGATGGGTATATGGGCACTGGACTATGGGATGGAGGATGTGTGATGGGTATATGGGCACGGGCCTATGGGATCGTGGATATGAATGATGGGTATATGGGCACTGGACTATGGGATGGAGGATGTGAAGGGTATATGGGCACGGGACTATGGGATGGAGGATATGTATGATGGGTATATGGGCACGGGACTATGGGATGGAGGATATCTGTGATGGGTATATGGGCATGGGCCTATGGGATCGTGGATATGTATGATGGGTATATGGGCACGGGACTATGGGATGGAGGATAATTATAATTTGTTATAACTATCCACAGTTAGTTACTATGCCCGGGCAGCGCCGGGCTCTTCAGCTAGTTTATAATGTCAGACTCGCCTCTGCTACATCTACATCATTGCTAATGCATTTATTCATCCCAGGGTTTCCAGTGCTGCATCGGCACTATCAGTATTTGATTCTTCTCTCTTTTTGGCCTTGAGGTTTAAAATTTGTGTGAAGGCAAAATATATATATTCACATGACTTAATGAATAGTTTGATTGTCGGAGTCCGTTTTGCCCAATCTCAGGGACCCACCCTTCTCCGTGTGTTTACTCCATGCAGATGTGCGGCGAGGACCGTGCCGTGTAGGATGCGGCCGCCTCTTCACCCTCTGTTCTTCTGGTATCTTCATAAGAATTTACAGGCGTGTAACCTAGTGGGCGGCCTTCATAGAGGTGGTCTTTGTTTGTTAACATGTACGTAAACTAAAGCCCCAGCTTCATGCCAGGATAATTCACCGGCCCAAGGCATGGTTTACACATAACGTATATACCACCATCATATACTGCAGCGCTGTACAGCAAAAGTGTAGGGACGGCGTTGTCGTTGTGAGAGGACGCCCTGTAAGGCCGGTCACATACGGCGTTCTCATTAACATCTAGTGGTAAAGGGGTATTCCCACCTCCAAGCTCCTATCCCAATATAGTAGGTGTGATAATTATAATATTAGCAAATGCCTTCAATTAGCAATGTAGTATAGTTCTTCAGATTCACTATGTCGCTTACCCCAAGTACAGGGCACATGGTTATGACCACTACGAGCTAACTAACTGTCACTATATGAGGGTCGTAACCATGGATACCTAAGCTACTGCAATGCCCTGCACATGGGGTAAGTGGTATAGACAATCGGAAGAACTAGACTACATTTTTAATTGGAGGGATGTGGCAGATTAAAAAAAGAAATATATATAATATATATATATATACTATTATAGTGTATATATGTATGATAGGAGAGAATCTGCCTGCACATATAGTCAATACAACATCCCTTGATCTAGATATATAATCTTATTTTTGAATTAAGGTGTTCTAGAATATAATTTGTCCCTTTCTGCCGCCCCAGTATTATTAGATTGCGATCCGTTTTCTGCTGTGCAGCGATGTTTGCGCCTCTGGCTGATCTGTATAGAAGGCACCGCTGGCCCCTCGCTCCGGAGAGAGATTTCTAGTGTGTGTCGGCACGGGTTATCAGCCACGCACCATTTTTGGAATAGTTTCTGACTGCCCGGAATTTGGCTTTTGTTCGTGAAATCGTCTCTGGATTTAGGAGAGGCCGTGAATGACTGTATGTGAATTATTTCCAGCAGCAGCCATGGACTCGGACGCGACGACGACTGCTCCGCACCTACTAGGAAGATCCCAGCTCAACGCTGCCGCACCTCCAGACAACAGTGAGGACAACCCAAGAGCAGGTCCCTCAAGCCCCGGCTCCCCCATGGTATTTGCCGCTGTGCCAGGTGCTGCATTTATAGCATATTTTTTATTTTTCCATTGCGTCTAGTTCTTTGAAATAGTAATACTTAATAGTTAATAATAATAATACATTTTATTTTTATAGCGCCGACATATTCCGCAGCACTTTACATTTCAGAGGGGATTTGTACAGACAATAGACTATACAGCATAACAATAATCACATACAGTAGATTATAACAAATACCAAGAGGAGTGAGGGCCCTGCTCGCAAGCTTACAGTCTATGAGGAAAGAGGTAGACACGAAAGGTGGGTGGTAACAATTGCCCTGATTGTATGGACCAGCCATAATGTTAAGTGTGTAACAGTACAGACACAGAGGGCTAATGGATGCATAAAGCATGTGGGAACATGATGCGGGGAACCTGGTTATGGTAAAACTTTTGGCTGTGCCACACAGGGATAGATTAGGTTAATGTGTTGAGGTGATAGGCCAGTCTGAATAAATGCGTTTTCAGGACACGCTTAAAATTGTGGGGATTGGGGACTAATCGTATTGACCTGGGAAGTACATTCCAAAGAATTGGCGCGGCACGTGTAAAGTCTTGGAGACGGGAGTGGGAGGTTTTGATTATTGAGGATGCTAACCTCAGGTCATCAGCAGAACGGAGGACGCGGGTAGGATGGTATACTGAAACAAGGGAGGAGATGTAGGGTGGTGCTGAGCCATGGAGGGCTTTGTGGGTGAGGGTAATAAGTTTATACTGAATTCTGGAGTGGATGGGTAGCCAGTGTAATGACTGGCACAAGGTAGAGGCATCTGTGTAACAATTGGTGAGGAATATGATCCTGGCTGCAGCATTCAAGACAGATTGGAGAGGGGAGAGTTTGGTAAGAGGGAGACCGATTAGAAGAGAGTTACAATAGTCGAGACGAGAATGAATAAGAGAAACAGAAAGTTGTATTTTTTTGGTTGGACAGTCATCTTTATGCTTCCTCCACTGGGATCCCCAATGATCCCAAGAAAGGGGCTCTGGAGTACCGTACTCTGATTGCGCTCCATTCAAGCTAAGAACTGTGCCACATGGCACTGAGATCCTCGGCGATCCACAAGTTTTTACCTATGCCATGGGTAGGCTATGGTACCACTTATTTGATGATGGGCCATCAATGTCCCCTATATTTTTCAAGGGCTGCGCTGTCCTTTACTGTTGATATCCTCCTTAGTAATTGCTGGCATATGCAGTCCTATGGATGATACAACACAAAACTGAAGGGAAGGGGCACCAAGGTTTTACATGGGACTGCATTAGAATCTCTGAGGCCTCATGTGTTAGTGCTGAGATCCGTTCAGTGTTAGGAGTTACTCCTGACTTTTCGGTATTTTCTGGAATAAATATTTGTGTACGTGTTGCAGTGTCCGATGGTGAGGAGCAGATACTTGGCGGCTGACGCACTGATATACGGCATTAAGGAATATAAACAGTTCCTGCAGGACGCGCCCCGGGGCCGAGCCCGCACCTCCTTCTACCCTCATTCTCACACATAATCCTGGACTTGTCCGGGCTTTTCTAAGACTTAGCAGTGTTTACACAGCGGCTTTCTGCTATAGATGACGACATCCAGGGGAAGCCTATGTGGATTCCTGGGCCACGTTATGGATTTTTTTTTTTTTTTTTTATTATGTGCTCATTACTTAGGACAAACTATCTACTAGAGGCCACTTAAAAAATACTCTAAGTGTTAATTTTTGGATTTAAGTTGTATCTGCATCTCGCCTTCCTCCAGTATAGAAGCTCTTCTTTCCCCATAAACTTTTATGCGGAAGAGTCTGAGTGATGGCACATATGTCACCGATTTAAAAGGAAATTAATGTTATATAATATATTACAATTTTTTTACATTTTTTTCACATCACGATCTGTATTTAAATAAAAAAAGCTATTAGAAGTCTTGCTACTTTCACACTGGCCACTGGGATTATTCTAAGCTCCTTCCTCCGGTTGTTTCAGGAAACTCAAATTTACATGCACATTAGCAGCAATAGACTGACTCGGACCCTATATATATTGAAGCGTCTAATGAGCGTGTGCAAAAACCTCTTATGAAGGGAGGAGGAGGTCAGCTGTGATCTCGCCTATTGTGAATGGTGGATTCTGTGTTATCAACTGTTTGTGTATCTGTCTGTGATGATAATGAGACTTATGAAAAGTCTTCTGTGAAGAACAGAGTTATAATTCTAAAAAGCCCCAGTTTATGGTCGGTGTGGAAATGGCAAGGTTTCTATCTTTCTTTTGTTCTTCAAAAAAATGTAAAAAAAAAATCCATTTTAATCTGAGTGATTATCAGTTGGGGATGTGTCCCCAGCGCGGTTTCACACCATCCCATCAGTGTTGCCGGGGTCCTGTATTTGGGACATGCCGTTCCTATTGTCAAAGAGGTAACCGTGTATTGCGGTGGGTGCTCGAGTGTGATTTCCCATCCCTGCGGCCTCACGTTTCGCGGCTGTTAGACGTCCACAAAACATGCGGAGATTCCCTGACAAATTCCTTATATTTTATGGCTGTCTAAGGAAACCTTGATATCAGAAGGGGCGACTAATCCTCTGTAACTTGCATGTCACATGCTGGACTTTTTAGATTTTTTCTTCTGCATTCTTAAAATTCCTCTTACCGAGAAGTCTGTACTATCCAGCAGGAAGTGTCTGGGTGCGACCAGAAATCTGACTTCTAGGAAGCACCGTCGATTTGTGCTTTCCTAATAAAATGTCACTGTGGTTCCATCAAACGTCGCATAAATCCATAGTCGAAGCAAAAGTAAGAATCTTGGGATATATTTCCAAGAAAGCTGCTTCTTTCTCCACTTATGAGCCACTTCCCCTCTCCCTGCCTTCTAAACTAATAAAATTTATTGAGAGGGGAGAGTAGGAAGGAAGACCTCTCTCTTGTGGGTTGTGGCTGTATGTGGTGGTGTTTCTATAGTATTATTTATTTATTTATTTTTTTTACACACAAAATAACTACAAAATTTGACATGCACATAAGTGTTTAACTGTATGGGCACCTGCGGAGGGATCAGATATGTGGAGATGCTGTGGGGGGGGGGGGGGGTAGAGTTCTCAAGGGAATAGAGCAGCTGTTCTGATAAGAATGTTCTGCACCCAGAGAGGTGACTCCAGAAATCTTACACCGCAGGCTCCTCTTCCTCCCTGTTGTCAATCTGGGGGAAGCCAGATCTTGTTTTGTCCGAATAATCAGTATGAGTCTCCCAAGTTCGGGTCTTTGAGGAAGCCCTCCTCCTCCTCCCATAAAAAGGTTTTCTCCTCTTAATACATTGCAATCATCATATTATATAGCACCATGTACTTACAATTGCTCATTTTGCCTTTCTACCAGCTAATGCTTCTCTCTTACATTAGGTCTATGACATCACATGATTAATAACTGACAATCTGAATCCTTCTAAGCTCTATGTAGAAACAGGAGGTCAATTGTGCCTGCATGAGTCATCACTACAAAAGTCCCTGGCAGGAGGGAGAAGTGGAGCAGCTGGGTCAGGAGGTGAAGAGGGGATGAGAGATTTCCTATTTCTACATAGAGGAGAATTAGCTGGTAGAAAGGCAAAATGAGCAATAGTGCACAGTGCTGTATATATGTATGTGATGGAAGGAGGACGAGGAGTGCTTATTTAATTGGACCCCCCCCCCCCCATTTACTCATTTGACTGGCTAAAAATTAGGGTGCTATTTGTCATAGGAGCCATCCATGTTATTGGCCTGTGTAAATAGCCCGGCAGTCACTCACTGGACTTGTTCAATTTTAATGATTTTTCTGTAGGCTTAATTATCGGCAGCAGATTATGTGATATAAACAGGACTTGTGCCGCTGCTAACATGATGATCTACAGGGCACAAAAGTGAATCCGTCAGCTGGCTTTTGTTGTGTAATCTGAGAGCAGCAGCATGTAGGGGCTGAGATCTAATTCCAGCGATTACTGGGCTGCTTTCTCTCATTTTGATACAATCACTATTTTTCTCTGCTGGTGCAGACCTCTGAATGCTGAGCCCTGTATAACCCCACCCACACTACTGATTGGCAGGATTGTGTCAATATACTATCGGTTGGGGTGGGGTTGGCCCAGGAGGCATGAGACAACTAACCCTGTAGTGATAAAATCAGCGTTTTATCAGCAGATTATTAAAACTGCAACAATAGTAATAGTGACACATTGTTGGAATCAGGTTCTCTTCCCATACATCATGCTGCTCTCAGATTACATGGCAAAAACCTGATGTCAGATTAATTTTGTTCTGTGTGCACGGCTCATTCGTTAGCCCAACTAAGCAGGTCAGTAAACGACCACGGGTCAAGCTTTCATTTGGCAATCGGAGGTCATAAAACTACTGCAGTCAGCCCCAGTAAATGGTCACTTGCTGTGTGGTTTTACGTTTTCTTCTCTGGTGTCAATCATTTCTGTCTAGACAGTTGGTAATAAATGAGGTTATAAAGAGGTAGGCCCAAATTATTTTTTTTATGCACCCCAAAAGCGGTCTTAAAATAAACTGACAATATGTTAAAATTATAAAATGCAACAAATATCCAACTAGATATTGTCTCTGCCTTATTATATATGCCTGTGACTTTTAGATCAGCGACATTCATCATTTTAAAGGAGCGCTTAGGAAGCAACCCAGGGGCAGACAAGGATGTCAGTTCTCCACCGCAGCTCCAGCCGAAAACCTCCAATGGAGGATAGGAACAATGAGAAATGGAAAGCGGTCTTAGGAGCGCTGAAAAGAGACTCAGACAAGAGAGGGGTTTAAATCACAATGCGTTTTGATGGAGCATCCGTCTTCCTCGGGTGGAAGTTTTTCCACCTGATGAATACTTATCCTCCGTCGAAACGCGTTGTGGTTTAAACCCATCTCTTGTCTGAGTCTCTTTCCTGCGCTCCTAAGACCGCTTTCCATTTCTCATAAAGTTAAAAATGGCACATTTCCTTTATATTTTAGGCAAAAAAAACAGTATATATAATCTCATAAAGGTTCCATTTCAGAACAGTGTAGGGAATTTACAACTTAACCATGAGCGTCTTGACGGGTGATATCTGGGCACCCGCTGGATTCATCCCCTCTGCAGTACGACACACTGGTTACTGAAGTTCTCATTTTTTTTAAGTTGAAAGCAAAACAAAAACTTATAAAATGCAAATATAATAGTTTGGGTTTTTTTTTTTTTTTTCTGTTGCAGAAACCATGAACGAGGATCATGAAGTGACTTTTCAGGAGCTGCTGGAAAAAGCCAAAGCTGGGGAATCGAAAGCCCAGAGCGAGGTAACAACAAAAGCCTGTGGGACTGTAATAACTGGAGCCAGATTATTCTGTGCCGCCCCGAACGATTCACTACATAAAACCGGCCCTGTCTGATGGTCATACACTGTGTATATGGCACATGACCCGAAAACCCCGACACACGGAACAGAGAGCATGGTCAAATTGGCTCCTCTAATTCCTGAAGATGAGTGTAAAAAGTCGGCATCTCACGCTTTATCCAAAGGTCAGGCCTTCAGGGTAGTAAGGTTTTCTGGGGCCTGTATGATGATGATCCATGGGCCACATGTACAGAGCCTTCATCTTAGGAGAATATATATTAGGATGACCGGATCTCATATGGGGGGGAAAAAATGTCGGAATCTTGTTCGTCTGGACCCCACAAAACGATTCCCCTTTCCAGATATTGAGAGAGCCAAAATTTGAGCTCGATCAAACGACGTTAACCCGTGTCGCTCAAAGTTTGAAAAAAATCCAAATTGAGGTATTTTAAGATTTAGGTATTTTGCATAGTCTGTTAGACTATAAAGAATGTGACAACAACATTGCAGAAATAGCCCTGACCAAATTTTCGAACCATTTGTGGTATTTGAATGCAGAGTTGGTGGGATTATCGTTTTTTGATCCCACCATTACAGACAATGAAAAGTTGTTAATGGCTAATAAATTGCTCAGTAGCACAGATGAACCATCAGAGCACGCTAACCTACATGAGTTGATAATTTTACATAGTTATCTAATCTATTCTAGAGCTTTTGTTAAAGTAGTTTTTGAAACGTCAGAATATAATGCTCGGCATTTGCTTACAACTTGCAGGACATATTGCTTTTGTTCATCTTTTGTCAGAAGGTCGTTAAAGTCGGTTACTTCCTACCTCTTTTAATTTTTCTTTCCTAACTTTTGGATTTACAACTCTAGCGTGCTCTGATGGTTCATCTGTGCTACTGAGCAATTTATTAGCCATTAACAACTTTTCATCGTCTGTAATGGTGGGATCAAAAAACGATAATCCCACCAACTCTGCATTCAAATACCACAAATGGTTCGAAAATTTGGTCAGGGCTATTTCTGCAATGTTGTTGTCACATTCTTTATAGTCTAACAGACTATGCAAAATACCTAAATCTTAAAATACCTCAATTTGGATTTTTTCAAACTTTGAGCGACGAGCGACACGGGTTAACGTCGTTTGATCGAGCTCAAATTTTGGCGCTCTCAATATCTGGAAAGGGGAATCGTTTTGTGGGGTCCAGACGGACAAAATTCCGACATCGATTTTTTTGCGGTCACCCTAATAAATATATATATATACACACACACACAGCTCTGTAACCACATGTGCACAAGGCCCAAACCTGATCAGAGAGTGCCGCCACCTTCTGTGTAGGTTGTATTACCTTTTTTACGAGTCGGGTGTGTTACATTACTCCGTTCTGGTGTTTTCATCATGAGCCGGCTACATTGCACGTAGCAATAATATATGGGGCACAGCTGGCTTCTCGCTATGGGCAACCTCTGCATTTTTAAAAAAAAAAAAAAATTTCTCCTTCGTCTCATTGGGGGACACAGAGACTGTGGGTGTGTGCTTCTGCCGTCTGGAGGCCGACACTAAGTGTACAAAAAAAGAGTTAGCTCCTCCTCCGCCGCATACACCCTCGCCCCTAGGCCGGGCGTAACTCAGTTTTTGCTTAGTGTCTGATGGAGGCACACGCAGTCTGGAGCTCCAGACTAGATTTTTTTTTTTTCCCTTTTTTTCTATGAAGATAAGACAGGGGCGACGGATCCTATAGAGAGGATCCGATCTCCCCAAATCATCAACGGGCGACCACGTGTGAGTAACCCTCCACGTGTCCTCTCCCGCACCGAGGGACACATCTGGGACTTTTTGCCAGACAACTATTTTTTAAAAGAGGGGCAACGCGTCCTGATAAGAGGATTCGGTTTCCCCATAACTTCATCAGGCGAGCACGTGTGAGCAGAACCAGGGGTCAGCCTCCACGTTGTTCCTCTCCTACAACAACAATGTATGGAGGCCCCTTCCACCCCTTGGTAGTGAGTCCAGGGGCTGAATTGGAGGCGCAGGTGAGCCGATCTAGTTTGTGGACGTGGCGAGTACAGGGGGAAGAAACCGGTACCAGAAGTCCCCCCCCCCCCCCCCCCCCCCCCCCTGCCGGGGATGGAGCCCACGGCGGATGGCCCTGCTCACCTTTAATATTTGGGGGATCCGCTCCTGGAGCGCACCGCAAGTTTGCCCCGGTGAGTAACGGTAGCCAGAGTGGCGTTGCAACCGGACGCCGCACACCGCGTGTACCGGAGTGCGGCCGGAAGCCCGCCGGCGGCCGCGGCCCCGCTGCAGGAGGAGGTCCGTGACTATCGCGCGAGGCCGCGCGCCGACTTCCGGTGGTAGCCGGAAGTCCCGCCCACTGACGTCGGGGAGACGCGCTGTATAGGAGCAGGAGGCCTGGAGGTCAAGGGGTGGAAAACGGCGGGCGCACAGGTCCCGGAGAGGAGACTTCCGCCCTACCACCTCGCGTCCACGCATCCGGAGCTTCCCGGGGTACTTCAAACAGGAGTGGGACCCTGCCGGTGGGTGAGTGTAACTCCGTTTGGAGAACCGCACTGGTTGTCAGGGAAGGGGTTACCCTCCTCCTCCTTCTACCCTGCCTTCAGCCTGTGCAAGTATGTCTGCCAAAGGGAAAGCTCACTCTTTCCTTTACGCGGTTTGCGTGTCCTGTGGGGTCAGGCTGCCAAAGGCACAGGCGGGTAAATATTGTGAAGCCTGCGAGTCGGAGCGCGCCCAGGAGCCCCCCACTGTTTCTGAACCCAGGGGTCAGGACCCCCCGGAATGGGCGGTGTCCTTATCGCATTCTATGCTGTCCCTTACAAGGGCAATTGAATCCCTTCAAGGCCCGGGCAGGAACAAGGATGGTGGTCTGCCAGCGGAAGAGAGCTCGTCCTCGTCTCAGGACCCTCCAACCATTAGAGGTCGCTCCAGTACCAGGCAAGCTCATATCAAAAGGGCTCGTTCCCCGTCGGCCGGGCCCTCCGGGGCTTCGGCGGCGGGTATTAGGGCATCCCGTTCCCCGTCGCTGAGCTCAGGGAGCGATCAGGATGAAGGAGAGGAGGAGGAGGCCTGGAATCTAGAAAGCCTGGGGTTCCAGGACTCGGTGGACAGTCTCATTGAGGCAGTCAACCAGACATTAGAGATCGAGGACGATGTGCCCACAGCCTCAGGTCACAAGGTCTCTTTCAAGAAATCCAGGCGACCACATAGAAGGTTTGCCACGCATCCGGAGTTTGAGGAGCTAGTCCAGAAACATAGAGAACACCCGGATAAGCGTTTTGCAATGCAAAAAGCGCTGCAAGCAAAGTATCCGTTTCCTCCTGAGCTCCATAAGGGTTGGGTAGAGTCGCCAGTAGTGGACCCACCGGTATCACGTTTAGCATCAAGATCGCTATTGTCGATACCCAGTGTTTCTTCTATAAAGGACCCAACTGATCGCCTCATGGACGGGCTTGCCCGCTCGGTATATGAGGCAGCAGGGTCGGCTCTGGCCCCCTCCTTTGCGGCAACTTGGGTGGCTAAAGCCATGGTTTCGTGGGGGGACGCTCTGTATAAGGCCCTCCAAGACAGGGATCTGCCCGCGGAGGTCTTGGAGGTGGCAAATCAGATATCAGGAGCGAGTGATTATCTTGTCAGCGCCTCACTGGACGCGGCCGAGTGTTCGGCTGTGGCGGCAGCGAATGCGATCGCCATTAGGCGTGCATTATGGCTGAGGCTGTGGAAAGCGGATTCTATCTCTAAAAAATCCTTAACCTCATTGCCTTTTCAGGGCAATCGGCTGTTCGGTGAGAAGCTGGACAAGCTTATCTCAGAAGCCACAGGGGGGAGAAGTAGTTTCCTCCCGCAGCAGAGAAGTTGCCCGGCATTCAGGCAAACGCAGAGGCGTTTTCGACCCTTTCGTAGCCCCTGGGGGGGACTTCGGCCAGGGCATACTCCTCCGCAAACGATGGCCAGAGTAGGGAAAAGCAAGCCTCTTACAGGGCCAATCCGCTGGGTAGAGGCCGAGGCCGTTTGCCCAGAGCGAGGGGGGCCAGGTCCCAAAAACCTCCAGCTAAATGACTGGAGGCGCTCCGTACCTACGGACGACAGAGTGGGCGGACGCCTACTAGGGTTCAGCCACGTTTGGGTCGCAGTGACACGCGACACTTGGGTGGCAGAACTAATATCGTCCGGGTACAAGATAGAGTTTGTCGGACGGCCACCACAGCGATTCTTCCGTTCCCGACTTTCCAAGACAGATTCGCAGGCGGAGAGTTTGTTACAGGCTATAATGACGCTACAGCGCAAAGGGGTCATCGCCCCAGTGCCGCAGGGCGAAGAGTCGCAGGGGTTTTACTCCAATCTGTTTTCGGTCCCCAAAAAAGACGGGACTGTGAGGCCAGTACTGGATCTAAAGATCCTGAACAGATTCATCAGGGTCAGGCGATTCCGGATGGAGTCCCTCCGCTCGGTCATTGCAGCCATGGATCCAGGGGAATTCCTGGCCTCGATCGATGTGCAGGATGCATATCTGCATATTCCGATATTTCCCCCACACCAGAGGTTCCTGCGATTTGCGATCGGAGGACGTCATTTCCAATTTGTGGCTCTGCCCTTCGGCTTAGCCACTGCCCCCAGAGTCTTTACAAAGATAATGGCGGTGGTTATGGCCATCCTGCATGCACGGGGCATAACGGTGTTACCTTACCTGGACGACCTTTTGGTAAAGGGGCCGTCGTTTCAGGAGTGCCAGGACAATGTCAGTATCACTCTGGATACCCTGGCCCGTCTGGGCTGGTTGATCAATCGGAGCAAGTCGTCCTTGGTTCCAGCCCAAAGAATCGTGTTCCTAGGCATGATTTTCGACACCTCCCGGGGGCTGGTGATCCTCCCTCAGGACAAGGCGCAAAAAATCAAGCAAGGGGTACGGAACCTTCTACAGCCGGGCACCAGATCCATCCGGTACGGCATGAGTGTGTTGGGCAGAATGGTGGCGGCGATGGAAGCAATCCCGTTTGCCCAGTTCCATCTCCGTCCGCTTCAGCATGCGCTCTTGACAGCATGGGACCGGAGGCTGCTGTCTCTCAGTCATCGGTGCAAGTTGTCTCCGCTGGTACGAGGTTCACTCCGGTGGTGGACTCGCGACTCGTCTCTGGTCCAGGGGAAACCCTTTCCCCCGGAACAATGGTTGGTGGTGACGACCGATGCAAGCCTGCAAGGTTGGGGAGCAGTTTTCCAGAGTCACATAGCCCAGGGGCGGTGGTCCGTTCAGGAGATAGTTCTCCCGATCAACATTCTGGAGATACGGGCAATACGATTGGCCCTGCAACATTTCCAGTGTTTCCTGAGACACCGGCCGGTGCGCATCCAGTCGGACAATGCTACAGCAGTAGCATATGTCAACCATCAAGGGGGCACGCGCAGCCAGGCAGCCATGCGCGAGGTCGGACTGGTACTGCGTTGGGCAGAGAAGAACCGCGTGGTAATTTCAGCGGTGCACATTCCAGGAGTCGAAAACTGGGCGGCAGATTTTCTCAGCCGACGGGGTCGCGGCAGGGGAATGGTCCCTGCACCCCGAGATCTTTCAGCAGATCTGCCAACGGTGGGGGACACCAGACGTGGACCTTATGGCATCCAGAGAGAATGCCAAAGTACAAAGGTTTGTCGCTCGATCCCTCGATCCGCAGGCAATCGCAGCAGACGCTCTGGTGCTCCCGTGGAGCCAGTTTCGTCTCCCGTACTTGTTCCCCCCGCTGCCGCTGCTTCCAAGAGTTATCAGGAAAATAAGGAGAGAGAAGGTTCCAGCAATTCTGCTGGCCCCAGACTGGCCCCGGCGGGCCTGGTATGCAGATCTGGTCCAACTAGTGGTGGACGTACCCTGGCGTCTTCCAGATCGGCCGGACTTACTGTCCCAGGGGCCGATCTGCCATCCGAACTTAGGGGCCCTGTGTTTGACGGCGTGGCCATTGAATCTTGGCTGTTAACACAGGCAGGATTCAGGCGCGATGTGGCGGCCACGATGGTGAGTGCCCGAAAGCCTTCCTCGGCGAGAGTATATCATCGAACTTGGGAAGTTTTTTTTCCGTTGGTGTAGGGATCGTGAAGTGGCTCCTCTGGTTTTTTCGATCCCCAACGTACTGGCTTTTCTACAGGCAGGGCTGGACGCAGGGTTGGCTCCGAGTTCGCTCAGAACGCAAATCTCGGCCCTGTCGGTGCTTTTCCAACGAAAAGTCGCTTCCGTCTGGCAGGTTAGGACGTTTATGCAAGGGGTCGCACATTTAGTACCCCCCTATAAGGCGCCGACGGAATCATGGGACCTGAACTTGGTGCTCAGGGCCCTTCAGGAGGCTCCTTTCGAACCATTGCAAGAGGTCTCCTTACCTTACCTGTCCAGAAAGGTCGTTTTTCTAGTAGCTATAACGTCTATTAGGCGGGTTTCGGAATTGGCGGCCTTATCTTGTAAACCGCCGTTCCTGACCTTTTATAAAGATAAGGTAGTTTTAAGGCCAGCTCCTCCCTTCTTGCCGAAGGTTGTGTCTGCATTTCATATCAACGAAGACATTGTCTTACCCTCGTTTTGCCCGGCACCGGTGCACAGGGTAGAGAAGGCTTTGCACACCCTGGATCTGGTAAGAGCTCTTAGAAGGTATGTGACAAGGACAGCGCCATTCCGCCAGACAGACTCTCTATTCGTGGTTCCAGAGGGGCGGCGGAAGGGGCTCGCTGCGTCCAGAGCGACTTTGGCCAGATGGGTTCGCCTGACGGTCCAAGAAGCTTATCAAATCAGTGGCACGCCGGTTCCGGCAGGGATCAAGGCTCACTCGGCACGGGCAGTGGGTGCCTCATGGGCACTGCGACACCAGGCTTCAGTGGAGCAGGTATGCAAAGCAGCTACCTGGTCCAGTTTGCATACGTTTGTCAAACATTATAACGTACATACCCAGGCATCCTCGGATGCAAGCCTGGGAAGAAAGATTCTCCAGGCAGCAGTTGCGCACCTCTAATCAGGGGCGCAAATTAGCATGGATTGGGTGAGCTAAGATCCCGCCCAGAGGACTGCTTTAGAACGTCCCACAGTCTCTGTGTCCCCCAATGAGACGAAGGAGAAACATGGATTTTTGTGAGTACTCACCGTAAAATCCTTTTCTCCGAGACGCTCATTGGGGGACACAGCACCCACCCTATCAGCCAGTTGGCATTTACTTATTTTGAGTTATACAAATCCTTGTACAAGGTTTAGGGTGGCCCCCTTTTTCAGACATATAGTTTCTTGCCTGAGTTTAAGGCGCGTTCTCCTACTGCTTATGCACTAAACTGAGTTACGCCCGGCCTAGGGGCGAGGGTGTATGCGGCGGAGGAGGAGCTAACTCTTTTTTTGTACACTTAGTGTCGGCCTCCAGACGGCAGAAGCACACACCCACAGTCTCTGTGTCCCCCAATGAGCGTCTCGGAGAAAAGGATTTTACGGTGAGTACTCACAAAAATCCATGTTTCCCCGTGTGCCTTGATTTACTCAGCATGAAAATATCAGCTGCCTTGTCCTTGTTAACACTTTCTCCCGAGCTAACAAGAAGATCCCTGATATGGAGTAAGGAGGTAGTTTGTGTCTGGTGAAATTCACTGGGATTTAGTTAATTTTAATGCCAGGGAATGACTTTGTAGTGAAAAATGTTATGTCCTTAACATAAAGGGTGGGATCTGCTTTCGCAACTAAATCTACAAAACTTTACTGCTGAAAGTCTTTCCCATAAACCAATTTCTGGCGATATTATTAACCTTTATAATGTTTCCAACCCGGTGTTCAGACCCATCTTACATATGACACTTGTCCTCTGGTGACTCCTACCAGCACGGCTTGTTAATGCCACAGCACGTCTGTGACCGTCTCGGGTTCCTCTCACCACTTCCTTCAGTCCTTCTTGTATGTCGTAAGTCAAACAAGTCACATTTCATGTCCCTCATGATGACCTTGACTAGAACCATCACATTACTATAAGGTGCATCGTCATTGAAATTCTAAAACCTGTGGTCTTATAAATGTTGTCCTAAACCTGTATAGTGGCGACCAGGACTATACCAAACATTAAACGGGACCCCTATTATGGTGGTTTTACACCCAGTACAAAAGTGATTTTGTGTGTCTCTCTCCATTTTGTGACAATAGACTTTTATCTATTTGTTGGATGTTATACGTTTATATGTGCCTCATGTTTAGGAGTCCACATGTGATCAGAACAGATTTAGTAGGGTTAACCTAAAATGAGCATGTCCCTACTCTTCACACCTGACATCAGATTGGGGGAGAGGGAAGGATCTTTGTTCCTAGAGATGAGTCCTCTCCCCGTTGGGTGGGCCAGGTGTGTGCGAATATGCGAGTAATGGACCATAGCTGTAAGCTGATGGATATTAATGAGGAACTTTGGCCCCATTGTTTCTAATAGAGTTTTACAGCTGAGGAATTGTTCATTTTGGTCATCTTGATTCTATTAGTCTGTATTCACACATTACTTTTTTTTTTTTCCTGCAATATCAACATTTTTGCACCATTTTCAAAACTGTAGATGGTGCTTTTTTTTTTTTTGTCATAATGGTGTCAAAATTTTACAAAAAAGCACAGCGTTCGCAACGTAAATTATCCTTTCAATTGCTAGATAATTAGTTAATTTTCAATTTATTTCAGCTAGGAAAATACTACTTGAAGCTTGCTGAAGAGCAGGACGAAGAAGTGAACAGTTGTGCTGCCGTGGATTGGCTTATCCAGGCCGCAAAGCAAGGGCGAAGGGACGCGGTGAAGCTTCTGCGGAGATGCTTGGCAGACAGAAGAGGTGAGTGGCTGCTACCAGCTGAGCTCATATGGACCTTGTGAGGAGAAAAATGAGAAAAGAAATACATATATTACATATGTTTTATCTGCTGACAGATTTGCAGGGAGCAATTTACCATACATACTCGTGTATAAGCCGACCCCTAATTTTGCCACAAAAAAACTGGGAAAACCTATTGACTCGTGTATAAGCCTAGGGTGGAAGCTGCAGCAGCTACTGGTAAATTTCAAAAATAAAAATAGATACCAATAAAAGTAAAATTAATTGAGACATCAGTAGGTTAAATGTTCTTGAATATTCATATTGAATCAGGAGCCCCATATAATGCCCCATACAGTTCATGTTTGCCCCATAAGATACTCCATACAAAATACACCCCATATAATGCTGCTCAAAGGTTAATAATGCCCCCATAAGAAGCTCCATAGAATATGCCCCTTATGTTGCTCCATGAAGGTTATGGCCCTATAAGATGCTCCATAGATTATGCCCCCATAAAATGCTCCATATGCTGCTAACGCTGCTGCTGCTGCAAAAAAAAAAAAATGACATACTCGCCTCTTATCGCTGGGGGTCAGGTGCAGGCGGGGACACCGGCACGCTATGGGGGACAGGTGCCGGTGTCCCCGCTGGCTCAGGGCCCCAGCACCTAAAATATTCACCTGTCCCCGGTCCACCGCTGCTGCTCTGTCAGTGACGTTCAGGCTACGTCACCGCGCCCTCTCACCTGAACATCACAGCCAGAAGACACAGAGGACAGAGCGGCGCGCAGTGGTGGACCGGGGACAGGTGAATATTCCATATACTCACCCCCTGCTGGCGCGGTCTCTGCGGCCCTGCTTCTCCCACGGTCTCAGGCTCCTGCCTTCAGCGTTCACGTGGTACCGCTCATTAAAATCATGAATATGCGCATATTCATGACTTTAATGAGCAGTACCACGTGAACGCTGAAGCAATGAGTCTGAGACCGTGGGAGAAGCGGAGGGGCTGTAGAGAGGTGCCAGGGGGGTAAGTATAATGTGATACCACCGCTCCCCCATCCCCCGCCGACCTCCTGGCGTATGACTCGCGTATAAGCCGAGAGGGGGACTTTCAGACCAAAAAAATGGGCTGAAAATCTCGGCTTATACGCAAGTATATATGGTAATTCTCCATTTCTGCCAGCTCTTCCTACTCGCAAAGGTAGGAAGCAGGACATTTGTTACTCTCTGTAGGACACGGGCCACTGCCATAATATTTCACCATCGCCAATTCTATTTTCCAGGAATCACAAATGAGAATGAGAGCGAGGTGAATAAACTCTCCACGGAGACGGATCTGGAGAGGGCCGTCAGAAAGGCCGCCCTGGTGATGTACTGGAGGCTGAACCCTAAGAAGAAGAAGCAGCTTTCTGTGTCTGAGCTGCTGGAGAACGTTGGCCAGGTTAATGCTGAAGGTCAGAAAAAAAAAAAGACTTAACTCTTTAATGAAGTGGTGTGGACAGATATTCCCTGCCTTACTGACGTGGCGGATGTGTGGAGCATGGGCGGCATTTTAGAGAGGACTGAGATGACTTATGCTGGTGTCAGGGTAAATAAATTTAGACCACTGCGAGGGGGTAAGAAACGAATCAAAACTATTGCGGCAGCACTGGTCTTTGTTGACAGGCTGACATTGGAATTGCAGCCAATCACTGAGCTCCATGGGGACACAAGCTACTGAGCCCAGTGATGGCTGCAGCGGTAATGTGCTCTGTAGGTATGTCACCAAAACCTCGGGCAGCGGTGAGAAGGCTGCACTGGATCTGGGAGAGTGAGTATAGCTGAGTTTTCGTCTTTTCCTTATGTCTGGAAGCCTATGTTGACTGTTGCCCAACTCTGGATTCTAGTGACTGCCGTTATCTAGCCTGGCGCGTCCTGTGACTTATGATTGGGGTGGCGGTGCAGAGAGCCACCGGATACTGTGCCCACATGCAGTATTCATCTGTATTGTGGCGCCCAATTTTACCTGGGACACATCCGAGGTCAATGACTTACTCCCTGGACTTTTTATTTAAGCATTAGTAGAACAGGATTGTAAAATGGACGTACTACAATTCCCAGCATGATCATCATTAGAAGACCATATTTCAAACCCACTTAACAGTTAGACATTTTTTATCCGAAGTCCCCAGGTCTATTAGTAGATGAACGTTGCATTGATCGGCGTCTGTTACTTATGATTTCTCATTTGCTTTTGGTCTTGCAGATGGAGAGCAACAGCCTGGACCCATCCCAAAAGCCGCCCAGAAGGAGCGTCGGGTACTGGAACGCTTGGTTAGCTGTGAATGTGAGTATTGCTGCCTGGTATCGGCACGTTTTTCATTAACTCCTTCCCGACGTGCGACATATGTTAGGTGCCTGTGTATGGAGCGGGCTCAGAAGTGGAGCATGCATCATACCTGTGATGCATAGCTAGCATTTTCCAGTAACGAACAGCAGTGACCTGAGCTGTGCTCAGATTGCTGCAGTTTAACTATTAAAATGCCTCTGTCAATCACTGATTGCAATGTTTAAATAAAAGTAAAATATAATGTTTTCATCCAGATTTGTATGACTCTGAAACGCTGCGTCCTTAGAGAAATTCATACTTTAAATCTGCCAGGGACTGAGCCGCACAGACTAGTCAGACAGGTTGGGTCCCAGAGGCTTCTCTCCCTCCCTGCATCTTGAGTGACAGTCTCCCTCTGCTTTGCTAAAACGAATAAAGTGATGGTTACGGAAGTCTCTGTGATCAATACCTAATAGGAACGCTTCTAGAAAGCTTGGTTTAGATTAGATCCACTGCTGAATATCTAGCTCTAATAGGGAATAACTGAATCTGCATTTTTTTTTTTTTTTTTTTGACCCCCATCCTTACAAACGGTAATTCTCTATCGCTTCATTGGGGGACACAGAAACCATGGGTGTATGCTGCTGCCACTAGGAGGCTGCCACTATGTATAGAAAAAGGTTAGCTCCTCCTCCGCAGTATACTTTACACCCCACCGACCGGCACTAATTTCTTCAGTTTAGCTTAGTGTCAGTAGGAGGTGGACACGGGTCTTTCATTAGACCCATATCTACCTCAGTGTGCGTCGTTTCCTTTTCAGGTTCCGGAGGGATGCAGAGTGAATAGTCACATCTGTACTCCCACAAAGAGACTATGAGTACAGCTTGTACTGCCACCCCGTATCCTCATAGCTCTCCACGGCAGGACCAAGAGCCCCGAGCACAGATGCGTGTCAGGCAATCCAGCTGGTCCTCGCCCCCGTCTCCCACCAACTCGCCCACCAGAGCCTGTCGGTCTGGAAGAGACGCGGACATCCTTCTATGGAAAAAGACAGAGAGCCTCAGGTAGAGGGTAAGTATGGGACCCCGGAGTGCCGCACCTAGCCCTTTTCATTTGGGCAGCCACACCGCATGCTCGGGTACCTTGTGGAGCGGGCGCCCTGAGTGGCATTTCCCCAGGTATCACGGCTCCCCCATGCCCCCCTCCCCTCTCCCCGGCTGCACTTATCTTATTCCAGCACCAGCAGCCGGGCGGCAGATCCTGGTTCAGCTCAGCAGCCGGGCGGCGGGCATAGATCCATAGTGAAGCGATCGCGCGGCTGTGCAGCGTCGCCGCCCCGCGCTCCCCGCTGGCCTCCGCATCTAATCCAGGCCCCGGCTTCAATTGGGGCCTTGTCCGGCGTCGCGGCTACGCCCCCCCGCCTTTTCCCTTAGGCGGGCGTCTCTCCCGCCCGTTCTACGCCTGCCCTCTCCCTCCACGTCAGCGCTCCGGAGGCGGCGCTCAGCCCCCTAGCCTGCCTATCAGCAGCGGGCGGTCCCATCCTTGGCTGCAGTTAGTCCCGCCCTCCTCCCTGTCGCCTCTAGGAAGCATGCGCTTTTTCCTCCGGGCTCACTTCAGGGGGCCGCCATTTTCCCCAGCTTGTCAGCTGGACTCCGTTGCCTCTTCTGTGGCCACTGCATATGGACGAGCTGTGCAGCAGCACTCGCTGGAAGCATCCACAGGGCGCCGGACCGTGAGTAGCTCTGCAACTGCAGACTGACACCCTCCTCTGCCTCCTGTCCCCCAACCTTCCGGCACTGCTTCAGTCACTTCCCTCACTATGTCTAACTCTAAGCCTGATCGTGCTCGTTCTCCGGCTTCCACTTGCACCTTAGTCAAGTTCTTTGCATGCTCTTCTTGCAAACGCAAACTTTCCTCAGGTCAGTCCACTCCCCTCTGCATTGACTGCAGCAACCCCATTCAGCCCGCCGCCCAGGAGCCCCCTATTGTTCCATGCGAGAGCGAATCTCCCATTCCTGACTGGGCTTCTTCACTATCTCAATCAGTGGCGGATCTCACTAGGGTGTCTAAGTCCCTAGTGGCCGTTCTTGAAATGTTGCCCCTGGACACCTCTGCAGGACCCAGCAGGTCACAAGAGGTTCCATCTGAACCAGCCAGCATGAGCCGCAAAAAAACCAGGCAGGATCTCCGGCCGGAATCCTCCCCTCGCTCCATCTCACCACATAGTCCTTCCCAGCAGTCTCCTTCCCGCGCCTCCTCAGTCAGGTGAAGCGTTCTCGGATGCACCATCCGAGGAGATTTTAGAGCTGGATTCGGACCATACCGCAGACATGAAGGTTACGGTACAGAACCTCATTGCAGTGATTAACCATACTTTCGAGATCTCAGACTCCCCTGCGAGACCCTCAGATCAGGAGGTTTCGTTCAGACGGGCAGACACGCCTTCCAGAGTTTTCGCTCCTCGTTCTGAGTTTGCCAAGCTCCTCACCAGGGAAAGGGAAAATCCGGCCAGGCGCTTTCAAAGAGGAAAGCGCCTCGGCATGCTCTATCCATTCTCTCAAGAACTCACCAACAACTGGTCGGCTTCTCCCTCTGTAGACACTCCTGTGTCCAGACTATCTAACAGCACAGTCCTTCCGATTTCAGGTGTGGCAGCTTTGAAGGATTCTAACGACAGGATCATAGAGTCCTTAGCAAAGTCAGCATTCGAAGCGGCTGCGACGGTGCTCAGTTCAGCCTTTGCCTCCACTTGGGTAGCAAAGGCCATAGCTACTTGGGCGGAAGATCTCCGCCAAGGCATTCTTGATGGAGCCCAACCAGAGCGACTGGCCGAGCTAGCCAACCAGATCTCCCATGCAGGGGAGCTCAAGGCTTGGCAGGGGGATTTGTCTTCAAAAAAGTCCCTTACCAACCTGCCCTTTCGGGGTGCGTGTCTCTTCGGATCCGAGCTGGACCAGATTATCAAGGACGCCACTGAGGACACAAGCTCTCTTCTCCCTCAGTCCAAGCCTCGTAGACCTCCTCCAAGGCGTCAGTTTCGGTCCTTTCGGTCTTTCCGCCACGTCGCGGCGGCAGAACCTTTTTCCAACCAACAAACGCCGCAAGCACGCCAGGATAGGAAGAAGGTCTCCTTTAGACCCACTCCAGCCTGGTGATCTCACTCCTCCCAGGGCAGATCCTCCAGGTCCAGGACTGGAAGGTCCACCTCGGCATGACTATCTACAAAGTCCCAAGGCACCTTTTCAACTGGGCGGCCGACTCCTTTTCTTCAGAGACGTCTGGCTTTCCTCGGTGGAAGACGCTTGGGTCAGGGAAGTTGTATCCTCAGGATACAAGATAGAGTTCGTTTCTTGGCCCCGGGATCGCTTCTTCGAATCCCATGCTCCAAAAGACCCTGCCTTAGTTCCGGGCTTCTTTGCATCCATCGACTCCCTTCTCAGTTCCGGCGTGATTGTGCCCGTTCCCGAAACAGAGCGTTTCACAGGGTTTTACTCAAACCTGTTTGTAGTGCCGAAAAAAGCGGCGCAGTTCGCCCATTCTGGACCTCAAACTGCTGAACAAGAGGGTCCGCTTGCGACATTTCAGAATGAAGTCCTTTCGCTCAGTAATCGCTTCCATGGAGGCGCAGGAATTCATGTGCTAAATAGAAATTCAGGATGCCTATCTGCATGTCGCCATCTTTCCAGGGCATCAGAAATTCCTGCGCTTCGCTATTCATCAGGACCCCTACCAGTTTGTCGCTCTGCCATTCGGTCTCGCCACTGCGCACAGAGTGTTTACAAAGATCATGGCGGCGTTGATGGCCCTGTTGAGGATCAGAGGTCTCGTACTCTTCCCGTACTTCGACGACATTCTAATCAAGGCTCCGTCTTTTCACCAGACTCTCCAAAGCCTTACCATCGTTCTCGACACCCTGTCCAGTTTCGGGTGGCTCGTAAACAAGAAGTCCTGCCTCGTTCCGAATCCATGCCTTGTGTTTCTAGGCTTATTGTTCGACACCCATCGAACGAGGGTCTTTCTCCCGGAAGAGAAGTTGATCTCGCTGCGAAGAGATGTTCGATCGCTACAGAGCCCGAAGCTTCCATCTTTCCAGTCAGCCATGAAGGTCTTGGGGAAAGATGGTGGCGACGACCGAAGTGATCCCCTTTGCTCAATTTCACACGAGACCGCTTCAACAGGCCATTCTGTCTCGGTGAAACAGGTCCGTTCTCTCCCTGGATCATCCAATTCGCCTCTCGTCCCGGGTCAAACAGTCACTCAATTGGTGGCTGACGTGACCTCTCATTTCCCTGGGCCGGTCATTCCTTCCGATTCACTGGCAGATTGTGACAACGGACGCCAGCCTTCTCGGCTGGGGAGCTGTGTTTCGCAATCAGACGGTTCAGGGTCGGTGGTCGTCTCAAGAGACAACTCTACTGATCAATGTCCTCGAGATACGGGCGATTTATCTGTCTCTCATTCACTGGGTAAGGCTTCTCAGGAGTCTGCCGGTCCGGATTCAGACAGACCATGCCACAGCGGTGGCATATGTCAACCACCAAGGGGGACGCGGAGCTCCTCAGCTCTAGTGGAAGTGTCCAAAATTCTCCACTGGACAGAGGTATCTGTCCCAGCGATATCCGCAGTGCATATTCCTGGTGTGGACAACTGGGCCGCCGATTTTCTCAGCCGCGAGGGTCTTGCGGTGGGAGAGTGGTCCTTGCATCCAGACATCTTTCATCAGCTTTGCCGTCGTTGGGGAACTCCGGAAGTGGACCTGCTAGCGTCTCGACTGAACAGGAAGGTCCCACAGTTCGTATCCAGGGCCCGAGATCCTCTCGCAGTGGACGTCGATGCTCTGACCATTTCCTGGTCACAGTTCAAGCTCCCCTATCTGTTCCCTCCCCTTCCTCTTCTCCCCAAGCTGTTGAAGAAGGTTAAGGCGGAAGGGGTACCAGTCATCCTCATCGCTCCGGATTGGCCCAGAAGAGCTTGGTTCGAGGACATCATCAACCTTCTCGCGGACGCCCCCTGGAAGCTCCCAGACAGAGCAGATCTGCTGTCTCAAGGTCCAATCTGCCACCCCAATTCTCTGCCGCTCAATTTAACGGCGTGGCTGTTGAAACCAAGGTTCTGAAGCGGTCAGGTTTCTCAGATCGGGTTATTCACACCATGATTCGGGCTAGAAAACCATTGTCTTCCAGAATTTATTATCGTACGTGTGAGGACAATGACGTTTCGCCTATGTCCTTTTCTCTCCCTTCTATCCTGGCGTTCCTCCAGGCAGGCGTAGATGCGGGCCTTGCCCTCAGCTCTTTGAAGGGTCAATTTTCGGCGCTTTCCATTCTTTTTCAGAAGACGGCCTCCCGTCCGCAGGTCAAAGCCTTTCTTCAGGGAGTGGCTCATACCGCACCTCCGTACCGCGCTCCCGTGGATCCATGGAATCTCAATCTCTGGTTCTGGAGGCTCTTCAACGGTCTCCTTTTGAACCTCAGGGAAGTCTCCCTGTCCCTTCTCTCTTGGAAAGTAGCCTTTCTGGTGGCCATCACCTCAATTCGGCGTGTGTCGGAATTGGCAGCCCTGTCTTGTCGCCCCCCTTTCTTGGTGCTCCATCAGGACAAGGTGGTCCTGCGGCCTCTTCCTTCCTTCCTAAACTGGTGTCCACTTTCCACCTAAATGAGGACATTGTTCTCCCGTCCTTTTGTCCGGGTCCAATCCACCCTCTGGAGCGCTCCTTGAACAAGCTAGACCTGGTCAGGGCGATGAAGGTTTACCTGGCTAGGGTGTCTCCTTTGCAGAAGACAGACTCTCTTTTCGTCATTCCAGATGGAGCGCGGAAAGGTCAGCCGGCCTCTAAGGCTACCATTGCTCGCTGGATCAGATTGGCAATTTTGGAGGCCTACCAGGTCAAGCATCGAGTGCCCCCTCCTGGAATTAGAGCTCACTCTACCCGGGCAGTGGGTGCCTCCTGGGCGGTGCACCACAGAGCTTCTGCACAGCAGCTCTGCAAAGCGGCAACCTGGTCTTCGATCCACACGTTTGCCAAATTTTACAAGGTCCACACCTACGCTTCGGCGGACGCCAGCCTAGGCAGAGGGATCCTGCAGGCGGCGGTGGTGAG
The DNA here is from genome assembly GCF_039654945.1 of Dendrobates tinctorius. NCBI lineage: Eukaryota > Metazoa > Chordata > Amphibia > Anura > Dendrobatidae > Dendrobates > Dendrobates tinctorius. Next base: position 17,885,826 of record NW_027361707.1, read on the forward strand.
TCCTCAGACCTAATGGAAGTTTGCTTTTCCCTCCCCAGGGACTGCTTTGGGACATCCCATGGTTTCTGTGTCCCCCAATGAAGCGATAGAGAAAACAGGATTTTTGGGTTGCTTACCGTAAAATCTGTTTCTTGGAGCCTTCATTGGGGCACACAGCACCCTCCCATATTCTGCAACTCCTGTTCTTATGTTGTTTGATTACAGTTGAGTTGTCTGTTCTGTTTTGTTACTTCTCCTACTGCTTTCTCACTAACTGAAGAAATTAGTGCCGGTCGGTGGGGTGTATACTGCTGAGGAGGAGCTAACCTTTTTCTATACATAGTGTCAGCCTCCTAGTGGCAGCAGCATACATCCATGGTTTCTGTGTCCCCCAATGAAGGCTCTGAGAAACAGATTTTACGGTAAGCAACCCAAAAATCCTGTTTTTTTTTTTTTTGGATTATAAGACTCACCTTTTTTTTTTTTTTTTTTTTTTCCTCCCAAAGTTTGGAGGAAAATATGGGTGCGTCTTGTTATTTGTATGTAGCATATCGGGAGCGGGGGTGGTCGTCTGCGGTGGAGCAGGGTTTCTCTTGCAGGATGGTACCGGTTGCAAGAGTGGTTTGATGCTGCGGAGCCTTGCCCGGGCTGGAATAAGGGGGTGTTCGGGATCTTAGCTCCCGTATTGTAATGTATCCATAAAAATCGGATGCCATACCGATGGTTCGTTGTTTGTGTGTGTTTTGTTTTGTTTTTTTATCCCTTTCGTGAACCAAGCAGCATGTACCCGCTGTCAGGTCCCCTATTAATAACAAAAGTCATACTGTATTTGGTGTCACTATGTCCATGAAGGTCATATCTATCAAAATCTAGAATTGCGTCTTTGTGGGGGGCTTTTTTTTTTTCTTTTTTTTTTTTTGTCCCCCAAAAATGCTAATGAAAAGAGATCAAAACGTTGTTTGCACCCAGAAAGGTTATAAAATAAAACATGAGCTCGTCCTTCAAAAAAATGAGCCTTAACACAAGTTATTATATAATATATACGTTTTATTTTTTCTTTGCAACCTACTTAAATAAAAATTTTGTTTTATATATAATATATACCTATGTATGTGTGTTGTGTCATCCGAATTGTACTCGCCTGAGAAATCGTTTTGCCAGTTAATGTATTAGAGTTGAAAGCTTTGTTTCTTTTTTTGTTTTTTAAGCATGATAAATGCGATTAAAAAAAACATAACCAGTTAGATCTTCCTCTGTTCAAATGAAAATGTGAAATTGTAGTAGAAAAATCAGTCCATCCGGCCAAATATTTGTAGACGTTAATATGAAACAGACAAGTTATTATGAAATTAGGCTCATTCACAACCATAATGATAACCGGTCAGCAGGTATCGCAGGAAATATTCACTGCCCGTAAAGGAACAATAAACCGGGAGATAATGAGACTCTTCACATGTTCCTTTAGGAATCCTGCATAGAACATGGGTTAAAAAAAAAATTGCTGAAAAATTCTGCTTATACACAAGTATATACGGTAATTCGGGCATTTATTTTTTTTTTTTACACACGAGTATTATAATGACAGGCACCGTGGTCTTCTGCAGACATAATTTCAGCCACCCATCAATGGTCTTGTCACGTGATTGTGGGCCGCCAATGGACGGTCGGAATGACGTGCTTCCAGCTGGCATGTGTTAAATCCCTTTGTCTAGAGATTGACAGCAGCTTTTAACTGATTAATATCCGTGGGTGGAGCTCTGGCTGAAGAACTGTGCAGATCTATATGTAGGAAGAGATGGCGCTGGGAGGGGAATAGAGTTGGAGTGACGTAGGCTTCAGATCTACCATAGCTCTTCAGCCTCATTTTCATATCCATTCAAAAGCTGATTTCTCAGTAACTGAGGAACAGACTGGCCATGTAAAGGTATTGTTGGACTTGTCTTTAAAAGAGCTCCATGCGCATATCAAGAGCTTGGTGAAATAAATGCTGCTGCCAAATTCCCTTTAATCGACGGCCAACCAGCTTCTGTGTAGGTAATTGGAAGTAATTTTAACTGCATCAGCAGGCTTTGAAAATGCAGCTTTACTGGTGACTGGTCAAATCAGACAGTTCACAAACTGTAATAATCCATTGACAAGAAGAATGCTAACTCCCAGTTTTCAATATATTCATAAATTTCCAGGAGGGGTAACAGAGGAACAGTACCTTTTCTCACAGCTATATATTATGTGTTATTAATTAGCAAACTCTTAAGCTATTTTAATTATTGTAAACAGACATGTTTGGAGACATCTTTAAAAGAAGTCTGTCAGCACAAAATGACTGTTCAAAACAAGCACAGATTCTCGGTGCACCCTTGGTGTGACCAAATATTTTAGTGTGCCTTCACACCCTATTCTCCATCTTTGTAGACCCTTATCTTACCTGATTGTTAACCGTTGTAGTTTTACCGAAACTAGGGGAAGCATGGATAAAGATATAAAAATTTAAAAAAAAACACAATGAGAAGTTGCACTGAACGGATTTGCTACGCCAAGGCTGCACTGAGCTCCTGTTTGGTTTGAACAGCCATTGTGCTCTTACAGGCTTTGATTAAACTTTGAAACTTCCAACTCGTGGGAATTTGGTTAATTCTGGCCATGGGTCCTGCTAAAAGTGGGATATTGGCTCCAAGGGTGCTGCTAAAAGTGGGGATATTGGCTCCATGGGTCCTGCTAAACTAAGGATTATTGGCTCCATGGATACTGCTAAACTTGGGATTATTGGCTCCATGGATACTGCTAAACTTGGGATTATTGGCTTCATGGGAACTGCTAACCTTGGGGAAACTGGCAACATGGTTTCCTGCTAAACTTTGGATATTGGTTCCATGGGTACTACTAAACTTGGGATATTGGCTCCATGGGAACTGCTAAACTTGGGAGATTGGCTCCACGGGAACTGCTAAACTTGGGAGATTGGCTCCACGGGAACTGCTAAACTTGGGAGATTGGCTCCACGGGAACTGCTAAACTTGGGAGATTGGCTCCACGGGAACTGCTAAACTTGGGAGATTGGCTCCACGGGAACTGCTAAACTTGGGAGATTGGCTCCACGGGAACTGCTAAACTTGGGAGATTGGCTCCACGGGAACTGCTAAACTTGGGAGATTGGCTCCACGGGAACTGCTAAACTTGGGAGATTGGCTCCACGGGAACTGCTAAACTCGGGAGATTGGCTCCACGGGAACTGCTAAACTCGGGAGATTGGCTCCACGGGAACTGCTAAACTCGGGAGATTGGCTCCACGGGAACTGCTGAATATTCCATCCACCGTTATATTAAGAGACTGGGGCTGTTGGAGACAACTGAATTTTTACATTTGCCATGTAATGTATTTCTTTGTTATTTACGTTACTTTTATGCTTTTACTTTTTTGCGCAGCTAAGAGCTATATTGCTTTGGATGACTTTGTGGAAATTACAAAAAAATACGCCAAGGGGATCGTACCATCAAACTTGTTCCTCGATGATAATGAAGATGATGAGTTTGCAGGAAAGAGCCCAGAGGAGCTGCCTCTCCGACAAAAGGTAGCGCAGCCGTATGTCAAGAGTGTCCATTCAAAAGCCGCGTGTCTCCCTAAATTATATTAATATTATGTGTAATTATAGAAGGGTTTTAGTTGGGGGATGCTATATAATAAAAGTATATTGGACAACGACTCCTTGTTCAGCATGTGGACATCAACAGCAATAGACCGTGTCAGTCAAATTGAGTAGAATCAATTTATAGTTTTGTAATCTCCATACGCTAATTCGGATAAAAATAATTGAAGGGAGTAGGATGAGGTAAGCTGTGATTATTGTAAATGGTTATTCTGTGTTATTTAACATTATTATAACTCTGTCTGTGAAGATAATGAGACTACTGAAAAGTCATCCTTACAGAATAGGAAGTTTCAGTTTTCTGACCAGTGTGATAATTGCAAAATTTCAAAATTTCAGTTGGTTAGGTGGTTTTTAAAAAATGTGATATGAAATTTGGAAAAATTTTAATTATTTAAAAAGAAAAAAAAATACATTTTTAAGTGAAAAAAGCCACCTTATGCAGCACTAATGCTACATTCTGTCAAGGTGGCTCTTTTATTTAGCGTCCCGTCCACCGCAGAAATAATCGTTTTTAAAATTGGTCAGACATACCTGAAGTTTGACCGGGGTGCAGGTCTTTCCCCCTCGGCCAGACGCCTCACATCCATCAGTCATTTCCTCCTTCAGTCTTTGCTCTGCCTCCTCAACGTTCATTTCAAATCCTGGCGCCTGCGCTGTACTATATTTTCTTGGGCATGCGCAGTTAGCGCTGCCCGTGCTCTGACATCACATGATGTCTTCCTTATCGCGCCTGAGTGGACGTGCGGCCAGAGATCCCGCCCCGCAGTCGCTTATGATTTATTCACACTGTGGGGCTGGGAATCTTGGGCATGCGCAGTAGTTCTCTGCGGCTCTCTGACTCCCTCAAATCCCTCCGCCTCTTTCCTACAGTGCAGCGTCATCGGAGGAATCGTCAGCTTATCCCTAATTGCTGTGGCTTCACCTACAAAATCACAAAACCTGAACACTGGTGTGTGGGTCTGTCTGTGTTTGTTGTTTGTGGCTATGGCAATGCTGATTATGATTATACGGCACTATAGAGCCATGATGCAATGATGGGGTGATGATTATACTGCACTATAGAGCCATGATGCAATGATGGGGGTGATGAGTATACTGCACTATAGAGCCATGATGCAATGATGGGGGTGATGAGTATACTGCACTATAGAGCCATGATGCAATGATGGGGGTGATGAGTATACTGCACTATAGAGCCATGATGCAATGATGGGGGTGATGAGTATACTGCACTATAGAGCCATGATGCAATGATGGGGGTGATGAGTATACTGCACTATAGAGCCATGATGCAATGATGGGGGTGATGAGTAGACTGCACTATAGAGCCATGATGCAATGATGGGGGTGATGAGTATACTGCACTATAGAGCCATGATGCAATGATGGGGGTGATGAGTATACTGCACTATAGAGACATGATGCAATGATTGGGGTGATGATTATACGGCACTATAGAGACATGATGCAATGATGGGGGTGATGATTATACGGCACTATAGGTCATTATAATCCTCTCCCCCATCATTGGTCGTTAGTGCCGTATAATCATCACCCCCATCATTGCATCATGGCTCTATAGTGCAGTATACTCATCACCCCCATCATTGCATCATGGCTCTATAGTGCAGTATACTCATCACCCCCATCATTGCATCATGGCTCTATAGTGCAGTATACTCATCACCCCCATCATTGCATCATGGCTCTATAGTGCAGTATACTCATCACCCCCAGCATTGCATCATGGCTCTATAGTGCCGTATAATCATAATCAGCATTGCCATAGCCACAAACAACAAACACAGACAGACCCACACACCAGTGTTCAGGTTTTGTGATTTTGTAGGCGAAGCCACAGCAATTAGGGATAAGCTGACGATTCCTCCGATGACGCTGCACTGTAGGAAAGATGTGGAGGGATTTGAGGGAGTCAGAGAGCCGCAGAGAACTACTGCGCATGCCCAAGATTCCCAGCCCCACAGTGTGACTAAATCAGAAGAGACTGCGGGGCGGGATCTCTGGCCGCGCGTCCATGCAGGCGCGATAAGAAAGCCAGGATGTGATGTGACAGCACGGGCAGTGCTAACTGCGCATGCCCAAGAAAATATAGTACAGCGCAGGTCCAAGGAATTGAATTGAACACTGGGGAGGCGGAGCAAAGACTGAAGGAGGAAATGACTGATGGATGTGAGGTGTCTGTGTCCAGGGGGGAAAGACCTGCCCCCCTGTCAAATATTAGGTATGTCTGACCAATTTTAAAAACGCTTATTTCTGCGGTGGAAGGGACGCTAAATAAAAGAGCCACCGTGACAGAATGCAGCATTAGTGCTGCACAAGGTGGCTCTTTCACTTAAAAGCGCCTGGGGGGTGACAGGTTCCATTTAAGATAGAAAAAAAATAAAATAAAATTAATAAACAATAGGTAATTTTTGGTGACACATTCTGTTTAATTCTACAGTTAGTGAAATAAATGTCAGGAGACAAGTATTCACAATGGATTGATGCAGAACCGACCTATTTGTAGGAATTGTTCTAGGCAAGAAATTAGTGTTTTATAATTGTCCGTATTGAGTAGGAGCAGATACACTAAAGATTTTAGGAAAAGACAGAATTTAACAATACATTCAATGGAAAGATCAGGTTTTTTTGGTCACCGTAACATTGCAACAACAGGCGATCAAAACGTCGTATCTACCCCAAAATGGTAGCAATAAAAACGTCCACTTGGCATGCAAAAAACAAGCCATCGCCCAGCCCCAGATCTTTTTCTCAATTACTATATTTTCCCAAATAAAGACCGCCTGTACTCTCCTCCCGTGCTTTTTGCATGATGCCGGCACTACATGACTTTCACGTGAGACTTGCAGCCAATCCGCACCGGCTAATGGTCAACATCACACTCTCTTGCGTGCTTTGGACAAAACTGGCATCCGGAGGAATTCAGACCGGCTACTGCTCTCACTACAGATGTCATTTTTGTCCGCGCCTTTAGTCGTTGTGACTTCCTTCAAATGCCCATTTTGTCTGATGAAAGTGAGAGAGTGGCCCAATAGTGGCCGCTGATTGACTGCAACGGTAGCGGAAGTGAATACAGGGTGTTTTTATTTTACATGGGGGGGGGGGGAGATGTAGTCATTGAGAAGTTGTCGGAGTAGTGAGCTTCGTAAGTTCATGATCTAATTTATCCTCATTAATGGCTTTCATCATTTATCTCTTTTTCTAGATTGTGAAGTATCCACTACATGTCATCATGGAGCTTAAAGAATACCTGATAGACGTGGCCTCCAAGGCTGGGATGCACTGGCTGTCCACCATTGTACCTACCCATCACATCAATGCACTCATCTTTTTCTTTATCATCAGTAACCTCACCATAGACTTTTTTGCCTTCTTCATCCCTCTAGTCATCTTCTACTTATCCTTTATTTCTATGGTTATTTGCACACTCAAGGTTTTCCAGGACAGCAAAGCTTGGGAGAACTTTCGAGCCCTCACGGATCTTCTGCTTCGTTTCGAGCCGAATCTAGACGTTGAGCAAGCCGAAGTGAACTTTGGTTGGAACCACCTTGAACCTTATTTATATTTCTTGATATCTGTATTTTTTGTCATCTTCTCATTTCCAATATCAGACCGACACTGGATTCCCTGCTCCGAGCTGGCGATCATATCCATCTTCTTTACAATTACCAGCTACTTGAGTTTGAGCACGAGTGCAGAACCTTACACTCGGAGGGCTTTACTAACTGAAATTGCTGCCGGCGCGCTCACCTTCGTAGGCGTGTTGCCCAGTTCTGTACCATACGTTGATTTACTTAGCAAAACCTTCTTTGCTGTGCCAGTGGGGCACTTTATTGTATTCCACATAAGTATCCCTTGCATTTTCTTCATCTACTTATTCTACCTCTTCTTTAGGATGGCCCAGTTGAGAAATTTTAAGGGTGTATATTGCTATCTTGTACCGTACATGGTATGCTTCATGTGGTGTGAGCTTTCGGTTGTGATTCTACGGGAATCTACTGCCATTGGCCTTATTCGTGCATCCATTGGCTACTTTTTCTTTCTCTTTGCTCTTCCCATTCTCCTAGTAGGCATTGCTGTCATATGCGTTGTCCATTTCTTTAAGTGGTTTTTGACTTTAGAATTTACTAAGATTGTGGTAACCCTCGTATTGTGCACCATTCCGATAGGTCTTCGTTGGTGGTCAAAAGCCAACTACTCAGCGGTTGACATGTTTAAATCTCTTACGAAAAGCTCCATTGTCAAGTTGATATTAGTGTGGATCACCGCCATCTTCATGTTTTGTTGGGTTTATGTCTACCGTTCGGAAGGGATGAAGGTGTACAACTCTACACTGACCTGGCAGCAGTATAGCTTTTTGTGTGGTCCAAGGGCATGGAAAGAGACTAACATGGCAAGGACCCAAATTTTGTGCAGCCATTTGGAAGGTCACAGGGTGACATGGACAGGGAGATTCAAATATGTCCGTGTCACGGAAATCGACAACAGTGCCGAATCTGCCGTCAACATGCTTCCTCTGTATGTTGGAGACTGGATGAGATGTTTGTACGGAGAAGCCTACCCACTCTGTAATCCTCAGAATGTCACCATGGAAGAAGAGGAACTTTGCCGACTCAAGTTCTTGTCCAAATATGCGTGCCATATGAAGAAATTCGACCGGTACAAATTTGAAATTTCCGTTGGTATGCCTTTAAACAATAAAAATGGGAACCGGACCCTTGAAGAAGACGACGTTACAAAAGATATTGTTCTAAAAGCAAGCAACGAGTTCAAAACTGTGTTGTTAAGCTTACGGCAGGGAAGTATCATAGAATTTAGCACTATCCTCGAGGGACGTCTAGGGAGCAAGTGGCCAGTATTCGAGCTGAAGGCCATCGGCTGCCTCAATTGTCTTGCTAAACTGACTCCCTCCTCCAGACATGTCAAGATCGAGCACGACTGGAGGCTCAATGTCCACATTGCGGTAAAATTTGCCTTTGATTTTTTCTTTGCCCCTTTCCTCTCTGCTGTGTGAGAAGGTCACTAGTGTCCTGGTGACCTCCAAAAACCAAAGAGGGCTCCTCTTGTAGCTGCCACTTGTGCACTTTGCCTAATGCCTTCATAAAAGGGGTCATGTAAAAAAAAAATGTCGGGAGAAACCTGCGGTATTACCCTGGGTACCACTTTACAGTCTTTTATCAGCCTTCACTTGCTGTTCGGCGCCGTTGCACTTATTTGCACTAGTTTTTATTGATGACACATGCAAAACTTGGGTTTAACATCAGTTTGGTATTTTTCTTCTGTGACTCCTTTTTTACTTTCCACGTGTTTTTGGTTGGACGAAGTATTGACACTTATTCAACAAATTTAACATCGCATTTAACCTGCTCCCAAAAATGAAATATTCTATCCAGTGTAAAAAAAACAAATATATAACTTTTGCTACTTGAAAACTGTCCATAAGCTGCTGATGCCTGATCCTGTATTATCTGTGTTTAGTATAGACAGCAGGATATCTTCATGGTCTATGAGCTATACTGGAGGTCTGTTTGGATCATTAGCACTTTTAGCATTAGTAACATTTTGTGGGTTTTTTTTTTTTTTGTTTTTTTTCCCTCTTTCCAGGAATGGCGCCACTCTTCGGCTTGGATCACACAACTGTTTTTCTGTGATCTGATTTTCTCAGATGTGGAAACGAAAAAAAAAAAATTCCAAAATATTGGACATGCGCACAGCCCCATAGAATAACATGGGGAGGAATGCTATCTGTTCCGTTGACAGATAGCACTTGTCCGATTTTTACGGTCGTGTTTACGAGCACTTGTTCATGGGCTGTGTCTGGTATTACAGCACATACATTTTTCATGTTAAAGGGTTGTTCTCCTCTTTAATCTTTGAGAGGCACGCCGCTCCCCTGCCTCCTGAGGTGTTGGGGGGGCTGTGCACCCCTGAAAATGGACATTTTAAGAAGGTAGCAAGTTTGTGGCATTGGCCAGCTGTGCGCTCCCCTTATTCTTGTTGCAAGCAGAAGCCACTTTGCCTCTGCAACATCGGAATAGCGCAGCGAATCTGGCCGGCTTCAGCGTCGCCTAGAAGATTGGCCGCCTTTGATACAGTACAAAGATGAATGGTAATCTAGATAAGGAGCAGTACCATTTAACAATTGTCGCCTATATTAAAAGGCTCATGAACAGTAGTAGGGACAGAATAATCGCTAATGCTGTCACCCTGCAATATCTGTTCCTATGAACGAAGATTATCTGCTCTCCTAAATGTGTCTCGACACTGAATTGTTCGCTGGCCCATTGTAAGAGTTAGTATTTGTATATTCGTATGTTTAATACTCACCATTAATGATGAGCGAACTTGCTGGGATAAGGTGTTATCTGAGCATGCTCAGGTGCTAACCGAGTGTCTTCAGCATGCTCGAATAATATGTTCAAGTCTCCGCGGATGCATGTCACGCGGCTGTTTGATAGCCGCAGCACATGCCGGGATTGGCTGTTTGGCAGCTTCGAGATATGCAAGGGTGGATCGTCACTGTGACTAGCCTTTTTTACCGCACACGCTGCTACAGTATTATAAATCAAAATTCGTTAACGGCTATCATTACATGTACAGATATAAGTAACCTTGTCTTGTAAGTTCTGTCACTATTACATATTGTGTATTAAAGGGAGTCTGTCAGCAGGTTTGTTATTTAACTTGAGAGCAGCTTCATGAAGGGGAAGAGACTAATTCCAGGGATATATCACTTATTAGGCTGTGTGCTGTAGTTGCAGTGTTTTATCAGCAGGAGATTATCATTACCTGACAAGTTCTCACGTGCAGGCCAGTCAGGCTCTGTTACCCCGCCCACACCACTGATTGGCAGCTTGCACAGGAAACTGCCAATCTGCGGTGTGGGCGGAGTTATACACTGCTAAGCATTCTGAGCACTGTTACATCTACATCAGAGAAGACAGGAATTCTATAAAAAGTGCACCATTCAGTCTAATAAGCGATACATAGCTGGAATCTTGCTCTCTGCCCCTACATCATGCTGCATTCATATTAAATAGCAAAAACCTGCTGCCAGTTTCCCTTTAAAGCTTAATTTAGCCCATAGGACAGTGGTGTAGTATAGGTACGTGGGAACTCTTTTTCTTGGCCCTGCGCAGTATGCTCTGGGCGGATGAACTTGTTAAGCTGGGCCTGCTTTGACATGTTGGTTGGTGTTGTTGCGCCAAATGTTACTATGTAGAGTGCAGCAGTCACAATGATTTTGTCATCGGCTGCTGCGCTCTTCATAAGCAGAGGCAGTTGACAAAGCTTAGAGTATGGTATGAAGTGAGCCTTGTCATCTTGGTCACTGCCTATGCAGAGCGCAGTGGCCAAAAGCAAACTCCTCTTGACTGATGCTCTCTACATAGGCAGTGACCTGAGATGACAAATGGTTGAACGGTCCCCTCCCAACGCTCCTCGCCTTTTATCATCGGGAAGCTGTGCCAAATTTTAAAACGGCGACTAAAATTAGGAAAAACTTTTTTTTTTTTTTCTAACACTTATTGGGGGTTAGGACTAAAGTAATTAAATGGTTACATAAGAAAAAAATCCAAATGTAATTTTTTTTTTTTTTTTTTAAATATTATGTTAGTTTCTCTTATTCTTCAGTACATGTGCTTTGGGGAAAAGGGGTATAATACAGGATTGATGCCAGGAACTCGGGGAATGGGACCAGACCACTGGTTACTGAACGTAAAATATGTCTGGACCGGAACGTTGGCAAACCACGCTATGCCACTGATGCCGGATGAAGCATGAAGACTATGACTTATAAGCTGCCTCTACCCTAATGTCCTTTGTGTATGGTTCATTACATAGTGGTGTATGTGTACATACAGCTATCTGTGTCATTGTATATACACTCCATTAGAATCCGTGAATTCTTCCCATAAAATGATGCCTTATACTGTACATTAAAGTTTGTCTACCTTAGTCTCATTGTTTTATTTATTTATACTACTGTTACTTTGTATCTCGCCAGAAACAAAAACTGTAAGGGTGCTTTCTCGTTGCATTCCAGCACCCGTTCGGTGACCCCGACAGGGCTTCTGAACCCCCCCCCCCCCCCCCCCTCAAAACTGCATTAGGAAGTGTGCGCCGATGGGGCCGTAGACTATATGATGGTACCTGCAGCGTGCACATTCTGACATTCCACTAGTTGGACAACACCCTCTCGATCGCTACCACCTCCGTGTAGGGGTAACAACTGGATCTTCAGAGCTCGACATGCGACGGTCGTCTATCAGGCTTGGATGCACAAGGGCTTGGTCCTGGGTCTTGACTGATGCAGACTGGTTCGATCTTGCCTGGTGCAAATTTGGATCTAGGGTCTTGACTGACTAGGTCTGGTTCACGGACCTTGACCGGCGGCGTCTGGATCCCGCTCATGTTCACACTACAATCCGCTGGTTCTGGCTTCCTGGATCATACTGGAATCTCAGCCTCGGTGTCGCCACGAACAGACGTCCTGCTCGTCTAACCGGTTGGCACCAAATCCTCTCTTGCTCTGGCATAGACTCTTCCTCCTCGAAACTTCTCTTACTCTTGGTTCTGCTTGGGCAGAAGTTGGCAATCTCTGGACACAAATGCCGCATAGCGCTGTAGAATCTCATTCTTTGCGGCATATCCTCTTACATGTGCGTTGCTTTTAATAAGAAAAAAGAAAAACAACTTGTAGAAAAAGAAACCCATACCCAATAAAACTGTATACTAATAAGAATTGCTCAATTTTGCCTGTGCATTTAGGGAATCTGTCACCCCATTTTTGGCCTATAAGATGCGGCCACAGCGATCAGGGGCTTATCTACAGCATTCTGTAATGCTGTAGATAAGCCCCTGATGTAATCTGAAAGAAGAAAAACGAGTTATATTATACTCACCCAGGGGCGGTCCTGGATACAGTCCAGTCTGATAGGTGTCGCGGTCCGGTCCGGCGCCTCCCATCTTCTAGCAATGACGTCCTCCTGCCGCGGCTCCTGCGCAGGCGTACTTTCTCTGCCCTGTTGAGGGCAGAGCAGGGTACTGCAGTGCGTAGGCGCCGGACCTCTCTGACCTTTCCCGGCCCCTACGTACTGCAGTATTTTACTCTGTCCTCAACAGGAGGAGCCGTGGCAGAAGTAAGAAGGAGGATGTCATCTCTAGAAGATGGGAGGCTGTTATGAATGGGTCACCGAGGAGAAAAAAGCAAAGCAAGCTAAGTCACAGAAAACCTGAGAGGTTGGTAACTATGCAGATTGCAGATCCCTGATCCTACCACACAACTAGCAGCAGCCGTGGAGCGTACCTACGATGAACCTAGACGCCTCGTCATGGCTTGAGGACTACATAAGCCTAAAGCAAGAAAAGGGAAAACTAACTGCCCCAGAGCAGACAGCCCCCACACATGTATTGACAGTGAAACAAGATGAAGGCACAAACACAGGCAGGAAAATAGGCTGAGCAAATGATGGGGCCCAAACTAACTAGACAGGAAAGGGAAGACACTGTCTGAAACCTGCAAAAAACCCTACAAAAATAATGTCCAACACTTCTGATAGCAAAATTAAACCGGAAGTCACTAGACTTCTCCCACTATATCAGCACTCTGAAATATTCTGAGACAGAGCAAAAACAGACCAAACTAGTAAGGGACAAAAAGCCAATTGGCAAAATACTGATAAATAAGAGTGGAAAATCAGCATAGCCCCCAATCGGGGCTGGCAGACCACCCAAAAAACTGAATAGACCAACAAAATCAAGTGTGAACATTAGCAGAAAAACTTAGCTTTAGATGACTGGAACAGAGCTGAAAACCAAGAGCTGACAAGCCAGAAGGAATCACCAGCAACTGAATAGGGCGTCGGCTGTCTTAAATCCAATCTGAGAATCCTGAGAGCCAATCGTCATCCTCATTCTCAGGTGGCAGATCTCCACCGATCAAATGATGATGCGAGATGCGAGACTCGTGAGTTTTTCGCAAGTGTGAGCCCGGCCTAATGTGTGAAAGTAGAGGTTTCCCACTCGGTGCTTGTGCTACCCTATTGACCCTAAACAGAGAGACTAACCAACAGCTGGCACAACATATGTGGCGGATGTCGTCTGCCCATTCTCTCGACAGTTCATTTGAATGGCTGCATGTAATACTACATTTTGCTTTTAGTGGCTGCTGCAGGGGGAGACAAGCAGCTGATGGTAACTTTCCTTGGCAAAATATAACTTTGGAGGCCAGATCCATCAGCTGATCACCTCTTCAACTCAGAGTGACGCTCCACCATGAGAAAAATGACTTGCTCACGTTTCTACCTGGTGCCCTACATTTGTCTCCCGCCGCCTCCTCTGCTCAGATTGGCGTTCCATTTCTTCTACTTTCAAGCCCCTGCATGGAAAGTCTAAAACGCATCACCCCTGCCTTTACTGTACCACGAGATAGAGGAGGCATAGTTTAGACTCACCATTGCACTCCTCATGCCATTGCGGTAGTCATCTTGGAAACAGGAGGAAAGCTACACCAATCTGAACAGAGGAGTAGAGTCCCTTTAAAGAGATGATAGTGATAAGACAAACCCTTTAAGGCCAAAAGTATTCCTGTCATTAAAGTGTTAAACTTTCTGAATCATAGTCACATTTCTTCTGATCTGAATGATTATTGAAAGTCTTGACGGCATGAAGCTGCTATACGGAGTAAAGTGACCACTGAATACAGCATGATAAAGTTTGTCACCAATATAGTGAATTATTATTAATCGTATATCCTGCAGAGGGCGCTATCGGGTTGCAGTGATTTTTAGGCCAAATTCACCTCCATTCTGTACAGGTATCCATTACTTTACATTTACGAAGATAAAAAATGACATTTTCCACCTGTGTAAATCTAGTATTCTGCTTCGTATACATACTCCAATATGGGCTAACGTTTTCTACGTCGTGATCTTACATTCGATGGGCTTTCTTCATGTTTGACACACCAAAAGAAATGTATGAGCGGCATCGAGGAGGGAAAAAGAATTGGGTAAATCATTTATGTAGAGCAGTCCGGACCTATGGGGCTGTTATTACCGGAGGCAACTCAATAATGAGAGCTCATACATAACCTGCGTCCCAAAGGCGCGGAGGATTGGATGAGCGGCATCACAGTCGCCACGCATCGTGTCTCTGGGGGAGATGTGTCTGCATCAGTCTAAGGCCAATTAGTGTTGGAAATAAATGTTTTCTACAGTATCCTGCCATACTCCATTGGATATATAGAAGTGGTCACCTGATGGGAGTAAGGCTGTGTGCACACGCTGCGGATTTTGCTGCGGTTCCGCAGCGGTTTTGGCAGCTGCGGACCCGCAGCAGTTTCTGCTGCGGTGTACAGTACAATGATTCCCTATGGGAATCAAAAACCGCAGTGCAGACGGTGCAGAATTTTCCGCGCGGATTATCTGCAGTTTTCAATCCGCAGAAAGAATTGACATGTCAATTCCTTCTGCGGATTCTCCTGCGGTTTGCCATCTCCTCCATTGAGGAGATGAAAAACCGCAGAGCAATCCGCAGGTAAAACCGCAGGTCTTTTGACCTGCGGTTTCACCTGTGGATTTTACAAAATCCGCGCGGATGAATCCGCACCTAATCCGCAGCGTGTGCACACTACCTTAGGCTTCATTCTCATCATGCGTAAGGTGCATCGCATTTTCATCCCATTTTGGTCCATTTTTCCTTTATGCAAAGGAAAAAATAATTCTGAGCATTTCATACCCATAAAACAGTAAAAAAAAAACATGAATAGCAGTATGATGGCATCTGCACATTGTTTTTAGTGAATCTACTCATATGGACAGGTCTATGTTTCCAGTTGCACGTCAACAGCCGTTAGAACACGCATCCATTAATAGTCTATCTGTGAAAAGCGAAAATCCAGTGAGAGCATGAACATGAAAAATGGATGTCTGAATAAGGGCTTGGACTGATTGTTGGACAGTTGATAAATATGAAAAAAATGAGACAATCCAGCAACCGCAAAAGTCATAAAACATCACATTTCTTAGTAGATTAAAACATTAAAAGGAAAAATTTAAAAAGACGGTCATCGCGTTTTGAGTTATACTAGCTCTCAATCATGAGAATTAGGCTGGTATGACACAGGTTACCTGGCCAAGGATTGCTATGTGCCACAGCATTATGCAGGTGAATTACTGAGACAGATAAGTTACCAAAAATCCAACTTTGTGCAGTCCATAAATTATCTTTAATAGGAGGAGAAAAAAGCCATGAAGAGAGCCTTCAAGTTCTTGTCAAGAAACCAGCGGTTGATAAGACTCTCATCCATAGAATCCTAGAATGTTAGAGTTGAAAGGGATCTCTAGGGTTATCATGTCCAACCCCCTGCTCAATGCAGGATTCACACAACCATCACAGACACATGTCTGTCCAGCCTTTGTTTGAAGACTTCCACTGAAGGAGAACTCACCACCTCTCGTTGCAGCCTGTTCCACTCATTGATTACCCTGTCAAAAAGATTTTTTCAAATATCTAGCCTGTATCTTCTTCCTTTCAGTTTCATTCCATTGCTTCTCGTGTTTCCATGTACAAGTGAGAATAACGATGATCCAACCCTAATATGCAAACTACTGTTTCAGCATCTGATACATGTACTAAAACAAAGCGCACTATCAGGTAACTGATTATCTTAAGGCTCATGAGCACAACTTATTTTCCTGTGCAAGTACTAACTGTAGCTTTCACGGATAGCACTTGTACCTATGATATTTTATGGGGCTGTGCACTTGTCTAATTTTTTCCTCGGAAAAAATTCGAGGCATGTCGAATTAAAAATGGTCGTGGCTGGGTCTTCCAGCAAGACATTGACCCAAAACATACAGCCAAGGAAACAAAGGAGTGGCTCAAAAAGAAGCACATTAAGGTCATGGAGTAACCTAGCCAGTCTCCAGACTGTGATGCTAGTCCCTTCTCATGGCCAAGCCATGAGTAGGAGTGGTCAAGGAGTCCAAGGTCAGAAGCCAGGAGGGTACATCATAAACCGAAGGAAGAGACAAAAGCATAGTCGGGTAACGTTCCGAGGTCAAAGTATCAGGAGGTTAACGGATTAGAACTGAAGGGGTTAAACAGGCAAATGTTCAGAACGAAGTCCAAAGTCAGGCAACAGATCAAGAAAACAGAACACAAGGCAGAGGAGAGCACAGAGCCCAAACTTCACAAGATGAATGTACATCGGGCAGTGGTCTGGGAGAAGCTGCTCAGTTAACTAGGCATTGCAATTACTTGGGATAGAGAACACTTGAAATAGCCAACGCCTCACTCACAGATTGGCTAGTCGAGCTGTCAATCAACACACTGACAGCTCAGCACGCCCCAGTATCAGATTGGATGGCCATGCTGTCCATCAAAGTACTGACAGCTTCAGCACGCCCCTGTACTGGATTGGACGGTCAAGCTGTCAGTAACTGCATCCCAAATGAGAATTTGCATGAGAAATCCCTCTGAGTGTGCGGTAAATTCTCATTTGGTCTATAGTTTGGACCTTCTGGTCCATTATACCAGTACCTCAAGCTCTCTGACAGAGTGCACGCTTTACTAATTTAGTAACTGCATCCCAGACACCCTGACGGGTGGAACCGTGACAGTACCCCCTCTTCTAGGGGGGCCACCGAACCCCCAGGCTTCCCAGGAAATTTTAGATGGAAGGCCCTGACTAACCGATCGTCCTTCACACCTCGAGCAGGGACCCTGGATCTCTAACCTGGTCCGTATCCCCTCCAGTGGATGAGATACTGGTGGGAATTACGGACTCTCCGAGAATCAACAACCCTCTGAACCTCATACTCCAGTCCACCGTCTACTGGAAGCGGATGAGGCGGGTACGAAGGAGACAATGCAGAAGGGACATACTCCTTTAATAGGGATTTATGGAATACGTTAGGGATGCGAAGGGATGGAGGAAGCTTTAGTCTAAATGCCATAGGATTGACCATCTCTAGGATCTCATATGGACCAATAAACTTTGGACCCAACTTCGCTGACGGCACTTTAAGTTTAATGTTCCTAGACGACAACCAAACCTTATCCCCAATCTTAAAAATAGGACCCATCGAAAGTCTTCTATCGGCTTTTCATTTTTGGTGAATCTGAGCAGTCCTAATACTCTTCTGAACCTCTGTCCAGACATCCCCAAGTCTCTGTACGGTGACATCCACCCCAGGGCATTCAAAACTGATCCTAGAAAATTCACCAAAATGGGGATGAAAACCATAATTACATAAGAATGGTGAGGTTCTGGTAGATTGATTTACTCGACTGTTAAAAGCAAACTCAGATAGAGGTATAAACAAACACCAGTTCTCCTGTTGCGCTGCCACAAAGCACCTTAAAATTTGTTCCAAAGATTGATTTGTCCTCTCAGTCTGACCATTGGTTTCAGGGTGATAAGTAGATGAAAATGACAAGTCAATCCCTAGTTTAATGCAAAAAGCTCTCCAAAATTTAGACACAAATTGTACTCCCCTATAAGACACAATGTTCAGAGGGATCCCATGTAATCTTACAATATGAGAGATAAATAACCTGGAGAGTGTCTCTGCATTAGGTAATCCTGACAAAGGAACAAAATGAGCTTGTTTGCTGAATCGAACAACTGCCACCAAAATTTCAGTTTTCCCATCAGACATAGGCAAATCTGTTTTGAAATCCTTGAACACACAAGTCCATGGTCTTTCAGGAATAGGCAAAGGAGCCAATTCCCTAGTCGGCCGGCTATGACAGACTTTGCTGCGTGCGCAGACTTTACAAGCAGATAAAAAATCTTTAATATCATTATGTATGTACGGCCACCAAAAAATTCTAGCAACAGCTTTCCTTGTGGCAGTAACCCCAGGATGACCACTTAAAACGGAATCATGAAATTCCTGTAATACCCACAATCTTAGGTACACAGGAACAAATAATTTGGACTTCGGGGAAGTGGAAGGAGCCAATGACTTTACTTTACGAATCTCCTCTTCCAATTCCGAGGTTACCATAGACACCACAATACCCTGAGGATTATTGGAGGATGGGGGTTCTGGAGGAGAAATGGAATCTAGACAACGAGATAAACATTGGCTTTCACAGTCTTAGACTAAGGCTTGAATGTAATAGAAAAATTAAATCAAAAGAAAAACAAGGACCATCTGGCCTGTCTAGGAGTTAACCTTTTAGCCAATTCATTGTAAGCTAAATTCTTGTGATCCATGATCACCGTAACTGGATGAACCGCCCCCTCCAAAAAATGCCTCCTTTCCTCAAAGGCCAATTTGACAGCAAGTAACTTCCGATTACCCACATCATAATTTCTCTCGGTGAAAATTTTTTAGAAGGAAAAGCACATGGACGCAGGTTAGTCAGAGTTTTGGGCCCCTGCGATAAAACTGCCCCTCAATCCGATCTCTGAAGCATCCACCTCCACAATGAACGGTTCTTGAAGATCAGGCTGGATCAGAATGGCTGCTGACATAAAACACTCTTTTAATCTTTCAAAAGCCCTGATAACACTCGGTGACCAAACCATGAGATTCGCCCCCTTACGTGTAAGGTCAGTAAGTGGTTTAGCAATCTGTGAAAAACCCTTGATAAATTTTCTGTAATAGTTGGCGAATCCCAGAAAACACTGCAAAGCCTTACGCTGGAGTCACACATAGCGACCTACCAGCTACCCCGACAATGATATCAACATGTCAGGATCGCTGGTAAGTCACTATGTGATCGCTGGTGAGCTGTCAAACAGACAGCGTCACCAGCGATCAGCACAGCGATGCCGAGCGCGCGCCGTCGCTGTGTTTGTTAGCGCTGATGCCATATCCCTGTAAAAAAATAGAATTAAAATAAAAAATATTGTTATTCTCACCTTCCGACGTCCCGAGCAGCCATCCTGCCTCTCTCCACGCTCCGGTCCCAGTAATCATTTGCGAGAATGTCACGGTCCCGCGGCAGCGCGATGTCTCGCGGTCATTCGTGCAAAGGATCACTGGGACCGGGAGCGTGGAGAGAGGCAGGATGGCTGCTCGGGACGTCGGAAGGTGAGAATAACAATATTTTTTATTTTTTTTTATTATTTTTCACAACTGATCGCTGGTCTCCCGCCTGTCACACGCAGCAATGCGTGCTGGCCAGTGGGAGACCAGCGACGAAAAATATGTCCAGAGGTTTCTTGCAGCGATCAGCGATACCGGCAGGGGGGCCGGTCGCTGATCGCTGTCACACACAGCAATCTCGCTGGTGAGATCGCTGTTGTGTCACAAAAGTTGTGACTCAGCAGCGATCTCGCTAGCGAGATTGCTATGTGTGACTGCCGCTTTAAGATCACGGGGTTGAGCCCAATCAATTAGTGCTCCTTCCCAGGGTATATGTTAAACCGGCACAGAAAAAACACATTTCTCTAAGCAAACAGAGAGTTCTCCCTTAGCCTCTGTAACACAACACGGACATGTACCTCGTGAGTGTCCAAGTCTGGCAAGAAAATTAAAATGTCGTCAAGGTATATTAGAACAAATCTTCCAATGCAATCAGAGAAAATATCATTCATAAAATTTTGAAACACAGAATGTTAGGGCTGGCGGAACGCACCAAATAATAAAGATGATAGTAAGGTGCGTTCGCAGCCCGGGGTCCACCGTGCAGAGGTGGTAACCTGTTGCTTGGTAATGGCGGATGCTATATGGCCGTATAAAAGACCACACGCAGGTTAATAGTCACCTGACGTGTACTGGAGCGGACTCTGTTACATCACAGAGCCGCACTACCGCGAAACATAAATGCCGGAGTATGTTAGAACTCACAGAGCTCGGCAAGGGAGCACACAGAATGCAGTCACAGAACTCTGCCCCAAGAACACCGAGTCAGAGTCCCTCTAGACCAGGGGTCTCAAACTCGGCAGAGTAAACGGGCCTCACATAAAAAAAATTTAAGCTGGCGGGCCGCATTCCTTTCAAACTTAATACAGTCACAAATGATAGCGGTATCTAAGGGGTTAAACGTCCGTGATCGGTGCTAATACCGATCGTGGCTGTTCAAATAGGTTGTCAGCTGCGATATACAGCTTACATCAGCGGATGATAGTGTCAGCTCTGCATGTGAGACGGCGCTATCATCTCACTGTACACGCACAGCCACAGTCACCTGCAAAATCCAGCAATGGGGGGAAAGTCATGTCTCCGCTCTCTGCGTGCTGGCATGATGTCATTACACAGCACCAGACGGATGTCATCACGCAGGGCCACAGCCACTATGGAGCGGCGCACTCCTCCTCTCTTCTAGCGTGAGCAGTGGCGTAACTACAAAGTTATGGGCCCTGGTGCAAACTTTCAAATGGGCCCACTCCATGTCAAAATACACACATCTCCGCTCAGCACACCTCGTACGCGCGCGACTCCGCTCCGTACACGAACATCTCCGCTCCGCACACCTCGTACACGTGCGGCTCCGCTCCACACACCTCGTACACACGCGGCTTTGCACACTTCATACACACGCAGCTCTGCTCCGTACACCACTTACACATGCGGCTCTGCTCCGTACACCTCATACACACGCGGCTCCGCTCCGTACACCTCGTACACACGCGGCTCCGCTCCGTACACCTCGTACACACGCGGCTCCGCTCCGTACACCTCGTACACACGCGGCTCCGCTCCGTACACCTCGTACACACGCGGCTCCGTACACCTCATACACACGCGGCTCCACTCCGTACACCTCATACACACGCGGCTCCGCTCCGTACACCTCGTACACACGCGGCTCCGCTCCGTACATCTCGCACACACGCGGCTCCGCTCCGTACACCTCGTACACACGCGGCTCCGCTCCGTACACCTCGTACACACGCGGCCCCGTACACCTCATACACACGCGGCTCTACTCCGTACACCTCGTACACACGCGGCTCCACTCCGTACATCTCGTACACACAGGGCTCCGCTCCATATACCTCGTACACATGCGGCTCCGCTCCGTACACCTCGTACACACACGGCTCCGTACACCTCGTACACACAGGGTTCCGCTCCGTACACCTCGTACACACGCGGCTCCGTACACCTCGTACACACACGGCTCTGCTCCATACACCTCGTACACACACTGCTCCACTCCATACACTTCATACACACATGGCTCTGCTCCGTACACCTCATACACACACGGCTCTGCTACATCCACCCTGTAAACCCCTCCTTACCTCACACATAAATTTACCTGCGTCCAGCACCATGACAACCAGCACAGACACCAGCGTCCTGCATACACTGAGGCCCCTGATCATGTGACCCCTGACTCCTCCCCCTCCTGTGACCTCATCCGAGGTCCTGTGCACACAGATTCACAGCCATCGCGCGCTCCTGAATGCCTGCCTTCCCCCTTCTACCTGCCTCAGGGAGTGAAACATGTGCACCGCGGGCCGTAGATGACTGCCTCAGGGGCTGCATGCGGCCCACGGGCCGCGTGTTTGAGACCTCTGCTCTAGACCTACTGAGCAAGTGGCATCGCACCTGCGGACGCCACTATAGACGCTGACTATGGTGGAGTGTCGAGCACGAGCACCGTGGCGTGTAGAGCCTCCGGTGGACACTGATTCCAGTCTCTGACTCTGCCTCTACCTACACCTAAGCCTGGGCACTTAACAGGCTAGGCTGCACAACACATGCATACCAAGGGTAGGGGTTTCTTAATGAGTCATTCACCAGAGACATTCATACATGCATACAACACCCACTCCAGATGGTCTAATCTTTTTCTATATTAGCGCATGGCTGTGCAGTCGTGCGATCCTTTTATAGACGCAGCCTTCAGGGACCTTCCTGATGGCCCAATCCGAGCTGCAATAGGACCTGAGCATGTGATCTCCGACCTCCAATGAGAGGTCGTCCCATGGGCATGCTCAGTAGGAGAAAAGCAGGACTTAGTCCCAGGAGCATCTGCTCACCGCTGACTCATGCATGATACAATAACTGAGCCTGAAGTAGCAACCAGACGCCTAACATTAGCCTGGGCAAGACGCTGGGACCAACGTCTTTGCTGAGCAGGAACCTCTGCGGCTGTAGAGGAATAGGAGACCACAGAGGACATGGTTTGAGATCCCCTCTGTGCAGTGGGAGAACCTCGGTGCCTAGCACAGCAGGTGCATTAGATAATCCAAAAGGCATGAAAAGGTTTTCAAAAAGACTCTTAGACGTTAAAAACGCTGTTTTCCACTCATCATCCTTCCGGATACGTATCAAACTGTAAGCCCCTCTAAGATCATGTTTAGAAAACACACTGGCCTCCAGAAGCTGATTGTATAGGTCTGGGATAAGTGGAAGTGGGTAAGTATTTTTAACCGTGATCTTGTTTAGTTCTCGGAAATCAAGGCAAGGACGGAGACCCCCATCTTTCTTTTTAACAAAGAAAAATCCAGCAGGAGAGGAGGAAGGACGGATATGACCCTTCTGTAAACTTTCGTTAACATATTCTTTCTGGCCCGAAAAAAAGTAAAGGCGAGCTTTTGGCAACTTGGCGCTAGGAATAAGATCAATAGCACAATCATAGGGACGATGGGAACGTAGTATCTCTGCCTCTTTTTCCGAGAACACATCTCCAAAGTTCTTCAGTACCCTGGAAGACCCTCCAGACTAGCGGAGCATATTTGTACATTTTTTAGACATTTTTTGGGGCAGTTGGGGCTCCATTTCACAATCTCCTTCTGACACCAATCAATAACTGGATTGTGAATCTGCAGCCATAGAAACCGCAGTACCAATCCAGCAGGTAAACTATCCAACACAAAACAGGAGATGGATTAAGAGTGGAGAGCTCCCACTTGGAGAGTGAAATCCACTGTTGCTCTCTCGACCAGATTGTGAGCTAATGGTGTCTTGTCAAGAGCGATGACTTGAATGGGTCTTTCCAATCTAACTGTCCCTAAGCCTAACTTCAGAACCTGTCCCGAATCAATAAAGTTAGCAGCAGACCCACAGTCAATGAACGCCAATGTTGATAACACCTGGTTCTCGAAGGAAATCATTGAATTTATCAGTACTTTATTAGAGGAAGAAAAAGGTACCTGGTAGTCTGGGTGACCTCCTCGGCCATCACACAGACTCAGACGTTCTCCGATGGTTTGATAGCTTGAGGACGAGTTGGGCAATTCTTAAGAAAACATCCAGAGAGACCACAGTATAGACAAATGTAAACATGCTAGAAGAAGGAGATAAGTAGCTGTAGACAAGCCCCTGATGTTGGTGCCAGCAGCTCAAAGTCGAAAAAAAGGGGTGACAGATTCCCTTTAAGTGCCCTTTGTTATTTATATGCACTTTTGCTTAAACTTATTTACTTACAGCAGGGTATATGTTCAGTTTGTTTCTGTCTTGTGTTTTGTCTTGATAGATGGGGTCTTAAGGGGGTTTTACACATAGCGATATCGCTAGCAATATCGCTAAAGCATCACCGATTTGGTGACGCAGCAGCGATATCGCTATGTGTGATACTTACCTCCGACCGGCTCCCCCGCTGTCTGTCGGTGATCGCGCTAGGTCGCGCAGCTCCATTTCTCGTCGGGCACTTCCTGCTGACGCCGACGAGCGACGCATGGACGCGGACGGGAGGACGTCAAGATCACCTCGTCTGAAAGGTAAGTAACGACCACTGTATCGCTGCTGCATCGCTGTGAGATCTGCCTGTGTGGCAGCTCACTAGCGACCATTTAGCGATGCACCAGCGATCCTGACCGGGTCGTATCATGGTCGGGATCGCTGGTACATCGCTAAATGTAAAGGGGCCTTTAGGCAAGCCAGATATGGTTACACAGTGCTTTGAGCAGTGTGCTACTCTTCTTCCCTCTGACATGGAAACTACTGAGAGGGTTGGAGGCCAAACAAAATGGCATGGCGGGCTGCAAGTGGCCCCAGGGCTGTAGCTTGTGCAACACTACTCTAGAGGCTTAAAATCATGCTGCTATTGGGCTTGAAGGGGCCCAAACACCATTGATATCAGGCTACTGAATGCTGTTTCTCCTCCATACACATGTACTCTTAGCTGAGCATGCATTTATTAGAAAGGGGGTAATGGGGAGAAATTCACAAAAAAATAATCAGGTATTGTAATTCAAATCCTTCTCTTGGAGGCCTAGTGGAAATCGTAGGGTTTGGCAAACCTTAGATAATGTGAATTGGGATCTCAGTCCTGGTTGGTCCCATTCTCTTTAATACTCATGATTGGGGGACCATTATGATGTTTTCTTGCTTCTATGTATCCCACTATGCTCAATCAAACTGACAAAAGAATAAGATTGCCAGAATTTAGTTGAGATATAGACTAAATTAAAAAAATAATAATTTTGGTATTCGAGCCCTAGATGGTCGGTGTCTTTTCATGTACAACTTTCAGCCTCCAACAAAACCGTTAACTAGGTCAGTTCTACAGAGGAATAAGTGTTCTTTCCGAGTATCTATTTCATGCACAACGTGGCGTCTGCTATTTTTATACACGTCTAGTCCGACAGATATTCACCGACCATGTGTCTCCATCAGCGTCCTGCCCTTTGTTCTCATCACTTTCAGTAGTCGAAATAATTTGTGATTGCCTGTAGTCTTCGCCACTTGACGACCAGGTGCTGGCAGAAATTCACAGTGAGAAGTTGGATCAAGCTGCCGCCTTAAGCCTTTCTGCTCTTCTCTGGAGACTGAGAAACATGTAATTCCCTGCCTCTTGTCGACAGTTGAGACACTTTGATCCTAGATGGCGTGCGGTATGTCATGGTGGGTTGTCTAATCTGACAAAACTCAAATCACACAGTTGTGCCCCAGTATATGGGCACGCTCCTCCGAGCTGCTATTGGGTTGTTGCTGTCACAATAGGTTAAAAAAAAAAGAAAAGTCACGAGCAGTGTGGAGTTATTTTGATAATACAATAACCGAAGGCTTGGAGCAAATATTAGATTGAGATGCTTTGGAGTAAAAAGTGATGAATTATCCAGAGCTTTCGAGACAAGGAAACCCTGCTATTAACACTGTATGTTACAAATCATGCGGAAAGCCTCTCTTTATAGTCCTGAAAACACGGCTTACTTCTGCCTGACTGTGCCAGCTCACTACGCTATGTGTCCTAATATTGCGCTGCTATTTGACATCTAGGAAATCTGAGCAATATGCGCCCAGTCTGTTTAAAATAATTTTCACATTTACTGCATCACAAGAGTTAATTTTTAGAATTTAAATTTATTTTCTTATTTAAAGGGGTTATCCGGGTCTTAATTTTTTTCTACAGTATATGGCTAAGCAATTTAGTTGCAAACTACCTACCTGTTCTTCTGTGTGACAATCTCTCCCGACTCAGAGCAGTCGTAGACCGCTCCTTCCGGGGATGTTCCTGTTTAATGTGATGTCACGTCGACACAAGAGTTCTTTCTTTTCTGCTCTGTGGATGTCATGTTGATTAACAGTTAGCTCAGCCTAACAAAGCGGGCAGCCAGCTGTCAATCAACATGACGGCAGTGACGCCACGTTAACCAAGCAGAGCAGAAGAGAAGGAACTGTTCTGTCGACATGGTGTCATAGAAAGTAGGAGAATCATTGCCTAAGCTTGGAGAGATCGTACCACGGCAAAACAGGCAGGTAAATAAGAACTATCTGCCGATAAGTCCCAAGTCTCATAGAAAAAAAAATATTTTTAGACCCCAAAAATTATTCGGTCTTACCCCTAAAATAATCACTCCAGAGTGCCACTTAGTATTTCCCTTCTGTCAAACTTGCTTGACCTGATGTGAAGTGTAATGCAACAGAAACCCCAAAGTGGATTACCGGAATTGGGGGTTGAATCTTTGTTTCTCTGCTCCTGCTCTCTTGTCTAACTGCATATAGTCATAACGCAGCGGTGGGCTCCCAGTTGGGAGCCTGTACGTTATTGGTCAATGGCAGGAGCTATGCATGTTGGAAAGTGAGGGAAAAGAAGTTCCAGCATCTATATTTCTGGCAAAATGCTGAAGAAGTAGAACCTCCCACTTAGATATGGATATCTGGATATCTCAAGACATATTCGAATGTCATGTGCACCGAAAGTAGTTATAATTAGTTTTGCATAAAGAGGACAGCAAGACCACGCTTTTCTACAATGGTTTGCGTGAAAGGACAGATTAACCTGTCTCTTTAAAAAACAAAAAAAAAGGCAAAATTGTGCGAAATGTCAGACGTATTTCATATTCTTTTCAATATCTAATATTCAATATTCTTTTCAAGACATGATTTATTTTCAAACTCGTGGCACTGACTGTCAGAGAAAATGATCTATTCAAGATCATAACAATTGTAAGCCGGTCTTTTAAAATAAATGTCGATGCAGATGACATCACATTAACATGTAGTCACCCAATAAAGCCTACTATTAGTCACCTCATGCCGCTGTATAAACTGAACTAAGCTAAATATCAAATCATTCCACTTATTTAGAGTTGAGCAAAACGATTAACAGGATCCTGGTCTAGCATCTTTTTGCTCAACTCTTCCCTTAAAGGGAATCTGTCAGTAGGATAAACCCTCCTCAGCCGTCTATATGGGCATGCAGGTGGTAGAAAGTTGAATAAAATTATACCCTGATACCTGCGATCCGATGTTTTATTCCAGAGAAATCCACATTTTTCTTAATATGCAAATGACCTGTTAAGATCTATGGGTCAGACATAGATTTCTAAGATATCTGCCACTGGAGATTATTTTAAATAAAAGGAGTTACCAGTGTGAGACATGTAGGTCAGGAGAGAAGACTGTCAGTCATTACATGTCTCACACTGATAGCGCCCCCTTTCATACAAATTAAGCTTTGAAGGCAGATTCTTAGGCTATGTGCACACATAGTTTTTTGGCTCTGCGGATTTTGTAGAGAAAACCGCAGGTAAATCCGCAGGACAAAGTCCTGCGGTTTATCTGCGGTTTTGCCTGCGGTTTTACACCTCATAATGGATGAGGTGTAAAACTGCAGCGTTTCTGCACCAAACAATTGACATGCTGCGGTTTGAAAACCGCAGCAAAACCGCGCGGAAAAAAACGCAGCATGTGCACTGCTTTTTTTTATTTCCATAGGAAATAAAGGTACTGTACAACGCAGCAGAATCTGCTGCATTTCTGCAGGGCCAAAACCGCTGCGGAAACGCAGCAGAAACCGCAAAGTGTGCACATACCCTTAGGATATTTGAATAAAGCCTGAAGCCCCAAGTACACATTTGACTAACGATGGCTGAACGCGCCAATATCAACAGGTTTGGACGTCATTCTAATCTGTATGGCATTTCCAACATTGTACAGTTGATCCTTTAGTTGTCTAAGAGATGCACTGCCGGTAGAGGAGTCTGGCAGCGACTCCCTCATAGAGAACACAGGCACGCTCGGCAAAGAAAGTGCTCCTGCGTATGGTGATGTCGGGTGAGATAGTGGCAGGCTGAACGATCAACCGACAGCTACTCATAGTGTATTGGAGGCCACACAATGGCAGAGAGTAGCAGAACAATTAAGAAATCAGCTTATCCAATTAACCAAAATTTAGATTGTCTTCGGACTTGTTTCATCTAAGCTTTTATGCAAGAAAAAGCTTTGAAAGTCACACGATGTTTCACAAACATTTGGCAAATTTTGGTGTTTTCACACCATTACTGTCCAGCTCCAACAAAGTCGGTGGAGTTGGTGGCAGGACAAGGGCATGATGGCGATCCTGGCTCAAATTCATGAAGAGCGGTGGTGTTCCTTAAGCCACAAATCTTACTGCACTCACCGAGTAGAGTAAGATTTGTGGTGAAGTGCACACCACTTCACACCTAACACATATACACATCTTAAAGAATCACTCCGCCCCCTCATCAAGACCGGCATGAAAAAAAACGCAGTTCTTGATTAATTGGGGCTTTTGATTAAATGTAGGCATAAGTGTACTGGAATTACTAATTAATATACTGTATCTTTGTAACCAATTTCAAAGTATTTGCAGCTCTCTCTTCCCTCTATCGCAGCAGGAAGTCTCAGCACAGTCTCATACACAGGAGTGTAAATTAGAGTTGAGCGAAACGGGTCGGTCAATTTCAAAAGTCGCCGATTTCGCAAAAGTCGGGTTTCATGAAACGAAAACCTGACCATAGCATGAGGTCAGCGACCATAGCGCCAAAGTCACGTTTCAAAAGATGCTTCCAGCGCCCTTTTTCAGCCAATGATGGAGGATGCACACTGTGGGCAACGCGATGACATGGGCATCGGTCACCACCATCTTTGAGAAGGGCATGCAAGTGATTGGCTTGCTTTGTGTGGCGTCACAGGGACTATAAAAGGGCGGGGATGCCGACCGACATCTTACTTATGCTGATCTCAGAATAGGGAGAGCTGCTGCTGCTGGTGATTCTGTAGGGAGAGCGTTAGGCAGGGAAGAAGAACCAAAAAAAACTGCTTCTGCTGCTAGTGATTTTGCCTGTACAACACACCAGTTAGTGTGCAGTGCAAGGGGAGGCTATATTTTGGTGCATTCAGCTCTGTTGGTTATTAGGCTGCCTTATAAGGCTCCCTGATAGCCGCATTGCTGTTTTCACACTGCTGTGCAAACTGCTTTTTTAAAAGCAAAAATACTTTTCATCCTCTTTTTTGCCCAGTTACCAAGCGTTCATTTTTCCACACTTTTGTGTGCAGCAGTCCTGCTTATTAGGCTGCCTGCTGCCATACTTGGTATAGAAAGAACACCGTGAGCACAACTCAAGATGGTGCTAAGGTTAGGTTCCCAAACCGTTAGAGCAACAAATATGAACCTAGCACTCAACTTAAAGGTATTTGTAAGGCGGTTTACTGTAGTACACGAAAAAAGATGTTTCGGTCAATGTGACCTTCTTCAGTTACGTGTGGTATATAGATTGTGTAGAGCTTATAGGCATCTGTCAGAAAGGACGATGGTGCTTTAGGCATTGAGGAGAATGATCTCTCTAAGGTGGACACCGCATCTGGAGGCACGTTTGCCCCTCTCCTATATACTGACAAGCTCATTACCTTAGAGAGATCATTCTCCTCAATGCCTAAAGCACCACCGTCCTTTCTGACAGATGCCTATAAGCTCTACACAATCTATATACCACACGTAACTGAAGAAGGTCACATTGACCGAAACGTCTTTTTTCGTGTACTACAATAAACCGCCTTACAAATACCTTTAAGTTGAGTGCAAGGTTCATATTTGTTGCTGCCATACTTGGGACTGAGAGCATCATGACTTAGGAAAGTCTGACTGACGGCTTCACTGTAATGACCCCTCCCAAAACCCACACTTACCCCTTCTTAACTTAAATGAGACACGACTGCGTGACATTGGATGTAAAAGGCCACAGCAGCCCTGTTTATTAACACCAAACAAGCAATAACATTTTATCCATAAACGTAGAAATATTCCATAAACTTAACCACCAGCAAAAGGAGGGGGGGTAAATGAAGAGTCCATTGTACATGATTGCAACACCAGCTCCACCACGTGCCCTCAGCCGCACCACACCGGCTCGAGGACACCCAGCCGAGTGTTGCCCAACCAATGTCCTGCTGGGACCCAGCCCAGCAGGGACCCACGTTAACATGCCCCGCTGTGACCCAACACAGCAGGGTCCCACGTTAACATGTCCCGCTGTGACCCAGCACAGCTGGGACCCACCTTAACCAAGTATACCATTGCACCACCAGGGGTAACCCGCTCCTGCACTGGGTTCACCCCCCACTCTTTGTGCAATCCACCGACTTCAAATACCCCCCTCCTTTCCGCCGACTGCTGCGACAACGTCAAACCTCTTCTTCTCTTCACCATGTCGATCTCCAGAAGATCCTAAAATTAGGGCGGGAGGGCGGGACGATTCCGGACGTCTGCAAGGTAAGGAATGACCATCCCCCCACAGTTCTGCCCTATATATCCATCCCACAACTGACCACTCCCTGCCAACTCACATTGCACAATAAGCCCCATAGCTCCAACCCACACCTTCCCCACAAACACAAAGCACTACTGACCACTCCCTGCCAACTCACATTGCACCATAAGCCCCATAGCTCCAACCCACACCTTCCCCACAAACACAAAAGCACTACACCTTACCCTTCACTAACCCTCAGGCCTAGCATCCCTCCTTAGTCATGTGCGCCCTCCCTGTAGCCCCTTTGGGGCAGGCGTCCGGGCTTGCCTTTGTCAGCTTGCTGAAATCTCTAGGGAGATTCAAATTCTCCCCAGTCCTATATAGACATTTTATACACCATCCAATTTCAGCCTGTTATATTGAGGTGTAATCTACACTGGGCCTGAGATAATAGTTCAGTGTCCTCAAGTCTGTAGGGAGATTCAAATTCTCCCCAGTCCTATATAGACATTTTATACACCATCCAATTTCAGCCTGTTACATTGAGGTGTAATCTACACTGGGCCTGAGATAATAGTTCAGTGTCCTCAAGTCTGTAGGGAGATTCAAATTCTCCCCAGTCCTATATAGACATTTTATACACCATCCAATTTCAGCCTGTTATATTGAGGTGTAATCTACACTGGGCCTGAGATAATAGTTCAGTGTCCTCAAGTCTGTAGGGAGATTCAAATTCTCCCCAATATTATATACACCTTGTACCTTGTTTTACAGTACCATATTGCTGGTGGTATTTTGGGTACATTTTCCCAAAAATGAGGAAGTGTGTTGGAAGAGGCCGTGGAAGTGGGCGGGGGTTGCCAGCTGGTAATGATGGTGTTGGTGGTGGTGGTGGATCTGCTGGTAGTTGCAAAAGCACAATAGCACCTAATGCAGGAGGTGTTGAGCCTGCGTCATCGTCTGGCTCCACAAGGCCTCGAAGGCTCCCTTTTCTGGGAGTAGATAAACCGCTTTTAAAGCCGGAGCTTCAGGAACAAGTTTTGGCTTACATTGCTGACACCTATCGCCTCCTCTTCTGAACTTTCAAAAAATAAAAGCACTGAGTCGTCATTGGAGGCTCATGGTCAATAACCACACCTTTCCTTGTGTCCTTCACCCTTACCAAAAGTAAAGGATGCGGCAGGCCACACTACAGATTACTCCATGGAGCTCTTTTCACATACCATGCCTGGGTTATCAAGTCAAATCATGAATTACCCAGTCAAAGAAGAATCTGACATGGAGAGCACTGATGCACAGCCACTGCTAGATTTATCTGCTGGTACATTCACTCAGAGCACTACATTGTCCTCGCAGTGTACTGAGCCAGAATCTGACCCTGATGAAACTCAGGTGCCCCTTCCCGCATACTATACCACCTTACATGGTGACACAGAGGAAGGTGCACATGACATTGAAGAGGAGGTGATGGATGACCCAGTTGTTGACCAAGATTGGCATCCATTGGGGGAAGAGGGTGCCACTGCCAATAGCTCAGAAGAGGAGGAGGAGCATCCGCAGCAGGCATCGACATCGCAACAGCAGTTATCTGGCAGGCCCGGAGCAGTCCTAAAACGGGTTACAAAAACCAAAAGAGTTGCAGGACAGCTAGGCCAGACGGTCAAATTAGCACAGCATGCAAGGCCTCAAAATGTCTTCCATAGTAGGAAGAGTGCAGTGTGGCACTTTTTTGAACAAAATCCTAATGATCAGGCAAAGGTTATCTGTAAGAAGTGCGCAAAGACCTTTAGCCGAGGGAAAAATCTGAGAAATTTGAATACCAGTTACATGCTTAGACATTTAAC
This sequence comes from Dendrobates tinctorius, assembly GCF_039654945.1. Classification (NCBI taxonomy): domain Eukaryota; kingdom Metazoa; phylum Chordata; class Amphibia; order Anura; family Dendrobatidae; genus Dendrobates; species Dendrobates tinctorius. The sequence continues at coordinate 17,918,174 of NW_027361707.1, forward strand.
CACCATGCACTTGCAAGCGTGGACGGACTACCAAACCTCACGTACCACATGTGCAACTGCTCCCAATGAAGGTAGTCTGCAATGCTACATCGTTTCCCCCACTGTAAGACCACCGGTTAGCACACTACCAGCAGCAAATGTTGAGGTGTCGTCGCAAGGCAAAAGCAGTCAGGGAATCACAATGTTATTGCTACGAAAGACTGAATCTAGGCCATCAGAAAGAACACCAACTCCATCACCACCATCAACCCTCTCTCAGTCCGCCATGTCCACCGCTAGTTCCACCATATGCAGCTCTCAAGTCCAGCTGTCCCTACCAGAGACTATGAGTAGCACAAGAAAGTACTCATCCTCTCATCTGCGTACACTGGGTTTGAACGCCCACATTGCCAAACTAATCTCGTTAGAGATGATGCCCTACCGGTTGGTTGAAAGCGAAGCTTTCTGCGAACTCATGGCCTACACAGCACCACGCTATGACCTACCCAGTCGACACTTCTTTTCTCGCAAAGCCATCCCAGCCCTCCACCTTCATGTGAAAGACCGCATTGTCCATGCACTCAAGCAATCAGTGAGTGGAAAGTTGCACCTCACAACAGATGCATGGTTCAGAAGGCATGGCCAGGGCCGTTACGTGACCATCACTGCGCACTGGGTTAATGTGGTGGATGCAGGGTCCACAGGGGACAGCGGCGGTGGGACAGTGCTGCCTAGCCCACGGTATAGGAAACAGTTGGCTGTAGGCGTTCGACCCTCCTCCTCCTCCTCCTCCAGAAGCGAAAGCTCGTCCACAGAGCGCAGTCGCACAAGCACTCCATCCGCAACTGCCAGTGTTGCACACTCGGTGTCCCACTATCGAACAGCTAGTGGTACGCGTCAGCAGGCTGTGTTGAAGATGATGTGTTTGGGCGACAACAGACACACCGCGGAGGTACTGGCCGACTACTTTCAGCGACAAACTGAGTCATGGCTGGGCAGTCTACATCTTGAGGCAGGCAAGGTAGTTAGTGATAACGGCTGGAATTTTGTGGCAGCCATAGCCCTTTCAAAACTCTGACACATACCTTGCCTGGCTCACACCTTGAACCTGGTGGTGCAGTGCTTCCTCAATAATTATCCGGAGTTAACAGGCCTGCTCCAGAAGGTCCGAAGACTGTGCTCGCACATCCGCCGGTTGCCCGTACACTCCAGTCGTATGCAGAAGCTGCAGCGATTGCTCCAACTTCCCAAGCACCACCTAATTATCGACGTTGCAACAAGGTGGAACTCCACCCTGCACATGGTTTAGAGGCTGTGCGAACAGAGGCAGGCTGTAATGCATTTGTTGGAGGATACACGGCCAGGCACTTTGACGGCAGACATGGAGTTGTCGGGTGGGCATTGGTCGAAGCTGAAAGACCTCTGTAAAGTCCTTCAGTGTTTTGAGGAATGCACATGACTGGTAAGCGCAGACGATGCCATCATAAGCATGAGCATCCCACTTATGCATCTGCTCATGCAAACTTTGATGCACATTAAGGAGCAGGCGTCTGCAGCCGAGGAGGATGAGGAAGAGGAGGAGGGAAGCCTTGATGACAGTCAGCCATTGTCTGCTCCGGGACGTCTCCTGGACGAGGTGGAGGAAGAAGAGGAAGAGGAGGAGGAGGATGATGATGGGGATGATTATTTAGGGGAGGAGGATGCTTCTCATGGGGCAAGAGAAAATGTTGGCGTGGCAAGGTCTGGTACAGAGTTTGTGCGTGACAGGAGGGATGTGGATTTGCCAGAAAGTGCTCCTCCACCCAGCACTCGCAGTGCATCTGTCAAGAACACCGCACTGCACTTGCTCACTGAGCCAGTGCGTGTGTCCTGAGTAAAGCGAACTGTGCTCAAAGATACCTGTAGAGCGGGCAGCAGCCGAGTAGGTGCGTACTTCAGAACAGCAGGACCTGAAGCACGTGATTGCTGGGGGCGTGGCCTAAACTCCAGAGAGCTAGGAGCTGCACGAGAGCTCCTAGCAGGGTAACTGCGAGACAAAGTTACCAAGGGGCATAGACAGGGAGGATAGTCAGGACGTAGCCAATGAGTCATACACAGAGATATGTGCAAGGTACAAGAGGGGCGAGCAGAGAGTAGTCAGATCACAGGCAATGAGTCATACTCAGGGAGAGTAGCGAAGTACAGAATCAACAGGCAAACTCACAACGGGGAACAGAACCAGGTCAGAACCATATAAACAAGCTATAGCAACGAACATGCACACAGAGGTCACCACACTCGGCCAAAGGGAAAAGTATAACTGACAGGGATTGGAGCTTCCCAGGGGTTTAAGAAGCTCTCCCTGAACCATAGAGAGGCCACAGTCATTATCCCCAGGTGCGCAGGTCAAAACCTGCACTGAGCTCCAGACATTAACCCCTGATGTGCAGCTCAAAAACCTGCACTGGGATCATGACAGTACCCCCTCTCAACGGGGGGCTTCTGGACCCCCAGGCTTCCCCGGGTACTTGGCATGGAAAGGCCGAACCAGGCGATCTGCATGTACAGAGCGAGCAGGGACCCATGAGCGCTCCTCTGGTCCATATCCCTTCCAGTGGACCAGGTACTGCAAAGAGCGGCGCACCCGCCGAGAGTACACAATATGTCCTACCTCATATTCCGATTGACCCTCCACCAGCACTGGAGGAACAACAGGCTCGGAGTCCTCTTTGACAGACCCTACGGATTTCAACAGAGATTTATGGAACACATTGGATATTTTTAAGGAGGCGGGGAGATGCAACCTATATGCCACTAGGTTGACTATCTCCATAATCTCGTACGGACCAATGAACTTTGGTCCCAATTTAGCTGATGGTACCTTCAAGTTGATGTTACGTGTGGAAAGCCAAACCTTCTCTCCCACCTGAAACATGTCTCCCGAGGATCTCTTTTTGTCAGCAAAATATTTGTACCTCTCCTGGGCCTGAGAGATATTACGCTGGACTTCAGTCCAGAGGTTTTTTAACCGTTGAACGGACCCCTCTGCCCCTGGACAACCGGAATCCACCTGTGAAAACTCCCCAAAATGCAGATTGAACCCATAGTTAATCAGGAATGGGGACATGTTGGTGGACTGACTCACCTGGTTGTTAAAAGCGAATTCCGCCAACGGTAACGCATCACACCAATCCTCCTGTCTGGCGGAGGTCAGACACCTGAGAATTTGTTCCAGGGATTAATTGGTGCGTTCTGTCTGACCATTACTCTCCGGGTGATATGCCGACGAGAAGGAGAGTGAGATGCCCAATTTCATACAGAACGCCCTCCAAAATTTGGCCACAAACTGCACACCTCTGTCAGACACAACATTCAGGGGTACCCCATGCAATCGGACCACATGCTGCACAAACAACCTTGACAATGTTTCTGCTGAGGGTAAATACTGCCAAGGGAATGAAATGGGCCGGTTTAGAAAACCTATCGACCACCACCCAGATCACGGTATTGCCCCTGGAAGGTGGAAGGCCGGTAATAAAATCCATGGAAAGATGAGTCCATGGCCTATCAGGAACCGGTAAAGGTATGAGTTCCCCAGCCGGCCGGTTATGTGAGCTTTTGGAACGGGCACACACACCACAAGCAGAAACAAATTTCTTGACATCAGACCTTAGTGAAGGCCACCAAAAACCCCTGGCTACTGCCTCTCTAGTGGCCGTGATACCTGGATGAGCACTCAAGCTAGACTCATGAAACTCTTGCAGAAGTCTAGGCCGCAATAAATCTGGAACAAACAATTTATCCCCTGGCCTGGTTGCCGGAGCTAGGGCCTGAGCCCTTAGAATCTCTTGTTCCTACTCAGATGAGACCCCCGCCACTACCACCCCTGGGGGAAGAATGGAGGATGGCTACTCGGGGGGAGACACCGGGTCAAAACTTCTGGACAGGGCATGCGCTTTAACATTTTTGGACCCCGGTCGAAAAGTAATGGAGAATTGAAATCGTGAAAAAAAAAAGTGACCAACGGGCTTGTCTCGGAGTAAGCCTCTTAGCAGATTCAAGGTATGCCAAATTTTTGTGATCCGTGACAACCGTGATAGGGTGAGCGGAGCCTTCCAAAAAGTGCCTCAGATGTTGCAAGTGAGATTGGCTGTCCGGGGAATACACCAAAATGTCATCCAAATAAATAATAACAAAACGGCCTATCAGGTCAGAAAACACAACATTGATCAAATTCTGGAAAATAGTGGGTGCATTATTTAACCTAAATGGCATTACCAGGTTTTCAAAGAGTCCCTCTGATGTGAGGAATGCAGTTTTCCACTCGTCCCCTTCCCAAACCCTTATCAGATTGTAGGCCCCCCGGAGATCTAACTTGGAGAACCATTGGGCCCCAGCTAACTGGTTACATAAGTCTGGGATGAGGGGAAGCGGGTAAGTGTTCCTAACCGTTATCTTGTTCAGTTCCCAAAAGTCGAGGCACGGCCGCAAACCACCATCTTTCTTCTTCACAAAGAAGAATCCTGCTGCCACAGGTGAAACAGAAGGCCTGATATGCCCTTTGCGGAGACTCTCAGCTATGTACTCCTTCATGGCTTGGCGCTCAGGCCCGGACAAATTGAACAATCGAGCCTTAGGTAACTTGGCTCCGGGTACTAAATCAATGGCACAATCGTAGGGTATATGTGGTGGCAGCGCCTCAGCCTCACTTTCAGAAAAAACGTCTTCGAAATCCTTCAGGTACTCCGGAATACCTTCCAGACGACACAGATACGGATTTAACAGCGTTAACAAGATGTCCCAGGTTACCACTTTTATCTTTACATCCCCATTGACTGATCTCCCCTGTCACTCAATCAATGGTAGAATTATGGCGTTGAAGCCAAGGCATCCCCAGTACCAGTCCTGCAGGCAAGTTATCTAGCACAAGACAACTTAGTTTTTCCACATGAGTGGAACCCACTTTTATAGAAAAAAGTTCAGACCTGCAACAGATACCGTCCTGGGTAAGAGGGGACGAGTCAATTGCTACAAGTTTATCAGGATCGTGAAGCCTGATTGTCCCTATCTTATTAAGAGTCATAATTTTGGTATCAATCAGGTTCACGGCGGAACCACAGTCAACAAAAGCAGTAGTTTGAACCGGACCATTACCAAGTTCCAGTTCCACCTGCAGCACCATCTTTGCACGTGAGGAAAATTGTACCTGAAGGTCTGGGTAGCATCCTCCACTACTACCCAGACCTAGTCGTTTCCCGCCATCTTGGAGGATGACGGCCAGGAGGGGCAGTCCTTCTTCCAGGGTTCAGATTCCCCACAATAGAAGCACAACTGCTTCTCCCGGCGGCGTCTTCTTTCCTTTTCCTCACAGGTGACGGTGCTCACTTCTATAGCCACAGGAAGTAACCGGGTCTCATCTCCACTGAAGAATAATGGTGTTTCCAGTTGCATAACGCCTCTAGCCCGCAGTCTGCGATCCATGCGAACCGCTTGGGTCATGGCATCCTCCAGGGAGTCAGGTGGAGGATGGAGTGCCAGGGCATCCTTCAGACGTTCACACAGGCCTCTACGGAACAGCCCCCGAAGGGCGGCATCACTCCAAGTAATCTTGGCTGCCCAACTTCTGAATTCAGTACAGAACCACTCGGCCGAGTGCTCCCCCTGACAGACACTCATCACCTTGTCCTTAGCCAAACGCACTCTATCAGGCTCATCATAAATATGCCCTAAGGCTTCAAAAAACGCATCCACAGACATTCTATCAGGGGCAGAAGAGGAAAGCGAAAATGCCCAGGCTTGTGTGGACCCCTTGAGCAGGGACATAACCACCCCCACCCTCTGTTTCTCATCCCCAGAGGAGCGGGGTCTCAAAGAGAAAAAGAGCTTACAGCCCTCCTTAAATGCTCTGAATTCATCTTTGCTACTAGAAAACGTATCTGGCAATTTAACTGGGGATTCGGGTGGGACTAAAATGACATCTCTATTCCCCACCTGCTGAAAGCCTGCGGAAAGCACCCCCTGAACCGAGTCTGCAATCTGCCGCTGGGACTGGGCCAGAGCTTGGTGTTCCAAACTTAGTTTCTGCAGCGACTGAGTAAAGCATTTCACCTGCTCAGATAAGGCATGCATTGGTGCATTGGGTCCATGCTGCAGAAGTGAGGAGAGAAAAAAAAAAGTTAACGGTCAGTTATAATGTCAAGAACACCGCACTGCACTTGGTCACTGAGCCAGTGCGCGTGTCCTGAGTAAAGCGAACTGTGCTCAAAGATACCTATAGAGCGGGCAGCAGCCGAGTAGGTGCCTACTTCAGAACAGCAGGACCTGAAGCACGTGATTGCTGGGGGCGTGGCCTAAACTCCAGAGCGCTAGGAGCTGCACGAGAACTGCTAGCAGGGTAACTGCGAGACAAAGTTACCAAGGGGCATAGACAGGGAGGATAGTCAGGACGTAGCCAATGAGTCATACACAGAGATAGCTGCAAGGTACAAGAGGGGCCAGCAGAGAGTAGTCAGATCACAGGCAATGAGTCATACACAGGGAGGGTAGCGAAGTACAGAATCAACAGGCAAACTTACAACGGGGAACAGAACTGGGTCAGAACCATATAAACAAGCTATAACAACGAACAGGCACACAGAGGTCACCACACTCGGCCAAAGGCAAAAGTATAACTGACAGGGATTGGAGCTTCCCAGGGGTTTAAGAAGCTCTCCCAGAACCATAGAGAGGCCACAATCATTAACCCCAGGTGTGCAGGTCAAAACCTGCACTGAGCTCCAGACATTAACCCCTGACGTGCAGCTCAAAAACCTGCACTGGGATCATGAAAGCATCATTGACACCTGGAACATTGGCCCACATGTCAGATTATGCCTTGCAGATCCTAAAAAGGGTCCCCTGCTTTGCCAAAATGATGAACGATGACGACTACTGGTTGGCCAGCATCCTGGATCCACGCTATAAAGGCAAATTCCAAAACATCATGCCACAGGAGAACCTTGACCTAATATTGGCTAACAAACAAGCAACTCTGGTAAGCTGTTTGTTTGAGGCATTCCCAGCACACAGCAGCGGTGATGGTTCTCCAGCGAGCCGTAGGGGGCAACATGGAAGAGGTGTTCGTGGTGCACACATCAGAAGTGGCGTTGGAGACAGGGGTTTCATGACCATGTTGTGGACTGATTTTTCAAGTCCCGCTCACACGACTGGTAATACTGCATCGATTGAAAGTGACAGGAGACAGCAGTTGTCAACTATGGTTACAAACTACTTCTCGTCCCATATCGATGTTGTCCCTCACAGGTCATTCCCCTTTGACTATTGGGCCTCTAAACTGGACGCCTGGCCTGAATTGGCACAATATGCCTTACAGGAGCTCGCTTGCCCTGCTGCCAGTGTGCTATCGGAAAGAGTCTTCAGTGCTGCTGGCTCAATCCTGACAGAAAAAAGGACCCGTCTGTCGACCCAAAATGTTGATGATCTAACCTTCATTAAAATGAACCATGCATGGGTTTCAAAGGATTTTGTCCCAACTTCCCCTGATGACACATAGGTTGCCAGAAAAATGGCTCGCTTTTGTCCTCCTCTTCCTCGGACTTCTCCAAGTCCTCCATTTGCATCTGCTGACTGTCCAGCATCAACATATGCCATTTTTTAAACCTCCCTAACTGGGCTGCCCCCCCCATGGACAGGGTCACCACCTATCGCATGCAACCGTGCGAGTGACATTGCCCTGGACAGGTGGGTGGGCCGACTCTTGGGCGCCGGCACTGGCACAGGGTCCCTCATAGTGCAATCAAGTGTCTCTGACGGTGGAGGAGCACACCCGCCGTCAGACACATCGGCGTACTATGAGGGGCCCAGTGCCAGTACCGACGCCCACGAGTGGGCCCCCCTTGCTTGGGCAGGGCCCCAGCATTTGCAATATTTACCTCTCCCTGCTCCTCTGCTGTGTAGTCTGGGCTGTCAAATCCTTCCCTGGGACTGCCGCTACAAATTTGGTGAACTGATAGATGATGGTTAAGACATAACTATGCCCTGTCCTGCTGGCCGGGCTTTAGCTTCAGATGATCAATGACTTCCATTTCTTATGGACGTCGACTCACAATGAGATGCAGAGGTGGTTTATAATCAGCTTTCACAGTTTTCCTACTCACAGACGAGTGACATTCCTGCCCACATTTTTAAATGTGCCCTCTCATGCCAATCAAATAGAATCGCCTACAGCCTGTGGTTTCTGTCTTTTGCACTCCAAAGTTACCTGACAGATCATGATAGGCAGAGAGGACCATGTCTACATCTCTCCCTGTGATCAAAATTTGATGGAGATGAGTAACGGTGATGGGATCAACGGTACTGCGATACAGCAACCCTTTCTTCACAAAGAACTGTTTTCTCTGTCTCCACACACAAAGTAATTGAGGGTCAGCATCGCCTCTGAGAATTCTCCCGGGAGTTTTTCCCGTGATTAGTAATTCCTAAATTTCTGCAATCACTCGACTTCATGTCTGTACTTTTATCCATCTCGTTTCCTCTTGCGGAGAGTCTGGACTGTCTTACTGAGACAGAAATATATATGAAGATTTAAAAATACCCCAACAGTGTATACTGGTGTACGCTTCAAAAACATTTCCTTTTTTCTACTTTTTAGATTGTTGTCTAATCCATACTGAGGCTGTGTCTTTGTCGGACTCCGGAAATAAACACGGAGATTTTAAATGTTTAAACTATGCTATATATACCTGTTATCCGATGATACTGTACCCTTTCTGAACTTTCTGCAATCTTGTCGAATCCATACTGTGCCTGAGACCATCTGAGTCTGCCTCCTGATTACAGATGAGTGGTGTTTGAGTGGAACTGTTGGCCAAGTTCAAATTCTAGCTGTTTTGGGCGGTGTTTTATCCGTTCGTCGAACTACAACACTTTGATTAAAATTCGGCTGTTCGAGTTTCCGTTCGAGAACGTTTCGTTAAACAAAAGCGTATCTTTTTTTTCACATTAATAATGGTTTTCAATGATAATAGACAGTTTTAGGGCATAGTAGCGGTGTCTGGTAGCCAGCGGTGTAGTACACCTGTGAAGGAGCTACACTGTGTGTGTTTCTAATAATTTTTTACCGCATATTGTCCTGAAAATCCTTTTGGGCCTAGTAACTGTGTCTGCTACTCAGAAGAGGAGCCCACCCGTGAACCAAGCTATGCCGCCTGTTTGTGAAAGAACCAGTTTTTGACTGCATTTACACCACTTAATACTTTGGGCCTAGTAACTGTGTATGCTACTCAGCAGAGTTGGCCACCCATGAACCAAGCAATGCCGCCTGTTTATGTAAGAACTATGTGCTACTCAGCAGAGGAGCCCATCTGTTAAGCAAGCTACAGCACCTGTGGTTTGGACACTTAATTTTATCACATTCTTTCTGGAATGCCGTTTAGGCCAGATTCCGGAATTACGGTTGACCTGCACTTACCAGGAAATGCTTGTTCGCGGGGAAGAATTGTAATCCCAGATCCCCATCACTAACGGGGTTCAGCGTGTTATCCGCATCTGTAAGCGATACACGCTGGTCCTTTCATTGTAGCACGCGTGCAACCCTGGACATGTAAGGGCATGACAGACCTGTTGGCTGATCTCGCGTGCCAGAGCCTCGCGTGTCCCTCTAGTAAGCTGGAAGCGGACCGAGGGGGCATGCCTGAGTCTTGTTCGTTAACGGAATTAAGCTTGCAATCTGTGCAGCTTTTTTGTGGATGGCGTGGTTGAGGTTGCCCGTGTTGAGTCCAATTTAGCCGCAGGCTCCACTCCTGGTGGTGTCCTTCTGGATATTCCTTTAAGGTTCAGCTTTGCAACCATACTGCCCTCGGAAACCAAACACTTTTCCTGACAGTGACATTCTGGTCAAAGAGCGCGATGACATCACGTCTGTACGCCCTCTGCCTAAACAGTCCAAGTGAAGAGAGATGGAAGATGAGGACGACGAGGAGTCTAGAGTACAGGGATTCCTTAGCCAGGAGACTTATTTAATTGTTTTAAAGGTTGGGAGCAATTTTTGGGGAGCACGATACTCTGGAGAATGATATCTGGGGCCCACCATACACTGGAGCATTCCAAAGGTGGACATCAGTCACTGGAGCAGCATTTACAGGGCCCATTATACACTGGAGCATTAGAAATGGGGCCCATTATATATGGAGCATTATTTGGGCCCATAACACAGTGGAGCTTCATCCATGGTGAACAACATATACTGTAACATTATGTGGAGCTCATCATATACTGTATCGAACATTATATGGGACCAGTGATTCTGTATGGAGAAATATATGGGCCTCATTACTCTGTATAGCGCACTATGAGGTGGCCATAATACTGTATGGAGGAATATACTGCCTGTTTTTGGAGCTATTGGAGAATTTAAAATGGATATCAGTCATGCGATGTAAGAATTGAAGTATTTTTCATTGTACTGTACCGCTATTTCTCTGCCGTATCAGGATCATGAATTGTGTCATTTGTTAAAGGAGCCCACTGACACTCTTTGGCCCTGGGCCCACGAAAATCTGGAGCCAGCCCTACCCCCCCACAACTTTAGCCAAATAACCCCCAGTTTTCAATGCCTAACTATTATTATAAAGTAAATTAAGGTTGACAAGCCTACGTGATAAGAATTGATGTTTTTGGCATTAAAATGGGCACTGTAGGTGTGTTTCCTGTCCTCCACTCACTGCAGACTTTTCTTCCCCATTGACTTGCATTGGGTTTCGTGTTTCAGTCGGCCTTTGACGTTTCACAATAATCGACCAATTTCGTTTGACCCAACTTTTGTGAAAGTCGGGTTTTGTGAAACCCGACTCGACTCGAAAAAAGGCAAAGTCGCTCATCTCTAGTGTAAATGCATTCAACTGGCCAATTGGAAAACAGTCTCTATATATATATATATACATGCATACATACATTATAAAAAATTGAATAACCACAATATTTCATTTTAAAATAAGCCATGTTATTGAGACCACACACAAATAGGTCGAACCTTATCTGCTTATTTCACATCATTCATTTGTCCATGGTACTAGAACAATCTTTTAAAATTATATATATATTTTTTTTTTTACAGAAGGCAAAAGAAAAAAAAAAGCTTACATCGGTTCATTAAATATATACATATATTGTCCATAATAAGTACATTATACAGTATAAACAGACATTCCTCATTTCCTTGAACAAAAGCTGACACAGTTTATATTGTGTGCAGTATGGCTGAAAATCGGTGCACATGCTGTTGTGCTTCACACGTATATACAGAAGATTAGAAAAGTAGAACATACGCTTTGTATGTATCACTTTAACATACAGGAAAACTGAGATAGATATAAAAAAAAGTTTTGCTTCTTGCGCTTGAAAGCAGCAGCCGTTACCCTCAAACCAAGCTATAAAACATGCATATTTACAGGAGCCGAGTAGCTCAAGAAAGGCTTATAATACACATCGGGGCTCATTTAGGGAAACCGGTGTTAAGCGGGGGTGTTACCCATATCAACCAATCAGATTCCAGTTACCACAGCAATTTTGGAATTCATAGCAAAATATCCCAGACTTGTTGCTGTGGGCAACACCATCAATTGCATTAACCAGTTTTGATAAATAAGACCTGAAATTTTAAAGGGAACCTGTCAGAGGAATAGCAGCTCAATAATCAATCATTAAATAACTAGATTTTTAGATTTTTTTTAAAATAATTTTGCCCAGCAGGAGAAATTATGAAACTTTGCAAAACAATTTATGTGTTTTGTCTTTATTCCTGTGAAAAAATTGCTTGCAAGTGGCTTCCAACCCCCTGCTGCTTTCCAATTTATTTCCCTGCCTTCAACTTTATTGATATCAGTACTTAGTCATTGGGAGTACAGATGATAGCAGTGATGGGTCAGCCCCTGTGTCCTCCTCTGAGTGTTGTGCTTATCAGAACAGTCTTCTCTAGCACCGTATCCCCAACGTTAGTGAGACACAAGAGCCGAGCTGACCCTTTTACTGCCATCATCTCTACTCCAAATGAGCACATTCTGATATCAAGGCAGGCAAGTAGACTGGGGAAGTTTGGAAACCACTTACATGCAATTTTTTTATGGGATTGAAGACAAATCCCCTAATAACATGATTTGCTAAATTTCATAACTTTCCATGTTGGACAAAATTATAAAAAAAATAAGTTTTGTTGCTCTTTAAATAACCTCCTAAACTGACTATCAGGGATAGAAAAATACTTGTATCATATGCTCCTCCTTAAAGGGGTCAAAAAAGGCTGTCACATATGCCCCTCCCACTATGTTAGGCCGGTTTCACATTTGCGCTTCAGGGTGCAGCGACGGCCTGCGCACGGCCGCCGCTAAGCCCTGCCCCCTTCCGGCGCCTTCGCCAGTAGCTCCGCCTCCGGGCGCATGACGCTGCATGCGTCATGCGTCCCCTATCTTTATCACTGAGGACGCAGGCCGTGCGCAGTATGCGTTTGGCGGCGCCTGCGTCCTTTTGACAGTGCGCCGAGCGCAACCAAATTGCAACAGGTTGCGTTTGGCGCTGGTCGGCGCACCATCAAAAGGACGCAGGCGCCGCCAAACGCATACTGCGCACGGCCTGCGTCCTCAGTGATAAAGATAGGGGACGCATGACGCATGCAGCGCCATGTGCCCGGAGGCAGAGCTACCGGCGGAGGCGCAGCAGGGGGCGGGGCTTAGCGGCGGCCGTGCGCAGGCCGTCACTGCACCCTGAAGCGCAAATGTGAAACCGGCCTAAGCCAATTATCAAAACTGATAGTAGACATCTGACCTTCCTTGTAGACATGTCTCCATAGTAACAGGGAATAGAAAAACTAAAGACATTTCTCAGTATATTCCTAAATACCTTTATCTAGCAAATTCACTATAGTACATGAAAATGTTAAAGGGGTTGTTCTCCGCTGAAAACAAGTTGAGTGCAGCGCTCGGCATGAGTGGAGTAGCGGTCGGGCATGCTCTCTCCTTCTCCATATTAACGCAGATAAAAGTGCCCCGTTTTGCCGATCAGTGCAGATCCCAACTGATCAACAAGATATCCCCTATCCGATCACTAGACAACCACTTAATATTATTGGGCAGGTTTCAGTCAGAGTAACAAGATGGAGGCCAATTTCGTATACTATCTAAATGACAAACTTTGGATAGGCGATAGCTTGTTTCCACTGGACAACCCCTTTAATAATACAGGCGCCTGTGAGCATGTGCAGTAGGAAGCTCCGCTGCTGTGACATGGAAATAACCTATACCAGGTATTTTCAAGCTATCTGCAAGTCACAGCGGCAAAGCTTCCTACTGCACATGCTCAAAGGCAAAGGCAAAGGTACTATCTGCAGTCTGCTTCCCTATCAGTGTAACAAGATGACGGTTATTTTAATTCCATATTCATTGCTTCCTTAGAGAAAATAAATTTGATTTGATTCCCTAATCAAAATTATTTAAGTATTTATTCATAATTACATTTCCTTTTCCTTTTTTTTTCTATTCCTTATACCCCTTTAAGTGGAGACATGGCTCATTTGTTTCTGATCTCCTGATTAGCACTTTGAAGAGACAATTAATGGGCGCAACTGTGCTGATGATTCAATTCTGTATAGAAACCTTAGGCCGGGGTCACACTGGCGAGGAATACGGCCGAGTGAGAGACGCTAAAAGCACGCATTAGACACGGACCAATGATTCTCTATGGGGTCCCTCGCACCAGGCGTATATTTCTCATCCGTATTCTACGCTCCGTGCCAATTGCAGCATGCTGCGATTGTCAGCGTACTACGCCCGTATTACGCCAATGCAAGTCTATGGGTGCGCAAAAAATACGGATTACACACGGGCCACACATGTGACTTGCGAGAAATACGCACCCGGTGTCTTTTAGAAAAGCCAGCAATTCAGTGCGCTATACAGTAAACTCACACTGACAGTTTTAATAAAGAAACGAAAGAATAGATATATACACATAGAATACATATATATATATAAATATGTATATATATATATTTGCATTCTATGTGTCTATATCTATTCTTTGGTTTCTGTTAGAAACCCTGTCATAGGGCTCCATTATATGTCCATTTTGCAAGGCGGCGAGAAAATCTCGCCATACAGATTGCATACAGATGCTGAGATGCGCAAAATACGCGACCACACCTTGATTACGGATGACATACGGAGCACTATTTAGGGGCCATTCATCCGTATTATGCATGTAAAATACTGACCGTATTTTGCGTCGGTTAGTGTGACCCCGGCCTTAATCTTAAAGTAACCAGTCCTGGTAACAAATACCCTTTAAAACATATCTGTCACTAAGGGAGCTCTAACATGTCTGTATTTTCGATGTAATTCTTTCTAAAACTAGAACTGATCCCCATTGTCTCCAAATCGTGACTTTACAACTACCAGAAAACCCTGGGAGATGCAGTTTCACAAACTAGAGATGCCGGCCCACCTATTGGGGCTCTTTATAGTGGGAGCGTGGAAGTTCATCCTGACTAGACTAGACTTGACGTAAAAATGTTCAAAGAATTGGGGTAGATTTCTTTATTAAAAAAATTAAAACTTCAACTCCATGAGAAGAGTTGGGGAATCGAAGTTAGAAAAGGGCAGGAACGCTGCTGCTACGCGTTTCAGACGCTTTGCCAAAGGAAGCCGAAGTGAAACGCGTAGCAGTAGCATGCCTAGTTTTCTAACTTCGATTTCCCAAAAACTTCCCATGGAGTCGAAATGTTTTCAATAAAGGATTTTTATTTTAACTGGAGCTGAAGTCTACCCCAATTTTTTGAAGATGTAGTTTCCGAACAGCTTGGGAGCCACAATAGGTAAGGGTGCTTTCACACTGCGTTCATTGTCACATTCAGCGGTCCCGCCGGGGCTTACGTCCGAACCCCCAACAAAACGGGATTTGGGCGTATGGGCCGACGGAGCCATTGACTATAAAGGTGCAGATGGAGTCACCGTGTGACCGCTCGAGCCTCATTTTTAGGCATACAAGCATATCGGTAGCGGACGCCCAGACGGGACCGCTGAACGTGGTGAAGAACGCAGTGTAAAAGCACCCTAAGAAATACGCAAGTGAAAATACAGCCATGTAACAACAACCGTACACCCCATGAAGGCAGCTATTTTGTGGATTAACCCCATAAATGAGAAACTGCACATTTGATGCCTCTTAAGAAATGAGTCTGGTCTCGTGGATATTGGTGCAGCAGTACCTCGGTAATGGGTATATGGAGGCTGCAGGGTGTCACAAAATAGAGGCCACCATTAGGTATGGGTGGAAAGTCCGCTATAATACTGTGACTAAATTCTCACAGAGCCAAGTTTAAAATGTAAACATTTTTATAGAGTTTCTCTGGATTTTCAGAAGCGCGTCGGAGATTTTATATAACTGCATAGAGACGGTGAACGTCATGGAAGTTTTATATATACTTCTCCCATGTAAAATGAAAATTTCAACCAAGCAGCCGTTGCGTCCTGTGCTTCAGCACGTCACAAAATGAAGCGATATACGGTAATCCTGAAATATATGGACTGTGTATAAAATGCAATTATGAGCAAAGTAGAACTGCAGCTTTAAGAAAATTTTTTTTTTATCCTATTTGGTACATAAAAAGCATGCAGCGAGACCATATATATTTCACAATTAAACTGGAATATGATTTATTTTTTTCCTATACAGCTTTGTTTCCCCAAATTTTGTTGAAACACACAAACTTAATTATCAGATTTTATTAAAATATAAAAAAAAGGGGAAATCCACCTGAATTTCTGTGAGTCAGAGAGCACCATGGTTCATAGGTGCGGCCCAGAGATCGAGGGAATATTCTCATACAATGGGCCTCAATTATTACAGCTAACAGCAAGATTTGCCTTGTTGCCCTTAGCAACCAATGGCTGTACAGCTTTCATTTTTCCAGGGTAGTTTGGAAAATGAAAGCTGAACTCTGATTGGTTGTTATGGACAATGAGGCTTTGTTTTCCTGTTAGTTTAAAGTAAGGCCCACTGTTCTGAAATTAAGGCCCATTGAAGTCACTAAAGTACTAAATCATTGTGATTTCCTCCAAAATCTGAATTTTATGGGTACTGACAAAGGAGTTTAGGTACTAAGGGCTCAGTTCACAATACATTTGGGATGTACGGCTGAGACATGTACGGTCCAGATGTGTGCAATAAAAAAGTACACAGTGAGCTATATGCACCGTGTGTGGGGTTTTTTGCACGATACCCCTGTGCTGAAAGCATATACTGTCAAAATAAATATATACTAAAGTATATTTGTTAGCATATGTGAAAAAGGACCCACTATTGGCATAAATTTGGCTAAATGATTGTTGTGTTGACTAGAGATGAGCAAATTTGTTCAGATTTGTCCACAAATCTGATTTTGACATATTCGGGCCATATTTGAACAATGTTCGGGACGAATGTTCGTCTTATGATCGGTTTCAAACATATTCGTTTATTTCTAATCCCATTGACTCTAATGACGTTCGGCTGTGTTCGACGAATATTGCAATAAACAATATTAGATTCCGATCGTATCAGGAACCGAATCCGAACAAATTCGCTAATCTCTCGTGTTGACGTCTGTACCAAATGTACATGATGGGGACTTAGTGTAAAGTATCTCAGACTGTTTTGAAAAAATTGATGGGATTCCATTGGAAGTCATGATTTACATGGATTTTCCCTTTAATAAGACCGGATTTACACATCCGAGTATGGGCCGCAAAGTCTGGGCTGGCCGCAGGTCTCCTAATCCAAACTCCACAGCCTCATATATGCCTATGAGTGAGGCTGTTGGGTCAAGGAGATATGTAAACGGTCTGGACTGGACATTGCAGTTAGGATTCGGACAGTGATGTTGGATGTGTAAAACCGGTCTAAGGCTGGCCATACACGTTAAGTAACTATACCTTCCATATCTTCCCCCAAGAGGTGTGTATATGTTTTGATAGAGGGTTGAAGCAGCTACCAAAGACCCCAGGTGCGTGATTTTATTTTATTCTCTTGAAAACAAAAAGATTGGGCATGTTGAAATCCATATGCCCCATTCTTCTATGCTCTGACACCAGCAATAGGGGAAGAGTTGAAAAGCATTCATACACTTTAGACGGTGAGCCAGGCATGCCAAATTTAGTCGGTTAGTTTGGCATTAGTCTAATGTATCCAAAGAGTTTCATCCCTACCTTGGATCTAAGAAATGAGGTTTACTTTAATCTCCTGGACCCTCATGCCAACTCTATAACAGGGCCGCGACTTACCATGTGCCACTAATAATATTGGCATCTTGGTATATGGCACAAGGGCATATGAGCCCCCTAAAGAAGCAGGGTCCAAATGTGACTGCTTTGCACCCCCAATACTATGCCCTGATACGGTATAGGTCTCAGTGGATCTGCCCATCTGGAAACATTTTTCCATCTTCTATTGTACTATGTGGCAACACATTGTACAGTTCTATTATCGTACACTATGTTCATTCTAGTGGAAAATTATTTAATTCCAGACACTTTTTATTATTATTATTATTATTATTATTATTATTTTATATGAATCACATGTAATTAAATTAAGAGACAGAGCGTTGCGAAACCCTTCTGCGTTGGATGCAAGCGTCAATCTGATGTAAATTATATATATTTACATATAATTTAAATATTAATGGAATAAAGCACAAGCTTTCGCTATCTGAATTTACACATGCAAAGATGGATTTAATTTAATTTCCCCCATTATTTGGTATGTATTATTTAGCCACATAGGGGAAATAGTCATTTTGCTGCATGTCGAAGAATAAGATAAAGTTGACAAGTCTTGAGTTTTATCACAATATGGATCATGCATTTAGCTTTTTTTTTAATTATATTATGTTTACTAGAGTATGACGATGCAATATACAGACTCTTAATATGATTTCATTGTTTCTATGCCATTTTAGCAATCTTGTGTTCATGCTATTTTTCCTTAAACCGTATCAAATCCAATAACTGTAGGTTACCTATGGCCGACATCAGAAGTGTCTGAGCCCCATATGGGCAAATGGTAAAGGTCCTTAAACCCACTGTAATGTCTATGACGACCCAACAGTCGACAGATGAGTTTGGGCTTTTTTTGCCAGTGCCAAGATGGCGGCCCTAAGTTACTTAGCAGTTTTTAAAATGAAAGTAGAATTAAACTATGACTTAGAAATAATTTTATGGATGCCTGGTATAACTTGTTCAGGCTTTTTTCTTTCGGATCCTAATATTTAGAATTTTTATATCATGAAATAGTCATACTAAATAAAATAATAAAACCAAATATATTGTACTCCTTAAAACAATCTTTTAGGCCTACTTTTTAAAATTCAATCTTTTTACATCAGTTCTTTTATGCTGCAAAGCTCATGTTCTAGTCTATGATACATGAAGAAAATAAATAAATAACAGGATGGACAGTGGGGAAAGTAGAAGACACCACTGTTTGAGGTTTATCTGTACAAGAAATTTAGAAAGACCATTATAATAATTCCATCACCAGTAAGACTATCCTGCACAGGTCATCAAAACATGACGCCTCTGGGAAGGTCGGTTGAGAAATTACAAAAAAAAAAAATTGGTAATCCTAGTGCATATCTGAGTTCACTTTATCCTGAAATATATACAGATTGTTTGTCGCTGCTATGGCAATGATGTTCTCAGTGGGATGCCAAGCTGTGTGCAAGATCTTCTTGGTGAAGTCCAGACTATCCACACTTATGTCATCTTTCCTTCTCTTGCCACCAACGCACACCCTACGAGGTTTAAGGACTGCTCGCGGCTTGCTGCTCTCTCGTGAAGCTTCCAAGGTGACATCTCGCTTCGTGTTACGGTCAAACATTCGGAAGAAGTTGTTGTATGCTCCGGTCATGATGACACTAAAGGAAACCAAAGCAAAATATGTTTTTATTGCTAAAAATGCCCCCACTATTATCAACCAGGTCTTTATGCCTCTTGCGAGAAGGAACACACATGTAGCCATGTAGACATACTGGTGATTGGTGGGGGACTCGGGTCAAACCTCCAGCGATCATACATTCATTACTGATAAAATGGATAGATGATAACTTGACTGTATACATTCTCAACTTGTTTTGGAGGGCGTAATAAAAAAACCCCTATGTTTAGTAATAATTACCTGTCAGAGCCATTCCAGGCACACTCAAACTTGTCAAATATGCAGTCATTCTCATACAGGGAACATAACTTGCTTCTAAGGTAATCATGGACCTGCAGGAAGAGAAATATTGCTTACATTTTCACAAAAACTAGGTCTTCTCCCACCATATTTCATCATTTATGCTTCCTTCTTTTTGAGGTATATTGCATAAATAAGACATTTGCAATTTTGCTAAATTTCCTTTACTAGGGCATTAGTATATTACATAGCATCAGCTCATCTTTGTAAGGCAATGTAAAGGCATACATCGCAGGGAAAACTTGAATCTGGAATTTCTCATTGGATGA
Source organism: Dendrobates tinctorius (assembly GCF_039654945.1). Classification (NCBI taxonomy): domain Eukaryota; kingdom Metazoa; phylum Chordata; class Amphibia; order Anura; family Dendrobatidae; genus Dendrobates; species Dendrobates tinctorius. The sequence goes on from NW_027361707.1 coordinate 17,937,661, forward strand.
TTAAACAGAACCATAGGTCCCTGGTGTTTAATTCTTAAATGGGTTTTGCAGGACTATTTTATTTGTTTTCACTATGGGCTTACAAAATAACAAACCTGTTAACAATCACCTGCCTGTTCTACCTGGCACGGGCTCAAAGTGGTCACTGACCACTCCTGCCGGCGTTTCAGCTGCTTCACATCAACGGAGCAGCTCATCTACTTCCGGGCTGCTCTGTCGACAGGATATGACTGCCAACGTCATGCTGACTAACAGCTGGCTCCCCACAGATAGGCAGCGGGGAGGCGGCAGTCAATCAGCATATTGTCCTCAGTCACATCCCGTCATCAGAGCAGAGCAAAAGAGAAGCCGCCACTCTGTCGACATGATACCGACAGGAGTGTTCTGTGACCACTCTGTGCTGGCAAAGATCGGCATCAGGCACAACAGGTAGGTAGTCAACAACTGGCAGTTTGTAAGGTCTTAGACTTGAAATAGTCCTGGATAATCCATTAAAAGGACCACTAAGTCCTTTGCACTTTGAACATGGATTCCACTAAAATGGTTATCCAGGGATATAAAAAACTATTTGGATGCTTCGCATACAGAAATAATTAAGGAAACTTATTTATTGTGATTGTCCAGGAACATAAAATGTCAATGTTTTGTAAATAAAAAACATTTGTATTTCTTAATGTACTTTAATTATGAAATCGACATTGATGTCTGGGATTCACTAGTGAGAACAAGGAGCTTTCCAGCCTTCTCTATCCATCAGCTAGAGAAAATGAGTGTATATCAAAGTAGAGCTAACCGCTCGTCTCTGTGCACGGAGGAATTGTCAATTAACTTAGAATATACAACGCATAGTACAAAAAGTTTTTTCTAATCACGTTATATGACTAATGTCAGGATTTTTTGTCTTAGAGCCTTTTAACCATATCTTCACAGATCCACCGTTGTCTCTACAAGTCTCTTGACGCTTGGTCACCTCTCCTGATCTGTATCCGACTACATGTTATGTGTGATTTTTTTTTCCCTGTTTGGGCCTTTCCACAAAGTAAGTGTTATAATAAATGCCAAAATATACACAGGCATGATGAAGCACTCTTTTTTTCACAGGGCATGCTCGCTATTTAACCCAGGCTTGTATTGCGAGCGACTGCACTAAACATTGCTCGTATACCCATCACCCACGGCACATACATTGGGAAATGACCAGAGCTGGGAAAAATCTTGTACATGAGGACTAAGTCTCACGTGACCCATAACCAGGATAGGGGATCCGTGAAGACCTGCTTTGTCAAAAATACTCGTACGTAGATATAAAAACCCCTAGTCATTTCACGCTATAGCCCTGACTTACCTGATATGTTTCAATAGGCTTGGTTTCCATGTTTAGATCCCAAACTTTGACAGTGAGGTAATCACGTGTGAGCATGTAACGACCGCTGTGGCTGAACTTGACGTCAGAAACTGATGAGATGATTTCAGAAAAGAATGACCTGTTGCTGGGGTCCTCTGGTTCTTCGTAAACTGTAAGAAAGAATAGGTTAGGTATATTAGGTATAATCTAAGCACACGCAGTGATAACCTTACTATTCAGAAATAATACTGTGCACACACACAGTATCTGAGGATAATCGTGCATATTAAAAGCCTGTGGGGTAAAATGACACCTTGTCGGCTAATATTATCATTAAAAAAGACCATAAACATTTAATAGCTATAGCCTAAAAATTTCACAGCAATTTCACCTGACAGCACCAAAACATGATCCTCCTGTCAAATGTACATGACCGCGTAAGGCCAATCTGGGTTTTTCTTGATCCTGCACCGCTCATACCCACCTCCCGTACAGATAAACACACCACCCCTATTAAAATAAAACACTACACATTTTATTCTTTGGGTAATTTTGGCCACAGCTGCGAGTTTATTAACAAATAAACATAAACATTCAACAATAAATATTAAATACACAATCTTATAACGACATGAGGGGAGGGTTCTTGGAGCCCCAAAAATCTGGCTAAATATTTGGCAAAAAAACAAAAGAACTTCAACATCCACGTTACCCTCTGCCATAAACCACCAGCTCGAGGGCACCAAACATCCCATTCCAGGAAGGCTAACCACTAAAAGCTCCCGGGTAAAACCCTATCCAGAGCCGTAACCAAAAAGCCACATCCACTCAAACAATTTTAACTGTCCAGAATTTTAATTTACAATTCCTTTTCGCTGATTCAACGTCAACTCCAAGAACCCCCCCCCCGCCAACCACGAACAGCCCTGACCACCTCAGGCTCGTGAGTGCCCCAACACCACCAGTGCTCTTTCCACTCCTCCTTCTATTGCCAATGCCCACAAATCGATTCCTATCTCATGCAAATGAACCCCGTCGTCCCTCCAAAAATTACCAACCCCAGATTCCAATTCGAAATGCCGCACGCAGATACCCCCATTTCTGGAAACAATACTGGATACGGCCCGAGTCAACTTCACCCTGGCCCTGTTAATTCCTTTTAAAGATCGGGCCTCCCTCCACTTTTTCCTGGGAACAATATCAGACCAAACAATCTTCACCCCAGGAAACGATGTCCACAACCTAAGAAAGTAAAAGCGAATATCCCTAATCAACTCCCTAACTGGTTTGACGTCCAAATCATTCCCTCCCAAATGCACCACCAAAATGTTGGGAGCCTTATCCAAACGAGCAAATATAGAAAACTCCGACAAAGCCCTGCTCCAGACCATCCCTCGAAGTCTTAACCATCGAATGACAACTTGATCCCTCCTAAAACCCCATTGCCTACCATCCGGCCTCACGTCCGCCCGAAGCGCCCCAATACACAAATGAGTGTCTGAAAATCCAGTATGGATTCTGACCTGAAATACATAACAAAAACAGAAATTGTTAATCATCGCTTGCTATTTACCCTAGCAAAAAATTCAGTGACGCACATACGTCAAGTATCGATCGAAATTCCAGCGGCCAATACACTTGATTTCATCAGCCCCCAATCCCCGACTATCGGCTTCAGATGCCGCCCTGATCCTGAAAGAATGCGACCCATATGAATCTGGCGAAAAACCCAACTCTCTCAAACCCTTTTTAAGAACTGCAATAAACTGGAAGTGAGACAAATACGCACCGCCCTCGTGGCACAACAAGTGGCCCACTCGACCTGACCACAAGCGCCAATATGACTCTAAACACTTTTCTGGGCACATCACAGTCTCCCCAATACCACTCGCTTACCTCTTCCCAACTGATCGGTTTTTGAACGCCGAATCCAAAAAACAATACCCCCTTTCCAAAATTCAACATCCTCGGCCAACAGACCTCCTGCCCTGCCCATACTATGCGACACTATTTCGCTTATCCGCATAGCCCCAAAAAACGCTAAAGAAAAAGCCAATTTGAACAATGCCACCTCAAACGTAGAACTACAAATCCTTTCCAGAACTCTCCCCAACCGTTCCAACGTTCGTTTCGAATGAGATAGGTCGACACCTATCAAAACTCTGGTTCCCTTTCCGAAAACCTTTCAACGCTTGCTTCACCAAGAAATTCTTCGGCACATCAACCGAACCTTCCAACGTAAAACCAAAAGCAAGACCCGTGATAAATTTATTAACCCTCGAAATTGACCAGCCCGTTTCAGCTGCCTTGCCAACCAGAAACAACACCGCCGATGTCCTGTCTTCTTCAGACTCCAATGCTCCCCAACGGGACACCCAAGTCTGCCATATGTTCCATGCTGCTTCGTATGATGCCCAGGTCTGTCTTGTAACCGACTCACGGTCCATAATAATCTGCCACAAGTGCAAAGGGCATTCCACTCCTGAGACCTCCGCGTCTGGTGCCAGCTCCCAGACGCGCTCCCACTGCAAACGAGATAAAGCATCCGCTATAGAGTTTTGCACCCCCGGCACATGCACCGCAGTAATCCAAGCGTTCAATTCCAGGCACCGTACCACCAGTTCCCTCACCAGCTTAATCACCGGGGGAGAAGAAGCGGACAAAGTGTTGATCACCGACACCATGCTGATGTTATCACAATGAAACCTAACTCTCCTATTCTCGAACATCTCGCCCCAAATCCATACTGCCACTACAATGGGGAACAATTCCAACAAAACCAGATTTTTTGTCAAACCTCGCTGATGCCACCGATCGGGCCACTTACCAACGCTCCACTGACCCCCTACAATAGGCCCCATATCCGACACCGCCTGCTGCGTCTGTATAAATCTCGCAATCATTCAAAAATTCTTGTTGAATCAATGATCTACCATTGTAATTCTCCAAAAAATGCTGCCACACCGCCAGATCCTCCCTGTGTTCCCTAGTCACCCGAATGAAATGATGCGCCAACCGCACCCCGGACGTCGTGCCGGACAACCTACGGCAAAATATTCGGCCCATGGGCATGATCCTGCATGCAAAATTCAACCAGCCTAGCAACAACTGCAACTCTTTCAAGGTCACCTTCCTTAATCTCCTAACCTAAGTACTTCCTGCTTCAGCAACGACAGTTTATCCTCCGGTAGCCGACACTCCATTCTTTCTGAATTAATCAGTATACCCAGAAAACTCAAAACTGTGCAGGGGCCTTTGATCTTTTCCCTCGCTAGCGGCACCCCAAAACTCTCTGCCACCCATTCCATGGCGGCCAAGGTATTCCTACATAAAACTGACTCTGGTGGACTCTGATTGCTACTACCTCCGCTGCCATGAAAGGACTGCCCGTACCAGACTAGCGCCATCACTTTTAGCCAGAGCCCAATGTCCTTCTGATCCCACCTAATCTCTGGCCTCAACGCCTTCCTCTGCCTAAATTGTTCATCATAGCGCAGCCACGCCTGCCCTCCATATGTACGGTGCGCCTCGCCAATCGCAACGAGAAAACAAAACAGACCCGAACAGTTTTCGGGAGACTTTTCTCCTATAACACTTGCCAATATCGCAAATGCCTGCAACCAATTCACGAATGTCTGCGGAATAAGCCGCCACCTCCTTTTTCCTCCTCCTCTTTCTTACTACCGTCTTTCTTACCCTTATCCGAATTAAACTTCTCAAGGGGAAGAAGGGAGAAAATCTCCACGTACTCATCCCGCCAGATCTTCTCTTTCACCTCCTTTTTTAAATGCGCTCCCAAAGGTCCCTCGAAGCACACGTACACTTCCCCTTTTGCCTTGTCATCGAATTTTACCGAATCTCCCTTATCCTTTTCCATCTGAACCGATACTGATACTCCTCCTATTGGCCCGTGCTCTCCAACTGGCCTCAATAACTCCCGGGCCAAGGGTGGCCCGACCCCCACCCCCGGGAGCCATGCCTCCATGGGTGACGTCCCAGACCCGCTCACAGCCCCCCCTCCATTCTCTTTAAAATTTGGGACAAACTAAACAACACATCCTGCAGGCCTGGTGCCTCCGCCCCAGTTTCTACACCCATCTCCCTTTCGTCTAATTATGACCCCTGACTCGCCCCGACCCCTCATGCTATAGCCCCAGTGGGTGACATACAAGACATGGACTCATACTCACATGGCTGCGTGGGTGCTGTGTCCCCGCCAGCCGGACGTTCCGAATCCTGCTGCTCCACGTCCTGTTGCTGCTCGCTGCTGTCCTCCGAATCTTCAGTGCCACTCCGCTGGCCCTCTCCCCTGGCCTCCTCATCACCAGGGGGGGCCGGAGCTCTTGCGGCACCCTGCACCAACGACCTCCTCCTCAATCTGGACCGTGCCTGCCTGCCAGACCCAGGCCGATTAGCCCGGTCCGATCCACGCCCCTGGGACCTGCCAGGCAGCTTGTCCTCACTGCCCGCCGCTCCCGTTGACTGCCGATAGCTGCTTGGGCCCGACAGCAGAGCATCCCACTGCTGCTGCCTGCCCGCTGTGACCCTCCGCCGTGCGCTCCTTCCAGCTGGCCCTCCACTAGGGCCACCACCAGCGGTGCCCGCTGCGATGCCATTCCCGGGGACCGCCTCCATGGCGGTGCCAGCCGTTGCCCCCAGCCTGCGCACCTGCCCCGCTGCTGTCTCCATTCCCTCCCGGCTGTCAGGAACACCGCACTGCACTTGCTCATTGAACCAGTGCGCGTGTCCTGAGTAAGACAAACTGGGCTCAGCGATACCTGTGGCGCAGGCAGCAGCAGAAAAGGTGTGTGCTTCAGACCAGCAGGACCTAAAGCACGTGACTGCTGGGGGCGTGGCCTAAACCTCAGAGAGCTAGGATCTGCAGGGAAACTCCTAGCAGGGTAACTACGGGACAAAGTTACCAAGGGGCATAGACAGGCTGGGGTCAAAGCACGAGATAGCACAACAAAACCAGAGGATAGAGAGAACGGGGAGTCAGGACGTAGCCAATGAGTCAAACACGGAGATAGCTGCAAAGTACAAGAGAAGCGAGCAAAGAATAGTCAGGTCACAGGCAAGGAGTCATACACAGAGAGGGTAGCGCAGTACAGAATTAATAGGCAAACTCACAACTGGGGACAGAACCGGGTCAGAACCATATAAGCAAGCTAGAAGACAACGAACAGGCACAGGCACACAGGGGTCAACACACTCGGCCAAAGGCAAAAGTATAACTGACAGGGATTGGAGTTTCCCAGGGCTATAAGACACTCTCCCTGAACCAAATAGAGGCCACAATAATTAACCCCAGGCGTGCAGGTCAAAGCCTGCACTGGGCTCAAGACATTAACCCCTGACGTGCAGGTCAAAACCTGCACTGGGATCATGACACCGGTTGTGCCGCGGGCCCCAGGTGCTGCAGGCCGTGTCGCCACAGGCCGCACTTCCGGTGCGGCCCGTACTTCCGGTGTGGCCTTCGCCACAGTCGCTCCCCGCCGACCAGCGCCCGCCGGCCGGCTCTGTGGATTTCTGCCGGGCGGTGTGGGGCGGGAGGAAGCTGCGCCGCTACAACCTGCCCCCGCAGGATCACCGGAGAGGCTCCGTGGCCTGCGCCGGCTACGCGTCGTTACCTCCGGTGAGAGCCTCTCCGGGGGCCTGGTCCTCCTGCTCCTGCCCAAGCTCTCCCGGGTCCCGGTATCGCCCAGCAGGGAGGAAGCTGCTCCTTCAGTCATCCTCCCCTCCTGGAACGCGCGACGTCCTGCATCTTCTCCATCAGCGCGTCTACGGACTCCATCTGGTAAGGACTCTGCTGCTGTGTCTTCTCCTGCTGTCTTCCTGCACTGAAGTGAGAGGTTTTCGCGCACTTTCCCCTAACCCCATATATCACCCCACCCCCAATTCGCCTCCCCTGTCCCTGATCCACCAATCCTACACTATCCACCCTAATTTTAAAAAAACCCTTTGATGTCCCAGCGCAGTCATGTGGGGCTTACATACGAGCTGCGCCTATTTCTGCCCCTTCTTTCTGTCAAAAGGACTGGGCATAGTGAAATTCAATATGCCTAATCTTTCTTTTCCTAGAGATCAACCAAATTAGATCATTGGCCGATCATGATCTAATGTGTATGTGCTTTACTGAATATCACTTTTAGCAACTGTACGGTCAATATTACAAGATGCTTCTTTGTATCTTCCAAACCATGTCCCATTAATACCATAAGGGTTAAAAATGGGTTTGCACCACTCTTATAAATATCTGGTTAAAAAGGTTCAGATTAGTGATGAGCGAGTATACTCGTTGCTCGGGTTTTCCCGAGCATGCTCGGGTGTCCTCCGAGTATTTTGCCATGCTCGGACATTTAGTTTTTGACAACACAGCTGCATGACTTGCGGCTGCTAGACAGCCTGACTACATGTAGGAATTCCCTGTTTGTTAGGGAATCTCCACATGTATTTAGGCTGTCTAGCAGCTGCAAGTCATGCAGCTGTGTTGTCAAAAACTAAATGTCCGAGCATGGCAAAATACTTGGAGGACACCCAAGCAGTCTCGGGAAAACCCGAGCAACGTGTATACTCGCTCATCACAAGTTCAGATCTTTATTTTACATGATTAAAAACGAATTTTACAGATAATTTAAAAAATAGTGCCCATTCTGATTCAATTCTAACCAAAGCCCTTAGTCACAGAGCTTCGGCCAGAAACGCGTCAGATGGGCACTATTTTTTCTTTTTCAATATTTTTGTGGGTTTTAACAGGGGTAAAAGGAGGGGGAGGGAGTAAGGGAGAGGGGGGGAGAGGGGGATAAGCAAGGTGAGGAGGGGGAAGGGCAAGGTAACAAACATAACAATACAAGAAGAATGGCTAGCAACATAATAGCCAAAATATAGGAAGGGATGCAACCCTTAAGTACAATGATATTGCAAGTAAGCGATACATATTGCACAATTTAAAGTACCATGAAAGCAGTAGCATAACATATCTGAAAATCAAGAAATAGGAGACTCCATCAAGAGAATTAAGCAAGAAAGCTGGTGAGACAGATCGCCAATTAGCTCAAAAATCTGTTGACTTATCATGTCAAGGGAGGCGGAAAGGACTGATCCCACTTATACCACTTCTTGTAAAACTTACCAAATTGATTATTAGATAATGCGAATTTAAGTTCGATTGCTCTGTGTTGGGAGATTAATTTGATAAATTTGCTAGAATTAGGTAATGTTTGACTCTTCCAGTGGAAGGCAATCGAATTTTTTGCGACTAAGCAAATATGCAGGATGATTGACTTTAAAGAGTTGTTCAAAAGCTCACTATCTAAGGAGAGCAAAGCTAGATGCGGGGTGAGAGAGAATTTGGTTCCTGACAATTTGGTAATTATAGAAGTGATCTGGGACCAAAAGACAACAACTGAGGGGCAATTCCAGAATACATGAAATATATCACCTTTTTGTCCACAGTTCCTCCAGCACAGTGGAGAGTTAAGGGTACCCATGTGTGCCAATCTGGCTGGAATATAGTACCATCTGGAGCATACCTTAAAATGTGACTCCTGTAGAGACATGGATAGTGTAGAGCTGTAGGACAGAGAAAAAGCCTCTTCCCAGTTGTCTGGAGAGAAAGTATGATTAAGGGTCTTTTCCCAGTTGAGCATATAGGGAGACTAAGGCCTCTTTCACACATCCGGTTTTTCTCATCTGGCACGATGCGGCGAAATTTTTCATAACCGGATCCAGCATCGGATCCGGTTTTGTCCCATAAGCTTTCATAGTCGCCGCATCGTGCCGGATGGTTATGCGTCGTGTCCGGTTGTTGCCGGACACGGCATAAATTAGCCGTCCGGCATCTGCAAAAAACGTTCCCTGCAACGTTTTTTGTCAGCGCCGGACCGGCTTTTTCCACAGCGCATGCCCGGACTTTGTGAATGTTAACCCCACAAGTGCCCGGCGAGAGAGAGAGATCTCTCTCTGTCACCCGGACACTTGTAAGAGATCTCTCTTGCCGGGCACTTGTGGGGTTAACACTCACAGTGTCTGGGTGAGAGAGAGAGATCTCTCTGTGGGGTTAACCCCACAAGTGCCCGGCAAGAGAGAGAGATTCTCTCGCCTGGACACTAAGTGTTAACCCCCCATGTCTCTCTCTCTCCACCCCCCTCTCCCCTCCCCTCCCCTCCCCTCTCCTCTCCTATCCTCTCCTCCCCTCCCCTCACCTCCCTTTCAGCAGCTGTCTCTCATCGGCTGCCTCTGTCCACCTCGTCCTGCGGACGGTTCCTTTAATAATGTCCGAGCCGTATCGTCTCGCCGCACACACATCCGGTGTCACGGCTGCAGGCCGGATCCGGCGGCCCGGCTTTTCGCCGCACACCGCCGGACCCCACACACCGGATGTGTGAAAGTAGCCTTAGAGATTTATGAGTTTTTGTTGAAACTATCGTAGAGGAATCTGTGACTCCAAAAAAATGCGATGATCGGGGTTATTTAAAATTTTTAGGGAAGCTTCGGAAAAGTTGGGTTTACGACTAAGGAAGTGTCTGATACTCTCTTTCAAAGACAGAAAATCCAGCAAGAGAGATGAGGGTACATTGAATTTGTTTTTTAAGATGCTGAAATTCAAAAGATCTGACCCATCTGAGATGTCACCCAATTTGCAAATCTTCAAATCTGCCCACTGGGGGGGAAGTGATTGACCCATGAACGAAAATACAAAAGCCAAAGGTAGTTTGTGTAGCGTGGTTAGGCTTTGTATTCGGCCATCGACTCTCGAGATTTTATACCAAGCAAAGGCAATTGCCTGGAATATTGGGTGCGCTAACTGACCGGGGAGAGAGCCTGATATAGCATTGAACACTAGTGCTCTGGGGTGTTTACCATTATTAACTGATATTTCAAGGTCCATCCATGCGGGGGCATCTAAATCTGAAAGCCACAGTGCGCTCTGCTTGAGAAGCAGCGTGTGATAGTGAGTGGCAACATTTGGGAAGCTCAATCCCCCATGTATTCTTTTTTAAACAGGGATCTAGTGTCAGTTCTAGGTTTCTTATTACCCCAAATAGTGGAATTTAACTGAAATTGAATATTGGACAAGAGAATAGTGGAAATAGGGAGAGGGATACACCGCAATATATAGAGGATCTTAGGTAAGGTAAACGTTTTCACTGCCAGATTTCTCCCCCACCATGTTAGGTCCCTATCCCGAAAAATAATGCTGTCCTTAAGAATTAGATCTGTTAATTTCTTCAGATTGGACTTAACCGTCTTTGAGAGATCTTTGTTGATGATAACACCTAGGTAGGATATTTCTTCCTCGCACCAATTGAGGGTAGTGAATGCCTTGATGTGGCCAATTTCCTCTAGTTTGACATGGATAGGAAGGATATTTGACTTTGAATTATTTATTTTAAAATTTGAGAGCGACCTAAACCTATTTAATTCTGTAAAGGCTTCTAAAGTCGAGGTTACGGGATTCGTTAGAGTCAAAATAATATCGTCTGCGAATAAGCTGAGCTTATGCTGACGATTTTTTGTAGATAATCCGGTTAATTTCGAGTTGCATCTTATGTGTTCTACAAGTGGTTCCAATGCCAAATTAAAGAGCAAGGGAGAGAGGGGGCAACCTTGCCTAGTGCCATTTCTAATGGGAAAGGCTTCGGAAACATGGCTATTGCACATGATCTTTGCCTTGGAACCCACGTATAAAGCCATAAAGAGAATGGGCACTATGTTTAAACTGTCTGGACAATTCGTTTTTAATCATGTGTAACAAATATCTGAACCTTTTTACCAGAAATTAGCCAATTGATCCTGTTTGTCCTTTTTCCTCTGTGAATCATCCGGTGATCAACAGATTTGGATCGTAGCTATACCAGTCAGGAGCAACCATCTATATACTACACAGTGAGGCTTATTTCCACTACTTTTGCATTTTTCCTCTTACAAATATCATAGACTGTTAGTACATGAAACCCTGTTTTTACCTGTTAAATGTGCAGAACTGTGCTAATGCCAAATTAATATTTGTTGTTACATATAATGTAGTTTTATACTGTGCCATGTGTTTAGATTTACAATGTGATAACTGTATCAGTACCTGTTGTACAAGATATGTCCCAGGAGTAACATGATCATACACCGTGTCAATGAATAACAGGTATGATGTTTGTAGTAATTTATTCAGAGCATAAACAGTTAACACACTGAGCTGCTGTGCAAATGCTGATTTATTGGGAATATGGAGTTTGCATTAGCCTATGGTGCAAGTTTTTTCGTCTTTGCTTAAGCTCAGCAAGATTTGCAGATAATGCAAGGAATCTGAAAATGCACCATATTGAAAGGTAGCAAGTAAGGATGAGTAGCACTCAGTTGGTGTTTCACCCAAAGGAACTAGTTAGAGTCAAAGAGGAGAATGTTAGGCCTCTTTCACACTTCCGTTTTTTACAATCAGTCAAAATCCGCCAGGTTTTGAAAAAAACGGATCCGCCATTTTTCTTTGCGGATCCGTTTTTTTTCCCCATTGACTTTCATTATTGGCGGATCTTGACGGATTGCCGTCCGTTGCATCCGTTTTTGTGCGGATCCGCCATAATGTTGCTGTCCGTCAACATCCTCAAAGATTTCCAAACGGAGCTTGCAACGTTTTCTTGGCCGGCGGATCCTCCAGACACTGAATTAACCCGAAATTCTGTCTGGGTGCCGGACAAAAAAATTCTCTCTCTCTCTCTCTCCAGCGGTTCCTTTAAATTTCCTCATTTTGCGGATCCGTCAAAAAAAAGGATCCTGTGGCATCCGTTCACATCAGTTAAGAACGGATCCGCTTGTCCGCCTTTTTGGCGGATTTTAACTGACACAAAAAACTGAAGTGTGAAAGAGGCCTAAGAAAGTCCATCCTGCACTGAGGTGTAAAAGTCTGCGATGGGTGGAAGATATTAGTCTTCCTGGATGAGAGAGCCATCATTACAGAAAAAAAGAAGATTGTTACCACAAAGAGGAGCAAATTAGCTTATTCCCGAGAGTGAAGAGTGTGTCTACTAACAAGTCACAGTGTTGAAGCCTATGGGTGAAGAGAATTAAGGAAACAACGAGAGACAATCGCCAGTGTGTGGGGAGCTGTGACGCAGTAATTGAGTAGGCCACAAGAGTCTACATGTTGGCATGCAAGGATTACTCCAGGGTACTGCGGCCAAGAGAGGTGACTGGGAAGAAGATCCATGATCAGCACTGTGGATGTGTGCTGCTCTTCACTGTGTAGGATACAAACAGATTGTATCTGAGTACTGCTGAGGTGTTTGCCAGCAAACTGCCACCATTCCGAGCAAAGTGTCCCAGTTTAGGTTCCTTGCGTTATACTTTATTCAAGCTCGGTAACTCTTAAAGAGAGAGTGTAACTATCAAGCTTGTTGTCTCCCAGTGAGTAAAATTCACAGTTTCTGGTGTTTGTCTGCATTACTTTCGCTATAACTGAATGGGGACACCACTTTGACCAGTGTGGTTATACTATTTTAAAGGGCAGGGACTCGCAAGACAGTGAAGAGGTTTCACATAGCTTGCAATTGCATTTTGGCCAAAATATCGACCAATACCTCATATTCATAGTATATATATATATTTGCTCATTTTATTTTTTTTTACAGGTTGTGGCTGACCAGGCCCATCAATGGTGAGGTTGTAAACTAAGGGCTTTCCCTCTGTGATACACTTTACAGAGTGACGGCCAGCCCATTTAATCTAATAGTATGGGTGTGTAATAGGCTGATAGGTGGGCACTGTGCTATACATGTGTGGGACTTGCTTTTCTAATACCATTTCATTAGAACCACTGCATTGACATATGCCAGATGTATGACTATACTGTGGGGTCACGAAAACAGAAATCTTCTAGAAGCCATTTTTTGTCCAGTCGTGCAACTGATGTTCAGTAGTGGACAAAAGTTTTGAGACTGACACAAATTTTGTTTTTCACAAAAATTTGCTGCTTTAGGGTCTTTATATCTTTTTGTCAGATATTCCTATGGTTACTTAAGTACAATTATCTGCATTTGAGACGTTTTGAAACTTTTATTAACAAACACGTCAAGTTTTTGTAAATGCGCAATATTTGTAATTTTGACCCTAAAGCTTCTTTTACATTAACCGTGTTTTTGCTGGCGGCGCACTGCAGGACTCTGCTCTGCCCTCAGCAGGACAGAGCAGTGCGCCTGCGCAGGAGCCACACCAGGCAGCATAGAAGAGGACATCACCATTAGAAGAAGGGAGGCGCCGGACCACAACACCCATCGGACCGGACGCCGGGGTGAGTATAATCTAACTCTTTTTTCTTCTTTTTCAGGTTACATCAGGGGCTTATCTACTGCATTACAGAATACTGTAGATAGGCCCCTGATGGCGGTGTCGGCAGCTCATGGTCGAAAAAAAGGGGTGACAGATTCCCTTTAATACTAAATATAGTCATAGTAATAAGCAGCCGTGCTACAATGTAATAAACAAGCCGCCTGTTCCTTGTATTCGTCAGGTCTGACTGCTCCAGAAACTGCGGAGGTTCATGATATGTTTTCTGGATCTGTGCCTGGAAATGGCTGTGTCACAACTAATTGAATGTGTTTTATGGTAACGATACAGATATTGGCACGCTACATCTACTGGTAAAGGTCAGCATTAATTAGCTCGGATGATTTTGATGATATTTTGCTATAGCACGTGGGTTTTATAGCATTCAAATCAACAGCTGCAATAAGTCCTACTGCAATCCCGAACTCCTCGGGAGGGATTTATCAAGAATTTCAGCCAATTTTTTTTTGCCCCCGATTTTGGTCATTATTGATTTTACTCTGTGAGTGAGATTACTGCAGTTTTGCAAACATGATTATCTCAATTTATCAATTGCTACTTTTTAAAAAGTTCAAGCTCCAAAAAAACTGCTTTAGACAGAAGTGATAAATTTAAAAGGAGTCTGTCACCAGGTTTTTGCTAACCCATCTGAAATCAGCATGATGTAGTGCAGAGATTCCTGATTCCAGCGATTCACTTACTAGGCTGCTGGCTGCAGTTTTGATACTGTCATTGTTTTATCGGCTGCACATCTACCAGTTCTCTGAATGCTGAGCTCAGTATAACCCGCCCCCAACACCACTGATTGGCAGCTTTCTGTGTGCATCGTGCATAGGCAGAAAGCTGCCAATCAGTCATGGGGGCTGGGGTTATACAGAGCTCATGAACATGCAGGACTATATGGCAGTAGGGATACTATTCCTCTAGTGATAATCTTCTGCTTTGATTTTGTCAAAACTACAGCAAGCAACCCCCTAATTGAAACATCACTGGAATCAGGGTCTCTATCTCTCCATTATGCTGCTCTTCGATTAGGTGTCAAAAACCTTTTCAGAAATTCCTTTTAAAGATGAACACAGAGAATTTTGTTGCGACATCCTAGGAGTTCCCAGGAATATGCACAGGAAACATTTAGTGTCCAACGCTCCTAAAATGCCCCCAAAATAAAATTAAAGAGTAACTGTCATTTTAACCCCTTTACAACCTTGGACGTATAGGTACGTCATAGGTCACCTCACCTTATTTGAGGGCTCCGGTGCTGAGCCCGCATCTTTTCCGGCACATGTGCCCCTAACAGCCGCGGGTGGAATTGCGGTCCAACCATGTCTGTTAACATGTTAAATGCCGCTGTCAATTTTTGACAGTGGCATTTAACATGCCAGCACTGGAAGAGCATCACTAACTCTGCCCATTGGTGCTCCTGTCACATGATCAAGGGCTCCGAAGGGTTGGCATGACCCTCCTGCTTGTCATTGCCAATCTGCTATGAGCGCCGCCCAGTGGCCAGCGTTCATAACAGATGAGCATTTCTGTTACACATAGCCCAGAATCATCTCCTTTTGCCCATCATAATAAAACAATAAAAAATACACATATTTGGTATGGCCGCTTTCTGAAATGTCCAATCTAGGAAAAATATAAAGAGAATTAATACAATCGGTAAGTGGCGTAACGAGAAAAAAAATCAAAACGCCAGAATTACTTTTATTTGTTCGCTGCAGCATTGCAATAAAATGCAATAACAGACAATGAAAACATTGCATCTACCCCCGAAAAACGTATCAATAGAAACATCAGTTCGGAGCGCAAAAAATAAGCCCTCACCCAGCCCCAGATCCCGAAAAATAGAGATACTAAGGCTATGTGCACACGCTGCGGATTGGTCTGCGGTTTTGCCCTGCGGTTTATCACCTCTACAATGGAGGAGATGGCAAACCGCAGCGGAATCCGCAGAAAAGAATGAAATGTCAATTCTTTCTGCGGAGTGAAAACCGCAGCAAAACCGCGCAGAAAAATCCGCACCGTCTGCACTGCGGTTTCCATTTTCCATAGGTTATAATGGTACTGTACAATGCAGCAGATTCTGCTGCGGATCCGCAGGGCCAAAACCGCTGCAGATCCGCAGCAGAATCCACAGCGTGTGCACACACCCTAAAGGTCTCGGAATATGGCGCCGTTTGTTTTTCTTTTTTGGGGGATTTTTTTTTTCATCACTTAAATACAAAAAGAACCTATACACGTTTGGTATCTGTGAACTCGTAATGACCTGGAAAATCATAATGACAGGTCAATTTTAGCATTACACTACATTAGCATTCTGCACGCGTTCGTACGCGGTTTACGTGCGCATGCGTTTTTTTGTAGTTTGCGCCCAAGCGCGCCGGACACTACCTGTTGCATTTTTGGTCCGTCCGACCTGTCTCAAAAAAACGCATGCGCACGGAATGTGCAAAAAAAACACATTTACAGCCTATGGGAACGCAGATGTGCGCATGGACATGCGCACGTCTGCGTTTAAAAACGCATGCGTTTTAAGAGTAAAAATGGCTAAAAAATGGTTCAAACACATGCGCAAAAAAGCAGCAAACGCATACAAAACGCATGATTCGTTTTTTGTATGCGTTTGCACTGCGCAAAAACGCAGCGCAAAAAAACGCTAGTGTGAAACTAGCCTAAGCTAGTCCTTTTAAAGAGTACTTGCCACACATTGCCTCAAGGGCACGGCTCTTTACTAATGAGGGGACAAACATGCAGCCTGCACTGCCCCAATATGCAGCCTGTTCCCATATATACAGACGGCACACCTCCGTATACAACCTGTACCTCCTCATATACACTCTGAACCCCTATATAGACAGCACCCCCATATACAGAATACACCCCCATATACTACCTGCACCTCCCATATACAGACTGCACCCCCAATACACAGACTGCTCTCCTCATATACAGATTACACCCCATATACAGACTGCATCCCCCATACACAAAACATGCACCCCCCATATAATGTCTGAAACCCTATATACAGACCACACCCCCATATAAAACCTGCACCCCATATATATCTAGAGCCCCGCATATACAATCTGCACCCCCATATACAGACTGTACCCCATATACAACCTGCATCCCCCATACACAGCCTGTACCCCTATATACAACATGCACTCCCCATATACTGTCTGAAACCCCATATACAGACTGCACCCCCATATAAAAACTGCACCCCATATACATCCTGAACCCCGCATATACAGTCTGCACCCCCATATACTGTCTGAATCCCCATATGCAGACTGCAGTCCCCATATACAACCAGCACCCTGATATACATCCTGAACCCCGCATATACAGTCTGCATCTCATATACAGACCGCACCCCATGTATAATCTGCACCCCCATATGCAGCCTGAACCCCCATATAAAGACTGTACCTCACATACAGTCTGCAACCCCTGTATAATCTGCACCCCCATATATAGTCTGCTCCACCATATACACATTGCACCTCCATATACAGCCTGCACTCCCCTTATAGTCTGTGTCGCCATATACAGCCTGCACCCACGTATATAGCCTGCACCACAATGTACAACCTGCCCCTCCATATACAGTATGCACCCCCATATACAGTCTGCTCCCCCATATACAGGCTGCATCCCCATTTACAACCTGCACCACCCACATACCGTCTGCACTCTCCATATACAGCCTGAACCACTCATATACAGCAGGGTTCCCCAACTCCAGTCCTCAAGGCCCACCAACAGATCATGTTTTCAGGATTTCCTTTGTATTGCACAGGTGAAGCAATTATCACCTGAGCAATACTAAGGAAATCCTGAAAACATGATCTGTTGGTGGGCCTTGAGGACTGGAGTTGGGGAACCCTGATATACAGGATTGCACCCCATATACAATTTGTACCCCTATATACAGTCTACACCCCGTTACACAGTCTGCACGCCTATATACAGACTGCACCCTTATATACAGTCTTCATCCCACTTGATACAGTCTGCGCCCCCCCTATTCAGTCTGCACCCCCATGTACATCTGTACCCTGATTACCTCCATCTTCTCCAGCTGCAGCTTCTTCATGGGAAAACACTTCACATGGGCATGACGTCATCACAGGTAATTCACATTTAGGATTCGTCCTCATGCATCCCGGCAGGGGTTTGATTTCTGCTCCTCTGTCCATCAGAGAAGAAGAAGCCTTCATGGTGGAGCCACCCCACCACCACCTGCCGCCCTAGGCACCCGCCCTTGGGTGTCTAGTGCCAAATAAGGCCCCTATATACAGTATATATAATCTTTCCTGAAGAATCAGATGTAAGCAATGACTTACGTTTGCAATGCTTGTCGCACAGCGCAGAGGCCCTCATGTCGCACAGCCTCAGAGATCCTTTGCTGCTACTGTACACAAATAGGTTGCAGTGATCAGGGTGAAATTCGGCTGCTGTGATCACTTCAGTCAGGTCTTCCATGTTTGCAGGCTTGATGTCCACAATGTCTGATAATACAGATTATTAAGAAAATGAATGTCACGTTAGGTGCAGCATTCATGCTCCGTGCGGGTAATTAAGGATTCCCATTTCAATTCACTAATGTAAGAAGGTGGAACAATTCTGATAGCAATGTAATTGTCTCCTTTGCAGGCGAGTCTCGGTTCAATCAATTCTAGAAAATTAGCAAACTAATTTCCACTTATCGGTATTAACCTACTTACATGCTGTACAGAAACAGAGGTGCATCAGATACTCTGTGATGGGTCTAGTTTATAAAGAACTTTCTAGCATTATATTAGCAGTAGTGCCCAGTACTGGATTAAAAGGAATCTGTCACCCCATTTTTCGACTATCAGCTGCCAGCACCGCCATCAGGGGCTTATCTACAGCCCCCGATGTAACCTGAGAGATCCAAGAAAAATGAGTTATATTAAACTTACCCGGGGGCGGTCCAGGTCCGGTTTTGGTCCGATGGGTGTAGCGGTCCGGACAGGCGCCTCCCATCTTCTAACGGTGATGTCCTCTTCTTTGCTTCTCGTCGTGGCTCCTGCGCAGGTGTACTTTACTTGCCCTGTTGAGGGCAAAGCAGAGTACTGCAGTGCGCAGGCGCCGGACCAGGTCAGAGAGGTCCGGCTCCTGCGCACTGCAGTACTTTACTCTGCCCTCAACAGGGCAAGTAAAGTACACCTGCGCCGGAGCCGCGACAGGTAGCAAAGAAGAGGATGGCATCGCTAGAAGATGGGAGGCGCCGGACCGTGTCAGGTAGCAAAGAAGAGGACGGCATCGCTAGAAGATGGGAGGCGCCGGACCACGACACCCATCGGACCAAAACTGGACCACCCCCCGGTGAGTATAATATAACTCGTTTTTCTTGTCTTTCAGGATACATCGGGGGCTTATCCACAGCATTACAGAATGCTGTAGATAAGCCCCTGATGGCGGCGCCGGCAGCTGATGGTCGAAAAATGGGGTGACAAATTCCCTTTAAGGTTGGTAAATGCCCCCAAACAAAAATTTAGCGTGGGGTCCAAAGGACCTTCTGGAGACCAGACCCCACAATCTGGGCCACATATAGTGGAAGCCGGGGTCGTAACAATAATAGGTGCAGAAGTTGCAATCACACACGAACACTGGAGCCTAAGGGACCCAGAGTCCTTTTGGTCCATATTAGAAGATCAATACCATTACAAGCCCCTGATAATTTGGAGCCCTGTTGGAGATTTTGCACTGGGACCTGCAAGCCACATGTCATGCCACTTGGTGTCTTGGTGAATTTGCCAAACCTGACACCCCCTTAGACAAAATGAGATTGATATGAATGTGTGGACATTTTTTCTCAGCTAAACAAGATTGCCAAACACCCATCGGGGGATGCTCTTTTATGAAGTGAGCAGTAAAAATATCATACCTCCTATCTTTTAAAGAGGTTATCCCACCAACAGAACAGGGACTATCACAGATTACGAGAATGGTGGTCCTATGCCACCCCAAGTGAAAGGTGTGATAGTACTGCTGTGCTGTCACACACTATCTGTACAGTTTCATCAGTGTTTTTTCTCCTCATCTCAATGGCTAAGCTGTGAGAGGTGACATCTTCTCACTATCCAGAGCCACCCCAAAATGGCTGCTGCATTCCCTGCTTCTTCTTTTATACAGGCTATGATAAACCTTCCTGATTGGCTGTGCTATACCATGTGGTGAGATTGTTGCAAGGCAATATAGGGAAGTTCGCCCAGCCTTGCCAAAGGTAATATGAGCCTTCTGTGACTTACAGTATACAAAATTCTGCAATCTGTAAAATAGCAGAAGACATTTTAAGCGATTTACACAAAAGTAATTGCAAATTGTTTGAATTTGCCAAGGTCAATGAATTCTGAAAAGTGTTGTTTTCATTTGCTCATTCACTAATGTCTACACGTGTTAGTTTTTTATAAAGACGTGTGACCTTCAGAAGCTACTATGCCTGGCATCAGCATCAACCTCAGTGTTATTCATATTTATTTTTTTGTTTCCATCAGAGGTATTCCCTTACGCACATCTCCAAAGGAAGCCTCAGACAAGCATCGCCTATTAAATCCCATTGCAAAAAAATGGTGTATAAAGTAGTGCAGTATACATTTTTTTTTATTGTGAAGACTGGAGGAAACAGAGCAAACATTTTTATACTGTAAATATATGTATATCACAATAAAGGGTGAATAAAGTGCATGGAAAGACAGACTAACAGATATGGTCAAATAAAGGTGCTGTATGAACACATAAATAGAAATAGTCCATGATATATAATGAGATCAGCTAATACGCTCAGGTAAGATGTGCCCTTGCATGAGTCATAAGTTCTAGTGGTGAATCTGGCCAAGTGGCATAACATTGAAGTACCAGGGGATGGCCTGTAACTGACTCTGGGCCGGATGGCAGGACCCCAACGCGCGTTTCGCGTGTTTCAGACACAGCTTTCTCAAGGTGACCAGACCTGTCCATCAGCCACCTCCAATCGAAAAAAAAACCTCACATGAGATAATGAATGTACAAATTCCTTGCTCATAAGATATTTGGGATACTATACAGTTAACACGAGCAGCTGCTGGAGAGAAAAAATATTAGAACATCTTCTGGTGCTGTCAGCAAGGTGATACTTTTCTACAGAATTTATATCCAAGTTTCAACAATATCATTTGCATCTACCGAAAAAAAAAGGGAGACTGAAATGCAAATATCCACAATCTGCTGCTCAGCATATGTGCACCATATCTGCAGAAAGAAATCTAATATACGCGGATATCAGCTGAAGAAGATAACCAACTAAAGGGAACAGGTCAGGGCGATTTTACTACTGAAGTGGTACGGGTGTATAGCTCCTGGTGCAAGAGTAAAAATTATACCTGTCTGGTAGTAATCCAATGTGTCAGTGCTGGGAAATTACAGATTACCTTAGAAGTGCAATGGGGGTGTGTTCATCTATTTGGAGTTCATCAACACACCTCCAATGCACTCCAGGCTAATTTGCATGCAGCGTTAAAGTTTGATTTGTCACCAATGGTGAAGTTTCAGAATAATGGTGTCATTTTACACCAAGCACTAAGGTCTGTGAATATATTGTTATATCTCTGAAATTACATATGTCAAAAATAGAGCATACGCAACAACATCAAATATATTGTAAAAACTTTTAGGAACCACAGCAACTAAGCCATAAAGTAAAGAACATGTAAAGTTACAGCGGGGTCATCAAGTGTAGAGGAGCATAGGGTGGAAAAGTCACCAACCTTCTGCTGACACCATAACTGCAGAGCCCAGGCCTCCTCTGGTATTAACATCAGTACAAACACTGCACCCCCGTTGGGAGCTTCATGGCCGAGCAGCCTTACATCACCAAGCACAATGATGAGTGTCAGATGGAGTGGTGTAAAGCTGCCACCACTGGATTCTAGAGGAAACATGTCCTGTGGAGTAACGGATCACAATTCTCTATCTGGAAATTGATGATGAATCTGGGTTTGATGAATGTCAGGAGAACGTTACCCGACTGCATTGTGCCGCTGTACAGTTTGGCAGAGGAGGGATAATGCTATGAGGTTGTGTTCAGGGGTAAGCCTCGATCATTTAGTTCCAGTGATGCTTCAGTACAAGATATTTTGGACAATTACAGCTTCCAAATGTTTGGGAACAGTTTGTGAAAGCCCCTTTTCTGTTCCCCATGACTGTGCCCAGTGAATGAAATGAAATGAAAATGAAACATTTTGGAACCATCTGTACAGGAAGGATTAGGCTCCAATGTGTCGAATACATCACATTGTGCATGGTTGTTTTGCATGTAAATGAGACGGCAGCAGAATCAGGCACAGAATGGAAAAGCCAATAAAAAGAATTACCAACTACAAAGAGATTGTATTATCAGCCGGTCACAAATGATGGGACTGCGGTAGTTGCTCACTATTTCACTGCAGTGCTTAAAACCGCAGGGAAAAGTCTTTACAAGCGATCGCATGGAGTCACGTAGGCCTTAAATGCTCCAGCTTTTCTCTAGACAATTATTGTGGTGCACAAAGGGATGACAGGGAGCCCATGATAATTACTGGCAGCGGACAGGTTACCTATCTGCACTGCTCTCGGATTTACCACTAGGGAAATTTTTACAAATATCTATGGTTCTGCGTACAGAAAAATCCATTGATCAGTAAAGCATCTCGAACTGATGAACATCCAGTGAAGTGATGAGAGTGGCGATCGATTCCAATGGCAAACGATTCTCCCATCGTGTTTTATGGCCCAGTGGAGATTCTCATCCCTGCCCGATCTCCGCCGCAGGATGGACACAGCACCGTCGTAGTCAAGGCAGGGGAAGCATGGTTCAGACTTTTCATTGCTTTTCTTATGCAGCGTTTAGGGACATATCCCATTGACGAGAGGAATAGTTATGCCAAGTTATCCATTCATTCACAGTAGGAGTAGAGATGAGCGAAACCGAACTGTAAAGTTGGGGGTTCGTACTGTGCCCGCTGTTGTACTCCGAACACTGACTTCTCCTGGAATTCCCTTTTACAGTTTGGGAGTCCAGGAGGAGTGAGAGAAAGATACAGAGAGATAGAGACCATTGATTTCTATGGGGTTCAAGTTTGGGTACAGTTCTTTCAACCGAACCGAACTTTGAACTAATGTTTGGTCGATCCTAAACTTCCACGGCTCCTCTCATCCCTAAGTAGGCGTGACAACCCAACTGAATTTCAAAGAAGAAATTATTTCTTCTAATCTTATGGAGAATGCAAGAATTTGCTAAAACAGTCATGTCAGTGGAGGTGACGAGTCTTCTATAAGACTTCCTTATAAAAAATATCTCCTTTTTAATAGTTCAGGGTCCACATACTCAGGAAAACTTCCAGATGTTTGATCTGATTCCTGGCGTTTTCCTGAAAACTATACATTTGTAGAGGTTTTGTGTATTATGGCTGACCGCACCGACATCCATATTGCCTAATAGGGCATTTACTGGGGAAACATCTACTTTAAAGAGGTATTTCCAAATTATTTATGTATGGTATATCCACAGAATATAGGTCATTAACCCACCATTGATCTCAAGAACGGGAACAAAGAAGTGGCTGCGTTTGTATGGCTCTCTACAGTCCTTTAAATGGGAGTTCTGAAAAGAGCCATGTACAGTGTTTTGAAAACTTTTTATACTGTAGAAACATAAGGAGAAAAAAAAGCTAGAAAAAAAGCTGGATCAAAGTTATGCTGCATTTCGATAAAAAACAGGCTTATTCTACGCAGTTTTAACCCCTTCACCCCCAAGGGTGGTTTGCACGTTCATGACCGGGCCAATTTTTACAATTCTGACCACTGTACCTTTATGAGGTCATAACTCTGGAACGCTTCCATGGATCTCGGTGATTCTGACAATTTTTTCTCGTGACATATTGTACTTCATGTTAGTGGTAACATTTCATTCAAATAACTTGCGTTTATTTGTGAAAAAAATGGAAATTTGGTGAAAATTTTGAAAATTTCGCAATTTTCCAAATTTGAATTTTTATGCCCTTAAATAACAGAGATACGGCACACAAAAAACTTAATAAGTAACATTTCCCACATGTTTACTTTACATCAGCACAATTTTGGAAACAAAATTTTTTTTTCTTAGGAAGTTATAAGGGTTAAAATTTGACCAGCGATTTCTCATTTTTGCAACACCATTTTATTTTTACGGACCACATCACATTTGAAGCCACTTTGAGGGGGGTCTATATGATAGAAAATACCCAAAAGTGGCACCATTCTAAAAACTGCACCCCTTAAGGTGCTCAAAACCAGATTCAAGAAGTTTATTAACCCTTCAGGTGCTTCACAGGAATTTTTTGAATATTTAAAAAAAAATGAACATTTAATTTTTTTTCCACAAAAAAAAACTTCAGGTTCAATTTTTTTTATTTTACCAAGGGTAACAGGAGAAGTTGGACCCAAAAAGTTGTTGTCCAATTTGTCCTGAGTACGCTGATACCTCATATGTGGGAGAAAACTACTGTATGGGCACACGTCGGGGCTCGGAAGGGAAGTAGTGACGTTTTGGAATGCAGACTTTGATGGAATGGTCTGCGGGTGTCATGTGCGTTTGGAGAGCCCCTGATGTACCTATACTATTGAAACTCCCCATAAGTGACCCCATTTTGGAAACTAGACCCCCTAAGGAACTTATCTAGATGTGTGTTGAGCACTTTGAACCCCCAATTGCTTCACAGAAGTTTATAACGCCCGGGTGTGAAAATAAAAAAATCATTTTTTTCCACAAAAATGATATTTTTGCCCCCAATTTTTTATTTTCCTAAGGGCAACAGGAGAAATAGGACCCCAAAAGTTGCTTTGCAATTTGTCGTGAGTAGGCTGATACCCTACATGTGGGGGTAAAACACTGTTTGGGTGCATGGCAGAGCTTGGAAGGGAAGGAGCACCATTTGACTTTTTCAACGCAGAATTGGCTGGAATTGAGATCAGACGCCATGTTGCATTTGGAGAGCACCTGATGTGCCCAAACAGTGGAAACCCCCAATTCTAACTCCAACCCTAACCCCAACACACCCCTAACCCTAATCTCAGCCCTAACCCTAATGGGAAAATGGAAATAAATACATTTTTTTTTATTTTATTATTTTTCCCTAGCTAAGGGGGTGATAACGGGGGGTTTGATTTACTATTTATGGCGGTTTTTATGTTTGGCAGCTGTCGCACGCTAAAAGACGCTTTTTATTGTAAAAATAGTTTTTGCATCACCACATATTGAGAGCTATAATTTTTCCGTATTTTGACCCACTGAGTCATGTGAGGTCTTATTTTTTGCGGGATGAGTTGACGTTTCTATTGGTATCATTTTCGGGCATGTGTCATCTTTTGATCGCTTTTTATTCCGGTTTTTGGGACGCAGAATGAACAAAAACCAGCATTTCAGGAATTTCTTTTGGGGGGTGCGTTTACACCGTTCCGCGTGCGGTGAAATTGATAAGACGGTTTTACTCTTCGGGTCGGTACGGTTACATCGATACCTCATTTAGGTCTTTTTTTTATGTTTTAGCGCTTTTATGCAATGAAAACAATTTTATATAAAAAATTATTTTTGCATCGCTTTATTCTGCGAGCTATAACTTTTTTATTTTTTTGCTGATGATGCTGTGTGGCGGCTCGTTTTTTGCGGGACGAGATGATGTTTTCAGTGTTACCATGGATATTCACATACGTCTTTTTGATCGCGCATTATTGCACTTTTTGTTTGGCGGTATGATAATAAATCATTATTTTTTGCTTCGTTTTTTATTTTTATTTTTTAAGGGGTTCATTAAAGGGGTTAACTAATGGGACAGTTTTATAGGGCGGGTTGTTACGGACGCGGCGATACCAAATATGTGTACTTTTATTGTTTTGGTTTTTTTTATTTCCAAAAAATGAATTTATTAGGGAATATTTTTTTTTTTTTAATTTATTCAGCGATTTTTTAAAAATTATTTTTACACTTTTTTTTTTAACTTTATTACATTGTTCCATGGGGGACATAACTGTCATGTGACAGATCATTGATCTGTCACATCACAGATCACTGTGACAGATCAGCGATCTGTCACAGGCACTACACAAGGCTTCCTCCTTGCCTGCGCTTTGCAGGCATGAGGAAGCCAGCTCCCTGCAGGCCCCCGAAGGTCCCCGTCGCCATCTTGGATTCGGGGACCTGCAAGGATGGATCCCCCTGCAGCAGCGCTGCACATTGTGCTGCTGTGGGAGGCTCAGGGAAGCACAGAGGGAGCCCCCTCCCTGCCGATGCTTCCCTTTAACCCCCGGTACACCGCGATCGTGTTTGATCGCGGTGTTCAAGGGGTTAATGTGTCGGGGAGGTCCGTGACCGCCCCTGACACATTGTGCCGGGTGTCAGCTGTGATAATCAGCTGACACCCGGCCGCGATCAGCGGCGTTCACCACGTGAGCGCCGCTGATCGCGCTAGACGTACTATCCCGTCCATGGGCATAGGGGCCCGGGTCCCATGGACGGGATAGTACGTCTGATGTCAGAAAGGGGATAAAGAGGTTATCTCATCGTCAATCTCCTGGAACACACTTCTCCTCTGCCTCCCGAATTCTTGCTTACTGGAGGTGTTGATCTTCTGATGATTGACAGAAGGTACGGAGTGGGACTGAAATTCAGCCCTGGCATTTGAAATCACACAGGCCCATGCTGTCACTGTCCCCGAGCACCAGATGGGATATATTACCAATATTAACCTGGATGGAGGAAAGCAAGATTTACTACAAGACCAATATGTCTAATGATACCTGTGGCCTAGCGGGGTAAGTGACGGAGTCAGCGACTTTGTGCCTCGTCACAACTCTTAACAGTATAGGCATCTTGAGAACACTGATTCTGTTAACAACGTAGCAGACAAAGCGGCTCACGGCCAGACAGGCCCTTCTGGCATTTGCCAGAATGGCCACATGGCCAGTCGGCCCTGATTGAAAGTTTTGGCCAGCGGCATGGTCTTGCTCCAGGCCTGAACTGTGTGTTTTCGATGCCACATGAATAGTCCGCTTTGAATCTACAGCATTGGAGAAGAGCAGCAGACCAGCGATCTGGCTAGGTTGTGTGTGTCAGATATGACAGACAGTTATCCTGGGTTCGGCTATAGAAGGTCATTGTGATTAGATCTACAAGCACCGTCTTGATTTTTGCATCTCTGTTATGGAGTGATATCCTTCTTCCTCTAGGACCCAACAGTTACTTCCACCTTCTGTTGCTAATTAAAACACCATTGCTGAAGGTTTAAATAAATTCAGCATCTTCAGCAGGGTGCTGGTGTTAGCTCAATTTCCTTCTGTCTGGTTGGAAGTACTAGCAGTCGGCTAGTGGCTTCTTGGAGTACTCTTAGAGGATTGCTGGCGTGATATATTGGTGGTCTCCTCAAGCTAAGTGTATCCCCTTGTTCATCCACCTTCTCTATCTTTATTTGTAGTGGGGGCTGACTAGCACTCACCCTGTCGCTTCCCTATCCATGGCCTATCGCTATGGTCAGGCAGATGTTAGGTTCCTACTCGGCGATAGGTGTGGAACCTATTTAGGGATGTTTAGGGCAGACAGGGTGTTGTCGATCTGCCTAGGGTCTCCCGCTCCCTTTCTCCGTTGTTATTCACCTTACTTCTTCCTCACCCAGCATGACATAGAGCAGTGGTTATAAGGTCTATAGCACAGAACTTGTAAGTGCTGCGCTCCTGGAATAAGAGACCGGCCACCACTAATAGTCTTCAAACTAGGCAATGAGCTTTAAATCATGGCATTGAAAGTGCCTTTTAATTCTTTTGAATAAGAGGTAAATTTCAAAGTTGCATATTTTTTATAAGCACTTTGCAATTTTATCCACTTAAGATGATGAGACAACCTCCTGAACAAAAGCAAAATTCTGAAAACCATCTGAATAGGAGAAGGAATTTCGAGACTGACATAAAACGCTATAGATTTTATTTTTACAGCATCATAAAATTATTATTTTTTTCTCTTTTTTGGGGGGAGGGCGGGTGTAAATTGCCTGTAAATTAAGACTTCATTTTCCTCGGTTTAAGATACATCACTTTACATTGAGCTTACTGAATTTCTAATGTTCTTGGCAGAATTCTATAGAGAACGCTGAGCACCATATGACTTTAGAGGCTTTACTGATGAAAGAAGCCAGACTGGAATAGAACATTATGCTGATTAAAATAAGACGCTTTTCTTGATTTCCTAATTAATCTAAACCCTTAGGAGCCCTAAAGAGATGCAAACAGCCATTATTAACATAGGATACCACGCTCCTGGAAGTACAGAGCCCGAAAATAAATGACTATTGTGGATACCAGCCTTCCTTGTGCGGCGCGGCTGTATAATTGAAAGCGATGCTATCACCGAAGCTCTACAATATACCCAAGAGTGTGTGGAAAATAATCAGCTCTCCAGGAACTATGACTCTGCCTCAAATGACACAAAATAATTGAATCTGGATATCTGAAGACTCATAAAACATTCGGCTCCTACACTGAGCACAAGCAATCCTTACTCAGTAATGAGAGGACATACTGAACCTATGGGCCGGCTGCCCTTATGGAAAGAAACTTTTGTTCCACTTCTGTAGGTTCCTCTCAGGAAAGAACATGATAAGTAGTATAATACAAAAACGCAGCTCTAGGGGAAGAAAAATATTTCTTGAGATGTGCTGTGACCATCAGGCTTGTAGCAAATTCTGAAATGGAGTCTCCTCAGCAGTGGGAAATGACTTCTGGGCCTAGAGCAGGTGTCAAAATGGGGTCTCCTCAGTAGTATGAGAAGGCTTATGTACTCTGCACCATGTAACAGGGTCTTTTCCGCACTTGGAGAGGGAAAATGACCAATGAGGCCTAGAGTGGAGTCTTTTCAGCAATGGGAGAAAGCAAATGACCTCTGAGGCTAAAATGGGATCTTCTCAGCAACGAGGAGATCAAAATGGCTTCTAAAGATTACAACTGGGACGTCTAAGCAGTGGGAAAAAGCAAATGACCTCTTAGGCCTACAATGAGGTCTTCTCAGTAGTGGGAAAAGGCAAATTACCTCTAAGGCCTACAATGGGGACTTTTCAGCAGAGGGAAAAGGCAAGTGAACTCTGGGGATTACAGCAAATTCTGTAATGGAGTCTCCTCAGCAGTGCAAGAAGGCAAATAAGCTATTAGGTCTATAATGGGATCGTCTAAGCAGTGGGAGAATGTAAATGAGCTCTGAGGCCTATCGTAAATTCTGGAATTCTCCTAAGCAGTCTAACAAGAAGGCAAATGACAGCTGAGGCCTATAATGGTGTCTTCTCAACAGTGGTAGAAGGAAAATGATTTCTGAGGCCTACAATGGGGCCAGTAGTAAATTCTGTAAAGGAGTCTCATCAGCAGTGCAAGGAGAAGGCAAATGTTCTCTAAGGCTTATAGCAAATCTGCAATAGTGTGTTCCCAAAAGTGTAAGAAGGCAAATGACCTCTGAGGCCTGTAATAACCTTTGTAATAGGACTTCATCAGCAGTGCAAGAAGACAAGTGACCTCCAAGGTCTATATCAAAATCGGAAACAGGGTCTCCTTACAAGAAGAGGAAGGCAAATGATCTCTGGCCTTAAAAAATTCAGAAAAAGAAACTTCTCATAAGGCGACAAGTACAAACACCCTAACTTCAATCAACACCTGAAAGGCCTAGGTAAAACTTACCACATACAGTAGATCTTCATGACTTTATTTGCTCAATGAATATGTATGAGAAATAAAATAGTAACATAATAAAATATACTAGCCATCACCCTTTATCTCAGACATTATAGCTATTCCACTGCTCCCTTACAGAGTTTGCCACACAATCACAACTTAAAACGTCTTCATGGGATAGGTGCTGCTCTGAGCGGGTCCCACATCTTCCACCAATCATGAGAATAAGGGTCTTATGTCCCCTATTTGAATGGAGTTGTGGTCATGGAGGTTCACTGCCGCTCTATTGAAGGTGTTTTGGACTACTACAGATAACCAAGAGCTCCGATGGTCACATAAAATTTGAATTGAGCTGCAGTGTGCATGGTTGACCACCACTCTATACAAAAGGGGGACACATGACCCCTATTCTGGTGATCGATGGAAGTGCCAATGGTGGGAGCCCAAGCGATCAGCAACTTATTATCCAAGCTGTGGGCAGGTATAAGTTGTGATGGTGGTACTGGGACGCCCTCACACCCAGGGCTGTGGGGTACTTGGTACCGGGCCCGGTGGATCTCAATGGGAGTTGTCACGGTAGCTGTGACCCAGTCCGTGGCCCTGGGCGACCATGGTAAATGTTCAGTGTGACGCCACCTGTGGTGTCCAGCAATGTAGATGTTAGGCCGACGCTGCAGACAGATCCTCTGGGACAGATGGTGTGGTGCAGCAGTGATGGTATAGCCCTCCACAGGCAGGGCTGTTGTCCCAGGGCAGAGTAGATATGGTGACACTTAGGTGGTGTAGTGTCGGGCGCAGGGGATGTAGCGGTGCCGGGCAGGTTGACGCTGGAATAAGTGGAGGACACAAGGGCTTGTAGTTCCAAAGCTTTACTCACAGTCTGTTGCACAAACAGGTGCCCGCTTCTATGCCTTGTCCTCTGGGTCAGGGACTCAGTCAATCCCCCAGGCTAGATGGAATACTCCTTTCCAACACTCCACCAACTTGTGCCTTTCTGAACGTCTCCTCTTATAGCACCTTTAGATGAAGTACTCCTAGTACTGAGTTACACTGGAGTTCCTCTTGTCTGATGTTCCTATGAACTCTACTTGTACGGCAGACAGCTGTAGCCTGCTTCGGGGACTCCTTGCTACTAAGTCCCGGCTGACTATCCAGTTGCTGTTGTGCCCCCAAGTATTGTGTGGGAATAAAGTGGTCACTACTTCTATTCCTCCGGTGTCTGCTGCAGGACCATTAGTATCCGTGCAACCTCGGGGACCGGGCCCCGGCCTTGCGCTTAGAACTTCTAAGAAGGGTTCTCTTCTCACCCACGTCCTCTGTTCTCTTTTACTCCTCATGTTCCGTACTAATCCTTTCCTTCTATGGAGAGTCAAGCTTTCAGTCTATGTTGCTCTCTTGTTCTCTTTTTCCCGTGCCAGCAGACCCAGATCACTGGGATCTGCTGCAGCACTTCCATCCATCTATCCCGCTCTCTAGGGATCTTCTTCTCTCTCGCTCCTCAATCAACTACTGACTAACTAACTCAAACTCTTCCCGCTCCTTGTAATGTAAACTAACTCCACCCACTTCCCAGCACGTTTTGTGTTCCAAGCAGGGAGCCACCAATGGGTACTTTGCTATACTCCAAGCAGGGAGCCGCCGAAGGTGCTTTGCTACACTACTTTGTGGTGTGGGGTGCAGGTGTTGGAGTGTGGTCAGGAGTTCCCACCTTACCTGGACGGTGGGGCACCACACCTCAGGAGGAGGTGCAGTACCTCTGTGGCGACTGAGCCTCAGGGGCGCCACATACCCTCTCATTAAACACAGCATGTCCGCGGGCTGCAAGGAAACAAAGTTGACAATACAGGAACATACAAAATTTTTGTAATGCTAATAAACATTTCTTATCTAATCTTCTCAATATGAGAGTCACTCATTCTTGAATGTTGCAAACAATTCTTAGTTAACTATCTAAAGTCTTAATTCAAAAGTGCAAGTTTCATCATCAACCTATTTCTTCATCATCTTTCCTTTTTCATATTTTCTACCTTTCTGTCATTAGCTTAAAGTGATAACCGCTGATACCTGGTTCATCACCTACATTTTCCAAATCTTCATTCTTTATTCAAATCTCTCATCTCTTTATTAAAACATTCCTACATCTTATATAAAAGCTATCATAAGACACATCATCAAATACTACACATTAAAACTTTCGATAATTCTTGTAAGTGCTGGACACGTCTCCCAGCCAGGATCTCTTGCAGTGACCTTTGATTGGAGTCATGCTCCAGATGAGATAGACGTTATCTTCGCAAAGTGTCTATGTAAAACCAAGAGAGGGCACCTAAAGAGGTGCAACTATTTACAAACACAGTTCTGGATCATTCAGCGTCCATGATCTCCACAGTTCCAAACGAAGAAACGCTGCCAATCAAACTGGGCAACAAAAAAGCGAACAGAAAAACATGATAAACAAAATTAGAAAAAGGCACAATGGTGCAAATACCTTCCTGGGCAACAAAGTTAGTTATTTTGCAGGTTCTGGCTACTTGTCCCCTCCTGGGGTACTGGAATCTGTTGATTTGGGCTGCTGATTCCAAGGAAGAACTTCCGGACAATTTCTTCCTGCTGGACTCATATGAGATGAAGTGGCGGTGGCACCAGGGGGGGTACATATATCTTCTTTCCTGTATAGGTGGCCAGTAGCTCTTCAGGTATCCGCCATATATTCATGGCATACCACCCTCTCAACCCCTCATGCCGGGTGAAAGTCACGTACTCCCCTGGCTACAGGTCTCTAGCAGGGTGCCCCTTCCTCAAGTGCGATTCCATATCCCTCCGATTAAAGGTCACTAATTCTTTTGGGGTCTGCAATGAACCCGAAACCTCTCTCGTGGTTCATGTTTAAAACTTGCCCCCATCCAGCTGCATCCCGGGGACCATAATGACCAGCACGGACCTTCTCTTTCCGGTCCAGGTCAGGACCCAACACAGCCAGTCTCCGCTATTCCCTCTCCCTCTGCTCCGCTGCCAGTTGGCGGAGGGTCTGCTGACAATATGACTCCGTCTCCTCTTCCTCCTCCCGGGACCTGCTTTTACCCATGGTGGGCAAGGGTGCCGCCGCCGGGGGTTCGGATGTCTCCCCCCAGTGTTCAGCGTCCCGGTCCCAGACAAGGTCAAGCACGACCTGTCCTGACGCTGCCACAGGCGTACACCCCAGGGCCTTCCCAGGTGCAGGGGCAGCGGACATACCTGGGTGTTATGAATGAGTCACCGTAGGAGGCACAAACAGAAATGCTAGCTAAGTCCAGAAAACCAGAGAAGTTGGCAGCTATCGGATTGCAGACCCCTGAACCTATCAACAACAACTAGCAGTAGCCGTGGGGGGTTCCTACGGTGCCCCTCGATCACAGCCGGAGAGCTAAATAGCCTAAAGACAGAAAGGGAAATCTAAACTGCCCCAGAGCAGACCCCAAAGCAATAGGCAGCCCCCAACATATAATGACGGTGAAGCAAGAAGAAAAAACACTAACACAGATAGAAAGATAGACTGAGAAAATGATGGGGCCCAAGCTAACTAGATAGGACAGGATAGGAAAGCTGCTGTCTGCAATCCGCGAAAAACCCTATCAAAATAAGAGCCAACAGACTGACAGGGAAAAAGGCCCTGAAGACGCTAGGCTTCAAAAAGACTATGTCAGTACTCAGGTATTTTCTGAAGACAGAGCAAAAAGGCAAAAAGGAATTCAGCTCACCCCAGCAGGGAATGGCAGAATCCAGAAAAGCAAGGCAAACTAAAACCAAAACACAAATGCAAAAAGGCAAAGCAGAAAACTTAGCTTTTGAGGAGCAGGAATCAGACTGGTCTCCTAGAATTCCACAGAGAAATCACCAGCGAGGCAGAAGGGCGTCGGCTGCCTTATATCCAGTCAGAGATCCCCGTCGCCCAGTCATCCTCTCCTAGCTCAGGTGCTTGGTAATCAGCCTCACTACCTTCCTTCACCAGAAGAGGGAGTTCATCAGACCTCAATGGTGAAGGGGAAAATGAACTCATAACAGTACCTCCCCCTTGAGGAGGGGTCACCGAACCCTCATCCACGCCACCAGGGCGATCAGGGTGAGCCCGATGAAAGGCACGCACCAATCTTTTGGCATGAATATCAGAGGCAGAGACCCAGAAATTATCCTCCTGACCATAACCCTTCCACTTAACCAAATACTGGAGTCTCCGTCTAGCCAGACGGGAATCCAGTATCTTTTCTACCTCATATTCCACCACTGGTTCAACAAACCTCTTCAACAAGGACTTATGAAACACATTATGGATTTTAAATGTGACAGGAAGAGCCAACCGAAAAGGGACCGGATTAATGATCTCCAAAATCTTGTAAGGCCCAATAAATCTAGGCTTAAACTTAGTAGAATCTACCTTCATAGCGATATTTTTTGATGATAACCAAACCATATCACCCACCTTAAACTGGGGACCAATGGTCCTATGTCGGTTGGAAAACCGCTGGGCCTTTTCCTGGGAGAGAGATAACTTATCCACCACTTGGTCCCAGATCTGGTGCATTCTCTCCACCACAGTGTCAACACCTGGGCAGGCAGAAGGCTCCACCTGCCCTGAAGAAAATCAAGAATGAAACCCAAAGTTACAAAAAAAAGGTGACATCAAAGTGGCAGAACTAGCTCTATTATTTAAAGCAAATTCGGCCAAGGGCAAAAATGAAACCCAATCATCCTGATCAGCGGAAATAAAACATCTCAAATACGACTCCAAGGTCTGGTTTGTTCTCTCCGTCTGCCTATTGGTCTGAGGGTGAAACGCAGAGGAGAAGGGCAACTGAATTCCCAGCTTGGAACAGAACGTCCTCCAAAATCTAGACACAAACTGAACTCCTCTGTCAGATACAATGTTCTCAGGAATCCCTTGCAAGCGAACCTGTTGCAAAAACGGGGCACCAACTTAGAAGAAGATGGCAACTTAGGGAATGGTACAAGATGAACCATCTTAGAGAACCTATCACAAATCACCCAAATAACAGTCATTCTCTGAGAGACAGGCATATCAGAGATGAAATCCATTGAAATATGGGTCCATGGCCTCCTGGGGACCGGCAAAGGCATCAACAACACACTAGAGCGAGAACAAGGTTTAGACCGGGAGCAAGTCCCACAGGACTGCACAAAATTCCTGACATCACGAGACAAGGCGGGCCACCAAAAAGACCGACTCACCAGATATCTAGTACCAAAAATACCTGGATGACCAGCCAATGCAGAGCAATGAACTTCAGACATCACTCTCTTCTTCCACTGGTCAGGAACATACAACTTTCCACTGGGACAATGCTCAGGTTTGTCCTCTTGGAACTCTTCCAGAGCACGTCTCAAATCGGGCGAGATGGCAGAAAGAACTACCCCTTCGCCTAAGATGGTAGCAGGCTTGGTCACCACAGGAGAATCAGCAAAGAAGCTCCTAGAAAGAGCGCCAGCCTTGACATTCTTAGTGCCAGGAAGAAAAGAGACCACAAAATCAAAACGTGTAAAAAACAAGGCCCATCTAGCCTGTCTAGGGTTCAAGCGTTTGGCCGACTCCAGGTAAATCAAATTCTTGTGGTCAGTGAGGACCACGACTTGATGTTTAGCTCCCTCCAACCAATGTCTCCACTCCTCAAATGCCCATTTCATGGCCAACAGTTCCCGATTCCCCACATCATAGTTACGTTCAGATGGGGAGAACTTTCGGGAAAAGAAAGCACAAGGGATTCATTTTAGATGTTACAAGATCCTTTTGGGACAAAACAGCTCCTGCACCAATCTCAGAAGCGTCCACCTCTACCTGGAACGGGAGTGAGACATCAGGTTGCCGCAAAACCGGGGCAGAAGTGAATCTTCGCTTCAGCTCCTGAAAGGAAGAAACAGCCTCCGGAAACCAATTCAACACATCAGCACTCTTCTTAGTCAGATCAGTCAATGGCTTGGCAATACTAGAAAATTTTGCTATAAATTTCCAATAAAAATTAGCAAAGCCCAAAAACTTCTGAAGGGCCTTCAAAGAAGTGGGCTGAACCCAATCATAAATGGCCTGTACCTTGGCCTGATCCATTTCAATAGTTGACGGAGACAAAATTAATCCCAAAAATGAAATCCTCTGTACCCCAAAAAGGCATTTCGATCCTTTGACATACAGGGAATTCTCCCTCAAGATCCGGAACACCGTCCGAACATGTTCCACGTGAGAATCCCAATCCTTGGAGAAGATCAAAATATCATCCAGATAGATAATCAAAAATTTATCCACAAAGTCTCGGAAAATGTCGTTCATGAAGCACTGGAAGACAGATGGGGCATTAGTGAGCCCAAAAGGCATCACCAGGTACTCAAAATGTCCCTCTGGAGTATTAAACGCCGTTTTCCATTCATCCCCATGCTTAATGCGGATAAGATTATACGCCCCCCTGAGGTCAAGCTTGGTAAACCAGCAAGCACCTTTAACTCTGGAGAATAGATCCAAAATCAGGGGTAACGGATACTGATATTTAATAGTAATTTTGTTGAGGGCACGATAATCAATACAAGGCCTTAATGAACCATCCTTTTTGGCCACGAAAAAAAACCCAGCACCTAATGGTGAAGAGGATGGTCTAACATGACCCTTCTCCAACGCCTCCTTAATATAGGATCGCATAGCCTCGTGCTCGGGTACAGATAAATTGAAGAGCCGACCCTTGGGAAATTTACACCCCGGGCTCAGTTCAATTGCACAGTCATAACTCCTATGAGGAGGCAAAGGCGCGGACTCATTCTCACTAAATACATCATAAGAGTCCGCCAAATAGTCAGGAACATCATGCGACTGAGGAGAGGTGGAAAAAACCGGAGCCTCACTAAGGGCACACCGACAACCCCAACTCACCACAGCCACAGATTTCCAGTCCAAAACTGGATTATGAATTTGCAACCAGGGAAACCCCAGAAGAATGGTATCATGCAAATTATGCAACACCAAAAATCTGCAATTTTCTTGATGGTTTGGGGCGACCCGCATTACCACATGGGTCCAAAACTGAGGTTTATTTTTCGCCAAAGGAGTAGCATCAATCCCCCTCAAAGGGATAGGCGTCCGCAGAGGTGTCATAGGAAATCCACAACGTTTAGCAAAATCCAAGTCCATTAGGTTCAGGGCTGCTCCCGAATCCACAAAAGCCTTGGCGGAAAATGTGGACAGGGAGCAGATCAGCGTAATTGCCAGAAGAAACTTAGGTTGAACACCACCCACAGAAAACGTGTGTGCAAAATGTTTCTCTCGTTTAGGACAGACAGAAATAATATGCAAGGCATCTCCACAAAAAAAACACAGCTTATTACGCTTTCTGAACTCCTGACGTTGTTCCCTGGACAAAACTCTATCACATTGCATAGGTTCAGACACTTGTTCAACAGGTGGCAACACCTCTCGTGCAGTCCTGCGTTCACGTAAACGCTGATCAACCTGAATGGCTAATGACATAGAATCGTCCAGACCAGAGGGAACAGGAAATCCCACCATAGTATCTTTTATGGCTTCTGACAAACCCTTCCGAAAGGGAGCTGCCAATGCATTATCATTCCAGGCAGTAAGGACCGCCCACTTTCGGAATTTTTGACAGTACAATTCTGCAGAATCTTGACCCTGGCTCAATGCCAACAGGGTCTTTTCAGCCTGATCAATGGCATTAGGTTCGTCATACAACAACCCCAAGGCTTGAAAAAATGCATTCACATTAGTCAGACTAGGATCATCTGGTTTCAAAGAAAACGCCCAATCCTGGGGATCGCCACGCAGCAAAGAGATGACAATTTTAACCTGCTGCGCGGAGCTCCCTGACGAGTTAGGCTTCAAGGCAAAAAATAATTTCCAATTATTTTTGAAATTCAAAAATTTAGACCGATCCCCAAAAAACACATCAGGAGTTAGGGATCTTTGGTTCAGCAGCATGTGAATGATCAAGATAGGCGGAAATTCCCCGCACTTCCGCAGCGAGCTACTCCACACGATCAGACAATTGCTTTATCTCCATTAAGAGAAAAAAAAAAAATTCCCCCTACGGCCTCAGAGATATAGAGGAAAAAATATACACACTTTTTTTTTAAAATTCTTTCCTGCTATTGAGTACCCTAGGATCTGCGGTATGGCTGGTGATTCTGTTATGAATGAGTCACCGTAGGAGGCAAAAACAGAAATGCTAGCTAAGTCCAGAAAACCAGAGAAGTTGGCAGCTATCAGATTGCAGACCCCTGAACCTATCAACAACAACTAGCAGTAGCCGTGGGGGGTTCCTACGGTGCCCTAGACCCCTCGATCACAGCCGGAGAGCTAAATAGCCTAAAGACAGAAAGGGAAATCTAAACTGCCCCAGAGCAGACCCCAAAGCAATAGGCAGCCCCCAACATATAATGACGGTGAAGCAAGAAGAAAAAACACTAACACAGATAGAAAGATAGGCTGAGCAAATGATGGAGCCCAAGCTAACTAGATAGGACAGGATAGGAAAGCTGCTGTCTGCAATCCGCGAAAAACCCTATCAAAATAAGAGCCAACAGACTGACAGGGAAAAAGGCCCTGAAGACTCTAGGCTTCAAAAAGACTATGTCAGTACTCAGGTATTTTCTGAAGACAGAGCAAAAAGGCAAAAAGGAATTCAGCTCACCCCAGCAGGGAATGGCAGAATCCAGAAAAGCAAGGCAAACTAAAACCAAAACACAAATGCAAAAAGGCAAAGCAGAAAACTTAGCTTTTGAGGAGCAGGAATCAGACTGGTCTCCTAGAATTCCACAGAGAAATCACCAGCGAGGCAGAAGGGCGTCGGCTGCCTTATATCCAGTCAGAGATCCCCGTCGCCCAGTCATCCTCTCCCAGCTCAGGTGCTTGGTAATCAGCCTCACTACCTTCCTTCACCAGAAGAGGGAGTTCATCAGACCTCAATGGTGAAGGGGAAAATGAACTCATAACACCTGGGGCCTCCCGGCGGTGTTCCGGTGCAGGCTCGAAACGGTGGCCAGCTGCAGGGATATCCACCGGAATGGCGGGTCCGGATGCCGGCAGTGGTGGAGCAGATGGCGGCTCCGGGTCCGCAGGGGCCTCCAGTGGGACCTGCGCAGCTGCGTCAGATCCAGGCGGGAGCACGGCCTCAGCTCCCGGGGTCTCCGGTGACTCTTCCGGACAGGTCGCAGCCAGCCGTATAGACAGCGTGGAGGTGTATATTTGCGCTGCCTGAGGACAGTCCGGTTCAGCGGTGACAGGTACCACTGGTGAAGGTACCGGGTCCAGAGGTGCCGGTGGTGTAGGCCCCTCCTGGACGTGCTGCCTGCTCAACCTCCGTAAGGCCTCCTGCCTCAGCTGCAGATGGTGTGTCAGCCGGGTAATCTCTTCTTCCAGCTGCTGGCGGTTCATCTCATGAATTGGGTTGGAGCCTTCAGCCATGGCGCCGGGGAGATCCGACTCAACCTCCGTGCGCTCTACAGGCCTCCTCCCTTCTCCTTCCAAGATGGCGTTTCCACGTTCTTCTTCCTGTCTCAGCTCTTTTCCCGCCACTGGCCTTCACCCCTTCTTCTGAAGGCGGCGTCTTTTTCCTACTCCTCCATACCAAGCCAGTACACGAACCCCTCGGGGGGTGGGCCATGTTGCAGTTGCATAGAAGTTCAGACAGGGGAGGCCCAGAACAGTTTGCGGTCTTTTCTTAGGACCACACATGTTGTCACGCCCTTCTTCACCGCGCCAGCGGCCATTTCTAGTGTTCATTTCACAGTCTATCAAATGTGGCCTTCGGCACATTTCCACAAGCTTTTAAGTTCAATAAATCGTAGGCACACAGAACCCGATGGCATTGGGTCTCGTCATCCTGTTCGTGACGCCAAGTTGGGACGCCCTCACACCCAGGGCTGTGGGGTACTCCGTACCGGACCCGTTGGATCTCAATGGGAGTTGTCACGGTAGCTGTGACCCGGTCCGTGGCCCTGGGAGCCCATGGTAAATGTTCAGTGTGAATGAATAAGTCGTGACGCCACCTGTGGTGTTCGGCAATGTAGATGTGTGGCGCCCCTGAGGCTCAGTCGCCACAGAGGTACTGCACCTTCTCCTAAGGTGTAGTGCCCCACCACCTAGGTAAGTTGGGAGCTCCTTTCCACACTCCAACACTCGCACCCCACACAACAGGGTAGTTCTGCACAACCACATTGCGGCTCAGTGCTTAGAGAGTAGCAGAGCACCTCTGGTGGCTCCCTGCATGGAACACTGGATGTGCTGGGAGGTGGGTGGAGCTTAGATATATAAAAGAGTGGGAAAGTGTAGGATTAGGGGTTCAGTCTGGAGGTTCAGTCTGACAGAAGGTCAGTGAGGAAGGAAGCCACTCGGGAGGAGTGGGGATCCCTGGAAGAAGGGATGGAGGAAGGAGTGCTGCAGCTGCCTCAGTGATCTGAGCCAGCTGGCATGGGAAAGGAACAGAAGGAGAAAGACGTAGAACTGCAACCTAAGCTTCCATAAGAGAGAGAAGGATCAGTACGGAACGAAGGAGTAGAGAGAACAGAGAGGAGTCGTGGGTTGGAAGAGGAACCCTGCCTATAGGTTCTCAGCGCAAGGCCGGTCCCTGGTCCCTGAGGTTGTATGGACACTTATGGTTCTGCAGAAGACACCGGTGGAGTAGTTGGCTGTAAATGCACTACTTCCTACTAAGACTTGGGGCACAACAGCAATTGAATAGAGAGCCAGGACTCCGGAGAAAGGAG
The DNA here is from genome assembly GCF_039654945.1 of Dendrobates tinctorius. Lineage (NCBI taxonomy): Eukaryota > Metazoa > Chordata > Amphibia > Anura > Dendrobatidae > Dendrobates > Dendrobates tinctorius. The sequence goes on from NW_027361707.1 coordinate 17,977,805, forward strand.
TCCCTGAGAGAGGCTACAGCTGTCTGCCATACGAGTAGAATTGTTAGCAACATCTGACAGGAGGAACTCCAGAGTACCACGGTACTGGAGATCTTCACACCTTAAGGCGCAATACAGGAGTCGTTCAGGAAAGGTACATGTTGGCGGAGTGTTGGAGAGGAGCTTTCCATCTGGCCTGGAGGTTGGCTGAGTCTCTGACCCGGAGGACACGGCCCGGAGGCAGGCACCCTTGTGTACCGTAGACTGTGAGTAAAGCTTTGGAATTGCAAGCCTCGGTGTCCTCCATTCATTCTTGCGCGAACCCACTCAGCACCGCTACATCTGGGTACCATTCTTTACACTGCCTGCGCCTTTCCACAACCATTACAACTACACTGCCCTGGGACATCAGCCCTGCCTGTGGAGGGCTATACCATCACTGCTGCATCCTACCATCTGTCCCAGGGGATCTGTCTGCAGCGTCGGCTTAACACCTCCCTTGCCGAGCACCACAGGTGGCGTCACAAACTATTCCATTCCATTAACTACATATTCATTCCGCCATTAACTTGGGCGCCCAGGGCCACGGTCCGGGTCACTGCTGCTGTGGCACATTCCCCTGACACCAGCCTGGTACCGAGTACCCCACAGTCCTGGGGGCGACCCAGATGTTAGACCGACGCTGCAGACAGATCCTCTGGGACAGATGGTGTGGTGCAGCAGGGATGGTATAGCCCTCCACAGGCAGGGCTGTTTTCCCAGGGCAGAGTAGATATGGTGACACTTAGGTGGTGTAGTGTCAGGCGCAGGGGATGTAGCGGTGCCGGGCAGGTTGACGCTGGAATAAGTGGAGGACACCAGGGCTTGTAGTTCCAAAGCTTTACTCACAGTCTGTTGCACAAACAGGTGCCCGCTTCTGTGCCGTGTCCTCCGGGTCTGGGACTCAGTCAACCCCCCAGGCTAGATGGAATACTCCTTTCCAACACTCCGCCAACTTGTGCCTTTCTGAACGTCTCCTCTTATAGCGCCTTTAGATGAAGTACTCCTAGTACTGAGTTACACTGGAGTTCCTCCTGTCTGATGTTCCTATGAACTCTACTTGTACGGCAGACAGCTGTAGCCTGCTTCGGGGACTCCTCGCTGCTAAGTCCCGGCTCACTATCCAGTTGCTGTTGTGCCCCCAAGTATTGTGTGGGAATAAAGTGGTCACTACTTCTATTCCTCCGGTGTCTGCTGCAGGACCATTAGTATCCGTACAACCTCGGGGACCGGGCCCCGGCCTTGCGCTTAGAACTTCTAGGAAGGGTTCTCTTCTCACCCACGTCCTCTGTTCTCTTTTACTCCTCACGTTCCGTAGTAATCCTTTCCTTCTATGGAGAGTCAAGCTTTCAGTCTATGTTGCTCTCTTGTTCTCTCTTTCCCGTGCCAGCAGACCCAGATCACTGGAATCTGCTGCAGCACTTGCATCCATCTATCCCACTCTCTAGGGATCTTCTTCTCTCTCGCTCCTCAATCAACTACTGACTAACTAACTCAAACTCTTCCCGCTCCTTGTAATGTAAACTAACTCCACCCACTTCCCAGCACGTTTCGTGTTCCAAGCAGGGAGCCACCAATGGGTGCTTTGCTATACTCCAAGCAGGGAGCCGCCGAAGGTGCTTTGCTACACTACTTTGTGGTGTGGGGTGCAGGTGTTGGAGCATGGTCAGGAGTTCCCACCTTACCTGGGCGGTGGGGCACCACACCTCAGGAGGAGGTGCAGTACCTCTGTGGCGACTGAGCCTCAGGGGCGCCACAGTATAACCCCTTTAAGAAGCACTTCCATCAAAGTTTTAATGCTCTTAATATATTGCAACCATCATATTATATTGCACTGTGTACTTACAATTGCTCATTTTGCCTTTCTACCCTGTTAATTCTCTTTTCTCTGCTCTGTGTAGAAACAGGTGGAATCTAGTCCTTGCAGAAATCAGTCCTCACTTCATCTCCTGACTCAGCTGCTCCCTCCTCCCCCATGCTAGGGACTTTTACAGTGACTCATGACTCATACAGGGAAAATAGACCTCGTGTTTCTACATAAATCTTAGAAGGAGTCAGCAAGTTAGACATTAATCATGTGATGTCATAGACCTAATAGAAAATAGAAAACATATAGCTAAAAGTATGTCCACACCTGATCATCACACCCATCCCAAAACCAGGAGGCTCAATATGGAGCTGGGCCCCTTTTTCCAGTTATAACAGAGTACCATGAGCAGGTGCAGACTAGCACCAAATTTTGCAAGTTTCTGGTGTATTGCTCAAAGCACCACTCCAGCTGTTTTTTTTCCAGCGCTGGAGTGGTGCTTCAAACGTAAGCCCTCTGTTCCAGGTCATATACTGACCCTCCAGAGTCTTCACAGTTTTAAAGCACCATTCAATCTTGTGACAGTAGCTTCAGACTGTCCGGAAGTCAGAAGCTACATCATAAGCTCTAATAAATCAGTCTATAGGATGATGGCCATGCTCCTCTTCTGATAATCCGTGCCCACTTTTTCAACTTTTGATGAGCACGTTGCAAACAATTGAAACTTTCACAATTTGTGACTTTTTTGCAGGTTTTTTTGCTATATAAAAGGATACTGAAGCTTCGGTCTGTGATTGCCAAGTGCCAGAGGTTAATCCTAAGATCATCGGCTGACATGTACGTCTCACAGTCACTGTTGACAGAGATGGAGTTGACATGATATGTGTGTCCATTAGAAAATATTCTTCTTGGGGAAACTTCTACCATTAAATCCATGGGCTTAAGAACAGGCACCTGAAAATAGAAGAACACACGATAATCAGGGCTGGCGTTAGGGGCAGGCAGACCAGGCAGCTGCCTAGGGTCCCCGCTCCCCCAAGATCCCCCAGCTAGCACCACTTCATGCAGCCGCTATGGGGCCCATAAGGCAGGGGGGCCCGCCTGCCGCCAGCGCTGACTCCCACGATACAGTTCAAAGCAATGATGGAGGAGAGAGCGTCAGCTGAGGCTCCCTCTCCCATCTTTCCCCGCTCTGCCTCTGACATTGCGGGTGCGCGATGTCATCACGCACTCACTGTGTGCCAGGCAGTGCAGCCGCTGAGACAGGAGCTGGGAGCAGCGCAGGCACGAGGAGAGGTGAGGATTGTGTTTGTTTTTTATATATAACAGTGAGTACTGGACTGTGGGGCCATTCTCGGGGGGGAGATGTGGGCTGTGTTATACACTATGTGGGCTGTGGTATATACTATGTGGGCTGTGTTATATACTATATACTATGTGGGCTGTGTTTTATATACTATGTGGGCTGTGCTATATACTATGTGGGCTGTGCTATATACTATGTGGGCTGTGCTATATACTATGTGGCTCTGCTATATACTATGTGGCTCTGCTATATACTATGTGGGCTGTGCTATATGCTATGTGGGCTGTGCTATATACTATGGGGGGTACATTATATTCTATGAGGGAGGCTGTGTTATATACTATGGGGGGAACATTATATTCTATGGGAGAGGCTGTGTTATATACTATGGGAGGCTACATTATATTCTATGGGAGGCTACATTATATTCTATGGGGAGGTGGGCTGTATTGTTATGAATGGGTCACCGGGGAGGATAGCAGGAACAGGCTAAGCCAGCAGAAAACCAGAGAGATTGGTAACTAAGCGGATTGCCGACCCCTGATCCTATCCACACAACTAGCAGTAGCCGTGGAGCGTACCTACGATGCCCTAGACGCCTCGTCACAGCCGGAGAGCTAACTAAGCCTAAAGCAAGAAAGGTGAAATCTAAACTGCCCCGGAGCAGACCCCAAAGGAATAGATAGCCCCCAAACATATATTGTCGGCAAGACAAGATGAAACACATACGCAGGCAGAAAAATAGACTGAGCAAATGATGGGGCCCAAACTGACTAGACAGGTTAAGAAAGAAAAAACACTGTCTGCAATCATGCAAAAACCCTGAAAAATCCAACACATCTGATGTACACAAAAAACACTGAAGTCACACGACTTCGGGCCCACTATATCAGCACTCCGGTATTAATTGGAAGCAAAGCAAAAGAGACCAATATAACAGGGGACTGAACAAACTGACACAAGCAGTAACATATGGAGCGGTGGTCCAGCACCCCCTAGCAGGAGCAAGCTGAACCCACACAACAAGCAGAGATAGACAAAAACAGATCAGATGCAAAGGAATAGCAAAAGAATCACTTAGCTGGACAATACAGGAACAGGGCAGGAGACATCAGACCTCTGAATGCACAGGAAAGCAATCATCAGCAGGGATTGCAGGAAGTCTGCAGACTAAAATACTTAAATCCGTAACCCCAGATCTCCAATCGTTATTATCATCATCAGGTGGCAGATCTCTGTCAATCTGGCCAGCTCCACTACCTCCAGTAACCACCGGAGGGAGCAGGGGGAGCTTCGGCTCATAAGTCTGAGCCAGAGAATTCACAACAGTACCCCCCCTTTGAGGAAAGGTCACCGAACCCTCATCCACGCCACCAGGCCGATCAGAATGGGCCCGGTGAATGGCACGAATCAATCTCTTGGCATGGATGTCAGCAGCAGAAACCCAAGAATTATCCTCTTGGCCATAACCCTTCCACTTGACCAAGTACTGAAGTCTCTGTCTAGCCAGATGAGAATCCAATATCTTCTCTACTTCTTACTCCAAATTACCCTCAACCAGTACAGGGTCAGGGGGCGCCACCATGGGAACCACTGGCTCCACAAACCTTTTCAACAAAGATTTATGAAAACATTATGAATCTTTAACATAACTGGAAGAGCCAAACGGAAAGAAAGGGGTTAAGGATTTCCAAAATCTTATAAGGTCCAATAAACTTTGGCTTCAATTTTGGAGATGCAACCTTCATGGGAATATTTTTTGAGGACAACCAAACCATATCACCCACTTTAAACCGGGGACCAATGGTCCTATGCCGGTTGGAAAACCGTTGGGCCTTTTCCTGAGAGTGGAACAACTTATCCACTACTTGGTTCCAAATCTCCTGCATTCTCTCTACCACAGAATCCACACCTGGGCAGGCAGAAGCTTCCACCTGCCCCAAAGAAAATCGAGGATGAAACCCAAAGTTACAAAAGAAAGGAGACATCAGAATGGCAGAACTAGCCGTATTGTTTAGTGCGAATTCAGCCAATGGCAAAAATGAGACCCAATCATCCTGATCAGCAGATATGAAACATCTCAAATAGGACTTCAAAGTCTGGTTTGTTCTCTCAGTCTGCCCATTGGTCTGAGGATGAAATGCAGAGGAGAAAGACAACTGAATTCCCAGTTTGGAACAAAAAGCTCTCCAAAATCTGGAAACAAACTGGACTCCTCTGTCCGACACAACGTTCTCAGGAATCCCATGCAGACGAACCACCTGTTGTAAAAACACGGGCACTAACTCAGAAAAAGATGGCAACTTTGGGAGTGGTACAAGATGGACCATCTTAGAAAATCTATCACAGATCACCCAATTAACAGTCATTCTCTGAGAGACAGGGAGATCAGAGATAAAATCCATTGAGACATGGGTCCACGGCCTCCTGGGCAGTGGCAGGGGCATCAACAAACCACTAGCACGAGAACAGGGCTTGGACCGAGAACAAGTCCCACAGGACTGCACAAAATTCCTGACATCACGAGATAAGGCAGGCCACCAAAAAGAAAGACTCACCAAATCTCTGGTACCAAAGATACCTGGATGACCAGCCAACGCGGAGCAATGAATTTCAGACATTACTCTTTTCCTCCACTGGTCAGGGACATACAATTTTCTCATAGGGCATCGTTCAGGTTTATCCTCCTGAAATTCCTCCAGGGCACATCTCAAATCAGGAGAGATGGCGGAAAGAACTACACCATCATTTAGAATGGTAGTAGGCTCGGTCACATCAAGAGAATCCGCAAAGAAACTCCTGGAAAGGGCGACAGCCTTAACATTCTTAGTGCCCGGAAGAAAGGAGACCACAAAATTAAAACGCGTGAAAAACAAGGTCCACCTAGCCTGTCTAGGATTCAAGCGCTTGGCTGATTCAAGATATATCAAATTCTTGTGGTCGGTGAGGACACAACTTGATGTCTAGTTCCCTCCAACCAATGTCTCCACTCTTCAAATGCCCATTTCATGGCCAACAATTCCCGATTCCCCACGTCATAGTTACGTTCAGATGGGGAAAATTTTCGAGAAAAGAAGGCACAGGGATTCATCTTAGAAGTTACCGGATCTCTTTGGGACAAAAAGGCTCCTGCACCAATCTCAGAAGCATCTATCTCCACCTGAAATGGGAGTGAGACATCAGGTTGCCGAAGAACCGGAGCAGAAGTGAATCTCCGCTTAAGCTCCTGAAATGCCGATACTGCCTCTGTAGACCAATTCACCACATCAGCGCCCTTTTTGGTCAAATCATTCAGTGGTTTAACAATACCAGAAAAATTACTTATAAATTTACGGTACAAATTAGCAAAACCCAAAAACTTCTGGAGAGCCTTCAAAGAAGTGGGCTGAACCCAATCATAAATGGCCTGTACCTTGGCCGGGTCCATTTCAATAGCAGACGGAGACAAAATGAATCCCAAAAACGAAATCCTCTGTACACCAAAGAGACACTTCGATCCCTTAACATACAGAGTATTTTCCCTCAAAATCCGGAACACAGTCCGGACATGTTCCACATGAGAATCCCAAACACTGGAAAAGATCAAAATATCATCCAGATAAATGATCAAAAACGTATCCACAAAAATATCGTTCATAAAAGATTGGAAGACAGAAGGGGCATTAGTGAGCCCAAAAGGCATCACCAGGTACTCAAAATGTCCCTCTGGGGTATTAAACACCGTCTTCCATTCATCCCCATGCTAAGAGATAGCCAAAAACAGATCAGATGCAAAGGATTAGCAAATGAATCACTTAGCTGAACAATACAGGAATAGGGCATGAGACATCAGACCTCTGAATGCACAGGAAAGCAATCATCAGCAGGGATTGCAGGAAGTCTGCAGACTAAAATACTTAAATCCGTAACCCCAGATCTCCAGTTGTCATTATCATCATCAGGTGGCAGATCTCTGTCAATCTGGCCAGCTCCACTACCTCCAGTAACCACTGGAGGGAGCAGGGTGAGCTTCGGCTCATAAGTCTGAGCCAGAGAATTCACAACACTTTATTATATTTTATGGGGGGCTACATTATATTTTATGGGGGGTGGTATTAGATTTTATGAGGGAGGATTGCATCATACTCTTTGATGGGGCTACATTATATTCTATGGGGAGGTGGGCTGTATTCTATTCTATTCAGGGCTACATTATATTCTAAGGGGGCTGTATTATGTTTATTATATTCTATGAGGGGTGATTGCATCATATTTTATGAGGGGGCTACATTATACTATATGAGGGGGCTACATTGTATTCTATGGGGGGCTGCATTATATTGCATGGGGGCTTCATTAGATTTTATGATGGGGGCTGCATTATATTCTATGGGGGGTTACATTATATTCTGTGGAGTGGCTAGATTATACTCTGTGGGGTGGTTGTGTTATACTCTGTGGGGTGGCTGCATTATGTTCTATGGGTTAGCTGCATTATACTATATGTGGGCTGCATTATACTGTATCGAGGACTATGGGGAATACATTATACTATATGAAGAACTATGGGGTGCATTATACTATGGGAAGTGAATACAACCAAAATTCTTCTGTGTGATGTGCAATATGTTAGCATTTGGGGCCCCATTTTAAACTTTGCCTAGGACCCCACTTTGCCTAAAACCGGCCCTGACGATAATACGTGTAACACAGTACCGCACAAAGAAATTTTGCAAGGCAATGTCATTTGACAAGCAATATGGTGAATGGTACTAATGGGAGAACTGTGAATGATGTAACTAATGCTGAACACAATGGCCCATGGCACTTATTGGGGTTCTGTAGCTGGTAAGCACACATAGGGTTACGGTGGCCCGAGCTAATGGAGGCACTACGGTGGAAACCAAAATATGTTTGACTATCAGAAGCTATGTACTGCTTACCTGTAAAGAGGTCACGGTGGAAAGATCTTTCAACTTCCCTTCTTCATCTTTGAGGTTGTACCCCTCTGGCCTCTTATCACGCTCACTAATTTTCCATAATTTGATAGTTTTATCTAGAATGTAATGAAAGAAATCTCACTGCGCTGATAATGTCTATTCATACACTGCCAAAACAGGATTGTTGTGAAAAGCAAAGAACATGCAAACATGATATGTCACATCACTGTGTGTGTATTACACTAGTTGCATTGGTGATTGGGAAGTAGTGGTCAGCATTTAATATCCATGTTAGCTGTATATATTTATACTTCCATCCATCAGCTCATCCATCCATAAAATTACCCAGTTATCCATTCCTCCATATATCCATCCATTCATCCATCCAATCCATTTTCCATTCACCCATGTACCCATCCAACCACCTGTCAACAATCCATTCCTCTGTCCATCCCACCTATCCAACCACCTATCCAACCTTCAATAAACTCATCTATCAACTTATTCATCCATCAATTCACCCATTCAGCAATGTGGTCATCAAATCACCCAACTTCCTGTCCACACGTCATCTACCATCCATTATTCCAGCTTCAAATTAATACAGCAATCCATCTATCCATCCATCTAGCCATTCACACATCCATTATCCATTCATTCAGCAATCCATTCATCCATCCACCTAGCTATGCATAAGTGCATTCACCTATCAACCCATCTATCCATCTATTCACCCAACTAGCAATCCATTCCTTCATCTATCCAACCATTTATCCATCATTCTGTCCACTCATCCATCAACTTATTTATTCATCTATTCACCCATTCAGCAATCTATCCATCCAACCAATCACCCATATGTCCATTCATCTAACTAGTTACCCATGGAACAGCAAAATACGTCCGTCAATCCATCCATCCATCTATCTATCATCTAAATACAGTATCTATCATCTATCTATCTATCCATCCATCCATCCATCCATCCATCCATCTATCTATCTATCTATCCATCCATCGTGTCAAGCCATCCATCAACCGGTCCAAGTTAGGTTACAGGTTGTACTCAATGGACTTATATCTACCTTAAATCCTAAAAAACTATGAAACATTCACCATCCATCTATTCTCCCAGCAGCTCCCCCCCACCCCTCCATCAACCCATCTAGGCATCATTCTATTCAACCATCCTCTCATCCAATCGAAGAGTGACGCCTGAATAGGGGCCACTACAGAGCCAGTCATGCATATTTATAGAAGAGTCCAGTTTCCATTGCTCTATGAAACCCCTAAAACATCACTTGCTGCAGGACTACTTGCTGTACCCTATTATAAAGCAATAGAGCGTATTACACATTAGGTCATAACCCATAATGTAAAAACAGAAGCCATGACACCAAAGGTCTACAAGGGTCTTTCTAGTTTCCTGCAAATAAGCAATGGAATTCAGCTGAATACAAGCCCCTAGTCTATCACCTAACACCTTGACATGGAACTTATTTAAGAATATCTTACAAACTTGCATTGTGGCCCCTTTGTTGTGAGGATCAGTGGGGGTCCCTGCAGGTGAACCCCTCCTCTCATTGATCAGAAGGTTATAGCACAATCTAATCTAATGGTATTCCGTAATCTCTAATGGTGGGAAAAAATCCGTAACTGTTCAGAGACATGTACAGTTCATGTGACAACTTATGGCTGCTTGTGTACAGTATGGATCTAGGTTCATGCACGCAGACATTTCCAAGTATTCCTCTGGCTATGTTCCCTCTCCAAATACACTGGCACGGCATACGCCCTTCATAATAAATGTGCCCCATTGTGGACACCCATGTGACAGTTAAGTGAATTTCGCACTGGTTAACATCCTCATAAACATTTGCAGCACACGGAGGCAGATGATCTGCGATCCTACCATTTGTAGACAGAAGGGAGTGGGCTGCGTTCTGCTGCGGGAGCCATTTAATCTTGTTAATTTTTTCTTCTATTTCCAAGCTTTTCAAATAATCAAATTCGGGCTCGTGGCTCTGGAAAGTGCTATAGACATTGTACTCGCCCTGATTACAGGGTTCATTCTTACACTGCAAGGGAGATAATAAGAATAATGCAACATTTTACAGTTTATGATACATAATGTATAAGAATTTGGCGAAATACGAGCCGATCCTCCTAGTTTGCTGACTTATCATTCAATTTGTTTCCTCTTCATATAATTTACTGTAGCAAAATGCTAGTTTATTGAGCACTGAAATGTAGCTCATTATTCTGATGGGTTTCTGATGGATAGCTTGTTCATCACGACCTGTTAACAAATGAATAGTCAAGGTGGTGGGCCTTGGTCTCCTTAGGCTGTGTGCACACCCTGCGGATTCTGCTGCGGTGTACAGTACCATTATTCCCTATGGGAGTTAAAAACCGCTGTGCAGACGGTGCAGATTTTTCCGTGCGGTTTTTCTGCGGTTTCGAAACCGCAGAAAGAATTGACATGTCAATTCTTTCTGCGGATTCCGCTGCAGTTTGCCATCTCCTCCATTGAGGAGATGAAAAACTGCAGGGCAAAACCGCAGAGCAATCCGCAGGTAAAACCGCAGGTCTTTTGACCTGCAGATTTACCTGCGGATTTTACAAAATCCACGCAGCCAAACCCGCACTGCAATCCGCAGCGTGTGCACGTAACGTTAGGAGTCATGCAACCCTAGCTTACAGTTTTAGCAGCATGTGGTGCATGCACAGCCCTAGATTCATCTGTTCACTACATGACTCCACAGAGGAACAAGACCATCGCCTTGACTCTACCAGTAGCAGGCACTACTTTATACTGTAAATACATGTCTTCACTTATGCTCTAAGGAACATCTTTGAAAATCTATTGCTATTATGTTTAACAATATAGTGGTGGTCTAGGAATGACATTTTTGATAACAAGTTACCTTTAAAGGAAACCTCACTAAAAGAAAATGGATCAACTTAGAACACTTAACGTACTAGGGTATTAATTATTTATTAGTAGTTACGCAAATGTAAGTTCCCCATGTGTTCTATACTTTTACACTACTCTTCCCCAGCTTAGGGGAAGGAATTTTTTTTCCCTATGGAGAAAATTAGCTTCTACTCTGTGGGTTTTTTGCCTTCCCCAGGATCAACAATGCAGAACAGCTGCACTTAAAATAGGCTGAACTAGATGGACATAAGGTCTTCCTTCAGCCTTCAAAACTATGTTACTATGTTACTATGTTACACAATAAGTCCTTAAAGAAAATCCATGCAGGTTTTGTCTTCTTCATCAGAGAGCAGCATGATGAAAGGACAGAGACCCAGATTTTAGTAATGTATCACTTACTTTACTAAGTGCTACAGTTTTGATTAAAAACTGTTTTCTCTGTTGCAAATTTAGCCAAGCTCTGAATGCTGAGCCCTGCATAACTCCACCCACACCACTGATTGGCAGCTTCCTGTGTACACAGTACACAGGCAGAAAGCTGCCAATCAAGTTGTGCGGGCGTGATGGACTTCATGGCAGCAGGTCTACTAGTCCTCTAGTGATAATCTCCTTCTGAAAAATCTATCATTTTCAAAAAAAATACAGCACACAGCCTAGTAAGTGACACTTTTCTGTAATCAGGGTCTCTGTCTCTACAATATGCCCCTCTCAGCTTAGTCTGTCAATCCAAATTGCCAGTATAAAATAGCTTAATAAAATATGCCAATTAGTGTGCTCAGTGCATCCTGAGTGTGGCCAACAGGCTCAGTGCACCGTTCCACCCACTGGTTTTGCATGTCTTTACCTCCCTCACTGGTGGCAGCTATGGCTGGTCTGGAGTGAGGACTGTCTGCAGAAGATCCTCAGGCAAGGCCGCATTGCCAGTCACCTGTGAATTGAGCTGGGTCCTACAAAACCAGCGGGCGAAACGATGGAGCCTTTTGGTCAACCCAAGGGAGCACCGAGCACTGTTGTGAGTGCATTTTCCCCTTCACCGTCGATGTCTGATGAACTCCCTCTTCTGGTGAAGGAAGGTAGTGAGGCTAATTACCAAACACCTGATCTGGTAGATGATGACTGGGTAACAGGAACTGCTGACTGGATAAAAGGCAGCCGACGCCCTTCTGAGTCGCTGGTGATTTCTCTGCTGGATTCTTGGAGACCAGTCTGATTCCTGCTTCCAAAGATAAGTTTTTGCTCTGCTATTGAACTTATTAGTTTTGTTTTGTTTACCTTGTTTTTTTTTTATTCTGTTATGAATGAGTCACCGAAGGAGGAAGAAACAAAAATACAAGCTAAGTCCAGAAAACCGGAGAGGTTGGTAGCTATCGGATTGCAGACCCCTGATCCTATCCACAACAACTAACAGTAGCTGTGGGGGGTTCCTACGATGCCCTAGACCCCTCGATCACAGCCGGAGAACTAAATAGGCCTAAAGAAAGAAAGGGGAAATCTAAACTGCCCCAGAGCAGACCCCAAAGCAATAGGCAGCCCCAAACATATAATGACGGTGAAGCAAGATGAAAACACTAACACAGATAGAAAGATAGGTTGAGCAAACGATGGGGCCCAAGCTAACTAAAAAGGACAGGATAGAAAAGCTGCTGTCTGCAATCCGCAAAAAACCCTACCAAAAAATGTCCCAACCGTCTGATAGGATAAACAGGCCCTGAAGTCGCTAGGACTTCAAAATGACTATATCAGCACTCAGGTAAATTCTGAAGACAGAGCAAAGAAACAAACTGATCAGAGACAAAAATGGAACTCAGCACACCCCCGACCGGGGATGGCTGAACTTCAAAAAAAACAAGGTAAACAAAACAAAACTAATAAGTTCAATAGCAGAGCAAAAACTTATCTTTGGAAGCAGGAATCAGACTGGTCTCCAAGTATCCAGCAGAGAAATCACCAGCGACTCAGAAGGGCGTCGGCTGCCTTATATCCAGTCAGCAGTTCCTGTTACCCAGTCATTATCTACCAGATCAGGTGTTTGGTAATCAGCCTCACTACCTTCCTTCACCAGAAGAGGGAGTTCATCAGACATCAACGGTGAAGGGGAAAATGAACTCACAACAGAGCACCATGATTAACATCTATAATTAAACTTTGGTTTCTGGAGAATGGAGGAAGTGACAGGAAGTGCTTTATAGGTTCTATATCCCCAACAAGGCTGTGTGCTTGGTATATACTATCAGACAAGTTATCACAACTACATGTTGTTAAGCTGTGCAAAATGGTACCACCACCCCGACAGGGCAAGTGAATCATTACATGGTGCGTTGCGTGCATTGCACTGACATGTCGAGTCCTCCAAAGCAAGAGAGCTGCTCTTTGTCCTATAGAATAAATGGGGCATCCAAATTCTACTAACCCTGATTGCCCCTGTTTATGACCCCTTACCCCTTTGATATATAAGTTAATGTAATCTACACATACCTCTGGTTCTCGTTGGAATATTACAACACGACCCCCCTTGTCCCCAGTTGCCAGCAGCTCTCCTGTGTGATTAAACTCAACTGTAGAAATGATATCAGCTGTAAGATAAAAAAAAAATAGCATTAATAATAAAACACTTAATATATAATTTATATATGACGATAAACCGTAATTTAATTCCAAAACCCAATATCTTAATTTCAAGGGAATTTGTCAGCACGTTTGTACATATAGAAGTGGTGGCACGGCTGTATAGGTGCTGGTCCGGCAATCAAACATTTATATTTTTTTGTAGCGTTGTGATGTGCCAGTCTTGAGAAATCTAATGTAGAAGCAATATGCAAATCAGGCTGTAAGTGCTCCCTGGGTTTGCACTTGGAGAGAGCAGCCTAAGTGCACAGACACGCCCCTCAGTCTGATTTGCATACGGCTTCTACACTAAATTTCCCATGATTAGCACATCGGATCTCTACAAAAAAGGTGTCTTTTTTTGGGGGGGAGGGAGGTGGAAGGGTGGACATGCACCTATACAGCTATACTAATATTTCTAGATGTACACATCTGCTGACAGATTCCCCCTTTAAAGGGATTCTCTCTTTTAGACAGCCTCTTATTATTGCCCCTATTAGGCTATACTTAAATGTTGTGATATGAATATGTCATATATATGCCATCCTAAATGTTATGGTAGGAGATTCTGATTAGTAGTGATGGTGATGAGCGAATGTGCTCGGATAAGGTGTTATCCGGGCATGCTCGTGCGTTATCTGAGAATCTTCGGCGTGCTTGAAAAATATGTTCTAGTCCTCGCAGCTGCATGTCTAGTGGCTGTTAGTGGCTGCATGTCTAGTGGCTGTTCGACAGTGGCAACACATGCAGGAATTGTCTGTTTGTTAGGCAATCCCTAGACGTGATGCCACTGTCGAACAGCCGGGAGACATGCAACCGCGGGGACTCGAACATATTATTTGAGCACGACGAAGACACTCGGTTAGCACCTGAGCATGCTCAGATAACATTAGTCACCATTTAGACCTCCCACCAATTCTCTTAAACAGTGGTGGCCTTGATCCATTTCTGTGTTATAAATTGCAATCAGCCCCATCCAAGAGAAAAGGGCTCCGCATGGGCCCATGACCAAGATTGTGCATGGAAATACAGTGAAGAAGTTAAAGGGGTTGTCCAGGATTAGGAAAACCTGGCTTCCATTCAAAAACAGCGCCACACTTGTCCATGTGTGGTATGTGGTATCTCAGCTTAGCCTTCATTCACCTTATTAGAGCCATATGCCATTATCATATCAGTTAAATACACTTTTTACTCATTGAAAGAGACCAAATTGACTTTTAAGAACTAAAGCTGAGTGTTGTGTTAGAAGACCAGTTGTACTAATAGGTGCCTGTAAGGGGTAACTTCCCACCAACAGCGCTACAACCACTTTCATTTGTGGGACAAATTTTGGGCCAATTTCATATAAATTCAGTTCATCTCAACAATTTTTAGAATGATAAGGGGAGAAAAAAGTACAAGAACGGAGTCCAAGGTTATATGGGTAAATGTGGTTTATCTGGGCATATAAAAACGTATATATTTGCTATAGAGCGGGTAAGAATAATTGGATAAGAATGCGAGCCATCAGAATGTATTGCCTTGAAGACCATATATGTTGCCCAAATAAAAATGTCTTCCTTTGACCAGATATTATCACACAATGCCCAGATAAATACACCATATAGTACCCAGATAGGGCCACCGAGCGTCCAGATAAATACACCATATAGTACTCAGTTAGGGCCACCAAGCGCCCAGATAAATACCGTACACTATATAGTACCTAGATAGGGCCACCAAGGGCCCAGATAAATACCGTTCACCATATGGTACCCAGATAGGGCCACCGAGCGTCCAGATAAATACGCCATATAGTACCCAGATAGGGCCACCGAGCGCCCAGGTAAATACAGCATATAGTACCCAGATAGGGCCACCAAGCGCTCAGATGAATACACCATATAGTACCCAGATAGGGCCACCAAGCGCCCAGATAAATACCGTACACCATATAGTACCTAGATAGGGCCACCGAGCGCCCAGATAAATACCGTTCACTATATGGTACCCAGATAGGGCCACCGAGCGGCCAGATAAATACCGTACACTGTACAGTACCTAGATAGGGCCACCGAACGCCCAGATGAATACTGTACACTATACAGTACCTAGATAGGGCCACCGAACGCCCAGATAAATACTGTACACCATATAGTACCCAGATAGGGCCACCGAGCGCCCAGATAAATACCGTTCACTATATGGTACCCAGATAGGGCCACCGAGGGGCCAGATAAATACCGTACACTGTACAGTACCTAGATAGGGCCACCGAACGCCCAGATAAATACTGTACACCATACAGTACCCAGATAGGGCCACCGAGCTCCCAGATAAATATTGGCCAAATATTTCAGCTGAACTTTCTTCACAGGTTTAAAATAAAATATGGCGACTCGCCTTTATATACTTTCTGTAGATCGATATGATATATGGCAGCTGGTGACATAAAGGTGGACAGATTACTGCACCCAAGCTAAAAAGGCAGCAGCTCATGTAAATTAGGCACAATGATGGCGCTTTACAGATCTCAATTATCCTGCTCTTCAGGACGGAAGCCAGAAACATCTGCACGGTTATTCTCCGACGAGATTTAATTTGCTATTCACGATGTTAAACAAAGACTGAAAATCGAGGATGAAAAGTGAAGGCTCAAAAAATATGTTGTTTTTTTTCGGGAGCTGATTAGCTTTCTGTCAATGTTCTGATCTTATTTTAGGATCTTCTGCCACATCTTTTTAGGCACAAATCTCTCATTTTACTTTTCACTGGCGAGTCAGGGATTTCTATCCTTGCATAAAACCTACTTCGCGATAACATATGCACATCTTTTTTTTTTGGTCTCTAGCATAATAGCAATTGCTGGATTCAACCATTAAAGGGAGTCTATCAGCCCCCCAAACCACAATCCGGTCTTTGTGATATAAATCCATTGACACCTTTATATCTCCTATCTGTGGCTGCATTTTCAAATAATTAACATCTTTATATCTCCTATCTGTGGCTGCATTCCCAAATAATGAACATCTTTATATCTCCTATCTGTGGCTGCATTCCCAAGTAATTAACATTTAATTGCATATGCAAATGAGGAGTTAAGTGCTCTGGGCATGGCAGAGATTTTCTTAAGCTGTCAATCAAGCTAAAGTGGCCTCTCCTGGGTGAGGAAATATCCTGGGGAAGCAGAGGCTTCAGAAATGCTCTGTCACATCCAGAGCACTTAACACCTCATTTATGTATGAATTAAAATGCTAAATGCATGCCTATAGTTTGGAGGGTTGATTTTACCTACAGATTCCCTTTAATAGCAGCGATTAGTGAGTCACTAGTGGTTGACATATTGTAAGATATGGTAATTCTGTAGCATGCAAGTGACTTATTTTTTGAGTCTGAGACATATCTCCTACCAAATGTTTGCCCACTTCAAGTAAAAGATGATCAAAGCAATCTCTAAGTTCTCTGAATCAAGGGCACAATTTTCCTCAGTGCCTGATGCAAGGGCACCGTGACTGCCAAAGAAGGCCCCTTACAGTAATAAAGGCCCTCATGCAAGTGCACCAACCTCAAATACATCCATGACAGTTACCCAAAATAGAACACCAGCCAAAGATGCCACTATAATGATATGCCAACCAGATTCCTCCAAAATTGTATGTGAACCATAGATGCCCCATGTGGGTATGTCAACCACAGATGTTAAAATGATGGTATGCTGGTCACAGATGCCCCTATATGTGAGCCACAACTGTCCCATAACAGCATGCCAGGCACTAAGGCAGCTATATTTTAATGATAATAATAATAAATAATAAAAGTATGCCAGCCACAGATGCCCCTATAATATATGCCAGCTTTTTTTGACCAGTAACCCCTCGGCCACCCAAAAAGAAAACTGTTGTATGCTGTTGTTATAACATCAGTGGCTCAAAGTCATTTAACCCTTTAAAAACATCATTCAAATCTGTGGAAATTTACTATTTGCCACTTTGATGCCCGTTCTGATGCCCAGAACCCATTTGGGCCAGACTGGAAAGACGTGAATTTGATGCAGGCTATCACTATCTGTGTATTGGTGGTGTGAGATCAGTGGCCCAAAGTCATTTAACTCCTGAAAAATACCAGTTATTTATTGAAATCTGTGAAAAGTGGCTATTTGCCCTCTTTGATGCCCCTTCTGATGCTGAAAACACATATGGGCCACGCTGGAGTGACCTGAATTTGATGTGGGTCATCACTATCATTCAACCCTTTCAATAATGCCCTTCAGTGCCCACTTTGATGCCCATTTTAGTTTTATAACTTTTAAGTTGAAAAGCCTACCTGCTTTTGAGACCTAGTGACTATTGACTGGTCAATTAATAGATTGTGATCAAGTACCTCTTGTAGAAGTGCAATATGCCATGTGGTGTTTGGAAGTTTGAACTCTGCCATAGCAGTGACAAAGATAAGAAAAGAAAACTTGTGACACCAAGGTGCACTTAATTAACCACTGCTTCCTGGTAGTGTGATGTAATGTGGTGCACTCCAAATAGTCCAGAAAACAAGGAGACCAGAGAGGATGTTGATAGCATTTACTTGTTGCACAAATACACAAGTACATCCGAATAAATGATGATTGGACAGATATTAACTTCCAATGCAGCAATCACAGTTACTTTTCAGTATAGTAAAGCAGATATATAAATGGTGCAATAATTCCTGAACTGCAACTTTGGCTTAACTGTACAGCTCTGATCACACTGTTATCTGAAGCTGAGGCTGTGGTTTCTCATATACGGACATGACTCTATGCATATGTAAATCACTTCTATGTACAGAATGTCATGTACATTATCTGCAAAGGGAAATGTTACCATTTCTAGAAATCCCATCCACTATGCTGTAACACCTGACCTCTGCAGGTTTGACGCTGTATAAATACGCAGCATCACAGCCGCAGCAATTCCTGAATGTGGGAACGTACCCTATAGGTTTTTTACTTTAAACACAGGTAGATCTGATTTTATTGCGCCTCTGCATTTCAGCTTTGATGAGGATTTGATAGTTACAGTGGGGAAAAAAGTGTTTAGTCAGCCACCAATTGTGCAAAAAAAAAATGAGAGAGGCCTGTAATTGACATCATAAGTAGACCACAACTATGAGAGTCAAAATGAGAAAACAAATCCAGAAAATCACCTTGGTCACCCTAGAGACTCAGTGACCAACAAGCTGGTGGGGGTTCATCGGACCCTAGTTATGCCACTGGATAGATAGATAGTTTTTCAGTGTTTATTTGCAGAAAATCAGAGCACGGTTATCAATCATTCTACAGTCCGACCAACTCTGCAGACGGACCCCGATAATTTACACCCTGTCCATGCTTTACTACCATAATTTATATTAAACTCCTGCCATGAAAGTAATCACGGATGCAGTTTCAGGGAGCAGTCACTTCTCCTACATGAGGGGCCATCATAATCGGCCTGGCGCCATAAATCTTACTACCGTAATTACATAGCACTGTTATTGTATGGCTTTATGTTCGGAGCCGTTATTTGGTCACCGTGTGATAGTATTTCCAGTACATAATTTTATTTGGTCACCGTGTGATAGTATTTCCAGTATATAATTACTATTTAGACATCTTATGCTTCTGTATTATTTGCTTCTACTGTACGTTATTACATGAGAACAAAAGTCAAATTCTAGAAGTGCCTTTACGGAGGCGGCTTATGAGTTACCGTGCATCGATCAGCTCTAAGTGGAAGCTTAGTGCAATCCGGGCTAGCCACCAATTTACAGTAGGAAAAATGGACAATGACGTCACGGTGAGCCTGACCTACATTGAAATAACACTTACTAATGGATTCGCTGTTTTCAGGGTGTGGTAAGTCACGC
This sequence comes from Dendrobates tinctorius, assembly GCF_039654945.1. Classification (NCBI taxonomy): domain Eukaryota; kingdom Metazoa; phylum Chordata; class Amphibia; order Anura; family Dendrobatidae; genus Dendrobates; species Dendrobates tinctorius. Next base: position 17,997,256 of record NW_027361707.1, read on the forward strand.
TACCATTATTAATATTTCACATTTAGATAAATCGGCATGAAATGTTATAATTACGGTTTACGCAACATCAAAGCCCGAGCAATTACCGGGACAATTATCATCTGCTAATTACAACGGCGTGACTGAGGAAGGGGCAGAATAAGAATTGTATTAGTGAGTTTAAAAAAAAAAAAGCGAAAATCATTGGGGGGGGGGGGCGAATGTTTCAATAATGTAAAATTCTGCATTAATGAAAAGCAAAAAAGAGGCAAATTGCCTAAAATGTGTCAAAATGTTGCATGTGGTACTACAAACTTGCTAGTTATAGGCAATTGCCTACATTTTTAGTGGAAATTTTTGTCAGGAACACCGCACTGTACTTGCTCACTGAGCCAGTGCGCGTGTCAGGATCCTGTCAGCGCCGGTGTGCAGCCTCTGCAATGTAGGGGTACCGGGGTCAGGTACAGCCAGAAAGTACCGATGCACAGGACCTGTGAATGCTGAAGTTTAGCAAGCAGACACGGGACCTACAGTCATGTGACTGCAAGGGGGCGGGGCTTAGCGTCCTGCTTAGTGAGATGGAAAGACACTATACAGAATTACTCAGAGTCAGGCAAAACGGGGTTCATACACAGAGATAGCCGTAACGTACCAAGGATGAGACAGAGCGGATAGTCAGGGCCAAGCAGAGATCAAAAACCAAACGGACATAGAAGGTACCAAGCAGAATCCAAAGCAATATCCAGAGAACAGGCCGAGTCGTACACAGAGAATCAAGCAACCAAAACACAGCACAAACACACTCAGGGGTCACCACACAATGCCAAGGGCGAAAGTATAACTGACAGGGATGGGAGCGTCCGGAGGCTATAAGAAGCCTCTCCCAGAACCAGGGAGAGGCCACAATCATAGCCCCAGGTGTGCAGGTAAGCCTGCACTGGGATCACAACCTGGGATCAGCACTGGTTCCAGACATTAACCCCACGAGTTAATGTGTGCGAGTCAAACCCGCACTGAGATCATGACAATTTTAATTTCCAAATCAGAGAATTTTTACCTTTTTTTTTCATCCCAAAGCAAAAAATATCAACAACACATTAAATTTAGAGCTCGGCATTTCACTTTTATTTAGCAACTACGGTAGCTGAAATAATTCTGGGGATTTTTTTCCAGCTAAATCTTCCCTTTTTATATTTCACAAATTGTCACGATATGCCTAAATGACAAAATGGTGTCAGCCCCACTTCTACGACCCTTATATATCAAGACAAAAGGGAATTTGTCACCTAGTATTTGCTACCCCATCTGAGAGTATTGTGATGTATGGGCCAATGAATTTGGGCCCCAACTTGGCTGAAGGAACCTTCAGCTTAATGTTTCGAGTGGAGAGCCAAACCTTGTCTCCAACCTGAAACGTGGGCCCTAGTGTTCGTTTCCTGTCCGCAAAAAACTTATACCTGCCCTGAGACCTAGATATACGCCGCTGAACTTCTGCCCACGTATTCTGTAATCGCTGAACAGAGTCCTCAGCCCCGGGACACCCCGAGTCCAGACGAGAAAACTCACCAAAATGAGGACTGAACCCATAATTAATCAAAAAAGGAGTCATACCCGTGGATTGACTCACCTGACTATTGAAGGCAAATTCAGCCAACGGCAGTGCATCGCACCAGTCATTCTGTCTAGCAGAGGTTAGACACCTGAGGATCTGTTCCAGGGACTGGTTAGTGCGCTCCGTCTGACCATTGCTCTCAGGATGGTATGCAGACGAAAAGGACAGAGATATCCCTAATTTTTTACAGAAAGCACGCCAAAACTTAGCCACAAACTGCACACCATAATCAGACACCACATTCAGGGGTACCCCATGCAACCGGATCACATGCTGCACAAACAACCTGGACAACGTCTCAGCTGACGGTAGTGCGGACAGGGGTACAAAATGAGCCTGCTTAGAAAACCTGTCCACCACTACCCATACCACTGTATTACCCTTAGATGGAGGGAGATTGGTAACAAAATCCATGGATAAGTGAGTCCATGGTCTTTCGGGCACTGCCAAGGGCATCAGCTCCGCTGCCGGCCGGCTATGAGAGCTTTTAGAGCGAGCGCAGACCTCACAACCAGCAATGAACTTTTTATGTCCGAACCAAGGGTAGGCCACCAAAAGATCCTAGCCACTGCCAGACGTGTGGCTGAAATACCAGGGTGAGCACTCAGCTTGGATTCATGGAACTCCTGCAAGAGTTTCAGGCGAAGTTGCTCAGGGACAAACAACTTCCCCTCCGGCTTGGTCGCCGGGGCCCGCGACTGGGCCCCCTGAATCTCCCGTTCCAATTCAGATGAGACCTCTGCTATCACAACCCCAGGGTGAAGAATGGAGGACGGTGGCTCAGGGGGCGACACCGGCTGAAAACTGCGCGATAAGGCGTCAGCCTTGACATTCTTAGACCCTGGATGAAATGTAAGCGTAAACTGAAAACGGGGAAAAAAAAGTGACCAACGGGCCTGTCTGGGCGTTAGTCTTTTAGCAGACTCAATGTATGACAAATTTTTGTGATCCGTGATCACCGTAACCGGGTGACTGGCCCCCTTCAAAAAGTGCCTCCATTCTTCAAACGCCAATTTGACCGCAAGAAGCTCTCTGTTGCCTACGTCGTAATTTCTTTCCGCAGCAGAGAACTTCTTGGAAAAGAAAGCACATGGCCTGAGGTTGTTTAGAGTGGCAGGCCCTTGGGACAACACCGCCCCCACCCCCACCTCAGAGGCGTCCACTTCCACAACGAATGGTTTGGACGGATCTGGCTGTACTAACACAGGAGCAGACATAAAGCTTCTTTTCAGGGTCACAAAGGCCTCTTTTGCGAGCGAGGACCAGTTTCTCACATCCGCACCTTTACAAGTAAGATCTGTGAGTGGTTTGACCACCTGTGAAAACCCCCGAATAAATTTGCGGTAATAATTGGCGAACCCCAAGAAGCGCTGAAGACCCTTAAGGTCTCGGGGTTGCACCCAATCCGCAATGGCCTGCACCTTCTTGGGGTCCATGCGAAAACCCTCACAGGACACAATTAATCCCAAAAAAGACAATTCTTGAACAAAAAACACACATTTCTCCAATTTGGCATACAGATGATTTTCCCTCAGTCTTTGGAGAACGGTTTGTTCATGATTCAGATGAAATTGACTGTCGTGTGAGTATATCAGAATATCGTCTAAGTAAATGACAACGAAACGACCAATGAGATCCGAGAATACCACGTTGATGAAATTCTGAAATATTGGCGGGGGCATTGGTAAGTCCAAACGGCATGACTAAATTTTCAAACAGTCCCTCGGTCGTGAGGAACGCGGTTTTCCATTCATCCCCCTCCCGGACCCTTATCAAATTATATGCCCCCCGAAGATTCAGTTTGGAGAACCATTTTGCCCCTGAAAGTTGGTTACACAAATCGGGAATCAACGGAAGGGGGTACGTATTTCGTACAGTAATCTTGTTCAGCTCACGAAAATCGAGGCAGGGACGTAAACCACCATCTTTTTTCTTAACAAAAAAAAACCCTGCTGCCACAGGTGAGACTGAGGGACGTATGTGTCCTTTGCGAAGACTCTCAGCAATGTAATCTTTCATGGCCAAGCGCTCAGGGCCAGATAAATTAAACAGACGGGCATTAGGCAATTTAGCCCCCGGGACTAACTCGATAGCGCAGTCAAAGGGTCTATGTGGCAGCAACGCCTCGGCCTCACTTTCAGAGAACACATCTTCGAATTCTTTCATGTACTCCGGAATACCTTCCAGCTCGACAGATGACACAGATACAGATTTAACAGGTTCAACCAATAGTGCAGACTTATCACATAACATCGAATCATTAAACCCCCACTGAACAATCTCCCCCGTTTTCCAGTTAATGACTGGGTTATGGAGTTTTAACCAGGGCATGCCCAACACCAATCCTGCTGGTAGATTGTCCAGAACCAAATAACTTAATTTTTCCACATGGGTAGCACCCACTTTGAGTGAAAACAAGTCAGACATAAAGAGAATTCCCTCTTTAGTGAGGGGGAGGAGTCAATGGCCATCACTTTGATCGGAACCTTAAATCTAACTGTCCCTATCTTACAGCGTGTGGCCAATTGGGAGTCAATGAGATTGATGGATGATCCGCAGTCCACGAAAGCTGTAGAGGGAAAACAACAATCCTCCACTAACAGTTCCACATGAAACAACACCTTAGAAAACGAGGAAAAGGGTACCTGAGGGTCTGAGTAGTCTCCCCGCTGACTACCCAGACCTAGTCGTTTCCCGTCGACCGGGTTGAGGATGAACAATCAGGGCACTCCCTTTTCAAATGTCCTGTTTTACCACAGTAGAAGCATAACTGCTTTTCTCTCCGGCGTTGTCTATCCTTTTCCTTCAGGGAGAGAGCCCCTACGTCCATGGGTACAGAAACAGTCTCTTTTCCACTAGGGAACAATGGAGTCTCCGCCTGCATCACCCCCCTGGCCCACAGCCTGCGGTCCATCCAGACGGCCTGGGTCATGGCGTCCTCGAGAGAGTTAGGTGGGGGATGTAATGCCAAGGCATCCTGTAACCGCTCGGACAAGCCTCTGCGAAAGAGTCCTCGGAATGCGGCGTCGTCCCAAGAGACCTCTGTGGCCCAGCGGTGGAATTCTGTGCAAAACCACTCAGCCAAGTGTTTCCCCTGACAGACACTCATCACCATGTCCTCTGCCAATTGCACTCGGTCCGGCTCATCATACATGTGCCCGAGGGCCTCAAAAAACGCATTCACAGACACTCTCTCAGGGGCAGTGGGAGGAAGGGAGAAAGCCCAAGCTTGTGGGGACCCTCTTAACAGAGACATAATGACCCCTACCTTCTGACTTTCGTCCCCAGAGGAACGTGGCCTCAAACTAAAGAAGAGTTTGCACCCCTCCATGAAGACCCTGAACTCCTTTTTGTTCCCAGAAAAAAAATCAGGCAGTTTAACAGGTAGTTCTGAGGACACCAACACAACATCACTCGACCCAGCCCCCAGAGACCCAGCAGCTAAAGCCCCCCGCACTGTCTCAGAAACCTGCTGCTGAGAACGAGCCAGAGCTTGCTGCTCCAGAGATAAACCCTGAAACATCTGACTCAGATTTTTCATTTGCTCAGCAAGAGATTGTATGGGATCCATATTTCTCAGCAGAGAAAAAAAAAACCCAAAAACTTAATGGTCAGTTATAATGTCAGGAACACCGCACTGTACTTGCTCACTGAGCCAGTGCGCGTGTCCTGAGTGTCAGGATCCTGTCAGCGCCAGTGTGCAGCCTCTGCTGAGCAGGGACTCACCCGCAATGTAGGGGTACCGGGGTCAGGTACAGCCAGAAAGTACCGATGCACAGGACCTGTGGATGCTGAAGTTTAGCAAGCAGACACGGGAACTACGGTCATGTGACTGCAAGGGGGTGGGGCTTAGCATCCTGCTTAGTGAGATGGAAAGACACTATACAGAATTACTCAGAGTCAGGCAAACCGGAGTTCACACACAGAGATATCAGTAAAGTACCAAGGATGAGACAGAGTGGATAGTCAGGGCCAAGCAGCAGTCAAAACCAAACAGACATAGAAGGTACCAAGTAGAATCCAAAGCAATATCCAGAGAACAGACCAAGTCGTACACAGAGAATCAAGCAACCAGAACACAGCACAAACACACTCAGGGGTCACCACACAATGCCAAGGGCGAAAGTATAACTGACGGGGATGGGAGCGTCCTGAGGCTATAAGAAGCCTCTCCCAGAACCAGGGAGAGGCCACAATCATAGCCCCAGGTGTGCAGGTAAGCCTGCACTGGGATCACAACCTTTAACCCCAGAAATGCCAGTCATCAGCACTGGTTCCAGACATTAACCCCACGTGTGCGAGTCAAACCCGCTCTGAGATCAAGACAATTTTAATTTCCAAATCAGAGAATTTTTACCTTTTTTTTTCATCCCAAAGCAAAAAATATCAACAACACATTAAATTTAGAGCTCGGCATTTCACTTTTATTTAGCAACTAGCTGAAATAATTCTGGGGATTTTTTTCCAGCTAAATCTCCCCTTTTTATATTTCACAAATTGTCAGGATATGCCTAAATGACAAAATGGTGTCAGCCCCACTTCTACGACCCTTATATATCAAGACAAAAGGGAATTTGTCACCTAGTATTTGCTACCCCATCTGAGAGTATTGTGATGTAGGGGAAAAGACCCTGATTCCAGCGATGTATCACTTACTGGGCTGCTTGCTGCAGGTTTGATATAATCACAGTTTTATCTACTGAAGATCTAGCAGTTCTCTGATTGCTGAGCTTGGTATAACCCCACCCACACCACCGATTGGTAGCTTTCTGGGTGCACTATGCATAGTCAGAAAGCTGCCAATCAGTGGTGGGGGTGTGGCTGGACTACAAGGCAGCAGGTTTTCTAGTCCTCTAGTGATAATCTCCTGCTGATAAAACCATTGATTTTATCAAAACTACAGCATGAAGCCCAGTATGTGACACATCACCAGAATCAGGGTCTCAGTCTCTAAATTACACTGTTCTCAGACTCGGTGGAAAAATCTGATTACAGATTCCCTCAAAATGAATATGAATACAAAATATAATATATTTATATATAAATAAAATATATTATGCCTAATTCATAAAAATGGTGCATCCCTCATCATAGATTTGGTGCAACTGGTGACAGATTAGTCAGATTTATGTAATATTATATATGACTTTATTAGAACTTAATGCCAGATATAATGCCTTGTATGCACATATGTGCACAGCTGCCAGTGATCATGGATGCCAGAAAAAACAAACTGGCCATTTATTCTTCCGAGATAAATTGAATTGTCTACAGGTGATAGAAATCCCCCTGCACAGCGTACAGGAACTTTTCTTCATGTTATCACCCCCTTACTGATCAGCGATGATAATGGCCCTCTGGGTGTCATAGGTAAAGGCAGTAAGTAATAAGGAAATAACTGTATCCCATTTATACTCTTATAACAGTTCGTGAGCCCTTGTGCCACGTCTCTTTCATTCCTAGTAAGAAATTATGAATAAATTGACAACTGGGTGTTACCATTTGGGAAGGGGTGGGAGTTCCTGTACAATATGAATGTCCTCCCTGTGCTGGCTGTGGGGAGAAGCCCCTAGTCAATTGGGGTGTCAATTTATTCATATGTTTGCAGGAGGAATAATAAGAAAAGCACACTGCTGTGTGAAAATACACTACAGAATTCTTATCTTACAAGGAATACAAGAATCTACATGTACAGATATGTTTGGAAAGATGGCAGGTCTCCTGTAATCAGCTCATCTTTTGACGTTGTGCCTTGGATGTTTATTGGTATCTTAAATATAGAAATTACACAATATGGAAAAACATTTTAATCATTTTTTGGGGTTTTTCATTCAGTCCTATTGCCTCCAGTGTGTAACATCCGGCCCCTCGCCTCCAGTGTATGACATCCGCCCCTTGCCTCCAAGGCATAATATCTGGTCCCTCACCTCTGGTGTGTAACATCTGGCCCCTAGCTTCCAGTGTTTAACATCTGTACCCTCACCTCCAGTGTGTAACATCAGGCCACTCAACGCCAGTGTATAACATCCAGCCCCTCACCTCTCATGTGTACTATCTGGCCCTTCGCCTCCAGTGTATAACATCTGGCCACTCATCTCCAGTGTATAACTTCTGGCCCCTCGTCCCCGGTGTATAACATCTGGCCCCTGTTGTATAACTTCTGGCCCCTCGTCCCCGGTGTATAATGTCCGGCCCCTGTTGTATATCTTCTGGCCCCTCGTCCCCGGTGTATAATGTCCGGCCCCTGTTGTATAACTTCTGGCCCCTCGTCCCCGGTGTATAACATCTGGCCCCTGTTGTATAACTTCTGGCCCCTCGTCCCCGGTGTATAACATCTGGCCCCTGTTGTATAACTTCTGGCCCCTCGTCCCCGGTGTATAATGTCCGGCCCCTGTTGTATAACTTCTGGCCCCTCGTCCCCGGTGTATAACATCTGGCCCCTGTTGTATAACTTCTGGCCCCTCGTCCCCAGTGTATAACATCTGGCCCCTGTTGTATAACTTCTGGCCCCTCGTCCCCGGTGTATAATGTCCGGCCCCTTGCCTCTGGTGTATAACATCCAGCCACTCACCTCCAGTGTGTAACATCAGGCCACTCAACGCCAGTGTATACCATCCAGCCCCTCACCTCTCATGTGTACTATCTGGCCCTTCGCCTCCAGTGTATAACATCTGGCCACTCATCTCCAGTGTATAACTTCTGGCCCCTCGTCCCCGGTGTATAACATCTGGCCCCTGTTGTATAACTTCTGGCCCCTCGTCCCCGGTGTATAATGTCCGGCCCCTGTTGTATAACTTCTGGCCCCTCGTCCCCGGTGTATAACATCTGGCCCCTGTTGTATAACTTCTGGCCCCTCGTCCCCGGTGTATAATGTCCGGCCCCTGTTGTATAACTTCTGGCCCCTCGTCCCCGGTGTATAACATCTGGCCCCTGTTGTATAACTTCTGGCCCCTCGTCCCCGGTGTATAATGTCCGGCCCCTGTTGTATAACTTCTGGCCCCTCGTCCCCGGTGTATAACATCTGGCCCCTGTTGTATAACTTCTGGCCCCTCGTCCCCGGTGTATAATGTCCGGCCCCTGTTGTATAACTTCTGGCCCCTCGTCCCCGGTGTATAACATCTGGCCCCTGTTGTATAACTTCTGGCCCCTCGTCCCCGGTGTATAACATCTGGCCCCTGTTGTATAACTTCTGGCCCCTCGTCCCCGGTGTATAATGTCCGGCCCCTGTTGTATAACTTCTGGCCCCTCGTCCCCGGTGTATAACATCTGGCCCCTGTTGTATAACTTCTGGCCCCTCGTCCCCGGTGTATAACATCTGGCCCCTGTTGTATAACTTCTGGCCCCTCATCCCCGGTGCATAATGTCCGGCCCCTGTTGTATAACTTCAGGCCCCTCGTCCCCGGTGTATAATGTCCGGCCCCTGTTGTATAACTTCTGGCCCCTCGTCCCCGGTGTATAATGTCCGGCCCCTTGCCTCTGGTGTATAACATCCAACCACTCACCTCCAATGTGTAATATCTGGCCCTTCGCCTCCAGTGTATAACATCTGGCCACTCATCTCCAGTGTATAACTTCTGGCCCCTCGTCCCCGCTGTATAACATCTGGCCCTTCACCCCGGTGTATGATGTCCGGACCCTTGCCTCTGGTGTATAACATCCAGCCACTCACCTCCAATGTGTAATATCTGGTCCCTCGCCTTCAGTGTATAACATCAGCCCCTTGCCTTTGGTGTGTAATATCTAACTCCTCGCCTCCTTTGTGTAACATCCGGCCCCTCGCCCCCGCTGTATAACATCCGGCCCATCGCCCACGGTGTATAATGTTGGTCCTCTCACGATGCTGTCTGCCTTTACTAACACTGACTGAATGGCTGATGGTAAAGAGTTCACTAATGCCAGAGAGGTGCTGTAATAGGAGCCACCGGTGTAACAAATCATTGCATGACATTTCTTCCCTTCTAAAAATTCCCCCATCACCTGTGAGTGATATTATTGAGAAGGGGAAGGAACTGCTGCAATTTAGCCGTGAAGTGGAGACCACATAACGTTACAGAGTGGGGTCACCGAGTGCTGAGGATCAGAGGGCAGAAATGTCACCAATGATCTGCTGACTCCTCTGGCATTAACATCAGCAAAAAAACTCTGCACCAGGAGCTTCACCAACAAGCAACTGCATGCAAGCCTTACATCACCAAGCACAGTGCTAGGCAATGTCACCCTGTGCCACCTTATAGTAACTCCCCATAGGCTCCTTTTTATAATGCCCCCATTTAACACATTATAAAGTCCATCTTTGTGTCTCCTTATTAAAATACCTCTCCACTATAGCACTTTACTTTAATTCCACCCGATAATAGGCTGTATAATAACAATAAGGAAACAGAGAGAAGCATTATTACTACGTAGAGGCATAGAGGGGGGCTTTCTTAAGGTGTCTAGCACAAAAGGAGCGAACTGCTATTGTGCAGAACACAGAGGCCCCTTGTTACTGTCCAAGGCCCTGGTAATTGTACTATATGACTTGTGTAGAGTTGAGGGCAATACAAGGAAGGACCTGGAAATGCAATTGTGGCGCCCCTGAGGCCCAGTCGCCACAGAGGTACTGCACCTTCTCCTAAGGTGTAGTGCCCCACCATCCAGGTAAGGTGGGAACTCCTTTGCACACTCCAATACTCGCACCCCACACAACAGGGTAATTCTGCACAACCACATTGCGGCTCGTTGCTTAGAGAGTAGCAGAGCACCTCTGGTGGTTCCCTGCTGGGAACACTGGATGTGCTGGGAGGTGGGTGGAATTGAGATATATAAAAAAGTGGGAAAGTGTAGGATTACGGGTTCAGTCTGGCAGAAGGTCAGGCGGGTAAGAAGTCACTCAGACAGGAGTGAGGATCCCTGGAAGAAGGGATGGAGGAAGGAGTGCTGCAGCTGCCTCAGTGATCTGAGCCAGCTGGCACGGGAAAGGGAAAGAAGGAGAAAGACGTAGAACTGCAACCTAAGCTTCCATAAGAGAGAGAAAGATCAGTACGGAATGAAGGAGTAAGGAGAACAGAGAGGACGTGGGTTGGAAGAGGAACCCTGCCTATAGGTTCTCAGCGCAAGGCCGGGGCCCGGTCCCCGAGGTTGTATGGACACTTATGGTTCTGCAGCAGACACCGGTGGAGTAGTTGGCTCTAAATGCACTACTCCCATCAAAGACTTGGGGCACAACAGCAACTGATTAGAGAGTCGGGTGTTATGATTGAGTCACCGTAGGAGGCAGACACAAAAATAGAAGCTACGTCCAGAAAACCAGAGAAGTTGGCAACTATCAGATTGCAGACCCCTGAACCTATCAACACAACTAGCAGTAGCCGTGGGGGGTTCCTACGGTGCCCTAGACCCCTCGATCACAGCCGGAGAGCTAAATATCCTAAAGACAGAAAAGGAAATCTAAACTGCCCCAGAGCAGACCCCAAAGTTAAAGACAGCCCCCAACATATAATGACGTTGAAGTAAGATGAAAAAACACTCACACAGATAGAAAGATAGGCTGAGCAAACGATGGGGCCCAAGCTAACTAAACAGAACAGGAAAGGAAGGTTGCTGTCTGCAATCTGCCAAAACCCTTTCAAAAACAAAAGCCAACAAGCTGATATGGAAAAAGACCCTGAAGCAGCCAGGCTTCAAAAACTAAATCAGCACTCAGGTATTTTCAGAAGACAGAGCTAAAGGAATTCAGCTCACCCCAGCAGGAAATGGCAGAAATCCAGAAAAACAAAGCAAAACAAAGTCAAAGCACAGATGCAAAAAGCCGAGCAGAAAACTTAGCTTTAGAAGAGCAGGAATTCAGACTGGTCTCCAAGGATCCCACAGAGAAATCACCCGCAGGGCAGAAGGGCGTCGGCAGCCTTATATCCAGTCAGTAACTCCACTCAGCCAGTCATCATCATTAGGCTCAGGTGTTTGATAATCAGGCTCACTACCTTTCTTTACCAGAAGAGGGAGTTCATCGGGCCTCAGTAGTGAAGGGGAAAATGAACTCACAACAGTCGGGACTCAGGAGAAGGGAGTCCCCGAACCAGGCTACAGCTGTCTGCCATACGAGTAGAGTTCTTGGGAACATCTGACAGGAGGAACTCCAAGGTACCATGGTACTGGAGATCTTCACACTTTAAGGCGCAATAGAGGAGTCGTTCAGGAAAGGTAAATGTTGGCGGAGTGTTGGAGAGGAGCTTTCCATCTGGCCTGGAGGTTGGCTGAGTCTCTGACCCAGAGGACACGGCCCGGAGGCAGGCACCCTTGTGTACCGCAGGCTGTGAGTAAAGCTTTGGAACTGCAAGCCTCGGTGTCCTCCTTTCATTCTTGCGCCAACCTGCTCAGCCCCGCTACATCTGGGTACCATTCTTTACACTGCCTGCGCCTTTCCACAACTATTACAACTACACTGCCCTGGGACATCAGCCCTGCCTGTGGAGGGTTATACCATCACTGCTGCACCATACCATCTGTCCCAGAGGATCTGTCTGCAGCGTCGGCTTAACATCTCCCTTACCAAGCACCACAGGTGGCGTCACGAACTATTCCATTCCATTAACTACATTCCCCCATTTCTTGGGCGCCCAGGGCCACGGACCGGGTCACCGCTGCTGTGACACATTCCCCTGACACTGGCCCGGTACCGAGTACCCCACGGTCCTGGGAGGGCGACCCAACTTGGCGTCACGAACAGGATGATGAGACCTGATGCCATCGGGTTCTGTGTGCCTGAGATTTGTTGGACTTTGAACTTTTGAAAATGTGCAGAAGACCCAATTTAATAGACTGTGACATGAATATTAAAAATGGCCGCTGGCGCGGAGAAGAAGGGCGTGAAGAGATAGGAGGTCCTAGGAAAAGACCGCGAAGAGTCTTGGGCCTCCCCTGCCTGAATTATTATGTGACAGCAATGTGGCCCACCCCCCAGGGGTTCGTATACTGGCTTGGTATGGAGGCGCTGGAAGAAGACGCCGCCCCCGGAAGGAGGGGCAGAAGAAGCCAGTGGCGGGAAAGGGGCCGAGGCGGGGAGAATGCCAGAACGCCATTTTGGAGAGTGAGGGAAGGAGGCCTGTAGAGCGCGCGTAGGTTAAGATAGATCTCCCCGGCGCCATGGCTGAAGGCTCCGACCCCGTCTCTGAGATGAGCCGCCAGCAACTAGAAGATGACATTGCCCAGCTGACGTGCCATCTGCGACTGAGGCAGGAGGCCTTATGGAGGTTGAGCAGGCCGCACGCCCAGGAGGGGCCTACACCACCGGCGCCTCTGGCCCTGGTACCTGCACCAACGGTACCTGCCACCGCTGCACCGGACTGTCCCCAGGCAGCGCCGGTGTACACCTCCACGCTGTCCATCCAGTTGGTCGCGGCCTGTCCGGAGGAGTCACCGGAGACCCCGGGAGCCGAGGCCGCGCTCTCGCCTTGACCTGAAACGGCTGCGCAGGTCCCATCGGAGGCTCCTGCGGACCCGAAGCCATCACCAGTTCCGCCACCGCCAGCACCCGGACCCGCCATTCCGGTGGATATCCCTGCAGCGGCCCACTGTCTCAGGCCTGTACTGGAGCCGGAGCACCGCCAGGAGGTCCCAGGTATGACTGCAGCCCCTGCACCTGGGAAGGCCCTGGGGTGTACGCCCGTAGTAGCGGCAGGACAGGTCGTGCTGGACCTTGTCTGGGACCGGGATGCTAGTCCCAGGGGGGAGACATCTGTACCCCTAACGGTGGTGCCGCGGGCCTCAGTGGGTGAGAGCAGGTCCCAGGAGGAGGACGAGAAGACAGAGGCCTATTGTCGAGCTACCATCCGGCAACTGAGCACCGGGAGAGGGAGCAGTGCCGGCTAGCGGTATTAGGCCCAGATCTGGATGGGAAAGAGAAGGCCCGCGCAGGTCGCTACAGTCCCTGGGACTCGGTTGGATGGAGATAGGTCCTCAATGTGAACAGGGAACGGGGGGTTTGGATTCATTGCAGACCCCCAGAGGATCTCTGATTTGTTCTTCAGTCGGAGGGACGTAGAGTCTCACCTCCGGAAGGGACACCCAGCGAGTGACCTGCAGCCAGGGGAATGTTACCTACACCCGGCATAAAGGACTACGTGGCTGGTACGCGTTAAACATCAGGCGTATACCAGAAGATCTACTGTCCACTTACCTGAAGGAGAAAGCACGTGTGCCTTCCCCGGTACCTGTTGCCGCCCCTGTTGTACCTCAGGCAGCAATGGATCAGAAAGCCATCAAATCACCAGGAGGTGGTAACCCAGAGCATCTCCCCTGGAAGCAGCCTAAGCCAAAAGTACAGAAAACAACAGGCTTCACCCCACTAGAGGAGGAATATTTGAGGACTGTAAATGCCTTCTTTGCATCTGGTAGCGGTACCCAATCAGCTTCCAGAACCCCAGGAGGGGACCAGCATTAGTGAATTTACAGTAACTCTCGTGACCCAGGAGGGTTTGTTTAGTACTGTTGTGCCTTTTTGTTTGCTCATCATGGTTTAATTTTTGGTTTTCCCAGAGTTGCCCTGTTTTGATTGGCAGCGCTTCTACACATGGAACTGAAGAGATCATGAATGCTGTATGATCCAAAACTCTTATTGTAAATAGTTGCACCTCTTTTGGTGCCCTCTCTTGGTTTTACATAAGGACACTTTGCGAAGATGATGTCAAGGTTTTACATAAGGACACTTTGCGAAGTTGATGTCTACCTCAAAGGACACTGCAAGAGATCCCGGCTGGGAGCGGTGTCCAGCACTTACAAAAATAATTGTTGTTGAAAGTTTTAATGCAAAGTATTTTTGATAATGATGTATCTTATGAGAATATTAGCAACTAGGAAATGGCTTTTATATAGAGTGAGAAATGTTTTGATATGAGAGATTTAAATAAAGAGTTGAAAATTTGAATGGTGAACCAGGTATCACAGGTGTCACTTGAAAGAGAATAGAAAATGTACACTAGAAAGAGAAAGAGAACGTGTGCTAGAGAAGGCAAGCTGAATAATACTGGAGTGATAGTGAGTCACAGATAATAGCACTTAGAATTGCGTAAAGTATGAAAAATTGCACTTTTTGACTTGAAATTTAGACAGTTAATTAAGAATTGTTTGTAACTTTCAAGAAACAATGCCTCCTATATTAGGAAGTTTAGGGTAAGAAATGTTTATGCAGCATTATAAAATTTTGTATGTTCCTGTACTGTCAACTTTGTTGTCTTGCAGCCCGCGGACGTCCTGTGTTTAACGGTGGGGTATGTGGCGTCCCTGAGGCTCAGTCGCCACAGAGGTACTGCACCTTCTCCTAAGGTGTAGTGCTCCACCATCCAGGTAAGGTGGGAGCTCCTTTCCATGCTCCAACACTTGCACCCCACACAACAGGGTAGTTCGGCACAACCACATTGTGGCTCATTGCTTAGAGAGTAGCAGAGAATATTTAATTGGGGGTGGGCGACTCTATTAAAGATCAGTATGATGGCATTAATCTGTCACTATACTGTGGTTTAATGTCGTCCTAGCGTGATAGTGTTATTTAATCTTGCATAGCTGTGAGTTTTTTGATTTCCGCCAGAGTCAGGCAAAATAATATATGTAATAGAGACCCGCAGCTGGGAAATTGGTTTGGGCAGGTCGGGGGGGGGGGCAGCACGGACCTGTGTGGTTTCAAATGCTAGGACTGAATTTCAGCCCCACCCTGGCCCTAGCAGAAACAAACATACTAAATATTAAAGGGGTTAAACTTTACTGGATAAGCCCAGCTTAGTCATTTCAGTAGCCCAATTAAAAAAAAACAAAACAGTGGTTACTCCCCTCTTGCAGCGGCAACCATTGCAGCAATGTCAGCATTGCTGTTACTGGAGAGTTGTGTCACGTGTCAGCTGTAGTCAATGATCGGCCGCTCGTCAGCTGCAGGATTTTCATTAGATTGGACATCCGTCTCTATGGAATATTGATGAGATGCAGCCAAAAAGCAGCCACTATTTCGCTGATGTCGGCACGTGACGAAATTTGTCACATCACTATCCGGGAACAGCAGCGCCATTCCAGTGATGTCAGGGTCGCTGTTCCCTTTGTTGCAGGAGGTGAATATGCATTGTATTTTAATTGAGCTCCTGAAAAGATTACCATGGGGTTTTCCAGTGGTGGACAAACTCTTTAATATCCATGGATTTAGAATGGGATGTTATAAAGCTCCTGTAGGTGGAATGTTTAGGAGGCACAATATTTGGGTCCATATAGTGGATGTGCATGTAGACATAGGCATAAGTGACATTCATGAACTGCTCAATTTCACCTCTTATTTTTAAGATAAGTTACAGGTCGGAAAATAAGTATTTGATACACTGCCGATTTTGCAAGTTTTCACACCTACAAAGAAAGGAGAGGTCTGTAATTTTATTGCACGTACACTTTAACTGTGAGAGACAGAATATAAAATTAAAACCAGAATATCACATTTTATGATTTGTAAATAATTACATTACATTTTATTACATGAAATACGTATTTGATCACCGACCAACCAGCAAGAATTCTGGCTCTCACAGACCTGTTAGTTTTTCTTTAAGAAGCCTCCTACTCTGCACTCATTACCTGTATTAATTGCACCTGTTTGAACTTGTCACCTGTATAAAAGAAACCTGTACACACTCTCAATCAATCAAAGTGCAACCTCTCCACCACGGCCAAGTCCTAAGAGCTATCTAAGGACACCAAGGATTCCAAGGACAAAAGTGTATACCTGCACAAAGCTGAGATGGGCTACAAGACAATAGACAAGCAGCTTGGTGAGAAGGCAACAACTGCCTTATTAGAAAATGGAAGAAACATTGCCTTATTAGAAAATGGAAGAAACACAAAATGACTGTCAATCATCCTAGATCTGGGGTTCCAAGCAAGATCTCGCCTCGTAGGGGAAGGATGATTCTGATAAAGGTCATGAATCAGCCCAGAACTACAGAGGAGAACCTGGTCAATGACTTGAAGAGAGCTGGGACCACAATCTGAAACATTATCATTAGTAACACACTACACCATCATGGATTAAAATCCTGCAATGCACATAAGGTCCACCTGCTCACACTAGCACTTGTCAAGGCCCGTTTAAAGCTCGCAAATAACCTTCTGCATGATGCAGAGGAGGCATGGGAGAAGATTATGTGGTCAGAAGAGACCAAAATAGAATTTTTTGGTATCAACTCCACTCGCCATGTTTGGATGAAAAAGATTGAGTACAAACCCATGAACACCGTCCCAACTATGAAGCATGGTGGGGGAAACATCCTACTTTGGGTGTGTTTTTCTGCAAAGGGGACAGGATGACTGCACTGTATTGAAGGGAGGATGGATGGGGTGATGTATTGAGAGATTTTGGCCAACAACCTCCTTCCCTCAGTAAGAGCATTGAAGATGGGTCATGGCTGAGTCTTCCAGCATGACAATGTCTTGAAACAAACAGCAAGGGCAACTAAGGAGTGGCTCCGTAAGAAGCTTTTCAAAGTCCTGTAGTGGCCTAGCCAGTCTCCAGACCTGAACCCAATAGAAAATCTTTGGAGGGAGCTGAAACTCGATATTGTCCAAAGACCACCCTGAGACTTGAAAGATCTGGAGAAGATCTCAAAGATCTGGAGAAGATCTATGGAGGAGTGGGTCAAAATCCCTGCTGCAGTGTGTGCAAATTGGACAAGAGCTGCAGGAAACGCCTGACCTCTGTAAAAGCAAACAAAGGTTTCTGTACCAAATATTAAATTCTGGTTTTTCGATCATATCAAATACTTATTTCATGCAATAAAATGCAAATTAATTATGTAAAAATTATATAATGTGATTTACTGGATATTTCTTTTAGATTCTGTCTCTCAGAGGTGAAGTGTACCTACAATAAAAATTACAGACCTCTCCATTCTTTGTAGATAGGAAAACTTGCAAACATTGGCAGTGTATCAAATACTGCACTTACTTTATCCCCCGCATACGTCTCAGAATCAGGCTCAGTCAGACATTTAGCCACAAACATTATCTGCTAAATTGTTGCCAAGTGCATTTGTTGCTAAATTGCATGAATGTAATCTGTTTATCAGGTATCTACCGTAGTGTAATAAAATATACAGGCACTTTTTATTTATGTGTGCCAAATGTGTCAAAATTGTCCTTGTGACAACAAACAGTTATTTTTTTCATTTCATGAGCACTAGACAGGGAATATCTATGTTGCTTACCTCCATTGATGTGCACCAGAGTGAGGAATTGCTATCACCCCATTTCCTGCTTTTCTACTCAATTATTAGGACAGAGCAAAAATAATGTGTCTGCCTTACTAAAAAAAAACAACTCCGCTAATAACACAATATGCTAGAAATTCAGCTACAAGCCAAGCATCCCATGAATTATGCATAGAAACAAATATAAACCATCTGAGCAAATGATGGGAATGTCGCGGTATCCGGAGCTAAAATGCTTTTATTGACAAATGGGAATGTTTTACAGTAATAAATTACAAGCGAGAATTCTCGGATTGTCTTGTTTGGATATTAATATGCTAAAAACATCATAATACTAGAACAAAGCTGGTTATACAACTTAGATTAATGTTTGCTAAACTCGTTGATTTTGGCAGGATTGGATGACCATCTAATGTGTACAAGGACGTGTTGACTGGAATATGGAAATACCATTATACTGCAAGGACTATGGGGAGTGCACTATACTGTATGGACTATGGGGAGTGCATTATACTGTATGGACTATGGGGAGTGCATTATACTGCATGGACTATGGGGAGTGCATTATACTGCATGGACTATGGGGAGTGCATTATACTGCATGGACTATGGGGAGTGCATTATACTGCATGGACTATGGGGAGTGCATTATACTGCATGGACTATGGGGAGTGCATTATACTGCATGAACTATGGGAAGACCATTATACTGCATGGTCTATGGGGAGTGCATTATACTGCATGGACTATGGGGAGTACATTATACTGCATGGACTATGGGGAGTACATTATACTCTATGGACTATGGGGAGTGCATTTTACTGTATGGACTATGGGGAGTGCATTATACCGTATGGACTATGGGGAGTGCATTATACTGCATGGACTATGGGGAGTGCATTATACTGTATGAACTATGGGAAGACCATTATACTGCATGGGCTGTGGGGAGTACATTATACTCTATGGACTATGGGGAGTGCATTATACTGTATGGACTATGGGGAGTGAATTATACTGTATGGACTATGGGGAGTGCATTATACTGCATGGACTATGGGGAGTACATTATACTGCATGGACTATGGGGAGTACATTATACTCTATGGACTATGGGGAGTGCATTATACTGCATGGCCTATGGGGAGTGCATTATACTGTATGGACTATGGGGAGTACATTATACTGCATGGACTATGGGGAGTACATTATACTCTATGGACTATGGGGAGTGCATTATACCGTATGGACTATGGGGAGTGCATTATACCGTATGGACTATGGGGAGTGCATTATACTGCATGGACTATGGGGAGTGCATTATACAGTATGAACTATGGGAAGACCATTATACTGCATGGACTATGGGGAGTACATTATACTCTATGGACTATGGGAAGTGCATTATACTGTATGGACTATGGACAGTACATTATACTGCATGGACTATGGGGAGTACATTATACTGCATGGACTATGGGGAGTACATTATACTCTATGGACTATGGGGAGTGCATTATACTGTATGGACTATGGGGAGTGAATTATACTGTATGGACTATGGGGAGTGCATTATACTGCATGGACTATGGGGAGAGCATTATACTGTTTGAACTATGGGAAGACCATTATACTGCATGGACTATGGGGAGTGCATTATACTGCATGGACTATGGGGAGTGCATTATACTGTATGAACTATGGGAAGACCATTATACTGCATGGACTATGGGGAGTGCATTATACTGTATGAACTATGGGAAGAGCATTATACTGCATGGACTATGGGGAGTGCATTATACTTTATGGACTATGGGAAGACCATTATACTGTATGGACTATGGGGAGAGCATTATACTGTATGGAGTATGGGGAGAGCATTATACTGTATGAACTATGGGAAGAGCATTATACTGCATGGACTATGGGGAGTGCATTGTACTTTATGGACTATGGGAAGACCATTATACTGTATGGACTACGGGAAGACCATTATAGTGTATGGACTATGGGGAGTGCATTATACTGTATGAACTATGGGAAGACCATTATACTGCATGGACTGTGAGAAGTGCATCATACTGAATGGACTATGGAGAGTACATTATAATGTATGAACTATGGGGAGTGTATTATACTGTATGGTCTATGGGAAGACAAGCGAGAATTCTCGGATTATCTTGTTTGGATATTAATATGCTAAAAACATCATAATACTAGAACAAAGCTGGTTATACAACTTAGATTAATGTTTGCTAAACTCGTTGATTTTGGCAGGATTGGATGACCATCTAATGTGTACAAGGACGTGTTGACTGGAATATGGAAATACCATTATACTGCAAGGACTATGGGGAGTGCACTATACTGTATGGACTATGGGGAGTGCATTATACTGTATGGACTATGGGGAGTGCATTATACTGCATGGACTATGGGGAGTGCATTATACTGCATGGACTATGGGGAGTGCATTATACTGCATGGACTATGGGGAGTGCATTATACTGCATGAACTATGGGAAGACCATTATACTGCATGGTCTATGGGGAGTGCATTATACTGCATGGACTATGGGGAGTACATTATACTGCATGGACTATGGGGAGTACATTATACTCTATGGACTATGGGGAGTGCATTATACTTTATGGACTATGGGAAGACCATTATACTGTATGGACTATGGGGAGAGCATTATACTGTATGGACTATGGGGAGAGCATTATACTGTATGAACTATGGGAAGAGCATTATACTGCATGGACTATGGGGAGTGCATTATACTTTATGGACTATGGGAAGACCATTATACTGTATGGACTACGGGAAGACCATTATAGTGTATGGACTATGGGGAGTGCATTATACTGTATGAACTATGGGAAGACCATTATACTGCATGGACTGTGAGAAGTGCATCATACTGAATGGACTATGGAGAGTACATTATAATGTATGAACTATGGGGAGTGTATTATACTGTATGGTCTATGGGAAGACCATTATAATGCATGGACTATGGGGCGTGCATTATAGTGTATGGACTATGGGAAGAGAATTATACTGTATGGACTATGGGAGAGCGCATTAAACTGTATGGACCATGGGATACATTATACTGCATGGACTATGGGGAGAGTATTATACTGTATGGACAATAGGAAGATGATTATATTGCGTGGAATATGGGGTGCAGTATACTGTATAGAAGGACTATGGGAGTGCATTAAACTGTTCGAACTATGGGGAGCGCATTATACTGAATGGACTATGAGGAACGCATTATACTGTATGGACTATTAGAAGTCCATTATACTGAATGAAATATGGGGAGACCATTATACTGTATGGACTATCTGAGAGTGCATAATACTGAATGGACTATGGGAAGAGCATTACACTGTATGGATCATGGGGAGTGCATCAAGCTGTGTCAAATATGGGAAGAGCACTATACTGCATGGACTATGGGAAGTGCATTATACTGTAGAAATTATGGGGAGAGCATTATACTATATGGGTTTGTAGCAAATAAGCCATGCCAGATTAATCTAATTTCATTCTATGATGGAATCTGACTGAATGAATCAGGAAAATGCAGTATATGTAGTATATTTCGACTTCAGCAAAGCACTACCGTTCAAAAGTTTAGGGTCACTTAGAAATTTCATTATTTTTGAAAGAAAAGCACAGTTTTTTTTCCAATAAAGCTAACATTAAATGATTCAGAAATACACTCTATACATTGTTAATGTGGTAAATAACTATTCTAGCTGCAAACGTCAGGTTTGTAATGCAATATCATCATAGCTGTATAGAAGCTCATGTCCAACAACCATCACTCCAGTGTTCTTATGGTACTTTGTGTTTGCTAACTGTCTAAGAAGGCTAATGGATGGTTAGAATACCCTTAAAAACCCTTGTGCAAGTATGTTAGCACAGCAGAAAACAGTTTGGCTGATTAGAGAAGCTATAAACCTGACCTTCCTTTGAGCTAGTTGAGAATCTGGAGCATTACATATTTTGGTTCCATTAAACTCTCAAAATGGCAAGAAAAAAAATGAACTTTCATGTGAAACACGACAGTCTGTTCTTTTTCTTAGAAATGAAGGCTATTCCATCTGGGAAATTGCCAAGAAACTGAAGATTTCCTACAACGGTGTGTACTACTCCCTTCAGAGGAGAGCACAAACAGGCTCTAACCAGAGTAGGAAGAGAAGTGGGAGGCCCCGCTGCACAACTGAGCAACAAGACAAGTACATTAGGGTCTGTAGTTTGAGAAATCGATGCCTCACAGGTCCTCAACTGGCAGCTTCATTAAATAGTACACGCAAAACGCCAGTGTCAATGTCTACAGTGAAGAGGTGACACCGGGATGCTGGCCTTCAGGGCAGAGTGGCAAAGAAAAAGCCATATCTGAGACTGGCTAATAAAAGGAAAAGATTAATATGGGCAAAAGAACACAGACATTGGACAAAGGAAGATTGGTAAAAAATGTTATGGACAGACAAATCTATCTAAGTTTGAGGTGTTTGGATCACACAGAAGAACATTTGTGAGATGCAGAACAACTGAAAAGATGCTGGTAGAGTGCCTGACGCCATCTGTCAAGCATGGTGGAGGTAATGTGATGGTCTGGGGTTGCTTTGGTGCAAGGTAAAAGGGATTTTGAATAAGGAAGGCTATCACTCTATTTTGCAACACCATGCCATACCCTGTGGACAGAGCTTGATTGGAGCCAATTTCATCCTACAACAGGACAATGACCCAAAGCACACCTCCAAACTATGCAAGAACTATTTAGGGAAGAAGCAGGCAGCTGGTATTCTATCTGTAATGGAGTGACCAGCGCAGTCACCAGATCTAAACCCCATTGAGCTGTGGGAGCAGCTTGAGTGTATGGTATGCAAAAAGTGCCCCTCAAGCCAAACCAACTTGTGGGAGGGGCTTCTGGAAGCATGGGGTGAAATTTCTCAAGATTACCTCAGCAAATTAACTGCTAGAATGCCAAAAGTCTGTAATGCTGTAATTGCTGCAAAGGGAGCATTCTTTGAAGAAAGCAAAGTTTGAAAGAGAAAACTGTTATTTCAAATAAAAATCTTTTTTTCGAACCTTATCAATGTCTGCACTAGAGTTTAAATTCATTTGGCAACTCATTTGAGTAATAAAAACATGCGTTTTCATGGAAAAATTGTCTGGGTGACTCCAAACTTTTGAATGGTAGTGTAAATCATACTATCCTTATTGAAAAATGACCAAGTATGTGGTTGACAAGGCTACGGTTAAGTGGATTCATAATTGGCTCAGTGATCATACTCAAAGAGTTGTTAGAAATTAGCCAGTTTTCAAGAGTTTTTCACGCGTATGGCAATATTTCTTATACATACCAACTCATAGTATATGCTTTGTCGTCTGAGATGTCCATTTTTTTGTCTTTTCTACCAGTTTTAAAAGGATTTGCCAATAAAGATTGTTGAATTTTAATTAATTGCCCGGTGTGTTGAGCTGGATCCACTTCCTCATTGTCCCAGGCGCTGTGCAGCAGCGAGGATATCGAGCTCCATGCCGGACCAGGATTACATCTCAGGGGTGAGCTGAAATTTTCTTTTTGTTTACATAAATTGTTGCACATCCAATTGGAAGAATCTTTTAAGTGGGGTACCACAAGGCTCTGTCCTGGCCCCTGTGTTGTTCAACATTTTTATAAATGATCTACAGTGTGATGCAGCAGCAAAAAAGGCAAACACAGTTCTAGGATGTATTAAGACAAGCATAGAATCTAGATCACGTGAAGTAATTATCCCCCTACTCCTCCTTGGTCAGGCCTCATCTGGAATACTGTGTCCAGTTCTGGGCACCACATTTTAAAAAATACATTGAAAAACTGGAGCAAGCTCAGAGAAGACCAGGATGGTAAGCAGACTACAAAGTATGCCCTACGAACGGTTAAAGGCGGGAGGCGGGAAGGGGAGACCACTATACTGTATGGACGATGTGAAGACCAATATACTGCATGGACTATGAGGAGTGCATTATACTGTATGGGGGACTATGGGAAGTGCATTATACTGTATAGAGGATCTTCGGGAGTGCATTACACTATATGGAGGACTATGTGGAGTGCATTACATTATATGGAGGACCATGGGATGCACTATACTATATGGAAGATTATAGGGTGCAGTATACCAAATGGAGGACTACGGGGCCTGTTATACTATATCAAGAGTTATGTGGGAGCCTTTAAACTTTATGGAAGGCAATGTGGGGTACAGTACACTGTATGAAAGCAATTACAGTCATATGTTAAAGTTTGGGCACCCCTATTAATGTTAACCTTTTTTCTTTATAACAATTTTGGTTTTTGCAACAGCTATTTCAGTTTCATATATCTAATAACTGATGGACTCAGTTATATTTCTTGATTCAAATTAGGTTTATTGTACTAACAGAAAATGTGCGATCTGCATTTTAACAAAATTTGACCGGTGCAAAAGTATGGGCACCTCAACATAAAAGTGACATTAATATTTCGTAGATCCTCCTTTTGCAAAAATAACAGCCTCTAGTCACTTCCTGTAGCTATTAATGAGTTCCTGGATCCTGGATGAAGGTATTTATGACCATTCCTGTTTACAAAACAATTCCAGTTCAGTTAAGTTTGATGGTCGCCAAGCATGGACAGCCCGCTTCAAATCATCCCACAGATGTTCAATGATATTCAGGTCTGGGGACTGGGATGGCCATTCCAGAACTTTGTAATTGTTCATCTGCATGAATGCCTTAGTAGATTTGGAGCAGTGTTTTGGATCATTGTCTTGCTGAAATATCCATCCCCTGCATAACTTCAACTTCGTCACTAATTCTTGCACATTATTGTCAAGAATCTGCTGATACTGAGTTGAATCCATGCGACCCTCAACTTTAACAAGATTCCCGGTGCCGGCATTGGCCACACAGCCCCAAAGCATGATGGAACCTCCACCAAATTTTACTGTGGGTAGCAAGTGTTTTTCTTGGAATGCTGTGTTTTTTAGCCTCCATGCATAACGCCTTTTTGTATGACCAAACAACTCAATCTTTGTTTCATCAGTCCACAGGACCTTCTTCCAAAATGTAACTGGCTTGTCCAAATGTGCTTTTGCATACCTCAGGCGACTCTGTTTGTGGCGTGCTTGCAGAAACGGCTTCTTTCGCATCACTCTCCCATACAGCTTCTCCTTGTGCAAAGTGCGCTGTATTGTTGACCGATGCACACTGACACCATCTGCAGCAAGATGATGCTGCAGGTCTTTGGAGGTGGTCTGTGGATTGTCCTTGACTGTTCTCACCATTCCTCTTCTCTGCCTTTCTGATATTTTTCTTGGCCTGCCACTTCTGGGCTTAACAAGAACTGTACCTGTGTTCTTCCATTTCCTTACTTTGTTCCTCACAGTGGAAACTAACAGGTTAAATCTCTGAGACAACTTTTTGTATCCTTCCTCTGAAAAGCTATGTTGAATAACCTTTGTTTTCAGATCATTTGAGAGTTGTTTTGAGGAGCCCATGATGCCACTCTTCATAGGAGAATCAAATAGGAGAACTACTTGCAAGTGGCCACCTTAAATACCTTTTCTCATGATTTGATATACCTGGCTATGAAGTTCAAAGCTCAATGAGGTTACAAAACCAATTTAGTGCTTCAGGAAGTCAGTAAAAAGTAGTTAGGAGTGTTCAAATCAAGAAAATTATAAGGGTGCCCATACTTTTGCACCGGTCAAATTTTGTTTAAATGCAGATTGCACATTTTCTGTTAGTACAATAAACTTCATTTGAATCCAGAAATATAACTGAGTCCATCAGTTATTAGATATATGAAACTGAAATAGCTGTTGCAAAAAACAAAATTGTTATAAAGAAAAAAGATTAACATTAATAGGGGTGCCCAAACTTTAACATATGACTGTATACAGTGTGAAGGTTTGTCTGGGGTCCATCATATTGTGTGGAGGGCTGAGTGGGGCAATTATATAGGGTGGTGAGGTGTGGGGCCATTAAACAGTATGCAGGCCCATTATACCGCATGGAGGGCAGAATGAGGTCACAGTTGGGAATTCGTACTGTGTTGGGGGGTCACCATACTTTGGCAGGGGACCTAAGGAGGAGTACATTAGGGATATCATAATGTGCGTGTGGTGGGTACTTTGGAGTAATTCACTGTGACGGTATCATACAGTGTTTATACTGACATCATACTTTATGGGTGCAATGAAAGGGGAATCTCGGGCTTCAGTAGGAGGAAAATTACTTTGTAAAGACTGCAAAATTGTGAGATATGCTCTTCTGTGATCCCGCTGAATATTAATTATTTTTTTTTGTCTTTTTTGGGGGGGGGGATCAATTAGAAATTCTGTTACGTGGTCCCATGTTTTCTATGTACACCCCTGTTTGTGGACAAAAGGATCAGGAAAGTTGGATTAAAATATGCCTAATCTCTTTGTTCTTATGAAGATAAGCTACTGCCTGAGGTGTCTGGCCGTGGTTTACTCTTCTCTCCTAATTGAAAAAATATATAAGCTCGATCAGGGGTCAGAAGGCATAGCAGTTCAGCCAACAGCCTTCCAATACATATGTTATCTATTTCTTACACAGAAAAAGGAGATTATTAATATAAGAACAGTGACGAGCATGCGTGCTCGCCAATGCTTGATACTCGATAGAGCATTGGGGTGCTCGGGCATGCTCGGTACTCGAGCACATGCTTGAGTCCATGCCCCATATGTTTCGCAGCTGTTTTATATAGCCTTTAAGTCCTTGCTACTGAAGCCTATAATGAAAAGTCTTTTCCAAAGCTACATCTATTCTATTCATTATAAATATCGCTGATAGCTGTTTTAGAGTAGAGAAAGCTCCTGGAGAAGGGATAGTAGTGCATTACAGGCCTTGCTGCAGAAACCTAATCCCTAAACTCCTTATCAGCCAACATCTATTCTATTCTATTTCCTATTAATACTGCTCTTAGCTGTATTTAATGTAGGGAGAGTTACTGGAGAAGGGTTAGTTTTGCATTACAGGTATCTAGGCAGAAGATATTGCCTTAGGCCAGCGGCACACTATCGCAGAATACGATGTTTTCTCGCATAACACTCGGACCAGTATTAATCTACGGGGCAGCTCACATCACCGTATTTTTTCTCAGGTGTATTCTAACTGCGTGTAAAATCGCAGAATGCTGCAATTGTACGCGTATATCATCCGAGACTCGCCAATGCAAGCCTATGGGTGCGAGAAAAACTTGGATGCCACACGGACCGTCCATGTAGCTTGCGACAAATATGCACACATTTTCCTAATTTCAGTCCACTGAGCAATTTAATTCAAAGGGGAAAATCAGTGAGAAATGTAAAGCCATATGCATGTCATATGGATACATGGGTGGGAGAAAATCGCATCATCGCATTGCAATCGCATTACACATGGATTACCATACGGAGACCACTTGTGCGACTCTTGGCAGGGAGACCAGGACCGATTTTCCATACGTTTAGTGTGATGCTGGCCTTACAGTCGTTGTTGCTGCAACCTAAAACCAAAACTCCTTATCAGACCTACATCTACTGTATTCTAACACCTATTAATACTGTTCTTAGCTGCATACCTAATTTAATATGCGCAAGATATACGTTAAGGGACATGCTGCTGATGGTGCACGCAGAGGCCAAGGTCGTGGCCCAGGTGATATTGTGCCTTCTGTGGGAGCACAACAAACACGCTCATCCAAGAGACCTACCTTTCTGTCCTACTTTGCAGGGGGCAAAGGACACCACTCTTGAAACCAGAACAGTGAGAACAGCTGGACGGTTGGATAGCAGATAATAACCACATAATCCTCACCCTGATCCTCCAGCTTCCCACCATGGCGACTCTCAGGAGACAAGTGATCCCACACTCGGACACTCTAAGAAGCTCTTTTCCTTTCCATTTATTGATTCTTGCCTGCACGCTTCAAGAAGGATATGAGAAACTCATGTGTAGTGATGCTCAAATATTTGAACAGCCTTGGTGGGAAACGGCTATTAGTGTTTCAAGGTGTAGATGATGAGACACAGTTGTCAACCAGCGATGTTGTTAAGTCAACAAGTCTCCCGAACCAGATGGCGGAAGTGGAAGATGGGGTGGTGGACAATGAAGTCACTGACCCAACTGGGAAGGTGCTATACAGTGCAAGTACAGAAGCGCAGAGGGAGAGGGATGCTTCCTGCCCTGAACCTGTCGTTGGGCAATCATAAGCACTAAGCACCATCAGCAACCACGTCCACTTCCTTGTCCCAGCATTCAGCTGTCCCTACCCTTGGAACACAAGAGGAAATACGCAGCCAACCACCCACAGGCCCAAAAACTAAATGGCTACATTTCCAGACTGCTTGTCCTGAAAACATTGCCGTTTTGGCTTGTGGACAATGAGGCTCTCCGCAACTTCATGGCAGTGGTCATCCCTTTGTACTCAGTCACCAGCTGCCACTATTTCTTCCGTTATGCCGTCCCCGCCTTACACAAGCATGTGTGTCATAACGTCACATATGCCCTAACCAATGCAGTTACTGTGAGGGTCCACTTAAACACCAACATGTGGACAAGTGTTTGTGGCCAAGGGATGCTAAATTTCCCTTACAGCACACTCGGTTAACTTTGTAGAGGATGGGACCAAGTGGAACCCTAGAACAACACATGTGCTACTGACGCCTAGAATTGTGGGACCTAGTTCCATCTGGATTTCCACCACCTCCTACACCAGTTCCTGCACCCCCTCCCCTCCTCCTCATTCTCCATCTCACAATTGTCGCTATGTCAGTCACAAGCTGAAAGCACGGCAGCACTGCCATGGTGAAGCAGAAACAGGCTCTGCTGAAACTAATTTCTTTAGGTGACAAGAAACTTACCGCTGCAAAGTTGTTAAAAGATCTAATAGACCAGACAGATCTATGGCTCTTGCTGCTGAACCTACAACCAGGCATGGTTGTGTATGATAATGGCTGTAATCTTTTGACGGCTCTGATGGTTGGCAAGTTCGCACACGTACCATGCCTGGCTCACATGTCAACTTAGTGATTCAACGCTTTCTGAAAACCTACCAAGATTTGCCTGAGCTACTTGTGGAGGTGCGTCGCGTGTGCGCCCAATTCTGCAAGTCACCTAAAGCTGCCGCCGGTCTGGCAGTGCTGCAGCAGAACTTGCAAGTGCCACCTCCCTGACTGGTTTGCGACGTGATCATGCGCTGGAACTCAACATATTACATATGCTGACAAGGCTTTGGGAGCAGCAGAGTGTAGTAGTTCAATACCAGCTACAACATGCCCGTCATTATTCCGGTCATCCTCCGTACATAAGAACCGACAAGTGGGCACAGATGTCTGACATCTATTAGGTTCTAAAAAACTTTGAGGAATCAACCAAGATGGTGAGCATCGATGAAGCCATAATCAGTGTAACCATCGCACTTCTGTGTCTACTACAATGGTTGATGCTTAAGAGGAAGCTATGCATGTGGACCAGGTGGAGATGGAGGAAGAAATTAAGACAGGGTGATACTACCCAGCCTAGCCTCAACTCATCTTCTTTGAATGGGTTGGGTGACAATTAGGAGGAGGAGCAATAGGAGATGGTTGCCTGTGCTACAGAGTGTACTAGCCACACAAGCTTCACCCCATCTGTTGCAACTTGCAGTAACCAACGATCCACCAAACCGCTGCACGACCAGCTCTACCCTCGCCTACTGTATCCTCACCCATCCCGTTGTAGATTGTGAGCCCTCGCGGGAGGGTCCTCTCTCATCCTGTACCAATCGTGACTTGTATTGTTTAAGATTACTGTACTTGTATGTATTATGTATACCCCTCCTCACATGTAAAGCGCCATGGAATAAATGGCGCTATAATAATAAATAATAATAATAATACTCATTTACAAAAGCTCTAAAAATAAAAATATCTTTGCTTGCAAACATTTGGTAATTTATGCATTAAAAAGGATCACATGGTTGCAAAGCTGTAACTGTAGAAAAAAAAACTATAAAAGTAAATAGTCCTAACAACATTGCATTGTATTTCATACAGGTCAAACGTATGGATAAAAAACACACCTCATGCCTTTGTTGGGAAATCTGAATTTACCATCAATTCCCTGGAGAAAAACCAAATCCTATGTATCTGCAAATCATCACTGTGATGGCTAAAAAAGTAGTACTGCATATCGATGGTGACAATAAGAAAAAAAAATATTGCAAAAGATAGAAAAGCATCAACAAGAACTGCATTATGACACATAACATATAAATAATGACAGTGTCCTTTTCTGTTTTGGGTTGACAACTCTGGCATCAATGGGTTGGGACCCTGGAACAAAGAGTAAAGTTCCTTTAAGCAATGCTTCACCCGGCTGGGACATTGGGACTCCTTCCCTCCTCCTCTCAACAATAGTCCTCTGGCAAGGACACAGTTCATGAGAGGCAAAGTCCGAGGTACATGGGGCAAAGTTCATAAAGGGATTGAACGAAATCCATAGGGAAAGATTGGAGTAAAGTCTATAGCTGGTTGGGCAAAATCCATGGCGAAGGGTGTAGAACCCTCTCGCAGTTCAAAGACTCTAAATTCAGCAAGGGAATATTAAACAAGGGGAAGGGGCAAACCAAACCTTTTGCCATCTGTGGACAACAACAAAGAGTTGCGGATTCGAGGCCACTCAAAATATAACAGGCATGACAAAGAGCTTAACTCATCCGACACGGATGTTTTGGGTTGTCATTATGATTTAAAAGAGAAAACACAGTACTTTGACAATAAATGGCTTCACCCAACCACTAACCATGAGTGGAGAAAAAGGTTTGGTGTTATCATTCATATTCTCTGAAAAAAGGCCAAGAAAGCAAAAGTTCTGCTGGGGTATGTAAACTTTTGAGCACAACTGTATATATGTATACCCCTGTAAAGGGAAGAGATTCACTGGATGCAGCGAAGAGCCGGAGGCATAGAAGGGATTAACATGATTTACTAGAACAGATCAGTAACGGCAACAACGGGAATTGTACACAAACACAATGCTTGAGAAAAAGGTATACAAAAAAAAGTAACTTATCGCTTGCAGTTCTTGTTGGTTAAAGGCTGGAATAACTCCCGACGGCATCGCAGATCGTGGACAATGTCTCTGGCTCTGTTACGGAAGAACGAAAAACACCATCTCCCGACGGTGCCGATGTATCCGGTCCCGCTTGGCTTGTGTGCGCTGGAACGTAGAAACAGTCCTTTATGTAGATTCCTCTGGCATGGCGCCGAACACACACTGTGAGTACACTCACAGACCGCGGCAGCGTGCGGTCCTCTGGAGTAGTCTCTAAGAATGGAGCAAGTCAGCTTATCTGCCACTGCAGGCGGGAAGGAGCTGTCCAGAAAGGAAGGGTCCGAATACAGTTCAATTTGAAAGTCAGAACGCTAGGGAATGGATGACGTGGAGATAGCAGTCGGAGCAGTGGGAAGGGAGTTGACCTTCTCCTTGTTCTCCTGTCGCTTTCCCGCCAAGTCTCTCCTGCTCCTGCGCTCAGTCCCTTTTATCTCCCCCGCACCCCTTGCTGTCCAGTGCAAAGATCCTCCCCTCCCAGAAGAACCTTCCCCCGGCAACAGTGGTGATAGTCCCGATAGTTTCGGCCCCAAAGTGCACCGGAAACCACTGACTCTGTCTTGACTCATCTTCTTACACCCCCACGGATTATGATTTTTCAGCCCTTGCACTTAGTGCACAGGTTTTAGTAGTCTAGGAGTCCCACTGATTAAAAATGGGAAAAAAATGTTTTATGAGGCCCTCCTCTATGTATCTTCTAGGGTCTATTGCAGTCCCTCCTTTTTCTTTTTTTTATTAGCCCTTACACTTAGTGCATAGGCTTTATGAGTCTAGGAATCCCACTACTTAACAATTGGGACAGAATGTGTATGAGGCCCTCCTTTATGTCTACGGTGTATCGGAGTCTCTCTACCTTCTAATTTTTGGCAGTTCTTAATAGGGAAAAGAAAATGTGTAACCCTGAAAGGGACTATTGTTTTTAAGTTGCAGCAGCAGTACTTAGTGCATAGACTTTTAGGCTATGAGCACACGTATGCAGAAAATTCCTGACTGAAAACCGGACTCCTTCCCAGAAAACGCGCGTTTTTGGCGCTTTTGCACGTTTTTTTACGGATCGTCCCCAGTCTCATAGAAAATAGCTAGAAATGCGGAATTTTCAGTGAAATTAATGAGCATGCTGTTTTTTACCGCAAAAAAACCCGCATCAATATGCACAAAAAGTGCAGAATTCATTCATGCTTTTAAGCGTTTTTATTTGGTAAAAACGCAAAAGAAAACGCAAAAAAAAAAAACGCTTACGTGTGCACATACCCTAACAGTCTAGGAGTCCCACTCCTTACAAATGGGAAAAAAAATTCATGAATCTCATACACACAATTTTTTAAATAAGCAGCATGTCAATTCTTTCAGCATTTTTTTCACCATTGAAAGCAATGAGAGAGCAAAAATGCAGCAAAAACACTTTGTGTGAACATAGTCTAAGGAGTGGAGGAGGCGTTGTTTTTTTTCTCATTTAGTTTTGCCTTATATACAAGTCACTGTACAGGAAAGGATGTTTCCTAACATTTTTTCCTGGTAAATCCATTTTCTCTATGGTTTTGTATGTTCTATTGTTAGTCTGTAAAAGTGGCGTAATACTCTGACAATATTGTTCCCAACAGCGACCTGGGATTCAGAGATGCTTCCAGGGGACTTCTTCATGCTGTTCCCATTCCATTAGAATGCTGTTTCCACCGATTTCAGCAATTTTACTACCCCCTGCCTTCCTGTTAAGGTCTGACGGAAATATGCTCGAGTTTCCCATTGACTTCCATTAACCTTGTTACTCGAGTCTAGCCTGTCAAAGCGTCTGACCTGCTCGATTCGAGTACCGGTCATCACTAATAAAAAACAGAGATACATTCAGCTTCATAATGAGCAAAATAATGACATTTCAACTATGCCTCAAAGCACCCAGGTAAGCCCTCTCAGGCTGAAGTTTGTCTAACAACTCAAAATTGTAAGTATTGGCAACTATGAAGATAAATAATAAATATTTCAAAGATATAAGATAGATATGAGTTCAAATAAATGAGATTGGTCAAGAAAGAGTGAATTATGAGATAGATAAACAGACAAAAAGTTAAATAATGCTCAGATAGATTAGATAGATATGTGATAAATAAATAGATAGATATGAGATCGATAGATATGAGATAGATAGATAGATAATAGATAGATACTGTAGATAGACACATGAGATGGGCACATATGACATGGAAACTCAATATATGTACAGTGGGATGTCTCCCAAAATACAAGAAAAAGAGATTAAAGGGAACCTGTCAGGAGAACTGTGCTGAGTACCCTACTAACAGTGTTGGTTTGGCGCCTGCAGAGGGTTTTTTTTTCAAGATATATATATATATATATATATACACAGCATATATATATATATATATATATATATATATATAGTAAAGCAGTGCATACTGCATGTGTTGGGGGACACTCGCTTGGCAATGGGATTAAAGCACACAGGCACGTTTTTCTCACAAAACAGTCTTATTTAGGTTTATTTGACCATCATAAATCGCAGGCACCACGCATAGTCCATTACACTTCACAGATCATGGTTTAACTCGCAGTCACTAAACACGCCGGACTTCGCGCTTTGTCCAGTTACTGTGGGTGACCGCATGCCGGAAGTTCATTAACATCCACAGAACACAACACCAACAGTCTGTTCCAAAGGCAGATACTTGTCTGTTATTAAACCCCCTTTATCTGGAGTTACCTTCCTGGAGCTCCTGCTCCACACACTGACTCTTGTCAGTCCTCACTCCTGGGGAAGCTGCCTCACCGTCCTTGTGACCAGGGCACTCCCGACAGTCCAGACCCTCAGAAGGATGGTAGCTACCCAAACCAATGCAGTGCCGTCACAGACTCTGCACATACACGGCCTCTCCAGGTGCTCTTCAGGAAGTCTGTCCACACCTAGGACCTTCCAACACACAGGCCTCCAGGTCCATGGCCTCACCATGTGCTCTTCAGGAATCCAATCATACTCCCAGGACCTTCCAACAAACAGGCCATCCTGGACCTTACACTCCGACAATGTGACCCAAACCATGGTCACATTATGTAGCTGAAGCCACCCACATAAGTGTACGGCATGTGTTTAGTCAGTCCCGCCCAGCTCTCCAAATCTCCCTGTAAGCCCCCCTTATAAGTAAACAAACACTTGTGGAACTCCAAGTCCCAGAGCAACAACATTTCAAGCTTCCAGTGCAGAGGACCTCCTCTGCAACACATACCGGCCATGTACAATAATGCCGGTCACTGTCTCACCATCACAATTAAACCTCCGTGCGTATCCTGAGGAGCACATACAGCGCCCCCTAGCTGTAACAGGGGTCACTGCCTCACAATATATATATATATAATATTGCAAACTAGGGGGCAGATCAGTGAGGGATCAGTGACCTGTCAAAAGCCATACCAGTGAATACCTTATCAGAGCACTAAATGAAGACCCCCACAGGCCTCCTGCAAGTATATCATTAACTCAAAACTGAAAATAAAGATTACACAACAACCACAAGATGGATTTCATCAACCCAGGTATCATTTTAATCAGTATAACGGCGCCGACCTGACAGTGTCTGTAGGTTACTGTGCACAATCCTGCTGACAGGTTCCCTTTAAAGCACTTTATGGGCTCCTAAATGGTACCAATAACAACTACAATTCGCAACACCAAATGTGTGAGGAGCATGGGCATATCAATATGCATATAGTAAGTTTGAAGTATGATACATGGAATTAAAGTCATGGGAATAAAACATAGTACTGACGTACCAGTTAAAAACAGAGGGTGAGGAATGCATGGGGGATCCGGGGTACAGTGGGTATTCTGGATAAAGCGGGTTCAGACGTACCAGTTAAAAACAGAGGGTGAGGAATGCATGGGGGTTCAGGGGTACAGTGGGTATTCTGGATAAAGCGGGTTCAGAAGTACCAGTTAAAAACAGAGGGTGAGGAATGCATGGGGGTTCAGGGGTACAGTGGGTATTCTGGATAAAGCGGGTTCAGAAGTACCAGTTAAAAACAGAGGGTGAGGAATGCATGGGGGTTCAGGGGTATAGTGGGTATTCTGGATAAAGCGGGTTCAGACGTACCAGTTAAAAACAGAGGGTGAGGAACGCATGGGGGTTCAGGGGTACAGTGGGTATTCTGGATAAAGCGGGTTCAGACGTACCAGTTAAAAACAGAGGGTGAGGAACGCATGGGGGTTCAGGGGTACAGTGGGTATTCTGGATAAAGCGGGTTCAGACGTACCAGTTAAAACAGAGGGTGAGGAATGCATGGGGGTTCAGGGGACAGTGGGTATTCTGGATAAAGCGGGTTCAGACGTACTTGTGGATGAAAGCAGATGGATCAGGATATGGCAGCATGAAGGAGAATATACTACAGATCCTCTCCTCCTTTGGCATCAAAGACTTTGCCCTAACCTGGATCTCCTCATACCTTTCAAACCGCACATTCAGCGTCTCCCACTCCCACACTACCTCCTCATCCCATACTCTCTATGTTGAAGTTCCCCAAGGTTCTGTTTTAGGACCCCTACTCTTCTCAATTTATACCCTTGGCCTGGGTCAACTCAAAGTCCCATGGATTCCAGTACCACCTTTATGCTGATGACACTCAGATCTACAGTACCTCTCTGGCCCAGACATCACCTCTCTGCTGTCCAGAATCCTGGAGTGTCTATCAGCCATATCCTCCTTCTTCTCCTCTCGCTTCCTCAAGCTCAATGTGGACAAATCTGAACTCATCATCTTTCCTCCATCTCTCAGATCTTCCTTACATGACCTATCTATCATAATTAATGACATCACGCTTTCCCCAGTACCAGAAGTCCGCTGCCTCAGAGTAACTCTTGATTCTGCCCTGTTCTTCAAACGGCACATCCAAGCTCTTTCTACCTCCTGTCGCCTCCATTTCGGGCCACTGAGCATGCCCGTGGAGTGATCTCCCATTGGAGATCGAAGGTCACGTGCTCAGGTCCTGCTCGTGTTCGGATTGGCCCATCCGAGAAGCCAGGAAGGTCCCGGATGCTCGCGGCTATAAAAGGCTCTCATGGCCGCTTGGCCATGTGCTAGGATAGACTGTATTTTCAGACTATGAGGAGTGAGTGATGTATGCACGTATGAATGTATCATTAAGAAACCCCTACCCTTGGTATGCATGTGTTGTGCAGCCTAGCCTGCTAGCGCCCAGGCTTAGGCGTAGGTAGGTCAGAGTTGGAGTCAGGCATTAGTCCTCACCAGTGACTCGGCACATCTCAGTGTACGTGCTCCACACTCCTTAACCAGCGTCTACAGCGACGCCGCGCGCTCAGTGGGCCTAGAGGGACTCTAACCCCGTGTCCTTGGGGTAGAGTTCTGTGGCCGTACATTGTGCGCTCTTTTGGCCGGGCTCTGTGAGCTAAACAGGCTCCGGCATCTACGTTCAGTGGTCGTGCGGCTCTGTGAATTAACAGAGTTCGCTCTTGTTCACATTGGGTGACGTAACCCACGTGTGACTGTTTTCACACCACTTAATTCTTCCTCCATTATCTCGCAGCAGTGTACCACCTCTGCACGGTGGACCCAGGGCTGCGAATGCACCTACTGCTATTTTATAATTTGGTGCGTTCGCCAGCCGTAAAGTTATCCTCGCGCCAGGGTCTGGCTAATAATGGCGGATGAACAACGACTGCATAGATACATCCAGCAGCTGGAGGGTAGGTTGTCAGCGCTAGAGCGTTCCACCTCAGCTGTGGATGTTACCTCGGTCGCTGTTCAAGCAGCTACAGAGGCTGTCGCCCGTGTCTCCACGGCCAGCCCTGCCCCGACCTTATCTTGCCTCCCGATGCCCGAGAAGTTCTCGGGTGATAGTGCTTCATGCAGGGGTTTCTTGAGTCAGTGCTCCATTCACTTGGAGTTGCTGGCCACCCGATTTCCCTCTGAGCGGGCCAAGGTGGGATTTATCATCTCCCTTCCGTCGGGCAGGGCCTTGGAGTGGGCCACCCCGCTGTGGGAGCGTGGGGATCCCCTGGTACAGAGTGCCACCCATTTTCTGGTCACTCTGAAGCAGGTGTTCCTGGGGCCTCGGGTCACGCACGACACCGCATTTCAGTTGCTGGCCCTAACCCAGGGTTCGTCTCTGGTCAGTCAGTATGCCATCCTCTTCAGAACTCTGGCCTCAGAGCTTGAGTGGCCAGATAAGGTTCTCATACCTATATTCTGGAGAGGTCTGGCTGATCATGTTAAAGATGCCCTGGCCACCAGGGAGGTGCCCACCACTTTGGAGGAGCTCATTACGGTCTCCACCCGAATTAACATTCGCTTCACTGAGCGAGGGCTGGAGCGCTCCAAGTCCCGCCAACAATATAGGTCGGCTCCTAATTTTGCTAGACCGCTGGAACCTCCCGGTCAGCCGCCTGAGCCTCTAGAGGCCATGGAGGTGTCCCGCACGGGGTCCAGGGTCCGATCAGCGCGGGTACCTTCAGTCTGTTCCCGTTGTCGGCAGACTGGGCGCCTTGCTAACCAGTGCCCACAGCGGCCGGGAAACGCTCTCGTCTAGTGGTTATCGGAGGGGGCCTACTAGACACAGCGACTTTCTCCTCCAAGCTCCTGTTTAAAGGGGCGTTAGAGTTTGATTCTTCCACTCTGGTTGTGGAGGTTTGTGTCGACTCTGGAGCGGAGGGCAATTTCATGTCGTCTGCCTTTGCCCAACAACACGCAATCCCCCTGGTCCTGCTATCTCAACCCGTCACTATCAGAGTGGTGAATGGTGCGACACTCCCGTCCCAAATCACCCACCAGACGGCTCCACTGAGACTCTCACTGTCTTCTTCCCATCAGGAGATGCTGTCTCTTCTTGTCATGCCCAAAGGTATCGACCAGATCCTCCTAGGAGTTCTTTGGTTACGAGCTCACTCTCCTCACAGAGTGGTCCTCGGGAAAAATCCTCGGTTGGAGCAAGTCCTGCGAGGGTAGGTGTCTGAGGGACTGCGTACAGGTCGCTATCTCTGAGGTTCCCGCAGATCTCTCCTCGCTTCCCAAGCCGTATCAGCAGTATGCAGACGTTTTCTCCAAAAAGGCGGCGGAGACCCTTCCGCCTCACCGCCCTTACGACTGTCCTATTGACCTCTTGCCCGGTGCTGAGTCTCCTCGGGGTCGAGTCTGCCCCCTATCTCTCCCAGAGACAGAGGCCATGTCTCAGAATATCAGGGAGAATCTGGCAAGAGGATTCATTAGGAAGTCGGTGTCTCCGGCGGGAGTGGGATTCTTCTTTGTTCAAAAGAAGAACGGAGAATTACGTCCGTGCATCGATTACAGGGGTCTTAACGCCATAACCGTTAAGAACAAGTATCCTCTACCCCTGATATCGGAACTGTTCGATAGTCTATGGGGAGCGAGAGTGTTTACTAAGCTTGATCTGCGAGGAGCCTATAACCTGATTCATATCTGTGAGGGGGATGAATGGAAGATGGCATTTAACACCAGAGATGGGCACTATGAATACCTGGTGATGCCCTTCGGGCTATGTAATGCTCCAGCCGTCTTCCAAGACTTTGTGAACGATATCTTCCGGGATATGCTTACCACCTCGGAAGTAGTCTATCTGGCGATATTCTCAATTACTCTCCAGATATTTACTCCCACCGGAGAGATGTTCGCAAGGTTTTCGATCTCCTGCGGGCAAAGTCCCTTTATGCCAAGTTGGAGAAATGTGTGTTTGAGAAGGAGTCCTTGCCTTTCCTGGGCTATATCATCTCGGCCCAGGGGTTGGCCATGGATCCTGCCAAACTACAGGCGGTGATAGATTGGCAGGAACCCCATTCTCTCAAAGCGGTGCAGCGCTTTATGGGGTTCATAAATTACTATTGCCAATTCATCCCCCATTTCTCAACTTTGGTAGCGCCCTTGGTAGCCCTCACCAAGAAGGGTGCAAACCCCAAACTGTGGTCGGAAACTGTCTCCAAGGCCTTCGCCGCTATTAAATCTCACTTCGCTAGCGCTCCCATTCTACATCGCCCCGATGTAGATAAGCCCTTCATTCTGGAGGTGGATGCCTCTTCCGTCGGTGCTGGAGCGGTCCTGTTCCAGAAGGACTCGTAAGGTCTTCTTCTCTAAGACCTTCACACCGGCGGAGAGGAATTATTCCATCGGGGACAGGGAGTTGCTAGCAATGAAGCTGGCCTTCTCAGAGTGGAGACACCTCCTGGAGGGGGCTCGCCACCCTTTCCAGGTGTTCACCGACCACAAAAATTTGTTCTATCTACAGACAGCCCAGCGGCTGAATTCTTGCCAAGCCAGATGGTCCTTGTTCTTCTCTCGATTCCATTTCACCCTGCATTTTCTCTCCGGGGAGAAGAACGTCCGGGCCGACGCTCTTTCTCGCTCCGTGGTGTCATCGGAGGAGGATCCTTGGCTGATAGTCCCATCAGAGAGCCTGAGGACCATGGCTCCGGTTGCTCTCGAGTTGGTACCTCCGGGCAAGACTTTTGCCCCCGCCCATCTGCGACCGGAGGTCCTCTCTTGGGCTCATTCGTCCAGGGTAGGGGGACATTTTGGGACCAAGCGGACCTCTGATCTCCTGGCAAGGTCGTACTGGTGGCCGCATATGGCCCGTGACATCAGGGACTATATTCAGGCGTGCGTCTCTTGCACCCAGAATCGGTCCTCACGGCAGCGGCCGGCTGGGTTACTCTATCCGCTGTCGGTAGCGGACAGGCCCTGGGAGATGGTCGGTATGGACTTTGTGGTGGGTCTGCCCAAGTCCAGTGGCAGCACCGTCATTTGGGTGGTCACCGATCATTTCTCCAAGATGGTGCATCTGGTGCCACTCTCGCGGCTACCTTCTGCACGGGGCCTGGCAGCGTTGTTTATTAAACATGTCTTCCACCTGCACGGCATGCCATATAAGATTATCAGCGACCGGGGTCCTCAGTTTGCGTCTCGGTTCTGGAGAGAGCTCTGTTCTCTGCTCAGCATCTAGCTAAATCTCTCCTCGGCCTATCATCCCGAGACGAACGGGTTGGTTGAGAGAGCCAACCAGAGCCTGGTGACATATCTGCGACATTTTGTCTCGGCCAGGCAGGATGACTGGGCATCCTTGCTGCCATGGGCAGAGTTCGCTTTGAACAACGCTGTGGCCGACTCCACCGGTCAGACCCCATTCCTCTTAAATTATGGCCAGCATCCGCGCGTCCCCGTTCCCATGCCCGTGTCATCCACCGACTCTAGGGTGGCAGACTGGGCGATGGAGGCACGTGACATTTGGGATCCAAGGAGAGAATGAGGGCCTCCGCTGACGCACACAGGCGTCCTGCTCTGACCTTTGCCCCTGGCGACTTAGTGTGGCTTTCTGCCCGAAACATCAGGCTGCGGGTTGAATCCGCTAAGTTCGCACCGCGCTATATTGGTCCTTTCAAGGTCCTCGAGCAGATCAATCCTGTGGTCTACTGCCTGGCCCTTCCACCACACTTGGCCATTTCTGACACGTTTCATATGTCCCTCCTTAAGCCGGTTCACATGTCCCGGTTTTCTGAGCCATCTGCCGGGACATGAGACCTGTCGTCTGACGAGTTTGAGGTCAATGCCATTGTGGGATGCAAGATGATGCGGGGCAAAAAGTTTTATTTGGTGGATTGGAAGGGTCATGGTCGAGAGGCTCGGACCTGGGAGCCTGTGCACAACATCCACACTCCTCTTCTCATTGCAGAATTTGAGCAGAGCGAGGCTCAGAGAGGAGGGGGCCCTAGTAGGGGGGTAATGTTAGGCATCAGGGTCCTGTCGCTGCACAGCGGGAATCTCGAGCCTTGCTTCCGGCGGTCTCCCATTCCTCTCCAGCCGCAGAGGAGGTTGCTCAGCAAACTTGTCGGTCCCGGCGCTCTGCCCAGACCAGCTCCGAGGGTTTGCTTGCTGCTGCCACCTCTGGCACAGCTATGGCAATGCATGCTGCTCAGCAGTGGGATTCTCCAGGGACTAAGTCCCCATGTCGGGCCACTGAGCATGCCCGTGGAGTGATCTCCCATTGGAGATCGAAGGTCACGTGCTCAGGTCCTGCTCGTGTTCGGATTGGCCCATCCGAGTAGCCAGGAAGGTCTCGGACGCTCGCGGCTATAAAAGGCTTGCATGGCCGCTCGGCCATGCGCTAGGATAGACTGTATTTTCAGACTATGAGGAGTGAGTGATGTATGCATGTATGAATGTCTCTGGTGAATGACTCATTAAGAAACCCCTACCCTTGGTACGCATGTGTTGTGCAGCCTGGCCTGCTAGCGCCCAGGCTTAGGCGTAGATAGGTCAGAGTTGGAGTCAGGCATTAGTCCTCACCAGTGACTCGGCACGCCTCAGTGCACGTGCGCCACACTCCTTAGCCAGCGTCTATAGCGGCGTTCGCGGCAGCGACGCCACGCGCTCAGTGGGCCTAGAGGGACTCTAACCCCGTGTCCTTGGGGTAGAGTTCTGTGGCCGTACACTGTGCGCTCTTTTGGCTGGGTTCTGTGAGCTAAACAGGCTCCACCATCTACGTTCAGCGGCCGTGCGGCTGTGTGAATTAACAGAGTTCGCTCTTGTTCACATTGGGTGACGTAACCCACATGTGACTGTTTTCACACCGCTTAATTCTTCCGCCATTATCTAGCAGCAGTATACCACCTCTGCACGGTGGACCCCGGGCTGCGAACGCACCTACTACTATTTTATAATTTGGTGCGTTCCGCCAGCCCTAACAGGGAGTCCCCGAAGCAGGCTACAGCTATCTGCCATACGAGTGGAGTTCCAAGTAACATCTAGAAGGAGGAACTTGAGTTTAATACACAACTACAAGTACTTCAGTTTAGGCGCTAGTGAGGAGACGTTCAGAGAAGGCACATGTTTGAGGAGTGCTGCAAGGGCTGGGAGTTGGCTGAGCCCCTGACCTGGAGGACACGGCACCGAAGTGGTCACCTGTATGCGCAACAGACTGTGAGTAAAGCCTTGGAACTACAAGCCCTTGTGTCCTCCACTTATTCCTGCGCCTTACACCTGGCTCTGCTACATCTACTTCTTCACACTATCTCCCCATTTACCAACCTCATCTACTCTGCCCTGGGACTACAGCTCCACCTGTGGGGAGCTTCAACATCATTGCTGCACCACACCATCTGTCCCAGAGAAGCTACCCTGCAGCGCTGGTCAAACTGACCAGAAACCACAGGTGGCGTCACGAATCATCTCAATAACTTTATCTTCATCACTCTACCCCTTTTACATTGACCGCCTGAGGCCATGGACCGGGTCACTGCCACTGTGACATCTCCCAACTCTGGGGCCGAGTCAATAGCATCCACATATTTAAAGGGATAGGCCTGTTTTATAAACTGAAGGAATATTACTACTTTATAATGGCAGGGAAGGGGGTCGGAGCTCCCTCTTTACTTGAATAGGTAAAAGGAAGAGAAGCGCTCCATAGTGTAAGCGTGATAAAAATTGGATGTATCCAGGGAGCTAGTCTGATTGCCGTATGTGGAGTCGGGAAGGAATTTTTTTCCCCAATGTGAAGCTTACTGTTGCCACATGGGTTTTTTTTTTGCCTTCCTCTGGATCAACATGTTAGGGCAAGTTAGGATAGGATATGGGTTGAACTAGATGGACTTAAAGTCTCCCTTCAACCTTAATAGCTATGTTACTATGTTACTATGTTACAATTAGGCGCTAAAGTTGTGTAATAGCAGGCACAACGCTGGCACAGAACACAGAGAGAGTAAACCACAGTTGCTGCCCACCCATGTACTGGAGGTAAGCAGCTCTCCAAAGAATATGATGGACTCGGCACGTGAAAAAAGCAGGATCCAGCTACGATAATAATAGAACAAAAAAATGCTTATTGCATTAAAAAAAACGCGTTTCGGAACCGATCTGGTTCCAAAAATGCAGGTTTTTTTTTTAATGCAAATGAATCTGGCACATCAAAAAGTCACCAAAAGTTAACCATGGAAATGTAGCCTAACACTGCGCATGCCCAGAACACATGAGGCATTCGGAGGCACTAGAGGCACCTTTAGAAAAAATGGATCCATGCTAGATGG
Organism: Dendrobates tinctorius; assembly: GCF_039654945.1. Taxonomy (NCBI): domain Eukaryota; kingdom Metazoa; phylum Chordata; class Amphibia; order Anura; family Dendrobatidae; genus Dendrobates; species Dendrobates tinctorius. The sequence continues at coordinate 18,040,260 of NW_027361707.1, forward strand.
AACAAAAACATACAAAATGGAAATCAAGGTTTAAAAACTGAAACTTTGGTTATAATTTGGAATCAGACTTTTACATATCCAATTTTTTCCAGATCAGTTGTAATCTGCGAAAATGGCGGAAAACGGATCCGTCGGCGGATTGACAGCTTGCACCGGACCGTTGTTCAGACGGATCCGGCGAAGGTTGAATTTTAAAGGAACCCGTGCCCGGAAAAAAGGAGAGAGAGAGGAGAGAGAGGGGAGAGAGAGAACTACTGGGTTAAAAATGATCCCGGAGCAAAGCTTCCGGTCATGCGCACATGAAAATAGCGGTCCGTCAAGAAGAAAAAACGTTGCGGTGTCCGTCTCATCCGCCCGGGAGCCAGAAAAATTTTGGCGGATCCACCAAAAAATGGGGGTGACGGACGACCGTCAGTCAAGATCCGCCAATAATGTAAGTCTATGGGGGAAAAAAAAAAACGGATCTGCCCCTTTTTTGGCGGATCCGTTTTTTTCAAAAATTGGCTGATTATGACTGACGGGAAAAAACTGATGTGTGAAAGAGGCCTTATATGTTCAGATAGCTCTTGCAAAGGCCAGTCACTGCATACCTTTATAAAGTCATCTGCTCCATAATAAAAAAATCCACATTTAAATCAATATACAGTTGAGGCTGCAAGGACTATGGGCATGACTGAGCACTTCTCAACCCTCTGCCTCTCCAGCCCATGTCTCCATCATTCACCTTTCACTGCCGCTTAACTGGCTGTGTGATGTCAGTGCACTAGCAAAGGAAATCTTGCGCATGCTCAGCTTGTCACTGTGCTCGCATCGGTGCACTGTTATGCACTTCTGCATAGAATGGTTGTAAAGTCAGTGCCCACCTCTTGCTTCCATGCCTATTTGATAACTGGGACCCCTCTGATGCCACACTGAATGGAAAAGTGGCTGGGCATGCACAGCGCTCTGTATTCTGTTAGTTCTGTAAATAGCCTGAGAATCTTGAATTGACAGCGGTCAAAGAGACTCGTTGTTGAGCTAGCTGTCAAAAAGATGGGATCACATGTATTAGATATTTATAGGAAATTCTGTGTAATGCACTATAGTTATGCTCTTAAGCCTTTATTAGGGCATGTTTTTCCTGTATAGTCTTAAAGGGAACCTGTCAGGATGATTTTATTACTGAAATTAGTGGTTTGGCTGCAAAGTAGAGTTGAGCGAAACGGGTCGAAAAATTTCAAAAGTCGCCGACTTTTGGCAAAGTCGGGTTTCATGAAACGAAACCCGACCCTAGGATGAGGTCGGCCACGAGGTCGGCGACTTATGCGCCAAAGTCGCGTTTCAAAAGTTTGTTTTGCGCTCTTTTTCAGCCAATCAGGATCCACGGACACTGTGGGCAACGTGATGACATAGGCAGGGGTCACCACCATCTTTCAGAAGGGCATGCAAGTGATTGGCTTGCTTTGGTGGGCGTCACGGGGTTATAAAAGGGCGTGCACGCCGACCGCCATCTTACTTCTGCCGATCTTAGCATAGGGAGAGGTTGCTGATTCTGTAGGGAGAGCGATAGGCAGGGAAGAAGAAAAAAAAACTGCTTCTGCTGCTAGCGATTTTGCCTGTACAACACACCAGTCACTGTGTGTGCAGTGCAAGGGGAGGCTATATTGTGGTGGATCAGCGGTGTTGGTTGTTAGGCTGCCTTCTAAGGCTTCCTGACAGCTGCATTGCTGTTTACCCACTGCTCTGCAAACTGCTTTTTTAAAAGCAATCCCAATTTATTTTTTTGTCCTGCTGAGGTACTGAGCGTGCATTTTTTCACACCATACAGCGTCAGTGGGCCTCACACAATCCAAAAGTGTCCAGTGTCCACTAGTGTCTGCAGAAATTCAAAATCTCCCTTATCCTGTAGTCACTTTTTTCACACCTGTGCCATCGAGCCTGTGACATAGCGCTCTGATATTCAGTGGGCCTCACACAATCCAAAAGTGTCCAGTGTCCACTAGTGTCTGCAGAAATTCAAAATCTCCCTTATCCTGTAGTCACTTTTTTCACACCTGTGCCATCGAGCCTGTGACATAGCGCTCTGATATTCAGTGGGCCTCACACAATCCAAAAGTGTCCAGTGTCCACTAGTGTCTGCAGAAATTCAAAATCTCCCTTATCCTGTAGTCACTTTTTTCACACCTGTGCCATCGAGCCTGTGACATAGCGCTCTGATATTCAGTGGGCCTCACACAATCCAAAAGTGTCCAGTGTCCACTAGTGTCTGCAGAAATTCAAAATCTCCCTTATCCTGTAGTCACTTTTTTCACACCTGTGCCATCGAGCCTGTGACATAGCGCTCTGATATTCAGTGGGCCTCACACAATCCAAAAGTGTTCAGTGTCCACTAGTGTGTGCAGAAATTCAAAATCTCCCTTATCCTGTAGTCACTTTTTTCACACCTGTGCCATCGAGCCTGTGACATAGCGCTCTGATATTCAGTGGGCCTCACACAATCCAAAAGTGTCCAGTGTCCACAAGTGTCTGCAGAAATTCAAAATCTCCCCTGTCCTATAGACACCTTGTACCTTGTTTTACATTACTATATAGTTTGTTGGATTTTGTCTACATTTCTACCAAAAATGAGGAAGGCTGGTGGAAGAGGCCGTGGAATTGGGCGGGAGTTGGCAGCTGGTAATGATGGTGTTGGTGGTGGATCTGATGGTAGTGGCAAAAGCAAAATAGGACCGAATGCAGGAGGTGTTGAGCCTGCGTCATCGTCTGGCTCCACAAGGCCTCGAAGGCTTAGTTTTCTAGGAGTTGGCAAACCGCTTTTAAAGCCAGAGCTTCAGGAAAAAGTTTTGTCTTACATTGCTGACTCAGCCTCCAGCTCTATCGCCTCCTCTTCTGAAGTTGTAAAAAATAAAAGCACTGAGTCGTCATTGGAGGCTCATGTTCATGAACCACACCTTTCCTTGTGTCCTTCACCCCAACCAAGATTGAAGGATGACGCAGGCCATACTACTGATTACTCCATGGAGCTGTTTTCACATACCATGCCTGGATTATCAAGTGAAATGGTGAATTACCCAGGCCAAGATGAATCTGACATGGAGTGCACTGATGCACAGCCGCTGATAGATGATTCTGCTGGTACATTCACTCAGAGCACTACATTGTCCTCGCAGTGTACAGAGCCAGATTCTGACCCTGATGAGACTCAGGTGCCCCTTCCCGCACACTATACCACCATACACGGTGACACAGAGGAAGGTGCACATGAGGAGGAGGTGATGGATGACCCAGTTGTTGACCCAGATTGGCATCCATTGGGGGAAGAGGGTGCTGCTTCCAATAGCTCAGATGAGGAGGAGCATCCACAGCAGACATCGACATCGCAACAGCTGTTATCTGGCAGGCCCGGAGCACTCCAAAGACAGGTTCCAAACATCAAAAGAGTTGCTGGACAGCTTGTCCAGACGGTCAAAAGATCACAGCGTGCTAGGCAGCAAAATGTCTGCCAAAGTAGGAAGAGTGCAGTGTGGCACTTTTTTGAACAAAATCCTCATGATCAGGCCAAGGTTATCTGTAAGAAGTGCGCAAAGACCTTTAGCCGAGGGAAAAATCTGAAAAATTTGAATACCAGTTGCATGCTTAGACATTTAACCAGCATGCACTTGCAAGCGTGGACACAACACCAAACCTCAAGTGCCACATGTGCAACTGATCACAAAGAAGGTAGTCAACAACGCTACATTGTTTACCCCACTGTAAGCCCACCGGTTAGCACAGCAGCAAATGTTGAGGTGTCGTTGCAAGGCCACAGCAGTCAGGGAATCCCACTGTTATATCAACAAAATACTGAATCTAGGCCATCAGAAAGAACACCAACTCCATCACCATCATCAACCCTCTCTCAGTCCGCCCTGTCCACCGCTACTTCCACCATATGCAGCTCTCAAGTCCAGCTCACCCTCCCAGACACTATGAGTAGGTCAAGAAAGTACTCAGTCTCTCATCCGCGTACACTGGGTTTGAACGCCCACATTGCCAAACTAATCTCGTTTGAGATGATGCCCTATCGGTTGGTGGAAAGCGCAGCTTTCCACGAACTCATGGCCTATGCAGTACCACGCTATGACCTACCCAGTCGCCACTTCTTCTCTCGCCAAGCCATCCCAGCCCTCCACCATCATGTAAAAGACCGCATTGTCCATGCACTCAAGCAGTCAGTGAGTGGAAAGGTGCACCTCACAACTGATGCATGGTCCTGTCGGCATGGCCAGGGCCGTTACGTGTCCATCACTGCGCACTGGGTTAATGTGGTGGATGCAGGGTCCACAGGGGACAGCGGTGGTGGGACAGTGCTGCCTAGCTCACGGTATAGGAAACAGTTGGCTGTAGGCGTTCGACCCTCCTCCTCCTCCTCCAGAAGCGAAAGCTCGTCCACAGAGCGCAGTCATACGAGCACTCCATCTGCAGCTGCCACTGTTGCACACGAGGTGTCCCCCTATTGAGCAGCTAGTGGAAAGCGTCAGCAGGCTGTGTTGCAGATGATGTGTTTGGGCGACAGACACACCGCCGAGGTGCTGGCCGAGTACTTGAAGCGACAAACTGAGTCATGGCTGGGCAGTGTACATCTTGAGGCAGGCAAGGTAGTTAGTGATAACGGCCGTAATTTTGTGGCAGCCATAGCCCTTTCAAAACTCAGCCACATACCTTGCTTGGCTCACACCTTGAACCTGGTGGTGCAGTGCTTCCTCAAAAATTATCCGGAGTTAACAGCCCTGCTCAAGAAGGTGCGAAGACTGTGCGCGCACATCCGCCGGTCGCCTGTACACTCCGTTCGTATGCAGAAGCTGCAGCGATTGCTCCACCTTCCCAACCACCGCCTCATTATCGACATTGCAACAAGGTGGAACTCCACCCTGCACATGGTGGAGCGGCTGTGCGAGCAGAGGCAGGCCATAATGCATTTGTGGGAGGCTACACGGCCAGGCACCTTGAGAGCAGACATGGAGTTGACAGGTGTGCAGTGGTCGAAGCTGAAAGACCTCTGTAAAGTCCTTCAGTGTTTTGAGGAATGCACACGGCTGGTAAACGCAGACGACGCCATCCTAAGCATGAGCATCCCACTTATGCGTCTGCTCATGCAAACTTTGACGCACCTTAAGGAGCAGGTGTCTGCAGCCAATGTTGATGAGGAGGAAGAGGAGGAGGGAATCCTTGATGACATTCAGCCATTGTCTGCTCAGGGACCTCTCCTGGACGAGGTGGAGGAAGAAGAGGAGGAGGAGGATGATGATGGGGATGATTACTTAGGGGAGGAGGATGCATCTCGTGGGGCAAGTGAAAATGTTGGCGTGGCAAGGTCTGGTACAGGGTTTGTGCGTGACTGGAGGGATGTGGATTTGCCAGAAAGTGCTCCTCCACCCAGCACTCGCAGTGCATCATTGACACCGGGTACATTGGCCCACATGTCAGATTATGCCTTGCAGATCCTAAAAAGGGACCCACGCATTGCCAAAATGATGAACGATGACGACTACTGGTTGGCCAGCATCCTGGATCCACGCTATAAAGGCAAATTACAAAACATCATGCCACAGGAGAACCTTGACCTAATATTGGCTAATAAACAAGCAACTCTGGTAAATCGGTTGCTTGAGGCATTCCCAGCACACAGCAGCGGTGATGGTTCTCACACGAGCCGTACGGGCCGGGGGCAGCTTGGCAGAGGTGTTCATGGTGCACACAGCAGAAGTGGCGTTGGAGACAGGGGTTTCATGACAATGTTGTGGACTGATTTTTCAAGTACCGCTCACACAACTGGTAATACTGCATCGATGGAAAGTGACAGGAGACAGCAGTTGTCAACTATGGTTACAAACTACTTTTCCTCCCATATCGATGTTCTCCCACACAGGTCATTCCCCTTTGACTATTGGGCCGCTAAACTGGACACCTGGCCTGAATTGGCACAATATGCCTTACAGGAGCTCGCTTGCCCAGCTGCAAGTGTGCTATCGGAAAGAGTCTTCAGTGCAGCTGGATCAATCCTGACAGAAAAAAGGACCCGTCTGTCAACCCAAAATGTGGATGATCTAACCTTCATTAAAATGAACCATGCATGGGTTTCCAAGGATTTTGTCCCACCTTCCCCTGATGACACATAGGGTGACAGAAAAATGGCTTGCTTTGGTCCACCTCTTCCTGGGACTTGACCTATTTCGCCTTTTGCATCAGCTGAATGTCCAACATCAACATATGCCACTTTCTAAAACTCCCTAACTGTGCTGCCTCCCCCCCCATGGCCGGGGTCACCACCTAGCGCATGACACCGTGCGAGTGCCGTTGCCCTGGACAGGTGGGTAGGCCGACTCTTGGGCGCGGGCACTGGCACAGGGTCCCTCATAGTGCAATCAAGTGTCTCTGATGGTGGTGGTGCACACCCGCCGTCAGACACACCGCCGTACTATGAGGGGCCCAGTGCCAGTACCGACGCCCACGAGTGGGCCCCCCTTGCTTGGGCAGGGCCCCAGCATTTGCAATCTTTACCTCTCCCTGCTCCTCCGCTGTGTAGTCTGGGCCGTCAAATCCATACTGTGCCTGACACCGTCTGAGCCTGCCTCCTGATGTATAGACATATATTTTGAATGTGTACGCTATCCATACACGTTATCCGGGGATACGGTACCCTTTCTCACCTTTGTGCAATCACGTGCAATCCATACTGGGCCTAACACCGTCTGAGCCTGCCTCCTGATGTATAGACATATATTTTGAATGTGTACGCTATCCATACATGTTATCCTGGGATACGGTACCCTTTCTCACCTTTGTGCAATCACGTGCAAGCCATACTGGGCCTAACACCGTCTGAGCCTGCCTCCTGATGTATATACATATATTTTGAATGTGTACGCTATCCATACATGTTATCCTGGGATACGGTACCCTTTCTCACCTTTGTGCAATCACGTGTAATCCATACTGGGCGTGAGAACGGCTGGCGAGCTGTTAAGCAAGCTACAGCACCTGTGGTTTGCACACGTAAGTTTTTCATTTTTTCAGGAATGACGGTTAGGCCTAATTCCGGAACTGCGGTTGACCTGCACTTACTGGGAAATCATCGTTCGCGGGTAATAATTGTAATCAGTGATCCCCATCACTAACGTTGTTCAGCGGGTTATCTGTACCTGTAAGCGACAAACGCTGGCCTTTTCAGTGTAGCGCACATGCAGCCACGGACATGTAAGGGCATGACACACCAGTTATTGGCCAATCTCATGTGCCAGAGCCTCACGTGTCCCTCTAGTAAGCTGGACTCGGACCGCGGGGCATGACGGAGTCTCGTTCGTTAACGGAATTAAGCTTGCAATGTGTGCATCTGTTCTGTAGCTGGCATGGTTGAGGTTTCCCAGGTGGAGTCGAATTTAACCGTAGGCTCCACTCCTGGTGGTGCCCTTCTGGACATTCCTTTAAGGTTCAGCTTTGCAACCATACTGCCCACGTAAAACAAACACTTTGTCTTCATGAACGCTGTTTGGAGGGTCATGACTCGTGGGAATAACGCCGCCCAATCAGTTAACCTGCTAGAGAGATCCTTCGTTGCTCCCAAGCATGACATCACACTCCCTAGGAGGAAGGTAATGCCACTGTGGCGACCGTACTCCTGGGGGCGACACAAGTGCACTGATGCCCAGCCACTGCTCGATGAATCTGCTGGTACATTGACCCAGACCACTACATTCCCCACGCACGCTACACGGCCTGAATCTGACCCTGATGAAACTCAGGTTACCCTTCCCATATACAGTTCCATCTTACACGGTGACAAAGAGGAAGCTGCAGATGAAAGTGCAGGTTTGGCCCACCCGCCATCAGACACACCACCGTACTATCAGGGGCCCTGTGCCAGTGCCGTCGCCAACGAGTGGGCCCCCCCCTGCTTCCTCAGGATCACAGCACTTGCAAGGTTGAAATACTGTGCAGTGAGATGGAAGATGGGGACGACGAGGAGTCCAGACTAGTACAGGGATTCCCTAGCGAGGAGACTTATTTGATTGTTTTCAATGTTGGGACAGCAATTTTTGGGGAGCACTATACTCTGGAGAATGATAGATGGGGCCCACCATACACTGGAACATTCCAAAGGTGGACATCAGACACTGGAGCAGCATTTACAGGGCCCATTATACACTAGAGCATTAGAAATGGGGTCCATTATGTTTGGAGCATTATTTGGGCCCATAAGACAGTGGAGCTTCATCCATGGGGACCAACATATACTGTAGCATTATGTGGAGCTCATCATATACTGTTTCAAACATTATATGGGACCAATGATTCTGTATGGAGAAATAGATGGGCCTCGTCATGAGATGTAAAAAGTGAAGTATTTTTCATTGTACTATACCGCTATTTCTCTGCCGTATCGGAGCATGATGAGTTGTGGTATGTGTTAAAGGGGCGCTCTTTCGCCCAGGGCACATGAAAACCTGGACCCAGCCCTACCCCCCCACAACTTTAGCCAAATAACCCCCATTTTTCAGTGCGTAACTTGTATTATGAAGTTAATTAAGGTTGACAAGCTTAAGTAAGAAGACTTGATGCTTTTGGCATTCAAATGGGCACTGTAGGTGTGTTTCCTGTCCTCCTCTCACTGCCGACTTTTATTCCCCATTGACTCACATTGGGTTTCGTGTTTTGGGACGACCCCGACTTTTCCCTATAATCGGCCGATCTTGCTCGACCCGACTTTTGGAAAAGTCGGGTTTCACGAAACGAAACTCGACCCTAAAAAACCGAAAGTCGCTCAACTCTACTGCAAAGGTTGTGGCACAAGAATAAAAATGATACTTGTTTTGTAGTCTAAGGGGTAAGGTTTCTCCTTGTGGAGATTGACATGCCTGCTCTGTCTTGTCAAGGTAAGGCTACTTTCACACATCCGTCGGGGAGATTCTGGCGGTGTGCGGCGAAAAGCCAGATGGCCGGAAGCGGAGGCAGCGGAAGTAGCTGTGGCGCAACTTACGGCGGACTCGGCAGTCGTCACCGCAGTACGGGGGAAGACCACTTTTCGAGAGAGAGAGAGAGAGAGAGAGAGAGTGAGAGAGATATCCGGGCATGCGCAGAGGAGGAAAACTGCAAGCGGTGGCCGGATCAGGTAAAAGCTTGATCCGGCTGCCCAACGTTACCATTGACTTTCATTGGCCCACAGAGCCGGAAGTGCCGCATGTGTGCATGTCCGTCTTTTTTCGCCGGACAAAAAAATGTTGCAGCACGCGATCTGTCCGGCCACCAGACAGCAGATTTCAGCCGGATCCGGCAAAACCCGGAACAAACGGAAGCACATGCGGCACAATCCGGCGCATGTGCTATTCAATGACAAAAAAACGCATTCGGCTGAAAAAAAAACGGATCCGTTTCTTTACACACATGCCGGATTGCGCCTGACGGCAAAATCCGGATGTGTGAAAGAGGCCTAAGGAGGCTTATTCGCCGTGCAATGCTCCTCTGGGAAAATAATATGCAAATTGCCTCTTCAGAGAAAAAGAGGACTTGAACTCTATAGCGCCACCTGTTGGTAGCAGCGATCCTACAAGTCACAATCAACCCTTTAACGAGTCTTGTAATATGACTTAGGATAAGTCCTATTTATCCTAAGTCATATTACAAGACTCGTTAAAGGGTTGATTGTGACTTGTAGGATTGCTACTACCAACAGGTGGCGCTATAGAGTTCAAGTCCTCTTTTTCTCTGAAGAGGCAATTTGCAACTTGTTTTGTAGTAATCCGATATGCCAGCGCTGAGAAATGAAGGCTTGAAACCACATGCAAATTAGGAAGTGCACTTGGAGAACACTTTCAGGCTAATTTGCATGTGGTTTCAAACTTTGATTTCTCAGCGCTAGTACATTGGATTATTACAAAACAGGTGTCATTTTATTGGTGTATTATGACCTATACAGCCATGCCACTAGTTTGATTAGTAAAAATCGTACCGACAGGTCCCTTTTAAGCAAAAATACAATTGATCTTTCTAGTGAGGGCTGCACAGGACGAGCACTATGTATATTCTCAACTGATCCTTTTGATCTTTCACCACTTAGCACAGAAGAGATTACATAATATATCAGCAGCACAAGATATCAAGACTGAAAACAGGCCCGACCACCCACACCCAGTACTGACGTAAGACATATGGGATGCAATGATATTATGTAGTGGAAAGCCTGCAGTAAATGTAATCTAACCCAATTGTCTTGCTCAGAATAACTCCTGCACTTCAGCGCAATCAAAGCCTCAAAATAGCAATATGTAGAAAATATAAGAACGGAGATATTTGGAGATGAAGTGCTGCACTGTGTGAATTACTTGCACACCAAAATGATGAAGGAATATGGTGTTAAAACAACAGAATACAGGAGAAACATTTGGTCCAATCATTTCTACAGGGCAGAAGTCCTCTAAAGGGTCACTGAAGCGAAAGGAATGGTTTTTCACAGGGAGAAAAGCAAGATTCTAAATTTAGGCAAGAAAACAAAAATTACATTTATAGAATAGGAAGACTGGACTAAGCAACAACACGTATGAAAAAAGACTTATGTATACTAATAGATCACAGACTGTACATGAGTCAACAGTGTGATGCAGCAGCAAAAAAGGCAAACACAGTTCTAGGATGTATTAAGAGAAGCATAGTGTCTAGATCACGTGAAGTAGTTATCCCCCTCTACTCCTCCTTGGTCAGGTCTCATCTGGAACACTGTGTCCAGGTCTGGGCACAGTATTCCAGATTAAAAAGGACATTGAAAAACTGGAGCAAGTTCAAAGAAGAGCTACCAGGATGGTGAGGGGACTAAAAATTATGTCCTACGGGGAACTATTAAAGGATCTGGGAATGTTTAGCCTGCAAAAAAGAAGGCTAAGAAGAGACTTAATAGCAGTCTACAAATATCTGAAGGGATGTCACAGTGTGGAGGCATCATCCTTATTATTAACAGAAAGGGAGAAGATACATGTTAGATATTAGAAAAAAACATTTTGACAGTGAGGGTGATAAATGAGTTGAAAAGGCTGCCTCGAGAGGTGGTGAGTTCTCCTTCAATGCAAGTCTTCAAAGAGAGGCTGGACAGACATCTGTCTGAGATGGCTTATTGAATTCTGCATTGAGCAGGGGGTTGGACATGATGACGCTGGAGGTCCCTTCCAACTCTAACATTCTATGATTCTATGAAATACCTACTATCACAGCTGTTGCAGACAGGTCCAGTTGTAATACAGACTGACAAGGCAAGTACTGGCATGGAGGATAGGGACAGACAGACACTAGCAGGAACTAGCGAACTGGGACCTGAGAACTAGCAAGTCTGTTTGGGAACAGATTAGCATGTTGGAGGACATGCCTTAAATACTGTCTCCCAGCCACTGGGAAGGGAGGAAGCGCATGTATGGTCCCCAAGTGCAGTGGCCGTGAATGTGCACGCCATGCGGTTTACCCCAGGCAGACGCTGACAAGGAAGGAAGAGGAGTTGCGGGACAGGGGCCGCGGCGGTGAGTGGGCTTCCCTGCCAGGGGGAGAGGGGCAGAGCACAGGGACACCAGCGCTACAAAAACCTAGGTGGATGCCTAGTTACGGTCCTACAGGCTCTCCCCAGTTGATGGCGCAGTGGAGCCATGATCCACATGCGTTACAAAGCTCTTGTGCCACATTCAATTGTGTCTGTGTTTTATTTCTGTGATTTAGGTACATAGTTTGGGTGATTTGGGTACATAATTCTTACTGTTGCTCTTATTCATTCTCGTCTGAACTATTGTAACTCTCCACTAATCAGTCTCCCTATTACTAAATTATCCCCTCTCCAATCCATCTTAATTACAGAAGCCAGGATCATATTAATTTCCATCCGCTACACCAATGCTCCTAACCTGTGCCAGTCATTTCACTGGTTGCCCATCCGATACAGAGTTCAATATAAACTTATGATTCTCACCAACAAAGCACTCTACAGTTGAGCACCAGCCTACATCTCCTCCTACATCTTCATCCCTGTCTACCACCCTACCCATGCCCTCACGCTAATGATCTAACATGCTCCATAGTCCGAACTTCCTACTCCAGTTTCAAAGGCTTCTCATGTGCTGCGCTAATTCTCTGGAATGCACAACCCAGGAAATTTTATTAATTTCTAATTCCCACATTTTTAAGTGTGGCCTAAGAATGCACTTTTTGAGACTGGCCTATCTCCTCACCTCACTTATCTAACTATTCACGTTTTGCCCTTACAATTTTATTTTCCACGTGTAGGTCCTCGTGGCATCTGTTCATACACCATCCATGCATGTAGTAGCCATCATAATCTGTACCGTACAGTTACTGGCTGGTGACCGGATCATGTAGCGTTATGTGAATATCCTGTTTATTATATTGATAGCTGCACCATACAACACAATCACTTTTTACTAGTGATGAGCGGGTATACTCGTTGCTCGGGTGGCCTCTGAGTATTTTTGCGTACTCGGAGATTTAGTTTTCGTCATCTCAGCTACATGATTTGTGGCTGCTGGACAGGCAGAATACGTTTGAGGAATGCCTGTTTATTATGGAATCTCCACATGTATTCAGGCTGGCCAGCAGCTGCAAATCATGCAGCTGACACGACAAAAAATAATTCTACGAGTTCGCCAAAATACTCGGAGGACACCCGAGCATGCTCGGGAAAACCCGAGCAACGAGTATACTCACTCATCACTACTTTTTACCATTCACCTTTAGTGTCTCCCCTATTTCCTCAGGGATTGTAAGCTTGTGAGCAGGGACCTCCCTTCTTTTGATATTTGTTGATTTGCAGGTGCTTCTCACAAAATTAGAATATCATAAAAAAGTTAATTTATTTCAGTTCTTCAATACAAAAAGTGAAACTCATATACAGTCATATGTTAAAGTTTGTGCACCCCTATTAATGTTAACCTTTTTTCTTTATAACAATTTTGGTTTTTGCAACAGCTATTTCAGTGTCCTATATCTAATAACTGATGGACTCAGTTATATTTCTGGATTCAAATGAGGTTTATTGTACTAACAGAAAATGTGCAATCTGCATTTAAACAAAATTTGACCGGTGCAAAAGTATGGGCACCTCAACATAAAAGTGACATTAATATTTCGTAGATCCTCCTTTTGCAAAAATAACAGCCTCTAGTTGCTTCCTGTAGCTATTAATGAGTTCCTGGATCCTGGATGAAGGTATTTGTGACCATTCCTGTTTACAAAACAATTCCAGTTCAGTTAAGTTTGATGGTCGCCGAGCATGGACAGCCCGCTTCAAATCATCCCACAGATGTTCAATGATATTCAGGTCTGGGGACTGGGATGGCCATTCCAGAACATTGTAATTGTTCCTCTGCATGAATGCGTGAGTAGATTTGGAGCAGTGTTTTGGATCATTGTCTTGCTGAAATATCCATCCCCTGCGTAGCTTCAACTTCGTCACTGATTCTTGCACATTATTGTCAAGAATCTGCTGATACTGAGATGAATCCATGCGACCCTCAACTTTAACAAGATTCCCGGTGCCGGCATTGGCCACACAGCCCCAAAGCATGATGGAACCTCCACCAAATTTTACTGTGGGTAGCAAGTGTTTTTCTTGGAATGCTGTGTTTTTTAGCCTCCATGCATAACGCCTTTTTGTATGACCAAACAACTCAATCTTTGTTTCATCAGTCCACAGGACCTTCTTCCAAAATGTAACTGGCTTGTCCAAATGTGCTTTTGCATACCTCAGGTGACTCTGTTTGTGGCGTGCTTGCAGAAACGGCTTCTTTCGCATCACTCTCCCATACAGCTTCTCCTTGTGCAAAGTGCGCTGTATTGTTGACCGATGCACAGTGACACCATCTGCAGCAAGATGATGCTGCAGGTCTTTGGAGGTGGTCTGTGGATTGTCCTTGACTGTTCTCACCATTCTTCTTCTCTGCCTTTCTGATATTTTTCTTGGCCTGCCACTTCTGGGCTTAACAAGAACTGTACCTGTGTTCTTCCATTTCCTTACTATGTTCCTCACAGTGGAAACTGACAGGTTAAATCTCTGAGACAACTTTTTGTGTCCTTCCCCTGAAAAGCTATTTTGAATAATCTTTGTTTTCAGATCATTTGAGAGTTGTTTTGAGGAGCCCATGATGCCACTCTTCATAGGAGAATCAAATAGGAGAACTACTTGCAAGTGGCCACCTTAAATACCTTTTCTCATGATTTGATACACCTGGCTATGAAGTTCAAAGCTCAATGAGGTTACAAAACCAATTTAGTGCTTCAGGAAGTCAGTAAAAAGTAGTTAGGAGTGTTCAAATCAAGAAAATGATAAGGGTGGCCATACTTTTGCACCGGTCAAATTTTGTTTAAATGCAGATTGCACATTTTCTGTTAGTACAATAAACCTCATTTGAATCCAGAAATATAACTGAGTCCATCAGTTATTAGATATATGAAACTGAAATAGCTGTTGCAAAAACCAAAATTGTTATAAAGAAAAAAGGTTAACATTAATAGGGGTGCCCAAACTTTAACATATGACTGTATTATATAGAGTCATTACACACAGAGTGATCTATTTCAAGTGTTTATTTCTGTTATCGTTAATGATTATGGCTTACAGCCAAAGAAAACCCAAAAGTCATTATCTCATTAAATTAGAATAATTAACAAAAAACACCTGCAAAGGCTTCCTAAGCGTTTAAAAAGGTCCCTTAGTCTGTTTCACTAGGCTCCACAATCATGGGGAAGACTGCTGACATGACAGATGTCCAGAAGACAGTCATTGACACACTCCACAAAAGAAGAAGTTGGCTGCTCACAGAGTGCTGTATCCAAGCATATTAATGTAAAGTTGAATGGAAGGAAAATGTGTGGTAGAAAAAGATGCACAAGCAACCGGGATAACCGCAGCGCTGAAAGGATTGATAAGAAAAGGCCATTCAAAAATTTGAGGTAGATTCACTAGGAGTGGACTGCTGCTGGAGTCATTTTTTCAAGAGCCACCACACACAGACGTATCATGGACATGGGCTACAAATATCGCTATCCTTGTGTCAAGCCACACATGACCAAAAGACAACGCCAGAAGCGTCTTACCTGGGCCAAGGAGAAAAAGAACTGGACTGTTGCTCAGTGGTCAAAGGTGTTGCTTTCAGATGAAAGTAAATTTTGCTTTTCATTTGGAAATCAAGGTCCCAGAGTCTGGAGGAAGAGTGGAGAGGCCACAATCCAAGCTGCTGGAGGTCTAGTGTGAAGTATCCACAATCAGTGATGGTTTGGGGAGCCATGTCATCTGCTGGTGTAGGTCCACTGTGTTTTATCAAGACCAAAGTCAGGGCAGCCATCTACCAGGAAGTTTTAGAGCTCTTCATGCTTCCATCTGCTGACAAGCTTTTTGGAGATGGAAATTTAATTCTCCAGCAGGACTTGGCACCTGTCCACACTGCCAAAAATACCAATACCTGGTTTAAAAACACCAGTATCACTGTGCTTGATTAGTCAGCAAACTCGCCTGACCTGAACCCCATAGACAATCTATGGGGTATTGTCAAGAGGAAAATGAGAGACACCAGACCCCACAATGCAGATGAGCTCAACGTAGGTTCTCCCTGCAAGACTCTACTAAGTCCACCCTAACAAAAACCACAGCCATCACCCAAATAGAGTGGTGAAGGGCTAAGTAAAAATATAGTTATGTCTCTGGCTCAATGAAATAGACTCCGTGAAGGTAGGTCTAATATCGAAAAATATGAATAAAAAAAACGTCCTTCTCACCCCAAGTCGGGGTGGTTGTTTTCCTTTCTCATTCTCGGGTCGTCTACCAGAGGCCTGGGAGTTTGAGGGTTTTGCGCAGGATCTTAGTTGTTCCCAGCATTGCTCTTTTCTGGACAGAGAGTTCAGATGTTGCTCCTGGGATCTGTTGTAGCCATTTTCCCAACTTAGGGGTCACTGCTCCAAGTGCTCCTATCACCACTGGAATCACTGTTGCCTTCACCTTCCACATCTTCTCCAGTTCTCCTTTGAGGCCCTGGTATTTCTCCAGCTTCTCATATTCCTTCTTTCTGATGTTGCTATCACTTGGCACTGCCACATCTATTATAATTACTGTCTTCTGCTCCTTGTCTACTATGACAATGTCTGGTTGGTTAGCCAACACCTGCTTATCTGCCTGGATCTTGAAGTCCCACAGGATTTTAGCCCTTTCATTCTCCACCACTTTTTCTGGGGTCTCCCACCTGGACTTAGGGGGACATAGCCCATATGCTGTGCGGATTTTCCTGTATACATCTGACTAGTGTTGAGCATTCCGATACCGCAAGTATCGGGTATCGGCCGATATTAGCGGTATCGGAATTCCGATACTTAATTCCGATACTTTTTTCATATCGGATTCCGGGATCGGAATCGGAATAGGAAGTTCCCATCATGCTATGAGCCTGCTTGCTTTGATTAAGCCGATGGGAATCCTCCGAAGTGTGGGCACATCCTGTTAGGCATGTAGGCATGTTAACTATTGGCATGGCTGTGATTGGCTGCCGAAATGATGTCATGATGCACTATAAAAGCCACCGCAGCCGCCATTTCTGGTCACTGTGCTGTGAATTCAGTTAGGGACAGGCTGCTGTAGAAGACTGTGAGGGACAGTTAGAAATAGCGATTCCACCAAACATCTAGTGCTTTACCCAGGCTACATAAACCACCACTGTAGCGTTCTTTGCCCTAGCAGCAGTGTTCACAGCTGTCTGCAAGGGCTGTGTGAGTGCAGCTCACGCTGTGGAGTGGGTCCTGCAGCCACTTCAGGCTGTAGGCCACCCAGTGTGATCACTGCTGCCTCATACATCTTTTATTTTTTGAGCTGCATTTTTTAAATAATTTCAATCTAGTGTGCTTCCATCCGTATCCATATACGTTGGTTGCAAACACTAGTAGTAGACAGCGGAGCCTTTCTGCAGCCTTTCAGTGCTAGTGTCCACTTTGCTGCACTGTTCACGGCTGTCTGAGAGGTCTCTGACTGTGTGTGAGTGCAGCTCACGCTGAGTAGTGTGTCCTGCAGCTACGTCTGGCTGTAGGACACTCAGCGTGCGTCACTGCCTCACACATATTTTTATTTGAGTGCAGCTCATTTTTTCTTCTATTAGTGTGCATCCATCCGTCTCCATCTACGGTGGTTGCAAACACTATATAGGAGTACACAGCGGAGCCTTTCTGCAGCCTGTCAGTGCCAGTGCCCACTTAGCTGCACTGTTGACGGTTGTCTGAAAGGTCTCTGACTGTGTGTGAGTGCAGCTCACGCTGAGTAGAGTGTCCTGCAGCTACGTCTGGTTGTAGGACGCTCAACGTGCGTCACTGCCTCACACATATTTGTCTTTGAGTGCAGCTCATTTTTTCTTCTCCTATTAGTGTGCATCCATCCGTATCCATCAACATTGGTTGGTTGCAAACACTATATAGGAGTAGATAGAGGAGCCTTTTTTTCTGGCTTGTGCCCTGCCGGCGCAGCCAGATTAGTATTACCCAATTTTTTGGGAGCCTCATCTTTTGCATTGTAGGTTACCTGCCTGCATTGTAATAGCTCCAAAAAGTTGGTGATACTATCAGTTTCAATTCTTTGTTCTCATACTTTGAGTTTGTTTCAAACAAAGAAACCACATAAAAAGTTCACCAAACACTACATTTTGAACTTGTGTAGGCCACATCAGCTCCTATTAAAGTCTAGTCCACACACACACACTTCATAAAATTAGTGTTTCTTGTACCTGTAACCAGCTGTTCAGGAATAAGCACACTAAGGCCCCCCTTTGTACTTTTTTGCCTATCTTAAGCAGTCTTGCAAGATGAAGAAGGCAGGGAGTAAGGCGCGGGGGCGTGGGCATGGGCGTGGAGTTTCAGCAGTGAGAGGACGTGGGGATTCTGCAGGGAGAGGACGTGGGGATTCTACAGGTAGAGGACGTGGGGATTCTGGGCCTGCTGCGGGCACCAGTGGATCAGCATCCCCCAGTTTTAGCAGGCAACAGTCCTTTATGCGCAGCTTTGTAGGACCTCAACGTACCCCACTGCTGCGGGAGGAACAAATTGAAGCCGTTGTCGGATGGATGGCAGCTAACGCATCGACTTCAATTACTTCGCATCCTCTCAGGGTCAGAGCACCGAAGAGCAACCATCTGTCTCTTCACCACCTGCCAAAGTGCCCAGGCAGTCAGAGAGACATGGACAGGAGCCATCACAGTCTCTACTTCTGTTCTCGGAATCTGTTGGCTTGGAAAGAGGGGGCCAGCCAAGCAGCATTCCTGAATGTGAAGAAGAGGGAGTATGCAGTGATGCGCAACTTCTTTGTCCCTCTGAATCTGAAGAGGCGAGTGGGCCAGTGCCTATGGTCAGCACACCTCAGTACGCATCAGATGATGACGAGACTCAGTTGCCACTTTCTGGTGCGTACGGTGCTGGCGAGACAACCCCGGAGAAGCAGCTGTTTGAAGAGGGGAGGGAAGATGATGAGGTCCTTGACCCATCATGGCGTGAGCAACAGGAAGGTGGTGGTAGCAGCTCTGAGGAAGAGATTCCCCTACCGGCCAAAACAGGAGGCAGAGGGAGGGGGAAGACTTGGTTGCCTGTACCCTCCACTTCGGCACCCGTTAGGAGCATTCCTCCTTCCAAAGGCAAACCGGGCGCTCACAAGAGTTGCAGTGCGTGGTCCTTTTTTGACACAGTTGCAGATGACATTTGCTTTGTCAAATGCAAGCTGTGTCATCAGAGAGTCAAAAGAGGGAGAAATGTCAGCAACCTCAATACCACAAATATGTGGAAACATGTGCGCACCAATCACAAGTTGGAGTTGCAGAGACACCCTGAAGACGTAGGCCAACGTACAGCACCACCTACCACCTCTTCAGTTCGTGTTGGGCCCTCTTCCTCCAGCTCACACACTGCTGGTTCGGCTTCCTCACAGGATCGCCAAGGAAGAACCTCTGCCACTGTTGTCCGGAGACCCTGTCAGATTCCACCCATAACAGCACGTTCCCATCCATCACAGCCATCGGTAGCACAGGCATGGGATAAAAGGCGCCCTTACTCGGCAAACCATCCCCGAGCACAGTCTCTGAATGCTGGCATTGCCAAACTTCTGGCAGTTGAAATGCTGTCATTCAGGCTGGTGGACACTGACACCTTCCGGGACTTAATGGCATTGGCAGTCCCCCAATACAACGTGCCCAGCCGCTTTTATTTCAGCAGGCGAGCCGTCCCTGCCCTGCAGAAACATGTTGAGGGCAAAATAAAACATGCGCTACTAAACGCCGTTAGTAGCAAGGTCCACCTGACCACCGATGCGTGGACCAGTAACCATGGACAGGGACGATACCTTTCCCTCACTGCCCACTGGGTCAATGTTGTGGAGCCGGGTACGGATCTGGAGAGTGGCGCTGTACGTGTTCTTCCAACGCCACGGATTGCAGGACTCCAGTCTGTACACATAGACTCCTCCTCCTACTCAAGTTCCTCAGAAACAGCAGAGCAGGAGCCTGTTACGACCGATATGAGCACAGCCGTGGCCAAACGTCAACAGGCTGTACTCAAATTAATTTCTTTGGGGAATCGAAGCCACACAGCGCAGGAGCTCTGGAATGCTATCAAGCTGGAGAGCGATGTGTGGTTTGGGCCAGCGAATCTCCAGCCGGGCTTGGTAGTGTGTGACAATGGCCGAAATCTGGTGGCAGCTCTTGGCCTAGGCAACCTCACACACATCCCATGTCTGGCACATGTTCTTAACTTGGTCGTGCAGAGCTTTCTGATGGACTATCCGGATCTTGATGCACTGTTACACAAGGTCCTCATAGAGTGCGCTCACTTGCGACGTTCCAACACGGCAAGATCGCGCCTCGCTGCTCTGCAGCGACGATTTGGCCTTCCGGAACATCGCATCATATGTGACCTACCCACCCGGTGGAATTCAACGTTACATATGTTGGAGCGGTTGTGTGAGCAGCAGGCAGCAGTCATGGAGTACCAGCTGCATCAGGCGCAAACAAGTCGCACTGTGCACCGTTCACACTTCAGCACCATTGAGTGGGCCTCTATGAAGGACATCTGCCTCGTTTTGCGTGCCTTCGATGAATCCACGCGGATGGCGAGTGCAGATGATGCACTAGTCAGCATGACTGTCCCCCTTATCTGCCTGCTTCAACAAACACTGCAAGCACTAAGGGATGAGGTTTCAGAAGAGGTGGAGGATGAGGAGTCCCAAATGCCATCTGCTTCTGGACAGTCTGCGCTACGTGTTTCCTCACAAAGGCCTAGGCAGGGGACACTTTGTGAGGAGGATGAGGAGGAGTCGATGGAGGAGGAAGACATCTCTCCAGAGGAGGGAGGTACACAAACCTCTACTCAGTATGTACAGCGAGGGTGGGGTGATGCAGAGCAGGTCGAGGTCACGCCTCAAACAGGGGACAGCGGTTCTTTGGCAGTTGGGAGTCTGCAGCACATGGTTGATTTCATGCTGCAGTGCCTGAGAAACGACCGCCGCATCGCCCACATTCTCGTCTCGGCTGATTATTGGGTGTACACCCTCCTAGATCCTCGCTACCGGGACAGCGTACAAAGGCTCATACCAACGTTGAACCGGGAGCGTAAAATGCGGGAGTACGAAGAGTCACTGGTGCAGTCCATAATGTTTTCCATTCCACCCGACAGCATTGTTGCTAGTGCTTTACAAAGCAGCTCTGTGCGTCGAGGCAGTGGAGGAAACTCTGCACAAAGAGGGAGCAGAGGCAGTGCCGCAGCACAAGGCAAGACCACTATGGCCCAAATGTGGCAAAGTTTTGTGTGTCCACCACAATTGTCTACACCATCAGCGACGCCTCGAGTCAGCAGGAGGCAACGCTTCCGTCAGATGGTGTCAGACTACATGTCTTGCCCTGTCGCTGTACTCCCAGATGGCTCTTCCCCCTTCAAGTTTTGGGTCTCTAAGCTGGATACATGGCCAGAGCTTAGCCAGTATGCATTGGAGGTGCTGGCTTGCCCTGCTGCCAGTGTATTATCGGAACGTGTCTTTAGTGCCGCAGGTGGTGTACTAACAGACCGTCGCACGCGACTATCTTCCGATAATGTTGACCGGCTGACTTTTCTGAAAATGAACAAGGCCTGGATCTCCAAAGACTTTGCCATTCCTCTTACAGACTAAATTAGTGGTTGGCAACTGTATCCAGGTCTGCTGGTGTGTTCATTTTTCTACCACCTGAACTATAATCCCTGTGCTTCAACACAGCCAGTTGTCGCTCAGATGTGTCGTCTGCACAGAGAAACACACTAGCTCCTGTGTTACTGGGGTTCAGTAAAGCCAGCTGATCCCCTGCTGTGTGGATGGCAGAGTCACCAGCTCCATCAACATTCAAACCACTACTGATTTTTAACCGTGCCCAACTTAGGTCTCTGGCTCCACTGTCTCTACTATTTCCCCTGACCTCCAACCCCGCCATCTACATCTCTGAAGTGGCGTCAGCACAATCTACACTTGTTCCTGTGTTCCTGTGGCTCAGTCCCATCAGTTTATCCCCTGATGTGTGTCCGGCAAGGTCTCCTGCTCTGTCCACATTCCCATAACCAGTAGTGGGAATGAGGACAGAGCTGGCGAACTTGCCGGACAAACATCAGGGGATCAACTGATGGGACTGAGCACCAGTAACACAGGAACAAGTGTAGATTGTGCTGACGCCACTTCAGAGATGTAGCTGGCGGGGTTGGAGGCCAGGGTAAATAGTAGAGACAGTGGAGCCAGAGGCCTAAGTGGAGCATGGTTAGAATCAGTAGTAGTCCACAACCTCCATAAAAACCGATGCCCATTGGCCTCTGCATGCGGCATGCGTAATCCTGGGCTCCAACAGCGTCAGTTGGTGTTCAGAAGTGTCGTCTCCACAGAGCCAAACACATTCGTTCAAGTGTTAGTGGGGTTCAGCACTGCCAGCTGTTCCCCTGCTGTGGAGATGGCAAGTCTCCTGCTGCCTTCACCTGCCAAAATCCAGTAGGCCCCAGCCTGCTCCTCGCCTAATCCTGGGCTCCAACAGCGTCAGTTGGTGTTCAGAAGTGTCGTCTCCACAGAGCCAAACACATTCGTTCAAGTGTTAGTGGGGTTCAGCACTGTCAGCTGTTCCCCTGCTGTGGAGATGGCAAGTCTCCTGCTGCCTTCACCTGCCAAAATCCAGTAGGCCCCAGCCTGCTCCTCGCCTAATCCTGGGCTCCAACAGCGTCAGTTGGTGTTCAGAAGTGTCGTCTCCACAGAGCCAAACACATTCGTTCAAGTGTTAGTGGGGTTCAGCACTGTCAGCTGTTCCCCTGCTGTGGAGATGGCAAGTCTCCTGCTGCCTTCACCTGCCAAAATCCAGTAGGCCCCAGCCTGCTCCTCGCCTAATCCTGGGCTCCAACAGCGTCAGTTGGTGTTCAGAAGTGTCGTCTCCACAGAGCCAAACACATTCGTTCAAGTGTTAGTGGGGTTCAGCACTGTCAGCTGTTCCCCTGCTGTGGAGATGGCAAGTCTCCTGCTGCATTCACCTGCCAAAATCCAGTAGGCCCCAGCCTGCTCCTCGCCTAATCCTGGGCTCCAACAGCGTCAGTTGGTGTTCAGAAGTGTCGTCTCCACAGAGCCAAACACATTCGTTCAAGTGTTAGTGGGGTTCAGCACTGTCAGCTGATCCCCTGCTGTGGAGATGGCAAGTCTCCTGCTGCATTCACCTGCCAAAATCCAGTAGGCCCCAGCCTGCTCCTCGCCTAATCCTGGGCTCCAACAGCGTCAGTTGGTGTTCAGAAGTGTCGTCTCCACAGAGCCAAACACATTCGTTCAAGTGTTAGTGGGGTTCAGCACTGTCAGCTGTTCCCCTGCTGTGGAGATGGCAAGTCTCCTGCTGCCTTCACCTGCCAAAATCCAGTAGGCCCCAGCCTGCTCCTCGCCTAATCCTGGGCTCCAACAGCGTCAGTTGGTGTTCAGAAGTGTCGTCTCCACAGAGCCAAACACATTCGTTCAAGTGTTAGTGGGGTTCAGCACTGTCAGCTGTTCCCCTGCTGTGGAGATGGCAAGTCTCCTGCTGCATTCACCTGCCAAAATCCAGTAGGCCCCAGCCTGCTCCTCGCCTAATCCTGGGCTCCAACAGCGTCAGTTGGTGTTCAGAAGTGTCGTCTCCACAGAGCCAAACACATTCGTTCAAGTGTTAGTGGGGTTCAGCACTGTCAGCTGATCCCCTGCTGTGGAGATGGCAAGACTCCTGCTGCATTCACCTGCCAAAATCCAGTAGGCCCCAGCCTGCTCCTCGCCTAATCCTGGGCTCCAACAGCGTCAGTTGGTGTTCAGAAGTGTCGTCTCCACAGAGCCAAACACATTCGTTCAAGTGTTAGTGGGGTTCAGCACTGTCAGCTGTTCCCCTGCTGTGGAGATGGCAAGTCTCCTGCTGCCTTCACCTGCCAAAATCCAGTAGGCCCCAGCCTGCTCCTCGCCTAATCCTGGGCTCCAACAGCGTCAGTTGGTGTTCAGAAGTGTCGTCTCCACAGAGCCAAACACATTCGTTCAAGTGTTAGTGGGGTTCAGCACTGTCAGCTGTTCCCCTGCTGTGGAGATGGCAAGTCTCCTGCTGCCTTCACCTGCCAAAATCCAGTAGGCCCCAGCCTGCTCCTCGCCTAATCCTGGGCTCCAACAGCGTCAGTTGGTGTTCAGAAGTGTCGTCTCCACAGAGCCAAACACATTCGTTCAAGTGTTAGTGGGGTTCAGCACTGTCAGCTGTTCCCCTGCTGTGGAGATGGCAAGTCTCCTGCTGCATTCACCTGCCAAAATCCAGTAGGCCCCAGCCTGCTCCTCGCCTAATCCTGGGCTCCAACAGCGTCAGTTGGTGTTCAGAAGTGTCGTCTCCACAGAGCCAAACACATTCGTTCAAGTGTTAGTGGGGTTCAGCACTGTCAGCTGATCCCCTGCTGTGGAGATGGCAAGTCTCCTGCTGCATTCACCTGCCAAAATCCAGTAGGCCCCAGCCTGCTCCTCGCCTAATCCTGGGCTCCAACAGCGTCAGTTGGTGTTCAGAAGTGTTGTCTCCACAGAGCCAAACACATTCGTTCAAGTGTTAGTGGGGTTCAGCACTGTCAGCTGTTCCCCTGCTGTGGAGATGGCAAGTCTCCTGCTGCCTTCACCTGCCAAAATCCAGTAGGCCCCAGCCTGCTCCTCGCCTAATCCTGGGCTCCAACAGCGTCAGTTGGTGTTCAGAAGTGTCGTCTCCACAGAGCCAAACACATTCGTTCAAGTGTTAGTGGGGTTCAGCACTGTCAGCTGTTCCCCTGCTGTGGAGATGGCAAGTCTCCTGCTGCCTTCACCTGCCAAAATCCAGTAGGCCCCAGCCTGCTCCTCGCCTAATCCTGGGCTCCAACAGCGTCAGTTGGTGTTCAGAAGTGTCGTCTCCACAGAGCCAAACACATTCGTTCAAGTGTTAGTGGGGTTCAGCACTGTCAGCTGTTCCCCTGCTGTGGAGATGGCAAGTCTCCTGCTGCATTCACCTGCCAAAATCCAGTAGGCCCCAGCCTGCTCCTCGCCTAATCCTGGGCTCCAACAGCGTCAGTTGGTGTTCAGAAGTGTCGTCTCCACAGAGCCAAACACATTCGTTCAAGTGTTAGTGGGGTTCAGCACTGCCAGCTGTTCCCCTGCTGTGGAGATGGCAGTCTCTCCTGCTGTCTCCGCATTACAAAGACAGTAGGCCTCTGCCTACACCCTCCTATTTCCTGGGCTTCAACACAGCCAGTTGTAGCTCGGAAGTGCCGTCCACACGGAAAGAGACACTTGCTCCCGTGTCTCAGTGGGGTTCAGTAACGTCAGCTGATCCCCTGCTGTGTGGATGGCAGTCTCTCCTGCTGTCACCTCATTCAAAATACAGTAGGCCTCTGCCTACACCCTCCTATTTCCTGGGCTTCAACACAGCCAGTTGTAGCTCGGAAGTGCCGTCCACACGGAAAGAGACACTTGCTCCCGTGTCTCAGTGGGGTTCAGTAACGTCAGCTGATCCCCTGCTGTGTGGATGGCAGTCTCTCCTGCTGTCACCCCATTCAAAATTCAGTAGGCCTCTGCCTACACCCTCCTATTTCCTGGGCTTCAACACAGCCAGTTGTAGTTCGGAAGTGCCGTCCACACGGAAAGAGACACTTGCTCCCGTGTCTCAGTGGGGTTCAGTAACGTCAGCTGATCCCCTGCTGTGTGGATGGCAGTCTCTCCTGCTGTCACCTCTTTCAAAATACAGTAGGCCTCTGCCTACACCCTCCTATTTCCTGGGCTTCAACACAGCCAGTTGTAGTTCGGAAGTGCCGTCCACACGGAAAGAGACACTTGCTCCCGTGTCTCAGTGGGGTTCAGTAACGTCAGCTGATCCCCTGCTGTGTGGATGGCAGTCTCTCCTGCTGTCACCTCATTCAAAATACAGTAGGCCTCTGCCTACACCCTCCTATTTCCTGGGCTTCAACACAGCCAGTTGTAGTTCGGAAGTGCCGTCCACACGGAAAGAGACACTTGCTCCCGTGTCTCAGTGGGGTTCAGTAACGTCAGCTGATCCCCTGCTGTGTGGATGGCAGTCTCTCCTGCTGTCACCTCATTCAAAATACAGTAGGCCTCTGCCTACACCCTCCTATTTCCTGGGCTTCAACACAGCCAGTTGTAGTTCGGAAGTGCCGTCCACACGGAAAGAGACACTTGCTCCCGTGTCTCAGTGGGGTTCAGTAACGTCAGCTGATCCCCTGCTGTGTGGATGGCAGTCTCTCCTGCTGTCACCTCATTCAAAATACAGTAGGCCTCTGCCTACACCCTCCTATTTCCTGGGCTTCAACACAGCCAGTTGTAGTTCGGAAGTGCCGTCCACACGGAAAGAGACACTTGCTCCCGTGTCTCAGTGGGGTTCAGTAACGTCAGCTGATCCCCTGCTGTGTGGATGGCAGTCTCTCCTGCTGTCACCTCATTCAAAATACAGTAGGCCTCTGCCTACACCCTCCTATTTCCTGGGCTTCAACACAGCCAGTTGTAGTTCGGAAGTGCCGTCCACACGGAAAGAGACACTTGCTCCCGTGTCTCAGTGGGGTTCAGTAACGTCAGCTGATCCCCTGCTGTGTGGATGGCAGTCTCTCCTGCTGTCACCTCATTCAAAATACAGTAGGCCTCTGCCTACACCCTCCTATTTCCTGGGCTTCAACACAGCCAGTTGTAGTTCGGAAGTGCCGTCCACACGGAAAGAGACACTTGCTCCCGTGTCTCAGTGGGGTTCAGTAACGTCAGCTGATCCCCTGCTGTGTGGATGGCAGTCTCTCCTGCTGTCACCTCTTTAAAAATACAGTAGGCCTCTGCCTACACCCTCCTATTTCCTGGGCTTCAACACAGCCAGTTGTAGTTCGGAAGTGCCGTCCACACGGAAAGAGACACTTGCTCCCGTGTCTCAGTGGGGTTCAGTAACGTCAGCTGATCCCCTGCTGTGTGGATGGCAGTCTCTCCTGCTGTCACCTCATTCAAAATACAGTAGGCCTCTGCCTACACCCTCCTATTTCCTGGGCTTCAACACAGCCAGTTGTAGTTCGGAAGTGCCGTCCACACGGAAAGAGACACTTGCTCCCGTGTCTCAGTGGGGTTCAGTAACGTCAGCTGATCCCCTGCTTTGTGGATGGCAGTCTCTCCTGCTGTCACCTCATTCAAAATACAGTAGGCCTCTGCCTACACCCTCCTATTTCCTGGGCTTCAACACAGCCAGTTGTAGTTCGGAAGTGCCGTCCACACGGAAAGAGACACTTGCTCCCGTGTCTCAGTGGGGTTCAGTAACTTCAGCTGATCCCCTACTTTGTGGATGGCAGTCTCTCCTGCTGTAACCTCATTCAAAATACAGTAGGCCTCTGCCTACACCCTCCTATTTCCTGGGCTTCAACACAGCCAGTTGTAGTTCGGAAGTGCCGTCCACACGGAAAGAGACACTTGCTCCCGTGTCTCAGTGGGGTTCAGTAACGTCAGCTGATCCCCTGCTGTGTAGATGGCAAAGTCTCCTGCTGCCTACACAGTCATACCACTACTGATTTTTAACCGTGCTCCAATTAGGCCTGTGGCTCCACTGTCTCTCGTATTTCCCCTGTCCTCCAACCCCGCCAGTTACAGCTCCGAAGTGGCGTCTGCACAATCCACACTTGTTCCTGTGTTACAGGTGTTCAGTCCGGTCAGTTAATCCCCTGATGTGTGTCCGGCAATGTCGCCTGCTCTGTCCACATTCCCATTATGGGAATGTGGACAGAGCAGGCGACGTTGCCGGACACACATCAGGGGATTAACTGACCGGACTGAACACCTGTAACACAGGAACAAGTGTGGATTGTGCAGACGCCACTTCGGAGCTGTAACTGGCGGGGTTGGAGGACAGGGGAAATACGAAAATCAGTGAAGCCACAGGCCTAAGTGGAGCTTGGTTCAAATTAGTAGTCTACAACCGATCTTAAAATTTCTTCAATGCAGCCTCAGCCTGCTCCGTGCTTGTCCCTGGGCTTCAACACAGCCAGTTGTTGCTCGGAAGTGCCGTCTTCACAGAGTAAAACACTAGCTCCTGTGTTTGTGGGGTTCAGTAACGTCAGCTGTTCCCCTGCTGTTTTGATGGCAATCTGTCCTGCTGCCTCCCAATTGACAGCACATCAGGTCTCAGCCTGCTAAGTGCTTGTCCTGGGCTCCAACATCGCCAGTTGCTGCTCATAACTGACTTTGGCACGGGTACTCCCTCCTGCCCAGCTTGGTTCCAGCCCTGCCTGCTGTTTCCGGGAAGTGTCAATGTCAGTTTGCCACCCCAAGTTGCCATGTCGTGTTGCGGTTGGGTTAGCCGAGGCTAGGGTGCCAGCAGTTTAGGTGCTTCCTATGTGGACTGCGGGTTCTGGTAAGAAAGGCTTGTTCCATAGTGCCAGTAGGACAAGCACCCCCTGTAGGACTGTGTGATTCGGTAACTGCGGCCAGCTTGCGGCATGCCAACTTTGCTTTTCAGGGGTAACTTCTGATACCCCTCCGTGTTCCAGCACCGTCAGCTGGTTCTCGTCAGAGCCTTTGGCCTAGGTGCCTCCATCTCGGTATCCGAGTTCCGGCAACGTCTGCTGGTCCTTGGTAGTGCTTTGTAGCACAGGTACCTCCTGCTTAGTAACCGGGTTCCAGCACCGTCAGCTGGTCCTCGGTTGTGCCATTGGCTCTTATTCCTTCTGCTGCCCCTCCGGGTGCCAGCACTGTCAGCTGGTCCTCGCTATTTCCATTTGCTCTTGCAGCTTATGCTACCCCTCCGGGTTCCTGCACCGTCAGCTGGTTCTCGGCAGAGCCTTTGGCCTAGGTGCCTCCATCTCGGTATCCGAGTTCCGGCAACGTCTGCTGGTCCTTGGTAGTGCTTTGTAGCACAGGTACCTCCTGCTTAGTAACCGGGTTCCAGCACCGTCAGCTGGTCCTTGGTTGTGCCATTGGCTCTTATTCCTTCTGCTGCCCCTCCGGGTGCCAGCACTGTCAGCTGGTCCTCGCTATTTCCATTTGCTCTTGCAGCTTATGCTACCCCTCCGGGTTCCAGCACCGTCAGCTGGTTCTCGTCAGAGCCTTTGGCCTAGGTGCCTCCATCTCGGTATCCGAGTTCCGGCAACGTCTGCTGGTCCTTGGTAGTGCTTTGTAGCACAGGTACCTCCTGCTTAGTAACCGGGTTCCAGCACCGTCAGCTGGTCCTTGGTTGTGCCATTGGCTCTTATTCCTTCTGCTGCCCCTCCGGGTGCCAGCACTGTCAGCTGGTCCTCGCTATTTCCATTTGCTCTTGCAGCTTATGCTACCCCTCCGGGTTCCAGCACCGTCAGCTGGTTCTCGTCAGAGCCTTTGGCCTAGGTGCCTCCATCTCGGTATCCGAGTTCCGGCAACGTCTGCTGGTCCTTGGTAGTGCTTTGTAGCACAGGTACCTCCTGCTTAGTAACCGGGTTCCAGCACCGTCAGCTGGTCCTTGGTTGTGCCATTGGCTCTTATTCCTTCTGCTGCCCCTCCGGGTGCCAGCACTGTCAGCTGGTCCTCGCTATTTCCATTTGCTCTTGCAGCTTATGCTACCCCTCCGGGTTCCAGCACCGTCAGCTGGTTCTCGTCAGAGCCTTTGGCCTAGGTGCCTCCATCTCGGTATCCGAGTTCCGGCAACGTCTGCTGGTCCTTGGTAGTGCTTTGTAGCACAGGTACCTCCTGCTTAGTAACCGGGTTCCAGCACCGTCAGCTGGTCCTCGGTAGTGCCATTGGCTCTTGTTCCTTCTGCTGCCCCTCCCGGTGCCAGTACCGTCAGCTGGTTCAAGAGGACAAAGAACAGGAAGACAACCACCAAGATGCAGAACAACAAGAGAGAGAAGACCAAGAAGCATAAAAAAAACAAAGCAGAAGAACATTAAGCATAAGACTAATACTCTGAGCAAATGATATTATCTTATTTATAAGCAGAAGAAGACTAAGCAGTGTATGGGGGTGAGTCCGTTCCTCCTCGTGGTGCCCCTGGAAAAGGCCTGCTGCTGCAGGCCAAACTGAACGCGGACAAATCCTGTTGTAAATCTTTTGTGACAGGCAGAACGGAAGGTGTAAACTTCTAACTTTTCCAGATAACAACTACAGGAATGCCTGACACAAACAAGAATATGATGAAGAAGAATAGGAAGAAGATGAAGAAGTTGAATATGTAGAATAATAATTGTTGAATAAGAAGAATATGAAGAATGTAAGAAAAGGAAGAAGAAGAAGAATGTAAAAAAAGGAAGTAGAAGAATTTAAAAAAGGAAGAAGAAGAAGAATGTAAAAAAAGGAATAAGAAGAAGAATGTAAAAAAAGGAAGAAGAAGAATGTAAAAAAAGGAAGTAGAAGAATGTAAAAAAAGGAGGAAGAAGAAGAAGAAGAATGTAAAAAAAGGAATAAGAAGAAGAAGAAGGTAAAAAAAAGGAAGAAGAAGAAGAAAGAAGAAGAAAGAAGAAGAAGACATACATGTCTGGCAAAATATAAATGAGGCTAACATAGTCAATATCTTTGTAACTCCTAACATCTTTAAAAAAAAAGTTTAATTCCTGCTATTCCATTTGATTGGGCTAAACCTCTATGGCTTTAATGTCTCCTCCACCTCCCACAATACATTCTACATTATTCTTAGTTGTTTTTCTTCATGTAGAATTAACCTACAAGGAAAGAAAGGTTTTTTTTTAATTCCGATATTTTGGCCCCATTGACTTGCATTGGTTCCCGGTATCGGAATCGGCGATACCGATACTTTTTTTTAAGATCGGCCGATCCATTCCGATCCGATATTTTCAAGTATCGGCTGGTATCACTCAACTCTACATCTGACATTGTGATAAAAGACAATATATACTGTATATATTATTCATCTATATATATGCTTAATGATGAAGGATATTGAAGTTTGGTGTGTGTGTATATACAGTATACTGTATATATACATATATTTGTATGTTTGTATATATACCAAACTTTAATAACTTTCAGAATGAAGTTATTTCAGATAACGTCCTGAAGTGTGTATATGTCCCAAATGTTAATCTGCAACAGATAAGTATATATGCACCTGACCATATTCAATGAATAGATTAAATCCAATAAATGCATAGATATCTGGACCATATATTGTATATTGTATATCCAATACTGATTTTCAAGTTAGGTAACTCAAATGCACTCAACAGTAGACTGCATAGAGATACATCCAAACAAATATGCTTATCAAATAACCATCCATATAAGCAGAAAGCGCCAGACACTGTTCATTTTCAGCGTATCCATAATAGGATTGATACAAGGTCACTAGAGGTATGCAGACCAAATAAAGTTCCTTTTGTCCCCTGCAGCATTCGGCTAAGTGCAGG
Organism: Dendrobates tinctorius; assembly: GCF_039654945.1. NCBI lineage: Eukaryota > Metazoa > Chordata > Amphibia > Anura > Dendrobatidae > Dendrobates > Dendrobates tinctorius. The sequence goes on from NW_027361707.1 coordinate 18,071,136, forward strand.
CACTGGGCTTTTTAGTAACACTCTTAACCTGTGGATTAACCTTATATCTGCAGTTTAATAGCATTTTGTTCTTTTGACAGGTTCCCTTTAAGGAAATTCACATGTACACAGGGCCGCCATCAGGGCATTACTACCCTTACTACTGTATGGGGCCTGGTGATCAGAAGCAAAAAAGGGGACCCGAACACGCAGGCAGCCGGCTCTGGGTGGGCCCCCCTCTCTTTACTTCTGTTCACCAGGCCTGAGGGACATTTTGTTCATGGCTGACACATGCCAGATGCATAACAACACTGTGGTGATATACAGATACACCTACAGTGTTGTTAATCAAGCAGGCTGACTGAGGGGGCAGGTGGGCAAGCAGGCTGAGGCGGTGGACAGAGGAAAGTGAGGAGACTGCATCCGATGAGAAGAGGCTTTGGGTGGCTGCGTCTGGCAGTGTGTGGCTGATGAGGGAAGGCTAGTGGGGACTGGGGCTGGGTGTCCAACAGGGCCCTGGGGAGCCTAGTGCGGACTGGGGGGGCTGCGTCCAACAGGGTCCAGTGGGAAGCTAATGGGCATTGGGGTGCTGCATCCACCAGGGCCCAGTGGAAGGCTAGTGGGCACTGGGGTCTGCGTCCAACAGGGCCCAGGGGGAGGCTAGTGGCACTAGTGGTCTGCGTCCCACAGGGTGAGGGGAAGCTAGTGTGGGGAAGCTGCTGAGTTGGAGTGAGGGGAGGCTGCTGAGCGGAATGAGGGGAGGCTGCTGAGTGGAGTGAAGGGAGGCTGCTGAGCGGAACCAGGGGAGGCTGCTGAGTGGAATGAGGGAGGCTAGTGAGGGGAGACTGCTGAGTGGAGTGAGGGAAGGCTAGTGAGGGGAAGGGTGCTGAGGGGAGTGAGGGGAGGCTAGTGAGGGGAAGGGTGCTGATGGGAGACTGTGTCCAGCAGGTGGAGGTTACTAGGGTGAGTCTGTGCCCCGCAGGGAGAATCTACTGCAGAGAGCCTGAGGAGGCGGCAGGGACAACCAGGGCTAGTCGACTTGTTTCAAAAAGATGCCAACAGGTAGGAACAAAACTAGTTGGCAAATGTAAAGAGTTGTGGAATTAATGGCGCTATAAGGCTATGTTGCACACGTGTGGAATTCCTGCGGAAATTTCCGTGGGAATTCCCGAATTCCATTCCGATAAATATGCTAGAAATCTGCATTTTAAATTCCCGCGTAATTAGCTTGAAAAATGCTAGCGTTTTCCAAGCGATCTGTAGCATCACTTGGAAAACTGATTGACAGGTTGGTCACACTCGTCAAACATAGTGTTTGACGAGTGTGACCAACTTTTTACTATTGAGGCTGCCTATGCGGCATCAGTAGTAAATAGATATAATGTTTAAAATAATAAAAAAAATAAAAAATCGTGTTTTTCTCACCTTCCGGCGTCCCACGCAGCGTTCCTGATCCTCGCGATGCTCCCGGCAAGTCCCGTTCCCAGGGATGCCTTGCGACAATGACCTTCGATAATGTCGCTGTGTCGCGAGACCGCGATGTCATCAAAGGTCAGTGTCGCAAGGCATCCCTGGGAACGGGACTTACCGGCATCATCGCTGAGGCCTGATGACGCTGCGAGGGATGCCGGAAGGTGAGAATGATGATTTTTTATTTTAATTCTATTTTTTACAGGGATATGGTACCCAGAGCCTGGAGGAGAATCTCCTCTCCTCCAGACCGTGGGTACCATCCGCAAATGATCAGCTTACTTTTTGCATGGTGGGCATAGCCAGATGCGGAAAGTAAGCGGAACAATGCATTCCTATGTGGGCGGATTTTCCCGCGATTCCGCACAAAGAATGAACATGCTGTGTATTTTCCCGCGATTCAATTCCACCACGAAAAAATACGCAGCATTAGCACAGCATGTACGGAATGCCACAGGATTGCATGGGATGCTTTTTTTTGCGTTTTCCCGCCAAAATCGCACTTTTAAAAACGCTGCAAAAACGCAAAAAAAAGCTACGTGTGAACACAGCCTCAAAGTGAGTAAAACAAGTATATGGGGTGATCGCTCTTTACTCTTGACTATTTGTTTTTTTTATATAATCACTTTGAATTACGTTTTGAGGTGTATTTATGTTCTAGAATTTATAGGTTTTTACCAAAAATACTAATAAAGATATTTGTTAGTGGTGTATAACTGGTGATTATAGATGTAATAATATACACTTTCCATTTCTTTGGTGGGCAGACAGGCGGCGGCGATGGGCAGGCTGAGACAACTATGAGATTCTTCTTGACTGGGTGATGGGCGCGGTGGCAACACCAGCTGTGTGAGTAACTAACAAGTTCATGTATTTGTTTGTCCACCATTTCAGTATGTGATTATATGATACAATCATTCCGCCCCCTCCTCAAAAAGAATGTATAACCTACTGGATGATCCTGACCTGCTGCAAACTAAATGCCCAATTACAACATCAGGCAGCAGTGCTCAGGACCATCCAGTAGCTTATAAGTTTTGGTTTGGGGTTGGAGGGGGGGGGGTATATATGATTGGGAAACAGCTTTATTATTATGGCAGTGTCATTATTGAAAGGGGGAAATCGGTTTCCACTCGCACAACAGTGCACGGATTGAACGTCGATCTCTTGACCAGCATCCTCATACATGCTGTGAGGCTGCTGAGTTCAGGTCAGGAGAACCGCGGCTGGTCCATGCACCGTGATCCAAGCGCAGACCGATATTCACCAACGGTTCCTCTAGTCTGATTGTGGCCGGCAGGCTCGGTCTGGCCTGGCAGGGTACCGGGGATTCCCCCGGTGGGCCCTTGGCTGTGGGTCTGAGAGAGAAAGGGGAAGAAAAAAAAAAGTCTGCGATTTTAAGGGGCACGGGCCCTTTAAAAGCGCCGGCCGCCGTTATGGGCAGGGACGCACGCTCGCAGCGTTCATTAGCTGAACCGCTGTGGCGCACGTCCCAATCGATACTGGCAAGTGTGCGCCCGGCGTATGACGTCAGTGTCATGCGCCAGGGGCACACATTCACCAGCCTCTGCTATGTCGGCGACCATTTTAGTATGAGTGCGCCGACATGCAGAGGAGGAGGAGGACGCCGCCACTGGGAGCGCAGGCAGGTAAGAGCAATGTTTTTTTTTTCTTCTTTCTCTCTCTCTCATACGGGAGGAAGGGGCCAGGATGGATATATACAGGGGGAAGAGGCCAGGATGGATATATATACGGGGGGAAGGGGCCAGGATGGATATATATACAGGGGGAAGGGGCCAGGATGGATATATATACAGGGGAAGGGGCCAGGATGGATATATACAGGGGGAAGAGGCCAGGATGGATATAAATACAGGGGAAGGGGCCAGGATGGATATATATACAGGGGAAGGGGCCAGGATGGATATATATATATACAGGGGGAAGAGGCCAGGATGGATATATATACAGGGGAAGGGGCCAGGATGGATATATACAGGGGGAAGAGGCCAGGATGGATATATATACGGGGGGAAGGGGCCAGGATGGATATATATACAGGGGAAGGGGCCAGGATGGATATATATATACAGGGGGAAGAGGCCAGGATGGATATATATACAGGGGAAGGGGCCAGGATGGATATATACAGGGGGAAGAGGCCAGGATGGATATATATACGGGGGGAAGGGGCCAGGATGGATATATATACAGGGGGAAGGGGCCAGGATGGATATATATACAGGGGAAGGGGCCAGGATGGATATAAATACAGGGGAAGGGGCCAGGATGGATATATATATACAGGGGGAAGAGGCCAGGATGGATATATATACAGGGGAAGGGGCCAGGATGGATATATACAGGGGGAAGAGGCCAGGATGGATATATATACGGGGGGAAGGGGCCAGGATGGATATATATACAGGGGAAGGGGCCAGGATGGATATATATACAGGGGAAGGGGCCAGGATGGATATATATATACAGGGGGAAGAGGCCAGGATGGATATATATACAGGGGAAGGGGCCAGGATGGATATATACAGGGGGAAGAGGCCAGGATGGATATATATACAGGGGAAGGGGCCAGGATGGATATATATACAGGGGAAGGGGCCAGGATGGATATATATATACAGGGGGAAGAGGCCAGGATGGATATATATACAGGGGAAGGGGCCAGGATGGATATATACAGGGGGAAGAGGCCAGGATGGATATATATACGGGGGGAAGGGGCCAGGATGGATATATATACAGGGGGAAGGGGCCAGGATGGATATATATACAGGGGAAGGGGCCAGGATGGATATATACAGGGGGAAGAGGCCAGGATGGATATAAATACAGGGGAAGGGGCCAGGATGGATATATATACAGGGGAAGGGGCCAGGATGGATATATATATACAGGGGGAAGAGGCCAGGATGGATATATATACAGGGGAAGGGGCCAGGATGGATATATATACAGGGGAAAGAGGCCAGGATGGATATAAATACAGGGGAATGGGCCAGGATGGATATATATACAGGGGGAAGGGGCCAGGATGGATATATATACAGGGGAAGGGGCCAGGATGGATATATACAGGGGGAAGAGGCCAGGATGGATATAAATACAGGGGAAGGGGCCAGGATGGATATATATACAGGGGAAGGGGCCAGGATGGATATATATATACAGGGGGAAGAGGCCAGGATGGATATATATACAGGGGAAGGGGCCAGGATGGATATATACAGGGGGAAGAGGCCAGGATGGATATATATACGGGGGGAAGGGGCCAGGATGGATATATATACAGGGGGAAGGGGCCAGGATGGATATATATACAGGGGAAGGGGCCAGGATGGATATATACAGGGGGAAGAGGCCAGGATGGATATAAATACAGGGGAAGGGGCCAGGATGGATATATATACAGGGGAAGGGGCCAGGATGGATATATATATACAGGGGGAAGAGGCCAGGATGGATATATATACAGGGGAAGGGGCCAGGATGGATATATATACAGGGGGAAGAGGCCAGGATGGATATATATACAGGGGAAGGGGCCAGGATGGATATATATACAGGGGAAAGAGGCCAGGATGGATATAAATACAGGGGAAGGGGCCAGGATGGATATAAATACAGGGGAAGGGGCCAGGATGGATATACGGTATATATGGGGGAAGGGGCGAGAATGGATATAGATATACGGGGGAAGGGGCCAGGATGGATATATATACGGGGGAAGGGGCCAGGATGGATATATATACGGGGGAAGGGGCCAGGATGGATATATATACAGGGGGGGCCAGGATGGATATATATATAGGGGGAAGGGGCCAGGATGGATATATATATGGGGGGAAGGGGCCAGGATGGATATTTATATGGGGGGAAGGGCCTAGGATGGATATATACGGGGGGAAGGGGCCCAGGATGGATATATAGGGGAGAAGGGGGCCAGGATGGATACACATACGGGGGTGGCAAGGATGGATACCCATAAGGGGGTGGCCAGGATGGATACACATACGGGGTGGCCAGGATGGATACACATACGGGAGTGGCCAGGATGGATACACATGGGGTCCAGGGGCAAGACAAGGGGCCAGGATGGATACACATACAGGGGGCAGGATGGATTTATGGGGGGCAGGACAAGGGACCAGGATGCATTTATATGGGGAGCCAGGATGGATATATGGGGGGGTAGGATGGATATATGGATGGGGGGCAGGATGGATATATATGAGGGGGCCAGAATGCATAAATGGGGGGCCAGGATGGATATATGGGGGAGGGGGGCAGCACAAGGGACCAGGATGGATAAATGGGGTGCCAGGATGCATATATATATATGTTACAACCAGGATGCATATATATGGGGGGCCTAGATGGATTTATGGGGGAGGGGGCAGGACAAGGGACCAGGGTGCATATATATATGGGGGGCAGGATGGATATATATGGGGGGCAAGGTTGCATATATTTGGGCCCAGGATGGTTATATTGGGGGGGCAGTACAAGAGACCAGGAAGCATATATATGGGGGGCAGGATGGATATATAGGGAGGGGCCAGGATGGATATATATGTGGGGCCAGGATGGATATATGGGGGGGCCAGTACAAGAGACCAGGAAGCATATATGTGGGGGGAGCAGGATGCATATATATGGGGGGGGAACAGGACAAGGGACCGGGAATGATATATGGGGGTCCAGGAGAGACATATGGTGAGGCAGGACATGGGACATATGTGGGCCAGTATGTATAGCTGGGAAAGCGGGATGGATATCTGGGGGCCAGGCAGGACAAGGGACATAGGGGGCCAGGCTGGGGCACATTATAAAATAAAGGGGGCCTGGCTGGGGCATATCATAAAATAAAGGGGGCCAGAATGAGGGACTTAACTACTGTTCGAGGGCCAGAATGAGGAACATGATATATTAGTTTATGGTGACAAGTGGGGAACATAATTTCTTTAGGGTCCATTTAGGGATATTATTACTACTGTAATATAATTTACTTTTTAGGAAACGGTTTTCCATATAGGGAACAAAAGGGAGGTCCTGTTACTGTGCAGGGCGGCACTATGTCGCTTTTCTTCTTCATCTGACATAGTGTAGAAGTCAGGGAAAAAGTGGGGAACGTGCTCTGGAAGTGATCAGCTATTGATGACTGTTTTATTTTTTGCAGAGACGAGTCCTGGCAGGAAGAAGTGATGGCGGTCTGTGCTGGTTGAAGAAGAAAAGCGAAGATGAAGGACTTTAACTACAGACGTCACTAGTGAGTCCAGTGCATTACATGTACATGCACACTATACACTGTGTACAGAGCTCCTGTGTATAATGTCACTGGTAATCACTGTACAGAGTATTACCTGTACACTGACACTATATACAGAGCTCCTGTGTGTAATGTCACTAGTGATACCTGTATTATCTTGTACACTGACACCATATACAGAGCTCTTGTGTATAGTCACCTGTGATCACTGTATTACCTGTACACTGACACTATATTCAGAGATCCGGTGTATGTCACTGGTGATCACTGTTTTACCTGTGCATTTACACTATATACAGAGCTCCTGTGTATAATGTCACTGGTGGTATTAACAGTGTTGTTAGTATTGTGGTTTGTATTCATAATCAGTATTGTAGTATTCGGTCAGTATGTGGTGGCAATTTGTGGTCAGGTCATAGTGTGTCAGTATTTCTCCTTGTATGTGGTATTATTTGGTCCCTATATGCTGGTAATGTCATATTAATCGGTCACTATGTGATGGTAATATGTGGTCTGGTGATGGTGTGGCAGTATTTTTCCTTGTAAGTAGTATTATTTGGTCACTATGTGGTCTGGTCATGGTGTGGCAGTATTTGTCCCTTGTGTGTAGTAGTGTTCGGTCACTATGTGGTCTGTTCATGGTGTGGCAGTATTTGTCCCTTGTTTGTAGTATTATTCGGTCACTATGTGGTCTGGTCATGGTGTGGTGGTATTTATCCCCTGTATGTGGTGGTATTGGTCTTGGTATAGGGCATTGGGTTGTGTATGGCAGTGTTCTCGCTGATATTAATTAGGAGAAGAGTCTTTATTTACATTAGAGATTAAATACTTTGTACACAGCTGCAGAGATGCACTTACAGGGGGTTTCCTATGGAAAAAAGTAATCACTTCTCCACAGGATAAGTGATAATGTATTGATTGGTGGGCGTCTGACTGCTCGGACCCATTCAGCAAAATGTGGAACTTTTTATCCACATTAGACTGGAGTGGCATGTCTGACTTGACCACTGATCCATTCATTCCCTCCGTGGCTGCACTTGTTTTTTTTCTAGAAGCCCTAAAGAGAATGAATGAAGCTGCGGTCAGACATCCCACCTGCCGTTCCATTTTAAAAAGGGGATAAGTGTCCTATTAACGATAAAACTTTGCCATTCTTCCAGTCGGTGCAGTTTCTAATGGTCGGACCTAAGCGATCACCTATTCTGTGGAGCCCATGGATCGGTGATAACTTGTTTCAACTAAAGAACCCCATTAATGTAAACTACCATAATTATACATCCCAGTTATGGGGGCGCACAGTGGATGTGCAGAAGTGTCCTGTGATTTACAGCCGATGCTTCTCTATAATGGGGATAACGACTGAAAGATATTTGCATATAGCTGTAGTGTGGGGCCCTAGAGTCCATTATCCTGGTGGGCCCCAGACACCCCAGTCCGACCCTGGTGGCCGGGAGTCCGCATTTCACACCCTTGCAGCCACATGACTGCTGTTCCCAGCCCTGAGACTGGTGACTCTTCACAGCGCACAGTGTGTATGCTATGAGGATTTACAGGTCTGCAGACTGCAGTCATATAGGGGACATACCCCTTTATGGCTCATCCATCAGTTATTTACTCCCTGTGATCCCGGAGCTCCATGCTGGTCGCTGCAGGATCACATAGAGTAGAGTAGAATAGGGCTCTCCCAAAAGAGTCTACCTTGTTGTGGTGGCTGATTATAAAATATTTTGGTCAAAACAAAAGCTGATGACTGTGTATGTGATATGGGGTTAATGTGTGATTGGTGAGGACGTGGTGCAGAAGTGGCATGGCAGAACTGGGGTGGAACCAGAACTGGGGGTGAAGCCTGGTTGGAGTCTCAAAGGGGTTCCAAATTTTTGACAGTATGGGGCCCCAAAATTCCTAGTGGCAGCTCTGCATGTACATTAGCAGAAACAGACTGACTCAGACACTATATTTTGCATTAAAGCATCTAATGAGCATGTGCAAAGGTCATTGAGAAAGGAAGGGGGAAGAGGTGAGCTGGGACATAACCAATTGTGATTGGAGGAATCATGTGTTATCAGTTGTGTATTGTGCTGTTACTTGTCATTATAATTCTGACTCTGCTGATAAGGAGCCTGCTGAAAACTCTTCCTGAAAGGTCAGGAAGTATGAGACTAGAAAATTGCAGGATTTCTCTTTTTTTTAATAGATTGTGTTATGAAAAGAAAAATAATGCCTACATTTAAAACAAAAACATGTAAGAGAAAACATGATTTAAAAAATAGGTCATTTTCTTTAATAATAATGGTCTGTATGCCCCAGAGGTGTAAGTCATTTTAGACACTACATGCAGGGTCGGACTTGCCCACCGCAGAATTGGAGGATTCTCCAGTGGCACCCAGGCACTGACTCCTACTGGTATACCGGCCAGCAGCTCCCTAGGGCCCCCACTGCTCCAGGGGCCCCCAGCCAGTGGCATATCGCTAATATCGGCACACCCAGCTGCTATGGGGCCCCTGAGTCAGGGGAGCCCTCCCGGTGCCAGCGGAGCAGTAGCTGGAGACAGGAGCCTGTCCCTGCTGCTAAAGAGAAATGACTATTCACGCTTCCCCACACCCCTATGGGCGTGGAGAGGAGTGTATACCAATTCAATTTAATAGCAGGCAGTGTTAGCTGCAGTATGAGGCTAACACTGCCCGCATGTAAAGCCGGTGTGGCTGCATGGGTGCCAAGGAGGTGGGCACCTGCTGGGCGGCTAACCCTGATTGCAATTGGCAGGGAGCGATCCCTGCAGCTTGGTAGCAGAGCGGAGCTGCAGGGATCTGATGCCGTCCTGCTTCCTGCTCGACACAGCGCAGCTTGATGACGTCATCATTCAGCGCGGCTGTTTCAGAGAGAAAGCTACCGGGTTGTGCTGCGGCTGCGGGGAACCTGAGTGAGTGGTGCTGTGTGTGTCTGTCTGTGTGCATGCATGTGGTGCAGTGATTTGTGTGTGTGTGAGAGAGAGTGGTGTGGTGCGGTGCTGTGTGTGTTTGGTGCTGGGTGTGTGAGAGTGGTGCTGTGTGTGTATTGGAGATTGGCAATGATGTGGGTGATGAAGAGAGCAGTGATGGGGTGGTGGGGGAGAAGGCATTGCTGGTGGTGGTGGAAAGGACGATGGGGTGATAGGGGAGGAAACAATGATGGAGGTGGTGTAATGGGCAATGATGAGGTGGGGGGAGAAGGCAGTGATGGCTGTGATGGAAAGGACAATGATGTGGTAGGGGGCAATGATGGAGGTGTTGGAATGGGCAATGATGGGGGTGGTGAAGGAGAAAGCAATGGTGGTTGTGGTGGAAAGGACAATGATGGTAGTGGTGGAAAGGACAATGGTGGTGGGGGAGGAGGCAATGATGGAGTTGGTGATGAGGACAATGATGTGGTGGAGGGGGAGAACAATGATGGAGATGGAGGGTGGCTGCATTATACACTATGAGGGGGGCTGCATTATACTTTATGAGGGGGCTACATTATATTCTGTGGGGGGCTCCATTTTATTCTGTGTGGGGCTGCATCATTCTCTCAGGGGGCTATATCATACTATATGAGGGGGGCTGCATTATTCCCTTTGAGGGGGTTACAGTATATTTTATGGGGGGGCTGCCTTATCAGGGGGTTGCATTATACTCTGAGGGGGCTACATTATATTCTGTGGAGGGGCTGCATTATACCATATGAGGGTGCTACATTATATTCTATGGGGGGGGCTGCATTATACCTTATGAGGGGTTGCATTATATTTTGTGGTGGGCTGCATTATACCCTAAAAGGGCTGCATTATATTCTATGAAGGGACTTCATTATATTCTGTGAGGGGCTGCATTTTATTCCATGAGGGAGGCTACATTATATTCTGTGAGGGGAGCTACTTTATATTCCATGAGGGGGCTACATTATATTCAATAGGGGGGGGGCACTTTATATTCTCTGAGGGGGCTACCCCAACCCCTTGCTACATAATTAAGACATTGTACTACCTTATATTATACCCTGATATTAGCGCGTTTTACCACCCAATTGGTGGTTTTGTATTTATTTCTATGTAGCTACATAGTGGGCCTATAAGAATTTTCTCTGGTGGGCCCAAGGTGCTCCAGTCCGATGCTGATTACATGACCATATTTCCACCTACATGTACAATTTATTCTTAGATGTAAAAAAAGAATTGCATAATTTGCTATTCTTATCAATGACTCATAAGATAAATGTCAATTTCTGATGTTTTTATAGATTTTTAGTATGTAAGAGAATAGAAACTGGATACAACACATTTTCTTCTCCTGAAGAGCTGTCACCTGAGGTTCTCATGACCAGCTGTATATCTGTCATGAATATCCAACTCGCACATTATGCAGGTAAACAGTGGACAAAATGTTCTTGTGAACAGTTAAGTAAGTTGAAGATGAAATTATCTCTAAAAGGCCTAAAGCTAAAGATGACACATTTTCTATGTATTTTAAGCAAAAAAAAATAAATATATATTTATATATACACACATTACAAAAAGAGAAATGGGCCGATGCAAAAGTTTGGGCACCTTTGGAGATTTGTGTGCTCAAACAACTTTGACCAAGGTTTCAGACCTTAATTAGCCTGTTAGGGTTATGGCTTGTTCACTATCATCGCTAGGAAAGGCCAGGTGATGCAAATTTCCCAACAAGCCTTCTCTAACATTGTCCCAAAAAACAGCAGCCTTGAGTTCTTCTAAGCAGCTGTCAGCACTCTGAAAATTAAAATGGTGAAGGCCCACAAAGCAGGAGAAGGCTATAAGAAGATAGCAAAGTGTTTTCCAGTTGATCTTCCTCAATTTGAAATGTAAGTAAGAAATGGCAGTTAACAGGAACAGTGGAGGTCAAGATAAGGTCTGGAAGACCAAGGAAAATTTCATTCAAAGCTGCTCATAGGATTGCTAGAAAGGCAAATCAGAACCACCGCTTGACTGCAAAAAAACCCATCAGAAAGATTTAGCAGACTCTGGAGTTGTGGTACATTGTTCTACTGTTCAGAGACACCTGCACAAATATGGCCTTCATGGAAGAGTCATCAAAAGAAAATCTCTCCTGCATCTTCATCATAATATTCAGTGTCAGAAGTATGTAAAAGAACATCTAAGCAAGCCTGATGCATTTTTAAACAAGTCCTGTGGACCAATGAGATTAAAATAGAACTCTCTGGCCAAAACAACCAAAGGTATGTGTGGAAGAAAAAAGGCACAGAATTTCAAGAAAAGAACATCTCACCAACCATTAAGCATGGGGGTAGATCAATCATGCTTTGGGGTTGTGTTGCAGCCAATGGCACGGGGAACATATCACAGGTAGAGGGAAGAAGGGATTCAATGAAATTTCAATAAATTCTTGATGTAAACATAACATCATCTGTAAAAAAGCTGAGTTTGAAAAGAGGAAGGCACAAGCTGAAGGATTTAGAGTGGCCCTCACAGTTCCATGATCTGAACATCATTGAAAATCTGTGGATAGACCTCAAGACAGCAGTACATGCAAGACGCTCCGGGAATCTCACAGAACTGGAAGAATTTTCCAAGGAAGAATGGATGAAAATCCCTCAAACAAGAACTAAAAGTCTCTTGGCTGGCTACAAAAAGCGTTTGCAAGCTGTGATACTCTCAAAAGGAGGTGCTACTAGGTACTAACCATGCAGGGTGCCCAACTTTAGCATTGGCCCATTTTCCTTTTTGTAATTTTTAAAATGTAAAACATGAAAATATATGTATTTATATATATATATATATATATATATATATATATACACAGTGGGGAAAAAAGTATTTAGTCAGTCAGCAATAGTGCAAGTTCCACCACTTAAAAAGATGAGAGGCGTCTGTAATTTACATCATAGGTAGACCTCAACTATGGGAGACAAACTGAGAAAAAAAAATCCAGAACATCACATTGTCTGTTTTTTTTTCATTTTATTTGCATATTATGGTGGAAAATAAGTATTTGGTCAGAAACAAGCAATCAAGATTTCTGGCTCTCACAGACCTGTAACTTCTTCTTTAAGAGTCTCCTCTTTCCTCCACTCATTACCTGTAGTAATGGCACCTGTTTAAACTTGTTATCAGTATAAAAAGACACCTGTGCACACCCTCAAACAGTCTGACTCCAAACTCCACTATGGTGAAGACCAAAGAGCTGTCAAAGGACACCAGAAACAAAATTGTAGCCCTGCACCAGGCTGGGAAGACTGAATCTGCAATAGCCAACCAGCTTGGAGTGAAGAAATCAACTGTGGGAGCAATAATTAGAAAATGGAAGACATACAAGACCACTGATAATCTCCCTCGATCTGGTGCTCCACGCAAAATCCCACCCCGTGGGGTCAGAATGATCACAAGAACGGTGAGCAAAAATCCCAGAACCACGCGGGGGGACCTAGTGAATGAACTGCAGAGAGCTGGGACCAATGTAACAAGGCCTACCATAAGTAACACACTACGCCACCATGGACTCAGATCCTGCAGTGCCAGACGTGTCCCACTGCTTAAGCCTGTACATGTCCGGGCCCGTCTGAAGTTTGCTAGAGAGCATTTGGATGATCCAGAGGAGTTTTGGGAGAATGTCCTATGGTCTGATGAAACCAAACTGGAACTGTTTGGTAGAAACACAACTTGTCGTGTTTGGAGGAAAAAGAATACTGAGTTGCATCCATCAAACACCATACCTACTGTAAAGCATGGTGGTGGAAACATCATGCTTTGGGGCTGTTTCTCTGCAAAGGGGCCAGGACGACTGATCCGGGTACATGAAAGAATGAATGGGGCCATGTATCGTGAGATTTTGAGTGCAAACCTCCTTCCATCAGCAAGGGCATTGAAGATGAAACGTGGCTGGGTCTTTCAACATGACAATGATCCAAAGCACACCGCCAGGGCAACGAAGGAGTGGCTTCGTAAGAAGCATTTCAAGGTCCTGGAGTGGCCTAGCCAGTCTCCAGATCTCAACCCTATAGAAAAGCTTTGGAGGGAGTTGAAAGTCCGTGTTGCCAAGCGAAAAGCCAAAAACATCACTGCTCTAGAGGAGATCTGCATGGAGGAATGGGCCAACATACCAACAACAGTGTGTGGCAACCTTGTGAAGACTTACAGAAAACGTTTGACCTCTGTCATTGCCAACAAAGGATATATCACAAAGTATTGAGATGAAATTTTGTTTCTGACCAAATACTTATTTTCCACCATAATATGCAAATAAAATGAAAAAAAAACAGACAATGTGATTTTCTGGATTTTTTTTTCTCAGTTTGTCTCCCATAGTTGATGTCTACCTATGATGTAAATTTCAGACGCCTCTCATCTTTTTAAGTGGTGGAACTTGCACTATTGCTGACTGACTAAATACTTTTTTTCCCCACTGTATATATATATATATATATATATATATATATATTTTTTTTTTTTTTTCCTAAAATACAAAAGAAATGCGTCATCTTTAACTTTAGGTCTTTTAGAGATCATTTCATCTTCAACTTGCTTAACTGTTCACAATAACAGTAATTTTGACTAGGGGTGTCCAAACTTTTACATGCCACTGTGCTGGGTATTAAAAGAGAAATGGAATATAGGGTCAAATGCTATGTGAACATAGCCTTATAGGGGTTGTCCACGCTTGTGGCTCAAGTCTGCAGTCACTTTATGTGACTGCAGACTTTGGAATCAGGGCGTGCACAGTGCACGCTGTCAGGATTCTCTGGTGCTGGCGCTGGGAGTGGGCATTCATGTGACCGCAAGTATGCAATTTGCATAATTCCATCCACATTTCGACTAGACGTGTCCGGACTCCCTCAGCTCACTTGTATTGAGTGAAGCTGCACACTCTAGTTGGCGTGTGACTGCATGTGATTTGCTTCCGGCACCGTCAAAATCCATGACAGCACGCAGTGTTCACGCTGTGAGGATTTACAAGTCTGCAATGACATAGAGTGACTGCAGACTTGAACCCCAAGCCTGGACAACCCCTTTAAAGGCGTTTACCGCTATATTGAATGTGTGAACATGGGTGTGAATTACAATGGTAAGCATGCTTTCTTTTTTTCTTTCAGGAAGATAACTTCTCACTGATCACCCGTTTTAAGATAAATGGTGTTTACTTTTAGCTGGCCATAGACATAATGAGCTTACCATTAAATGGATGAATTATCCAGTTTTTCATATGTTAGAGGGAGACCCTTAAAAGTGTTCTTTGGTGGAGGGTCTGGCCTACATGCCAAGACCAGTGCCCGGACAGAGTATTTTGGTGCCCTAGGAAGATGAAGCCACTGACGCCCCTCCCACCCCAAAGGAATGACTAAAGCACCCGTCTCACATAGCGAGATCGCTAGCGAGATCGCTGAAGCGTCACTGATTTTGTGACGCAACAGCAACCTCGCCAGCGTTCTCACTACATGTGACACGCAGCGGCGACCGGCCCCCCGCTGAATATCGCTGATCGTGCTCGAATGTCCTGGGCCACTTTTTCGTCGTCGGCGTCCCGCTGGCCAGCGCGCATAGCTGTGTTTGACCCGAGGAGCGACCTCGTTAGCGATGCAGAACTCAGGGACGCAGGCTGGAATCATTCAGAAAAGCTGCTGTGTGACAAGGTACCAACAACCGCCGAGGATCACTGGATGGTTTCTGCGTCGCTGAAGAGATCTGCCTGTTTGGCAGCTTACTAGCGACCATTTAACGACGCACCAGCGATCCTTGCCAGGTCGTATTGTTGTCGGGATCGCTGGTGCATCGCTAAGTGAAACGGGACCCTAAGAGACAAAGGGATTAGGGCCACTAATGCACATCCCCCCTTCCCAGCAATGAGTTTGGTAACAAACGCTGATGACTACTTCCACTAGAATTGTTACCTTATTCACAAAAGTAAAATAAGTGGTGTACTTTAGGGATGTGACTTAACAAGGAGTGCAATTTCAAAGTTAGATACAAAATCAATCATTTTTTGAGGACCATTTACACAATACAAAAGAAAAAATAGTGATATGCATCCCTGACGCCCAATATTTTAAATGTAGAACCCAAGGATAGTTATGGAAACTAAGAAAGCTTAATCATAATAGGGCTTATACCCTAATGGAAAATAAACAGGCCACAAATATAAATAAAGGGATACGTCTGATGGTTTTTGTGTCCGCAATGAGACAAATACAGCTTGTGCAAAATTGATGGTGTTTCTGGTGATGTATTCAGGTAGTGGTGATGATTCTGTTGATATATTCATCACAAGAACCATCATTAGTCCATTAAAACGAAGCCAAAATCATCATCTGCACATAATTACAGTACGCAAGCCATTAGTAGTACATGACTAACAGCATCAGTTAATAAATACATCACCAGAACCACCATTAGTACATGAATGTATCACTAGATCCACCATCAGTACATAAATACATCAACAGACCGACCATGAGTACTTGACTACATCACCAGAATCACCATCAGTAAATTAATACGTCACCATAACCTCCATCAGTACATGAATACGTCACCATAACCTCCATCAGTACATGAATACGTCACCATAACCTCCATCAGTACATGAATACGTCACCAGAACCAAGAGTGTTTGAATACACGAACCAAACATAGTACAACAATTAATTGTACTATCAAGTCAGCCCCATAAGCAATTGAATTGCATAAACCTACAACCCTACAACTTCCAGTATGTTCTTAATAAGGCTAAGAAGATACTGGGAGTTGTTATTAACAGCCATCATCAGACTTCGGACCATACAGGAACCACAGTACTGCTGAGAATTAGTCAGTATCACAAGTAAAGATTTACAGCCTGGTACTGTGAAGATTACATTTTCTCTGTTGTTGTCTTTTTCTTTTCATTTCCATTTTGTCTAGATGGCATGATGACCCTCTGAGCCACCCTCTGTAATATAATGCACCCCCATAGCCACCCTCTGTAGTATAATGTACCCCCATAGCCACACTCTGTAGTATAATGCACCCCCATAGCCACACTCTGTAGTATAATGCACCCCCATAGCCACCCTCTGTAGTATAATGTACCCCATAGCCACCCTCTGTAGTATAATGCACCCCCATAGCCACCCTCTGTAGTATAATGTACCCCCATAGCCACCCTCTGTATATGCACCCCCATATCCACCCTCTGTATATGCACCCCCCATAGCTTTCCTCTGTAGTATATGCAACCCCTTAGCCACCCTCTGTATATGCAGCCTTATAGCCACCCTCTGTATATGCACCCCCATAGTCACCCTCTGTATATGCACCCCCATAGCCACCCTCTGTATATGCACCCCCATAGCCACCCTCTGTATATGCACCCCTATAGCCACCCTCTGTATATGCACCCCCATAGCCACCTTCTGTATATGCACCCCCATAGCCACCCTCTGTATATGCACCCCCATAGCCATCCTCTGTATATGCACCCCCATAGCCACCCTCTGTATATAGACCCCCATAGCCACCCTCTGTATATGCACCCCCATAGCCACCCTCTGTATATACACCCCCATAGCCATCCTCTGTATATGCACCCCCCATAGCCATCCTCTGTATATGCAACCCCATAGCCATCCTCTGTATATGCACCCCCATAGCCACCCTCTGTATATGCACCCCCATAACCACCCTCTGTATATGCATCCCCATAGCCACCCTCTGTATATGCACCCCCATAGCCACCCTCTGTAGCATAATGTACCCCCATAGCCACCCTCTGTAGTATAATGTACCCCCATAGCCACCCTCTGTAGTATAATGCACCCCCATAGCCACCCTCTGTAGTATAATATACCCCCATAGCCACACTCTGTAGTATAATGCACCCCCATAGCCACCCTCTGTAGTATAATGCACCCCCATAGCCACCCTCTGTAGTATAATGTACCCCCATAGCCACCCTCTGTAGTATAATGTACCCCCATAGCCACCCTCTGTAGTATAATGCACCCCCATAGCCACACTCTGTAGTATAATGCACCCCCATAGCCACCCTCTGTAGTATAATGTACCCCCATAGCCACCCTCTGTAGTATAATGCACCCCCATAGCCACCCTCTGTAGTATAATGTACCCCCATAGCCACCCTCTGTATATGCACCCCCATATCCACCCTCTATATATGCACCCCCATAGCTTTACTCTGTAGTATATGCAACCCCTTAGCCACCCTCTGTATATGCAGCCTTATAGCCACCCTCTGTATATGCACCCCCATAGTCACCCTCTGTATATGCACCCCCATAGCCACCCTCTGTATATGCACCCCTATAGCCACCCTCTGTATATGCACCCCCATAGCCACCTTCTGTATATGCACCCCCATAGCCACCCTCTGTATATGCACCCCCATAGCCATCCTCTGTATATGCACCCCCATAGCCACCCTCTGTATATACACCCCCATAGCCACCCTCTGTATATGCACCCCCATAGCCACCCTCTGTATATACACCCCCATAGCCATCCTCTGTATATGCACCCCCCATAGCCATCCTCTGTATATGCAACCCCATAGCCATCCTCTGTATATGCACCCCCATAGCCACCCTCTGTATATGCACCCCCATAGCCACCCTCTGTATATGCACCCCCATAGCCACCCTCTGTATATGCACCCCCATAGTCACCCTCTGTATATGCACCCCCATAGCCACCCTCTGTATATGCACCCCCATAGCCACCTTCTGTATATGCACCCCCATAGCCACCCTCTGTATATGCACCCCCATAGCCACCCTCTGTATATGCAACCCCATAGCCACCTTCTGTATATGCACCCCCATAGCCACCCTCTGTATATGCACCCCCCATAGCCACCCTCTGTATATACAACCCCATAGTCACCCTCTGTATATGCACCCCCATAGCCACCCTCTGTATATGCACCCCCATAGCCACCCTCTGTATATGCACCCCCATAGTCACCCTCTGTATATGCACCCCCATAGCCACCCTCTGTATATGCACCCCCATAGCCACCCTCTGTATATGCACCCCATAGCCACCCTCTGTATATGCACCCCCATAGCCACCTTCTGTATATGCACCCCCATAGCCACCCTCTGTATATGCACCCCCCATAGCGATCCTCTGTATATGCACCCCCATAGCCACCTTCTGTATATGCACCCCCATAACCACCCTCTGTATATGCACCCCCCATAGCGATCCTCTGTATATGCACCCCCATAGCCACCTTCTGTATATGCACCCCCATAGCCACCTTCTGTATATGCACCCCCATAGCCATCCTCTGTATATGCACCCCCATAGCGATCATCTGTATATGCAACCCCATAGCCATCCTCTGTATATGCACCCCCATAGCCACCCTCTGTATATACACCCCCATAGCCACCCTCTGTATATACACCCCCATAGCCATCCTCTGTATATGCACCCCCCATAGCCATCCTCTGTATATGCACCCCCCATAGCCATCCTCTGTATATGCAACCCCATAGCCATCCTCTGTATATGCACCCCCATAGCCACCCTCTGTATATGCACCCCCATAGGCACCCTCTGTATATGCACCCCCATAGCCACCCTCTGTATATGCACCCCCATAGCCACCCTCTGTAGTATAATGTACCCCCATAGCCACCCTCTGTAGTATAATGCACCCCCATAGCCACACTCTGTAGTATAATGTACCCCCATAGCCACCCTCTGTAGTATAATGCACCCCCATAGCCACCCTCTGTAGTATAATGTACCCCCATAGCCACCGTCTGTAGTATAATGCACCCCCATAGCCACCCTCTGTAGTATAATGTACCCCCATAGCCACCCTCTGTATATGCACCCCCATATCCACCCTCTGTATATGCACCCCCATAGCTTTCTTCTGTAGTATATGCAACCCCTATAGCCATCCTCTGTATATGCAGCCTTATAGCCACCCTCTGTATGTGCACCCCCATAGCCACCCTCTGTATATGCACCCCCATAGCCATCCTCTGTATATGCACCCCCATAGCCATCCTCTGTATATGCACCCCCATAGCCACCCTCTGTATATGCACCCCCATAGCCACCCTCTGTATATGCACCCCCATAGCCACCCTCTGTATATGCACCCCCATAGCCACCTTCTGTATATGCACCCCCATAGCCACCCTCTGTATATGCACCCCTCATAGCGATCCTCTGTATATGCACCCCCATAGCCACCCTCTGTATATACACCCCCATAGCCACCCTCTGTATATGCACCCCCATAGCCACCCTCTGTATATACACCCCCATAGCCATCCTCTGTATATGCACCCCCCATAGCCATCCTCTGTATATGCAACCCAATAGCCATCCTCTGTATATGCACCCCCATAGCCACCCTCTGTATATACACCCCCATAACCACCCTCTGTATTGCACCCCCATAGCTACCCTATGCATATGCACCCCCATAGCCATCCTCTGTATATGCACCCCCATAGCCACCTTCTTTATATGCACCCCACTGCCACCCTCTGTATATGCACCCCCATAGCCATCCTCTGTATATGCACCCCCCATAGTGATCCTCTGTATATGCACCCCCATTGCCATCCTCTGTATATGCACCCCCCATAGCCATCCTCTGTATATGCACCCCCATAACCACCCTCTGTATTGCACCCCCATAGCTACCCTATGCATATGCACCCCCATAGCCATCCTCTGTAGGATAATGCACCACTCCCCCATAAACTAAATACTCACCTCTCTTCCGCCTGGTTCCTGCGCTGATCCCGCTCATCTCTGACTGCAGGCGCCGGGTACTGACGTCATCGCGCCCCCTGTCAGTGTCGGCGTCGGTGACGTCAGACGCTGACAGGGGGATGATGAGAGAAGGAGCACTCACTCCTTCTGTCATCAATGCGGTCAGCTGTGTCGGCATGTAGCCAACACCGCTGACCCTGCGATGACGGGCGGGGGGTCCATTGCTGGCACCGGGCCCCCCGCCTGCTCAGGGGCCCATAGCGGCCGGACGGCAGAGGTGGGAGATTGATTATCCCTGCTCTTCCGCAAAATGCATCTGTAGCGTAGCGCCGGGTGGGCCCCCTGAGAGCGTGGGGCCCAGGGCCACTGCCCCCTCTGCCCCCCGGTAGCTACACTACTGTACCACGTCCTATACCATGGCTGTCCCTCTCTAATTTTCCATTACACTTTCTATATCTCCACACTGTCACCCCATCATGATAACCCCTCTCCATATTGTGCCTCCATTTAACATTGTCCCCCCTCCATTTCCATTCTGTGCGACTTTTCACACTATGCCCTTATGTTGCCCCCCACACTGCTCTCTTCAAACTGTAACCATTCCTCACACTGTCCCTCTGCACAGTATGATGGTCACCACAGCCGCCCATACGGTATGATATCCACAACGACCCCCCAATATATAGTATGGTCCACAGTCTTCCATATATAGTATGATGTCCATCACAGACCCCCATAAATATTTATGATGTCCAAAACAGCCCCCTATGTATACTATGATGATCCAACAACACCCCATACAATAGTATGGCCCACAAATAACACCCCAAACAATATGATATTCCCCACAGCCCCCAGTATAATGATCTCCACAGCCCCATATACAGTATGGTCACCACAGATTCTCATATACTTTGCTTGGCCCTTCACAGCCCCTCATTTCTTGCACCCTCACACTGCCTCTCATTTCATGCCCCCCTGCACAGCACCTCATTTTAGGCCCCCTGCACAGCACCTCATTTTTATTCCCCCCCCACGCACAGCCCCTAAGTTTATTCCCTCATCTGCACAGCTCCTCAGTTTATTCCCCCCAAACAACACAGCCCCTCATTTTATTCCCCCATCTGCCCAGCTCCTCATTTTATTCCCCCCTCTGCACAGCTCCTCAGCTTACTCCCTCATTTGCACAGTCATCAGTTTATTCCCCCATCCGCACAGCCCCTTAGTTTCTTCCCTCCCATCAGCAGAGCCCCTAATTTTATTTCTCCCATCAGCACAGCCCCTCACTCATTTTATTTCCCCAACAGCACAGCCCCTCCCCTAATTTTATCCCTCCATCTGTAGAGCCCCTCATTTTATGCCCCCCTTCACAGTAATATAAGAATTAAAAAAAAAACAGTTCATACTCATAATCCTGGCTCCCATCCACAGTCTCTTCTTCTGCGAAGTGCAGTAGTGGACACTGGATGGCGAGATGACGTTACTGCATGCGCCTTCTCCAACAAGGTGGCCTGCGTCTTGTTGGAGATCCCGACGAAGTAGGGGAGATTACAGCTCCTCTACTCCTAACAAAAACTCATCTACTCCTGCCTGGGGCAGCACACAGCACTTATAATCACATCTGACAGACGCGAATACAATTGAGTGCAGGGAGGGAGCAATGGCCGGGCCACAGGCAGAGAGAGGGGTGAGCAGTTTCAGTAAATGACTGCATCTCGGCCGTGACTGTGCTGAATGTCTGCGGCTACAGGAAGATATCGGGCGACCGCAGACATTCAGCAATTTTTTTTCAAAGTACATTCCCCCCGAAAGGTAGGAGGTAGCGCCCTCAGCAGGTGCCAACCCTGCCAAATCCTCGTACTGACCTGGTTAAGACCCTCACTGATTGCTAAAATTAAGAAGCAGAAACGTTCCACTAAGTGTCAACACATCTTCTGTGTCGAAATGCAGCGGCAATTAAACTGATTAATAGTGTTCTGAGCATCTGGACCCCACCAAAAACTTCTAACAAGTCATGAAAACTTGGCAAAAAGTTTTAGAAAATACGTTACAGTTTAAAAAATAACCAGTGTCCCATGAACAAAACCATTATTTGTATTGTTATCGATTCTTAGCTCAATATGTTTTACAGAAAAACAACATCATGTAAAATCATTAAAGGTTCTGATGGTTGGGTGCCCTACTGATCACTTGGGTCTGACTGCTGGGATCATCAGCAATCACCAGGATCTGCAGCCTCTCTCTTTTGGGACATGCATAAAAAGCCATTTTGCCCAGCGAGCCCATACCGGGCAGCACCTTTCTGAACCCTGCTCATGAAGGTATTATTCACATGTTCAGGTTTTTAAATATATTAGATAGGACTGCTCCGAGAAGGGTATGCCTTGACGCGGCGGAGTGGCTTAGCGTACATTTTTTTGCAAAAAAACGTATCAACAAAATACCCTGGTTTTGTTAACATCTTTTACTAGCACTTGCTACTTACAGTTATATATATTTACAACAGAGTATTTATGCACGTTTGTCATACTGTGTTCTGTTTCTGTGTCTTAGTTCTTGGGTAGTGTGAACAGGGTCTTATTGACCTGTTCAGTTTTTGTGCATGTGTCATGTGTTCTGAACCCATCTTAAATGGAGCAGAGCTGCCCAAGATTAATCCTCAGCTCCTCTTATTGTCTATGGGACTGCCAGAAGAAGTGGAGCATTGTACTCTTCTTTTTGTATCAGTCCAATAGACAAAGAATAGAGTGGAAGTCGAGAATGTGCATCTACTCTCCATTGAGGAAGTGGCTGCAGAGCCAAGTTTCCCAGGTTCTATAGCTCCATTTTTGGGGATCGCTGGGGGTCACAGCAGTCAGACCCCCAGCGATGGGCAAGTTATCCACTATCAAGTGGATAGGGGATGTCTTGTTAATTATGAAAATAGCCTTTTATCAACTTTCAAATGTGCATAATAATTACAAGATATTGACCAGCAATCTACCAGTATATATGTATGGTATATATCTATATATCAAAAAGTCTGATGAACGTGTAGAGGTAGTATTTGACTTATATAGTCAATCATTAAGGAACTCTTTAGATCTATAGTCTGATTTAGTCACATATTAGTACATTCATTACATATCCATATAAAATGTATAAAATAAAACACAAATAAATGCAAGGAACAGTCATCTTGTTTAATAAGAGAAGATGTGGAGACCTACCATTGCTTGTGGTTATGATGTCAAGGCAGCCTAATGCACCAGGCACAAAAGAAACAAAAAGAATACAAACTTAAAGTCCATTAACTGTAGTCACTCAGATGAGACACCAAACGAAACACACCAAAGTACAAGGCCCACAGTGGTTTAGCCACTGACAGTGGGTTTGATGTTGAACAGTTCAGGAAAGGGGATCACAAACATGACAGACGTACACCACGACACAACACAAAAGCAGATACAACAAAACTTCACAGATGCAAACAGAAAAAGTATGTATATGTTCTCCATAATACTCATCCCCGAAACATTCCTCATTGTTCTAGAGCCCTGTGCCAGATTTCCAAAGTGCTGTTGCTACATTATCGTAAGTTATGTTAGATCTGCCACACTTTTATACCCCTCAGACGGTAAAATGGAACCCAACAGATCTCATTGGGGTCCATTGAGTGATATCTCTCGTACTGTATATCTGGTACAACATCATGGTACCCATTACAGACATTAGAAGAAATATTAAATGTTTGGATGTTATTCTATTGGGAGTTGGGTGATTCTTCGGGGGGGGAGGGGGGGAAGTGTTGGTATCTCACTGACCTCTGAGAAGTCATTATGCCATTGTCTTGGCATGTGTTTACAAAGTGTCAGCAAATTATTTTACTGTGGCATTTACTGTTGCATCGTAACTGTTTTTGGTGTTTTTTGCCTCCCAAACCGCAACATTACTAGTTTTACTCCAGCGATTATTAGCCTTACCAGTAATCTAATTTAAGAAAAAAAATTAAAGGGAGTCTATCATTATAAAATGGCACATTGGCAAACATAACACGCGTGATGTAGGATCAGCTGCACGGGGGCCCATGCTCTTTCTCGCCATGTAGATTTTCAGTCTCCAACTAAGGACTGTCTCTAACTTCTTAGAAGATTCATATTCTCAACCGCTTACATAGCATACAGGAGTTTTAGCGATGAGCTAAAGGCTGCACTACTGAGACTAAGATATTTTTTTTATACCTGTAGAGCTAAATGGTATTCTTCTTCTTTACGGGCATATTGTACTGGTACATAAAGATATACCTTTATATACTAGTGCATTTCAACATACCTGTTACATATTAATACTTTGTTCAAAATGACTAAAAAAAATTCTTTAATACCAATGCAATAATCACATTTATACACTTTTAAAAAATAAAAGACATAAATCAATACATAACATAAAAATATTTTGTATCCCTGTAATAGTAACAACCCTTATAATACCGTGAAACCCATCATTTATGGTGATGGGTAAAAGGTGTAAAAAATTGTATATTTTTTCTCTCCATTATTATAGGTTTTGCAAAATGACACTTAAAGGGGTTGTCCACTACGTGGACAACCCCTTGTAAATCCATATGTTCCCCCTTATAAAATAACAACTCCTTTTGCTCATTCACGATGGTGTTGGCACTGGCTCTCCCAGGGCTCATGTGACATTGTTATGTCAGGTGATCCGTGTGGCCAATCAGTGCAGGTTTCACTCTCCCCTCCTTGGACAAATCCAATATTCGGAGGAACTCAGAGCTGCGACTGCGCTCTCACTTCCTCTGAAATTAAATTACATCCATCTGAATGGAGAGTAAAGACAGCACCGATTAGCTGAAGGGATCACGTGACATAATAATGTCACATGAGCCCCGGGACAGCCATTACCAACACTGCTGGAACCATAAGTGAGCAGCAGCTATTTGTGTTTCCTGTGTGCCAAAATTAAAAAAAAACCATCCATGTAATGTAGTAAATGTGCCCACCCTACTTGTGTGTGGCAGTTTTTGCTCCAGAGCTGGTTTTCAGTTATATGTGAATGTAAATACTAACACTTCCTACTCTTGTGTCCATGTCTGCAGTTTTAGGTTTGTATGGACCACCATTCATGTCACATAAAAGTTGTCCAAACCCATTGGATGACCATCTAATGTGTCAGATTATGTTGGGGGGACATAAAGATTGGGCAGATGGAATTCAAGTGCCCGATCATTTTGTTTGGTGGGGAGATACACATCTCAGAAATTCTGGCACTAGTTCGCTCACAGGACTGTTCGGCCAAGCCAAGTGCTCCTGTGTACGGAGGAATTGGGGGAGACAGTTGTCAGCCAAGCCATCATTCATCTGACACCTCTCCAATGTGTATGTGCGCCATGGATAATGTATATGCCAGGATAAAGCTCCCGGCAGATATTTTCCAGATGAATGCCAAAACAGAGCGCGTTAGTCCTCCATCTGGCTGGTATGTGTCTGGATGCTGCATAATTGTATAAAAAGAGACACAGCATACTCCATTTTACTATACAGAAGGTCCCTGCAATTTTTTTTTTCCTTATATAAATGCATGTATTTTGGGCCAAAAATAATTTTTGTAAGTGAGCTCCGCTAAAAACTTTGCCCCCTTCTGTCTTCTGTAGCAGGTATGTTGCGCCATCTATTGCTGGCTGCAGAAAGGGAAAACTGAGAATCCATCAGACCAATAGGAGACTAACTCTGCTACCTCCCTTTCTCTGAGCTCCTGATTTATGACCACATCAAAGTTGCAAAGGAAACAAAGAGCCTGACAAAGTCAAACTGTGTAAAATTGATCAAACAACACCAAAATGCAAAAAAAAAAAAAAAATAATAATAATTTTTGGCCCAAAATTCAAGCATTTTTTAAATAGATTTTTTTTTCTTTCGGGAGATAGACAACCTCTGTAAGGTTAGGTTATGTTCACATGACAGCCCACCTCAACCCAGAAAATACAAACTCTGACTTAATTCACTTTAATGGGTGTCCTCGTTGTGAAGAAAAACATCTACGATATAATAAACGTCGTACAATATAATAAAACTTGCAGCCTGATAATAAAATATATTCCTACTCAGCGTTTAGGACTCGGTAAAGTCAGATCCCCCTCCATGGGAAATCAGCCAACTCAGCAATAAACCTTTGTTATTTATAAAGTTGTTTACAGGAAGCTTCCACTATGAATAAATGATCAAATAATCCACTATTGATTAAGGGGCGAATATCGATCATTTGGATGAAATAAAAATGTAACCTTGCAGATCATCGTTGCATTATCTTCTCAAGGCTTTTAGCTCGCTGAATCATGTATTCTAAAGATAAACTCCGTCATATCAGCGAGCTGAGTGGACACTGCTAAGTGGCACATTAGGGAGATTTTATATTGTGTTCCGACGCTGCTTGCCAAAAACCCATCTCCAGCTACTGTTTCCATGCACATGACTCTTTCCTCTGCCAGTGGATAGTTCTCTTATAGATGTGTTCTTTAGTAGGCTTATGAAATCGTTCCTTACCAACTAAAATAGTCATATTTAAGGGATTGTCCATTATTTGGACCCCTTTGTTTCCCCCTTGTAAAATAATATCATTTATACTCACCTCCGGTGGTGTTAGCACTGCCTCTCCCGGGAGTTGCGTGACATTATGTCACGCAATCCCTGCTGCCAATCAGCGCTCGCTTCCCTTTCTCCGTCTTTGGACGCATCAGCTCTCATTTCCTCCTGATGTATGCGATTCTTCCGTAGTCGGAGAGAGACAGTGCCGACACCGCTGAAACGGCGCCGGTAGCAGAGATGAGCAAAGGTTTTAATATTTTACAAGCAGTTGTCCATTCTGATCAGTAGGGGTATGACAGCTAGGACACCTACCAATCCAGAAATGCCTCATCAGAATCAAGTGGTGGAAGCACTTGTGCACTGCTGGAGTACAACGCTTGGTTTTCCCCGGCATTCCTATAGACATTTCATGACGTGGTGATGTGCATGTGCAACCACAGCTTCATTCTGATGAGACCTTTTAGAGACCCATTCTCGGGATCGGTTGGAGTCCGTGGATAAGTGATAACTTTTAATTGTTGGGAACAACACTTTAAATTTAGTGATGTACGAGCGTGCTTGGATACGGTGTTATCCAAACACGCTTGTGTCATAATCAAGTATTTTCGGTGTTCTCAAAAAAATTGCTCGAGTCACTACGGCTATTTGACAGCCGCAAGACATGCCGGAATTGTCTGTCTGTTAGGCAATCCTTGCACATGTTGTGGCTGTCGAACAGCCGCAGTGACTCAACCATTTTGTTTTCAAACACGTCGAAGATACTCAAATAGGACACGAGCATGCTCAGATAACACCTTAACCAAGCACGCTCGCTCATCACTATATCCCTCGGCCATCTTTATGTAGAGCAAGACTTCTTTTTTCAGATCCTCAGAGATTTCTTTGCCATGAGGAGCCATGTTTAACTTCCAGTGACCAGTATGAGAGCGCGTGATAGCGATAACACCAAATTTACCACACCTGCTCCCCATTCTCACCTGAGACCTCGTAACACTGAGTCACATGACACCGAGAAGGAAAAATAGCAAATTTGGCACAATCTGACCATTTTCACTTAAGGGTGTAATAACTTTTGTTGCCAGAGGATTAGACCATACTGGCTGTGTGTTGAGTTATTTAGAGGGCACACAAAATTTAGACCCTTATACAAGCTGTACACTGACTACTTTACACTGTATCAAAGTGTTAAACTTCAGTGTTTTCCCAGGAAAAGATATAATAAAATATTATACCAAAATTTTAGGGGTGTACTCACTTTTGTGATATACTGTATATAAGCGAGTAAAAATATAAAACTCCTTAGATTATGTAACAGCGGCATATTTTATGATTGGAAAATAGGTGCCAAAGGCATTGGTATGGCCAGAGGTCCGCTGAAAGCCACTGAGTCTGCTGTTTCTGGCCTTTGACCAGACTTCATAAGAGAATAGTAATTTTGCAATACACTGCAATACTAAGGTATTACAGTGAATTGTGCAAGCAGAAATCACAGGTTCAAGACCCCTATGGGACTAATAAAAATGTAAAAATAAAATAAACAAAAGTTCACATCCGTCATCACCCCATTTTTTTAAGAAAGTAAGGAAAAAAAATGTTTTTATAGCCCCACGTCCGTAACTGTCCCAACAAATAAAATATATTAGATAATATATATAATAGATTTATCCCATATGTTAAATTCTGAAACAAAGCAAAAAAAGACAGAATCTCTGTATTTTTTCTCCCAAAAAGAAATAAAAAAATATAAAAAATTCATATGGCCCCCATATGATAAAAACATAGCAGACACAGTGGCTATAGATACAACTCTATTGACTGAAAAATAAAAAAGTTAACCCTCTTGGAAGGTGAAAAGGAACAAAATCAAAAGAGGTGTCCAATGTTACTCTGTCGGCAAGGGCACGCGTACACCTAAAGCCGGCCCTGACCACCTCCACCATAATAGCTGATAATATTTTGTCTTGCATCTTTCCTGTATTGTTTTGTGTTTTTACATATTTTTAATAATGTTAAATAAAGACTATATAACTTTGGCAGTCAAACTGTTTACCCTGCCAAAAATTTTATACATTTTGAGATGTATTCCACTACCTATCTCTACGCCATGTTTGACAAATATTCAGTCCCAGGTGAATAATATAGTTTGGAACAATAAGAAATCCCGAACCGACACTAGAACTCTGTTTAAGAGTAAACCACATGGTGGTCTAAGCCTTCCTAACATCACTGCCCAGTACCATACACTTTTATTAAAGCAAAGTGCTCCGTGGCTTTCAGATCTTCCTGCTCCCGCATGGCTGGATCTTGAAATTGAAATCAATAAAGGTAAACACCCTAAACTCCTGATCAATAAAGCCATTTCCAATCTCCCGACCTGCGAACAGTCACATCCGTTATTCCAAGCAATTACTTCGGCTTGGTACAAAATAGCTAGAATTGACAGTCGTAGCCAGAAACGGTCTACGTTACATAAAGTACCTATAGCCTTTATTTACTCTTTCCTGGGTCTTACCGCACGCTATCAATGGGCCAACTTTAACATCCGAACATTGGGAGATATCTCGGAGGGTCCTAACCTTTTAAGTTTCAGCTCTATTAAAACTGTATTCAAAGTACCATCCTCCGCCTTCCACGAATACATGTTATTAAAAGAATACGCAAAGACGTTTCTTAACAAGAAACCGAGATTTTCAGAGGCGTCCTTAAAGATTATGACCAACCCAATGCACCGGATCTTTTGGGGACATAAGTTTATTTATAATTGCTTTAATAAAGATTCATCTGTAACTAAGAGTTCTTATATGAATGCTTGGGAGAAATCCCTCAGCCTTTCTGTCTCCTCAGAGGAGTGGGAAGATGCTTTTACGTTTTCCAACAATGCCACAATTTCTATGCCCCTTCTGGAGTCGCACTTCAAAGTGTGCTCCAGATGGTACTACACACCATCTAGATTGGCTCATATGAACTCTTCAAATTCTCCACTTTGCTGGAGAACATGCGGTTTCAGGGGGGACCTGTTACATGTTTTCTGGAGCTGTCCTACAGTGATGGCTTTCTGGTCTGAGATTTCCTCTACCATTATTTCTAAACTCACAGGTTTTACATTTACTCTATCACCTCAATTGGCCTTACTTTCTCTGGATACCAAATGCTTAGATAGAACTCTGCAATCTATTGTCCTACACATTTGTATGGTGGCTAAGAACTGTATTGCCTTTCATTGGAAAAGCCCCACCTTACCCAATTCTAGTTTCATAATCAAATTACTCTCTCAACACAGAGCACTGGAACTTAAATTTGCTTTATCTAATAATAGTTTTGGTAAGTTTTACCAGAAATGGTCTAGGTGGGACCAGGCCTTTCCACCCTCACTAGTCTAAATAGATCTAATAACCAGATTTTAGGCCTATGATATGTTATGTCGTTGCACTGTCTCTTCTGATCCGTGTATCTTTATGACTTTATGATACTGCTATTTGTCAAGGGATGATTCCCTTGCTTTTCAGGCTAAAATGTTGCTAGCCTTTAACTATATGTTATGTTATGTATGTTCTGTTTTGAGTTCTCCTTCCCCTTTCCTTCCCTCTTTCCTCGTTCCTTCCCCCCCTCCCTGCCCTTCCTTCTCCGTCCCTCCCTACACTTTAAATTTAAAAACCCAATAAACTGTTGGAAAAGAAATAAAGACTATATGATTTATAAAACTATTTTTGCTGTGCGGTTCTTTATGTAGGTTCAGATCCCAAGCTTGTACAGTAAGTGTTTACAGGGACGGGTATGAGCACTGATGACAGGTTTCTCTGTGACCCCTAACCATGGTGCTGAACATTACTTTACAAGTGACCCATTCTAGAAACTCTCCACTAGATTTTATTTTACTGTAATGATCCATTTAAACCACGCTGTAAAGATTGTTAACGAGAGATAAATGAACAAAATAAGGACTTGGGTATTCTGATTACGAGTGAGCTAAGTAGTGGTAATCAATGCCAATCAGCAGCTGCAAAAGCAAAAAAAAAACAAAAAGGAAAACTCATGATCCTAGTGTTATAAATCTCGCTCTCCCCATAGATCCCTTATAAGTCAATGTGTCAAATATGAGAGTTTTCGACTTTACATTGAGGAACAGGTCTAGGGGCACTAGAGGGTTTAAAGTTTGGTGACTACAATATTAACCCCCTTAATAAAAACACCCCATTTTGCCCTCCAGGAAGGTGGATAATTTTTCTGATTTGTTATCCCCGCAAATTACTTCATAGACATATCCATATGAGAGTTTGATTTTTCCAGGACAAGTTGTATTTCTTTGATTTTTGTTGCAAGTTCAAAGCACTGACAAACTTGTATTTATTGTTATGGGGGGAATGGAGTGAACCAACAAAATGTGGAATTTCTGGGGTTTGTTTCCTGGATTCTGCTTAGTATCACTGTGCCGATACGATTACTGTGATGACAAATGTATATGTTTTTACTACATTTGCAGAATAAAACATTTTTTAAAAATGAAACGGCATTCGTGTTGGCATATTTTGAGAGCCATAACTGTTTTACTTTTCCGTTGGCAGATAAATAGGAGGGCTTTTTTTGGGGGGGTGGATTATTGACATATCATTACTATTGTTTTGAGCTACGCACAAATTTTTGCTTGCTCTTTGATCCATACTTTGGCATTGATTTTTTTTTTCTTTGTTTATGTTGAGGATAAAATAACATGGTAATTTATTGTTCAAGACATCATGGACTCAAAGACACAAATTTTATATACAGGTTTTTTTTCTCTGTAGACGGTTAAACATCTAAGATCGGTGTTAACTCCTGTCCTGACCATTTCTGCAGTATGAGAAATACTTAACGTGTGCACATACTAAAACTCATTCATCACATGGGAAAAAAAAAAGGCATTTAAGATCCATTATCAGTACAGGAAAGGGTTCTTTAGTTAGAGTTGTCATACTACAGAATATCCTACCCCCAAGAAGTAGTGGTGGAAGATAATATGTCAACTTTGAAAAAGGACTTCATACTAAAGTTATGTATTTATTTTTAGGAACAAACAAGCAAAATTAATACTAAAAGTTCATCTGTTACATAAGTGATGTAGATGTCATGATCTAGACCGCGTTTTGAGTCCTGTCTTTCCATGTTCCCAGTCTGGTCATTTCAGGGGTTAACTTTTCTCAGCCTCAGTCTGGTTTCAGGTTTGTTATTTAGCTCTGCTGCATCCTGCAGGAGGTGTCAGCTATAGTTCTGCCTTCGGCATGTGTATCTGACTCTTGCATATCCTGATTTGTCCTCCTGCTGTGATCCCTGACTTGCCCCGTGTATGTTTATTCCCTCTGTCTGTCCTAACTCCCTGTAAGTTTGTTGACTCCCTGGTTTTGACTTGGCGTGCATTCGGACCTGCTTCTGTCTTTTGTCTTTGTCTTATCTTCTTCCAACCTTTGCTGATCCCCTGGTTTGTTTCTGACCATTTGTACTGCTGTGACCTCTGGTATTTCTGCTCCTGACTGTTTCTGACTCGGCTCATCTGACCACTTTTTCGCCAGCTGGTGGCGCGTGTGCTGCTGCTCTCTTCCCTCACCAGCTCCCCTTGGTGGAGGTTGCACTATACTGCACTGCAGTAGCATGACAGTAGACATAAGAAGAAGGGCTCCAATGATTATTGTGGGGTCTGCCTGGAGTCCGTTAAGTGTTTGGTTTAGAAAGGAATAAAAAGCGCAGCATGCAGTTCTAAAAACGTAAAGATAAAAGAACTCAGACGTACCCATAATAATCAACAGGGCTCCTCTGCTTCCAATTCCATCAGTTATGCAAAGGATCAATTTTTTTTACATTATTCCATTTGTCTGTTACTCAAAGCTGAACTGATAAAAGTAAGTACTGCTAAGAGGAAGTGTGAACATGGCCTAAGCTGGCCATGCACTCTGGATGGACATCAGCCATTCTGGTGATTTCGACTGAAGCAGCCAAACATCTAATATGTATGAAGTCTCAGGTTATCTCCACATGGTAGATGTTGGAGGGTAAAGGATTGATCAGTTAGGTCACAGCTACCCGATCCTTCTGTTGTCGGAGAAATAAGCCACCACCAAAGGAGACTGGAAGCGGCATACTCTTCCTATGAAGACACACTTGACTAAAGCCTCCATACAAGAACGATGCGAAAATGAGAACCATCTCTTCCGACTCCCAAACACGCAGAAGCACTGTGTGCCGAGTGTTCAGGTATACTCATGTAGCCTCTGCCTGACTCCTCCGGGGGTGGCTTATCCCAGGAGGAACAAAAGGATCGTAAGTCCGAAATCAGACATAGCAGATCCTTTATATCCCTGACATTATCTGTTGCAGGATAGTTGGGAAGCCCCCATACACATTAGATGAAAGTCGGTCAAACCCGCTAATATTATTGGATCAGCCGACAATCTGTTATATATGGCGCCTCCAGATTCTCCTACGACAGATGATGTAGAGGATGAGAAGGAACGAGCAGTTAGAAATTCATTGCCTGAACTTTTACTTTTACTTTACAGCAGAGATAAACCTCTGCCAGAGAAGTCTGACAGCAGCATTCATTTCTCTCCCGATTGAAAGTGCATAAATGCTCGGGGGGAGTCAGAAGACATAGCGGACTGTCGAATGAATGATCGTCTGCTATCTCATGTGTATGGCCAGCTTACAGGAAATCTGTTGTGAGGTTTTTGCTATTTAATCTGAGAACAGCATAATGTAGGGGCAGAGAACCTGATTTCAGCGATATGTCACTTACTGGGCTGGTTGTTGTAGTTTTAACAGAATCAGTGTTTTATCAGCAGGACTAGGTGTCAGATGACAAATAGTCCAGGTAATCGATGTAACCCCGCCCCCACCACTGATTGGCAGCTTGATGACAATGTACAGTGTACACAGGCATGTGGGCAGGGTTCTACACAATTCAGAATTCAGAGCTCTGCTATAAGAGAGAGTACAGGGATTTTATCAAAACTACACCAAGTAGTCCAGTAAGTGACACGTCGTTGGAATCTGAGTCTCTGCCCCTACATCATGCTGCCCTCAGATTACATAGCAAAAACCTGCTGATGGATTCCCTTTAAGCTATTGACCTGTCTTTTCATTAATAACAGTAGATCACCACTGCGGTATTGGTAACACCAACGGAGTAGGGTTGAAGGACATAAAGATTTCTCTCCAACAGTCATTGAACCAGTTATTGCTGTATCCCAGGAAGAAAACCAGACAGGCCCAAATGTATCTGCACTAATCCAGGGTGCAGTGGACCCAAGTAAAAATGGCAGCTGCACAGGTGCATAAATACCAAATGAAACAGCCAGCCTACAATGAGGGATTGGCCGTGTAGTACACCAGTGCAGAAAAAATAATCCGCATGTGGCAGTGTTCACACAGGGATTGCAGGGCTTCTGGCTAACAACCTCTTAGTAACACCATATAGGGGGGCTGCCCAGTGCCAACTAGAATGCATCCCGTGTGAACAGAGGCCACAAGTTTGCAGAACCATTTGGGCCCAACTGCACCCTGGAAAAAATATAAAAAGTGCACAACAAACATATCAATATATGTAAGGTATTAGTTGATATCAAGGCCTTAATATGGAAGCTGACAAACTGCGTCAAAGTTCCTTACACTTGTCAGTCCCTACTCTAACATGAACACCGCAGAAAGAGGAAAAAAACCTCCAAAAAATTGGTTGAAAACCAGACAGGCCCAAATGCATCTGCACTAATCCAGATTCTGCAAACTTGTGGCCTCTGTTCACACGGGATGCATTTTAGTTGGCACTCGGCAGCCCCCCTATATGGTGTTACTAAGAGGTTGTTAGCCAGAAGCCCTGCATTCCCTGTGTGAACACTGCCACATGCGGATTATTTTTTCTGCACTGGTGTACCACACGGCCAATCCCTGATTGTAGGCTGGCTGTTTCATTTGGTATTTATGCACCTGTGCAGCTGCCATTTTTACTTGGGTCCTCTGCACCCTGGATTAGTGCAGATGCATTTGGGCCTGTCTGGTTTTCAACCAATTTTTTGGAGGTTTTTTCCTCTTTCTGTGGTGTTCATGTTAGAGTAGGGACTGACAAGTGTAAGGAACTTTGACGCAGTTTGTCAGCTTCCATATTAAGGCCTTGATATCAACTAATACCTTACATATACTGATATGTTTTTTGTGCACTTTTTATATTTTTTCCAGGGTGCAGTTGGGCCCAAATGGTTCTGCAAACTTGTGGCCTCTGTTCACACGGGATGCATTTTAGTTGGCACTCGGCAGCCCCCCTATATGGTGTTACTAAGAGGTTGTGAGCCAGAAGCCCTGCATTCCCTGTGTGAACACTGCCACATGCGGATTATTTTTTTCTGCACTGGTGTACCACACGGCCAATCCCTGATTGTAGGCTGGCTGTTTCATTTGGTATTTATGCACCTGTGCAGCTGCCATTTTACTTGGGTCCACTGCACCCTGGATTAGTGCAGATACATTTGGGCCTGTCTGGTTTTCAACCAATTTTTTGGAGGTTTTTTTCCTCTTTCTGTGGTGTTCATGTATCCCAGGAAGCTCATATACAATGCTGTGCAAAAGTTTTAGTTAGGTGTGGAAAAAATGCTGTATAGTACGAATGCTTTAAAAAATAGAATTGTTAATTCTTTACTGTTATCAAATAACAAAATGCAAAGAGAATGAACAAAAGAAAAATCAAAATGAGATCAATAATCGGTGCGACCGCTGCAAAATAGCATCAATTGTTCTAGGTGCTCTTACTTGCACAAAGTCTTTGAAGGAACTAGGCTGAGAGATTGAATACAGCAAATATTACTGTGACTTAGATTTCTGTTTTGTTCATTCACTTTGCATTTTATTAGTTGATAAAAATAAACTATTGACATTTTTTTAAACACAATTTTGCAATTTTGCTTTGCAGCATTTTTTTCACCGCTTTTGCACAGGCCTGTATGTATGTACATCACAGCCTCTGAGCTGCACATCACAGCCTCTGAGCTGCACATCACAGCCTCTGAGCTGCACATCACAGCCTCTGAGCTGCACATCACAGCTTCTGATCTGCACATCACAGCCTCTGATCTGCACATCACAGCCTCTGAGCTGCACATCACAGCCTCTGAGCTGCACATCACAGCCTCTGAGCTGCACATCACAGCCTCTGAGCTGCACATCACAGCCTCTGAGCTGCACATCACAGCCTCTGAGCTGCACATCACAGCCTCTGAGCTGCACAACACAGCCTCTGAGCTGCACATCACAGCCTCTGAGCTGCACATCACAGCCTCTGAGCTGAACATCACAGCCTCTGAGCTGAACATCACAGCCTCTGAGCTGAAAATCACAGCCAGCCTCTGAGCTGTATATCAGAGCCAGCCTCTGAGCTGTACATCAGAGCCTGTGAGATGCACATCACAGCCTCTGAGCTGCACATCACAGCCTTTGAGCTGAACATCACAGCCTCTGAGCTGAACATCACAGCCTCCGAGCTGCACATCACAGCCTCCGAGCTGCACATCACAGCCTCCGAGCTGCACATCACAGCCTCCGAGCTGCACATCACAGCCTCCGAGCTGCACATCACAGCCTCCGAGCTGCACATCACAGCCTCCGAGCTGAACATCACAGCCTCCGAGCTGAACATCACAGCCTCCGAGCTGAACATCACAGCCTCCGAGCTGAACATCACAGCCTCCGAGCTGTACATCACAGCCCCTGAGCTGTACATCACAGCCTCTGAGCTGCACATCACAGCCTCATCGATGGCATAGTGGCCACGGCAAGGTACTGCACATCTGCCCTCTATTAAAATCAAAATGTGTTGATGTGCAGTACCCGGCTGTGGCCACTATTACGTTGGCGCTGTGCAGTTTTTTAAATGAAACAATACTGGGAAAAGCTGATAAGCAGGGGCACCATGTGTCGCATCCCCACCGATCAGACATCGATGACTTAGGATATACCATCAATCTTAAAGTCCTGGAAATCCTTTTAACAACTTGTTGACAGTGAGATATTTTGTACTCAAACTATCAATCCATTTAGACCAAGACTAATGATTGGCGCACACTTCAGATACCTACTAGTTTAAAGGGAACCTATCATGATGAAAATGGTATCTGATCTGCCGGTGGGATGTTATAGAGCAGGAGGAGATGAGCAGATTGATGGACATTTTTATGGGAAACGTTTCAGTAAAAATTGTATTTTATTCATTGAAATTCTGTGTTTTTTTATTATGCACATGAGTCCAGTGGGCGGTCCTACTCAGTCTCCCCTATATGTCTGTGCATGCAGAGATACCTGTCAATCACTGAGTAGCATCTCCCACTGGACTCATTCATTCGAACATCAGTGATTTAAATGAATAAAGTACAAGTTATATTGAGTCTTTTCCAACAAACCTTCATATCATTCTGCTCAGCTTCTCGTTCTTTATACCGTGCTGTCCACACATCAGAATGCATGCAAAATGTGACAAGTTCCCTTTAACCCCTTTATGCCAGTTTCCGATTTTTTTTTTCATAACTTTTTTGTTTTTCTATCCACTTAGTTATATGAGGGCTTGTTTCTTGTAGGACAAGTTGTACTTTTGAATGACACCATTGATTTTATCATGTGATGCACTAGAAAGTGGAAAAAAAAATTCCAAGTGCACTGAAATTGCAAAAAAAGTGCAATTCCACAATTTTATTATTTATCATGTTCACTATAGGGTAAAACTGACCTAGCAATATGATTCTTCAGGCCAGTACAAAACATGTACAGTTTTTTTTTCTATTTAAGTTGTGAAAAAAAATCTGTAAATCTGTAAAAAAAAAATTTACGCAATTTTCCGAGTGCTATAAAACGTTTTCAGATTTTGGGGTATATTGCTTTGTGAGACTTTTTTTTTGCTCCCTGAGCTGACATTTTGTACTACCATCATTTTGGGGTAGATACGAAGTCTTAATTGCTCGTTATTGCATTTTATTTCAACGTTGTGACATCCCCAAAAACGTAATTCTGACATTTCAATTTTTTTATCATTACGCTGTTTACCGATCAGTTTAATTTATTTTATATTTTGATAGATAGAACAGCAATACCAAATATAGTTTTTTTATTCTTTTTTTTTTAATGGGGCAAAAGGAAGGCAATTTGAATGTTTTTAGTTTTCATATTTTTAAAACATTTTTATTTGACTTTTTATTGTATTTTTTAGTCCCCTTAGGGGACTTGAGCTAAGATCCTAAGGTGTTGTCCAAACCACACAAATGCTATCTAAAAATCTGTAGTAGAAGTGTGGGGAGGAGGACTCCCATAGAGCGACTGGGCCGGAACCAAGGGGACCACCATCAGGGTTCCTGAAGGAACAACACCGGGGGGCCAACAAAGGGAAGGACACTACTGAAGTTGTCCGGGCAACTGGGGCAAGGATAAAAGGAGCAGGGGGCGCGCTCAGGAGTCAGTTAGCAGAGAGGCTGACAGGAGAGGAGAGTTCGTGTGATCTAGAGAGGGATGGTGTAACGGGCGTGGAAGAGTTGAGCGACGATCAGGAGTCTGTGAGGGGTAAGCGACTTACTCTCAGACAATCTACGTGTGCACGTCCCCTACCAGGAGCCACCCGCCGTCCACGTACAGCCACAGCCGTGCCCTCTGTTCCACGCTCCCTCGCGGCTAGTCCTCAACCCCCGGCGACTGCTGCCGCTGTGTTTCCACACGCTGCAGCGACCTGGGCACTGCCTTCCTGTCTCCGCCCACGGCTGCGGCCTTCCACCACCAACTTCAGTGGACGCCATCTCGACATAGTCGTCAGCAGAGGCCTGCATCCCGTCTGCAGAGGGACCGTGAGAGAGACAGGCCAACTGTCACCTGAGGTACTGCGTCATAACGGCGCTCCGGGGGCGGGAGCGGCACAGATCCTTCAGGGCCTATTGAGCCCCACTGGCACAGTTCCTCCAGGGCCTGTTGAGCCTCACCGGCACAGATCCTTCAGGGCCTGTTGAGCCCCAGCGGCACAGATCCTTCAGGGCCTGTTGAGCCCCACCGGCACAGATCCTTCAGGGCCTGTTGAGCCCCGCCGGCACAGATTCCTCCGGGCCTGTTGCGTCCCAACAGCACAGATCTCTCAGGGCCTGTTGTGCCCCAACAGAACAGCTCCTTCTGAGCCTAATGAATCATAGAATCATAGAATCGTAGAGTTGGAAGGGACCTCCTGGGCCATCTGGTCTAACCCCCTGCTTAAAGCAGGATTCGCTAAATCATCCCAGTCAGATGTCTGTCCAGCCTCTGTTTGAAGACTTCTATTGAAGGAGAACTCACCACTTCTCGTGGCAGCTTGTTCCACTCATTGATCACTCTAACTGTCAAAAAGTTTTTTCTACTATCTAATCTGTGTCTCCTCCCATTCAGTTTCATCCCATTGCTTCTAGTCTTTCCTTGTGCAAATGAGAATAAAGTTGATCCTTCTACAATGTGACAGCCCTTTAGATATTTGTAGACAGCTATTAAGTCTCCTCTCAGAGGCTATTGTGCCCCCAGCGTCAAGGTTTCTCCAGGGCCCGTAGTGCCCCCACGGCAAGGATCCTTCAGGGCCTGTCGGGTCCAATCATCCCTGGATATCGAGGCGCCAGAGCAGCCGCATCAGCGATCCCTACGCGGCCACGTCTGTGATCCTGAAAAGACGCCAGGAAGGATAAGTTGACTATAGGAGATAAGAACCCATAGTTTTGGCCGTACTTGGCCTATGACACCCGGCCTAGCCTGATTAGTCGCCTTTGCGATAAGAAAAGTCTTGTTAATGTTGTTGAGTCCCTGCGTGGACAGATTGTTGTTATCCCCTTTGTTTGCTCAGCATAGCCCCAGTGGCTCCAATTTATAAACGTTGATTTCACAAATCACACTCTGTCTCGTGTCTCGTCACTGCATCCTAAGAACCTGCTCAACCCTACAGAAGGACAAAATAAAGACAAGGGGAAAGATGAAATGGACAAGATGTGAGAAAATTAGTCAACTAGACTATTCATCCCAAGAAATATCAACGTGACTGGATGTGGAAGCAAATAAAGGCGACTGAAGCTAGAAGACGGCGACGTTGGCTTTACAGTTGACATTATATAAAGATGAATGAACATACACATGTAGAATGGACTATCTCCGCTATGAGGTGGACAATGGGACTCACCACAGCTCATATTTCAGCCCTTGTGGAGCGCAATGGGAAGCTGGGGGATGGTCTCTCAGGGATGTCCACAATGTAGGACGAGCATACTTTTTCCGTAGCCTGGGAGTCTCTTAGGCGGCTCTCTTTTCTCTCCTAAATTATAAAGATGGAAAGTTTCTTACCATCTTCTTTTCTTAGACGGGAGATATGACATGCAACTAGGACACTATCAATGCTATCAATCATCTCTGTCAGAAACTGAATCCTCCAAAACTCAAGCTCTTGTATCTGCACCATTTACTAACCCGTCAAAATGTGATATTTCAGTGTGTGGTACACCATGCCATAACTGATGGGGTTATGTTTGACTCATATCTTATCTTTACCCCATAAACTGTATGACTTGCAGTGTTCACACAATCTGCACCTCAAAAACATGTCCAGAATCCACCCTTCACTCACTGTGGAATCGGCCCAAACTCATATAGTTGAATCGATTCATTCCTGGCTTATAACTCATTAATAATTGGTCTTCTCCGGTGACGTACATAGGAATCACAGGGACCCACAGCCTCCCCCCCAAAAACCCAGAATATACATATATATAGATAGATATACATATATATATATAAACCTGTCAGTATGACACCTCCTCAATAGGAGAAATACCAACAAAGAACTGAGCTAAACATAAGAAAACATTCAGGAGACATACTCTATAAA
This sequence comes from Dendrobates tinctorius, assembly GCF_039654945.1. Classification (NCBI taxonomy): domain Eukaryota; kingdom Metazoa; phylum Chordata; class Amphibia; order Anura; family Dendrobatidae; genus Dendrobates; species Dendrobates tinctorius. The sequence continues at coordinate 18,112,055 of NW_027361707.1, forward strand.
TAGATAAATTAAACCAACTTGAAGCAGAATGAGTGCTAATAGGGTCTCATAAAAATAAATATTTTATTAATACAAGTTAAAAAAGATTATTAAAAACAGGGATTATATGAAAAACAAAATACTCCTGATGAAGCCTTGGGTGAAATGTGCGTTGGGGCTAGTGGACCAGAGCACACGCACCTTATCCCCGTCTTTTTTTTACACAACAAGCATCAAACTTATATGACTTTGGGTATTTTTTGGTAGGTTTTTTTAGTTCATTTTTTTCCTGCACATATCTTGAACTTTGCCTTTAGAAATTTGTATATGATGTATACTGTTATGTGCTCTGGTACCACTCCATAGGAGTATTCTGTTTTTTTGTATAATCCCTGTCTTTGATAAACTTTTTTTTACAGGTATTAATAAAATATTTAGTTTTATGAGACCCTAGTAGCACTCCTTCTGCTTTAAGTTGGTTTAACTCCTCAATATGAGGACCACTGCAGCCTCCTACTGGGTATGAGGAACCCCACAGCTCCTACAGCTCCTCACACAGTATAGGAGAACCCACAGCCCCCAACTCAGTATGAGAGCCTCCACAAAGAATGAGGGTCCTCACAGCCCCCCATGCAGAATGAGTGCCCCCACACAGAATTAGGGCCTCCACAGCCCCTCATTCAATATGAGAGCCCCCGATTCAGTATGGGAGCCCCCCTCTTAGTATTGGACTTTCACAGCCCCCTACTTAGTATAATGGCCCCACACACTCTCCTCACTAAGTATAATGGCCCCCACTGACCCTCACACAATATAATGTCCCCCTTTCAGCATGATGGCCCCCACAGCCCATCACATAGTATTGGGGCCTCTACAACATGAAGACCATCATACAAAATGAGGACCTACATAGCACACAACTCTGTGTGAGAGCCCCCACTCACTATGGGGTCCTTCACATTCCCCAATTAAAATATGGAGCACATTACAGTCCCCTATAGCCCCTCACACAGTATTATATCCACAGTCACTCATTCAGTATAATAACCCCACCAGCCCCAGCTTAGTAATAAGGCCCCCGACCAGACCCCACTCAGTACTATAGCCCCCACCAGCCCCCCACTCAGTATTAGGCCCTACACCCACATCCCACTCATTATTGTAGCCAACCACTAACACCCCACTCATTATGTCCCCATCCAAACCCCCCCCCTCATTATTATGGCGCCCAATAGCCCCCACTCAGTTTTGTGGGCCCCTCCAGCCCCTCAATCATCATGATTGACCCCCACCAGCCCTTAAATCAGTATTATAGTATTATTGGCCCCCACCAGCTCCACAATCAGTATGATTAATTAACACCATCCCCCCAATCGGTATGATTGCCACACAATTACTGACATTGAAAAAGTCACTACACTCCTCGTGCCATTTCCCCGCCATGCGACTTTAGTCTGTGACTGCTGAGGCTCCACAATACAAACGCGATGTAGTGACACCATCGCTCCCGCAGTGCAAGGAGTCTCAGACTTACAGGCGCACCAGGTACAGGCTGAATGGCGGATTACAAAGTCTTCGGCTCCCTAATTAACCATTCTATACAACAGCATCCATGTCTTGAGGCTACAGATACCATTAACATTGTGATGACATGGGAAAGGGCCGAATGGTGCCAGACCTTCCCAACTCATGGGCCCCTTAGCGACCACATGGGCTGCAGCTATGGACAGTACACCCCTAGTTTTCCCATCTTCAAACTCTTCCCTCTTCAATTTGTCCTGAATTCATAGTTCTGTCCAATTGGTAGTACACCACCCGGTATACTTCTACCTCCACCCTGTGCCAAGTGGAGATTAATTGGAGGGTATAAGGAGCAGCTGGAAGGGGATTCACTTGGAGTAAACCATCTTGGAAAATGATGAAACTTTTTTGGGATTAACATCTATGCCTTTCAAAATTTCACTGATACGGTCTTAAAAAGCATAGATAATTCACTTTCAAAGAAAATTTACTCCAAGTAAATCTCCTTCCTCCAGCACCAAGAGGGAAGCTCCAATTATTCTCCACTTGATTAGTCTGTCCTCCAAGGTCTGCGAAGCATCGGCTGCAGCTGAAACAGATATTCATATACATATTCAGTCATGGCCGAAAGTGTTGGCACCCTTGAAATTGCTCCAGAAAATGAAGTATTTCTCCCACAAAATTATTGCAATTGTGTGTACAAGGCATCATGAAATTTGCCTAGTGTCAGAAAGCTGGGTTTGCGCCCTAGGTCATGGGTCTTCCAGCAGGACAATGGCCCCAAACATACTTCAAGAAGCCCCCAGAAATGGATGGAACAAAGCGCTGGAGAGTTCTGAAGTGGCCAGCAGTAAGGCTAGTTTCACAATAGCGCTTTGGAGCGCAGCGACGGCCTGCGCACGGCCGCCGCTAAGCCCCGCCCCCTGCCGCGCCTCCGCCGGTAGCTCCGCCTACCGGCGCATGACGCTGCATGCATCCTGCGTCCCCTAACTTTATCACGGGGGGCGCAGGCCGTGCGCAGTATGCGTTTGGCGGCGCATGCGCCTTTTTGACGGTGCGCCGAGCGCAACCAAACTGCAGCAGGTTGCGTTTGGCGCAGGTAGGCGCACCGTCAAAAGGACGCATGCGCCGCCAAACGCATACTGCGCACGGCCTGCGCCCCCCGTGATAAAGATAGGGGACGCAGGACGCATGCAGCGTCATGCGCTGGTAGGCGGAGCTACCGGCAGAGGCGCGGCAGGGGGGCGGGGCTTAGTGGCGGCCGTGCGCAGGCCGTCGCTGCGCTCCAAAGCGCTAGTGTGAAACTAGCCTAAGTCCAGATCGAAATCCCATTGAGCACCTTTGTAGAGATCTTAAAATTGCTGTTGGGAGAAGGCGCCTTCACATATCAGAGACCTGCAGCAGTTTACAAAAGAAGAGTGGCCCACAACTGGGAGGTGTAAGGAGGTGTGCACACGCTGCAGATTCTGCTGCGGTTCCGTAGCGGATTTGGCCGCTGCGGGTCCGCAGCAGTTTTTGCTGCGGTGTACAGTACCATTATTCCCTATGGGAATAAAAAAACGCAGTGCAGACGGTGCAGATTTTTCCGTGCGGTTTTTCTGTGGTTTTGAAACCGCAGAAAGAATTGACATGTCATGAACCACAGAGCTCTTTATTCCCCACCACCCGCAGGTGAAAGTGCAACCTCTGCACCTACTATAGTTCCACTCCTGACTGAACTGGTTGTCCATCCGTTATAGGAAACAATATAAACCTATCACTGTTGCCCACATAGCTCTCTCCAGTCTTGCAGCACCTTACTTCTCCTTCCTCATTTCTGCATCCCACCCTCCATAGGATTTACGGTACATTCCACAAGCAAACTAAGATTATCATCCTCCATAACCCAAACCTCCCGTTTCCATTTACAAAACTTTACTTGTGCTGCACCACTTCTATGGAATGTGTTACCTAGACAATCAAATTACTTGACTACCCTCACAGTTTTAGGGTACGCTCATACTAGCATCCGAGTGCAGACCGATATACGCTCACAGATAGACTGGAAAAGATGGAGAAATTAAGTTCTTTGTCTTCTCCGCATCAGTGATACAATTGTCTCAAGTAAGAGAATCGGATCACACTAAGGTGACAATCAGCTCAACATTTGACAGAGTTTGAGCTGAGTGTCATTAGCATCATCGGCCCATTTTTCTCACATGAGAGAATCTACGGCCATGTGAGTGAGCCCTTAAGTTTACACTAAAACACATCTTTTTTTTTTTTGGAAGGTCTATCACATTCACAAATTTGACTCCTTTCCAATTAAACTATGTGACTGCAGACTTGTGAATCCTCACAGCACGCACAGTGAGCACTGTCATGATTCTCCGGTGCCAGGAGTGGGAGTGTGTGTCACCACAAGTATGCAATTTTTATACACTGCTCAAAAAAATAAAGGGAACACTAAGATACCACATCGTAGATATTACTGAATGAAACATGGCAGCTGCAAATCTTTATTCATTACATAGTGGCATGCGTTGAGAACAAGAAAACATAAAAATGATCAATGTAAATAAAAATGAATATCCCATGGAGGTCTGGATTTGGAAGGACACTCAAAATCAAAGTGGAAAATGAAATTACAGGCTGATCCAACTTCAGTGGAAATGCCTCAAGACAAGGAAATGATGCTCAGTAGTGTGTGTGGCCTCCACGTGCCTGTTTGACCTCCCTACGACACCTGGGCATGCTCCTGATGAGTCGGCGGATTTTGTCATGAGGGATCTCCTCCCAGACCTGGACTAAAGCATCCGCCTACTCCTGGACAGTCTGTGGTGCAACATGACTGTGGATGGAGCGAGACATGATGTCCCAGATGTGTTAAATCGGATTCAGGTCTGGGGAACGGGCGGGCCAGTCCATAGCTTCAATGCCTTCATCTTGCAGGAACTGCTGACACACTCCAGCCACACGAGGTCTGGCATTGTCCTGCATTAGGAGGAACCCAGGGCCAACTGCACCAGCATATGGTCTCATAAGGGGTCTGAGGATCTCATCTTGGTACCTAATGGCAGTCAGGCTACCTCTGGTGAGCACATGGAGGGCTGTGCGGCCCTCCAAAGAAATGCCACCCCACACCATTACTGACCCACTGCCAAACCGATCATGCTGAAGGATGTTGCAGGCAGCGGATCGCTCTCCACGGCACCTCCAGACTCTGTCACGTCTGTCACATGTGTTCAGTGTGGTGAACCTGCTTTCATCTGTGAAGAGCACAGGGCGCCAGTGGCAAATTTGCCAATCTTGGTGTTCTGTGGCAAATGCCAAGCGTCCTGCACAGTGTTGGGCTGTGAGCACAACCCCCATCTGTGGACGTCGGGCACTCACACCATCCTCATGGAGTCGGTTTCTAACCATTTCTGCAGACATATGCACATTTGTGGCCTGCTGGAGGTCATTTTGCAGGGTTCTGGCAGTACTCCTCTTCCTCCTTGCACAAAGGCTGAGGTAGCGGTCCTGCTGCTGGGTTGTTGCCCTCCTACGGCCCCCTCCACGTCTCCTGGTATACTGGCCTGTTTCCTGGTAGTGCCTCCAGCCTCTGGACACTACACTGACAGACACAGCAAACCTTGTCACAGCTTGCATTGATGTGCCATTCTGGATGAGCTGCACTACCTGAGCCACTTGTGTGGGTTGTAGAGTCCGTCTCATGCTACCACGAGTGTGAAAGCACAACCAACATTCAAAAGTGATCAAAACATCAGTCAGAAAGCATTGGTACTGAGATGTGGTCTGTGGTCCCCACCTGCAGAACCACTCCTTTATTGAGGGTGTCTTAATAATTGCCAATAATTTCCATCTGTTGTCTATTCCTTTTGCACAACAGCATGTGAAATTAATTGTCAATCAGTGTTGCTTCCTAAGTGGACAGTTTGATTTCACAGAAGTTTGAGTTACTTGGAGTTATATTCTGTTGTTTAAGTGTTCCCTTTATTTTTTTGAGCAGTGTATACTGTATATGCGGTCACATGCCGACTAGACTGCGTGACCTCACACAATACAAGTGATCTGAGTGAGGCTGTACACATCTAGTCTTAATGTGGCCAGGAGTATGCAAATTACATACTTGTGGTCACATGACCACCGGCTCCTGGTACCGGCATATCCTGACAACTTGCATTGTGTGAGCTCTTTGAGGATTCACATAAAGTGACTGCAGACTTGACCCCCAAGGCCAGACAACCCCTTTTACCTACAGGACCCTTGACTGTCAGCCCAATAAACTGTTTTAATAGGCACACCAGCTTATGAACACCTATGTCTAATATTGCAACACAGGAGCACTGCAGCACCTTCATTGTGGTCGTCGCAGTGCTTAGACCGGGAAGGTGGCACAGCAAAGACAATGGCCGGTATTCTTACCCTTCCTGCTTCGTGCTCTTGATATAGCGCTGTGTGTAGAAGCTGACGCATATTACATGGGGAGCGTTGTGTGACACTGTGCAGCGTCAGCCGCGGCACATTGTGCGGAGTTATACCAGTCATTACTATGTCGCAGGACCAGGCGGAGGAGGATTCTACGTCCCCCGATGCCAGGATCCCGCTCTGAATTGTTTGTCAGCATTACTGAGACATGCGGAGCCGTTTCATATTTTATACCAGTAATAAAGAATGAAAGCGAGCAGAAACAAATCATGCTGCATTATGCACCCAGCGCTGAGCATTATTACAGACGTATACAAGTCATCGCCGGGATCGCACTCATTGGAATTCTATTTCACCCTCCACTGGAAGGGCGCACATACTTTATCTCTGTGCGGAATTTAGATTAGGAAATATTAATATTACGCATTCAAAAATATAGAGATTCATGGACGTTTTTAATGGGACTGTCCTGCGAACAGGTCCGCTGGGATATGCATGACAGAAAGGCTTTCCACGTCGTTTCAGGCATTTCCTATAAAACAAAGAAAAGCTTATAATATACTGCGCTTTAGGATGTTGAGACGTTTGCAGTGGTGCAGAACACAGGTTGTGTCGATGGTGGTCCACTATCATTTTTCTACCCTATTCACTTCAATGGGAGTTGAGCCGTGGTAACAGTTGATTGTCTTGGGTGTCAGACCCCCCCTATGATCTGATATCGAGGGTACGTTATCAATATCTTAGTCTCAGACAACCCTTTTAAAGTATCAGGCACTGGCTGTATCATTCCAGCCAGGTATGTTTGACTCTGAAACACTGCTGCGTTTCAAAGAAAAACAGACTTAAAAAGCTTCTCCCAGTCCGCTCCCCTTGAGTGGCAGGTCGCTCCCTGTGTTCCTGTATAGAGAGACACTCAATGGGAGCCGACAGGGACTAGCCCACTTTGACTAGTCTCCTGTATGATTCCCGGCGGCTTTTAAAGTGTAAAATCCAGCACAATGAGTCCTTGAAAAATTAGGTATTGAAAATCCATAAAAAAAAATCCAATCCAACACCATAAATAATCAACTTACTGGTTGATGCAATGCGTAAGGACTGTGTCTGAACTGTGTCAACCAATCTGCTTTTTTATGGTGTTGGATTTGATTTTTTTATGGCCAAATAATTTTTGGGGGGTTCATTTTGCAGGATTTTACACTTCTTTTAACACGTTTGGACTTGGCTTACTAAGAGGTCTCAGTACAACTTGGAGCTCTTTCCCAGGTGACCTGTCTTCCTCTCGTTTTTGTCTGCATTTGAAATGTTTTTCTATGAAACGCAGCAACGTTTCAGAGTCAAACATACCTGACGACTGAACTCATATAGCCAACGTCTGGTATCAGCTGTCAGATTCCCTTTAAAATATGGGTCCAATCTGGGATCTGAATTAATGTAGAGGTCAGGTCTGGAGTATGAGTTATGTTAGGAGTCTAATGTAGGACCTAAATAATCTACGTGTCTGGCTTGCGGACTGTAAGACTAGACAGTTGCCGTACTACAACTCCCAGCATATGTTGACACCCTACTAAGATAGTCCATAATTACAACCAGTCCTGTTTTTCTATGGCTGACCTGCAATCTAGACCGTAAAGCAGGCAGTGGTTGTGTAAGCTTCTAATTAAGGGGGGGGGGGGGTGGTTTGATCAATTTTGGGGAAATTTCCACCTACAAAGTTGTGTGATTTAAGATACATGTTCTGCAAGTTGCCTTTCTAAATGGAATTTTATCTTCATATACAAATAATATAAATAATAATAAAAATTAAAAAAAATAAACAAAAAAAAATAATATAATAAAATAAAAACAAAGCCCATAAAAAGACAAGAAAAGCAAAGTCAAGCGATCCCACTTCATATTTTCCAGGAATAATGTGCCGTGATGTGTTGAGTTGAGATATGTAAAAAGCGACAGTAATTGGGTTCCTGGCGCCCGGTGTACAAAGAATATAATTGTGAGCAGAAACTATGAACAATGACAATGTGAAATAAAATATTAATAATAACAATAATAATAAAGCAACGTTTTTCTTGTACGGTGCCTTGCGGAACAGGCGCACGGGAGTATAATGGAATTTTAGATCAGTCCGTTTTTCAGGAGATGTAGGTCATTACCATCTATTAACATTTTATGGGTACTTTTTTTTTTCCACGTGATTTCTGCGTGACAACTTTTATAAATGTACCTAATTATATTTCGCAGATGTGACTTGAAACATAAAGGCAGAAAACATTGCAATCTACAGTAATAGTTGCAAGAATAATTTATTGCCCAAAGAACACACTTACTGTCGATTTTTACATATGCCGGCTCTATATCTCACAGCGCTGTATTCCTGCGAAATGTGAAATATCTTATAACAGGGCAGTGAAATGACAGTAAAGCATAGTGATTCTGGTATACGGGTTGATACTGTTGACTTGCTGTAATGGGGTCTCACTGGATCGAGTAGTGAATTCTGGATCATTTTTAAACTAGGGTGGAACCAAAAAATACCAATTAGAGTGCGGTTGATGTTGATCCCAATGCTCTTAACAAGTCATCTAATACACTCAGCTGGCTAAATGTAGATATGGTCCGAGGGAAATGGCATAAAATCAATGTGAACAAGCTCAAGAGTTCTTAAGGATCTCAGTGTCATGACTCCAGTGCAGGTTTTTGAGCTGCACACCTGGGGTTAATGTCTGGAGCTCGGTGCAGGTTTTGACCTGCACACCTGGGGTTAATGATTGTGGCCTCTTTCTGGTTCTGGGAGAGCTTCTTAAACCCCTGGGAAGCTTCAATCCCTGCCAGTTATACTTTTGCCTTTGGCCTAGTGTGCTGACCCCTGTGTCCCTGTTTGTTGCTATAGCTTGTTTATATGGTTCTGACCCGGTTCTGTTTCCCGTTGTGAGTTTGCCTGTTGATGCTGTACTGCGCTACCCTCTCTGTGTATCACTCGTTGCCTGTTATCTGACTACTCTCTGCTCGCCCCTCTTGTACCTTGCAGCTATCTCTGTGTATGACTCATTGGCTACGTCTTGACTATTCTCCCTGTCTATGCCCCCTGGTAACTTTGTCTCGCAGTTACCCTGCTAGGAGTTATCTTGCAGCTCCTAGCTCTGTGGAGTTTAGGCCACGCCCTTAGCAGTCACGTGCTTCAGGTCCTGCGGCTCTGAAGTACGCATCTACTTGGTTGCTGCCCGCTCCACAGGTATCTTTGAGCACTGTTTCGCTATACTCAGGACACGCGCACTGGCTCAGTGAGCAAGTTCAGTGCGGTGTTCCTGACATTATAACTGGCCTACAATTTTTTTTCTCTCCTCACTTCTGCAGCATGGACCCAATGTGTGCTTTATCTGAGCACCCCAGGCTTCCAGCAGGTGGGGAATAGAAATGTCATTTTAGTCCCACCCGAATCCCTGGTTAAATTGCCAGATACATTTTCTGGTAACAAGGATGATTTCAGGGCATTTAAGGAGGGCTGTAAGCTCTTTTTCTCTTTGAGACCCCGCTCCTCTGGGGATGAGAAACAGAGGGTGGGGGTGGTGATGTCCCTGCTTAGGGGGTCCTCACAAGCCTGGGCATTTTCGCTTTCCTCTTCTGCCCCTGAGAGAATGTCTGTGGATGCGTTTTTTGAAGCCTTAGGGCTTATTTATGATGAGCCTGATAGAGTGCGTTTGGCTGAGGACAAGGTGATGAGTGTCGGTCAGGGGGAGCACTCGTCCAAATGGTTCTGTACTGAATTCAGACGTTGGGCAGCCGAGATTTCTTGGAGTGATGCCGCCCTTCGGGGGCTGTTCCACAGAGGCCTGTGTGAACGTCTGAAGGATGCTTAGGCACCCCATCCTCCGCCTGACTCCCTGGAGGATGCCATGATCCAAGCGGTTCGCATGGATCGCAGGCTGCCGGCTAGAGGCATTATGCAACGGGAAACACCATTATTCTTCAGTGGAGATGAGACCCGGACTCTTCCTATGGCTATGGAGGTGAGCGCTGTCACCTGTGAGGGAAAGGAAAGAAGACGCCACCGGGAAAAGCAGTTGTGCTTCTATTGTGGGAAATCTGGACATTGGTGATGGTCCTGTTCAGGCTACTGCTTTTTTTGACTGCGGTCCTGCTGTGAACCTGATTGATACCAAGGTTATGACTCTTAATAAGATAGGGACAGTCAGGCTTCACGATCCTGTTAAACTTGTGGCAATTGTCTCGTCTCCTCTTTCCCCCAGACAGTATCTGTTGCAGGTCTGAACTTTTTTCTCTAAAAGTGTTTTCCACTCATGTGGAAAAACTAAGTTGTTTTGTGCTAGATAACTTGCCTGTAGGACTGGTACTGGGGATGCCTTGGCTTCAACGCCATAATCCTACCATTGATTGGGTTACAGGGGAAATCACTCAATGGGGATGCAATGATAAATGTGGTAACCTAGGACATCTTGTTAACGCTGTTAAATCCGTGTCTGTGTCGTCTGTCGGTCTGGAAGGTATTCCGGAGTACCTGAAGGATTTCGAAGACGTTTTTTCCGAAAGTGAGGCTGAGGTGCTGCCACCACATAGACCCTACGATTGTGCCATTGATTTAGTACCCGGAGCCAAGTTACCTAAGGCTCGATTGTTCAATTTGTCTGGGCCTGAGCGCCAAGCCATGAAGGAGTACATAGCTGAGAGTCTCCGCAAAGGGCATATCAGGCCTTCTGTGTCACCTGAGGCAGCAGTGTTCTTCTTTGTGAAGAAAAAAGAAGGTGGTTTGCGGCCGTGCCTCGACTTTCGGGAACCGAACAAGATAACGGTTAGGAACTCTTACCCGCTTCCCCTCATCCCAGACTTATGTAACCAGTTAGCTGGGGCCCAATGGTTCTCCAAGTTAGATCTGCGGGGGGCCTACAATCTGATAAGGGTTCAGGAAGGGGACGAGTGGAAAACTGCATTCCTCACATCAGAAGGACTCTTTGAGAACCTGGTAATGCCGCTTGGGTTAACTAATGCACCCGCTATTTTCCAAAATTTTATCAATGTTGTGTTTTCTGATCTGATAGGCCGTTTTGTTATTATTTATTTGGATGACATTTTAGTGTATTCCCCGGACAGTCAATCTCACTTGCAACATCTAAGGACAGTAGTTCTCCAGAGACTCAGGGAGAACCAATTGTTCGCTAAAGTGAAAAAATGTTCGTTTTTTGTACAGGAGCTGTCTTTTTTGGGGTTGATTGTGTCCTGTGAGGGGTTTCGTATGGATCCTAAGAAGGTGCTGGTGATCGCTGACTGGGTTCAGCCTCGAGATCTCAAGGGGCTCCAGCGCTTCTTAGGATTTGCGAACTATTACCGGAGATTCATTAAAGGTTTCTCACAAGTGGTTAAACCACTCACGGATCTTACCCAGAAGGGCGCTGATGTAAAAAATGGTCTGTACTTGCTAAGGAATCCTTCTCAGCGATTAAGAAATGTTTCATGTCTGCCCCGGTGTTGGTACAACCTGACCCATCCAAACCATTCATTGTGGAGGTGGATGCTTCTGAAGTGGGGGTGGGGGCTGTGCTGTCCCAGGGTCCGGCCACCCTTACCAATCTCAAACCCTGTGCCTTCTTCTCCAAGAAGTTCTCTTCAGCTGAGAAAAACTATGATGTAGGCAATAGGGAACTTCTTGCGGTCAAGCTGGCGTTTGAGGAATGGAGGCACTTTTTGGAAGGGGTGGCTCACCCTATTACGGTTGTCACGGATCACAAAAATTTGGCACACCTTGAATCTGCTAAGAGGCTTACTCCTAGACAAGCCCGTTGGGCACTTTTTTTCACGATTTCAGTTCTCCATTACTTTTCGACCGGGGTCGAAAAATGTTAAAGCGGATGCCCTGTCCAGAAGTTTTGATCCAGTGTCTCTCGCGGAGCCGCCGTCCTCCATTCTTCCCCCAGGGGTGGTATTGGCAGGGGTCTCATAGAATCATAGAATCATAGAATCGTAGAGTTGGAAGGGACCTCCTGGGCCATCTGGTCCAACCCCCTGCTCAAAGCAGGATTCGCTAAATCATCCCAGTCAGATGTCTGTCCAGCCTCTGTTTGAAGACTTCCATTGAAGGAGAACTCACCACTTCTCGTGGCAGCCTGTTCCACTCATTGATCACTCTAACTGTCAAAAAGTTTTTTCTAATATCTAATCTGTGTCTCCTCCCATTCAGTTTCATCCCATTGCTTCTAGTCTTTCCTTGTGCAAATGAGAATAAAGTGGATCCTTCTACAATGTGACAGCCCTTTAGATATTTGTAGACAGCTATTAAGTCTCCTCTCAGTCTTCTCTTTTGCAAACTAAACATTCCCAAATCCTGCAACCTTTCCTCATAAGACAGGGTTTGCAGACCGGTCACCATTCTGGTAGCTCTTTTCTGAACTTGCTCCAGTTTGTTGATGTCTTTTTTAAAATGTGGTGCCCAAAACTGGACACAATATTCTAGATGAGGTCTGACCAAAGAGGAGTAGAGGGAAATAATGACTTCACGTGATCTAGACTGTATGCTTCTGTTAATACATCCTAGAATTGCATTTGCCTTTTTTGCTGCTGCATCACACTGTTGACTCATATTCAGTCTGTGATCTATTAGTATACCCAAGTCTTTTTCACATGTGCTGTCACTTAGCCCTATTCCTCCCATTCTATATATGCTTTTTTCATTTTTATTGCCCAGATGTAGTACTTTGCATTTCTCCCTGTTAAAAACCATTCTGTTAGTTGCTGCCCACTTCTCCAGTTTATTTATATCTTTTTGAATCCTCTCTCTCTCTTCTCTAGTATTAGCTATCCCTCCTAGCTTTGTGTCATCAGCAAATTTAATCAGTTTACCCTCAATTCCTTCATCTAAATCGTTGATAAAGATGTTGAACAATACAGGGACCAGGACAGAGCCCTGTGGTACCCCACTTGAGACATTCTTCCAACTGGATGTGCAGCCATTTACGACCACTCTTTGGGTCCGATCACTAAGCCAGTTATGAATCCACATAACAGTTGCCTTGTCCATTCCATACTTAGTCATTTTTTCAATAAGGATTGTATGAGAGACTTTGTCAAATGCTTTGCTGAAGTCAAGATATACTATATCTACAGCATTTCCTTTATCCACCCAATCAGTGATACCGTCATAGAAGGAAATTAAGTTAGTCTGACATGACTTATTAGTTACAAACCCATGCTGACTCTGTTTAATCACTTCATTCTTATCCAGGTATTGACATACATGTTGTTTAATAATTTGTTCAAAGGTCTTTCCTGGTATAGAAGTCAGACTCACCGGCCTATAGTTGCCTGGGTCCACCTTCTTCCCCTTTTTGAAGATAGGAACAACATTTGCTCTTCTCCAGTCTTCTGGCACTTCTCCTGTTCTCCAAGAATTTTCAAAGATTATGGAGAGGGGTTCAAAAATTTCTTCTGCTATCTCCTTCAGTACTCTGGGGTGTAATTCATCTGGACCTGGAGACTTGAATTCATTTAGGTTAGCTAAGTGTTTCCTCACTATCTTTCTGTTTATAGATATCCTGGATTCTTCTATTCCCTTAATAGGACAGTGAATAACAGTTGATGTGACATTTCCTTTCTGAGAGAAAACAGATGCAAAATAGGAATTTAAAAGTTCAGCCTTCTCAACATCCTGTCTTACCATTTCATCATTTTCATCCTGTAAAAATCCTATAGCATCTTTGACTTTTCTTTTACTTTTGACATATCCCCAAAATTCTTTATTATTGCTTTTGACATCTCTTGCAAGCCTCAATTCATTTTCAGCTTTAGCTAATTTGATTTGTGCCCTGCAGGTTCTGCAGACAGCATTATATTCTTCTTTAGATATGCCTCCCTCTTTCCATTTTATAAACATTTTTTTCTTCCTTTTTAGCATGTGCTTAAGTTCTGTGTTCATCCATCCTGGTTTCCTTAAATGCTTCCTATTCTTCCCTCTTTTCGGAATTGTTAACAACTGTGCTTTGAGAATTTCATTTTTCAAGATTTCCCATCCTTCCTGGACATTTTTGTCTTTAAGGATATCCAGCCATTGGATCCCTCCAATTCTCTTTCTGAATCCCTTAAAATCTGCCTTTCTGAAATCTAACCTTGACGTCTGAGTCTTCACAGGTCTTCCGCCTCTAGTTATCCAAAATTCTAAAATAGCATGGTCGCTACCTCCTAGGGTCCCAGCCACTTTTACCTCCTCAACCATTTCCTCCCTGTTTATAAGGATTAGATCCAAGGTAGCAGTTCCCCTTGTTTTCTCCCTTACCTTTTGGAAGATAAAGTTGTCAGCAAGAGAGGATAAGAATTTCCTTGACCTGTTAGTTTTGCCTGAGAGAGATTCTCAACTGAGTTGGAACAAGAAATTCTAAGGGCTCAGGCCCTAGCTCCGGCAACCAGGCCAGGGGATAAACTGTTTGTTCCAGGTTCATTGCGGCCTAGACTTCTGCAGGAGTTTCATGAGTCTAGGCTGAGTGCTCATCCAGGTATCACGGCCACTAGAGAGGCAGTAGCCAGGGGTTTTTGGTGGCCTTCATTAAGGTCCGATGTCAAGGAATTTGTTTCGGCTTGTGGCATGTGTGCCCGTTCCAAAAGCTCGCATAACCGACCGGCTGGGGAACTCATACCTTTACCGGTTCCTGACAGGCCATGGACTCATCTTTCCATGGATTTTATTACCGGCCTTCCACCTTCCAGGGGCAATACCGTGATCTGGGTGGTGGTGGATAGATTTTCTAAACAGGCCCATTTCATTCCCTTGGCAGCATTACCCTCAGCAGAAACATTGTCAAGGTTGTTTGTGCAGCATGTGGTCCGATTGCATGGGGTACCCCTGAATGTTGTGTCTGACAGAGGTGTGCAGTTTGTGGCCAAATTTTGGAGGGCGTTCTGTACGAAATTGGGCATCTCACTCTCCTTCTTGTCGGCATATCACCCGGAGAGTAATGGTCAGACAGAACGCACCAATCAATCCCTGGAACAAATTCTCAGGTGTCTGACCTCCGCCAGACAGTAGGATTTTTGTGATGCGTTACCGTTGGCTGAATTCACTTTTCTTTTCCAAATAATTTTATTGAAGGATTTTCAACAATAATAGGGAGGGAGAATACGGAAAGGGTGGGGAGGGGAGGGGATGGAGAGAGGGTTGAAAAGGGAAGGACCAAGTGATCCTGTTAAACTCCTGATCATATAACATTTTGTGAATCAAAACAGTAAATTATGCAGTCATATAAGTGAATCCAGTAACTCCACAAAAGCAGTAATCAACAGCTTAAATCAGTTGTCTTGAAAAAAAAAAAAAAAAAAACGCAGATACAATATGTCTTTAACTTAAAGGATATAAAGTGATCCATCTGAACCATTTACTTGTATATTTGTCGAAGTTATTGTTGACAGTGGCCATTTTCAATTCACAGGACTTGTGGAGTGATATGCGTTCCTTTATGTCTTGGATTTTGGGGACATCAGGTCTCTTCCAATGGAAGGCGATGGAACATTTAGTGATTAGAAGGATGTGGATGATTAAGGGGATGAGTGAGTGGTTTATGTCTTGAGAGTTGAGGGATAATAAGGCTAGCTGTGGGGAGAGGGTAATAGGCTTGGGAAGAAGAGAAATAATGAGGAGGGACACGTCTCTCCATAGAGGTTTAATTAGTGGACAATACCAGAGCATATGCAGTAGGTTTCCGTAATGTCCGCATCCTCTCCAACATAGTGAGGAGTATTCTGGGTTGATTTTTGATAGTTTTGCTGGGGTATGATACCAGTGGGAGAGAATCTTGTGGTGTGTTTCCTGGAGGGACATCGACATGGTAGTGGACAAGGAGATTGAGCAGGCATGTTCCCAATCCGACATATCAAGGTTCAGGTTGAGTTCCTGCTCCCATTTTATTATGTTGCTTGTTTTAACAAACTTGTAGCTTTTGTTAATCCACATGTAGATGTATGAAACACTCCAGAAAATTTTGTGGTTTTTATTATTAAAAAGGTTAATGACGGGTTCTGAGGGTTTTGGATTTTTTTTCATGAATTTTGCTATGAGGTTTTTTAAAATAATGTAATCGTAGAACGAGGAAGAGGGGACCTTGAATCTGTCTTTTATGACACTGAAAGGGATGTTAGAATGTTCTCCATGGAGGTCTTTGAGTTTCTTGATGCCGTGATCGGCCCAAATAGGAGCTAATTCTTGGTCGAAAAGGGAGATGATGATGTGAAGTGAGAGGGATCTTAGTGGGTTATTGTTGTTGGTGCCTCTTTTTGTTTTGGCGTGTACTTTCCATGCGTCTAGTGTAGCGCGAAAGATGGGATGTGAAGGTGAATGGTCTTTTTGAGGAGAATTGATTCTAGTATAAGGCGAGAAGGCGAATTGTTGTTGTTTAGTACGCATTCGAGATTATACCACGCTGGAGGGTCAGGAAGTTGCCACCAAGGAAGGCTTTGCTTAATTAGAAAAGAGAAATAATATGCTGATATATTTGGCAAGCCAGCTCCACCGAATCTCCTGTTATTGTTGAGAATGTTTGTGGCGACCCTTGCCTTCCTACCTCCCCATATGAAGTTGTTTATTTTGGTTTGTAAATTCGTTAGGAAAGAGGTAGAGATGGGCAAGGGTAGCGACCTGAAAAGGTATAGTATTTTGGGTAGAATGTATGCTTTAAAAGTGATGATTTTACCCCACCATGAAAGGTTTTTTTCGCCGTAAGTGAGCATATCTTTCGAGATGGTTTCATTTCGAGATTTCATATTAAGTGGGATTAGGGAGGAAATATTGTTTGAAAATTTTAGTCCCAGATATGTGATATGCTCAGATGCCCAGCTCCAGGGGCATAGGCGTTTGATTGTTTCGATCTGAGTATCTTCTAGGTTTAGAGGGAGTATTTTTGATTTTAGCTTGTTTATTTTAAAGTAGGACACTTTGGCAAACCTCAACAAGTCTTGCACTTTTTCAATGGATTTGGCCGGGTTTGACATGGTAAGGATTATGTCGTCAGCAAATAAGCTTATTTTGTAGTCTTTAGGTCCCGCTTTTATACCCTGTATGTCAGGGTCTTCTCTGATTAACTGGGCTAGGGGTTCTTTGGCTAGGACGAATAATAGAGGGGATAATGGACATCCCTGTCTTGTGCCGTTTGTAATTTGGAAGGGATTTGAGTGGTGATTATTTACATAAACTTTGGCTGAGGGATTGACGTAGAGAGCTTTAATACTGGTAATGAATTCTTGTTGGAAGCCGAATTTTTTGAGGGTGCCGGTTAGGTAGTCCCAGTTTAGGCGGTCGAAAGCTTTTTCCGCATCTAATGAGATTATTGTGGTTTTTATTTTGCTTGAATTGATTAGTTTTATTAGATTTATCAGCCTTCTTGTGCCATCTACTGATTGTCTATTGATGACAAAACCTATCTGGCCATTGTCTATTAGTTTCGGTAAGAGTGAGTTTAGTCTGTCTGCAAGGATTTTTGCGTAAATTTTGATGTCCGTATTAATTAGGGATATTGGTCTGTAGTTTTTCATGGAGGTTAAGTCTGAATTTGGTTTGGGGATTAGGACAAGGGTGGCTTCAAGCATTTCCTTTGGGAAGTGCCCGGTGTTAGAAGCGGTGTTAAAGATTTTAGTGAGTTGGGGGGCTAGAATATTGGCAAAAGCTTTGTAATAGTCGTTCGTGAACCCATCTGGGCCTGGGGCTTTGAACGATTTTAAACGGCTGATTATGTCTAAAATTTCCTTTGCTGTGAAAGGGGCAGTTAAGAAGTCCATGTGGACTTTTTCTAGTTTTGGAAGGTTCACTGAGGCCAAAAATGTTTGAATGTCTGACTGCTTGGGGTTAGATTGTGGGGAAACCCGATTTATTTTGTACAAATCGTCATAGAATTTTGCAAAGGAGTTTGCTATGTCCTGCGGGTGGGACAGGAGCGTGTTTTTGGGGGATGTGATGGTATCTATTCTATGCTTGCGTCTAAGGTTTTTTAGTCTATTGGACATATAACTGGATGGACGGTTTAAATTTTGGTATTGTTTGATTATTTTTAATTGCGGAATCGTAAAACGAGAAGATTAGTGCCCTAAGCTCCTGCCTGAGCCTGGAGAGTTCTGATTGTGTGTTGTGGCATGAGCTGGGATTGTTGGTTAGGAGGGTTTCTTTAATTTTTATTTGACTTTGTAGGCTTGATATCTTTTCTCTATTTTCCCTCTTTAGTTTTGAAGAGATCCGAATCAGAACCCCCCTCAACACTGCCTTGTGGGCATTCCAGCACGTGTAAAGGCTAGAGAGATCTGCTTCGTTCTCCTTGAAGTAGTTTGTTATTGCTGTAGAGATTTCTGAGTTTATGTGTGGGACATTTAATATTGAAGAATTGCATTTCCAGAGGAAGTGTTTGTTAGTGGCTGGGCCTTCTGTGAACACTGCTATTATTGGGGCATGGTCGGATACTGTTTTTGGGAGTATGGTAACTGATATGAACTTGGGGAGAGAAAAAACATCTGTTAAGATCAAGTCAATTCTTGAAGCTGTACGGTGGGGGTCTGAGAAGTGACTGTATTCAATGGAGGTGGTGTTTAGACAACGAAATATGTCAAATAACTCGTTGCCATATATCCAGCTATTGAGTGACTTTGTCTTGTGCCTATTTGGTGCTGAGGAGTCCATCTTTCCGTCAGGGACCATGTTGAAGTCGCCTGAGAGTATCAATGAACCTTTTTTAACTTGATTGATTTTTTTGAGCAGTTTGTTCAGGAACCTTAGTTGCCCTGTAGTAGGAACATATGCATTTACAATAGTGTGAACTGAGTCGTTTATAGTGCAAATCAAGATGTGGAAGTGTCCCTTGTCATCCTTGAGTTCTTCGATAAGTTTAAAATTGAGAGTGATTTTAACTAGCGTGAGTACTCCCGCCTTTTTTTTCGGACCTGATGCTTCAAAGGTATGTGGGAAATTTTTGTGTGAGAAATTGGGGTGTGTGTCATGTTTGAATTTGGTCTCTTGGAGACACACAATGTCAGAGCCCAGTTTGTTAACCTCATGACGGATTACATACCGTTTCCTGGGGCTGTTTAGTCCTCTGACATTGTAAGTGGCCAAGCTGATCTTCATGTTCAGTAAGTACTGTTTTGGGAGAGAATGTGCCAAAGTTGTTGTGGTTACCAGAGAAGTTGTAGCATTAAGAGAGTCTTGGGTTCAGATGGATAAGTGTATAGATGAACACTTGTTGTAACTGCAAAACAGAAAAAAGATGAAAAAAGCAAAGCAAAGCAAATGATATATACAGAACAATGGCAAACTTAATCAAAAATTTGCAAGAATCACTGGGAGTAGGTCGCACCGGCGGACTCTACTCAACCTTAGGGGAAAAGTTTGTGGAAGAGTGTCCCCGGTGTCCTCTTCGGTGGTGAAGATGATAGGCATTTAACAACCAGGTGAGTCAGTTCACCAACATGTCCCCATTCCTGATTAACTATGGGTTTAATCCGCATTTTGGGGAGTTTTCTCGGGTGGATTCCGGTTGTCCAGGGGCAGAGGGGTCCGTTCAATGGTTAAAAAACCTCTGGGCTGAAGTCCGGCGTAATATCTCTTGGGCCCAGGGGAGATACAAATATTTTGCGGACAAAAAGAGAGCCTCGGGAGACATGTTTCAGGTGGGAGAGAAGGTTTGGCTCTCCACATGTAACATCAACTTAAAGGTACCATCAGCTAAGCTGGGACCAAAGTTCATTGGTCCGTACGAGATTATGGAGATAGTCAACCCAATGGCATGTAGGTTGCGTCTCCCCGCCTCCTTAAAAATATCCAATGTGTTCCATAAATCTCTGTTGAAACCCGCAGGATCTGTCAAAGAGAACTCTGAGTCTGTTGTTCCTCCAGTGCTGGTGGAGGATCAATTGGAGTATGAGGTCGGACATATTGAGGACTCTCGGCGGGTGCGCCGCTCTTTGCAGTACCTGGTCCACTGGAAGGGATATGGGTCCCTGCTCACTCGGTACATGCAGATCGCCTGGTTCGGGCTTTCCATGCCAAGTACCTGGGGAAGCCTGGGGGTCCAGAGTCCCCCCGTTGAGAGGGGGGTACTGTCATGATCCCAGTGCAGGTTTTTGAGCTGCACTCCTGGGGTTAATGTCTGGAGCTCGGTGCAGGTTTTGACCTGCACACCTGGGGTTAATGATTGTGGCCTCTTTCTGGTTCTGGGATAGCTTCTCAAACCCCTGGGAAGCTTCAATCCCTGCCAGTTATACTTTTGCCTTTGGCCTAGTGTGCTGACCCCTGTGTGCTTGTTGGTTGCTATAGCTTGTTTATATGGTTCTAACCTGGTTCTGTCCATTGTGAGTTTGCCTGTTGATTTTGTACTGCGTTATTATCTCTGTGTATGACTCATTGCCTGTGACCTGACTACTCTCTGCTCGCCCCTCTTGTACCTTTGCAGCTATCTCTGTGTGTGACTCATTGGCTACGTCTTGACTATTTTCCCTGTCTATGCCCCCTGGTAACTTTGTCTTGCAGTTACCCTGTTAGGAGCTCCTAGCTCTGTGGCGTTTAGGCCACGCCCCTAGCAGTCACGTGCTTCAGGTCCTGCGGCTCTGAAGTACGCATCTACTCGGCTGCTGCCCGCTCCACAGGTATCTTTGAGCACTGTTCGCTTTACTCAGGTCACGCGCAGTGGCTCAGTGAGCAAGTTCAGTGCGGTGTTCCTGACACTCAGCTCTGTAATTGCTGGGCCTTGGTCATCATTTTTAGTGACCGTTGTTGTGCCAAGTGACTTGCGCAAAGCTAATGTGGTGCCCATTTTCCAAATCGTGGGTAATAGACCAGTAAGATTATTCTAGGAAAAATGTTTCTAAGGAACTATTAAAATGAGTATGCTACAGAAAATAATATTATAAATGGCCAGCACGATTTTCCTAGGCGCACAAGTTGTCAACCAAATTGATAAGGGGGACGCAAGAAGAAATGTGGATATAATGGGTTTTTTTTAATTCGCAAAGACATCTGACACTGGCCCACATGGATGCCTAAGGTGTAAATTAAGGTCCATAGGGTTTCATCAAATTTATGGAAGAAACTAGTGCACACTGAGATTTTTAGCAAACGCAAGTTCGGTCAGTGAAAAAAAATCGCTCTTGCGCTTCACCATTAAATAACACTGGTCCAAGTGCTGTCCATTATTTTCATGGACCATACTTGGACAATACAGTCGTGTGACCAAGCCCAAAGAGCGACCACGCCGAGAGGGTTGTAGAGAATGACCGCTACTCTAAATGGTCCTCAATTATAAGTGGTGACCCCCAAGGTTCAGTGCCGGGTCCCCTTTTATTCAACTTATTTCTTAATGAGATTATTAATGTTTCTATTTTTCCAGATGACACCAAGCTAAGTAGAGTAGTACAGTCTATGGAAGATGTTCATGAGTTAGAAGCTGACTTGGATAAATTGAGTGTTTGGGCATCTACTTGGCAGATGAGGTTCAATGTTGACAAATGTAAAGTTTTGCACTAATAGTATGCCAGCAACAAATGTTCAAGGGGAGTAAAACTAGGAGAGTCCCTTGTAGAGAAGGATCTGGATGTACTTGTAGATCACAAACTTTCATGCAATGTCAATCGCGGCTTCTAAGGCCAACATGATTACGTGACGTCATATGAAAAAAGAGGCATGGACTTGTGGGACAGTGACGTAATAATACCACTTTACAAAGTGTTAGTGACTGAATAAAATGAGCCGGACTATCAGCTGATAAACGTGCAACGTGAAAGAGCACGTTCGCAATGCGGCCATTTCACAGACTTTGCGTGATCCCCATTTCTTATCCAAGTATTTCATCTGAAAAGTTTCCCATGGATGGGAGTCTCAGTCGGTCCACCGTCCTGCTCTGCCCTTATTCACACTGAAGTCATCTGACACATGGTAAGGTTTTAATAAAAGAGACAGGTGAGGACATTCCCGATGTGTAACTCTTGTCGTGGTGGGATGGCATTTATGGGGGTTAGAAATAGAATATCCTGGAATGAAAAAAAAAAAAAGTACAAAAAAGAGCCACAAAATTGATAAGAAGCCTGCAGGTTGTTAGGTATGAAGAAAGTTTAAAATAATTACATATATTTAGTCTTGAGACGAGATGTCTAAGGAGGTTCACGATTAACTTGTATAAGTACACAAATTGGTCATACAAAAAAATGTGGTCAAAAACTGTTTCATGTAAAATCTCCTCAAAAGACAAAAAGAAACTCCATCCATCTGGAGAAAGAAAAGATTCAATCTCCAGCAGAGATATAACTTCTTTACCATGAGAACTATTAATCTGTGGACATCATCCACTTCTTGATTGACCGTGGTGACAGAGGAACTTCTGATTTCCAATGACAATCATGAAACAAAGATGGCACGGGAGGGGAGAAGTTAAGAAGATCATAGGACTGAAAGTGCACCGATGCGTCCACCAGCGCACTTACAAGGCTAATTTGTATTGTATCAAAGCATGAAATGTGTTTCCCTGCCCTACCTTAACCTGCAGTACCTCTGGTTTCCTATGTACATTCCTACTGATAGGTGCCCTTTAAGAGCAAGAATGATCAAAATGTCCTGTATAATTACAGTGAGGCTTGCTATTATGGATGGTCAAAAGTTTATATCTTGTAAGGACACACTTTGAAATGTATTTGGAGTGGGTAGTGATTTGGCAAAGCTACATTATAGTGCTCTGATACAGATAATCTGTTGTTTTCTCCAAACTAAAATGTATTGTCAAAAAATTTGGGTGAGAACATTGATTTCATAGATAATTTGAAGAAGCTTTGTGGCTCCGGTGTCCATGCACGTTTCTCCCCTTCCCCAAAAGGAACGACGACTCACTCACTGACGCTGCCTGTATCCTGCACTTCCTTCCCCTCCAGCTGCTACCCGGAGATCCCCGGGCACTGTGCTTAGAGCGCGTATGCGCTCCCTCCTTCGGAAAGGGACAGCATGCACCATCCTAAAGTGTCCGCAGACATTGGCTTGGAGACATTTATTATTTAAGGCACCTCCACCTCATGAGAGGTGCTTGAGCAAAGTGTAATGTTAGCTGTGTGCACACTTGCTAGTTCTCAGGTTTCCTGTACCCGCCAGGCAGTTTGCCTGTCCTGTACCTGTCTGCCCATACTTGCCTTTTGCTTCTGTATTTAAGCCGTGTCCGCCAGCACTTGCCTGCCTGTATATCCGCCGTGCCTGTCAGGACTTGCCCGCCAGTCTGTAAACCAGGTGTACCTGCCTGCACTTGCCATGCCTACCTGTACACCAGCCAAACCAGTCTGCACCTTTTCTGCTCTCCTGTATATTAGCCAAATCTGCCTGCACTTGCCATGCCCACCTACATTCCAGCCGTACCTGCCAGTGCCTACCTGTATAAGAGCCATACATGGCTGCATCTGCCAGTGCCTGCCTGTGTACTATTTTCCCTCCAAATGAAACAAATCAAACTCAAAATGAATTTCAGAAAATCTCTACTCAACAATTGTAATGTATATATTACGGTTATTTCACCTGGAGCACTGTTCCTCGGGTGCAGTGGCATTAGCCCTATTGACTACAAACTAAGCAAGCACAGTATAAGGATTACTCACCATAAGGACTGAAACTGGCAAAAGCAAGCATGTGCCTTGTGTCTGCATAGAGAATAAGATAGATCAGCTACAGAAGAATAGCAGATCTCACATTGATGCTCCTTGAGCCACAACCATTAGTTATGAGCCACCTACGAACAATGAGACCAAGGTACTTTGAATGATTTGTAAAATTGCATTTTGGTTTACTGAATGCTTTACTAAGGCATAGCAATACTGAAAAATGTGCATTACTTCAAATAGTTGGAAAATCTCTCTAAGTATAATGTTTCGTGTGCTGAATAGCATTGAAGGGGTTTTTCAGTTTTGGAAAACTCCTATCTGCCAGCTTTTCAAAAAACTCAACAACTCTGCTGTTCTCACCCTCCCTGGGTCCATTGCTGGGTCTCTCTCTGCCACCGTGTCTGCTATTCTCTGCAGTGCTGATGTCACGTTGTCAGTGCTACAGCCAATCAGTGAATTCAGCAGCTTGTGCCTTCATCTTTGACAGCGCTACTGAGCTCACTGATTGGCTGCAGCGCTGTTGATGCAGTGTTGGCACTTTAGATAATAACAGACACCGGGAGCAGTGGAGGAGACTCAGCGCTGGACCCAAGAGTGAGGGTGAGTAAAGCAAAGGATTTTTTTTAAAACTTTAAACAGGGAATGGGGCAATGCGGAGGAGAATCAGCGTTGGACCCAAGAGTGAAGGTGAGTAAAGCAAAAGAATTGAAAAAAAAAACTTTAGGCAGAGATTAGGGCTTTTCCGAAACCAGAAAACTCATTTAAAGGTATTAGATGAAAAATTCTGTGTAGTTATTAGAGCCAAAATCGGTGGGCTCTTGAAGGACGTAATCTAATGTCTTTGTAGTTTTACATTTACAAAGCCAGACGGTATTTTTTTTTTGTCTTGGCATCAAAAGAAAGAAGTACAATATTGTTCAGTCTCTTTGTGACATACAAAGAAGAAGAATAATTGAATCCTCCACAGGGTGAATTTTTTAAAATTAGCAGAATAAATATCAGCAGGCTCGCTGCCGCGTATAAATGGATTCTGGAGGGCACATAGATGGCTTCTAAAAATACACGGAAGAAAAGGCAAAATCGCTAACAATTTGCCGTAAAGACCCTATTTGTGATGGCTGCCAGGGAAGTAGCGCAGAGTCAGCATAAGAGATCTTTTTTTTTTTAATTTGCATAATGTAAGAAATATAGAGCATTTAGGCATCATAATGGGGGCTCCTCTTGCCGTACTCCCCCTCTACTCTGAGACAAAACAGAAGACTACTTTCCAAAAAGGTTGAAGAGTTTAGAAAACGCATGTTAGGTATTTTTTGAATAATAAGATGGTTCCCCTGTTCAGATCTTGTGGAGGCAGAGACAACCCATTAATTAGAGTATCCGTTTATTTTGATTTTTCTATATATATACTAGATGGATCCCCAATGCTATCGCATCGGGAGGGCGGTAATGTCACAATAGGGACAGGTTTTGCAGCATTGAGAATCTCTCCTCCCCATGTGCTCACCCACCTATCCACTCTCTTTCCCCATGTGCTGACTTCTCCAGTCTGTGCTCTCTTCTTTGACTTGTCTGATATTTGCTTTTTAAAGGGGTTTTCCCACGAACGAAAGTTCATTTTAAAAATTTTCTGTGTCTGACCATGTACAGAACATACGACAGCTCCTGGGCAGGGGAGGAAGCAAAGATCTATACTGACGTTACAGCAGGAGATCGCAGAGGATACATTTTGTGAGGTAAAATATTGTTTAAAAAAAAGTCTGTGAAATATTTTGCCTCACAAAATGAATCCTCTGTGATCCCCTGCTGTAATGTCAGTATTGTCTTTTGTTTCCTCCCCTGCCCAGGAGATGTGGTATGCTTCGTACACGGTCAGACACAGACAATGGATTTCATCTCTGATATGCCGGTCTCTCAAAGAATGACTGTTATTTGGGTGATTTGTAATAGGTTCTCTAAGATGGTTCATCTTGTACCACTCCCTAAGTTGCCATCTTCCTCTGAGTTGGTGCCCCTGTTTTTGCAACAGGTGGTTCGCTTGCACGGGATTCCTGAGAACATTGTATCTGACAGAGGAGTTAAATTTGTGTCTAAATTTTGGAGGACGTTCTGTTCCAAGTTGGGAATTCAGTTGTCCTTCTCCTCTGCTTTTCACCCTCAGACCAATGGGCAGACAGAGAGAACAAACCAGACCTTGGAGTCGTATTTTAGATGTTTTATTTCCGCTGATCAGGTTTCATTTTTGCCCTTGGCCGAATTTGCTTTGAATAATAGAGCTAGTTCTGCCACTTTGATGTCACCTTTTTTTTGTAACTTTGGGTTTCATCCTCGATTTTCTTCAGGGCAGGTGGAGCCCTCTGCCTGCCCAGGTGTTGACACTGTGGTGGAGAGAATGCACCAGATCTGGGACCAAGTGGTGGATAAGTTATCTCTCTCCCAGGAAAAGGCCCAGCGGTTTTCCAATCGACATAGGACCATTGGTCCCCAGTTTAAGATTGGTGATATGGTGTGGTTATCATCAAAAAATATTGCTATGAAGGTGGCTTCTCCTAAGTTTAAGCCTAGATTTATTGGACCTTACAAGATTTTGGAGATTATTAATCCGGTCTCTTTTCGTTTGGCTCTTCCTGTCACATTTAAGATCCATAATGTGTTCCATAAGTCCTTGTTGAAGAGGTTTGTTGAGCCAGTTGTGCCTGAGGTGGCACCTCCGGACCCTGTATTGGTTGAAGGTAACTTGGAATATGAGGTAGAGAAAATTCTGGATTCCCGTCTGGCTAGACGGAGACTCCAGTATTTGGTTAAGTGGAAGGGTTATGGTCAGGAGGATAATTCCTGGGTCTCTGCCTCTGATATTCATGCCAAAAGATTGGTGCGTGCCTTTCATCGGGCTCACCCTGATCGCCCTGGTAGCGTTGTTGAGGGTTCGGTTACCCCTCCTCAAGGGGGGGTACTGTTGTGAGTTCATTTTCCCCTCCGTCACTGAGGCCTGGTGAACTCCCTATTCTAGTGAAGGAAGGTAGTGAGCCTGATTATCAGGCACCTGGGACTAATGAAGACGATTGGCTGAGTGGAGTCACTGACTGGATTTAAGGCAGCTTACTCCCTTTCTGCCCTGCGGGTGATTTCTCTGTGGACTCTTGGACACCAGTCTGATTCCTGCTCTCCTAAAGCTAAGTTTTCTGTTTTGCCTTTTGCATTTAAGATTTGCTTTTGTTTTTCTTGCTTTTTGGATTCTGCCACTCCCTGCTGGAGTG
The DNA here is from genome assembly GCF_039654945.1 of Dendrobates tinctorius. Lineage (NCBI taxonomy): Eukaryota > Metazoa > Chordata > Amphibia > Anura > Dendrobatidae > Dendrobates > Dendrobates tinctorius. Next base: position 18,138,811 of record NW_027361707.1, read on the forward strand.
TGCAGTGTTCCGTTAGCTCTGTCTTCTGAAAGTACCTGAGTGCTGATTTAATTTTTGAAGCTTAGTTGCTTCAGGGTCATTTTTATATCAGCTTGTTGGCTTTTGTCTCTGATAGGGTTTTGGCAGATTGCAGACAGCAGCCTTCCTATCCGTTCCTATCTAGGTAGTTTTTGGGCCCCGTCTTTGCTCAGTCCGTCTTTCTGTCTGGGTAAGTGTTTCATCTTGCTTCACCGTCATTATATGTGGGGGGCTGCCTATTGCTTTGGGGTCTGCTCTGGGGCAGATAGATTTCCCCTTTCCTTCTTTAGGCCTATGTATCTCTCCGGCTGTGATCGAGGGGTCTAGGTCATCGTAGGAACCCCCCACGGCTACTGCTAGTTGTGTTGATAGGTTCAGGGGTCTGCAATCTGATAGTTGCCAACTTCTCTGGTTTTCTGGACTTAGCTAGCATTTCTGTTTTTGCCTCCTACGGTGACTCAATCATAACACTTATGTATCTCAAGGTGGGTGGCCTTGGGATGGAGGCTTGCTTATGTGCTGATCAGCAGAGCTGATCTTTCCTTCCAATGTGTCAAGGAGAATACTCCAGGTAGCTGGTGAGACTGGCGAAACCAGTTACGTACAAACCCACCCAGGTGGTGTGTTTAAGAACGCTATTGTAAAGTGTGTATGAGTGGTTGAAGGACCTGTGATGAGGTCATAGCCATGTGACCCGTGGGGGTGGCTAAAGACCATATAAGGTGGCCAGGGTAGGTCACATGGAGTGAATGCTGGGACCTGGTTGGTCCGTTTTGGAAGGTCCCGTCTGAGAGAGATGGGGCTGTCTGCCTGACAGCAAGTGAACACTGTGATTAATGGCTGCACGTGCCTGATAGTTCCCTGGAGGGAATGGACGTCTGCAGCGTGGTGAAGCAGCCATGAGGTAAACCCGGAGAGGGGATATAACTGTGAGGCTAAGAGAGCCTGTGTGCAGGACATGGCACAACCTGTGTGACCACAGGGATAACAGAGTGAAGCTCTGTCATGGACGCTATGCTGTTAATATGAACTTTGTGTTGCTGGTCATGGTTTATGATGCCTAAATAAACCGCTTGGACTGTGATTGTTTTATGGAAAACGTGTGCCGGATGTGATTTATTGGTTGCCAAGTGAGTATCCCCTACCCGAATGACAGCGCTACCTTACAATATACACTGTGTGTGTGTCTATATATATATATATAGACACACACACACACACACACTATATATACTGTATACACTACTCAATTGTACGAGTGAAAATAAGACACTTCTCCTCTCCATAGAACTTTTGAGCACTAACTGCCATCTATCTCAATAATGGGAAAATCTGTCTTCACTGAACACACATTTTACCTATGGATTGAGAGTGAAAGATCAGTCCAGGAGAAGAAAGAAGCAGATTTCTCTGATAAGATATATTTAAAAGTTATGTATTTTCCTGTGTACTATTGATTTATGAAATAAAAATAAAAACAATGGTTACTCTTTAAAGGGGACCTATCACCAGAAAAAACGCTATTAACCTGCAAATATGGGGTTAATCTGCAGGTTCATAGAGTTATCAACTTGCCTGGCGTCCGCACCTAGCTGAACACTGCGTGGAGAGAATAAACTTTATTCCCCTCTGCAGCGTTCTGGTTTCAGTCTGGGAAAATAAAGTTCATTTTCTCCCTGCAACGTTCTGCTAAGTGCGGGCTCTGGGCAGGTTAATAAGGCTATGAACCTGTGGAATGACCCCATGTCTGCAGCTTAATAGCTGTTTTTCAGGTGTAAGATTCCCTTTAATGACCTGACTCTCGTGGAAAAGTTTGTTCTATAGAAAGATTTTGATTCAGCAGGAACATGTTTTCTATCAGTTACTGTTGATAAAAGTGATTCACCTAAATTATATAGTTCAAGCAGATCAGTCACTAGATTTCACAATACAAACAGGAAATATTATTAAATGGACCTGATGTTACATGTATAATTACTTGGAAAGTCAATGTAGGTATGGCTGTATAATCTAGATTTAAAAAAGAGTATTTCAGAGTCCAGCTATAGAGTGAGAGACCTCATAAGTCCAAGTGTATTAAGTCTCCACTCACTGAGCCTGACTGACAGCTGCAGGTTGAACTGAGCAGTGTGAGTTCTCAGCTGCAGCAGGAAGGAGTAACACTGAGGAGCTTTTGAAGATTCTGAAGCAGCAGTGAGGAGGATACTCAAAAGCTGTCAATCAGAATAGATACACAGAGATTCAAAATCAGCAAGAAGGAATCTTAAGCCCCCGTCACACACAGCGATCTCGCTAGCGAGATTGCTGCTGAGTCACAAGTTTTGTGATGCAACAGCGATCTCACCAGCGAGATCGCTGTGTGTGAACAGGTATCAGCGACTGGCCCCCCAGCCCGGTATCGCTGATCGTGTTTGAATGCCCTGGACTTTTTTTGGATTGTTGGTCTCCCGCTAGCCAGCACGCATTGCTACGTGTGGCAGGCGGGAGAGCAGCGATCAACGTGCTCCCAGCTCGTTTCCAAGGTAAACAGCGGGTTTCTACAGTCATGGCCAAAAGTTTAGAGAATGACACAAATATTAATTTTTACAAAGTCTACTGCTTCATTTTTTCTAATGGCAATTTGCATATACTCCAGAATGTTATAAAGAGTGATCAGCTTAACAGCAATTACTTGCAAAGTCAATATTTGCCTAGAAAATTAACTTTATCCCCCAAAACACATTTCAACATCATTGCAGCCCTGCCTTAAATGGACCAGCTAACATCGTTTCAGTGATTGCTCCATTAACACAGGTGTGGGTGTTGATGAGGACAGGGCTGGAGATCAATCTGTCATGATTAAGTAAGAATGACACCACTGGACACCTTAAAAGGAGGCTGGTGCTTGGCATCATTGTTTCTCTTCTGTTAACCATGGTTATCTCTAAAGAAACACGTGCAGTCATCATTGCACTGCACAAAAATGGCCTAACAGGGAAGAGTATCGCAGCTAGAAAGATTGCACCTCAGTCAACAATCTATCGCATCATCAAGAACTTCAAGGAGAGAGGTTCCCTTGTTGCCAAAAAGGCTCCAGGGCGCCCAAGAAAGACCAGCAAGCGCCAGGACCGTCTCTTAAAAGTGTTTCAGCTGCGGGATCGGGCTACCAGCAGTGCAGAGCTTGCTCAGGAATGGCAGCAGGCAGGTGTGAGTGCATCTGCACGCACTGTGAGGCGGAGACTCTTGGAGCAAGGCCTGGTCTCAAGGAGGGCAGCAAAGAAGCCACTTCTCTCCAGAAAAACATCATGGACAGACTGATATTCTGCAAGAGGTACAGGGAGTGGACTGCTGAGGACTGGGGTAAAGTCATTTTCTCTGATGAATCCCCTTTTCGATTGTTTGGGACATCTGGAAAACGGCTTATTCGGAGAAGACCAGGTGGGCGCTACCACCAGTCTTGTCTCATGCCAACTGTCAAGCATCCTGAAACCATTCATGTGTGGGGTTGCTTCTCAGCCAAGGGAATGGGCTCTCTCTCAGTCTTGCCTAAAAACACAGCCATGAATAAAGAATGGTACCAGAATGTCCTCCAAGAGCAACTTCTCCCAACCGTCCAAGAGAAGTTTGGCGATCAACAATGCCTTTTTCAACATGATGGAGTACCTTGCCATAAAGAAAAGGTGATAACTAAATGGCTCAGGGAACAAAACATAGAGATTTTGGGACCATGGCCTGGAAACTCCCCAGATCTTACTCCCATTGAGAACTTGTGGTCAATCATCAAGAGACGGGTGGACAAACAAAAACCTTCAAATTCAGACAAAATAAAAGCATTGATTTTGCAAGAATGGACTGCAATCAGTCAGGATTTGATCCAGAAGTTGATTGAGAGCATGCCAGGGAGAATTGCTGAGGTCCTGAAGAAGGGTCAACACTGCAAATATTGACTTGCTGCATTAACTCATTCTAACTGTCAATATAACCTTTTGCTACTCATAATATGATTGCAATTATATTTCTGTATGTGATAAAAACATCTGACAAACACACATAAAAACCAGAGGCCAGCAGATCATGTGAAAATATAATATTTGTGTCATTCTCTAAACTTTTGGCCATGGCTGTAAGTGCCGTGCGGTGCTTAGAAACCCGTTGTTTACCTTGGTTACCAGCTCCCTGCATCAGCGCGCTGGTAACTAAGGTACACAGCGACGCGCGCGCTCGTCGTCGCTGGTGCTGATCGCTGGTGAAGCTGCCTGTTTGACAGCTCACCAGCGATCATGTAGCGACACACCAGCGATCCTGACAAGATCATATCGTTGTCGGGGTCGCTGGTGAGTCGCTATGTGTGACGGGGCCCTTAGGTGCTGTATATCAGGATAGGTGAGCAGAGATTCATTAACATCAGCAGGGAGAAGTGACAATGTGGCGCTGTTAAAAAGGCTAGTTGAGCAATGAATCAGCAGCAGGGAGGAGTGACACTGAGGAACTGTCAATCAGGATAGGTGAGCAGAGATTCAGCAGCAGGATGTAAACGTTCATAAATCATTATATACCGGTAGCCATTCTGACAGGGATTATCAAAATAAGTACACCTGATTCATTATATTTAACAGGCCACTTCCCTCCCTTTGATGTGGGCTCCGGCGGTGACCCACATCTTTCCCGGCACATGTCAGCTGTATTGAACATTTGATATTTGCCCAGAACAGCCGCGGGTGGAATAGTGATCCACCCGTGGCTATTAACTCGTTAAATGCCGCTGACAAACTCAGACAGCAACATTTAACGCGCCCTTCCGGGCATCATGCTGGAAATCGGCCCACCGGTGACCCCCGTCACGTGATTGAAGGTCACGGGTGGGTTGGCATGACAATCAGAGATCTCCTGGAGACCTCTATGATTGTCACTGCTAGATTGCTATGAGCGCCATCTTGTGGTCGGCGCTCATAGCAAGTCAGCAATTCTGTTATATATAGTTGGTACAGGGATTCGCTCTGGTAGGTAATGGCAGGGCTGCAGTAACGAGGCAACACATAGGCTCAAAGTCTAATTTCAGTGGTTTAATGTCACTTTGCAAACAGCAAGTTAACAGAAAATAAGGGAAAAACATAAATATACTCCAGCTTGGAGAACCACTGGTCCCAGACTCACGCCTTGCATGGGACGGGCTTAACTAAGCGGCTGCCAGGTCCTGTGTACAAGTTCAGGCTAAGTCCAGCCAAGTTCCTGTAACTTCCAGACACACACTCACCATGTGCCAAATGCCAACGTCCATTACATAGCCCATAACCCCTCCCACCGGTGAGGTAGATATCACATGGGCTGATCACGTGACCATGACATCATCGCAGGTCCTGTCTTTAGGGAAAAACCCGGCCAAACATTAATCTGCTGGGAGAAATGTATCTCCCATCCAGTAAAACACCCTTTACTGTACCACATAGGTCTGATCATCGCTTGTATGTAGCAGAGATGATCGGGCTATGTCAGTTTCTGGTCTCCCATGGAAACTATTGAAGCATGCTAAAATTAAAAAAAAAATGTTTTTAAAAATATGAAAAAAAAATAAAAAAATAAAAGTTCAAATCACCCCCCTTCACCCCATTCAAAATAAAACAATTAAAAAATCCAACATACATATATTTGGTATCACTGCGTTCAGAATCGCCCAATCTAGCAATAAAAAAAAAATTAACCCGATCGCTAAACGGCGTAGCGAGAAAATAGTCAAAACGCCAGAATTACATTTTTTTGGTCGCTATGACATTGCATTAAAATGCAATAACGGGCGATCAAAAGATCGTATCTGCACCAAAACGGTATCAATAAAAGCATCAGCTCGGCACGCAAAAGATAAGCCCTCACCCAACTTGAGATCACGATAAATGGAGACGCTATGGGTCTCGGAAAATTGCACATTTTTTTTTAACAAACTTTGGATTTTTTCACCCCTTAAATAAAAAGAACTTAGACATGTTGATGTCCATGAACTCGTAATGACCTGGAGAATCATAATGGCAGGTCAGTTTTAGCATTTGGTAAAAAAAAAAAAAAAAATTAAAAAAAACGTGGAATTGCACTTTTTTTGCAATTTCACCACACTTGGAATTTTCTTTTCCTGTTTTTGAGTACAAGATATGGTAAAACCAATGGAGTCCTTCAAAAGTATAACTCATCCCGCAAAAAAACAAGCCCTCGTACGGCCATATTGACGGAAAAATAAAAAAAGTTATGGCTCTGGGAAGAAGGGGAGGGAAAAACAAACGCCAAAATGAAAATGGGGGCAGGGTCTCTAAAGGTTTAAGGGGGAAGATTGCTGAAGGAGTTCCTGCTGGGAACTCCCTCAGCGATCAACTGTAAAGCCTGGAAGGAAGTGATCAATTTTCCTGCAGCGCCACCACAGGATAAATTAAGCATTACACAGTGCTCACTATAATCGACCAGATGGAAAGGGCAGGACAGGTCCTCCGGTGGGAGACGCTCTTTATTATCGCTCTTTACTCATTTATTCTAACCGGGACCAATCAGTAATATTATTTACAAGCTGTAAAATGGGATTCAAATCTGGAGTGAAATTTGAATTTTAGTAATTAATATTATTCTTTATTTACAAGCAAATCGTAACAATCGTTGTCCGGTGTAAATGGATATTTCTCTAAAAATTATTTTCTGCTTAAATCAGTTCGCCAGGGGAACGGCCATATAACGTCCCGCATATATTCTGGATACATACCGGTACTTCTTTTTAATTTCTTTCATTGAAAATACATGAATAAAAACACATAACACTATGTAAAGGGTAAATCTAGCGCTGACCATAGTGAGCAATTCGCTTCCAGCCAATAAAGCGTATACATGCGAATTATCTAAGCGCGCTTCTATCCCCTCTGTATGGGCCTATATGTAAATGACGGCCGCTTACATACGGTTTTAATCTGCCTGTCTCCATTTCCAGGATTAGTTCCACATTAGACACCAGGAGATCAACCTTCATACATATTTATTATCTATAAAAAAGGGCAAATAAATCCCATCCTATCCCATGTCCTATATACTGTATATCACATACATGACAACTCATAGCGATGCAGCGATGACACATAAAATACAGTAAGACTATGTGTCCTGGCAATTACAGTAGTATCGATCCATCAGAAATAATAGCACATAAATAGCACAGCACAATTCTGCTATTCCGCACTCCGACATGGCTCTGCAATGTGAGTTCAATAACAAAGAAAGGGGCGACATCAGTCACGCCGCTGCCTCTCCACTTCTGATAACGCTGCAGGAATTTCCTGCGAAGAATTAGGGTCTTTCTTACTAATGAATTCTGCATGCTGGGGGGATGAATTCAAGCCAGGCTCCGTGCACAGTATGTTAGGGGGGATTTATGGTGCAATCAATGACATGGCAGTTAATGGGGTTTAGTTACTAAATGCAAAAGTAGAAGCAGCGCAATTACGGGAAAAGGTCGTAATAAATGTGGTTATTTAAAGGTGGTGTCCACTATTTATAATTATTTAAAGAAATTCATCCTTGGTGCTCTTGAAATAAAAAAAAAAACAAATGTTAACATATACTCCTGTTACAAACCTATCCGGGGCTCTGCTTGTTTCCCCTGGGTCTGCTGCCTTTTGCTGTGCTCCACATTGGGTTTTGCAGGTTGCCCGCAATGGATCAATTTCATCATCTCCCTAGACCTATTTAAGGCCCATTTAGACACACACCTTTGTCTTGGGATGGAGACTCTTGTGTGCAAAGTCCTCACTGTCCATCAACGCCCAGAGTCCATGTTATCACCTAGATCTAGGGCTTAGATGATCCACCTCACCTTAGGAGCCTAACACCTGGTCTCCTCATTAATGTTGCTTGTCCCACAGGTCTTCTCGCTTGCCATTCTAGTGGGGTTTACTGTTGACCGCTGCAGCCAATCAGTGGCTGTTAATCGACCGTCATGGTCACATTCCATCTGACCCAGAAGAAACAGTATCCTACTGTCATGTGTACCTGTCCTGTGTGACACGACCCGCAGGTTGGTAACTGAAACAACACGACTGTCACGTAAACCTGTCCTTTGTGACATGACCCGCAGGTTGGTAACTGAAACAACAAGACAAAAGGGGAACAACGGGGAAACAGTTACAACGGTGGGCCCTGCAATAGGGAACGGGGACGTGGAGACCTCCTACACTCCCCTGAGGCAGTGTCCCTGAACACTCCTAACGTTCCCTATACAGGCTCTTCACCTGTCGCCGATCAGGATACCTGAATCCCTCACTTGCCCTGCACCTATCCCTTGCTAGGGAACTGGATAGTGCAGACACTGGTCCCACCGCTGCACTAATACACACAAAGGAAAAATACACCAAACGGGGGAAAACAACAAAAGACATCTTTCTCTGCTGCAGTCACCGGGCAGCAGAGTTCATCACCGGATTAGCTTTCAGCAGTGGTTCGACACCTAAGAGCCAGCTGCTACCTTCACCATCTTTCTCTGCTGCAAACACCGGGCAGCAGAGTTCAGCACCAGATCAGCTTTCTGCAGTGGCTAAACACCTCAGAGCCAGCTGCTAACTTCACCGTGGTTGGAATCCACCAAGGACCTGCTATAACCAACACCAGCTGATACACCATGTGACCTTATATAGCCAAGGGAGTGGTCACATCAGCAAGGAAAACAAAGACATGTAATAACCCCAGTGACCACCGGGGGCAAAAACCCATATTAAGGCCCCAAAGGCCTGAAAGGAAAAAAAAAGGTTTAAATGAGGGAATCCAGAATCTGACACAGATCCAAGAATTGGACTGTGACACCTACTTCTCTTCCTACTGGGACCAAGCGTGATTGCCGCAGCCAATTAGCGGGTGCTGTAGCACCAGTCACATGCTTCCTTTCCTCCTAGATTATAAGCTGGCGAGCAGGGCCCTCATTCCTCTTGGTATCTGTTATGATCTATGTGATTATTGTTATGCTGTAATGTATATTGTCTGTACAAGTCCCCTCTGAAATGTAAAGTGCTGTGGAATATGTCGGCGTTATAGAAATAAAATTTATTATTATTATTATTATTATTTCCCCCCATGCTGCAGGAGGAAACCAGGAGACCAGCAATGGACATTGTCAGCAGTACAAAGGAGTGACGCAGGTCTGCCAGGTGAGCATGTAGTGTTTTTTTTTTTACTTTAACGGTATGTGCACACAATGCCTTTTTCAGGTGGATTCTGCCTGGTACCCACCTGAAAAAGCACAGCCAAAAATGAACATAGTGCACAGCTATGTGAGCATATGTGCGCATTGGCATGCTTATGTATGCGTTTTTTTGCACATGCGTTTTTTTTTTTACCATTAGTTTAGACAATGGAATTTAGGGGTTTGGGTAAAGTTAGGGTTAGTTAAGGGGGTTTAGGGTTAGGGTTAGGGTCAGGGTTAGGATCAGGGTTAGGGTTAAGTATGGTTTGGTTAAGGGTTAGGGTCAGGGTTAGGGTTAGGGTTAGGGTCAGGGTTAGGGTCAGGGTTAGGGTTAAGTATGGTTTAGTTAAGGGTTAGGGTCAGGGTTAGGGTTAGGGTTAAGGTTAAGTATGGTTTGGTTAAGGGTTAGGGTCAGGGTTAGGGTTAGGGTCAGGGTTAGGGTTAGGGTTAGGGTCAGGGTTAGGGTTAGGGTTAAGGTTAGTTAGGGTTTGGGTTAGGGTTAAGTATGGTTTGGTTAAGGGTTAGGGTCAGGGTTAGGGTTAAGTATGGTTTGGTTAAGGGTTAGGGTTAGGGTTAGGGTCAGGGTTAGGGTTAGGGTCAGGGTTAGGGTTAAGGTTAGTTAGGGTTTGGGTTAGGGTTAAGTATGGTTTGGTTAAGGGTTAGGGTCAGGGTTAGGGTTAAGTATGGTTTGGTTAAGGGTTAGGGTTAGGGTCAGGGTTAGGGTTAGGGTTAGGGTCAGGGTTAAGGTTAAGTATGGTTTGGTTAAGGGTTAGGGTCAGGGTTAGGGTTAGGGTCAGGGTTAGGGTTAAGGTTAGTTAGGGTTTGGGTTAGGGTTAAGTATGGTTTGGTTAAGGGTTAGGGTCAGGGTTAGGGTTAAGTATGGTTTGGTTAAGGGTTAGGGTTAGGGTTAGGGTCAGGCTTAGGGTTAGGGTTAAGGTTAGTTAGGGTTTGGGTTAGGGTTAAGTATGGTTTGGTTAAGGGTTAGGGTCAGGGTTAGGGTTAAGTATGGTTTGGTTAAGGGTTAGGGTTAGGGTTAGGGTCAGGGTTAGGGTTAGGGTTAGGGTCAGGGTTAGGGTTAGGGTTAAGGTTAAGTATGGTTTGGTTAAGGGTTAGGGTCAGGGTTAGGGTTAGTAAAGTCATGGTTTGGGTTAGTGTGAGGGGCCACCTAATGTTGGAAAAAAACGCAAACGCGGTAAAAACGCACTAAAAACGCATACAAACGCATAAAAACGCTGCGTTTTTTTCATGCATGCTCATAAAAAATGCTTGAAAAAAACGCAGCAGTTGTATGCTTTTGTATGCGTTTTTCAATGCGTTTTTTTGCGGGAAAAACGCGCTGCAAAAAAAAGCAAGTGTGAAACAGGCCTTAAAACAACATTGCCGTGCACATGTTCAGTCTAATGTTACTTTTTTTTAACCTCTTCAGGGTTCAGAAACACTTTGCTAGTTATAGTTTATGTTATAGCAAAAAATTATATTGACGAAACTGACTCAAAAATTGCCAGTGAAGCCACTTAAGGAAAAAGATCATCACCGTCCTTCTCCTGAAATGACTTTCCCTAGGAGAACCATAGCGGGTGCGTAAGCGTGTTAAAGACACTAATAAATATAATAAATTTGACCGATGTCTCATTTTTCGCATCTCCATTGTTACACAATTCTAGTGCCCTATTTACGCAATTTTTTAAAGGAAATATCATAGTAGTAGTTGTCAAGCATAAGTATACGTGGTTGTTGATGGTCTTAAAGTAAGTCTATGGGGTGGACCTTGTAAACATCGACAAATAACTAATGATCAACTGTGAATGGTTGAATGATTGGTCAGTGAGAATCTGCAGATCTTCTTATGACTATCCAACCTAGCACGATGTCACATGTGTGTCAAGCCGCAACTGTGACTACACGCCAGGCCGGCTAATCAAAAGAAGAGCCGCGGATGCTGTCAGATAAGAGGCGGTTCTCATAGCTCCGGTCCAGCAGCTGCAGATTACTGGAATGTTGAAAAAGACTTGCTGACACTGTGAGGACTCGAGAAGGCCATAGCTGGAGAGCAGGAGTTGAGAGTATGCGGTTTCCGTTGGGTGAGACAGAGAAGAGAGGGATGCAACGAGCCTTCCGGAAGACGGGGGTTGCAGAGAAGTGCCTTAAAGTGGCAGACAAAAAAGCAGGGTCAGCCAAACTGTCTCCAGAAATATAGAGATGAACAATGTGGCACATAGGCATAAAGAATGGAGCAATAAAGGACATACAGTGATTATGAAAAGTTTACACACCCTTGATTAAAAATGGCATGTAAAAAACTCATTCTTAATGAATTTGGCAAAGTTATTCAACACCTTTCAATTCTTTCCTCCGCCCACCCAGCACCTTCTCCCTCCCCACCCATCTCAGCTGAACACTTTGCCTCATTTTTCAAGGAGAAGATTGATAACATCAGAGACAGTTTTGGTCAACAACACCCAGTGCCCTTCCTCCTAACTGCCCTGCCCTCCTCCTCCAAAACCAACTTCTCCACCATTACAGAAGACCGACTCTCCACTCTCCCACTTCATCCCAAACCTCACTACAGTCTTCATCCCAACCCTAACCTACCTCTTCAACCTATCACTAACAACTGGTGTTTTCCCCTCAAGCTTTAAACATGCCTCAATCACACCTATCCTCAAAAAGCCCTCTCTTGACACATCCTCTGTATCTATCGCCCTATATCACTTCTTCCCTATGCCTCAAAACTGCTGGAACATCACATCCATCTTGAACTATCCTCCCACCTCTCTTCTTGCTCCCTCCTTGACCGATTACAATCAGGCTTCCGGCCACACCACTCCACTGAAACTGCCCTAACTAAGGTCACCAATGACCTACTAGCCGCCAAGGCCAAGCGACACTACTCTGTCCTCCTCCTCCTGGACCTGTCCTCTGCCTTTGACACAGTGGACCATTCCCTTTTACTACAGACCCTCTCATCTCTTGGTATCACAGACTTGGCCCTATCTTGGATTGCGTCATATCTAACAGACCGGACATTCAGTGTCTCCCACTCGCACACCACCTCCTCACCGCGCCCCCTATCCGTCGGAGTCCCGCAAGGTTCAGTTCTAGGGCCCCTACTCCTCTCCATTTACACCTTCGGTCTCGGACAGCTCATAGAATCTCATGGCTTTCAGTATCACCTCTATGCTGATGACATGCAGATCTACATCAAAGAGACCAGATATCACCTCCCTACTAAACCCCTCAATGTCTGTCTTCTATTTCATCCTTCTTCTCTGCTAGATTTCTAAAACTTAATATGGACTAAACAGAATTAATCATCTTTCCCCCATCTCACGTGACCCCCCCCAACAGACCTATCCATTAAAGTAAATGGCTGCCCACTCTCTCCAGTCCCACAAGCTCGCTGCCTCGGGGTTATCCTTGACACTGATCTCTCTTTCAGACCACATATCCAAGCCCTTTCCACTTCCTGCCGACTTCAACTCAAAAATATTTCGCGGATCCGTACATTCCTCAACCAAGAATCTGCAAAACCCCTAGTCCATGCCCTCATCATCTCCCGCCTTGACTACTGCAACCACCTGCTCTGTGGCCTCCCCTCTAACACTCTCGCACCTCTCCAATTTATTCTAAACTCTGCTGCCTGACTAATCCACCTGTCCCCCCGCTATTTCCCGGCCTCTCCCCTCCATCAATCCCTGCACTGGCTCCCCATTACCCAAAGGCTCCAGTTCAAAACCCTAACCATGACATACAAAGCCGTCCACAACCTGAGTCCTCCGTACATCTGTGACCTCGTCTCCCGGTATTTACCTGCATGAAACCTCCGATCCTCACAAGATCTCCTCCTGTACTCTCCTCTTATCTCCTCTTCCCACAATCGCATACAAGATTTCTCCTGCACATCACCCCTACTCTGGATCTCTCTACCACAACATATCAGACTCTCGCCTACCATGGAAACCTTCAAAAAGAACCTGAAGACCTACCTCTTCCGACAAGCCTACAACCTGCAATAACCACCGATCCACCAAACCGCTGCACGACCATCTCTACCCTCGCCTACTGTATCCTCACCCATCCCTTGTACATTGTGAGCCCTCGCAGGCAGGGTCCTCTCTCATTCTGTACCAGTCGTGACTTGTATTGTTTAAGATTACTGTACTTGTATGTATTATGTATACCCCTCCTCACATGTAAAGCGCCATGGAATAAAATGGCGCTATAACAATAAATAATAATAATAATAATAATTTTCAACAAACATTATTACTGGGAAATATGTCACAATCTGGGATTATCTCCACGGTTCACAGGCAGATGAAGTTGATGTGCTGTCAACAGTGAGACATGGCCAGAATCACGGTCTCTGCTCCTTCATCATGATGCTCTCTTATTACATAGCAGAAACCCGCTGACAGATTCCCTTTAACTTTCATTGCTTCACATTTCTTGTGGCTCCTCTTAGCCATGAACAGAATAAGGACTGTGGTAGAGTGGCCTATATGCTCTTCCAATAAATTCACAGTGAAGGGCAGGGAAAATCAGTTCCTATCTGGTTTTTGCAGTGTCAGCAGAAGGCTTCCATTTATGATGGTGGCAATTCCAATTGGTGCATTAAATAGTATCCTATTTGCCATACATGCTGAAAATGTTTCTGCTGGGAATACTAGTTGACCACTTTGCATAAAGAAAATGGTGATTTGCTGCTACAGGGACATTTGTCCCGAGTTCTTGGTGTCAGGGAGGCAGCAACAAGACATTGCCTAGGACCAAGGCATTCAGATACAGGGTGAGACAACCACCTTAGACCTTTTGCCCTAGGTGCATAAAGCCTAGCTATAAACCTGTGCTGCTGGGACCTCCAAAATTCACTTTTAGAATGTGAAACACCCTGGAATGAAGGGCTCAATTCAAGATTCACCTTTAGAACGTTGAAGAACCTGGAATCAAGGGATCAATTCAAGGTTCACCTTTAGAATGTGGGAGTACCTGGAATCAAGGGCTCAATTAAAGATTCACCTTTAGAACATGGTGGAACCTGGAATCAAAGTATCAATTCAAGATTCACCTTTATAAAGTGGGAGAACCTGGATTCAAGGGATCAATTCAAGATTCACCTTTAGAATGTGGGAGTACCTGAAATCAAGGGCTCAATTCAAGATTCTCACCTTTAGAATGTGGTAGAACCTGGAATCAAAGTATCAATTCAAGATTCACCTTTATAAAGTGGGAGAACCTGGAATCAAGGGCTCAATTCAAGCAGGGCCGACCTTAGAGGCAGGCAGACAAGGCAGCTGCCTAGGACTCCGCTCCTCCAGGGGTCCCCAGTCAGTGGTGTGCCACTAATAGGTGCTATGGGGTCCCTGAGTAAGAGGGGCCCGGCCGGAGCCCCCCACCACATTGCGCATTCCACTTATTGGCATCATAGATGCCGATACAGTTGAAAGCAGTGATGGAGGAGAGAGTGTCAGATGACATTCCCTTTCCCATCATTCCCCCTCTGCTTGTGACTCAGCGGGCGCGCAATGACATCACTTCACCATGCGCCACGCTGTGCCACCAGTGGAGCTGATGAGACTGGAGCAGAGCCTGGAGCAGAGCAGGGAACAAGGAGGAGGGGTGAATATTGTATATGTGTATGCATTATACTGCGTGTGTGGGGGCTGCATTATGCTGTGTGTATATGTATGTGTATATATGTGTATGCATTATACTGTGTGTGGGGGGACTGCACTATACTGTGTGGGGGGGGAATTATACTGTGTGTGTATGCATGTGTATATGTGTATATATGTGTATGCATTATACTGTGTGCGGGGGGACTGCACTATACTGTGTGTGGGGCATTATACTGTGTGTGTATGCATGTGTATATATGTGTATGCATTATACTGTGTGTCGGGGCTTCACTATACTGTGTGTGGGGGAGCATTATACTGTGTGTATATGCATGTGTATATATGTATTTGCATTATACTGTGTTTGTGTAGGGGGGACTGCATTATAATGTGTGTGTATGGGGGCTGCATTATACTGTGGGGGGCTGCACTATACTGTGTGTGGGGGCTGCACTATACTGTGTGGGGGGGCTGCATTATTCAGCGTGCAGGGGGCTGAATTATACTGTGTGTGGGGGGCTGCATTATTTTCTGAGGGCTGAATTATACTCTGAGCGGTCTGCATTGTACTCTGAAGGGGCTGCATTATACTCTGAGGGGGGCTGCATTATACTCTATGAGGGAGGGCTGCATTATACACTATGAGGGGGCTGCAATATACCATGAGGCGGGCTGCATTATACTCTGAGGGGGCTGAAGGATACTCTATAAAGGACCATGGGGAGTGCATTATACTATCTGTACTAAATGAGACCACCTGCATTATACTGCATCGAGTACTATCTGTCCCCATCATTTTTCCCCAGCCAGTGTAAAAAAAACTCAGAAGCAAGCATAGAACGGCTTCAATATTGTCAATCACGCTCGTTTAACGGCCTGAACTAAGCGCATGTAAATGCAACCAAAATGTTTCAGTGTGTTGTGTAATATGTGAGCATTTGGGGCCCCACTTTAAACTTTTGCCCAGGGTCCCACTTTGTCTAAAACCGGCCCTGAATTCAAGATTCACTTTTAGAATGTGTGAGAATCTGGAATCAAGGGCTCATTTCATCATTTGTGTGTGTGTGTGTGTGTGGGGGGGGGGGTTAAGGTACTTTTCTTTTTTTTGTGTTGTGGTATTCATTGCCTTTTCTTCCACACAATTCTTCAAAATGCAGCATTTATAAATGATATGCAAAATAAATTACCTTTTTATTTTACCCTTTTCTTGCACACTTAAGAGTGAAAAAGTCTCATGATTCGTTAAAATGTGTAAAACACTTTGGGTCTACAAGAAAAAAAAATCACTCCAGGGGAAAAACTGAAGAACTTTTGGAAAAGAATATCACGTTTTAAAAAGATTACGAAAACTATGCACACAATGGTGAACAGACAAAGTACAAAATAGATGCTAGGTGCAACTTAAATCAGTATTACCATGTTGTATGATGAACCTAATTGTTGTGAGTTCATTTTCCCCTTCACTACTGAGGCCCGAGGAACTTCCTCTTCTGGTAGAGAAAGGTAGTGAGCCTGATTGTCAAACACCTGGGTCTTATCATGATGACTGGCTGAGTGGAGTTACTGACTGGATATAAGGCTGCCGACGCCCTTTTTCCCTGCGGGTGATTTCTCTGTGGACTTCAAGGAAACCAGTCTGATTCCTGCT
Organism: Dendrobates tinctorius; assembly: GCF_039654945.1. Taxonomy (NCBI): domain Eukaryota; kingdom Metazoa; phylum Chordata; class Amphibia; order Anura; family Dendrobatidae; genus Dendrobates; species Dendrobates tinctorius. The sequence goes on from NW_027361707.1 coordinate 18,155,270, forward strand.
CCTCTAAAGCTAAGATTTCTGCTTTGCCTTTTTGCATTAGTGTTTTGTTTTCCCTGCTTTTCTGGATTCTGCCATTCCCTGCTGGGGTGAGCAGAATCTCCTTTTGCCTGTTGCTCTGTCTTCAGAATATTTCTGAGTACTGACATAGCCTTTTTTGAAGCCTAGCGTCTTCAGAGCCTTTTCACTGTCAGTTTGTTGGCTCTTATTTTCATAGGGTTTTTCACGGATTGCAGACAGCAGCCTTCCTGTCCTTTCCTATCTAAGTTAGTTTGGGCCCCATCTTTGCTCAGTCTATCTTTCTGTCTGTGTTTTGTTCTTTCTTCTTGCTTCACCGTCATTATATGTGGGGGCTGCCTTTTGCTTTGGGGTCTGCTCTGGGGCAGTTTAGATTTCCCTTTCTGTCTTTAGGCTAAGTAGTCCTCCGGCTGTGATTGAGGGGCCTAGAGCATCATAGGAGCCCCCCACGGCTACTGCTAGTTGTGTTGATAGGTTCAGGGGTCTGCAATCCAATAGCTGCCAACCTCTCTGGTTTTCTGGACTTAGCTAGCATTTCTATTTTTGCCTCCTACGGTGACTCAATCATAACAGAATCACCCGCCATACCGCAGATTCTAGGGTACTCAACAGCAGGAAAGAATTGTATATAAAAAAAAAAAAAAAAAAGTGTATATTTTTTCCTATATATCTCTGAGGCCATAGGGGGAATTTTTTTTCTCTCAATGGAGATAAAGCAATTGTCTGATCGTGTGGAGCAGCTCGCTGCAGAAGTGCGGGGAATTTCCGCCTACCTTGCTCATTCACATGCTGCTGAACCAAAGATTCCTACACCTGATGTATTTTTTGGGGATCAGTCTAAATTTTTGAATTTCAAAAATAATTGTAAATTATTTTTTGCCTTGAAGCCTAACTCGTCAGGGAGCTCCGCGCAGCAGGTTAAAATTGTTATCTCTTTGCTGCGTGGCGATCCCCAGGATTGGGCGTTTTCTTTGAAACCAGATGATCCTATTCTGACTAATGTGAACGCATTTTTTCAGGCCTTGGGGTTGTTGTATGACGAACCTAATGCCACTGATCAGGCTGAAAAGACCCTGCTGGCATTGAACCAGGGTCGTGATTCTGCAGAATTGTACTGTCAAAAATTCCGAAAGTGGGCAGTACTTACTACCTGGAATGATAATGCCTTGGCTGCTCTCTTTCGGAAGGGGTTGTCAGAAGCCGTAAAAGATACTATGGTGGGATTTCCTGTTCCCTCTGGTCTTGACGGTTCTATGTCTTTGGCCATTCAGGTTGATCGGCGTTTGCGCGAACGCAGAGCTGCACGAGAGGTGTTGCCAACTGTTGAACAGATGTCTGAACCTATGCAATGTGATAGAGTTTTTTCCAGAGAGCAGCGTCAGGAGTTCATAAGGCGTAATAAGTTGTGTTTTTTCTGTGGAGATGCCTCGCATATTATTTCTGTCTGTCCTAAACGCGAGAAACGCTTTGCACACACATTTTCTGTTGGTGGTGTTCAACCTAAGTTTCTTCTGGCTATTACTCTGATCTGCTCCCTGTCCACATTTTCCACCAAGGCTTTTGTGGATTCGGGAGCAGCCCTAAGCCTAATGGACTTGGATTTTGCTAAACGTTGTGGATTTCCGATGACACCTCTGCAGACGCCTATCCCTTTGAGGGGGATTGATGCTACTCCTTTGGCTAAAAATAAACCTCAGTTTTGGACCCAGGTGGTAATGCGGGTCGCCCCAGACCATCAAGAAAATTGCAGGTTTTTGGTGTTACATAATCTGCATGATACTATTGTTCTGGGGTTTCCCTGGTTACAAAATCATAATCCAGTTTTGGATTGGAAATCTGTGTCTGTGGTGAGTTGGGGTTGTCGGTGTGCCTTTAGTTAGGCTCCAGTGTTTTCCACCTCTCCTCAGTCGCATGATGTTCCTGATTATTTGGCGGACTTTTATGATGTATTTAGTGAGAATGAGTCTGCGTCTCTGCCTCCTCATAGGAGTTATGACTGTGCAATTGAACTGAGCCCGGGGTGTAAATTTCCCAAGGGTCGGCTCTTCAATTTATCTGTACCCGAGCACGAGGCTATGCGATCCTATATTAAGGAGGCGTTGGAGAAGGGGCATATTAGACCATCCTCGTCACCCTTAGGTGCCGGTTTTTTTTTGTAGCCAAAAAGGATGGATCATTAAGACCTTGTATTGATTATCGTGCCCTCAAGAAAATTACTGTTAAATATCAGTATCCGTTACCCCTGATTTCTGATCTATTCTCCAGAGTTAAAGGTGCTTGCTGGTTTACCAAGCTTGACCTCAGGGGGGCGTATAATCTTATTCGCATTAAGCATGGGGATGAATGGAAGACAGCGTTTAATACTCCGGAGGGACATTTTGAGTACCTGGTGATGCCTTTTGGGCTCACTAATGCCCCTTCTGTCTTCCAGTGCTTCATGAATGATATTTTCCGAGATTTTGTCGATAAATTTTTGATTATCTATCTGGATGATATTTTGATCTTCTCCAAGGATTGGGATTCTCATGTGGAACATATTCGGACTGTGTTCCGGATCTTGAGGGAGAATTCCCTGTATGTCAAAGGATCGAAATGCCTTTTTGGAGTACAGAGGATTTCTTTTTTGGGATTTATTTTGTCCCCGTCTACTATTGAAATGGACCCGGCCAAGGTACAGGCCATTTACGATTGGGTTCAGCCCACTTCTTTGAAGGCCCTCCAGAAGTTTTTGGGTTTTGCTAATTTTTATCGGAAATTTATAGCAAAATTTTCTAGTATTGCCAAGCCATTGACTGATTTGACTAAGAAGGGTGCTGATGTGTTAAATTGGTCTCCGGAGGCTGTTTCTTCCTTTTAGGAGCTGAAGTGAAGATTCACCTCCGCCCCGGTTTTGCGGCAACCTGATGTCTCACTTCCGTTTCAGGTAGAGGTGGATGCTTCTGAGATTGGTGCAGGAGCTGTTTTGTCCCAAAAGGATCCTGTAACATCTAAAATGAATCCCTGTGCTTTCTTTTCCCGAAAGTTCTCTCCATCTGAACGTAACTATGATGTGGGGAATCGGGAACTGTTGGCCATGAAATGGGCATTTGAGGAGTGGAGACATTGGTTGGAGGGAGCTAAGCATCAAGTTGTGGTCCTCACTGACCACAAGAATTTGATTTACCTAGAGTCGGCTAAGCGCTTGAACCCTAGACAGGCTAGGTGGGCCTTGTTTTTTACACGTTTAGACTTTGTGGTTTCTTTTCTTCCTGGAACTAAGAATGTCAAGGCTGACGCCCTCTCTAGGACCTTCTTTGCTGATTCTCCTGTGGTGACCAAGCCTGCTACTATCTTAGGCGAAGGGGTAGTTCTTTCTGCCATCTCGCCCGATTTGAGACGTGCTCTGGAAGAGTTCCAGGAGGACAAAAATGAGCGTTGTCCCAGTGGAAAGTTGTATGTTCCTGACCAGTGGAAGAAGAGAGTGATGTCTGAAGTTCATTGCTCTGCTTTGGCTGGTCATCCAGGTATTTTTGGTACTAGAGATTTGGTGAGTCGGTCTTTTTGGTGGCCCTCCTTGTCTCGTGATGTCAGGAATTTTGTGCAGTCCTGTGGGACGTGCTCCCGGTCTAAATCGTGTTCTCGCTCTAGTGGGTTGTTGATGCCTTTGCCTGTCCCCAAGAGGCCATGGACCCATATTTCAATGGATTTCATCTCTGATATGCCTGTCTCTCAAAGGATGACTGTTATTTGGGTGATTTGTGATAGGTTCTCTAAGATGGTTCATCTTGTACCACTCCCTAAGTTGCCGTCTTCCTCTGAATTGGTGCCCCTGTTTTTACAACAGGTGGTTCGCTTGCACGGGATTCCTGAGAACATTGTATCTGACAGAGGAGTCCAGTTTGTGTCTAGATTTTGGAGAACTTTCTGTTCCAAGCTGGGAATTCAGTTGTCCTTCTCCTCTGCTTTTCACCCTCAGACCAATGGGCAGACAGAGAGAACAAACCAGACCTTGGAGTCATATTTGAGATGTTTTATTTCTGCTGATCAGGATGATTGGGTTTCATTTTTGCCCTTGGCCGAATTTGCTTTAAATAATAGAGCTAGTTCTGCCACTTTGATGTCACCTTTTTTTTGTAACTTTGGGTTTCATCCTCGATTTTCTTCAGGGCAGGTGGAGCCCTCTGCCTGCCCAGGTGTTGACACTGTGGTGGAGAGAATGCACCAGATCTGGGACCAAGTGGTGGATAAGTTATCTCTCTCCCAGGAAAAGGCCCAGCGGTTTTCCAACCGACATAGGACCATTGGTCCCCAGTTTAAGGTTGGTGATATGGTGTGGTTATCATCAAAAAATATTGCTATGAAGGTGGCTTCTCCTAAGTTTAAGCCTAGATTTATTGGACCTTACAAGATTTTGGAGATTATTAATCCGGTCTCTTTTTGTTTGGCTCTTCCTGTCACATTTAAAATCCATAATGTGTTCCATAAATCTTTGTTGAAGAGGTTTGTTGAACCTGTTGTTCCGGGGGTGGCACCTCCAGACCCTGTATTGGTTGAAGGTAACATGGAATATGAGGTAGAGAAAGTACTGGATTCCCGTCTGGCTAGACGGAGACTCCAGTATTTGGTTAAGTGGAAGGGTTATGGTCAGGAGGATAATTCCTGGGTCTCTGCCTCTGATATTCATGCCAAAAGATTGGTGCGTGCCTTTCATCGGGCTCACCCTGATCGCCCTGGTGGCGTGGTTGAGGGTTCGGTGATCCCTCCTCAAGGGGGAGGTACTGTTGTGAGTTCATTTTCCCCTTCACTACTGAGGCCCAAGGAACTCCCTCTTCTGGTAGAGAAAGTTAGTGAGCCTGATTGTCAAACACCTGGGTCTGATCATGATGACTGGCTGAGTGGAGTTACTGACTGGATATAAGGCTGCCGACGCCCTTTTTCCCTGCGGGTGATTTCTCTGTGGACTTCAAGGAAACCAGTCTGATTCCTGCTCCTCTAAAGCTAAGATTTCTGCTTTGCCTTTTTGCATTAGTGTTTTGTTTTCCCTGCTTTTCTGGATTCTGCCATTCCCTGCTGGGGTGAGCAGAATCTCCTTTTGCCTGTTGCTCTGTCTTCAGAATATTCCTGAGTACTGACATAGCCTTTTTTGAAGCCTAGCGTCTTCAGGGCCTTTTTACTGTCAGTTTGTTGGCTCTTATTTTCATAGGGTTTTTCACGGATTGCAGACAGCAGCCTTCCTGTCCTTTCCTATCTAAGTTAGTTTGGGCCCCATCTTTGCTCAGTCTATCTTTCTGTCTGTGTTTTGTTCTTTCTTCTTGCTTCACCGTTATTATATGTGGGGGCTGCCTTTTGCTTTGGGGTCTGCTCTGGGGCAGTTTAGATTTCCCTTTCTGTCTTTAGGCTAAGTAGTCCTCCGGCTGTGATCGAGGGGCCTAGGGCATCGTAGGAGCCCCCCACGGCTACTGCTAGTTGTGTTGATAGGTTCAGGGTCTGCAATCCGATAGCTGCCAACCTCTCTGGTTTTCTGGATTTAGCTAGCATTTCTATTTTTGCCTCCTACGGTGACTCAATCATAACACCTAATGCTATAGATCAAGCTGAGAAAACCTTATTGGCATTGAACCAAGGACAGGATTCTGCAGAGTTATACTGTCAAAAATTCCGAAAGTGGGCGGTCCTTACTAAATGGAGTGACGATTCCCTAGCAGCTCTCTTTTGGAAGGGTTTGGCAGAAACCGTAAAAGATGTTATGGTGGGATTACCTGTTCCCTCTGGTCTTGACGATTCTATGTCATTACCCATTGAAGTTGATCGGTGTTTACGTGAATGTAAAGCTACACAGGAGGCGTTGGCGCCTTTTGAACGAACTTCTGAACTATTGCAATGTGATAGGGTTTTGTCTAGGTCGCAACGTCAGGAGTTTAGAAGGCGTAATAAGCTGTGTTTTTTCTGTGGAGACGCCATTCATACTATTTCTGTCTGCCCTAAACGAGAAAAACGTTTTGTGCACACATTTGCTGTGGGCAGTGTACAGCCTATATTCCTTTTGGCAATTACCCTGATCTGCTCCTTGTCTACATTTTCCGCTAAGGCTTTTGTAGATTCAGGAGCAGCTTTGAATTTGATGGATTTATACTTTGCTAAACGTTATGGTTTTCCCATGATACCCCTGTGGACTCCTATCCCTTTGAGGGGTATTGATGCTACTCCTTTGGCATAGAATAAACCCCAGTTTTGGACCCATGTGATAATGCGGGTCGCCCCGGACCACCAAGAAAATTGTAAATTTTCGGTGTAGCACAATTTGCATGATGCTATTGTTGCAAACTCATAATCCTGTTTTGGATTGGAAATCTGTGTCTGTGGTGAGTTGGGGTTGTCAGTGTGTTCTTAGTGACACTCCTGTTTTCTCCACCTCTCCCCAGTCTCATGATATTACTGATTATTTGGCTGATTTTTCTGATGTATTTAGTGAGAGTAAGTCTGCATCTTTGCCTCCTCATAGGAGTTATGACTGTGCAATTGAGTTAATGCCCGGGTGTAAATTTCCCAAGGGTCGGCTTTTCAACTTATTGGTACCCGAACATGATGCTATGCGATCTTATATCAAGGAGTCATTGGAGAAGGGTCATATTAGACCATCCTCTTCACCTTTAGGTGCTGGGTTTTTTTTGTGGCCAAGAAAGATGATTCATTAAGGCCTTGCATTGACTATTGTTCCCTTAACAAAATTACTGTTAAATATCAGTACCCGTTACCCCTGATTTCTAATTTATTTTCCAGAGTTAAAAGTGCCTGCTTGTTTACCAAGCTTGACCTCAGGGAGGCGTATAATCTTATTCGCATCAAGCACGGGGATGAATGGAAGACGGCGTTTAATACTCCGGAGGGACATTTTGAGTACCTGGTGATGCCTTTTGGGCTCATTAATGCCCCTTCTGTCTTCCAATCTTTTATGAACAATATTTTCCGGGACTTTGTGGATAAGTTTTTGATCATTTATCTGGATGATATTTTGATCTTTTCCAGTGATTGGGATTCTCATGTGGAACATTTCTGGACTGTGTTCCGGATTCTGAGGGAAAATTCCCTGTATGTTAAGGGATCTAAGTGCCTCTTTTGGTGTACATAGGATTTCATTTTTGGGAGTCATTTTGTCCCCGTCGGCTATTGAAATAGACCCGGTCAAGGTACAGGCCATTTATGATTGGGTTCAGTCTACTTCTTTCAAAGGCTCTCCAGAAGTTTTTGGGTTTTGCTAATTTCTATCGTAAATTTATAAGTAATTTTTCTGATATTGTCAAACCACTGACTGATCTGACCAAAAAGGGCGCTGATGTGGTGAATTGGTCTCCAGAGGCAGTCTCGGCATTTCAGGAGCTTAAGCGGAGATTCACTTCTGCTACGGTTCTACGGCAACCTGATGTCTCACTCCCATTTCAGGTGGAGGTAGATGCTTCTGAGATTGGTGCAGGAGCGGTTTTGTCCCAAAAAGATCCGGTGACTTCTAAAATGAATCCCTGTGCCTTCTTTTCTCGAAAATTCTCCCCATCTGAACGTAACTGACGTGGGGAATCGGGAATTGTTTGCCATGAAATGGGCATTTGAAGAGTGGAGACATTGGTTGGAGGGAGCTAGACATCGAGTTGTGGTCCTCACCGACCACAAGAATTTGATTTATCTTGAATAAGCCAAACGCTTGAATCCTAGACAGGCTAGATGGGCCTTGTTTTTCACGCGTTTTAATTTTGTGGTCTCTTTTCTTACGGGCACTAAGAATGTTAAGGCGGGCGCCCTTTCTAGGAGTTTCTTCGCGGATTCTCTTATTGTAACCGAGCCTACTACCATTCTAAATGAGGGGGTAGTTCTTTCCGCAATCTCACCCGATTTGAGACGTGCCCTGGAGGAATTTCAGGAGGACAAACCTGAACGTTGCCCTATGGGAAAGTTGTATGTCCCTGACCAGTGGAGGAAGAGAGTAATGTCTGAAATTCATTGCTCCGCATTGGCTGGTCATCCAGGTATTTTTGGTACCAGAGATTTGGTGAGTCGGTCTTTTTGGTGGCCCACCTTATCTCGTGATGTCAGGAATTTTGTGCAGTCCTGTGGGACTTATTCTCGGTCCAAACCCTGTTCTCGTTCTAGTGGGTAGTTGATGCCCCTGCCGGGGCCCAAGAGGCCATGGACCCATATCTCAATGGATTTTATTTCCGATCTTCCTGTCTCTCAGAGAATGACTTATTTGGGTGATTTGTGATAGATTTTCTAAGATGATCCATCTTGTACCACTCCCAAAATTGCCATCTTCTTCAGAGTTGGTGCCCTTGACTTTATAACAAGTGGTTCGGTTGCACGGGATTCCTGAGAACATTTTGTCGGACAGAGGAGTCCAGTTTGTTTCCAGATTTTGGAGAGCTTTTTGTTCCAAACTCGGAATTCAGTTATCTTTCTCCTCTGCATTTCATCCTCAGACCAATGGGCAGACTGAGAGAACAAACCAGACTTTGGAGTCCTATTTGAGATGTTTTATATCTGCTGATCAGGATGACTGGGTCTCATTTTTGCCCTTGGCCGAATTCGCGCTAAACAATAGAGCTAGTTCTGTAACTTTGGGTTTCATCCTCAATTTTCTTCAGGGCAAGTGGAATCTTCGACCTGCCCAAGTGTGGACACTGTGGTAGAGAGAATGCAGCAGATTTGGGACCAAGTGGTGGATAAGTTATCCCTCTTTCAGGAAAAAGCCCAACGGTTTTCCAACCGGCATAGGACCATTGGTCCCCGGTTTAAAGTGGGTGATATGGTTTGGTTGTCGTCAAAGAATATTCCTATGAAGGTTGCGTCTCCAAAGTTCAAGCCAAGATTCATTGGACCTTATAAGATTTTGGAGATTCTTAATCCTGTTTCTTTTCGATTGGCTCTTCCAGTTACGTTTAAGATCCATAACGTGTTTCATAAATTTCTGTTGAAGAGGTTTGTGGAGCCAGTAATTCTTATAGCGGCGCCTCCTGACCCTGTATTGGCCAGGAGAATAATTCTTGGGTCTCTGCCTCTGATATTCATGCCAATAAATTGGTTCGTGCTTTTCACCGGGCCCATCCTGATCGGCCTGGTGGCATGGATGAGGGTTCGGTGACCCCTCCTCAAGGGGAGGGTACTGTTGTGAATTCGCTTTCTGGCCTACCTCTGGTTACTAGTGAAGGTAGTGGAGCTGGTTATATTGACAGAGGGGTCGTGAGTTCTGTTTCTGGGCTCCCTCTGGTGGTTATTGGAGGTAATGGAGCTGATCTGATTAACAGAGGCTTGCCACCTGATAATGAGGAGGACAGTTGGAGATCTGGAGTTTGACTGAATTTAAGATAGCCGACTCCCTCTATCCCTGTTGGTGATTTTTTCCTGCCTCCTGAGGTCTTAGTTTCCAGCTCAGTCCCTGCATGCTCAGCTAAGTGTTCTTTTGCTATTGTTCACATTTGATCTGGTTTTGTCTATTTCAGTTTTGTGTGGTCAGCCAGCTCCGGCTGGGGCTGTGCTGAATCTCCATCCATATGTTACTGCTTGTGCCAGTTTGTTTTTGTCCCTTATTAGATTGGACTCTTTTGCTCTGCTTTCAGAATATACAAGAGTGCTGATATAGTGAGTGAAGTCGTGCGACTTCAGTATTTTTCTATCAGACATGTTAGACATTTTTTGCAGGTTTTTTTGCGTGATTGCAGACAGTGTCTTTCCTTTCCTGTCCTGTCTAATTAGTGTGGGCCCCATCATTTGCTCAGTCTATTTTCCTACCTGCGTTTGTGTTTTCATCTTGTCTCACCGACAATATATGTTTGGGGGCTATCTATTCCTTTGGGGTCTGCTCCGGGGCAGTTTAGATTTCCCCTTTCTTGCTTTAGGCTTATTTAGCTCTCCGGCTGTGTCGAGGCATCTAGGATCATCGTAGGTACGCTTCATGGCTACACGGCTACTGCTAGTTGTGTAGATATGATCAGGGGTCTGCAATCCGCTTAGTTACCAACCTCTCTGGTTTTCTGTGGCTTAGCTTGGTCTTGCTCTCCTCCTCGGTGACCTAGTCATAACAGCCCCGGGTATTGACGTGCGAGACTTGTCCGAGTTTCTCACATGTGAGTATGAGCCCTTAGCCTTTCTTTTGCAAGCTAAACATTCCCAGATCCATTAACCGTTCCTCGGTTTACCCGTACTCACCTACCTCTCTACTGTGTCCATCACCGTTCTTCTCCTCTTCTTAGTGACATCACCGCTCTTCAGACTCGCCGGATCACGCTGCGCTCTGCATGACCCGGAAGTGGCTTGCCTATGGAGCGTCAGAACAAGGCTCAGAATGAGTCTCCATACACTTTTATTCTTAAACAGACTTCTGGCTCACGTATAGAGCATAAAGCGAGTCGGATAATGGCAATTGCAGTAATAGCACTAAAAAGAGAAGCAGAACGGTGCTGGATTCTAGTAATCCTGAGAGCGGGCTCTGGAACCTAAAGACCGACATTTGCAGCCCTGTCTGAAGTGGATCGGAAATGAGCATACTCCACCTCTGCCTCATTCATTGTCTATAGGTCTGCTGGAGAAAGCCGAGCACCGTGCGCATTCCCTTTTACTTTTCTACGAGGCCCTCGCCCTTTTCCACTAGGGTCCCACCACTTATGAAATAAATGCCTCCAGCGAGACTCGGAGTGCCGCTGCTTGTGCAGATAGCCATGAGTCAATGTGCTGTGATCCGTCAATAAGCTATCTATGAAATGCATGGGCATATGGGGTTCTCCAAAGTGATCCCTGCGTTTCGTAGTTGTTCCCCACTTTGGTTAATAGATGACGGTCCTGAAAGAAAGACTCGTCATTATTAATGCTAGGTTGGGGTATTTATAAATGGGTTCTCCAAACCTCAAGACCCCTGTTATTCTGAGCGGGACCAGCAAAGAAAGGTCGAACTTGATGGACCTAAGTGTTATGATTGAGTCACCGTAGGAGGCAGACACAAAAATAGAAGCTACGTCCAGAAAACCAGAGAAGTTGGCAACTATCAGATTGCAGACCCCTGAACCTATCAACACAACTAGCAGTAGCCGTGGGGGGTTCCTACGATGCCCTAGACCCCTCGATCACAGCCGGAGCGCTGAATAGCCTAAAGACAGAAAAGGAAATCTAAACTGCCCCAGAGCAGACCCCAAAGTAAAAGGCAGCCCCCAACATATAATGACGGTGAAGCAAGATGAAAAAACACTCACACAGATAGAAAGATAGACTGAGCAAATGATGGGGCCCAAGCTAACTAAACAGAACAGGAAAGGAAGGTTGCTGTCTGCAATCTGCCAAAACCCTATCAAAGACATAAGCCAACAAGCTGATATGAAAAAGACCCTGAAGCAGCTAGGCTTCAAAAACTAAATCAGCACTCAGGTATTTTCAGAAGACAGAGCTAAAGGAATTCAGCACACCCCCGCAGGGAATGGCAGAAATCCAGAAAAAAAAGCAAAACAAAGTCTAAGCACAAATGCAAAAAGCCGAGCAGAAAACTTAGCTTTAGAGGAGCAGGAATTCAGACTGGTCTCCAAGGATCCCACAGAGAAATCACCCGCAGGGCAGAAGGGCGTCGGCAGCCTTATATCCAGTCAGTAACTCCACTCAGCCAGTCATCATCATCAGACTCAGGTGTTTGATAATCAGGCTCACTACCTTTCTTAACCAGAAGAGGGAGTTCCTCGGGCCTCAGTAGTGAAGGGGAAAATGAACTCACAACACCTAAGTCTTTTTTCAACCTATGCAACTATGCATGAATTTCTATGAAATGCATCAGTTTTGGGTCGATGAATAAAACATTTGTGGGGGAGATGGCTCCTTACATTTTCTTTCCACGTTATTTGCAAATCTAGAGGTGCACCTTCCTGCACGTCTGTCCTGTGGAACTGGCTTACTTTCTGTCCTACAAAGCAGTTTATTTAATTGCTGTAACATGAGATGAGGGATCAGGGTGACACAAGTTACTTCCAGTCAGAAGCACTGAACACTGAATTCACGTTGGAAAAACCACTGCTGTAAATGCTGCAAAGACCCTCAAGTAAAAATAGATGTTGATGATATTGATTGGTGCAGTGATAACATCGCAGTCTGCAGATGTCCTTTATGTGGACCGCGGTGACTGTTGGATTACGGACATCAATAGGCAGATGTACAAGAGCTGAGTTTGGAAGGAGTTGCAGACCCTAATGTGTCATTTTCACACCAGAAATTCAGCTGTACTGCTCTGATATACTGTACGAGTTGCTACTTCCACATCTGTATCTGTGTGTTTATGGTCCAAGGCTCCAAATACCCAGTCACCCTAAAATCCTGCCTGTGCCACCAATCTGTCTGAAACCTCCACAGAAATCAGAGAGTTCAGGTTTCTGTTTTTTATGTTTCCAAATTGAGGAAGCGGGAAACGGTGCATAGAGGACTGCAAAACGGGAAAGTGATTATGGGTAAAAAAAGTAATAGTATAGATACACAAACAAAGCAAAGACAGAAGCATAGAGTGTAGATCATGTGAAGTAATTTTCTCCCTCTACTCCTCCTTGGTCAGGCCGCATCTGGAATACTGTGTCAAGTACTGGGCACCACATTTAAAAAAAAAAAAACATTGAAAAACTGGAGCAAGCTACCAGGATGGTGAGCAGACTGCAAAGTACGTCCTATGAGGAACGGTTAAAGGATCTGGGAATGTTTGGCTTGCAAAAAAGAAGACTGAGAAGAGACTTAATAGCTGTCTACAAATATCTGAAGGGATGTCACAGTGTAGATGAATCAACAATATTCTCATTTGCACATGGAAACACTAGAAGCAACTCTAACATTCTATGAGTTCTATGAAACAAGTGCATAACAGTCACAGTCAAAAAAGAACGTGCCATTATGACTGGGTACGGAGCTTGAGCTATATGTGTGTCCTCGGATGTACGGTACATTCTGTTAAAAACAATTGAGGAGCAGAGAGCCACTGGATCCCTGCCCCGCAATTCCAACCAATCAATCTATCAGAGGCTAGCAGCAAGGAAAGTCAGTGGTTTCATCCTGATGGTTGTATTATTTTGTCACCACCCTAGACATTGGTAATATATGATTAGATGTGGTGGTATTATTTGTCTCTTGCATGTGTTATTATTCATAATACTGGTCTTGGTATTGTGGACTTGGTTCAGTGACAGTATCATGATAATATTTGTTATTTGGTAACTGTATATCTGTATTATTTAGAAGTATTACTTAGATAATTATTTTATTTCTGCACTTTCTGTGAGATTTACATATTCTATCTGTATTATTAATTTGGCTTTTGATTTTATAATTGTGGTAGATTGTTCTACTGTTCAGAGACACCTGCACAAACATGGCCTTCATGGAAGAGTCAACAGAAGAAAACCTCTCCTGCGTCCTCACCATAAAATTCAGCATCAGAAGTATGCAAAAGAACATCTAAACAAGCGTCATGCATTTTGGAAACAAGTCCTGTGGACCGATGAGGTTAAAATAGAACTCTGGCCACAATGATCAAAGGTATGTGTGGAGAAAAAAGGGCACAGAATTTCAGAATTCAATGGATTCAATTAAATTTCAACAGATTCTTGATACAAACATAACACCATCTGTAAAAAAGCTGAAATCGAAGGAGGATGGCTTCTACAAATGGATAATGAACCTAAATAATAATGAGTGGATGTGCTCGGATAACGTGCTATGAGCAGATAGATATTAGAGATAGAGAAATAGATAGATAATACATAACAGATAGATAGATAGATAGACGATAGACCAATGAACAGCACATTTATATGATTGTGCTTAGCAACAACCTGTGGAAGTGTGGGTTTCTCCCATGTTCAGCTGTCTTGCCTTGATCTTTCACTTCACTCCTTGCATTTTGTCTTCCGTCTGATCATGTCACTAACATCAGATTGTACCTCAGTCATCAGGACAGTCATCACGCTGAGCTCAGACTGGTAATGCATGCTGGGTGCGAATGTCGGGCTTAATAACATCTTGAAGGTGATGAATTACTTGTTTGTGGCTGGATATACCACCGGTCCAATAAAGTCCAATTATATGAGCGATTCACTTACAGCTTTGCTAAAATATTCAAATAGATATCTGGCATCAGTGACAACACTTCTGATAATAGATAAAGACCAATATTGTTATCAGCAGAGTACAGGCTACTGTTTTACTGTGATCTATATTCTGACCCTATCGAGCGAAGCACATTGTGAGACATAGAGTCTGTATCTGCAAGGGATTTGATTTCTAATGCTATATTTCCGAAACTCATAATTTTATCTGCTCTTCTTTCTCCCTTCCCTCATTTTTGTTATCACAGTTAAAAAGAGGTTGCACATAGGTCTCCAGAGTGGAGAGAGAGGAAAGTATTCGCAGTCTCAGGGAGGGCAGGAAAAAAAAGCTATAGAAAAGAAATAAAGAACAAAAAAGGAAATAAATACAGTATTGGAGTTGTGCTGATTTTTGAGCTAATGAAGACAGCTGGTCTTTGGATATGCACTGCCTGTATTACTGGGAGAGAAACTCCCACAAGAGACATATCTGAAACTAAGATCAGGTTGCAAACTGCATATTGGGAGGGTCTGATAATGAATGAATGAAGATTGCAGATTGAAACTGCATCCTCAAATTTATTAATGAAAAGTAATCACTAACATATGTAAAAATCAGTTCTCCACGTCAAAGGTGTTCATAGCCTTAAAGAAAACCTGTCAATTGATCAATATTGCCAAAATCACCTGTAGCAGCATGAATCAAACCATAGCTCCAGCATGTCAGAGAAAAAATGGTTTCTCTTTTAAATTCTAAAACGGTTTGTCTCATTTAATACAATCCATTATAATATAATAATAATATAATTTATTAAATTAATTACATTAATAAATTACTATTACATGGTAATCATATGGACATAAAGGGGGTATTATTTGGAAACTGCATAACTTTGGGAACTATAGTATATGAAAGCAGCATGAAGGGTCTTAAAAAAGGAATCTATCTCCAGGTTTTTGCATCCCCATCTGAGAGCAGCATGATGTAGGGACAGAGACCCTGATTCCAGAGGTGTGTCATTTATTGGGCTGTCTGCTGTCGTTTTGATAAAATCACTTTTGTCAGCAGGAAATTATCACTAGAGGGCTAGTAAACCTACAGCTAAAGCAAGCAATCAGCGCAGTAAGTTACACATCGCTGGAATCAGGGTCTCTGTCCCTACATTATGTTGCTCTCAGATGAAGTGGTAAAAATCTGGTGACAGAGTCCCTTTAATGGGAACCACAGGCCAGGTACCATGAATCAGAGACAAGCTCCTTCATTCTAAGTTTACATTTTTTCGCTAAAGCTCTGCAACGTTTAATATAATTGTGAACAAGGGCTCGGTATGACGAGACTGAAAAAAACTAGTCACTTGGGAGGATCCCCATTGCCTTGTCCGTGCCCAGGCCTAATTGACAGATCTTTCCCTATGTGAGTACAGAGAACTGTTAGGCCTCTTTCACACATCAGTTTTTTGCCATTAGTCACAATCCGTCATTTTTCGAAAAAAAACGGATCCAGCGACTGATGCCACTGGATCCATTTTTTTTTCTCATAGACTTGTATTAGCAACGGATGGCCTCACGTTTTGTCCGTCGTTCACCGGTGAAAATTTTTTGTCCGGCAGCCGGACACGACGCACAAAGCAACATTTTTTGTGTCCATCATTTGCTAGAATGAAAGCCTATGGGCGCAGGATCTTTTTTTTTAAGTGAGCATGCTCCTGACAGGTTAAAACACAAAAGAAAGAATAGATATATACACATAGAATATATATATATATATATATGTCATTGAGACACGTATATATATTTATAGTTCATAGAATTCTACATAGCAGAATAGCGGCTAAAGCAATTGCCGGCTTCAGTAAAATCATTCCTGAACCCGACATGACATGACACATGGTTTACATACAGTAAACCATGTCATATCAAAACGATTTATATATGTCAGTGTTTAATCAATTTAGTAGTTTGTGTTAGGAAAAATTTGGAACTCTAGGAGTTAAATTTAAGGCTATAAACGCGGAAAAATAATTGCGTGGGCTCCTGCGCAAATTTTTCCGCCAGAGAACGAAAGCCAGTGAATGAGGGCAAATATTAATAGCCTAGAGAGGGACCATTGTTTTGTCCTCCCCCTCGGCTAAAAAAATCTGCCCCCAGCCACCCCAGAAAAGGCGCATCTATAAGATGTGCCCTTTCTGGCACTTGGCCTCTCTATTCCCATTGCCTTTAGTGGTGGCTCATGGGTTAATTATAATGGGTTAATGTCATGTTGCTATTGAAAGGTGACATTAAGCCGGGTTAATAATAGAGAGGTGTCAATTGATTAAACACTGACATATATAAATCGTTTTGATATGACATGGTTTACTATATGTAAACCATGTGTCATTTCATGTCGGGTTCGGGAATGATTTTACAGAAGCCGACAAGTGATTTAGCAACTATTCTGCTATGTAGAGCGCTATGAAATATAAATATATATATATGGTTCTCAATGACATTTGTGTATATATATATATATATATATGTATTCTATGTGTATATATCTATTCTTTCGATTCTAACATGTCAGTGTGATTTTTCTGTACAGTGCACTGTATTGATGACCTTTAAAAAAACGGATTTGTCGAAAAACGGAAAAAATGGTTGGAAAAAATGATGCGATAGATCCGTTTTTTTGCCGGATCCGCTAGCCAACGGATTTTGACTGATGGCAAAAAACTGATGTGTGAAAGTACCCTTAATGTAACTGAATGGGGCGAACAGAAGCCGCCAGTGACCCACCGCCAGGACTAGTTTTCTTAATCTCCTCATTTTCTCCTTGGTAGAATAGAATTTTGTTTATGAATTAAACTTCTATAAGTTCGCATTAACATTATCAGCCTTCCACATTGCTCAAAATTCTGCCCCAACGTCCATTTTACGGTATAATCAATGTGATCATGAAAAAGTCGGGTGTGCGCTCACGGTTTATACATGTAACTGTGATTGTGAACATAAAACTGTTTCTTCCAAGAAAACAGAACGTAGGGAAAGGACAAATGGTGACCCCTCCACATCCATGCATTTCTGTATGTGAAGATCATCCTTTCTCTATCTCATGCACACTGTCAGGATTCCCCTCAACTGACAAGTCAATCATGTGGTCACGTAGGTATGTGATTTGTCAGTCATGTGCCAACTAGACTCTTATTCGTTACTGTCAACAGAAAATGGCCTTGTTTGCCTATAGGCAAACCGCCGGCTCAACCTGGGAATCGAGGGGAATCCTGACAGTGTGTCTAGTGCACAGTGTCAGGATTCGCCAATCTGCAGAAATGTAGCTTCTGCCTGGAAAAGTCTTTCAATGAATGAAGGAGAGCACTCTGCCCCTAGCACAGCAGGAAATCACAGCATATGCCGAAGTGCTAACCAGGAGTCTGCAGGTAAGGCCGGGGTCACACTGGCGAGGAATACGGGAGAGTGAGAGGCGCAAAAAGCACGCATTAGACACGGACCAATGCTTCTCTATGGGGTACCTCGCACCAGCCGTATATTTCTCATCCGTATTCTACGCTCCATGCCACTCGCAGCATGCGGCGATTGTCAGCGTACTACGGCCGTAATACGCCAATGCAAGTCTATGGGTGCGCAAAAAATACGGATTACACACGGACCACACATGTGACCTGCGAGAAATATGCACCAGGTGTCTTTTAGCAAAGCCGGCAATTCAATGCGCTATACAGTAAACTCACACTGACAGGTTTAATAAAGAAACGAAAGAATAGATATAGACACATATATATATATATATATATATATATGCATTCTATGTGTCTATATCTATTCTTTCATTTCTTTATTAAAACTGTCATAGGGCTCCATTATATGTCCATTTTGCAAGCCTGCGAGAAAATCTCACCATACGGATTACATACGGATGCCATACGGATGCTGACATGCGCAAAATACGCGACCTCACCTTGATTACGGATGACATACGGAGCACTGGTTAGGGGTCTGTCATCTGTATTACGCATGTAAAATACTGACCGTATTTTGCGCAGGTTAGTGTGACTCCAGCCTAAAGCCTTCTCCAAAGCTGGCCGAACACATCAGATAGCTGTCAGCTGAACACTCGTTTGGCCAACAACTATCCAGAAATACTGCAGACGTGCACTTTTGCTTGGCTGGACTTGCATGTGTTCTGCATGGGGAGAGAGGAGTAAGCTGTCATCAGGGTTTATTAAGCAAGGACTTATCTCCTGGGAGAAAAACAGGATCAGTGCTTAAACTCAAAATGTCTGATCCTTCCCTTCCCCGACAGATGACGTTAGAAACCCCTTCCCCTTAAGGCTGTGTGCACACGCTGCGGATCCTGCTGCGGATTCTGCTGCGGATTTGGCCTCTGCGGATCCGCAGGAGTTCTGCAGACAGTGTACAGTACCATGTAAGTCTATGGGATTAACATTCCGCTGTGCACATGCTGCGGATTTTTCACTGCGGAAAAGCTGCGGTTTTGAATCCACAGAAATAAATGACATGTCAATTCTTTCTGCGGATTCCGCTGCGGTTTGCCACCTATTCCAGTGTCCAGGTGTCAAACCGCAGGGGAAAACTGCTGGCCAATTCGCAGGAAAACCGCAGGTCACTTTACCTGCGGTTTTACCTGCGGATCTGCATGGAAAAACCTGCTAGTGAATCCTCAGCGTGTGCACATAGCCTAAGGCATAGAGCTGCGGAAACGCCCTCTCTTTTGCTTATTAACTCCCAATTTGAAGCCCCAGAAAAATCCACGTGGCGCCACCACTTCACAATGGAAGCCAATAAATGAGAACTATAGAATAAAAAAATGATTATTACCTGACGTACAAATAAAAACTCATCACCGACATACAAAGATACTACCGCGTAACTGTTATTACATTCCGATACATTACAAAAACACACCAACAATGCTTATAGAGCAAAAGAAAATACATTAAAGAGGTTGTCCACCTTTGGGGATAACATCTTTTTTTTTTTGCTTAAAAGCAAGTGCTTGGTGCTGAAAAAAATTCATTTTTGCAATTGGGTTTCATTAAAGAATTTGCACCATTTACCTTCTATAGCCTCTGATTTGTATTGTCAATTGCCGGCTGCAGAAAGAGTCAACTGAGAACCTGTCTGTGAGCTCATTCAGATTGAAATATGCGAGAGATTGTAACTTTTTCATGTCTTAATCTGCTCTCCTCTCGGCAGATGTATGATCACAGAACACATCGAAGTTGAATATTCAGCAAAAGAAAGATCCAAGCGGGGAAAAATGTTTCATGAGACCAAAGTAAATTCCTGACGGGACAATTTACACATATGTGCACAGCACACCGTGTGGTTATCTGTGGTATTGCAAGTAAAACTGATCAGTAATAATGTATGAACTAAGCAAACTGAGAAAATAATAAAAGTAATCAATGGCAATAAATTTGACAAATGATGCTGCATCTGGACATGGCATATATATGTTAACTAAGAAAAGCTTTCTATACTGCAGGCTGCCATAAATAACAGTGACATCTATAGATATCGACTCTGGTTATCCCTTTAGTTGTTCATATAGTGCTAAGGTTTATGGTAAATGTGCATAGGAGGTTAAAACAATGGCAGAAGAATATCGGCAGTGCATTATGCCAATGTTTCATGAAATTGCACTTAGAAATGGAAATCAGCAATCCGGCTGATTTCTATGGATTTCTACTAATCACCCTTTACCAATGTGGTCACCCCCATACTTGTTGCTAAACATCTGCCCAAATGACCTCAGACATATTCATAGATTAGGCCGCACTCAACAGGATAAAATATGGCTCATTTATTGATACATAGTTACATGTCAGGTCAGAGTGGAAATACAAAAGTGTTCACAAGCTGATAACGGCCGTTTCGCGCTGTTCTAGCTCTTCCACGGGACCCGTGGAAGCGCTAGAACAGCGCGAAACGGCCGTTGTCAGCTTGTGAACACTCTTGTATTTCCACTCTGACCTGACATGTAACTATGTGTCAATAAATGAGCCATATTTTATCCTGTTGAGTGCAGCATTTCCTCTATATGGATTCAATGAGTTGATCGCTGCGAGGTCAAGCACCTAGGAGCTCTGGACGACAACTTGCTGCCAGACATACACCACCAGCGGATACCTGGTAATAGCGGTGCCGTCCGCAATCTATATTTTTAAATTCATAGATTATTAAAAAGGTTGTACAGAATTACAAAAACTCATGGCTGCTTTTCTCCAGAAACAGCGCCACACCTAGTCACAGGTAATGCCTGAAATTGCAGCTCAGCTCTGTCACAGTGAAGGGGGCACACACACAAGCGGTGGACTGGGGCGCTGCTGGTTTTAGATGATGGGAGCAATGTTTTCCTATTCCTGGGATTCTAAGCAAATCCCTAGGAAATAATAACAGGGAGATTATGATGGTGTGTAATCCAGAGATCTTCCCTCCAGCAAGTGTTCCGTATCATTGCATTCCATTAAGGAGGTTGGTGTCTTCTTACAGAAAACGCTCCCCAAAAAAAAAAACTACGGAAGAGCTGCATCGCAATGGTGGAGACCCGGGGAATGAACTGCACATTTAGGAAATTAGGTTTCCGAATGGGGACAACCCTTTTAAATTGGTGTATTAATAATGCCATACAAGAAAGCGCCAAATCTGCAAGCAGCAAGTGGGTCAATCTTTCATAACTCAACCAGGGGAAAAGATCTCAAGTGATCCATAGATCTCCCTTACAGACTGGAGCTTGTATTATTGCCCAGGTCTAATAAGCAGTTGGATCCTCTTAACCCCTTCACTACCAAGGGTGGTTTGCACGTTAACTCCCCGGCCAATTTTTACAATTCTGACCACTGTCCCTTTATGAGGTTATAACTCTGAAACGCTTCCATGGATCCGGGTGATTCTGACATTGTTTTCTCATGACATATTGTACTTCATGTTAGTGGTAAAATTTCATTCATATAACTTGCGTTTATTTGTGAAAAAAATGGAAATTTGGCGAAAATTTGGCAATTTTCCAACTTTGAATTTTTATGCTCTTAATTCACAGAGATATGGCACACAAAAAACTTAATAGATAACATTTCCCACTTGTTTACTTTACATCAGCACAATTTGGGAACCAAATTTTTTTTTTGTTAGGAAGTTATAATGGTTGAAAGTTGACCAGCGATTTCTCATTTTTACAACACCATTTTATTTTTAGGAACCACATCACATTTGAAGTCACTTTGAGGGGGTCTATATGATAGAAAATACCCAAAAGTGACACCATTCTAAAAACTGCACCCCTCAAGGTGCTCAAAACCACATTCAAGAAGTTTATTAACCCTTCAGGTGCTTCACAGGAATTTTTTGAATGTTTAAAAAAAATGAACATTTAACTTTTTTCATAAAAAAAATTACTTCAGGTCCAATTTTTTTATTTTACCAAGGGTAACAGGAGAAATTGGACTGCAAAAGTTATTGTGCAGTTTGTCCTGAGTACGCTGATACCTAATATGTGGGGGGGAACCACTGTTTGGGCGCATGGCAGAGCTCAGAAGGGAAGGAGCGCCGTTTGACTTTTTCACTGCAAAATTGGCTGGAATTCAGATTGGGCGCCATGTCACGTTTGGAGAGCCCCTGATGTACCTAAATAGTGGAAACCCCCCACAAGTGACCCCATTTTGGAAACTAGACCCCCCAAGGAACTTATCTAGATATGTGGTGGGCACTTTGAACCCCCAAGGGCTTCACAGAAGTTTATAACGTACAGCCGTACAATTAAAAAATCATATTTTTTCCACAAAAATGATCTTTTCACCCCCAATTTTTATTTTCCCAAGAGTAACAGGCCCCCAAAAGTTATTGTGCAATTTGTCCTGAGTACGCTGATACCCCACATATGGGGGTAAACCACTATTTGGGGGCATGGCAGAGCTCAGAAGGGAAGCAGCACCATTTGACTTTTTTGGCTGGAATTGAGATAGGACGCCATGTCGCGTTTGGAAAGCCCCTGATGTACCAAAACAGTGGAAATCCCCCAATTCTAACTCCAAACCTAACCCTAACCTTAGCCCTAACCCTTTTTTTACACATTTTTTTTTTTTTTTTTTTTTTTTTACTTTATTATAATGTCCCATGGGGGACATTACTGTCCTGTGACAGATCGCTGATCTGTCACATCACAGATCGCTGTGACAGATCAGCGATCTGTCACAGGCATAGATGCAGACTTCCTCGTGCCTGTGCATTGCAGGCACAGATGAAGCCAGCTCCCTGCAGGCCCCCAAAGGTCCCCGTCGCCATCTTGGATTTGGGGACCTGCAGGGATGGAGCCTCCCGCAGCAGCGCTGCACATTGCACTGCTGTGGGGGGCTCAGGGAAGCACGGAGGGAGCCCCCTCCCTGCCGATGCTTCCTATAATAAACCCCGGTACACCGAGATCATGTTTGATCGCGGTGTGCCAGGGGTTAACGTGTCGGGGGCGGTCCGTGACCGCCCCTGACACATTGTGCCGGGTGTCAGCTGTGATAATCAGCTGACACCCGGCCGCTGATCGCATTAGACGTACTATTCCGTCCTTGGGACTTAGGTCCCAGGTCACATGGATGGAATAGTACGTACAATGTAGGAAAGGGGTTAAAAGGGTATTCCCATCTCCAAGAACCTATCCCAATATGTAGTAGGTGTAATAATAATAATATTAGGAAATACCTCCAATTAGAAATGTAGTATAGTTCTTCTGATTCGCTATGTCTTTCCTCATGTGCAGGGCATTGCAGGACCTTAGGTATCCATGGTTACAACCACTAGCAACTAGCCAACTGTCACTTTATCAGTGTCACTTTATCCATACCATGGATGCCTAAGGTCTTGCAATGCCCTGCACATGAGGGAAGACATAGTGAATCAGAAAAACTATACTACATTATAATTGGAGCTATTTGCTAATATTATTATTATTATTACACCTGCTATATATTGGGAGAGGATCTTGGAGATGGGAATACCCCTTTAAGTCTTGTAGTACTTAAAGGGGTTGTCCATTCACACCATACCAAAGACCTATCCATTACATAGGAGCTGTTCTGCAGTAGTCATCTGTGGCCGCCACACATTGAATGGTTCTATGCCGGGTGTCAGACCCCCATAGATCATATATTGATGACCAATCCTATGGATAGGTCATAAAAGGGACATCAATATGGTGTTGGTGGTTTATACAGACTATTGCAGCCATATTTCTTTTACAGCACCTATATCTCTTATCGTAGGAGTTATAGTATACCCCCCAGCAGTACGTTACTATTTGCACATGTCATCTTTAGGCATTTTTTCCATTACATTTCACAGCTTGCAGACTAATGGACTGGACCTAGCGCTATAGCGCTGTGGTCCGGTATATTGGTGTTTTAGCCATTTATGCTTTTTAATTGTTTTTAAATATTTTGTTTGGCCTGTTTGTTAATAAGTCATTTACGTATATTTTTTGGGTGATCCTTGTCTTTACACACTTTTTTTTTTTTTTTAACATACATACTAAAGAAGATTATGCCACATCTACTGCTGACATTTGCAAACAGCACAAAAACTGCAGCATCTGATACGGTGCTTTGTTGGCCGAAAGGTCTTACTATGGTCAAAACCTCCCTGCAGAGCTTATGTACCTCTGTGTTCTTCAGATTGTCACTGGTGATGAGCGAACATGCTGGGGTAAGGTGTTATCTCAGCATGCTCCAGAGGGTGCTAACAGAGTGACTTCGGCGTGCTCAAAAAATATGTTCGAGTCCCTGCGGCTGCATGTCTCCTGGCTGTTCGACAGCCAAAACACATGAAAGGATTGCCTAACAAACAGGAAATCCCTGTCTAACAGCTGCGAGGACTCGAAGGACACGCCGAAGACACTTAATTAGATCCCGAACATGTTCGGAGAACACCGTATCCAAGCACGTTCACTCATCACTAATTGTCAAGTTAAAAACTGGATCTCACTTAAAAAATCTTGACGAATCTTCCTGCATAGCAGCTTCTAATCTCAAGTATATATTTAAAGGGGTTGTCCAGGCTTGGAGCTCAAAGTCTACCGTCACTATATATAACTGCAGACTTATGAATCCTCACAGTGCGCACTATGCACTCTGTTAGGATTTTCTGGTGTCGGTACCCGAGAGCGGGTGGTCTGGTGATCACAAATATACAATTTGCATACATGCGGTCACATGCCAACTAGACGGGTACTACCTTGCTCAATACAAGCGAATTGAGTGAAGTCAGACATGTCTAGTCGGAATGTGGCTGGAAGTATGCAAATTGCATACTTGTGGTCACTCTGCTGCCGGCACTAGAGAATCCTGACAGCATGCACACTGTGAGGATTCAGAGGTCTGCAGTCCCGTAGACTTGGGCCCCAAGCCTGGACTTTGAGGCTGTAATGGTGTAGACCTCTAGGTACCTCACAGCTCTTCGTGTTATTATCAGGTCAAGCTTCCAGGTACGGAAAGCTAAATCCAATATTAGCATGATAGAATCAATAATATGCTCTTTACAGAAAAGGAAAATTAAAAACGTGAAAGTAAATTCTCCTGGAGCCATATTATTTTAGTGGTCAGTGTATTGGGAGATTGACAAGTACAAAGAATGTCCGACTGAGGAAGAGGATCGACGTAAATAGCCTGTGTGTAGATTGCTGTGGAGCGTATTCGCGCTATATAAAAGATACAGTGAAACTTATATGGGGCGACCACCCAAAATTATATTGAAAAATTCAAAAGTGTCCTTCTAGATGACCAGTATGCAAGAAAGAAGTGATAGTGAGCCACTGGAAATCTGCTCTAGATCAAGAGGAGGTCTTCTCGAAAACAGTGGTTTTAAATTGCATGATCTTACCATAGGTTTTAGCGTTCCCTGAGTTTTATCTATATTCATTTTTGGAAAGGTAGCACCTATGTCAGTGCAATCTCAATGCATTGCTATGGGTGTGACCTAGTGTGGGTCCACCAGAGGAAACGATGTTGAGGGAGCACCCATCCAGACGTAACAAATATATGAACTTCAGAGGAGGGTTTCACCCAGAGGACTCCCGTCCATGAGCCAGAACCTCGAGGATCTCCCTCTCTGGCGGACGCTGTGTGTCTATGCGTTACATTCATTTTAAAGCCTGACATGTAATGCATTTATATAGTCAGAGGTGTCTTCCCTTTAATGGGAACTCACAAGCAGAACTGGAGTCCTGAGTTCGAATCCGACCAGGAACAGCATCTGCATATAGTTTATTTGTCCTCCAAGTTTTTAGATTTCCACCAATAACAAATTGATAAACTAATTGACTTTCTTTGCAATTGTCCCTGCTTTGTGTCTGAATGAGGAAATTAGATCTTTTCTTGGGGACTAATGTGAATAGTGCCACTCTTCTACAGTAGTATGGAATATATTGACACTCTACAACAAAAATAATAGGCAACCATTAAAATGTGTTGGTAATATTTATTACTTATGCACAGGATAAGTAATCAATGTATGATTGATGGGGTCCTACTGATGGGACCCCACGCAGATCACAAGAGTAAATATAGCAGTAGTGCTCATGCGCGACCATGTCATCCCTATAGACGGTGGTCGCCCCTGCTACATTCACTCTTGTGACCGGTCGAAACTCTAGTGATCATACATATATTGCCTATCCTGCGAAAAGGGGATACATGTTGTTTAACCCCTCATCCCCCTCTATTATAATTATAAAGAAAGGGCCACCCGAAAGACCCTCCGGCACTCTGATGGGCGAGTCTGACGTTGGGTTGCCACACAACTTTCAAAGGTTTTGGAATTCCGCATTTTTTAGAATTCTGTATTTCTTGGCTAGTAAAAAAACGAAGCCGACTACTAATGTCGACAGTAATTGGTCCCATTTCGAATGGTATTTTAAACACATGGAGAAGTAGAATTATTACATCTGTATCATCCTATAGGGGTTAAGGAATGGGGGGAGGTTACTAGATTTAGATTTTCCTATTTTCCTGGTATTATTATTGCTTCAAAGCCTCAACGCACAAACCTCTTCTCCTGCTGCAACCTGCAAGTCAGGACCAATGCTGCCCTTGAGTAGTTAAATTTACACCCCCTGGGATGTTCTACCTTCTCTAAGATTGGAGTCGGGAACCTACAGATTTATTATATTTCCATCGCATATTTCCTTACCTGAGACGCGTCCCTCAATTACAGTTTATGGATTCAACGTCAAGAGATGAAAACATCCAAAAATATTGTCCAACGTTCTACGTCCAAAATAAGAGCCGTGCCTTACACATCGATATATCCGATGGCCGCACATATACCTACCCACCCATCCATCGCGGAGTCCTATAGAAGGCCACAATGTGACCATTCCCTCTACAAATATTTCGTAAAGGATCATTAAGACAACATGTATCCAAGCCTTTGATGAAATCGCGCCGTAACCTGCCCTGATCTCCTCTCCTAGTTAATACGATGTCTGCAGTAATTAACCCATGTAGGACTGGAAGGGAAGAGATACCCTATAGCCTTCCCACCATAACGAATATTCTCCGGACAAGACATAGACACAATAAGGCACGTATACGGCACATAAGTGGGTAGGGGATGGAGACCACACACAAGGTGGAGACGGCACAGGTAAGGGTGCAGTTAGAAAGAATAAGGGATCTACCTTCAGTCACATAGTTGTGGTCCCGAAGAAAGCTGTGGTTAATTTTCCGTGTGTCTACGTCCTCGCCCATGGATTACTCAGCATGCCTATCCGCAGTGGACTACTGATGGAATCACCAGAGGTCGTCACAAGAGCAACATCCATACTGCCACAAGCTAGCAGAGGAAGCGAGCACAGCCTGCCACCGAGCCCAGCATCAGCATCATCTTGAGAGCCATGCGAGACAGAACAGGGCACAATACACCGCTGGCTCGTTGGCTCGCGGGGCGTTAGTAGGATTATTAGTGGGGTTTGTCCTCCAAGGCCTTGCCCGGCTGCAGTTGCTGGTGCCAAACCCCAATGCTAAATGAGGCCACTGCAGCAAAATAGCATTATGGAGATAAGAAAACAGTGTGTGACTTGCTGTTTGGAGCTGATCTGCTACTGCTGTCATCTGCTTCTGCTGCATCACAGCTCGCCCCTCCCCAGCAGCTTGTTCTAGCCCAACCACACCATCAGATCTGTGGCTGAATGTGCTGCCGGAGAGTCAGGAGAAAAATGTCACTGCAGGCAGGGCATGCTGGCTGCATGGGGATGCACAACACCGCAGGGGTGCATTGTGCGCGGAGGGTGCCGCGGGGGTCCGCCAGCGCCTGTCCTCTCCAGAGAAGCTAGATTTAATGGGATTGTATCAATGCATTTGTATCGCCAACGCACCCATTATCAGTCCTGTTACATTATTTTATTTTTAACTAAAAATCAATTTTGTAATTGGGTTCCGTTAAAATTTTTGGCTTTTACAGGCTCTTTGTTCCCCAGCATGTTCAACTTTGACGAGGAAGCAAAAAGAGTTTCAAAGTCCCTCTGAGAAACTCACTGAGCGATTCTCTGTTAACTCATTCTGCATCCCGAAAATGACAAGGCAACACAGACCATGGAAGGCGAACGGTGCGACATTTCTTACACGCCGCAGCCAATTTCTATTTTTGCGTTTACGTTTTTTCCTCCCCTTCTTTCCAGAGCCATAACTCTAATTTTCCTGCCCATATAGATGCGTAATGGGTTATTTTATGCAGGACGAGTTGTACTTTTGAGTGACACCATTGATTTTAACACATAGCGCACTGGAAAATGGGGAAAAAATACTCCCAAGTGCGGTGAAATTGTGAAAAAAAAAGCAATTCTGGCATTGTTTTTTGGGAATTGTTTTTACGATGTACATTTTGCAGTAAGAATGACCCTGCAATATGATTCTCCTCATCAATACGATAGCGGAGATACCCGACATGTCCAGGTTTTTTTTATTATTTAAGGGGTAGAAAAAAAAAATCAGAAGTTTGCAAAAAAAATTTTTTGGGTTGTGTCACCATTTTCTGAGACCTGTAACATTTTTATTTTTCAGCCGATGGAGCCGATTGATGGCTTATTTTTTGCGAGGCAAGACGACATTTTTATTAATACCATTTTGGAATGGATGTCCCTTGTTACAGCCCTTTTTGTGGAATTGCGGTGACCAAAATGTAATTTTGGTGAAATTTAATTTTTTTTTGTTTACGATGTTTATCGATCAGGTTAATTGTTTTATATTTTGATAGATCGGACTTTTCTGAATGCGGCGAGACCACACGTGTATTTTTTATATATTTTTATTTCCAATGGGGAAAAGTGAGGTGATTTGAACTTTTCGTGATTTTTTTTATTTTTTGCATATTTTTTAAAACCTTTTGCACTTTCCATTGTTTTAGTTTACCTCCTCAGGGGACTCGATGCTGCAATCGTCCGATCGCTTGTATACACCGATGAATCGCTGCATATAACAGAAATCATGTTCTCCTTCGAAGACTGGTCACATGCAGGGTTTCAAAGGATCTCTGTTGGGACTGGCATGGGGGTCATCAGTTCACCCCCGGCTGTCATGACAAGCTATCGGTGACCACGATCATGTCACGGCTGCGCTAATTGGTGGAGAGAATGACGCACCCACATGCTTGTGCATGCTACATGTTGCTATCAGATATTGACAGTGGTATTTAACAAATTAACAATTGCTGGGGGAGCACCACCCATGATTGTTAGCAGCAGGTGCTGGCTCTAATACACAGCCATCATCTCCCAGTTATGGGGCGGGCACACACCCGCTTCTGACTTGCGCCGTATGTCATAAAGGGGTTAATGAAATCCAATTGTGAGGCTATGTGCCCACGTTGCGTGTTAAAACGCACACTATAAACCGGACTCCTTCCCAGAAATCGCATGTTTTTTTCCCGCGCGATTTCACCTCGATACCGCGATTCTGTTCGCGATTTTGCCGCGATTTTCTCAAGCACTTTCCAAGCGATTTGAAGCATCGCTTGGAAAGTGATTGACAGGTTGGTCACACTCGTCAAACATAGTGTTTGACGAGTGTGACCATGTTTTTACTATTGAGGCCGCCTATGCGGCCTCAATAGTAAAAGATAAAATGTTAAAAATGATAAAAAAATAAAAAAATCGGGGTATATTTACCTTCCGACGTCCTGCGCTGCCATCCCGGGCCTCAGCGTTCCCAGCGATGCCTTGCGAGACCTGTGATGACGTTGGTCTCGCGTTACTATAGCGATCTCGCGAGACCACGTTATCACAGGACCTTGCCGCAATGAAAAAATAAGGATGATTGACCTCATGGAGATCAACATCCGACACTGCGGAGACACCATCACGTGTTTCTCAACGCAAGCAATGACTAGCCAGGTCTTTCACCGGGAAGGAACAACCACGGGAAGGGCAGTCTCCAATGAAGGAAACCACCTATGCCAAAACATGGTATCCATCCACAGACAGCTGTTTCGGGGTATTGCCCCTCATCTGTGTGGAGTAGGAAACTGGCCAGTAGGAGCAATGCCTAGTAAGAGACTATGAAAAAATAAGGATGATTGACCTCATGGAGATCAACATCCGACACTGCGGAGACACCATCACGTGTTTCTCAACGCAGTGATTCTAGAGCACTGCCCCATCCCTTATGGGAAATATGTAAAACATGCAAATATATAAGCCGCGGAGACACCATCACATGTTTCTCAACGCAAGCAATGACTAGCCAGGTCTTTCACCGGGAAGGAACAACCACGCGAGACTACGTCATCACAGGACCTTGCCGCAAGGCATGACTGGGAACGTTTAGGCCGGGAATGCAGCGCGGGACACCGGAAGGTAAATATACCCCGATTTTTTATTTTTATTCTTTTTTTTACAGGGGTATGGTACCCAGGGCCTGGAGGACAGTCTCCTCTCCTCCACACCGTGGGTACCAACCGCACATGAGACGCTTAACTTCCCGCATGGTGGGCATAGCCACATGCGGGAAGTAAGCGATTCTCATGCATTCCTATGGGTGCGGAATCGCGGCAATTCTTTGCGATTCCGCACAAAAGAATGAGCATGCTGTGATTTTTTCCGCGATGCGTTTCCGCCGCGGAAAAAAACGCAGCATTAGAACAGCATGTGCGGAATGCCATAGGAATGCATGGGGGCGTTCTGTACACGATTTTTAAACGTTTTCGCAGCGTTTTTGCGCCAAAAATCGCAGCAAAAACACTTAAAATTCGCATCGTGGGCACATAGCCTAAAATGTTTTTTTAGTTCCAATGACACACATTTAGGCTGGAATCGTACGAGTGTAATGGGAGTACAATCTGATTTTTTTACACCTAGCATCCATTTGTACCACGACAGGTGTAGTTCAGCTACATCTAGATGGAAGGCTGCATCGTTGCATGATGCGACCATACAGCCTGCCATCCAGCAGAGAGGCCAAGCAGCGTGTGCTCAGTGTTTCCCTGTGAACTCCTATTACCTGTCTGACGGTACCGCGAGTATGAGAACATTCACACACTAGCTGTGCCATCAGAAATATCCTGGGAGCTCACAGCAAATGAACTCACTTCACCTATCTGATCGGCACCACGAGTATGAGAACTTTCTCATGCTCGTGGTGCCATCAGACAGGTAATAGAAGTTCACATGGAGACACTGAGCACACGCTGCTCAGTGTCTCTGCTGGATGGCAGGCTGTATGGTCGCATCATGCAACGATGCAGTCTGCCATCTAGATGTAGTACAGCTAGACCTGTCGTGGGACAAGTGGAATATCATCTTCTCTGCGGAAAGGTGAGGAACTTGGTTGTCATTTTAACTCTTTTGCAGGAGAAAATGGTATCAGTGGAATGGGAAATATCGTAAGTATGGTTTTGTAAGATTTATTAAAGGAGTCTGTGTCATTCTTTCAATTAAAGGACTTTATTTTGGGTGTGTGCGTTTTTATACGATATGACTATGGGGTTAGTAACAGGGGTGTCTTATTAACACCTTTCCATTACTAACCTCTGGACTTGATGCCACCTGAAAATACAAAGGAGACATCTACCTCCATGGTTATTACCCCTTCCCAGGCTATAAACATCTGCCCCCAGCTGTCGGCTTTCCCTCTGCTGGTTATGAAAATTAAGCAGGAGCCCATGCAATTTTTTTCAGAAAAATAATCTTTCAATGATTAAATACATGTACAGTAAGCTACACACTGTACATCTATATCTATCTGTTCTATATGTCTTTACTGTATGTAATCCATCTATTCTATCCCTTCGGCTCCAGCTGTGATTTTACAGTACGTGGCTGCTGAATTGCTGGCTTTTCTTCTGTCTAGCTATCTGTCTAATATATACTCTATATATATATATATATATATATCTCTCTTCTCTCCTGGAGAGAAGGGGCGAGGCAGGCGAGGGGAAGTGGGAGAGTCTAGTGCAAGACAAGTGCCAAGTGAAGCACTGCGGCGCAGGCAACCAGTTCAATGGACCAGGGGCTCAGCAGGCAAAACCGGTGACCGCCCACTACCGCCAGAACCTGGACCGTGTGTTAGGCGAGGAAGCCTAAAGGCGCAGAACTGGCCTCTGCTGGCATCCCATCACCCATCGGTCTGCAAGCGAGTAAAGGACAGTGGATTCACGGTAAGTCGAATCTGATAAAAAAGACTGAGTTAGGCTAGTTTCAAATTTGCGCTTTATAGCGCAGCGACGGCCTGCGCATGGCCGCCGCTAAGCCCCGCCCCCTGCCAGCTCCCTGCCCGCCCCTTCCGGTCATCGCCGCCTTCTAGCGCACATGGGCGCTTGCGATGTGTGGCGGGTTAATGAGTGGGGATGGGGGTTATTGAGTGGCGGGTTAATGAGTGGGGATGGGGGTTAATGTGTGGTGGGTTAATGAGAGGGGATAGGGGTTATTGAGTGGGGATGGAATTAATTTGTGGAGGGTTAATGAGTGGGGATGGAATTAATGTGTGGGGGGTTAATGAGTGGGGATGGGGGTTAATGTGTGGGGGATTTGGAGTGGGGGGTACATAATGTGTTGGGGGATTTGGGAGTATGGACGGGGGGTTAATGAGTGGGGATGGTGGTTATTGTTTGGGGGGGTTAATGAGTAGGGATCGGGTTAATATGTGGGGGATTTGGAGTGGGGGGTACATAATGTGTGGGGGGATTTGGGAGTGGGGATGGGGGTTATTTAATGTGTGGGGGATTTGGAGTGGGGGGTACATAATGTGTGGGGGGATTTGGGAGTGGGGATGGGGGTTATTTAATGTGTGTGAGGGATTTGGGAGTGGGGATGGGGGGTTATTTAATGTGTGTGAGGGATTTGGAGTGTGGATGGGGGGTATTTAATGTGTCTGAGGGATTTGGAGGGTGGATGTGGGGTTATTTAATGTGTGTGAGGGATTTGGAGTGGGGATGGGGGGATTTATTGTGTGTGGGGAAATTTGAGGACACAGAGTATGTATGAGGAAACAGTATGGGGGTTGGGTGCAGACAGTATGGGGAGCGAACGGGTTAATGTATGTGGACACAGTATGGGGAGTCAAGGGTATGTGTGAGCAGGCAGTATAGAGAGTGAGAGGATAAATATATGAGGAGACAGTATTGTGAACAGAGGGATGATAGAGGAGACAGTATGAGGAGGGAGGGGAATAGTGTGAGGCGACAGTATATTGCAGATATTTGTATTTAGGGGCATTATAATGACACTTCTATCTTTAAGGGGATCGTGTGGAGATTTGCTGCAGAAGACCAGAGAAGATGTAAGTCTGCAGAGGCTGCTGTGGATGAGAAAACTCATCATGGGGTTTGGACAAGAAGAAGAAAAGGAGAACGACTCCAGAGATGACGTCATCTATAAAGTACCTGGATGTAAATGTTATTTGTGACACTGACTTGTTTTCATGTTTTTATTTGTTAGGAGCATTAAAGGGGTTCTCCAGGTTTGTGATGAGTCTGCAGACATTCTATGTGACTGCAGACTTCTGAATTCTCACAGTGCTCACTGAATGCTGTTAGGATTCTCTCGTGCCGGTAATTTACATACATGCGGTCACATGCTGACTAGACATGTGTGGCCTCACTCAATGAAAATGAACAGAGCGAGGCCGGGCACGTCTAGTCAGAATGTGGCCAGAAGTATATAAATCACATACTTGTGCTGACATGACTGTACATCGGCAAGGGAGAATCCTAAATGTGTGCAGTGCATTCGTTGTGAGAATTCAGAAGCTGCAATGTCAGGATTCAGCTCTGCAGGTTCCAGTACTCATCACATGGACACTTCACTCATATGCGATTTTCATAGTTATGGTCCTGTGACAACGAGCTTCTCATCCTGCTTTCAGTTTTTTACTGAACATTGAGAGCATTAGGGAGAGCAGCTCGTGGGTACATGGCTAAGTGTGCAAGTCACATATGGGGGGGGGGGGGGGCGCCGGGTGCCAGGAAGCCTAGATACGCCTCTGTTAGCGGCGGCCGTGCGCAGGCCGTCGCTGCGCTATAAAGCGCAAATGTGAAACTAGCCTTAAACAACCATTACACTGCTTAATTTGTTTAACCCCTTGTTGGCTCCCTGCGAGGAGAACCGCTCTTGTGTTAATTAAACCACACCCTTGTTACCGCTTGCTCTACGCCTTTGTGCTACTGCATCCCATTACCTGCTTTACACTAGGATGGGAGACCTGGGGCTATTGATTGTGATACTGGGGCTCAATGGGATGACTATATGATCCCCTGCCCTATCTCTAACCACAAAGACAATATGGTCGCTATTATAATGGTACCTGAGGTGATGTGACATGACACGGTGGTCGATTACACGTCACGTCGTTGTGCTGTGATGACTACAAAAAGGAAAACACAACTGCTCTGTCCTTATAACTTTCTATGAGTCATGTAATAACATTTATTAATGATATTGTTGGGCAGAATTAAAGACGTTACCCACTTTGGACAATCTTTGATATGTCTTCTTACTATGACCTCAATGATGAGGAAAGAGACGGTAACATGGTGGTGTAGTTGCCCACAATAACTGGTCAGAGGAAGACCGGCGTGTTTAGTGACTGCGATCTAAAGTACATTGTGTACTGTGTAAACTGAAGGAGGATGTGTCTTGTGAAAAGCTGTGAGTAAGAGACATTGACATGGCGCTGCAGTCGCCCATGGTAACTGGACAAAGGGAGGTCCAGCGTGTTTAGGGACTGTATAAACGGAAAGATGCCATATAGTATGCTGTGTTTAGGTGAAATGGATATTGATACTATGCACTAATATGATATGCACTTGTGTGAAGTGGACACTGAGTTTATATGCACTTGTGTAAATTGGGCTTTAATGCTGTGTGTCCACACGCTGCGGAATCTGCTGCGGATCCGCAGCGGTTTTGGTCCTGCGGATCCGCAGCAGTTTCTGCTGCAGTGTACAGTACCATTAAAATCAATGAAAAATTAAAACCACTGTGCAGAGAGCGCAGATTTTTCCGTGCGGATTTGCTGCGGTTTCAAAACCGCAGCATGTCAATCCTTTGTGCGGATTCCACTGCGGTTTGGCACCTGCTCCATGGCAGATGTCAAACCGCAGGGGAAAACCGCAGACTAAACCGCAGAAAAACTGCAAATAAACCGCAGGACTTTTGACCTGAGGTTTTTGACAAATCCGCACGGAAAAATCCACGGCGTGTGCACACACCCTTAGTGTTTGAACTTTGTGGGTCACTGCCTCCTCACTGCATAAGTGTGCTACCGCTGCATTACACCCCCCAAGCCTATTTTCACCTTCCTGACCAGGCTAAATTTTACAATTCTCACCATTGTCAATTTATGATGTTACAAATATGGAACGCTTCAACGTATCCCACTGATTGAGATTTTTTTTCGTGACACATTGTACTTCATGATAGTGATAAAATTTGTTCAATATGATTTGTGTTTAAGAAAATATCGGAAATTTGCTGAAAATTTGGCAATTTTCCAACTTAAATCATGGAATTATGTCACACAAAATAGTTAATAAATAACATTTAGCCCCAAACTTTTTATTTTCACAAGGGCAACAGGAGAAAATTAACCCAAAATTATTTTTGTGCAATTTCTCGAGTACGCCACTGTTGGAGCTGTATGGTGGCTTGTTTTTTTGTGGGGCAATATTATGTTTTCAGAGATACCATTTATATTGACATTTGTCTTTTTTTAAAAAAAAATTTTGGCGGTATGTTGATAAAGCATCGTTAACGAGCATGACAGTTTTATATTCCGTACATGGCGATACCAAATATGAGTACTGTGTTTGTTTGTTTGTTTTTTTTTACATAAAAATACAATTAAATGGGTATACTATATTTTCTTTTCTATTATTATTTTGTGATTTTTTTTTTTATATTTTCAAAATTTAATTTTTACTTTTTTTTACTTTTATACTTTTATCAGTCTGATCATTGTTATAATGCATTGCAATGCATCTATACTGTCAATTCTGCTTTTAGACAAGCTTCTTAGGCCATCAATATCGATTGCAACATTTAGAGGGTTAAACTGCCGTGTGCAGTGCGGGCACCGATCCTGGCAGTGATTGCCGGGTGTCAGCTGTGATATTAGGTGAACACTCGGTGGCGATCGCACGTGCACAGCTCCTGTGCGTGGAAAATCGCCAAGGTTGAGAAGCACTTCCCAACCATAAGTATGTCAAAGGACGAGAAGGGATTAAAGGGAATATTTCACCAGGTTTTTATTATGTATTCTGAGAGCAGCATAATGTAGGGACCCTGATTCCAACAATGTTTCACTTACTGGGCTATTTCAGTACAATCAACATTTTATCAGCAGGAGATTATCACTACAGGACAAGGTGTCTCGTGCTTCATGTTCCAACCGCGCCCCCAGCAGCACTGGTTAGTACATAGAAAGCAACCAATCAGTGGTGTGGGTGGGATCATACAGGGCTCAGCATTCTAAGTGCTCTTATATCTGCAGCAGAGAAAACTGTGATTTTATTAAAATGACAGCAAGCAGACCAGCTAGTCACACATCGCTGGAATCAAGGTTTCTGTCCCTGCATCATGCAGCTCTCAGATTACATAACAAAAACTGGCTGACAGATTCCCTTTAAAGCATTTTTCCTTTTGTGAGTGTGAATTGGAAGTAATGTTTGACGGATGGGGTGAAGGGAGGTTGCCTGGCCGGACATCCTTGGCAGCATAACTGGTTGGCAAGTAGGAAGATGGAAGGTATGTTGCATGCCACGTAGAAAGTGAGATGTCATGCAGAGAAAATTTAGTGCCTCAGTTGTTTTCTTCCCCAGAGTTCAGGGTTAGTTACAGAGGGCATTAATTCAGGTGACAGCTTACCTGTCAGATATAACTGCATAGAACAAAAAAACCTGACCAGCACCTCCATATAGTATGAACAGGTGCCTACTGCAATGAATACATAACTTGCAAAAAGGAGGAACGCAGCAGCACTCTGTAGAGACCAATACATAGGCAAACACAAAATCTATCGTAATTGCTGAGTAAACTGTAATAAAAAGTTTTAAAACAAATACTTACAAAAGTGAAGGTTCTTAGGCCGGTTTCACATTTGCGTGTGGAGGGGCTGTGGACTTCCTCCGAGAAGCTCCGCCCACGGACACACCTCCTCCGGTCAGCTCTGCCTACTTCGGCATGCGGCCTGCATATCCTATCTTTAGCATTAGGTACGCAGGCCATGCTGATGTGTGCGGAAGCCTCTGCATGTGTCGTTTTGACAGTGCGGTGACCTGGGCCGAACGCAACGTATTGCATTTTGGTGCGGTCGCCGCACCGTCAACACGACACGGATAGGGTACGCAGGCCGCATGCCGACAGCGGCGGAGCTGACCGGAGGAGGTGCGGTCATGGGCGGAGCTTCATGGAGGAAGTCCGCAGCTACTCCATATGCAAATGTGAAGCATAAATTGGCCAATTCATGTGAGCCCATCAACCATGGCAAGGTGTCACTTCTCTGATCAAAATGTGGTCCGTAAGAGTGTGGTCTGAAAGTCTGTAGAAATCGGACCACTCTCTGATGGCATCCAAGTGCGGTCCGCACCCATAAACTTGCCTTGACAATTTTTATCTTGTAAATCTGGTGGCATGGGGACTCCCATGCACTGGGCCAAGGGTCCTGTGACTGATATGCCTGATGAGATTGACCTCCAGAATTATTGGCTTTGAGGACCACCCCTTTACAACCTAGGTTAAATTTCAAGTTTGAAGGAGTTGCTTATGTAATCGGGGCGTGAGGGTGAAGGCTTGTAAAAGTTTAACATGCTGTTGCTATTAACAATTCATTCTATTACAGTGTCATGTTTTAATTTGTAGAGAGAAGTAGATTTTGGTGCTAAAATTCTGTAAAACTTGTAATAATTATAAAATTTAATAAATGAAAAGCAAATAAATAATAAAATTAAAAAAAATGTTTAAGCAGGGATTACATATATTAAAACACAAAATAAATATAAAATAAAACTGATATATAAATTGACAACATATTGGTAGATTAAACTATTTTTTTTTAATGTTGCATTTAAAAATAACACAGCAAAAAGACATATGAAATGCTATTCAAAACCCATGTAAAAAGACAACAAAAAAAAGAAACACAACAAAATATTGTATACAAGTGCCCTGATAGCATGACAAAAAAAAATGAAAGCAAAAAAATGAATAGAAAAATCAACAGGAAGGATGAAATTTCATACAAACTTATTGGAACATCAACAAAAAATGATTTCTGTCTTGCCGGGCGATTTGCTAGGAGCAGCTGTATAGACGCTCTATCATCCTGCAGTCAAGTGGTTTTCACAAATGCACCCACCAAGTTGAAGGAGAAGACATTTCTTCTCTGGCTGACTTCCATCCTGCAACCCGGCATGACAGCTCTACACAAAAGGAAGAAATACACATTAATGTTGTCCAGTGCGTCAGAAAAAAAAAATCTGGTACAAATAAACAATATTGATTTTTCCTGAATTATATGCTGTATATTAGCACAATAAAAATATCTAGGGCAGTTCAGAAATAAATACAAATCATTATTTTTACAATATCTTAGCTATATATATATATCTACAGTGGGGCAAAAAAGTATTTAGTCAGTCAGCAATAGTGCAAGTTCCACCACTTAAAAAGATGAGAGGCGTCTGTAATTTACATCATAGGTAGACCTCAACTATGGGAGACAAACTGAGAAAAAAAAATCCAGAAAATCACATTGTCTGTTTTTTTTTCATTTTATTTGCATATTATGGTGGAAAATAAGTATTTGGTCAGAAACAAAATTTCATCTCAATACTTTGTGATATATCCTTTGTTGGCAATGACAGAGGTCAAACGTTTTCTGTAAGTCTTCACAATGTTGCCACACACTGTTGTTGGTATGTTGGCCCATTCCTCCATGCAGATCTCCTCTAGAGCAGTGATGTTTTTGGCTTTTCGCTTGGCAACACGGACTTTCAACTCCCTCCAAAGGTTTTCTATAGGGTTGAGATCTGGAGACTGGCTAGGCCACTCCAGGACCTTGAAATGCTTCTTACAAAGCCACTCCTTCGTTGCCCTGGCGGTGTGCTTTGGATCATTGTCATGTTGAAAGACCCAGCCACGTTTCATCTTCAATGCCCTTGCTGATGGAAGGAGGTTTGCACTCAAAATCTCACGATACATGGCCCCATTCATTCTTTCATGTACCCGGATCAGTCGTCCTGGCCCCTTTGCAGAGAAACAGCCCCAAAGCATGATGTTTCCACCACCATGCTTTACAGTAGGTATGGTGTTTGATGGATGCAACTCAGTATTCTTTTTCCTCCAAACACGACAAGTTGTGTTTCTACCAAACAGTTCCAGTTTGGTTTCATCAGACCATAGGACATTCTCCCAAAACTCCTCTGGATCATCCAAATGCTCTCTAGCAAACTTCAGACAGGCCCTGACATGTACAGGCTTAAGCAGTGGGACACGTCTGGCACTGCAGGATCTGAGTCCATGGTGGCGTAGTGTGTTACTTATGGTAGACCTTGCTACACTGGTCCCAGCTCTCTGCAGTTCATTCACTAGGTCCCCCCGCGTGGTTCTGGGATTTTTGCTCACCGTTCTTGTGATCATTCTGACCCCACGGGGTGGGATTTTGCGTGGAGCACCAGATCGAGCGAGATTATCAGTGGTCTTGTATGTCTTCCATTTTCTAATTATTGCTCCCACAGTTGATTTCTTCACTCCAAGCTGGTTGGCTATTGCAGATTCAGTCTTCCCAGCCTGGTGCAGGGCTACAATTTTGTTTCTGGTGTCCTTTGACAGCTCTTTGGTCTTCACCATAGTGGAGTTTGGAGTCAGACTGTTTGAGGGTGTGCACAGGTGTCTTTTTATACTGATAACAAGTTTAAACAGGTGCCATTACTACAGGTAATGAGTGGAGGAAAGAGGAGACTCTTAAAGAAGAAGTTACAGGTCTGTGAGAGCCAGAAATCTTGATTGCTTGTTTCTGACCAAATACTTATTTTCCACCATAATATGCAAATAAAATGAAAAAAAAACAGACAATGTGATTTTCTGGATTTTTTTTTCTCAGTTTGTCTCCCATAGTTGAGGTCTACCTATGATGTAAATTACAGACGCCTCTCATCTTTTTAAGTGGTGGAACTTGCACTTTTGCTGACTGACTAAATACTTTTTTGCCCCACTGTATATCTTTCAATACTTTGGAAAACTTTGATTGGTATCAACAAGTAAAGTTTTCCCGAATTGAAGCACATTTATATTTAAGTCAACGAAAACTAAAAACGAGCAGATGACCAATTATGTGATATGTGGTGGCCAACAACTTCCATCAGAAAAGGAGGCCCCACTAAAGGCAAGTCCACACTCGAATTAGCAGGAAAATCCACAGGGTATATACAGGTTTTACTACCGTTTTTGATATAGATTCAACACAGATTTCACCCCCCCTCTTACATTTTAAAAGGTGAAATTGACACTGACATATTTTCAAATTTCAAATCAGAGTTGTAAAATCTGATTCACGTCTGGAACTATAATCTGCTGCTAATTTTGCAAGGTCACAAATTCTGGGGTAAAATTCCCAGACATTCTATCCAGTATAGATATACCTGGTGTAAAAAATATATATATATATATGTGCACAGCCTAATATATGGTGCAGTTTTTAAATCTGTAGTATGTTGATATACAATTTGTTGTTGACCACTTCAACCCCCAAGCCTGTTTTTACCTTCATGACCAGGCCAAATTTTACAATTCTGATCAGAGTCACTTTATATCGTAATAATTCTGGAACGCTTCAACTGATACCAGAGATTGAGATTATTTTGTTGTGACATATTGTACTTCTTGATAGTCGTAAACTCTGTTCCATTTGACTTGCGTTTATTTGAAAAAATATCGGAAATTTGGTGAAAATTTCACGATTTTTAAACTTTTAATTCTTACGCCCTTAAATCAGAGAGTTGTGTCACACAAAATAGTTAATAAATAGCATTTATCTCCCCTTGAGAAAGCATGGTGCACTGAACAGGCGAAACGCGCGTTGGGGTTGTTTAAACTTCTGTGTGATCCCCCACTCTCTTGTAAACTTGGGTAAGGTGCCTTCATTTACACACTTGTATTGTGCTTATCAAGAACCGTAGGAGGCAAAAACAGAAATACTAGCTAAGTCCAGAAAACCAGAGAAGTTGGCAGCTATCGGATTGCAGACCCCTGAACCTACCAACAACAACTAGCAGTAGCCGTGGGGGGTTCCTACGATGCCCTAGACCCCTCGATCACAGCCGGAGAACTACATAGCCTAAAGATAGAAAGGGAAATCTAAACTGCCCCAGAGCAGACTCCAAAGCAATAGGCAGCCCCCAACATATAATGACGGTGAAGCAAGATGAAAAAACACTCACACAGATAGAAAGATAGGTTGAGCAAATGATGGGGCCCAAGCTAACTAAATAGGACAGGATAGAAAAGCTGCTGTTTACAATCCGCCAAAACCCTATCAAAACAAGAGCCAACAGACTGATAGGGAAAAAGGCCCTGAAGACGCTAGGCTTCAAAAAGACTATATCAGTACTCAGGTATTTTCTGAAGACAGAGCAAAAAGGAATTCAGCTCACCCCAGCAGGGAATGGCAGAAATCCAGAAAAACCAGGCAAAACAAAACCAAAAACACAAATGCAAAAAGCAGAGCAGAAAACTTAGCTTTTGAGGAGCAGGAATCAGACTAGTCTCCTAGAATCCCTCAGAGAGATCACCAGCAAGGCAGAAGGGCGTCAGCTGCCTTATATCCAGTCAGCAATTCCCATCACCCAGTCATCATCATCCTGCCCATGTGCTTGGTAATCAGCCTCACTACCTTCCTTCACCAGAAGAGGGAGTTCATCAGACCTCAATGGTGAAGGGGAAAATGAACTCACAACAGGCAACCTCCCCGATCATTACCCAGCCAGGCGTTTCC
Organism: Dendrobates tinctorius; assembly: GCF_039654945.1. Taxonomy (NCBI): domain Eukaryota; kingdom Metazoa; phylum Chordata; class Amphibia; order Anura; family Dendrobatidae; genus Dendrobates; species Dendrobates tinctorius. Next base: position 18,196,827 of record NW_027361707.1, read on the forward strand.
CGACATCTTAGATGAGGAGAGACAAAAAGGACAGTCCTTTTTCCAGTGTTCCGAGGCTCCACAGTAAAAGCACAGCTGGTTATCTCTGCGGCGTCTCCTCTCTCTTTGACCAAGATGGCTCCCACCTCCGTGGGTTCGGTAATGGAAGAGGTGTCCCATGGGATGGAGTATAAAGGGGATTCCTGCTGCATCACCCCTCTGGCACAGAGTCTATGGTCCATATGGACAGCTTGGGTCATGATGTCCTCCCGGGTATCTGGGGGAGAATGCAACGCCAGTGCATCCTGCAAACGGTTGGACAGGTCTCTGTGGAACAACCCTCTTAAGGCGGCATCATTCCAGGATATCCCAGCAGCCCAGCGTCTGAACTCGGAACAAAACCACTCTGCTGAATGCTTCCCCTGTGTCATACTCATCACAATATACTCATACGCTATCAGGCTCATCATAAATATGCGGAGGGAGAGAGAGAAAAAGCCCAAGCCTGTGAAGCCCCCCTTAATAAAGAAATAATAATTCCCACCCTCTGGCTTTCATTCCCAGAGGCGCGTGGACGCAGAGAGAAAAACAATTTACACCCCTAATTGAACACCCTGAATAATTTTTTATCCCCAGAAAAGGTGTCAGGTAACTTATCAGGTGGTTTGGGGGAACCCAACAAGGAAGAAGTACTGTGAGGTCAGTGATTATATCAAGAACCCTGCTGCAGACTTAAAGCAGAAGTCTGCGCACAAGTTCTAAGAGGACAGAGTGTGTGAGGAGAGCTGCGGTGAGCTTACCTGCCAGAACGCAGGACCTGAAGCACGTGACCACCAGGGGAGTGGCCAGAGGTGGAGTCAGATACCAAGTAGCGGCGGTGACCGGCGATGCCAGAGAGTAGTCAGAACGTGCCGAAGTCAAGCCGGGAGGTTGATGTAGTGCCGAGGGATGAGATGCAAAGAGTGATCAGGACGTATCAAAGGTTAAGGAAGCCGATGATAGCGGTGCAGTACAAATGGGGCAGGCAGGTGGGAAGTAGGAGTAAACAAGCCAAAGGTCAGAGCCGGAAACAGACAATAAGAACTAAGTCACAAGGCAATGCACAGAATGAGAAAACAGACCGGGTCATACACTGAGAGGCAATTGGACAAAACAGTATGCAAGCACACCAGGGGGTCAGACACACAGCCAAGAACGAATGTATCACTGACAAGGATCCCCAGGCGGAGGTGGGTACATATAGCCCTCCCTAAACCAAAAGGAGGCCATAAAAAATTAACCCTGCGAGAACAGGGAAGGGAATCCTGTCTACAACCATGACAGTGCTTTGTCCCTTGTCGTTGATTACTGGAGTGTGCATTTTTGCAAACAAACAATTCATATGTAATATGGTCTTGTGTATAAATTGAGGCACTCTCTTTCTTTCAATTGCTTCTACAGTATATGGCAATATGTTTTACCCCAACACAAGGGCATCTACAATGATGGATATGGAATATAAAGTTTATAATTGATGGGTATCACTATTGCATGTCTATTTGTTACACTTTATTAATATGTTATATAACTGTTTGCTGACTTAATTAATAAAGTTTGTTTTGTATCTTTTTGAAACATGTACTCGTTCTTCTCCTTTTTTACTATGTATTTTGCAGTGGTTTCCTTTCCTTGTGTTTTAAGTGCATCCTCTTGGTGCCTTGCTCACAAGTAATAATGAGACTGTGTTTCTGTTTGATAACATTTCCCACATGATGAATATCTGCATCATGTCTGAAACATAATTTTTTTAGTTAGGAAATTAACAAGGCTAAAATAAATTTCTAATTTTTCCTACAAAATTAACAAAATCATTTTTGGGGGGGACCACAAGAAATTTGAAGTGACTTTGAGGAGCCTATATGACTGAAAATACCCAAACGTGACACCATTCTAAAGACTTCACCAGTCCTTCAAAGTCCTCAAAAAAATTCAAGAAGTTTATTAACCGGTGGTTCACAGAAATTAATGCAATGTGGAAGGAAAAAACAAACGTTTAACTTTTTGTTCATAAAAAAATTTACTTTAGCCCCAGTTTTTTATTTTCTCAACTGTAACAGGAGAAAATGCACCACATAATTTGATGTGCAATTTCTCCCTAGTATGCCAATACCTCATATGTGGGGGCAAACTACTGTTTGGTCACATGGCAGGGCTCAGAAGGAAAGGAGCGCCATTTGACTTTTTGAACACAAATTTGGCTGGAATAGAGAGCGGATGCCATGTCGTGTTTGGAGAGGCACTGATGTGCCTAAACAGTGGAAACCTCCCACAAGTGACACCATTTTGGAAACTAGACCCCTCAAGGAATTTATCTGGATGTGTGGTGAGCACCTTGAACCCCCAGGTGCGTCACAGAAGTTTATAAGGTTGAGCCAAGAAAATGTTGTTTTAGCCCCAAATTTTTTATTTTCAGAAAAGTAACAAGAAATTGCTGCATACAATTTGATGATCAGTTTCTCATGAGTACACCGATACCCCATATGTGTTGCAAAACTACTGTTTGAGCGCATGGCAGGGCTCAGAAGGAGAGAAGCGCCATTTGACTTTTTGAACGCAAAATTGAGTGGAATCGTTAGCAGACACCATGTTGGACAGACATGCCAGACACCAGTTGAGAACAGAAGTAGCACCATAATATAGTATAGATTTTACTTTTATGGTTTTTGGGTGCCATAACCCACTAGGAGAGCTCCTTAGGTGCCAGAACAGCAGAACCTCCCAAAAGTTACCCCATTTTACAAACTACACCTCTCATTGAATTCATCTAGGGGTGCAGTGATTGTTAGGAGGTGGCGGAGACCCTCAGTTGCTCCCTCTCTCCTCTATGGTTGGAACGTATTCCCCATGAGGTGTCCTGATAGTTTGGCTATGTATTAACGTATTACTGTTATGAACTACTGCTTTGTTGTTGTATATGTACTGTGTGATGTTTACCTTATTTCCCGTCTTTGTTTTATATTGCACTGTATTGGACATGACTAGTTCAGGGTTCAGTAAGGGTTAAACTGGGGGCTGGATTAGCAGCCTCAGAGACAGAGGAAATTCCTGTCTAGCAGTCATAGCCTGGGCAGGCTTGCCCGTGGCAGGACGTGCTCCAGTGATGGGATTATAATATACCCCCGGAGGGGAGAAAATGCTGCCTAAGGACTGCTGGGCAGCTGGAATGGGCACTAGGACTGTGTGAGTGCCCTGTAAAGGACTGTTTGATCCTAGGAACCGGACGGGAGCTGTTGGGACAGAATATCTGGAAGATAATGGGTGGGGACCCTCACTTGCTCCCTTTCTCCTTTATGGTGGGCACGTATTCCCCATGCAGTGTCCTGATAGTTTGGCTATGTATTAACGTATTACTGTTATGAACTTCTATTTTATTATTGTATGTGTACTGTGTGCTGTTTACCTTTATTCCTGTCTTTGTATTATATTGCACTGTTTTGGACATGACTAGTTCAGGGACAGTAAGGCTTCTTTTACACTTACCACGTTTCTTGCGGCCCGTTTTTGTGTGCCTTTTTGTGGGCCGCATTGCCGTGATTTTTGCGGTCTCCCACAAAAACAGGCTGCAAAAAAACCTTCTCGGATCCGTTTTTCCCTGTTTTAACAAATTGTTGGGAAAAATACGGCGATCCACAAATACAGGGTACCGCAAAAACAAGCTACCATTGAAATGTATTGCGGCCGTGTCCGTAACCCGTGAAAAATGTCGAGTAAGCTCGATATTTTTCATGGCCGTATATACGGCCCTCATGGTCATACGGCACATGGCGCTCCGATGAATTTTTGCGGGCCGTTTTTTGCGGCCCCATCAAAATCTATTGGGGTCGCAAAAACGGCCCATAAAAACACGGCAAGTGTAAACAAACCCTAAGGGTTAAACACGGGGCTGGATTAGCAACCTCAGAGACAGAGGAAGTTCCTGTCTCGCAGTCAGAGCCCGGACAGGCTTGCCCATGGCAGGACATCCTCCAGTGATTGGAGCATAATATATCCCCAGAAAAGAAAGTGTTGCCAAAGGACTGCTGGGCATTTTGGAACTTGGAACAGGCACTAGGACTGTGCGAGTGCTCCGTAAAGGACTGTCTGCTCCTCGGAACCGGACGGGAGCTGTTGGGGCAGAATATCTGGATAGGGACAGTGCAGGAAGGATTATCTTCTCTATTTCGTCGCTATTAAAGTTTTGCCACTGTTGGAGCCAAAGTGTGACGTGTGGTGCATCCAGAGGATACCGTCCCAGTATGGAGAGCAACCGTGCACCAGAGGTAACCAACTGTGCCATGGGGCTGGGACTTGAACTGTCTTTTCATGTACAAGGGGCCGGGGTGCTCACTGACTGTGGTCTAGTGGACTCGCCCGTAACTACCACCCTGTGCCACCTTGTTACATAATCATATTGACATCCCGGGTGTGTCACAGAATTTTATACCATTGGGCAGTGAATAAAAAGTAATTACATTTTTAACACCAATGTTGTTTTAGCCCCAAATTTTACATTTTCACACTGGGTTACTGTAGGTAAAAATGGACCAAATTTGTGTCACAATTTCTGCTGAATGTGGAAATACCCCATATGTGGTTGTACAGTACAGTACTACTTAGCCATATGGAGAGACTCAGTGGAGACGGAGTGCAGATTTTTCCTAAAATAGTTTGCAGATTCCATATACAGAGCCCCAAAAGTGCTTGAGCAGAATACCATCCTCAAGTGACCCCATTTTGGAAATTATACCCCTTTGGTAATGTCATTTAGGTGCACTTGTGGCTCAGAAAGGAGGGGAGCATTTGGATTTGGGAGTGCAGAATTCAACACTATCGAGGGATCCATTCGCTATAATGAGGCAGCAGAGTTACTCTGGACTCCATCTGGCCTCTCTTCAGAGATGTCCTTTTAAGAGGTGCACAAAACTGTGGTCAACTGCGCTTTCATGCATGCCGGACACCGCCCCTGGCAGTGAGAACCGGATGTCAGCCGTCATTCGCAGAACACCTGGTGGCGACCACTGGCGCACAGGGCCTGTGCCCTCAAAGTCGCCAGGACATATCCATACGTCCTAAGATGGGAAGTCCTTTCCAACCATGATGTGTGAATACGTCTAAGGTCGTGAAGGGGTGTATTGCTAAGTTTTTAACACTAAGGTTTGGAATTGGCTTTAAAGAAGCCTACTACTTGCGATATAACGCAATTTTATTTCAAAGTACAAAATTAAAGGAATAGTATGATTGCGTACACTTTTGTACATTTTAACATACAAAGGTTAAGTACATATAAAGATTAATCACATATGCTTAAATCATCACCAAGGAGCTTTTAAACATCATCCATCTGGAATATCAGAGAAGCAAGCACCCAAGACAGAGAACCTCCTGGAAAGTTCACTACACTGCATGGACGTCCCCCACTTATGCAGCCATCACAACACTGTACACATACAAGTACAGGTACCCAACTTTCTGCTTTGGTCTTAGTCATGTTTCTCTGGCCTTACATTGTGATTTGCACTATATGTAACTCTTGTTTCAACCTCGCCCTCTAGTGGCCAGCTTACGGGATAAGATGAATCAGAAATCAGAGATACCAGTCAAACATCAGACAATGGGCAATCCGTCCACAACAGACAGAGGTTAAATAAACCTCCATGTTTTACGATAACAGACATAGATAAACATAGAACTATTTTTGAGGTAAAAGCTTTCAGACAATAAGAAAACAGTTCACAAGATTGTGTCACTTTGAGCATTGTTTGTCTGTATATGCATGACCAGCAATGCTGCTCTGTCATGGTCTGAATGCCTTCTGTATATTCCAATTTGAACTCAAAATGTCCATTTTTATATTCATACTACAAGGGGTTAATTTTAAGCACAGATTTCAAACCTTTGCAGTACGAGATTTCAACAGCAAGAGGGAGGAGAGACACTGAGGTATTGTCAATCAGGCTAAGTGGTCAGAGATTCAGCAGCAGCAGGAAGGAGGACACTGAGGTATTGTCAATCAGGCTAAGTGGTCAGAGATTCAGCAGCAGCAGGGAGGAGGACACTGAGGAATTGTCAATCAGGCTAAGTGGTCAGAGATTCAGCAGCAGCAGGGAGGAGGACACTGAGGAATTGTCAATCAGGCTAAGTGGTCAGAGATTCAGCAGCAGCAGGGAGGAGGACACTGAGGAATTGTCAATCAGGCTAAGTGGTCAGAGATTCAGCAGCAGCAGGGAGGAGGACACTGAGGAATTGTCAATCAGGCTAAGTGGTCAGAGATTCAGCAGCAGCAGGAAGGAGGACACTGAGGAATTGTCAATCAGGCTAAGTGGTCAGAGATTCAGCAGCAGCAGGGAGGAGGACACTGAGGAATTGTCAATCAGGCTAAGTGGTCAGAGATTCAGCAGCAGCAGGGAGGAGGACACTGAGGAATTGTCAATCAGGCTAAGTGGTCAGAGATTCAGCAGCAGCAGGGAGGAGGACACTGAGGAATTGTCAATCAGGCTAAGTGGTCAGAGATTCAGCAGCAGCAGGGAGGAGGACACTGAGGAATTGTCAATCAGGCTAAGTGGTCAGAGATTCAGCAGCAGCAGGGAGGAGGACACTGAGGAATTGTCAATCAGGCTAAGTGGTCAGAGATTCAGCAGCAGCAGGAAGGAGGACACTGAGGAATTGTCAATCAGGCTAAGTGGTCAGAGATTCAGCAGCAGCAGGGAGGAGGACACTGAGGAATTGTCAATCAGGCTAAGTGGTCAGAGATTCAGCAGCAGCAGGGAGGAGGACACTGAGGAATTGTCAATCAGGCTAAGTGGTCAGAGATTCAGCAGCAGCAGGGAGGAGGACACTGAGGAATTGTCAATCAGGCTAAGTGGTCAGAGATTCAGCAGCAGCAGGAAGGAGGACACTGAGGAATTGTCAATCAGGCTAAGTGGTCAGAGATTCAGCAGCAGCAGGGAGGAGGACACTGAGGAATTGTCAATCAGGCTAAGTGGTCAGAGATTCAGCAGCAGCAGGGAGGAGGACACTGAGGAGTTGTCAATCAGGCTAAGTGGTCAGAGATTCAGCAGCAGCAGAGAGGAGGACACTGAGGAATTGTCAATCAGGCTAAGTGGTCAGAGATTCAGCAGCAGCAGGGAGGAGGACACTGAGGAATTGTCAATCAGGCTAAGTGGTCAGAGATTCAGCAGCAGCAGGGAGGAGGACACTGAGAAATTGTCAATCAGGCTAAGTGGTCAGAGATTCAGCAGCAGCAGGAAGGAGGACACTGAGGAATTGTCAATCAGGCTAAGTGGTCAGAGATTCAGCAGCAGCAGGGAGGAGGACACTGAGGAATTGTCAATCAGGCTAAGTGGTCAGAGATTCAGCAGCAGCAGGGAGGAGGACACTGAGGAATTGTCAATCAGGCTAAGTGGTCAGAGATTCAGCAGCAGCAGGGAGGAGGACACTGAGGAATTGACTCATGATAGGTGGGTGGAGATTAAAGGGAACCTGACAGCGAAAACATGCTGCTCCTCCATAAGCAGCATGTATCATGTATCAGACACTGATTGTATGATTTCAGCCATGTGTGTTTGAAAAACATAATTTAAAAGGAGACCAAGCCGCAAGCTGTCCTCAGCTTATGTGGGTAAATATTCAGTAGCAGCAGCAGGGAGGAGGACACTGAGGAGGTGTTAATCAGGTTAGGTGGGCAGAGGTGGAGTGTGAACTTTCAATTAGGAGTATGTAGTTGCCATTTTTCCCAATTTTCCCTGGATACCTGGGCCGTATTGCTCGTGATAAATGATACCCTACCTAAAGTTGGTTGTTCCTGGGTGGGTCAGGAGCATTGCTGGGAGGATTAGGGACATTTTTTTGAGGGTCAGATGACTTAAATGTCACCTAGAAATGTCAACCATTTAGGCTGTGAATTTCAATGTAAGTACATCAGCCTCATCTGGTGTCAAATAACTATTTACTAATAAATGCAGTTTGTATATTATAGGGGCTATGCAGGACTTTATTTTTTTTCCCTATTGGGCTAATAACTAAATGGCAGGTACGGTAGTTGCTAATTATCTACCTTTCTGCTGTGCGCCGACCACGTGGTCACGTACCGAAAGATCTGGCGAGCGATTCTCCTACATAGTGTGACATCACATCGACAGAGCAGTTCCTTCCCTTACGCTCAGCTTTGTAGATGAGGCGTCACTGTTCATGTCATGTTGATTGACAGCTGACTCCTCCTTCCTGACTTCTTTGTAGATATGAGGTCAAAGGAATTCCTGAGCCGATAGAGATAACTGCAGGGAAGTAATTGCCCGTAAGTTCTAAGCCCCATAAGAAAAAAAAGTCCTAGATAACCCTTTCAGTATTAATTCTTTATGCTACCACTAGCTTACACAAGCCAACCTGAACTTATGTCTTCCCCAGAAGTAGAATAATTCCTCCCATTTATCGTTACTCTTGTTTATACCTGTCCTTGTGTTTGAACTATGTTAATCACTTTGACATTTCGGTGTGTAACCCCTGTACAGAACCTTTTGTTGGAAATGACTTCCCTACACATGGAGTTGGCGTGTTGCCTGCTTACATGACTGTCGAATGCCTCCCCGGGGGTAGTAGCATTGCCAGGGAAAATTAGCTGCAGACATGCATTCTAGTCATTAAAGTACATGTATTACCCCTGGCTGTTTACACTCTATAACCCCTCATCAGCGTGTTTACAATGAATATATGGGATTTACAATTGCAGAAATAGAGAGGATTCCCTGCTGCGATCAATGAGTAATCGTAAAGCGCAAAGAAAGAGAATGAGATCATTGAGATGGTTTAACCCTCAACAATAAGACCTTAGCGACACTGGCATTTTTTTTTTAATGTTCGTAATCTCTCGGCATTTTACAATTTGTCTCAATTACTAACTGTATATAGACAAAACCCAAGAAAAAACAAACAAACAAGCAAAAAGGAGCATATACCCTACAGCAAGTAAATAAGTAAATAGTAATAGCACATGTAAATAACATAGGGTATTTAGTGAAGGCTGTTTTGGTCAAAGCCATCCAACCGCGACCAGGTGAACCCAAGGTGTTGCAAGTATTAAAACCTCACCATGTGTCAAACAACGTCAATGTGAATAAGGGCAGGACAGGGTCTAAACTTAGACACCCATCCATGGGAAGCTATACAGATGGAATAGTTAGCTCTGAAGAGGAGCCACAACATCTGTTTGTACAAAATACAAGCGATTACTTCAAAACCAAATAAATGAGCCGCACTATAAGCTGGTATACGTGCAAACTGTAAGAGCACGTTCACACTGCGACCATTGCACAGGCAAAACCCAGGAAAAAACTTAAGTATCTCGAATACAGTATAAGATTTAAAGGGGCAAACAAAACTTTAAAAGTTTAATAATAAAGTCCATATAAGAGCATGTGCAGATGATCAGTAAACGCTGCGGGTTGGAAGCTGATCAGTGTCCAGATGTTACAGCATAGTGAATGGTTTTTCAAGAAATCCCATGCCCCCTATGCGTCCAGAGATGCCCGCGGCTCACCCACAGAGACGGACATGCGGCATGTCTTTCGAGACCGCAGCATGTCTCTTTATCTTGCGGAAACGTGAGTCTCCCCAAGAGAAATTTCATCTGTACAATGTATCGGATGCGGTGAATCTGCACGGATCAAGGAACACATGCGGATTCACCTGGGTTCAATAGCTGGTAGCGCTTTGGATGCAGCAGACATGTGCTGCCAATTCCTGATCGTGTGCACATACCCTAGCACCCTGTGACGTCCGTCTGCGGTCTGGGCTGCAGCCAGACAACACCCCGAGAAACACTGATACCCTTTACCCCTATACAGGGATCTGGATTTATAGCAGAGCCCAGGAGGCGCTGTCTGAATAGGAGCAATGACCAGAGCAGGACGGTCGCCAGAAAGGTGTTCCAATACAGGACAAAAACGTAGTGGTATCTGGGTCCAAACCAGTCGGGCAGCAAGGTACAAAAACAGTAGACAGTAGCAGAGTCAGATTCAGGCCAAGGTCAGAGTCATAAACCAGGAGGGCAGCAGAGGTACAGAATCATTAGGCAGAAGCAGAGTCAGATTCAGGCCAAGGTCAGAGTTATAAACCAGGAGGGCAGCAGAGGTACAGAATCGTTAGGCAGAAGCAGAGTCAGAAGTCCAGGCCAAGGTCAGAGTCAGTCAACTATAGCAATTCACACAGTAACACGCAGGGGAACCAAGAATATATCCGGCGGCTTGCAAGCCCAGTCCCAAGGTATTTGAGGGATCAGGTCATCCCTCACAGGCTCCCGGGCTGATGATGTCATCAGGACCGCCCCTAGGACCAGACCTGATGATGATGCACCAACCCCTTCATGACTGACAGCGGAGCAGAATCTGCGTCCACTAGACGCCTGCGCAGAAGCCCCTCCACTGCCGCCGCCATCACTTGGGCGTGAGCCACGGCGCCTCCTAGTGGCTGAGGTCGGAATGGCAGGCCCTGAGTCAGACGGTGATGGGACAGTCCGGCGCCTCCTAGTGGCCGAGGTCGGGACAGCAGGCCCTGAATCTGACGGCGACGTGACACACCCATGGTAAAATAGAAGTTTACTAATAAAGTCTATATTACACACAGGGTAAAATAAGCAAGAGCAAACAACATAAAGTGACAAGTGTAGCAAAGCCAAGTCTATACAGGAATAGCAGAGGTGAGTATGTAGTCAAGGAGTTGCAGAGTTTATTACATACAGAGATACAGTACACAGGAGTTTCTGGAAATGTTATCTGCCAGCGGCTATGGAAAGTTGTGCCCGCTTTAGCATGGTCAGGACTACCATTTACAACACAAATGTTTTCTGAACATGAAGTGTTAATTTGCTTTTTCATTTCCGACACTGTCTGTACCGATGCAGACGGATGACTAAGTCATCAGCTGCTGCGCTCTGAATAGACAGCAAATGAGATTACAAAATGCTCTGTATAATTATTGAACTGAGTGCTTTGTCATCTCGGTCCCTCGCTGTGCAGAGTGTAACTGTCACAAGTGTGTCACGTCCTCCTGGGAGAGAGATCTGGAGTTAGAAGATTACTATGTATTGTAAATGGCAGATTTTCCATTTAGCCTGTGTGTTTGTGTCCCATATTAAATGGATTTGGTTTCCTTTGGCGCTGAAGAAGTTAGTGATCCTTTCTATGCTGGTCAGAAATTTGCAGCTCCATTTCAGCTGCTTCTGATCTGGTCATTACCTCTCCCTATAAAACCTAGCCAGACCTTCTCTGTCTAGCCAGTGAAAGCTTTGCTTTCTGTTACTCCTGTTTTATCTTTGTGTCTTGTTTACCTTATATTTCTGTCCCAGGTGTCATGGGGTGGTGAAGGGGACAGATCAGGGTTTAACAGGAGCATAGTAAAGCCGGAGACTCGGTCCTCTCCACCTTCAAGAGGGACAGTGATAGTTAGAGTCCCAGTTCCATGTACAGTTTGAGGCCCCCTTCCTTACTGAAGACCGTCACAGTGTGACAGTAGCAGCATGAAATGTAATTTTTATTGCTTAGGGAGCAACAGAGATACTGTATGACAGAATGTGTGGCTGTTAGTGACTAAAGAGTAATAGTCCTGATTCATCATGGAGATTTTCTCAGAATTCTGGTGTAAAACTCCTTAAAGTGTTGCAAAATTGAGCAACTGGAAGTCGTGGAAAAGTTTAGAAACTTTTGACGTTTTTATTACAGTTTCGGCCCGCTCCTCCAAAGTTGTGAAGCCAGCTCAGAAATGAATCTATTTTATTTTCTTGGTTTCCAGGAGGGTTTTGGTTGTGAACTTCCTGTGCTTGGCTGATGCAATTTCCTGTTTCCTTTGAGACGCGAGCATAAAAGTCAGACATGCGTTGTCCGCAGTGTCGCACTGGGGTGTCAGGGGCCCACCGGTAACCAACTCCAGGGCCCCACGTTTCAGCTACAAGAAATTGTGACATTATCCTCAATTCCAAGTGTATTTAACAATGAACTGGGTAGAAAGTTAAATGAAGAAGATGCTGCCTCTGTCTGTACTTAGCGATTCATCTATATTGTCCCAAATGATGCTGATCCTACACAGGGGCCCACCTGAGGATTCTCCTGTCCTCCTGTGGGCCAGTCCAAGCCTAGTTGTCCGTGTTTCTTCGTTTTTTCTTTTCTCGCCCCCATACACTTGCATTGGTGAGCGTCATCCAATTTACATGTCCATACACAGCATGCTGCGTTTTTTCCCTTATTTTTTATTTCTATATATTTTATTGGATTGCACTCATCCGATTTATACGCAAGTGTGAGCGAACTCTTAACAAGACCCTACAGACCGGCCTTCTCTTTTATGCATGTGTGGATATATGTCATCGTTCTTGCACTGTTGGTCTATTGTAGTTTTTACAATTGCATGCTCTGGATTTATTTGAGACATGTGGTCTCATCTCTAGAGAGCAGCAGTGTTCGCCTGTCTGCATCCTCCATCTGCCTCATTACTGATTCTTTCTATGTACCCAACACTTACATTAATTGTATTGACACATAAGCACAAGTGCTGCTGGCCAGGCAAGTTAAAGCCATTTGTTCATTAAGGTGAATGTGTTATCTCCAAACATGCTGACCATATTGTTCTTAATGTGCTGAGTGCATCCAGCGTTACCTTATCCTGGAGTGATGAGAACTGCAGCCAAAAGGCTTTGGACCTTTTTTTTTGGGAGCAAAAATATTTTCTATGTTATGTTCCATCATGGCAGAAGTCCAACGTTTTATCCATTACATTTTTTTTTATGCGGAATCCCAGAGTTTCAGCACGAAAAAATGCAAACACATAGAAAAAAAAGTCTGAACCAAAAATCCCTGAAAAAAAAATAGAGAAAACCGAACAAGAAAAAAAAATAAGCGCAAAAAATATACAATAATCAGAGCAGATAGCATACGGTATTTTGGTGAAGACACCTGCGTAAAAAGGAATAGGAAAAAAATGCAGTTTTTTGTACATTGAGTATAACTTAACAGTGAATTTTTTATTTGCGCCTTATTCATTTTTTCATTTACACCTTTTTTAAGTTTTTCTTGTGCCTGTCCAATTTTTTCATTTTTTACAAACAAAAATGCAATAATGCAAAAAAGCAAAATAAAAAAAGGATCAAGCCCCAATTTTGAATGGATTTGTCAGAAAATCCACACACAGAAAAATAAAGACGCCTAAATGATATAGAAAAAAAGGAAAGAAAATAATCCAGCTCACCGTACTGCCTTGCTGGTAAAATCCAAATCCTGCGCACGGCTTTGACTAGGCAGTCAATCAATAGTGGGAAAGAAAAAAGGAGAAATTCCAGCTCCAGAAATGGAAAATTAAAAATCCATTTTATTGTGCCAATACATATTAAAATTCCAGCAGGTACAGCATATCAGTCGGATGACTGCAGAACAACGCGTTTCGACGCCTCAGGTCTTAATCATGTTCTGCACATGAACATGATTAAGACCTGAGGCGTCGAAATGCGTTGTTCTGCAGTCATCCGACTGATATGCTGCACCTGCTGGAATTTTAATATGTATTGGCACAATAAAATGGATTTTTAATTTTCCATTTCTGGCGCTGGAATTTCTCCTTTTTTTCTTTCCCACTAAATGATATAGAAGGTTATTCCCATTGGTGTTATAATAATGTACATACTGTACATACAAACTTTCCCACGCTTATTAGTTCATCTCCGGTCAGCCGGGGAGGCTGCGCAGAGATGAACTAATTCATTCAGCAGTGGTTTACAGTGGGGCCAGTCGCATTAGTACTGGTCCCCGTTGTAAACCAGTTAACCACTTCTGATGGATTGCAGTGAGGGACCTGACTGAACAGCGGAGAGGTATGTATAGTGTTGGGTTTTTTTATTTGTTTTTACAGAACATGGCCTTTTTGTGGATTAGCTGATTAATAAATCTGGTCAAAAACTTGGTGTGCTTATTTCATTAAAATAATTTTTAATTAATGTGTGTGTTTTTTTTAACCCATCTTATAGATGCACCTTTTCTGGGGTGGCTGGGGCAGATTTTTTTTAGCCGAGGGGGCAAAAACAATGGTCCCTCTCTAGGCTATTAATATCTGCCCTCACTCACTTGCTTTCCCTCTCTGGTGAAGAAATTACCGCGAGAGCCCACGCAATTTTTTTCATCGAATTAACCCCTTAATTTAAAACCTACATGTCCCAAATTTTACGCACATACCCTAATCTAATTATTAGTTTAAGACATATAAAAAATAAATGAAATGATTTACTGTATGTAAACGATGAGTCATTTCATGCTGGGTTTTGTATTGACTTTACAGAAGCCGGCAACTGATTTAGCAGCTATTCTGCTATGTAGAACTCTAAGAAATATAAGTTTATATATATATGTGTCTCAATGTCATGTATATATATATATGTATTCTATGTGTCTATATCTATTCTTTTGTTTGTGTTTTAACCTGTCATTGAAAATCTCGCCATACCGATGCCATACGGATGCTTCCATGCGCAAAAAAGGCAGCAATGCCTTGCCAACAGATGACATATGGATCACTTTAAGGAATATTGCTGCGTATTACGACCATAAAATACAGACCGGCGTCTCTGTGTATGTTAGTTACCAGCGCGCTGATGCAGGGAGCTGGTAACTAAGGTACACATCGGATATCCAAGGGACGTGCGTCACTTAGAAACCCGATGTGTACCTTGTTTACCAGCTCCCTGCATCAGCGCGCTGGTAACTAAGGTACACATCAGGTTTCTAGGCACAGCGCGCCCCCTTAGAAACCCGATGTGTACCTTAGTTACCAGCTCCTGCTCGCTGGTCTCCCACCTGTCACACGCAGTGATGCATGCTGACCAGCCGGAGACCAGCGACCCCAAAAATGTCCAGGGCTTTCCATCAACGATCAGCGATACCGGCAGGGGGGCCGGTCGCTGATCGCTGTCACACACATCGATCTCGCGGGTGAGATCGCTGTTGCGTCACAAAACTAGTGACTCAGCAGCGATCTCGATAGTGAGATTGCTATGTGTGACGGGGCCCTTAGCTATTTCCTAGCAGAGCTCAACATTCCTGCACTCCTACACAAAAGATCTTGTAATTAGTAGGAAATGCAGAACAGAACCATTTTTGTTGCCTTAGAGATCCGTGATATGAAACCTAAATGCTGCTGTGTTGATGCATATGGCAGAAGATAATTCTGTGCTGTATGTATCAACAGAGCAGCATTTATATGTAAAAAGTGCAAATGATAAGAGGGGCCATAGTCTTCAAATTCAGTGGGTGCAGTAGACCTATTAACAGCTAGGTGGCGACAAAACAAAAGCAGATCTGTTGATGGATCCATTCCTTTCCACTATGCAGGGTCCTCTCTCCTCCTGGACTTGTATTGTCATGATTATTGAACTTGTTTTTATAATGTATACCCCTTTTCACATGTAAGTTCCATGGCATAAATGGCATTATAATAATAAATTATAATAGGGGAAGACGTTACTCATACGTGAAGAAAGAAGCGGAATTCTCTGATAAGATACATTAAAAGTATAATGTTCCTTAACCCTTAAGCAGAAAATTGATAACATCAGGGACAGTTTTGGTCAACAACCCCCAGAGCCCTTCCTCCCGACTTCCCAGCCCTCCACCTTCAAAACCAACTTCTCCACCATTACAGAAGATCGACTCTCCACTCTACTCTCAAGATCACATCTCACCACCTGTGCACTCGACCCGATCCCATCCCACTTCATCCCAAACCTCACCACAGTCTTCATCCCAACCCTAACCCATCTCTTCAACCTATCACTAACAACTGGTGTTTTCCCCTCAAGCTTTAAACATGCCTCCATCACACCTATCCTCAAAAAGCCCTCTCTTGACCCATCCTCTGTATCTAGCTATCGCCCTATATCACTTCTCCCATACGCCTCCAAGCTACTGGAACAACACGTCTACCTTGAACTGTCCTCCCATCTCTCTTCTTGCTCCCTCTTCGACCGCTTACAATCTGGCTTCCGGTCACACCACTCCACTGAAACTGCCCTTACTAAGGTCACCAATGACCTCTTAACTGCCAAGAGCAAGCGACACTACTCTGTCCTCCTCCTCCTGGACCTGTCGGCTGCCTTTGACACAGTGGACCATTCCCTATTATTACAGACCCTCTCATCCCTCGGCATCACAGACTTGGCCCTCTCCTGGATCTCATCATACCTAACAGACCGGACATTCAGCGTCTCCCACTCACACACCACCTCCTCACCTCGCCCCCTATCTGTCGGAGTCCCACAAGGTTCAGTCCTAGGGCCCCTGCTGTTCTCTATTTACACCTTTGGCCTGGGACAGCTCATAGAATCTCATGGCTTTCAGTATCATCTTTATGCTGATGACACACAGATCTACATCTCTGGACCAGATATCACCTCCCTACTAACCAGAATCCCTCAATGTCTGTCCACTATTTCATCCTTCTTCTCCACTAGATATCTGAAACTCAACATGGACAAAACAGAATTCATCATCTTTCCCCCATCTCACGTGACCCCCCCTACGAACCTATCAATTACAGTAAATGACTGCCCACTCTCCCCAGTCCCACAAGCTCGCTGCCTCGGAGTAATCCTTGATGCTGATCTCTCCTTCAAACCACATATCCAAACCCTTTCCACTTCCTGCCGACTTCAACTCAAAAATATTTCACGCATCCGTTCATTCCTCACCCAAGAATCTGCAAAAACCCTAGTCCATGCCCTCATCATCTCTCGCCTTGACTACTGCAACCTCATGCTCTGCGGCCTCCCCTCAAACACTCTCGCACCCCTCCAATCTATTCTAAACTCTGCTGCCCGACTAATCCACCTGTCCCCCCGCTATTCCCCAGCTTCTCCCCTCTGTCAATCCCTTCACTGGCTCCCAATTGCCCAGAGACTCCATTACAAAACCCTAACCATGACATACAAAGCAATCCACAACCTGTCTCCTCCATACATCTGTGACCTCGTCTCCCGGTACTTTCCTGCACGCAACCTCCGATCCTCACAAGATCTCCTTCTCTACTCCCCTCTTATCTCCTCTTCCCACAATCGCATACAAGATTTCTCTCGCGCATCACCCCTACTCTGGAACTCTCTACCACAACATATCAGACTCTCACCTACCATCGAAACCTTCAAAAAGAGCCTGAAGACCCACCTCTTCCGACAAGCCTATAACCTGCAGTAACCACCGATCGACCAAACCGCTGCACGACCAGCTCTACCCTCGCCTACTGTATTATCACCCATCCCTTGAAGATTGTGAGCCCTCGCGGGCAGGGTCCTCTCTCCTCCTGTACCAGTTATGACTTGTATTGTTTAAGATTATTGTACTTGTTTTTATGTATACCCCCCTCACATGTAAAGCGCCATGGAATAAATGGCGCTATAACAATAAATAATAATAATAATAATAATAATAACCCCTTCACCACCTTGGGTTTTTCCGTTTTTGAGTTTCTGTTTTTTGCTCCCCTTCTTCCCAGAGCCATAACTTTTTTTATTTTTTCCGTCAATGTGGCCATGTGAGTTTTCTTTTTCAAGACGAGTTGTACTTTTGAACGACACCATTGGTTTTACTATATAGCATACTGGAAAACGGTAAAAAAATTCAAAGTGCGGTGAAATTGCTAAAAAGTGCGATTGGGTGATAGTTTTTTTGTTTTGCTCTTTTACCATGTTCACTAAATGCTAAAACTGCTATGTAGCAGAAATGCTGACTTGCAATGAGTACCGACCGCCGGGCATTGACAACCACAGGGGTCACCTGAAAACCCTGGGTTGCCATGCCAACCCATCGGCAACCCGCAGTCATGTGACACGGGTGCCAATGGGCGGGATTAGTGACGCACTTCCGGCGTGAGCATGTTAAATGCCGCTGTCAGAGATTGCCAGCTGCATTTAACATGTTAACAGCCGTGGGTGGATCGTGATTCCACCCACAGCTGTTGGGGGCACATGTCAGCTGTCAGCTGATCATATCAGCTGTAATGTGCTAGAAAAGTTGTTGGCTCACTGCCGGAACCAGCAGCAAACAGGGGGAGCACACATTAGACTTAACAATACGTCTAAAGTGGGAAAGGCGTTAAAATTGCTTGTACTATTGATTTTTGCAAAGTTTAATTGAAATATGTCAGACTTCTCATTAATGCCAGTGGTGCGTCTTATAGTCCGCTTTTATGGTAGTTTACCAGGGAGAAAGCAACTGCGGTGGAGCGGGGTCACAGGAGGCAGGGTCGCTGGTGCAGGAAGCTGGCAGTGGCAAACTCTGATCAGCCTGTGATCACAGTATGATCATAGAGTAATCTGATTCTCTCAGATGAGAAGAAGAGGCAGAAAAAAACGTATTCATCTTCTCCGCTGTGTCAGTCCATGGAAATCCGGCTCCACTCCAATATCCGAATATTAGATCAAACTCAGGCATTCTGCGATTTTTTTCCAGGTTCTGTCCAAGGAAAAAGTCAGATATGTGCTTGGGCCTATAGAATAACATTATTTCGAGTGTGATCCGATATTCTGTCAGATCGCACTCAGACCAAAACTATGCTCATCTGCTTGAGCTCTTATAGTAATAGATACTTAAATCTTTTGTGTAGCCAGAGTCATGAGAAAACAAGATTTCCATCAGTCATTTGTGCACATTGATTCAAATAAGTAATTATTTTCTTTGGATTTTCTGCTTGAAATATTTTTGCACATAATGTATTCTGTATGAAAAGCTGTCAGTCAGCAGCAGGCATCAGTAATCACCAGCAGGCATGGCATCCGACGGGCACTGTAACTAATTTATCGGGAAAGTGCATTAATATTGCATCCCCAGGTCATTGCTGATTGGTGGCTACGGCTAACGAAAATTCATCATTTACCTTTCTCTTGTTAATTATTATACATGCTGTTTATATATTTAGAGTATATGCTGTATTAGATATAGCAACGATCAGTCATAACATTTATACCGCCTGCCTGATACTGTGTAAGTCCCACTCATGCTGCCAAAAAAAGGTCTCATTGGAAAAGGCAGGCTTGGACTGGCCCACATGAGAACAGGAGAATCCTCTGGTGGGCCCCCATGAAGAGGAGAATAACACCCTCTGATATTGGCAGTACTTGGTACTATATACTTGAATCGCTATATACAGACAAAGGCGGCATCTTGCTCATTAAACAATCTACCCAGTTCACTGTTACATAAATTTGTGATTGAGGATAATGTCACATCTGCATATAGCTGAAATGTGGGGCCCTGGACTTGGCACCTCAGTCTGACACTGAGCAGAGGTCGCCTCTGGTATCTGGCATCTATACGTTTCATTACTTTTTTAGCCTCTCCTTATAATTTGTCTTTTGAGGGTTTCAAACCTTAAACCTGTTGATTGGGAGACAGAAACACTACTAGTGAGTTATGGGCGTCACTGTTGAGTGTGAGAGAGTTTTGTCAGCATAAACACCTATAATGGATTGTCCACTAGAGTTGAGCGACTTTTGGTTTTTTAGGGTCGAGTTTCGTTTCGTGAAACCCGACTTTTCCAAAAGTCGGGTCGAGCAAGATCGGCCGATTATAGGGAAAAGTCGGGGTCGTCCCGAAACACGAAACCCAATGTAAGTCAATGGGGAATAAAAGTCGGCAGTGAGAGGAGGACAGGAAACACACCTACAGTGCCCATTTGAATGCCAAAAGCATCAATTCTTCTTACTTAAGCTTGTCAACCTTAATTAACTTCATAATACAAGTTACGCACTGAAAAATGGGGGTTATTTGGCTAAAGTTGTGGGGGGGTAGGGCTGGCTCCAGGTTTTCATGTGTCCTGGGCGAAAGAGCGCCCCTTTAACACATACCACAACTCATCATGCTCCGATACGGCAGAGAAATAGCGGTATAGTACAATGAAAAATACTTCACTTTTTGCATCTCATGAAGAGGCCCATCTATTTCTCCATACAGAATCATTGGTCCCATATAATGTTTGAAACAGTATATGATGAGCTCCACATAATGCTACAGTATATGTTGGTCCCCATGGATGAAGCTCCACTGTCTTATGGGCCCAAATAATGCTCCAAACATAATGGGCCCCATTTCTAATGCTCTAGTGTATAATGGGCCCTGTAAATGCTGCTCCAGTGTCTGATGTCCACCTTTGGAATGTTCCAGTGTATGGTGGGCACCATCTATCATTCTCCAGAGTATAGTGCTCCCCAAAAATTGCTGTCCCAACATTGAAAACAATCAAATAAGTCTCCTCGCTAAGGAATCCCTGTACTAGTCTGGACTCCTCGTCGTCCCCATCTTCCATCTTACTGCACAGTATTTCAACCTTGCAAGTGCTGTGATCCTGAACAAGCAGGGGGGCCCACTCGTTGGCGACGGCACTGGCACAGGGCCCCTGATAGTACGGTGGTGTGTCTGATGGCGGGTGGGCCGAACCTGCACTTTCATCTGCAGCTTCCTCTTTGTCACCGTGTAAGATGGAACTGTATATGGGAAGGGTAACCTGAGTTTCATCAGGGTCAGATTCAGGCCGTGTAGCGTGCGAGGGGAATGTAGTGGTCTGGGTCAATGTACCAGCAGATTCATCGAGCAGTGGCTGGGCATCAGTGCACTTGTGTCGCCCCCAGGAGTACGGTCGCCACAGTGGCATTACCTTCCTCCTAGGGAGTGTGATGTCATGCTTGGGAGCAACAAAGGATCTCTCTAGCAGGTTAACTGATTGGGCGGCGTTATTCCCACGAGTCATGACCCTCCAAACAGCGTTCATGAAGGCAAAGTGTTTGTTTTACGTGGGCAGTATGGTTGCAAAGCTGAACCTTAAAGGAATCCAGAAGGGCACCACCCGGAGTGGAGCCTATGGTTAAATTCGACTCCACCTGGGAAACCTCAACCATGCCAGCTACAGAAAAGATGCACACATTGCAAGCTTAATTCCGTTAACGAACGAGACTCCATCATGCCCCGCGGTCCGAGTCCGGCTTACTAGAGGGACACGTGAGGCTCTGGCACATGAGATTGGCCAATATCTGGTGTGTCATGCCCTTACATGTCCGTGGCTGCATGTGCGCTACACTGAAAAGGCCAGCGTTTGTCGCTTACAGGTGCAGATAACCCGCTGAACAACGTTAGTGATGGGGATCACTGATTACAATTATTACCCGCGAACGATGATTTCCCAGTAAGTGCAGGTCAACCGCAGTTCCGGAATTAGGCCTAACCGTCATTCCTGAAAAAATGAAAAACTTACGTGTGCAAACCACAGGTGCTGTAGCTTGCTTAACAGCTCGCCAGCCGTTCTCACGCCCAGTATGGATTACACGTGATTGCACAAAGGTGAGAAAGGGTACCGTATCCCCGGATAACATGTATGGATAGCGTACACATTCAAAATATATGTCAATACATCAGGAGGCAGGCTCAGACGGTGTTAGGCCCAGTATGGCTTGCACGTGATTGCACAAAGGTGAGAAAGGGTACCGTATCCCCGGATAACATGTATGGATAGCGTACACATTCAAAATATATGTCTATACATCAGGAGGCAGGCTCAGACGGTGTTAGGCCCAGTATGGCTTGCACGTGATTGCACAAAGGTGAGAAAGGGTACCGTATCCCCGGATAACATGTATGGATAGCGTACACATTCAAAATATATGTCTATACATCAGGAGGCAGGCTCAGACGGTGTCAGGCACAGTATGGATTTGACGGCCCAGACTACACAGCGGAGGAGCAGGGAGAGGTAAAGATTGCAAATGCTGGGGCCCTGCCCAAGCAACGGGGGCCCACTCGTGGGCGTCGGTACTGGCACTGGGCCCCTCATAGTACGGCGGTGTGTCTGACGGCGGGTGTGCACCACCACCGTCAGAGACACTTGATTGCACTATGAGGGACCCTGTGCCAGTGCCCGTGCCCAAGAGTCGGCCTACTCACCTGTCCAGGGCAACGGCACTCGCACGGTGTCGTGCGCTAGGTGGTGACCCCGGCCATGGGGGGGGAGGCAGCACAGTTAGGGAGTTTTAGAAAGTGGCATATGTTGATGTTGGACTTTCAGCTGATGCAAAAGGCGAAATAGGTCAAGTCCCAGGAAGAGGAGGACCAAAGCAAGCCATTTTTCTATCACCCTATTTGTCATCAGGGGAAGGTGGGACAAAATCTTTGGAAACCCATGCATGGTTCATTTTAATGAAGGTTAGATCATCCACATTTTGGGTTGACAGACGGGTCCTTTTTTCTGTCAGGATTGATCCAGCTGCACTGAAGACTCTTTCCGATAGCACACTTGCAGCTGGGCAAGCGAGCTCCTGTAAGGCATATTGTGCCAATTCAGGCCAGGTGTCCAGTTTAGCGGCCCAATAGTCAAAGGGGAATGACCTGTGTGGGAGAACATCGATATGGGGGGAAAAGTAGTTTGTAACCATAGTTGACAACTGCTGTCTCCTGTCACTTTCCATCAATGCAGTATTACCAGTTGTGTGAGCGGTACTTGAAAAATCAGTCCACAACATTGTCATGAAACCCCAGTCTCCAACGCCACTTCTGCTGTGTGCACCATGAACACCTCTGCCAAGCTGCCCCCGGCCCGTACGGCTCGTGTGAGAACCATCACCGCTGCTGTGTGCTGGGAATGCCTCAAGCAACCGATTTACCAGAGTTGCTTGTTTATTAGCCAATATTAGGTCAAGGTTCTCCTGTGGCATGATGTTTTGTAATTTGATTTGCCTTTATAGCGTGGATCCAGGATGCTGGCCAACCAGTAGTCGTCATCGTTCATCATTTTGGCAATGCGGGGGTCCCTTTTTAGGATCTGCAAGGCATAATCTGACATGTGGGCCAATGTTCCCGGTGTCAATGATGCACTGCGAGTGCTGGTTGGAGGAGCACTTTCTGGCAAATCCACATCCCTCCAGTCACGCACAAACCCTGTACCAGACCTTGCCACGCCAACATTTTCACTTGCCCCACGAGATGCATCCTCCTCCCCTAAGTAATCATCCCCATCATCATCCTCCTCCTCCTCTTCTTCCTCCACCTCGCCCAGGAGAGGTCCCTGAGCAGACAATGGCTGAATGTCATCAAGGATTCCCTCCTCCTCTTCCTCCTCATCAACATTGGCTGCAGACGCCTGCTCCTTAAGGTGCGTCAAAGTTTGCATGAGCAGACGCATAAGTGGGATGCTCATGCTTAGGATGGCGTCGTCTGCGCTTACCAGCCGTGTGCATTCCTCAAAACACTGAAGGACTTTACAGAGGTCTTTCAGCTTCGACCACTGCACACCTGTCAACTCCATGTCTACTCTCAAAGTGCCTGGCCGTGTATCCTCCCACAAATGCATTATGGCCTGCCTCTGCTCGCACAGCCGCTCCACCATGTGCAGGGTGGAGTTCCACCTTGTTGCAATGTCGATAATGAGGCGGTGGTTGGGAAGGTGGAGCTTCTGCATACGAACGGAGTGTACAGGCGACCGGCGGATGTGCGCGCACAGTCTTCGCACCTTCTGGAGCAGGGCTGTTAACTCCGGATAATTTTTGAGGAAGCACTGCACCACCAGGTTCAAGGTGTGAGCCAAGGAAGGTATGTGGCTGAGTTTTGAAAGGGCTATGGCTGCCACAAAATTACGGCCGTTATCACTAACTACCTTGCCTGCCTCAAAATGTACACTGCCCAGCCATGACTCAGTTTGTCTCTTCAAGTACTCGGCCCGCACCTCGGCGGTGTGTCTGTCGCCCAAACACATCATCTGCAACACAGCCTGCTGACGCTTTCCACTAGCTGCTCGATAGGGGGACACCTCGTGTGCAACAGTGGCAGCTGCAGATGGAGTGCTCGTACGACTGCGCTCTGTGGACGAGCTTTCGCTTCTGGAGGAGGAGGAGGGTCGAACGCCTACAGCCAACTGTTTCCTATACTATAGGCTAGGCAGCACTGTCCCATCACCGCTGTCCCCTGTGGACCCTGCATCCACCACATTAACCCAGTGCGTAGTGATGGACACGTAACGGCCCTGGCCATGCCGACTGGACCATGCATCAGTTGTGAGGTGCACCTTTCCACTCACTGACTGCTTGAGTGCATGGACAATGCGGTCTTTTACATGATGGTGGAGGGCTGGGATGGCTTTGCGAGAGAAGAAGTGGCGACTGGGTAGGTCATAGCGTGGTACTGCATAGGCCATGAGTTCGCGGAAAGCTGCGCTTTCCACCAACCGATAGGGCATCTCAAACGAGATTAGTTTGGCAATGTGGGCGTTCAAACCCAGTGTACGCGGATGAGAGACTGAGTACTTTCTTGACCTACTCATAGTGTCTGGGTGGGTGAGCTGGACTTGAGAGCTGCATATGGTGGAAGTAGCGGTGGACAGGGCGGACTGAGAGAGGGTTGATGATGGTGATGGAGTTGGTGTTCTTTTTGATGGCCTAGATTCAGTATTTCGTTGATATAACAGTGGGATTCCCTGACTGCTGTGGTCTTGCAACGACACCTCAACATTTGCTGCTGTGCTAACCGGTGGGCTTACAGTGGGGGAAACAATGTAGCGTTGCTGACTACCTTCGTTGTGATCAGTTGCACATGTGGCACTTGAGGTTTGGTGTTGTGTCCACGCTTGCAAGTGCATGCTGGTTAAATGTCTAAGCATGCAACTGGTATTCAAATTTTTCAGATTTTTCCCTCGGCTAAAGGTCTTTGCGCACTTCTTACAGATAACCTTGGCCTGATCATGAGGATTTTGTTCAAAAAAGTGCCACACTGCACTCTTCCTACTTTGGCAGACATTTTGCGGCCTAGCACGCTGTGATCTTTTGACCCTCTGGACAAGCTGTCCAGCAACTCTTTTGATTTTTGGAACCTGTCTTTGGAGTGCTCCGGGCCTGCCAGATAACAGCTGTTGCAATGTCGATGTCTGCTGTGGATGCTCCTCATCTGAGCAATTGGAAGCAGCACCCTCTTCCCCCAATGGATGCCAATCTGGGTCAACAACTGGGTCATCCATCACCTCCTCTTCAATGTCATGTGCACCTTCCTCTGTGTCACCGTGTATGGTGGTATAGTGTGCGGGAAGGGGCACCTGAGTCTCATCAGGGTCAGAATCTGGCTCTGTACACTGCGAGGACAATGTAGTGCTCTGAGTGAATGTACCAGCAGAGTCATCTATCAGCGGCTGTGCATCAGTGCACTCCATGTCAGATTCATCTTGGCCTGGGTAATTCACCATTTCACTTGATAATCCAGGCATGGTATGTGAAAACAGCTCCATGGAGTAATCAGTACTATGGCCTGCGTCATCCTTCAATCTTGGTTGGGGTGAAGGACACAAGGAAAGGTGTGGTTCATGAACATGAGCCTCCAATGACGACTCAGTGCTTTTACTTTTTACAACTTCAGAAGAGGAGGCGATAGAGCTGGAGGCTGAGTCAGCAATGTAAGACAAAACTTTTTCCTGATGCTCTGGCTTTAAAAGCGGTTTGCCAACTCCTAGAAAACTAAGCCTTCGAAGCCTTATGGAGCCAGACGATGACGCAGGCTCAACACCTCCTGCATTCGGTCCTATTTTGCTCTTGCCACTACCATCAGATCCACCACCAACACCATCATTACCAGCTGCCAACCCCCGCCCAATTCCGCGGCTTCTTCCACCAGCCTTCCTCATTTTTGGTAGAAATGTAGACAAAATCCAACAAACTATATAGTAATGTAAAACAAGGTACAAGGTGTCTATAGGACAGGGGAGATTTTGAATTTCTGCACACACTTGTGGACACTGGACACTTATGGATTGTGTGAGGCCCACTGAATATCACAGCGCTATGTCACAGGCTCGATGGCACAGGTGTGAAAAAAGTGACTACAGGATAAGGGAGATTTTGAATTTCTGCACACACTAGTGGACACTGGACACTTTTGGATTGTGTGAGGCCCACTGAATATAAGAGCGCTATGTCACAGGCTCGATGGCACAGGTGTGAAAAAAGTAACTATAGGATCACAGAGATTTTGAATTTCTGCACACACTAGTGGACACTGGACACTTTTGGATTGTGTGAGGCCCACTGAATATCAGAGCGCTATGTCACAGGCTCGATGGCACAGGTGTGAAAAAAGTGACTACAGGATAAGGGAGATTTTGAATTTCTGCACACACTAGTGGACACTGGACACTTTTGGATTGTGTGAGGCCCACTGAATATCAGAGCAGTATGTCACAGGCTCGATGGCACAGGTGTGAAAAAAGTGACTACAGGATCACAGAGATTTTGAATTTCTGCACACACTTGTGGACACTGGACACTTATGGATTGTGTGAGGCCCACTGAATATCAGAGCACTATGTCACAGGCTCGATGGCACAGGTGTGAAAAAAGTGACTACAGGATAAGGGAGATTTTGAATTTCTGCACACACTAGTGGACACTGGACACTTTTGGATTGTGTGAGGCCCACTGAATATCAGAGCGCTATGTCACAGGCAGAAATTGGCTAGTGTATCACAAACTACAAGGTGTATGTAGAATTGGGCAGAATAGGAATCTCCCTAGAGTGTAGGTCTGTAAGAACGGAACAAGTCCTCCACTTATCCTTCCACAGTGACACACAGATAGCTTCACTGTGGCCGTGATAACAGCCGTTACACGGTACTGAGAGGAGCGTGCATGTACACGGCTGTCCGGTGTACGTAAAATTGTCAAGCTCCGTGTTTTTTAAGTATACGGACTGACACACGCTGTCTCTCTATAGTTTTGAATGTGATCAAACAGCAAATATATTTAACTGTTTGAAAGCTAGACAAAACTAGTAGGTGCAGGTCTGTAAGAACGGAACATGTCCTCGACTTATTCTCACAGTGACACACAGATAGCTTCACTGTGGCTGTGATAACAGCCGTTACACGGTACTGTGTGAGGAGCGTACACCGCTGTATGGTGTGAAAAAATGCACGCTCAGTACCTCAGCAGGACAAAAAAAAAAATTGGGATTGCTTTTAAAAAAGCAGTTTGCAGAGCAGTGGGTAAACAGCAATGCAGCTGTCAGGAAGCCTTAGAAGGCAGCCTAACAACCAACACCGCTGATCCACCACAATATAGCCTCCCCTTGCACTGCACACACAGTGACTGGTATGTTGTACAGGCAAAATCGCTAGCAGCAGAAGCAGTTTTTTTTCCTTCTTCCCTGCCTAACGCTCTCCCTACAGAATCAGCAGCAGCAACCTCTCCCTATGCTAAGATCGGTAGAAGTAAGATGGCGGTCGGCGTGCACTCCCTTTTATAACCCCTGTGACGCCCACCAAAGCAAGCCAATCACTTGCATGCCCTTCTGAAAGATGGTGGTGACCCCTGCCTATGTCATCACGTTGCCCACAGTGTCCGTGGATCCTGATTGGCTGAAAAAGAGCGCAAAACAAACTTTTGAAACGCGACTTTGGCGCGTAAGTCGCCGACCTCGTGGCCGACCTCATCCTAGGGTCGGGTTTCGTTTCATGAAACCCGATTTTGCCAAAAGTCGGGGACTTTTGAAATTTTTCGACCCATTTCGCTCAACTCTATTGTCCACTACTGAAAACCTCATCTTAATCAATATAAGCCCCATAGAGAATAAAACCATTCTGCTTTCACCTCCTACAGCTGAACTGTTAATTCCGGCCGCTCACCTGACAGTGACATTAGTCACTGATTGGCTGCAGCAGTCACTTTAAAATGTTACATGACCTACCTGGAATAGAAGCACCACCATCGCTGGAACGGCATTCATGTGCTATTTTTTTTTCCAGAAACCCAGACTTGCATTTGTGAGTCTGATCTGCAACATGGAAGGAAAACTCCATTTTTATTATTTTGCGGACACCCGGTCTTCCAAAAAACGGAAATGTGAACTGCACAATAGATTATAATGGATATACAGTATGTTCTGTGTAAGGGGGTGGAGCTGTTATGGACAGTAAGAAACACACTGCAACTTTAAGACACAGCACCCCTGTCATGATCACAGTGCAGGTTTTTGAGCTGCACGTCAGGGGTTAATGTCTGGAGCTCAGTGCAGGTTTTGACCTGCACACCTGGGGTTAATGATTGTGGTCTCTGTTTGGTTCTGGGAGAGCTTATTAAACCCCTGGGAAGCTCCAATCCCTGTTAGTTATACTTCTGCCTTTGGCCGAGTGTGGTGACCTCTGTGTGCTTGTTCGTTGTTATAGCTTGTTTATACGGTTCTGACTCGGTTCTGTTCCCCGTTGTGAGTTTGCCTGTTGATTCTGTACTTCGCTACTCTCCCTGTGTATGACTCATTGCCTGTGATCTGACTACTCTCTGCTCGCCCCTCTTGTACCTTGCAGCTATCTCTGTGTATGACGCATTGGCCACGTCCTGACTATCCTCCGTGTCTATGCCCCTTGGTAACTTGGTCTCGCTAGGAGTGATCTTGCAGCTCCTAGCCCTCTGGAGTTTAGGCCACGCCCCCCGCAATCACGTGCTTCAGGTCCTGCTGTTCTGAAGTACGCACCTACTCGGCTGCTGCCCACTCCACAGGTATCTTTGAGCACAGTTCGCTTTACTCAGGACACGCGCACTGGCTCAGTGAGCAAGTGCAGTGTGGAGTTCCTGACATTATAACTGACCGTGAACTTTTTTTTTCTCTCCTCACTTCTGCAGCATGGACCCAATGCATGCCTTATCTGAGCAGGTGAAATGCTTGACTCAGTCGCTGCAGAAGCTAAGTTTGGAACACCAAGCTCTGGCCCAGTCCCAGCGGCAGGTTGCTTTCCGCAGGCTTTCAGCAGGTGGGAAATAAAGATGTAATTTTAGTCCCACCCGAATCCCCAGTTAAATTGCCAGATACGTTTTCTGGTAACAAAGATGAATTCAGAGCATTTAAGGAGGGCTGTAAGCTCTTTTTCTCTTTGAGACCCCGCTCCTCTGGGGATGAGAAACAGAGGGTGGGGGTGGTTATGTTCCTGCTTAGGGGGTCCCCACAAGCCTGGGCATTTTCGCTTTCCTCTTCTGCTCCTGAGAGAATGTCTGTGGATGTGTTTTTTGAAGCCTTAGGCTTATTTATGATGAGCCTGATACAGTGCGTTTGGCTGAGGACAAGGTGATGAGTGTCTGTCAGGGAGAGCACACGGCTGAGTGGTTCTGTACTGAATTCAGACGTTGGGCAGCCGAGATTACTTGGAGTGATGCCGCCCTTCGGGGGCTGATCTGTAGAGGCCTGTGTGAACGTCTGAAGGATGCCCTGGCACTCCATCCTCCACCTGACTCCCTGGAGGATGCCATGACCCAAGCGGTTCGCATGGATCGCAGACTGCGGCAAGAGGCGTTATACGACTGGAAACACCATTATTCTTCAGTGGAGATGAGACCCGGACTCTTCCTGTGGCTATGGAGGTGAGCACTGTCACCTGTGAGGAAAAGGAAAGAAGACGCCGCCGTGAAAAGCAGTTGTGCTTCTATTGTGGGGAATCTGGACACTGGAAGAGGGACTGCTCCTCCTGTCTGTCATCCTCCAAGATGGCGGGAAATGACTAGGTCTGGGCAGTAGTCGAGGAGGCTACCCAGACCTCAGGTACAATTTTCCTCACGTGCAAAAAGGGTGCTGCAGGTGGAACTGGAACTTGGTAATGGTCCGGTTCAAACTACTGCTTTTGTTGACTGTGGTTTTGCTGTGAACCTGATTGATACCGACTGTGAAGCTCTGAGCCATGTTCCTGTTCTGTTTGACTTTGCCCTTACTTTTGCCCTTATCAAAGATGGAGTAAGTAGCTTCACAAGGGGCCATCTTGTTCCTGTTTGACTTTGCCCTTACTTTTGCCCTTATCAAAGATGGAGTAAGTAGCTTCACAAGGGGCCATCTTGTTCCTGTTTGACTCTTCCTGTTTCCTGCCTGCTGTGTACAAAAGGGACTCAGCACATTATACCTGTGCTTGTGTATCTGGATCTTCACCTGCTGCCAAGCTTGGAGAACTCGCATTGTGCCTGCTTCTTCTATACCTCGGGATTCCCCGTTTGTTACTTACCTGCCGTCCTGCCTGACCGCCTCTCCTGTCCGGATCTGCTCTGCTTCATTCATCTCTGGTGCCTGCTCTCCGCTTGAAGCCTGGTCCAGGCTCAGGACTTTAGGACTGTGTGCTCCCGGACCTCAGACTCTTGCCAGTTGGTTCGTACAGACTCTACCTGTTGCCAGAACTTATATCTGCTTACCGTGTAATACTGAAGCCTGCTTCCTGCAATACCCCTGAACTATCTTTGCATAGTACTGTGACCTGTTGCTACAATACAATACTGAACCTTTGAACATATACTGTGTCTGTCTTCTCTGACCCATGCTACCGAGTTCCATAGAACCTATAGTACCAATTTGACACCGACTCTTAATAAGATAGGGACAGTCAGGCTTCAGGATCCTGTTAAACTTGTGGCAATTGACTCGTCCCCTCTTACCCAGGACAGTATCTGTTGCAGGTCTGAACTTTTTTCTCTAAAAGTGGGTTCCACTCATGTGGAAAAACTAAGTTGTCTTGTGCTAGATAATTTGCCTGCAGGACTGGTACTGGGGATTCCTTGGCTTCGACGCCATAATCCTACCATTGATTGGGTGACAGGGGAGATCACTCAGTGGGGATGTAACGCTGTTTAATCCGTATCTGTGTCGTCTGTTGGTCTGGAAGGTATTCCGGAGTACCTGAAGGATTTCGAAGATGTTTTTTCCGAAAGTGAGGCTGAGGCGCTGCCACCGCATAGACCCTACGATTGTGCCATTGATTTAGTACCCGGAGCCAAGTTACCTAAGGCTCGATTGTTCAATTTGTCCGGGCCTGAGCGCCAAGCCATGAAGAAGTACATAGCTGAGAGTCTCCGCAAAGGGCAAATTAGGCATTCTGTGTCACCTGTGGCAGCAGGATTCTTCTTTGTGAAGAAGAAAGATGGTGGTTTGCGGCCGTGCCTCGACTTTCGGGAACTGAACAAGATAACGGTTAGGAACACTTACCCGCTTCCCCTCATCCCAGACTTATGTAACCAGTTAGCTGGGGCCCAATAGTTCTCCAAGTTAGATCTCCGGGGGGCCTACAATCTGATAAGGGGTTGGGAAGGGGACGAGTGGAAAATTGCGTTCCTCACATCAGAAGGACTCTTTGAAAACCTGGTAATGCCGTTTGGGTTAACTAATGCACCCGCTATTTTCTAGAATTTCATCAATGTTGTGTTTTCTGACCTGATAGGCCATTTTGTTATTTATTTGGATGACATTTTGGTGTATTCCCCGGACAGCCAATCTCACTTGCAACATCTACAGACAGTTCTCCAGAGACTCAGGGAGAACCAATTGTTCGCTAAATTGGAAAAATGTTCGTTTTTTGTACAGGAGCTGTCTTTTTTGGGGTTGATTGTGTCCTGTGAGGGGTTTCGTATGGATCCTAAGAAGGTGCTGGCGATCGCTGACTGGGTTCAGCCTCGAGATCTCAAGGTGCTCCAGCGCTTCTTAGGATTTGCGAACTATTATCGGAGATTCATTAAAGGTTTCTCACAATTGGTCTAACCACTCACGGATCTTACCCAGAAGGGCGCTGATGTAAAAAATTGGTCTGTACTCGCTAAGGAGTCCGTGTCAGCTATTAAGAAATGTTTCATGTCCGCCCCGGTGTTGGTACAACCAGACCCATCCAAACCATTCATTGTGGAGGTGGATGCTTCTGAAGTGGGGGTGGGTGCTGTGCTGTCCCAGGGTCCGGCCACCCTTACCAATCTCAAACCCTGTGCCTTCTTCTCCAAGAAGTTCTCTTCAGCCGAGAGAAACTATGACGTAGGTAATAGAGAATTTCTTGCGGTCAAGCTGGCGTTTGAGGAATGGAGGCACTTTTTGGAAGGGACTGCTCACCCTATCACAGTTGTCACGGATCACAAAAATTTGGCATACCTTGAATCTGCTAAGAGGCTTACTCCTAAACAAGCCCGTTGGTCACTTTTTTTTTTTCACGATTTCAATTCTCCATTACTTTTCGACCGGGGTCCAAAAATGTTAAAGCGGATGCCCTGTCCAGAAGTTTTGACCCGGTGCCTCCCCCCGAGCAGCCATCCTCCATTCTTCCCCCAGGGGTGGTAGTGGCGGGGGTCTCATCAGAGTTGGAAAAAGAAATTCTAAGGGCTCAGGCCCTAACTCCAGCAACCAGGCCAGGGGATAAATTGTTTGTTCCAGATTTATTGCGGCCTAGACTTCTGCAGGAGTTTCGCGAGTCTTGGTTGAGTGCTCAACCAGGTATTACGGCCACTAGAGAGGCAGTAGCCAGGGGTTTTTGGTGGCCTTCACTAAGGTCCGATGTCAAGAATTTTGTTTCTGCTTGTGGTGTGTGTGTGCCTGTTCCAAAAGCTCGCATAACCGGCCGGCTGGGGAACTCATACCTTTACCGGTTCCTGATAGGCCATGGACTCCTCTTTCCATGGATTTTATTACCGGCCTTCCACCTTCCAGGGGCAATACCGTGATCTGGGTGGTGGTGGATAGGTTTTCTAAACAGGCCCATTTCATTCCCTTGGCAGCATTACCCTCAGCAGAAGCATTGTCAAGGTTGTTTGTGCAGCACGTGGTCTGATTGCATGGGGTACCCCTGAATGTTGTGTCTGACAGAGGTGTGCAGTTTGTGGCCAAATTTTGGAGGGCGTTCTGTATGAAATTGGGCATCTCACTCTCCTCGTCGGCATATCACCCGGAGAGTAATGGTCAGACAGAACACACCAATCAATCCCTGGAACAAATTCTCAGGTGTCTGACCTCCGCCAGACAGGAGGATTGGTGTGATGCGTTACCGTTGGCGGAATTCACTTTTAACAACCGGGTGAGTCAGTCCACCAACATGTCCCCATTCCTGATTAACTATGGGTTCAATCCGCATTTTGGGGAGTTTTCACTGGTGGATTCCGGTTGTCCAGGGGTAGAGGGGTCCGTTCAACGGTTAAAAAGCCTCTGGGCTGAAGTCCAGCGTAATATCTCTGGGCCCAGGGGAGGTACAAATATTTTGCTGACAAAAAGAAAGCCTCAGGAGACATGTTTCAGGTGGGAGAGAAGGATTGCCTTCCCACACGTAACATCAACTTGAAGGTACCATCAGCTAATTTGGGACCAAAGTTCATTGGTCCGTACGAGATTATGGAGATAGTCAACCCAGTGGCATATAGGTTGCGTCTCCCCGCCTGCCATGATCCCAGTGCAGGTTTTTGAGCTGCACGTCAGGGGTTAATGTCTGGAGCTCAGTGCAGGTTTTGACCTGCACACCTGGAGTTAATGACTGTGGCCTCTCTTTGATTCTGGGAGAGCTTCTTAAACCCCTGGGAAGCTCCAATCCCTGTCAGTTATACTTCTGCCTTTGGCCGAGTGTGGTGACCTCTGTGTGCCTGTTCGTTGTTATAGCTTGTTTATATGGTTCTGACCCCGTTCTGTTCCCAGTTGTGAGTTTGCCTTTTATTCTCCATATGTATGACTCATTGCCTGTGATCTGACTACTCTCTGCTCGCCCATCTTGTACCTTGCAGCTATCTCTGTGTATGACGCATTGGCCATGTCCTGACTATCCTCCCTGTCTATGCCCCTTGGTAACTTTGTCTCGCAGTTACCCTGCTAGGAGTTCTCTTGCAGCTCCTAGCTCTCTGGAGTTTAGGCCACGCCCCCAGCAGTCACGTGCTTCAGGTCCTGCTGTTCTGAAGTACGCACCTACTCGGCTGCTGCCCGCTCCACATGTATCTTTGAGCACAGTTCGCTTTACTCAGGACACGCGCACTGGCTCAGTGAGCAAGTGCAGTGCGGTATTCCTGACAACCCCCTTTTCTGGTGTGATGGAGTGATCTGCTCCTCCTTTAAAGGACTGTGTTAATGAACTGAGGAGGGTAG
Source organism: Dendrobates tinctorius (assembly GCF_039654945.1). Lineage (NCBI taxonomy): Eukaryota > Metazoa > Chordata > Amphibia > Anura > Dendrobatidae > Dendrobates > Dendrobates tinctorius. The sequence goes on from NW_027361707.1 coordinate 18,230,702, forward strand.
GAGTTGAGCCTGTGAGTGCGTGTGAGCTGGAAGCTGCTGCTGAGAGCTGCTGTGCATGGAGCTGTGTAAAAAAGGTTGCACAGCCTGAGACTTAATGGACTTATGAGATTGAACAGACTCTTCAGGTGTAGCAAAGGTGGCTGTCCTGTGCTATTTTGAGAAGCCATGAAGAGACCGAGAAAGGGATTTACAGTTTCCAGGAGCACCTCCAGGACCCTGAAGCAAGGAGAAGACCACGTTTCACGGATCTGCCAGACAGATGAGCACACCACCGTTCAAGACTGTTGGGGGCCCCAGGGACTGGACCTGAGTCCCCAACATCACCGTGAGTTTGTTTCCGTTTGTGCACATGTCAGGGCATAGTATAGGCTTCAACAGACAGAACACGGCAGCTGTGTGGCCTGTTTAGTAGAGGCCAGGGAGGTTATACGTAGAGTAAGCCTCATTCTTTGTTTATTGTTTGGTTTTGCCTGTGTGATATATATTGATCCTGTAATAGTTGGAGCACCGTGCTATTTGACGGCCCACCAAAAGAATACAAACTCTTGTAAACTATCTTTTGCCATTGCATACCCCTGTTTGCACTTTCCTTAACAACTTCATTCCTTGCCTTCCAATAAATTTACCCTTTGTTGTTTGCACCTCATCTTGTGTACCGTAGTCTCCCTGCACCGTGGTGGTTCCCCGGCCATCGCGTCATCTGTTTAAAACATTGGTAGAACATGTACAGTTGTGCTCAAAGGTTTACCTACCCTAGCAGAATTTTTGCTTTCTTGGCCTTTTTTCAGAGAATATGATTGATAACACCAAAACTTTTTCTCCATTCATGGTTAGTGGTTGGGTGAAGCCATTTATTGTCAAACTACTGTGTTTTCTCTTTTTAAATCATAATGACAACCCAAAACATCCAAATGACCCTGATCAAAATACCCTAACATACCCTGGGAGATATATACCAGGATGGGGGCTATATACCAGGTCTTAGGCCATATACCAGGATGGAGGCCATATACGAAGATGTGTGAAAGTTGTGTGAAAAATTGTTTGCCCCCTTCCTGATTTCTACTCTTGCATATTTGTCACACTTAAATGTTTCAGATCACCAAATTTAAATATTAGCCAAAGATCTTTATTAAGAGGAAAAGAAATCCAAACCTATAGGGCCCTGTGTGAAAAAGTGATTGCCCCTAAACTTAATAATTGGTTGAACCACTCTTAGCAGCAACAACTGCAATCAAGCGTTTTCAATAAGTGGAAATGAAATGAGTCTTTTACAATGCTCTGGAGGATTTGACCCACTTAGCTTTGCAGAATTGTTGTAATTCAGCCACAATGGAGGATTTCTGAGCATGGACCGCCTTTTTAAGGTCATGCCACAGCATCTCTATTGAATTAAGGTCAGGACTTTGACTAGGCCATTCCAAAGTCTTAATTTTGTTTTTTTCTGGAGTCATTCAGAGGTGGACTTGCTGGTGTATTTTGGATCATTGTCCTGCTGCATAACCCAAGTGTGCTTCAGCTTGAGGTCACGAACAGATTGCTGGACATTCTCCTTCAGGATTTTTTGATAGACAGCAGAATTCTCGGTTCCATTTACCACAGCATATCTTCCAGGTCCTGAAGCAACAAAACAGCACTAGATAATCACACTACCACCACCATATTGTATTGTTGGCATGATGTTCCTTTTCAGAAATGCTATGTTCCAAAAAGTTAAACTTTTGTCTTCTCAGTCCACTGAGTATTCTCTCAAATGTCTTGGGGATCATCAAGATGTTTTCTAGCAAAACTGATACGAGCCTTTACGTTCTTATTGCTCAGCAGTGGTTCTCTTTGTTATGGTGGAGTCATGAACACTGGCCTTAACTGAGGCAAGTGAGGCCTGCAGTTCTTTGTATGTTGTTGTGTGGTTTTTTGTGCTCTTGGGGTAATTTTAATCTGCTAGCCACTCCTTGGAAGGTTCAGCACTGTTCCATGGTTTCGTCATTTGTGGATAATGGCTCTCACTGTGGTTCGCTAAAGTCCCAAAGCTTCAGAAATGTCTTTATAAGCTTTTCCAGACTGATAGATCTCAATTACATTGTTTATCATTTGTTCCAGAATTTCTTTGGATCACACCTTGATGTCTATCTTTTGAGGAACTTTTGGTCTACTTCACTTTGTCAGGCAGGTCCTATTTAAGTGATTTCTTGATTGAGAACAGTTGTGGCAGTAATCAGGCATGGGTGTGTTTAGAGAATTTAAACTGCTCTTCCCAAACATGATAAAACACAGTTAATTTATGTTTTAAGGTGGGAGGGGGGTAATCACTTTTTCACACAGGGCCCTGTAGGTTTTGATTTCTTTTTCCCTTAAATAATATAGATGTTCATTTAAAAACTGCATTTTGTGTTTACTTGTCAGGAAGGGGGCAAACTTTTTGTTTTCCCAGAGCTGTATATAGATTCTAAATTAGATTTTTTTTTTTTCTTTTTGTGTTTTGTGGGGGGAACATTAGTAAAAATGTGCTGACAGATTACTACTAAATTCCCTTTTGATTTCAGATTGAAAAAGATATATCATGTATAAATAATGCAAAAGCAGTAAAAGCTTCAAAAATCTACCGTCGTAATGATAGGTGCCAAATTTATACATTAGACTAGAAAACTATACACCATACCGCTATTCAATAGGTAAACTTATAATAAGGCCAGAATTATGAAGCCACCTGCTCAACCATCATACACCTGCCAATCCTGATTTTCCTCTTTCATCCTCACAAGACTACATTACTATTGCATAGTGTAGACAGTCCATGCTGAGTATATTCACAGAGCTCTTCACTACTTTGATCTCACACAGCTGGACTCTTCTTCAGGATCCAGAGCAAGTTAATGAGCCCTGCGGTAGATTCAGCTGAAATACATCACCTGTTGGAATAAATGTGAGCTGGAAATAGCAAATGGAAAAATGGGTCGAAAACTAGGAATTCTATCTTAAGCATTTCACAATAGGAGTCGTACATAAATGCGTCATTACATGGTCGAGGTAAAGAAAAGTTCAATCAACTAGGATGCAATTTTATGGTTGTGGGGGTTATTTTTGTAAAAATAAACAATCCACGTGTGATAGGCTATGTGGATATCATTTTGTGTATATTTCTATTTCACTTATTTTCATAGTGTTTTTCTTGTATGTCTATAGCCTGACTGTGTCTGTCTCTTGATGACCCCCTGTAGTTCTTTAATCCTCAAGGCTCCTCTGTTCTCCTCTGGGAGGCATGGAAACCGCCCCGACCTGTTTGACTACCCCTGGCCACAAGGAAGGGGGTGAGGAGAACAGGAGCTGGTCAAGTGAATTCCTGTATGGAGAGGATCGTGTAAAGACTGCACTTGCGAGAGAAGGACCCATTTTATCCTCTGGTGCTAGAGTTTTGGAATCTCATCTCCCTGGACATTTTATCCTGTTACTGGACTACATTCTTGTTCTGGACTATTGTATCCTCAGTGTGGTGGAATGTTTATGGACCTTCTAATTTTGCCTGTAATAAAGGTCTTGGGGTTGTTCACCCTTCCCTTGGACTGTTGATTGTGTGATATCGGAGAAAGACCCTGTGACAACAGTATCAAAATAATGTTAATTCCCATTTATACACAATTGGAAGGCACTTTGGAGTCCAAAATTAATTCAGTGGCTTTTAAAATGTGGAAGCAGAAATAAAATTAGAGTCATAAGACTTCTCTTGAGCTGCCCCTAATCACTAGAACGCACTGTCTCAACTAATTACACAAATCCCACATAATTCACTTACTCAAAACTATTTTTTCCCTTATATCTTCCGTGTTGAGCAGAATTGGTCTATCTTTAGTGACTGGGCCTTTGCTTCCTTGAATTCTAACCATTTTCAATAGCAAATCTGTAATTATGAAATCAAAGTATAAAGTGCATAACAAGGCAGAGCTATGCCTCCAGGAATCTGCAACATATAAGAAATAACCCCTATTGTCACACTCAGATTCAGCAGTGAAAATCCACAGATATATTACAGGACAATGTATGTAAATGAGATTAAAGTGGATCTGTCACCAATACAAACTGCATAAATTAATTAACAGACCTGTTAGACCTGACTGTCTTATGAAATCTTGTGAAAAATCCACTTTAACCCCTTCCTGACATGTGACGTTCTATCGCGTCCATGGGACCCGGGCCCCTATGACCGGGATAGTATGTCATAGCGATCAGCAGCGCCCCCGGGGGGAGTGCTGCCGATCACAGCCGGTGTCAGCTGATTATCACAGCTTGCACCCGTCACTATGTGTCAGGGGCGTTCACGGACCGCCCCTGGCACACTGCGATCAAACATGATCGCAGTGTACCGGAGGATCAGGGAAGCATCGGCAGGGAGGGGGCTCCCACCGTGCTTCCCTGAGACCCCCGCAGCAGCGCGATGTGCAGCGCTGCTGTGAGGGCCTCCTTCCCTGCAGGTCCCCAGATCCAAGATGGCGACGGGGGCCTGCAGGAAAGCGGCTTCGTCACTGCCTACAAAGCGCAGGCATGAGGAAGGCTTCTGCAGTGCCTGTGTCAGATCTGTCACAGCGATCTGTGATATGTCAGATCAGCGATCTCACACATGACAGTTATTTTCCCCCCTGGGACAGTATAATAAAGTAAAAAAAAAGTGTAAGAAATAATTTATAAAAAAAATCGCTAAATAAATAAAAAAAAAAAAAATCCCTAATAAATTCATTTTTTGGAAATAAAAAAACCCAAAACAATAAAAGTAGACAAATTTAGTATTGCCGCGTCCGTAACGACCCGCCCTATAAAACTATCCCATTAGTTAACCCCTTTAGCGAACCCCTTAAAAAATAAAAATAAAAAACAAAGCAAAAAAACAATGCTTTATTATCATATCGCCGAACAAAAAGTGCAATAACGCGCGATCAAAAAGACTTATGTAAATAACCATGGTACCGCTGAAAACATCATCTTGTCCCGCAAAAAACAAGCTGCCATACAGCATCATCAGTAAAAAAATAAAAAAGTTATAGCTCGCAGAATAAAGCGATACAAAAATAATTATTTTTTATATAAAATTATTTTCATTGCATAAAACCGCCAAAACATAAAAAACAACATAAATGAGGTATCGCTGTAACCGTACTGACCCGAAGAATAAAACCGCTTTATCAATTTTACCACACGTGGAATGGTGTAAACGCACCCCCCAAAAGAAATTCATGAAACGCTGGTTTTTGTTCATTCTGCGTTCAAAAAATCGGAATAAAAAGCGATCAAAAAATGTCACATGCCCGAAAATGGTACCAATAAAAACATCAACTCGTCCTGCAAGAGCTCACATGACTCAGTGGGTCAAAATATGAAAAATTATAGCTCTCAAAATGTGGTGATGCAAAAACTATTTTTACAATAAAAAGCGTCTTTTAGCGTGTGACAGCTGCCAAATATAAAAACCGCCATAAATAGTAAAGCAAGCCCCCCTTTATCACCCCCTTAGTTAGGGAAAAATAATAAAATTAAAACAAAAAAGTATTTGTTTCCATTTTCCCATTACGGTTAGGGTTGGGGTTAGAGCTAAGATTAGGGTTAGGGGTGTGTTGGGGTTAGGGTTGGAGTTAGAATTGGGGGGGTCTCCACTGTTTGGGCACATCAGGTGCTCTCCAAACGCAACATGGCATCTGATCTCAATTCCAGCCAATTCTGCGTTGAAAAAGTCAAACGGTGCTCCTTCCCTTCCAAGCTCTGCCATCCGCCCAAACAGTGTTTTTCCCCCCACATGTGGGGTATCAGTCTACTCAGGACTAGAGTTGAGCGATACCGTCTGATACTTCAAAGTATCGGATCGGAATGGATCGGCCGATCTTAAAAAAAAAAAAAGTATCGGTATCGCCGATTCCGATACCGGAAGTCCCATTCAAGTCTATGGGACTTCCGGTATCGGAATAAGAAAAATCCTGTTTTTCCCTTGTACAGCCTCTCTGGGGTCTGTACGGGCCTTTCGGGGGGCTGTGCCGGCCTGCCAGGGGGTCTGTGCAGGCTCCGGTGGTCTGTGCCGGCCTGCCGGGGGTCTGTGCAGGCTCCGGTGGTCTGTGCCGGCCTGCCGGGGGGCTGTGCCGGCCTGCCGGGGGGCTGTGCCGGCCTGCCGGGGGGCTGTACAGGCTCCGGGGGGCTGTGCAGGCATCGTCCGATGGGACTACAAGTCCCATCGGGCGATGCCTGCTACCATGACAGTGATTGACACATTAGCCAATGATGGGACAGTAGTAGTCCCATCATCCGGCTAATGTGTTGAATGTAAAAAAAAAAAAAAAAATTACATGCTACATACATACTACATACATGCTACATTCATACTACATATATACTACATGCAACATACATACTACATATATACTACATGCAACATACATACTACATATATACTACATGCATGCAACATGCATACTACATATATACTACATGCAACATATATACTACATACATACTGCATGCTACATATATACTACATGCATGCAACATGCATACTACATATATACTACATGCAACATACATACATGCTACATACATACTACATACATACATACATGCTACATACATACCACATACATACTACATGCATGCTACATACATACTGCATGCTACATGCATGCTACATACATACTACATACATGCTACATACATACCACATATATACTACATACAATACATTCATACAATACATACATAGACATACAGTACATATAACATAGAGTAACATACTTACCAATACTTGTCAAATTGTTCCCCGAAGCCATTGTCTTTTACGGAATAAATATTAACATAACAAACCACAAAAATACTCACCCACGATCCGAAGCAGTCCACGAGTGTGTCCCACGACGATCTTGGGTAGAGAACGGCAGCATCAGCTGTTGCTGCCGTTCTCTACGGGCTGCAGGAATCCAATGACGGAAGGTAGGTATCCTTCCGCACTGTATTCCTCCGCCACTTAAAAAAAAAAAAAAGTCCCTAGTCTCACTTTATGCCATTGCTGCGTGGGAATTTCCCACACAGCAATGGCATAAAGTGAGACTAGGGACTTTTTTTTTTTTAAGTGGCGGAGGAATACAGTGCGGAAGGATACCTACCTTCCGTCACTGGATTCCTGCAGCCCGTAGAGAACGGCAGCAACAGCTGATGCTGCAGTTCTCTACCCAAGATCGTCGTGGGACACACTCGTGGACTGCTTCGGATCGTGGGTGAGTATTTTTGTGGTTTGTTATGTTAATATTTATTCCGTAAAAGACAATGGCTTCGGGGAACAATGTGACAAGTATTGGTAAGTATGTTACTCTATGTTATATGTACTGTATGTATTGTATGTAGTATGTATGTAGTATGTATGTAGCATGCATGTAGCATGCAGTATGTATGTAGCATGCATGTAGTATAGATGTAGTATAGATGTAGTATAGATGTAGTATGTATGTGGTATGTATGTGGTATGTATGTAGTATGTATGTAGTATGTATGTAACATGTAGTATGTAGCATGTAGTATATATGTAGTATGTATGTATGTAGTATGCATGTAGTATATATGTAGTATGTGGTATGTATGTAGCATGTGGTATGTATGTATGTAGTATGTATGTAACATGTAGTATGCATGTAGTATATATGTAGCATGTAGTATGTATGTAGCATGCATGTAGTATATATGTGGTATGTATGTAGTATGTATGTGGTATGTATGTAGTATGTAGCATGCATGTAGTATGTATGTAGTGTTTTTTTTTTTTTTTTTAACATTTAACACATTAGCCGGATGATGGGACTACTACTGTCCCATCATTGGCTAATGTGTCAATCACTGTCATGGTAGCAGGCATCGCCAGATGGGACTTGTAGTCCCATCGGACGATGCTTGCACAGACCCCCGGACATCAGCACAGCCCCCCGGCAGGCCGGTACAGACCCCCACAGGGTGCACAGACCACCGGCAGGCCGGCACAGCCCCCCGGCAGGCCGGTACAGACCCCCACAGGGTGCACAGCCCACCGGCAGGCCGGCACAGCCCCCCGGCAGGCCGGTACAGACCCCGGGCAGTCCACACAGCCCCCCGGCAGGCCGGCAGAGACCCCCGGAAGGCCCAAAATGACGGCGCATCATGATGCGCACACACCGCGCATCATGATGACGTCAGGCTGTCAATCAACTGAACTTCCGATTCCGATGCCGACTTCCGATATTGAAAAAATATCGGAAGTCGGTATCGGAATTCCGATACAGCAAGTATCGGCCGATACCCGATACTTGCGGTATCGGAATGCTCAACACTACTCAGGACTAATTGCAAAACAACTTTTGGGGTCCAATTTCTCCTGTTACCCTTAGGAAAATAAAAAATTGGGGGCAAAAATATCATTTTTGTGGAAAAAAAATTTGTTTTATTTTCACGCCCGGGCGTTATAAACTTCTGTGAAGCACTGGGGGGATCAAAGTGCTCACCACACATCTAGATGAGTTCCGAGGGGGGTCCAGTTTCCAAAATGGGGTCACTTGTGGGGGTTACAAAGTTTAGGCACATCAGAGGCTCTCCAAATGCGACATGACACCCGCAGACCATTCCATCAAAATCTGCATTCCAAAACGTCACTACTTCCCTTCCAAGCGCCGACATGTGCCCATACAGTAGTTTTCTCCCACATATGGGGTATCAGTGTACTCAGGACAAATTGGACAACAAGTTTTGAGGTCCAATTTCTCCTGTTACCCTTGGCAAAATAAAATAATGGGGACTAAAAGATCATGTTTGTGGAAAAAATGATTTTTTTTATTTTCACGCCTGGGCGTTATAAACTTTTGTGAAGCCCTGGGAGGTTTAAAGTTCTCACCACACATCTAGATAAGTTCCTTGGGGTGTCTAGTTTCCAAAATGGTGTCATTAGTAGGGGGTTTCCACTGTTTAGGCACATCAGGGGCTTTCCAAACGCGGCATTGCGTCCGATCCGAATTCCAGCCAAAAAATTCAAATGGCGCTGCTTCCCTTCCAAGCTCTGCCATGCGCCCAAATAGTGGTTTACCCCCACATATGGTGTATCAGCTTACTCAGGACAAATTGCACAATAACTTTTGGGGTCATGTTACCCTTGGGAAAATAATATTTGGGGGTGAAAACTAAAGATCATTTTTGTTGAAAAAATATGATTTTTTAATTTTACGGCTGTACGTTATAAACTTCTGTGAAGCCCTGGGAGTTTCAAAGTTCTCATCACACATCTAGATAAGTTCTTTGGGGGGGTCTAGTTTCCAAAATGGTGTCATTAGTAGGGGGTTTCCACTGTTTAGGCACATCATGGGCTTTCCAAACGTGGCATGGTGTCCGGTCCAAATTCTAGCCAAAAAGTCAAATTGCGCTGCTTCCCTTCCGAGCTCTGCAATGCACCCAAATAGTGGATTACCCCCACATGTGGGGTATCAGCGTACTCAGGACAAATTGCACAATAACTTTTGAGGTCATGTTACCCTTGGAAAAATAAAAATTGAGGGTGAAAAGATCATTTTTGTGGAAAAAATATGTTTTTTTAATTTTACGGCTGTACGTTATAAACTTCTGTGAAGCCCTGGGAGGTTCAAAGTTCTCACCACACATCTAGATAAGTTCCTTGGGGGGTCTAGTTTCCAAAATGTGGTCACTTGTGGGGGGTTTCCACTGTTTAGGCACATCAGATCTCTCCAAAAGTGACATGGCATCCGATCTGAATTCCAGCCAATTTTGCATTGAAAAAGTCAAACGGCGCTCCTTCCCTTCTGAGCTCTGCCATGCGCCGAAACAGTGGTTACCCCCCAAATATCAGGTATCATACTCAGGACAAATTGCACAATAACTTTTGCAGTCCAATTTCTCCTGTTACCCTTGGTAAAATAAAAAAAATTGGACCTGAAGAAATTTTTTTATGAAGAAAAGTTAAATGTTCATTTTTTTAAACATTCAAAAAATTCCTGTGAAGCACCTGAAGGGTTAATAAACTTCTTGAATGTGGTTTTGAGCACCTTGAGGGGTGGCGGGGTGGAGTTTTTAGAATGGTGTCTCTTTTGGGTATTTTCTATCATATAGACCCCTCAAAGTGACTTCAAATGTGATGTGGTCCGTAAAAATGAAATGGTGTTGTAAAAATGAGAAATTGCTGGTCAAGTTTTAACCCTTATAACTTCCTAACGAAAAAAAATTTTGGTTCCAAAATTGTGCTGATGTAAAGTAAACAGGTGGGAAATGTTACTTATCAAGTTTTTTGTGTGCCGTATCTCTGTGATTTAAGGGCATAAAAATTCAAAGTTGGAAAATTGCGAAATTTTCAAAATTTTCACCAAATTTCCTTTTTTTTCACAAATAAACACAAGTTATATCAATGAAATTTTACCACTAACATGAAGTACAATATGTCACGAGAAAACATTGTTAGAATCACCGGGATCCATGGAAGCGTTCCAGAGTTATTACCTCATAAAGGGACAGTGGTCAGAATTGTAAAAATTAGTCCAGTCATTAACGTGCAAACCACCTCCATCACCGTACAACAGTCTTTTCACTTTTCTCAAGTGTACAGGTCATACTCTTAGTGTTGGCCATAGGCCTTCTCAAGTTCTATAGGCAGCAATGTCTGCAAGGCAATCGTCACTGAGGATGACAAATTAATATGACAAAGGGATTTGGGGAAGCTGAAGGCTCAGGCTGAGAAATGGTAATTGAATTTTAACACAGATGAAAGTAAGGTTGGGTATAGGAAACAAAATGTAGAATTAAGTCCTAATTATAAAACATTGGGTAGAACTGTCACTGAAAAAGACTTAGATATATGGGTGGACAGCAAAATTAAATTTAGAGACTATCGCCAGGCTGCTGCAGCAAAGGGATGCAGTAACAAAGTCAAAGACGCTTATGACAAGAATATAGTTTTTCTTCTATACAAGTCACACTTAAATACTGTGTAAAAATGTGGGCATCCAGAAAAGGTCAGATATTGCTGGTTGACGAGAGGGCTTGGCTCATAATTTATGTTTTAGTTTTTTCCAAAGGTGTTGGATGGGATTGAGGTCAGGGCTCTGTGAGGCCACTCAATTTCTTCCACACCAGCCTTTCTCAACCATGCCTATAAGTACCTTGCTTTGTGCACTCTGCTCCCACAAAGTTGGAAGCTACAAATGTCTAAAATTTCTTCTATACTGAAACATTACAAATTCCCTTCACTGACACTAAAGACCTAGGCCAACCCCTGTAAAACAAGCCAATAGCATTATCATTCTACTGGCATTCACCAAACCCAGACTTGTCCATCAGATGCCAGAGCGAGAAGTGCAATCTGTTACTGCGCAGAACACATTTCCACTGCTCCAGAGTAAAGTGTTGGTGGCTTTACACTACTCAATCGTCGCTTGGAATTGTGCTTGGTGATGCAAAACTTTCTTGCAGTTGCTCGACCATGAAAGTGTGGCGCCCCTGAGGGTTCAGTCGCCACAGAGGTACTACGCCTCCTCCTGAGGTGTGGTACCCCACCATTCAAGTAAGGTGGAGACCCCTGACCACGCTCCAACACCTGCATCCCACACAACACAGTAGTGTAGCAAAGCACCCTTTGGTGGCTCCCTGCTTGGAACACGAAGCATGCTGGGAGGCAGGTGGAGTTTAGTTTGCACTAAAGAGCGGGAAGAGGATAGGATATAGAGAGTTAGTCACAGGAGTCTGCCGAGGTCGGACCTGTGTAAGGAGACCCCCTGAGAGAGATGAAGGAGGGAAAGTGCTGCAGGATTAGTACGGAACGTGAGGAGAGGAAGAGAACAGAGGATTGAGGGTTAGAGGAGAACTCCACTCGTTCTAAGCGTAAGGCCGGGGTCCGGTCCCCGAGGTTGTTTGGATACTTATGGTCCCGCAACAGACACCGGAGGAATAGAAGTTTGTCATCACTTTATTCCCACACAAGACTTGGGGGCACAACAGCAACGAGATAGAGAGCCGGGACTTGGAAGCAGAGAGTCCCCGAAGCAGGCTACAGCTGTCTGCCGTACAAGTAGAGTTCATAGGAACATCGGACAGGAGGAACTCCAGTGTAACTCATTACTAGGAGTTAGAGTTGAGCGACTTTGGTCGGATCGGGTTTCGTGAAACCCGAATGAAACAAAATAAGTTTCAGATGAAACTCGTCCGACTAGAGCAAAAAAAGTCGGAGTTTCGTCCGACTTTTATTTCCCATTGACTTGCATTGGGGTCGGGTTTCGGACGAAACTCCGACTTTGTTTTGCTCTAGTCGGACGAGTTTCATCTGAAACTTATTTTGTTTCATTCGGGTTTCACGAAACCCGATCCGACCAAAGTCGCTCAACTCTACTAGGAGTACTTCACTTAAAGGCGCTAAGAGGGAGACGTTCAGAAAAGGCACATAAGTTGCAGGAGTGTTGGAAAGGTGTGCTTCCTCTTGCCTGAAGGTTGGCTGGGCCGCTAACCCGGAGGACACGGCACCGATTCGGGCTCTTGAACCACCACAGACTGTGAGTAAAGCTTTGGAACTACATGCCCTGGTGTCCTCCACTTATTCCTGCGTCAGTCTGCCCAGCACTGCTACATCCCTTGCGCCCGACACTACACCATCTAAGTGTCGCTACATCCACTCTGCCCTGGGACTACAGCCCTGCCTGTGGAGGGCTATACCATCACTGCTGCACCCCATCATCTGTCCCAGAGGAACTGTCTGCAGCGTCGGCTTAACATCTACATTGCCGAACACCATTGACACTGAACATTTACAATGGGCGCCCAGGGCCACGGACCGGGTCACCGCTACTGTGACTCTTCCCTGTGAGATACCGGCCCGGTACCGAGTACCCCACAGCCCTGGGTGTGAGGGCGACCCAAAAGCTCATTCCATTAAGCTTTTGGCAGAGTTTTACTGCTCTTCATTTATTGTGTCAGTGGAGCATTGGTGACTTTTATGCCTTCTGCTCCTCAGCACTTTGTGACCGAGTTCCTGCTGTTTATTCCATTTTTTAATAATCCCACACACAAGGGATAGTGGAATATTTAGAAGGGAGGAAATGCCAGGAATGGACTTGTTACACTGGTGGCTCCTTTTACGGGACCGTGCTGGTGTCAGAGAGCTCTTATGTATGGCAGAATGGCTGGTACCATAGTAAAGGCAGACGGGATGGCGAGGAGTCGAATGTTATATACCCGGGCCGGAGGTTATTCACCGGCGACCAATAGACTGAATGAAAAACCTTAATTCAAATATTAAGACGTGTCCCGATTCTGTTTTCCATATGGTGTAGGAGTGCAGGATATAACAGTGAGGTTCATGTAATGTTTCAACTTGTCTTTATAAAAGACTGGTGGATCTAACTGTATTTAACATTACACTTAACTCAGTTTTTGCTGTGGTTTTGACAGTGTGGTAATTGTGTGACTTCCTGCCGTACAACTACCAGGTGAACATAATCCTAAAATAGATCACAGAATCAGCGCCTGTTTTATTTTACAATGAATTGAAATTGACATGCCATTTTGATATTGATCAAAAATAGTTGTGAATCAGAACCCCAAAAAATGAGCTGGAGTATAAGTTGGTCTGCATGCAAAATAGGTGCATGTTCACTGTTAGCGTGGGTGGTCTGGAGCAGAAAACCCCGGGAGTGGACCCTCTGGACCGTGGCACCGAGGGGCCCCGGGCGAGCTGCCAAGTGGAACCGACCCCTATACAGGGACCGTTAGGAGCAGGCCCAGGGGTTCGAGTACCACGGTAGCCGGTACCGAGAGGGGCGGCTCAGGATGGACCGGAGTAAGACTGTGAGACTGGAGTAAAGAATGACAGAACAAGACTGGAACCAGGAGGCCGGAAAGAAGTGAGATAGAAGACTGGAACGAGAAGGAATGACAGGAGTAGGAACACTGGAGACAGGACTGGAGTAGGACGGCAGGAACACTGGAGACAGGACTGGAGTAGGACGGCAGGAACACTGGAGACAGGACTGGAGTAGGACGGCAGGAACACTGGAGACAGGACTGGAGTAGAACGGCAGGAACACTGGAGACAGGACTGGAGTAGGACGGCAGGAACACTGGAGACTGGACTGGGGTAGGACGGCAGGAACACTGGAGACTGGACTGGAGTAGGACGGCAGGAACACTGGAGACAGGACTGGAGTAGGACGGCAGGAACGTTGAAGGCAGGACTGGAGTAGGACGGCAGGAACGCTGAAGGCAGGACTGGAGTAGGACGGCAGGAACGCTGAAGGCAGGACTGGAGTAGGACGGCAGGAACGCTGGAGACAGGACTGGAGTATGACGGCAGGAACGCTGGAGACAGGACTGGAGCAGGACGACAGGAACACTGGAGACAGGACGACAGGAACACAGGAGGCAGAACTGCGGAAGAGAACAAGGAACACGGGTAGCAGGACTGAGAGGCTGCAGCAGAGAGCAGCCGAGAACGAAACTGCAGGAGCAGAGAACACACGATGAAGCGAGGCCAGAGTGCTAAGAAACACAACAATCAGGCGCCTCCACCAGGGGGAAGCGGCCTGATATGGCCCTGTCTGGTCAGCCATTGGTCCAAAGGTGCTTCCGGGTCAGGGCACAGCCGGAGCATAAGAAGCAGGAAGGAGGTGCGGCCGCGGCCTATGGCGCATGCGCATAGCATGCAGGGAGGGCATCGGTCGTGAGCCCGTCTCAGGTGACCGCCGTGGCCGTCGGGTGGAGAGAGGCTGCGGCGTGGGAGCGGAGGCCAACTGCGGCATGGGAGCGGAGGCCGGGTGAGTATGGCGGAGCGGTGTAACATTCACACTGGCCATAAAACAGACAAAATCTAAGACAGAAGCAAAACGAACATGTACCCTGCTGTAAGTAAATACGTGAAAGCAATAGCGCATATTAATAAACTGGATACTTAGTAAACACTGTTTTTTTATCAAAAAAGCGTAAAAGCTATTCCATCAGTGTCAAGGTGTACCCAAATTTAGGATGGTCCTAACCTCTAGTATTAAAACCTTACCATGTGTCATAGTGGCGTCAGTGTGAAAAAGGGTCAAACAGGATCTGGTCCAAACATGGACACACCGTTAAAGGAAAGCTGCATAAATGTAATGTCCAGCTCAAAGAAGGGAAGCCTCACTATTACCTGCACTAAATGCAGAAACCTGAAACTTAATCAACAAAAATGAATACCTTGGCGCTGGTGGGATGGCTTTTACACTTTTTTAAATAAAAACAGTGCTTACTAATTACTCAATTTATTTAGATGCACTATTGCTTTTTACTTACTCACAGCAGAGTATATGTTTGTTTCGTTTTATATTTTGTCTGTTTGATGGCCAATGTGAGCATTCTCTTATTTTGCATGCGTACACTGGCTGCACAAATATTGCCATCATGAAAGAGTCATCAGAAGAAAACCTCTCCTGCGTTCTCACCATAAAATTCAGAGTGAGAAGTATGTAAAAGAACATCTAAACAAGCCAGATGCATTTTGGAAACAAGTCCTGTGGACCGATGAGATGAAAATAGAACTCTTTGGCCATAATGATCAAAAAGCAACAGAATTTCAGGAAAAGAACATCTTGCCAATCAGTAAGCATGGGGGTGGATCAATCACGCTTTGGGGTTGTCTTGTAGCCAATGGTACAGGAAACATTTCACGGGTAGAGGGAAAAATGGATTAGATGAAATTTCAACAAATTATTGATGATGAAAACATAACACCATCTGTAAAGAACAAAGACAAAAAAATCTAAATAATAAAAATATTGGAGAAAGAGAAACCAATCACAAACTAAAATGTTTCTATACTAATGCACAAAGCATGGGCAATAAACAAGGAGAATTAGAACTACTAACGCAGGAAAAGAAATATGATGTCATTGGAATCACTGAAACTTGGTGGGACGATACACGATTGGAATACAAGGCTAGAAGGATACAACTTATTTGCAAGAAACAGACTTGATAAATGAGGAGGAGGTGTTGCATTGTACGTTAGAAACGCGTATATCTGCACAGAGATTGAAGCTTCAGAGACTGGGAGTTCTGTGGAAACTGTTTGGGTAAGAATACAAGGATAGAACAATGGAAAGGACACCATTGTAGGCATTTACTACAGGCCGCCTGTGCAAGCTGAAGATATGGATGAACTCTTTATGCATCAAATGACCAAGTTCTCCAAAAAATATGACATAGTTGTCATGGGAGATTTCAACTATCCAGACATTTGTTGGGAATCTCTCTCAGGCAAAACTAACAGGTCAAGGAAATTCTTATCCGCTCTTGCTGACAACTTTATCTTCCAAAAGGTAGGGGAGAAAACAAGGGGATCTGCTACCTTGGATCTAATCCTTATAAACAGGGAGGAAATGGTTGAGGAGGTAAAAGTGGCTGTGACCCTAGGAGGTAGCGACCATGCTATTTTAGAATTTTAGATAACTAGAGGAGGAAGACCTGTGAAGACTCAGACGTCATGGTTAGATTTCAGAAAGGCAGATTTCAAGGGATTCAGAAAGAGAATTGGAGGGATCCAATGGCGGGATATCCAGAAATCTAATAAAAAATGTCCAGGAAGGATGGGAAATCTTGAAAAATGACATTCTCAAAGCACAATTGTTAACAATTCCGAAAAGAGGGAAGAATAGGAAGCGTTTAAGGAAACCAGGATGGGTGAACACAGAACTTAAGCACATGCTAAAAAGGAAGAAAGAAATGTTTATAAAATGGAAAAAGGGAGGCATAGCTAAAGAAGAATATAATGCTGTCTGCAGAACCTGCAGGGCATAAATCAGATTATCTAAAGCTGTCAATGAATTGAGGCTTGCAAGAGATGTCAAAAGCAATAATAAAGGATTTTGGGGATATGTCAAAAGTAAAAGAAAAGTCAAAGATGCTATAGGATTTTTACAGGATGAAAATGATGAAATGATAAGACAGGATGTTGAGAAGGCCGAACTTTTAAATTCCTATTTTGCATCTGTTTTCTCTCAGAAAGGAAATGTAGCATCAACTATTCTTCACTGTCCTATTAAGGGAATAGAAGAATTCAGGATATCTATAAACAGAAAGCTAGTGAGGAAACACTTAGCTAACCTAAATGAATTCAAGTCTCCAGGTCCAGATGAATTACACCCCAGAGTACTGAAGGAGATAGCAGATGAAATTTTTGAACCCTTCTCCATAATCTTTGAAAATTCGTGGAGAAGAGGAGAAGCCCCAAAAGACTGGAGAAGAGCAAATGTTGTTCCTATCTTCAAAAAGGGGAAGAAGGTGGACCCAGGCAACTATAGGCCAGTGAGTCTGACTTCTATACCAGGAAAGAGCTTTGAACAAATTATTAAACAACATGTATGTCAGTACCTGGATAAGAATGAAGTGATTAAACAGAGTCAGCATGGGTTTGTAGCTAATAAGTCATGTCAGACTAACTTAATTTCCTTCTATGACAGAATCACTGATTGGGTGGATCAGGGAAATGCTGTAGATATAGAATTTGATGAACTCTCTCACACAATCCTTATTGACAAAATGGCTAAGTATGGAATGGACAGGCAACTGTTAGGTGGATTAATAACTGGCTTAGTGATCGGACCCAAAGAGTGGTCATAAATGGCTGTACATCCAGTTGGAAGAATGTCTCAAGTGTGGTACCACAGGGCTCTGTCCTAGGCCCTGTATTGTTCAACATCTTTATCAACGATTTAGATGAAGGAATTCAGGGTAAACTGATTAAATTTGCTGATGACACAAAACTACGAGGGATAGCTAATACTAGAGAATTCAAAAAGATATAAATAAACTGGAGCAGTGGGCAGGAACTAACAGAATGGTTTTTAACAGGGAAAATGCAAAGTACTACATCTGGGCAATAAAAATGAAAAAAGCATATACAGAATGGGAGGAATAGGGCTAAGCAACAGCACATGTGAAATAGACTTGGGTATACTAATAGATCACAGACTGAATATGAGTTAGCAGTGTGACGCAGCAGCAAAAAAGGCAAATGCAATTCTAGGATGTTTTAACAGAAGCATACAGTCTAGATCACGTGAAGTCATTATTGCCCTCTACTCCTCTTTGGTCAGACCTTATCTGGAATACTGTGTCCAATTTTGGAAGCCACATTTTAAAAAGGACATCAACAAACTGGAGCAAGTTCAGAAAAGAGCGAATAGAATGGTGACCGGTCTGAAAACCCTGTCTTATGAGGAAATGATGCAGGATTTGGGAATGTTTAGCTTGCAGAAGAGAAGACTGAGAGGAGACTTAATCGCTGTCTACAAATATCTCAAGGGCTGTCACATTGTAGAAGGATCAACTTTATTCTCATTTGCACAAGGAAAGACTAGAAGCAATGGGATGAAACTGAATGGGATGAGACACAGATTAGATATTAGAAAACACTTTTTGACAATTAGAGTGATCAATGAGTGGAACAGGCTGCCACGAGAGGTGGTGAGTTCTCTTTCAATAGAAGTCTTCAAATAGAGGCTGGACAGACATCTCTCTGGGATGATTTAGCGAATCCTGCTTTGAGCAGGGGGTTGGACCAGATGGCCCAGGAGGTCCCTTCCAACTCTACGATTCTATGAAAAGCTGAAGTTGAAAAAAGGATGGCATCTACAAATGTATAATGATCCTAAACACACGTCAAAATCCACAATAGACGACCTCAAAAGACGCAAGCTGAAGGTTTTACAATGGTCCTCACAGTCTCATGATCTAAACATCATTGAAAATCTGTGGCTAGACCTCAAAATAGCAGAGGAAGCAAGATGACCCAGGAATCTCACCGAATTGGAAGAATTCTCCATGGAAGAATGGAAGAAAATCCCTCAAACAAGCATTGAAATACTCTTGTCTGGCTACAAAAAGCATTTACAAGCTGTGATAATTGCAAAAGTGGGTGCTACTAGATACTAACCATAAAAAACAAATCTGAACTGAAAAAGTAAGTTAACGCGTATGCACAATATAAGTGCATATTAACACATGACCATTAACCAGAGAAAGCAAAAAGCAAAAAACACAAATATCCTGAACTAAAAAGTAAAAAAATAAACTGCAAATAATGCATAAAGGTAATAATAATAATAAGGGTATTTAGTAAACATAATTTTGATCAAAATAATGTACAAGCCATCCCGCCACGTCACGGCAACCCTTGTGGGACAGTCCCTACTCTAGTATTTAAAACGTTTTCACTTGCCAAGTGACGTGAATGTGAACAAGGTTCGAGCAGCTGAACCACTAGTAAAAGCTTAGGCCAGACAGGATGGTTTTCCCAGCTCAGAAAGAGGGCGGTCACACCCATATATGCACTGAATGCACAATGAAATGAATAAAAAACAAATCTGAACTGAAAAAGTTAGTTAATGTGTATGCACAATGTAAGTGCATATTAACACATGACCATTAACCAGAGAAAGCAAAAAGCAAAAAACACAAATATCCTGAACTAAAAAGTAAAAAATAAACTGCAAATAATGCATAAAAGTAATAATAATAAGGGTATTTAGTAAACATAATTTTGATCAAAATAATGTACAAGCCATATATGGGTGTGACCGCCCTCTTTCTGAGCTGGGAAAACCATCCTGTCTGGCCTAAGCTTTTACTAGTGGTTCAGCCGCTTGATCCTTGTTCACATTCAAGTCACTTGGCAAGTGAAAAGGTTTTAAATACTAGAGTAGGGACTGTCCCACAAGGGTTGCCGTGACGTGGCGGGATGGCTTGTACATTATTTTGATCAAAATTATGTTTACTAAATACCATTATTATTATTACCTTTATGCAATATTTGCAGTTTATTTTTTACTTTTTAGTTCAGGATATTTGTGTTTTTTGCTTTCTATAGATACTAACCATGCAGGGTGCCACCATTTCGGCACCAGCTTATTTTCCTTTTAGTAATTTTTAAAATGTAAAAAACATGAAATATATATATATATATATATATATATATATATATATATATATATATAATATTTAGCCAAAATTACAAAGGACGTGTGTCATCTTTAACTTTAGGCTTTTTGGAGATCATTTTATCTTCAACTTGCTTAACTGTTCACTATAACAGTAGTTTTGACCAAGGGTGCCCAAACGTTTACATGCCACTGTACCAGCGTACACTACCATTCAAAAGTTTAGGGTCAGTTAGAGATTACCTTATTTTTGAAAGAAAAGCACAGCTTTTCCAATGAAGCTAATATTAAATGATTCAGAAATACACTCTATACATTGTTAATGTGGTAAATGACTATTCTAGCGGCAAATGTCTGGTTTGTAATGCAATATCTTCATAGGTGTACAGAGGACCATTTCCAACAACCATCACTCCAGTGTTCTTATGGTACTTTGTGTTTGCTAACTGTGTAAGAAGGCTAATGGATGGTTAGAGTACCCCTGAAAACCCTTGTGCAAGTATGTTAGCACAGCTGAAAACAGTTTGGCTGATTAGAGAAGCTATAAACCTGACCTTCCTTTGAGCTAGTTGAGAATCTGGAGCATTACATTTGTTGGTTCCATTAAACTCTCAAAATGGCCAGAAAAAAAGAACTTTCATGTGAAACTCGACAGTCTATTCTTGATTCTTAGAAATGAAGGTTATTCCAAGTGAGAAATTGCCAAGAAACTGAAGATTTCCTACAACGGTGTGTACTACTCCCTTCAGAGAAGAGCACAAACAGGCTCTAACCAGAGTAGAAAGAGAAGTGGGAGGCCCCGCTGCACAACTGAGCAACAAGACAAGTACATTAGAGTCTGTAGTTTGAGAAATCGACAGGTCCTCAACTAGCAGCTTCATTAAATAGTACACACAAAACGCCAGTGTCAACATCTACAGTGAAGAGGTGACTCCGGGATGCTGGCCTTCAGGGCAGAGTGGCAAAGAAAAAGCCATATCTGAGACTGGCTAATGAAAGGAAAAGATTAATATGGGCAAAAGAACACAGACATTGATCAGAGGAAGAATAGAAAAAAGTGTTAAGGACAGACAAATCCAAGTTTGAGGGATTTGGATCACACAGAAGAACATTTGTGACACGTAGAACAACTGAAAAGATGCTGGAAGAGTGAGTGACGCCATCTGTCAAGCATGGTGGAGGTAATGTGATGATCTGGGGTTGCTTTGGTGCTGGTAAAGTGGGAGATTTGTACAAGGTTAAAAGGATTTTGAATAAGGAAAGCTATCACTCCATTTTGCAATGCCATGCCATACCCTGTGGACAGCGCTTGATTGGAGTCAATTTCATCCTACAACAGGACAATGACCCAAAGCACACCTCCAAATTATGCAAGAACTATTTAGGGAAGAAGCAGGCAGCTGGTATTCTATCTGTAATGGAGTGGCCAGCGCAGTCACCAGATCTCAACCTCATTGAGCTGTTGTGGGAGCAGCTTGACCGTATGGTACGCAAAAAGTGCCCCTCAAGCCAACCCAACTTGTGGGAGGGGCTTCTGGAAGCATGGGGTGAAATGTCTCCAGATTACCTCAGAAAATTAAATGCTAGAATGCCAAAGGTCTGCAATGCTGTAATTGCTGGAAAGGGAGTATTTTTTGACGAAAGCAAATTTTGGAGGAGAAAATTATTATTTCAAATAAAAATCTTTTTTCGAACCTTGTCAATGTCTGGACAAGATTGTGAATTCATTTGGCAACTCATTTGATTAATAAAAGTATGAGTTTTCATGGAAAACACAAAATTGTCTGGGTGACCCCAAACTTTTGAACGGTAATGTATACTCCAATTTATTTTCTTTGGTTTAGCTTCAGGTCTCTGCTTTTTGTGCAGGTAATGGTGAGGCTTCCCTTTCTTTGAGCTGGACATTGCATTTATACAGTTTCCCATTTCTTGTGTGTCCATGTTCAGGAGCCGGTCCTGCTCAGCCCTTATTCACACTGACATCACTATGACGCACGGTAAGGTTTTAATACTAGAGGTTAGGACCATCCCAAATTTGGGTACACCGTGACGCTGGTGGGATGGCTTTTAAACTTTTTTTTTAAATCAAAAACTGTGTTTACTAAGTAGCCAATTTATTTATATGCACTATTGCTTTTACTTATTTATTTACAGCAGGGTATACTGTATGTTCACTTAGTTTCTGTCTTATGATTCAGTTCTGGGGTATTTTAAGACTCATCCAGATGGTCTGTGATGCAGGAACCGGCCATGAGCTTAACAGCCTGAGACAAATATGAGGTTGTCAAGTTCAGGTTAGCAGACCCGTGGCAAGTTTGTGCATTATGGTCAATACCAGGAACTTGTTACACAGACGTCTTAACGGGGCTTAAATGTTTTCAGCATATGTAAGATTACTTGATTTTTTTTTTTCCTGTGACTAATATGGCTCTCTTTACTTATGATTTCTAGGTACAGTTTTATAGTTTAGTTTATATGTTTTCTTAGAAAAAATGTAGCTATTTATCTGAAAAAAATAATCAAAAATTATACTTGTGCTATTCTTTGAGTGTAGGGCCGAGTGTCTTTCTGTAAGGTCATTTCACTCATAAATCAATAACTGATTCTCAATTTTCTCCATGCAGTCGTGTTCGACCATTGGATACTCTCTCAACACTGTTCTCACCATGTTTCCGTGTTTTCCACTGCTTTTTTCAGCTGCTTGATGTTCATTCCTGTGTCTTTCTTTATGGTGTCCAGCCAACGAGCTCTTGGTCTCCCCTGGTTTTTTTTACCACTGACCATTGAGGGAAGCACCTTCTTTTCTAATGGATTTGCCCTCATCACATGTCCAATATAGGTCAGTTTCTGTCTGGTTATTTTGACTTCCAGGAACATCTTTGGGTTTATATGATCAAGGACATCTTTGTGTGACGGCGTTGGTTGTGGACCCCTTGCGCCAAGGGCCGAGCTTACCCTGGAGGGGCATAAATAAGTGAACCGATGAAAGTGAGGTTAGGCTTCGGCCATTCCCGGACCTGCAGCAGCTGCCCGAAGAGTCAAATGCGAAATACAAGGTACCAAGGGCGAAGACAGAGACGTGGTCGGGACGTCCAAGGTCGATGCACAGGTTTGCTCAGTATTTGCTCAGCAGCTTGCTGTATTTTCAATACAATCTGTATTTTATTAGGAGATTATCACTGCAGGACTAGGTGTCCTGTGCCAGAAAGTCCAACTAATTTGTGTATAACTCCACCCCCCACCACTGATTGCACAGTATTCACCGAAAGCTGCCAATCAGAAGGGTGGGCGGAGTTATACACAAATCAGCATTCTGAGCACTGCTAGATCTACAGCAGCGAAAAGAGGGATTTTCTCAAAACTACATCAAACACTCCAGTAAGTGACACATTGCTGGAATCAGCGTCTCAGCCCCTACATCATGATGCGCTAAGATTACACAGCAAAAACTTGCTGACATATTCCTTTTAAATAAAGAATAAGGTGCAAATAAAAAAAAAAAATCAATATTAGGCTATGTTCACCCACGGCGTTTTTGTAGCATTTTTTTCTGCTTCCAGTATATCATCAACAAGTTCTGCACTACTTTACTATTTAAATCCGTATGCTCTCCTGTAGAAATATAGCTACAAGGCTCCTCACTACAGTGACACGCCATACAAAAAGCCAGTCCAATCCACTACCATAAAAATTAACTTCCACCGCCTTCCCCTATATACATTGCCTGTCGAAACCTCCCATTCACAGTGCAGTCAGTAACCGTGCATTGTAAACAGGTTGCTGATAACCCGGCGAATGAGCAAAACATTCTTCAAAAAAATCTTTTGAGTTGCTTGAAAAAAAAAAAAAAATCTATGGTTTCAGCAACACATGACCTGTATAAGCATGACACGCACTGCGGAGGAAGGTGGTAGCCTGTCCGCACAGAAGGATCTATAATTATTGCATTTAATCCTGATTTTGGCCAAAAGAAATCATTGGTTGCAGCTGATTATGTGACAATTACTGGACCATGGCGGGACAGCATTGAAGGAGTTAACTTTCTGCCTGTTTAATCGAGAATCTTCATGAAATCCTCAATCACAACAACTTGTTCCTGAATCACCTTGTTTTATATAAATAGCTCATTAGCTGAAGTATTGTAATCATCTGTGTAGATGTGCACAGCGGCGCTATACGCTCCTCCGGGGACGGCGCAGCACCACAGACAACAGATTTAATTCAATTTCATAGACGGAAACATAAAAATAACTCAGAGCTATGGAAAAATAACAGATTGTGAAAAACTGCATCAACTGAGGATTATCGGCACCGCTGGTGGATATCGCTCTCAGGTCCACTTTCCATCCATACAGAAACGTGCATGTCCACTTATACTTAGTAATCTTTGTGGTGTTCACCCAAGATGTATCATCATCGATAAAATCTAATGGGTTATTTGTGAATTATCCCATAAGAAATCAACTCTAGTGATAAGTGATTAATTCCAAAGTCTCCTCCAAATGCGGCTGCTTTCTGCTGGACTCGAATAATTTCATTTCTATGGCGCCAACATATTCTACAACAGTTTACAAATCAAGAATATCTTTTAATAAAAGTATGGAATGTTCGCTATGATAGTAAAAATACAAAACTGACCTTGTCGCGGGGGGTCACATGAAATGCTCTGTACCTCTGAAGTGTTCAAGGTTGGCATAATGTCATGCTGGCACGGTCTTCAGTAAGGAAGAAGTGCCTCAAACTGTCTCTGGAGCTGGGACCCTAACTATACCTGTCACGGGGGTACCTTTAAAGATAGCGAGGCCCAAGTCTCCACCCTAACTATGTAAAACCCTAATCTGTCCCCTCCCCCACCCCATGAGGCATGATACAGTAGTGAAAGGTAAACCAGACATAAAGACAAAACAGGGATAACAGAAAACCTCTATCATACACTAAACAACAAAAGGGAGGAGGATAGGGACAGGGAGGAATAAAGTAAATGGGAAAAAGGGACCAAGAGATAAACACAGACGTACAACAGCAAACTACAGAACACTACAACTCCAACTCCAAACTTCAACTACTTAAGTTTAGCACACAGCACAGGAAGATTAATCTTTCACCTGCGGGGACTAAAAGCCCAGAACCTGCATCGATAGTTAGAAAAGGGTAAGCAGTTTCAGCTGAGAACAAACAGGTGGTATGGTCTCAGCCAGACATGACCGTCTAACTACAAGTCTTTCTGAGGGTCGTGACACCCTCGTAACACATAGTTCATGCTGACAGCGCCTGGGGCAAGGGCAAACATTTGCACTACCTAATCTAGTAATAATGCCCTTTGAGTGCATTTTTAAACAAATAATTATCGCTGAGTACACCTTTTAGAAAGTATTTTGACCCATTAGTGTCCCCTGCTCTCTCAAAAAGTAATAATGCCACCCATGATGTGGCCTTCCATAAAAAATAAAGATTATGTTCAGCTAATCCAAGTGACCAAGTCCTCTTTTCGCCTGCACATAGGCGGCGCAGTTGCAGTGATGCTATTGCGCTGCCACAGGGACACCATGAGCCTACAGCTTTGCATAGAGAGCACCGAATAGTGGAGCTGAGAGCTTATACTTCCCTGTTCTACCACAGGAATCAACTGTTTCGGAATCATGTTGATGCTGTTCCAAATGCCACCCACCCAAAATTCTGGGCATGTACAATGCCTGCTTCTCTGTCTCCAGTGATGACACTGCTACAATAATTTTTTTCTTTTAAAATTTAGCATCCCAATAAATTTTGTGCCTAGAGCAACTGCCCCTGAACCCCTGTGGTAGGGGCCGGGATTGGGGGCTGGACCACTGCTTACCCTGTCCGGATGACACAGACACCAGGCGATGCAAGGACAAGGCAGAGACAGATTTCAATAGTAACAGTTCCGGATTTATTCGTCGTCCTCCTGGCGACCACAATCATGCACCGCAGCTTCTTTACAGTTCTCTGTCTCCAGGCCCAGGTACCTGCACCTTTGCTCCAGTCGAAGTAACGTCCCTCGCGGATCTTTCGCTGGGGCTGTCCTAGACCAATCTACCGTCAGCGCTTCACCTGCCCGAGGTCGTCATCCAATCGGTACCTCCGGGGCCTCGTCTGTCCTGCGGTCCGTCGGGTCAGGGCCATCCCCCTGACTGTCTCTTTGCTGTCCGTCCCCTGGTCGAGCTCTTCTCTCTTCACCTTCTTCCACCGAGCTCCTCCCTGGACTAGACTGCCTGGAACCCCACCCTGTTCTATTTATCCCCTCTCTCACCGGGAATTCCCCTCCTGGGTTCCTATCTCCCCGCCCCCCAAGACTAAACGTTTCTCAAGCCATAAGCTGATGTTGAGTCCTAAGCTACTCCCCCCTGCCATCTTGTGGTCATTTCTAGGTACTGCACTCTCCTATCCACCTTTCCCAGCTGTCACCCTTCTATCCTGTCAATCTCCCTCTCTAGTGCACAAACCGTCCCCTCCTACTACCAGTCACGTCTGTCCATCAAGTCACCTTGCCCACACCCCTTCTCCCACGCTTCGCCTCGGGGCTGGCTGAAGCTGCAAAGTGTACATGCAGACATGTAAGTGGGAGGCACTGATGTGTCTTTGTAATTTATATACAATGTTAAGTGTTTTTATGAAGCACAAAAGAAACTTTGAATCTTATCAACATCTATTTAAAAGTATGGATTTAGATAATGACTATATATTGAGAAAGTGCTCCTAATACAACATGTCATAATCACCTTACCAGAATCAGCAGCACACCAGCCACAGATAGCGGACCATACTGAACAGGCGTCACTTACAGTATATACTGGTCTCCTGCAATATTAGACACATGCCGCCCAGATGTCAATCAGTGGTCTCTTACACAATGGTCTCCTGCAATGTTAGACACATGGCGCCCAGATGTCAGTGAGTGGTCTCATACACAATGGTCTCCTGCAATGTTAGACACATGGCGCCCAGATGTCAGTCAGTGGTCTCATACACAATGGTCTCCTGCAATGTTAGACACATGGCACCCAGATGTCAGTCAGTGGTCTCATACACAATGAACACATGAAACACATGTTTTTCACTAATGTGCCACGCACACCGCACATACATGGAAAACACGGCGCACACACAGTCTGCCTCCCTATAGGACACATGTTGCTCCTATACGGGATACACAGTAAATCCATACTGATTACATATAGGTCAAAATAAATATATCACATACCATAAACACATGGCACACACAGCATATATGCCGTGCAGATACATTATATAGGACATACAGTAAACCACACACATTGCTCACATGTAGGACACGTGTGGGGATGAGTCATGTTCTTGTTCCATATAGATGAAAGATGGGCACTCTTGGACCCAAGTACCTGAGTCCTACCAAGCTTCAAAACGTGCAGGGAAGAGGCCTATGACCCCTCTTTAATATGAATGAGATTATACGCCCCCCCCCTGAGATTTAGAAAACCATTTTGCTCGTACAATCTGATTAAAGAGGTCCGGGATTAGAGGGAGCCGATACGGATCCCAGACCGTGATCTGAGTTTGTGGAAATCTAGGGAGGGACGAAACACCCACCTTTCTTATTTACAAAGAAAAACCCGCAGCAATGGGGGATGACGAGGGTCTGATATGACCCTTAGCTAAACTTTTTGCGATATAGTCCTTAATGTTAGGGCTGGCAGAACGCACCAAATTATAAAATAATAGTAGGTGCGTTCGCCACCCGGGGTCCACCGTGCAGAGGTGTTACGCTGCTGCTAAGCAATGGTGGACGCACAATATGGCAGTATAACACACGCGGGTTAAACATCACCTGGTGTGTGCTGGACAGGCTCCGAAGCACTAAACACAAATACTGAGCCTATTCAAGCTCACAGAGCTCAGCGAGATGCGCTCTCGGTATACGGTCACAGGACTCTGGCCCAAGACACAGGGTCAGCATCCCTCTAAACCTACCGTGCGTGCAGCGTCGCAGCCGCGAACGCCAATAACTGCTGCAGACTGCAGCGAGGCGACAGAGACTGCCGCGGTACAATAATGCCCTGTAATGGGCCACACTATCGGACGCTAGTACAGTGGAATGATATGCACCGTGGCCTGTAACTTGCCACTGACTCTATCTCTAGTTCCCTGTCCACACACATAATATCAGAGGGAGGGGAATCTTAATGAGTCATTCGCAGTTCCATGCATTCATCATCATTCACACAGGTAGCAACTAGAGTCTATACTAGAGCATGGCTGAGCGGTCATGCGAACCTTTTATAGCCAAGACCTTCTGGAAGCTCCAAGATCCCTGTGATGGACCAATCAGATCTGGAGAAGGACCTGTGCATGTGACACCCAATCTCCAATGGGAGATCGTCCCGTGAGCATGCTCAGTGGAGCAATGGAAGGACTTAGCCTCAGGAGTGGCTTGCTGCTGAGCAGCCTGCATTGCTATTGCTGGCCCAGAGGTGGCAGCAACTTCCAGACCCACAGAGCTGGTCTGAGCATAGCATCGGGAACGACGAGACTGCTGAGCAGGCTCCTCTGCGGTCGAAG
Organism: Dendrobates tinctorius; assembly: GCF_039654945.1. Taxonomy (NCBI): domain Eukaryota; kingdom Metazoa; phylum Chordata; class Amphibia; order Anura; family Dendrobatidae; genus Dendrobates; species Dendrobates tinctorius. Next base: position 18,259,192 of record NW_027361707.1, read on the forward strand.
AAGAATGGGAGACCGTCAAATGCAAGGCCCTGGATTCCTGCTGTGCAGTGGCAGGAACCCGACGCCTAACATTACCCCCCTCCTAGGGCCCCCTCCCCTCTGAGCCTCGCTACGCTCAAATGCAGCAATGCGGAGCGTGGATGTTCCCCACTGGTTCCCAGGTCTGAGCCTCTGGACCATGACCCTTCCAGTCAACCAAATTAAACTTTTTGCCACACACCACCCTGCGTCCCACAATGGCGTTGACCTCAAACTCGTCCGAAGACAAGTCTGATGTCTCTGCAGATGACTCTGAAAACCGGGACATGTGAACAGGTTTGAGAAGGGACACGTGTAATGCGTCAGATGGCCAAGTGTAGTGGAAGGGCCAGACGATAGACCACCGAGCTGATCCGCTCATCCTGCCTGGCTGAGACAAAATGTCGCAGGTATGTGACCAGAGTTTGGTTAGCTCTCTCAACCAACCCGTTAGTTTTGGGATGATAGGTGGAGGACAAGCTTAACTCGATACTGAGTAGACTGCAGAGCTCCCTCCAAAACCGAGACGCAAATTGGGGACCTCTGTCACTAACTATTTTGTCCGGCATACGGTGCAAATGAAATATGTGCTTTATGAACAGCACGGCGAGACCACAGGCAGAAGGCAGCAGCGCAAGTGACACCAGATGCACCATTTTAGAAAAATGATCAGTGACCACCCAGATGGCCGTGCTGCCACCGGATTTGGGCAGTCCGACCACAAAATCCATGCCAACCATCTCCTAGGGTCTGTCTGCCACCGGCAAGGGGTACAGTAACCCAGCCTCTGCCTAGAGGACCTGTTCCGAGCACAAGAGACGCAGGCCTGAATGTATTGTCTCGTGTCCCGAGCCATGTGTGGCCACCAATAAGTCCTTGCCAGGAGTTCCATGGTCCGCTTATTGCCAAAGTGACCACCCACCCTGGACGCGTGTGCCCACGCAAGAACCTCTGGCCGCAGGCGGTGAGGGACAAAGGTCTTGCCCGGCGGCACTGACTCGAGAGCGACCGTAGCCACGGTCCTCAGGCTCTCAGTGGGGATGATTAGCCGAGGCTCAGCCTCCTCCTTCGCTGAGACCACCGAGAGAGAGAGAGCATCAGCCCGGACGTTCTTCTCACTGGGCAGATAGTGCAAGGTGAAGCGGAAGCGGGAGAAGAAGAGTGACCACCTAGTTGATGAGAGTTCAAGTGCTGGGCCGTTTGTAAATAGACCAGGTTTTTATGGTCGGTGTACACCTGAAAGGGAAACCGGGATCCCTCCAGGAGGTGTCTCCAAAAGGCCAACTTCATTGCCAGCAACTCCCTGTCCCGATGGAGTAGTTTTTCTCCGCCGGTGAGAAGGTCTTAGAGAAGAAGCACGGATGCTTCCGACCTTGAGCATCCTTCTGGAAAAGGACTGCTCCTGCACCGACGGACGAGGCATCCACCTCTAGGATAAAAGGTTTATCCACATCGGGACGATGGAGGATAGGAGCGCCAGCAAAATGGGCCTTAAGAGACGAGAAGGCCGCGGAGACCTGTTCTGACCAAACCTTTGGATTGGCTCCCTTTTTGGTGAGGGCGACCAAAGGAGCCACCTGCGTGGAGAAGTGGGGAATAAACTGGCAGTAATAATTAATGAAGCCCAGAAAACGCTGCACCGCTTTAAGAGAGTGGGGCTCCTGCCAATCCATTACCGCCTGCAATTTGGCAGGATCCATAGCCAACCCCTGGGACGAGATGATATTGCCCAAGAACGGCAAGGACTCCTGCTCAAATTGTCACTTCTCCAGCTTGGCGAAGAGAGAATTCGCCCTCAAACGGTCAAAGACTTTGCAGACGTCTCTGTTATGATTGAGTCACCGTAGGAGGCAAAAACAGAAATGCTAGCTAGCTAAGTCCAGAAAACCAGAGAAGTTGGCAGCTATCGGATTGCAGACCCCTGAACCTATCAACACAACTAGCAGTAGCCGTGGGGGGTTCCTACGATGCCCTAGACCCCTCGATCACAGCCGGAGAATTAAATAGGCCTAAAGAAAGAAAGGGGAAATCTAAGCTGCCCCAGAGCAGACCCCAAAGCAATAGGCAGCCCCCAACATATAATGACGGTGAAGCAAGATGAAAATACTAACACAGACAGAAAGATAGACTGAGCAAAGACGGGGCCCAAGCTAACTAGATAGAAAAGGACAGGAAGGCTGCTGTCTGCAATCCGTGAAAAACCCTATGAAAATAAGAGCCAACAGACTGACAGTGAAAAAGGCCCTGAAGACGCTAGGCTTCAAAAAGACTATGTCAGTACTCAGGAATATTCTGAAGACAGAGCTACAGGCAAAAGGAGATTCAGCTCACCCCAGCTGGGGAATGGCAGAATACAGAAAAGCAAGGAAAACAAAAAAACAAAACAGAAATGCTAACAGGCAAAACAGAAAACTTAGCTTTAGAGGAGCAGGAATCAGACTGGTGTCCTAGAAGTCCACAGAGAAATCACCCGCAGGGCAGAAGGGCGTCGGCAGCCTTATATCCAGTCAGTGACTCCACTCAGCCAGTCATCCTCATTAGGCTCAGGTGCCTGATAATCAGGCTCATTACCTTCCTTTACCAGAATAGGGAGTTCACCAGACCTCAGTGACGAAGGGGAAAATGAACTCACAACACGTCTCTCTGGTGAGAGGTCAAATCTGGAGAGAAGATGAGGATGTCATCCAGATAGACCACCACCGAGGTAGAGAGCATATCACGAGAAACATCATTTATGAAGTCCTGGAAGACAGCTGGTGCGGTACAGAGGCCGAAGGGCATGACCAGATGCTCATAGTGGCCATCCCTGGTATTAAAGGCTGTCTTCCACTCATCCCCTTCCCGTATGCGGATCAGGTTGTAAGCCCCCCGTAGATCTAACTTAGTGAAGATCTGGGCCCCTCGCAACCTGTCAAACAACTCAGAGATCAAGGGAAGGGGGTACTTTTTTCACGGTTATAGCATTAAGACCTCTGTAATCAAAGCAAGGACGTAGCTCTCCACTCTTCTTCTGTACGAAGAAGAACCCTGCCCCTGCTGGTGACACTGACTTCCTAATAAAACCTCTTGCCAGGTTCTCCCAGATATTGTCACGGGGCAGTTGGGACAAAGCAGGAGACGTGGAACCTGGGCCCCTAAACTGTCCCTCAGGCTAAGGAGGTGCCCTGACTTTCCTTAACTTGGGGGTACACTTGAAGGTAGTGAGGCCCAAATCCCCGACCTGTCCCTATCTACTGTTTAGCCCTGAGCTAAACCACCAACCCCCTCCCCAGGAGGTGAGACAGGGAATAAAGTGTACTGCACAACACCCAAAGGAAAAAGGGAAAACCACCAAAACACTTATCTTGCTCTGCTGCAGTCATCAGGCAGCAGAGTGAATCACCGGATAAACTTTTCGCAGTGGCTCAACACCTAAGAGCCAGCTGCCACCTTCACCATCTAACGCTGCTGCGGACACCGGGCAGTCAGAGTTCACACCAGTTTCAGCAGTGGCTCTTCACCTCAGAGCCCGCTGCTCACTTCACTGTGGTTCGCATCCAAAAGGAAAATGCTGCTATTACCAACACCTGCTCATAGACCATGTGACCCTATATAGGAAAAGGGAATGGTCAAATGATCAGGGGCCAAAAGCTGCTATAACTCCACGGACCACCGGGGGCAAAAGGTAAACAAAAGAAAGTATCAGATGTAATGACACTTGTGGCCACCGGGGGCAAAAACCCATATCAAGCCCCCGGAAGCCTGAAAATAAAGGTTTTCATGAGGGAACCCAGACTCTGACACGGATCCAATAATTGGACCGTGACAGATATATTGTGACATGGCCTCTGTCTCCGGGAGGGATAGAGGGTACACGCGGCCTCTAGGAGGTTCCGCGCCTGGCAAAAGGTCTATCGGACAGTCGTAGGGGTGATGCGGCGGAAGGGTCTCTGCCGATTTTTTAGAGAAGACGTCCGCGTACTGCTGGTAGTGTGTGGGAAGCGCGGAGAGATGCGCGGGCACTTCCGTAGAGGCTACTTGGATGCTGCCCCCCATGCACCTTCCCTCACAATCCTTGCTCCAACCCAAAATTCTCCCCGAGGACCACTCTATGTGAGGGGAATGGCAACGAAGCCAGGGAACTCCGAGGAGCACCTGGTCGATGCCCTCTGGCATAATGAGCAGGGACAACGTCTCGCGGTGAGATGGTGGTATTGAGAGCCCAAGGGGTGCTGTCTGGTCGGTAATCTGGGATGGTAAGGTCGAACCGTTGACCACTCTGATGGTCACGGGGTGAGGAAGTGGCACCAAAGGAATTGCGTGCTGTTGGGCGAAGGCCGAGGACATAAAGTTCCCTTCTGTCACAGAGTCCACGCAGACCTCTACCTCCCAGGTGGAAGCACCAATCTCTAACGTCCCTCGGAAGGCCGGCTTGGAGGAGAAAGTTCCCATATCAAGTAGGCCCCCTCCAGCTACCACTGGACGTGATTGTTTTCTCGACCGCTGAGGACACCTGTTAGCCGAGTGAGTGGACTGTCGACACTGGTAACAGCGGGTGCGACTTGGAACCGGTGCGAGACCCCTCCACGGGTTTCTGGAGATAAATCTCCCAGAGTGGGGGGTTCAAGTGGTTTAGAGACGGTGGGAGCCAACCTAACCCTCTGTCTGGATTGAGCATGCTCCAGCCCGCGCTCTGTAAAACGGAGATCAATGCAGGTGGAAATAGATATCAGCTCCTCCAGGTTGACGGGAACCTCACTGGTAGCTAGAGCATCTTTGACGTGCTCCGTCAAACCTCTCCAGAGCACAGGGATGAGTGTTTTCTCAGGCCATTCCAGCTCGGAAGCCAGTGTCCGGAAGCGGACGGCATAATGGCTGACTGAGAGGGATCCCTGTGTTAGAGCTAATAACTGGAGAGAGGTGTCGTGAGTGACCCGTGGCCCCAAAAAGACCTGCTTTAGGGATATTAGAAACTGAGCAGCGCTCAGAACCACAGGGTCATCACGCTCCCACAGTGGCGTGGCCCATTCTAACGCCCTGTGTTATAATAATTGTAATAAAGTCCTTTCTTTTGTGTGCATGGGTGTATGTGTATATATATATACCCATGCGTGTATGTATGTATGAGTGTGTGTATGTGTATATATATATGTATGTATATATGCATCTATGCACATGACTGCATATATGCCATTTATTTTTGCTTAAGACTTTGAAACTCTTTTCAGCTGATGTAATACATGGGTGTTACTTTTGGGCATTACTTTTTGTGAACGTTAGCTGCTTTCCTTGTCTTACGTGACTTCTCTGGTAACTGTAGATAAGAATTTCTAACAAGCTCAGCATATTGTATGTACTCTTTTTTGCAAATGTAGTGTTTTCAACGCCTTTTGGCTTTGCTATTTAAACTCTTAAGAATATGTATTGAGTTAGACAGAGGACGGCCCACACCTGGTGTGACTGTCATTCTCTCTCCATGCCGGCATGTCCAATAAAGAAGCATCTTACTTATTCAGGTCTGGACGATTTCTAATTGGAAGACTGAAACTCCCTTGACATTTTGATGCGTTGGCCGGGAATCCAACACCTTTCCCTCACCGGTGAGTACTGTAAACCGTGCACGGGGGAGTCTGGAACTCCTTAAGTAAGTCATCCGCCTTGACATTAGGCGTCACCAGGGGCATTAATCAGTTATCCCAGTCTGAGGGAAAGTGACGGATTTCGTATTGTCTAAGGATCTCTGGGAATCGTCTGTATCTGAATACAGGTAAGAACATTTAATAATTTTCATTATATTCTGTAACCTTGTTAATCCAGTATGAATGTTATGCTTGGAATTGAATGGGAACTGTGATTGTAGACTTTTTCCAATTGGGGTTTGTGAGAGGCTCCTGTAAGTTGGAAGTTTACATGCAATTGGAATTTGTGAGAAACTCCTGTAAATTGCTAAGCTCCATAGGAATGGGGTTTTGTTGTTCTTGTAAAATATTCCGAAGAATAATAGTAATCTTTATTTTTTTTATTTTTATTTTTGAATGGGATGAATGTTATTTTAGGAATTGAATAGGGAACTGGTAGACTTTTCCAATTGGGGTTAGTGAGAGGCTCCTGTAAGTTGGAGGTTTACATGCAATTGGCGTTATAATAACTCCTGTAAATTGCGAAGCTCCATAGATTTGGGGTTTGTTTGTTCTTTTAAGATATTCCGCTAAATAACAATAATCTCTATTTATTTTATTTTTTATTTTTTGAATGGGTACAAAGCCAGTGTGAGAAGGCTACTGCGGAATAAAAAACTCCGTGTGCACGTTAAATTGATCTAGATGGGAGAATCGAAGGAGATTCTCGTTAGATTAACCCCTTAATGATAGCCAATATATCTTTTTTCTGACCTGAGATATAAGAGAATATCATCCCCACACAGGTGACGATCCAGCAGCTGTCGGCTGTCTACTATAGCTGACAACTTGCTGTATCCTGCTATACCACTTTGCATTAATTCCTGTAAATCACCTGAAGGGTTAATAAACTATCTGACAGAAGTTTTCAATATGTCAGGGGGTGCTGTTTTTAAAAAGGGCTACTAAGGGGTTAAGGAATCCGGTATAAGATGAATTTTTGCCGGTATTCTGTTTTGTCTTCTGTACTTTGTTGAATGTTGTTTTCTGTTAAGTGTGCTGTTTTGTCTGTCTTTTAAAACTACATAGAACTAAAACGCCATAAATATATGTTTTATGCTACACATGAGACTCCTTGAATGTTATCTTGAGTGAATGTATGAGGATTTAAATAAAATCCTGACTGTATAAGGGAGTCCAGTAGGCGTGGTCAACAGTCATCTGTGGACTGAAGACAAATCATAGGTTATTATAGTGGTATAAATCACCTAGGTACATGTCACCTGATCCCCATAGAGAATATTCTATGTTGTTTTGTTGTATGTTTTTCTTTTAATAACACAGAGTGACTGAACCCTCCTCGTTTAAAAAGTGTACACAAAAAGTCAGATTTGTAGCGGTCAAATGGGACCTTATTACGATCACTGAGGAGTTAGTAGAGTCCGCGCCGGTGGTGCTCTGAATACCTGATTTTAAGAACGGGAACGTCTCTGGATATAAAGAGGCGGTGTCATTAGACTTTATCTCAGCACTTCAGGTCTAGGAGTACGAGGGAACTTTACTCTCTTGTCTTATGTCTCTGTGTACGTGTGTCTGTCCAGTCTCTAACTGTGGAAGCTGTTGTATGTTGTGTGTTTGCACTGTTACACTGGTCAGAAGTCCCTGTGAGCATATTTATCTCGTTCAGACCAGTGACCACATTTATCATCGTGACCCCATTCCTTGGGGACCGTTCACGTTTGTCACACTGTGTTGTCATACTAGGCCCTTACAGGCCTTTATTGGACGGAGATGGCAAGATATAGAGATACAAGCAGGTAAATATCTGGGACATAGTGTAATCAGTGAGGATTATTTAGATCCTGGATATTAGGAGCAGTAATTGAATTGTTGCTGTTGGTTTTTTATCTTCTTGTTGACATATTAATTTCACTGATATTTGTCAAACTTCTTAAAAGTGGGTAGAAATCCATTGTGCTCCAGGGTTTATATTGTGTATAGTCCTCATCTTGTTGTTTGTCTTTTTGTGTTTAAGAATTTTATGTAACATCTTTATGGGACTTTATCCCATAGATAAATATATTTTAAGATCTTGTCCTCATTGTAATGCAGAATTGCTATTGACCATTTCATCTGATGGCTGGAAAGTTATTAAGATTGTACCAAGATGGTATCCCTGGAATGAGACTGGATATGGTCCTTTCTCATCAGGTACCCAGAGATAAGTCTTCAGATTAGATGTGCAATGTGTCCTTATTGGGAATTTATAGGCCTAACTCTTATATATTGTAACAAATAGAGAGTGAAAATTGTATATCGCTGTCAATGTCTTTTTAGTCTTGACAAACAAGGAGTAGGCACCACCCAGAGCAAACAGTCCTGAGGGTGGGAGATAAGCTGTTAACATGATGAAGGATACCCCCTATGAACAGCAATTAAAAACCGCCTTCTTAAAGGGTTGTCAGTCCCAAATAAGTGTGTATATTACCAAACACATGGTTACACATAGGACAGCCCGACTGACTGAAGTTTTAGATTACGCCAGACACGCAGACCAGTACTTTAAGGACAAAAAAATAAAAATAAAAGTTAAAAAAGGTCAAGTATTTTTAGTTGATGATAGGTGTGAGATCTTCGTTGCCCAAAAAGATCCAAATAAAGGACAAGGACACAGGGGTAGAGGAAGAGGAAGGGGGAGAGGTAAGAGAGCAGGAGACAGACTATCTTGTTGGCATTGTGGGAAGACTGGACACTTTATCCGACAATGCCCAGATAGACAATACGCCCCAAATATACAAAACCAATGACTAACGGCAACTGATAAAAACAGCATCACATCACAAATATCAGATCCCTTTTTGCCAGAGGAAAACAGTAGGATTCCTGAAGTAATATTTAACTTGGATGAAGTAGAAATGTATATACAGAACACTGTATTTCCAGAAGTAACTCTCCTTGTGGGAAGCCATGAGGTCACTTTTCTTGTTGATTCAGGAGCCACTAGAACCTTAGTACATCCAGAAGAGATACCAACTATTGGACTGTCTGCTGCCTGCATAATGTTAAAAGGAGCAAGTGGTAAGATACAAAGAGCCATTGTCTACGCCTGTGGAGACACCGGTCCCTCGGCACAGGTAAAAGTGCAATTACACAAATTATATTATCAGCTGTGTGGGAGGGATATGATGCAAGCCCTGAGCCTGGGAATAATTCCTACTGCTGCAGGACTATAGGTGAAATCCATGGCTGAGACAATGGTGCTACAGAGGTATGGAGAATCTAGATATTATTATAGTCTAGATCTAATAACTGCAGGACCATCCTTTATTACTGAGTCCTTCATCAAGGAAGCAATAGATAAAGGTATACAAATGTAGATGTTCACACACCTGAAGAACTACACTGCTCCATGTACTACAGGTATTTCAGGGGTCCTGATATAAAATATGGGAATTTTCATGCTCTAGATTGTTCTTTGCACACCATATACTGGAATTATAAAGGGAACTGTGCCATCAGTTGTAAACTGTCAGAACAAATTAAATTGTTGTTTTTGCTTTTTAGAGGTACTGAGCCACATGTTTCCTTCTCCAGATGTAAAGGTAGAACATGGAAATTCCTTGGTGATTTTGTTGGAGTGTAAGGAAAGTAACAATGGGAGGATTTGGGTGATGGCTCATTTTACAATGCCAGACTGCAGGCATGTTCACAAGTACTAAAGTGGGACACCATTTCTAAACCCAGTGTCCACCTGCAGGGAGGTGGGGGAACGAGTGAGAAATGCTGATCCTTTTCTAGAATTAGAGGAAGAATTGACCGCATACCCAGAATCTTTGTGGTCCACATGACCTGCAGATGTGGGATTGATAATAGGGGTGATTATACCCTGTCCAGCTCACCTTGTAACACAGCCTTGTTTCCAGTAGGGAGGGCGCTCCCATCTGTAAACAAGGCGGTGATAACAAGAGCCCCCACAGTGCCAGACCCCCATACTCTGCTGAATGACTGGAGGCCGGAACATAAGGTCTTTACAGTGATATCAGTAATGTCTTCTTCAGCATCCTGGTACATCCAGATAGCCAGGTTTGGTTTGTATTCACATATAAGGGGAGCAGGTATACATTCACCAGAATCCCACAAGGGTACTGTGAATCACCTACTATTGTTTACCAGGTAAAATCAGCTAACCTAGCTCAATGTGAGTCACCAGAAGGGAGCCAGATGCTCTTATATGTGGATGACATGCTAATTGGCATTAAAATAAAATAAAAATTGGTAACAAAAGGGGTTATCTTTGAAGATGACCTATATGTTTGAACTGCCCAGTGACCTCCTAAGATATGTCACAGTATTGAGCCATGGCATAAGCTATGTCTCAACAGGAGGGATGGTAGTGGTCATATCTTACGTATTTATGATGTATGGCTTTACTAACTATTAAAAATGTTTTGTTTAATCTGCATTACTTGTGCAAAAATAATTCCTAAAGGAATCTGAGACCAGTGAGAGGACAATGTCCTCACCCTGAATACTTATTTCAACACATTTGTATGGATTTTATTGAACAAGTGTGAGGGAAAAAGTACGACCTTGTTATTATGGATGCTCTCAGCAGGTGGATTGAAGCTGTCCACCCTGATGCATTAATGGTACCAAAGGTCCTTCTAAAGGAAATCATACCCAGATTTGGGGTTCCAGAAAATATATAGTAAACTAAGTAATGTTATTATTACCTAAAACATTGTCAATTGAGTTGGGAAACCGCTGTGCCTGTCATCCTCAGTCAGCCGGACTGGTTGAGAGACACAGTGGGATCTTGAAAAATAGGTTGACAAAGACCATGCAGGAAACATGAAAAATTGGTTGTACTGTCTCCTATTGGTTGTACTAAATATGTATGTCACACGGACATCGGTAGTGCTGACAGGCTTTGAAATCATATACGGGAGATCTTTTCTGTTACCTCAGCTAAAATCCTCTAAAAGGATAGATGAGGAAGTTGATTGTACATTAGCAGAATATATGGCTAAGATATTAACTCACAAAGAAGTTTCTACTCGTAGTTTTGTTCCAGGAAACCCACTAACAAAACCTGAGATCATGAAACCTGCAGACTGGGTCCTTGTGAAGGTGATAAAGAAGAAACACCAGCACCATCCTAAGTGGGAAGGTCCTTACCAAGTCCTGTGGACTTCTCCTACTGTGGTCAAGATTCTTGGGTCCATCGCTCACACTGTAAACTTGTTAGGCAGGTAGGGACAGAGTAGGATCTGACTTGCTTGTCAAAGTCCTAGCTACAAAGGGAGGTTTTCCACAAGGGAAAGCTTGTCTCAAACTGGTGAAGTCTCCCATTCATCCCCCTACCCGGACAAGACGGTCAGATCTAGGATGTGTACATCAGGGTTAGTCACATGTATATTCTTCGTGACCATAGTGATGGGAGAGTGGACGGTAATGGATCCAGCAGGAGAGGAAAGTCCAGGGTGGTAGAATGGTTTCAGATTTAAGACTTTACATCTTACTTTTGAAATTGGGCAGGAGGCCGCCATGTTAGTGGATTTCTGTCTGTTGTATAAATGATACAGAGATAGGGAACAAGCTGTGAAACTAGCAGAGTCTGATAAGTATGCTTGTGTTATGAGCTCTAATAGCAGAGGGGATGTATGTGTGTGACTGGAGTAAAGCAGCATGGACAACTGCAGCCTGAGACTATAGGTATAAGCCTTATGGCTACATAGATTTAAAGCCTGATTCCCCAGTAGGAAAAAGGAGATCCCCTTACACAAATAAGAATAATTGTAATCAGCTACTGAGAACTTTTAAAAAACCCTAAGATGAGGGATCAAAGGTTAGAAGAGCTGATATGTCAGGATCAGACCCAATAGGACATTTCTACATAGAAGTTCAGAATAATAGTATACCTAGATCCAAGGAAGGTATGTCAGAAAAAAACCCTAATAGAGTCTATAGGGTTCATAGTTAGATTGTCTAACCTAACTTATGAAGATAAACTAGCTCTAGAGAGAGGCTGTGAGAAGAATGAATGGCTAGAATGGCTTAGGCTGGTTTCACATTTGTGTTTTTTTGCGCTTGAAAAAAACGCATACGTGCGCATGCGTTTTTTCCCCTATATTTAACATGGGTGCACATACGTGCGCGCTGGCATGCGCACGTATGCGTTTTTCATGCGCTGCGTTTTTTTGGGGTGTGCGTTTGTATTTTACAGACGCTACATGTTGCATTTTTTGGTCCGCCCAAGCACTGCAAAAAAGCGCATGCGCACGTATGCGCACGTTTTGTGCTAAAAATGGCCATTATGGCCTATGGATGCGCATACGTGCGCACTGGCATGCGCATGTATGCGGTTTTTTAGCGCTGCGTTTTTTTGGTGGTGTCCACTAGTTGTACTAGTTAGAAAATTCTAAAGTAAAAAAAAAAGTCTATATAAAGGAGGTGCCTGCCAAAACTCTGCCACTACTACACTGACAGATTGGAGAGCAGACAGTCACCAAGGAACCCATCTTGTATCAGCGTCAAGAATGTGAGTATTATTACATCATATGCCTGTCCTTTTAAATTATGTATGTACTAATGATTTTTATTATTTTTACATGCAGTATGTCTTCAGAATCAGAATATTCCCCATCGCGGCAGGAATTGGCGCAAGCAGACCGTGAGGTGATTATTTTCGTGCATCTGGTAAGTATATCTGCTGCTACTCCAAATCTCTTACGTTTTTTTCAACTTTTTTAAGACATCATCATCATCTTCTGCGGACGGGACTAGTGAGGGCGAAGAGCAGGAGCAGCGAAGCCAAGTCCCGGTGGTGATACGGAATGTATGTATCAAATGATTTGTAATGTTCTTTATTTTTTATCTTCTATTTTTACTCTTTTTTATGTTTCTTTTTTTTGTATCTTTTTATTCAATTTAAATTTGATTATTCTAATGAATGTGTTTTGTCTAGGTTCCACAACGGGATGAAGACGTCTACCTGGATAATGAGCAGCTCATCAGCCTGGTCCAGGAGCGTGCGCCGTTGTGGGACAGCCGTGACCAGCTGTACAAGGACAATGTGGTGACCCGGCGGCTATGGAATGAGGTGGCCGCAGCGTTGATGGATGGCTGGGACAGCGCCACAGCATCCTCCAAAAAGGCGTTTAGTGAGTATTTCCCTGCTCTGTATTGTGCCGCAGTGACTGTTGTCCTTGACGGCACTGTTGGGTTTCGTGCTAGGTATATTCTAGCAGGAAACCCAACAGTGTCATCGGGCTCTACAGTGACTGCTTTGAGTATTGTATTGCTGTATTGTGCCGCAGTGACTGTTGTCCTTGATGGCACTGTTTTTTTTTTCCCAACAGTGGACAAAGTCCGAACACGTTGGCGTTCGATCAAGGACCGCTTCAACAGTGATGTTCGTGCTGAGGGCCAGGTTCGCAGTGGATCTGCGTCAAGGACCAGAACTAGATACCGTCACTATCACGCGTTGCAGTTCCTAAGACCGGTCCTTGCCACAAGATCGTAAGTATTATAAATTTGGGGTTTTTAGTTTTATTAATCTGTGTTTTTCTAATCCACAGCTGATGCTTCTTGTAAAGGCATGGTAGTAATGATTTTCCTTTCTTCCACAGCACCTGTAGCAGCACCCTGCAACCTGGCCCTAGAGCGGTCCTTCCTCGTACGTCCTCTGACCCGTCCCAGCCATCCGACAGCCATGAAGCACCTTGCAGGTCAGCCACACACACAGCTGGTGACCAGGAAGCTGGGCCATCAGGTGTTCCCCTGTCCCAGGTCTCTGCCACTGGTTATGCGGGCACTACCCGCCAGCGGCAGAGGGCCTTGGACAGGAATGTCTTGCCCGAGTTTATGCATTTGAGCGAGGCCTTTAATTCCAGCCTGAAGTCGCTGTCCGACAGAGTTGAAAGCGGCTTTGCACTCATGGAACGTGGTTTTAACCACTTTGAACACCGCTTCAATTCTGTAGAACAGCGCCTTGACCGTCTGGAGGCCGACCTCAACAGACCAGCACACCATTTTTTTAGTAAGATTGAAAAGGGCATGGTGGAACACCTTAGTCCTGAGCAACAGCTGAATGTGCTGCAGGCCTGCAACAATGCTTTCTTGCAGGCTATGCAGCATAATCGGTACGGTCAGCAGTCAGTGGTGTCATTTCCACCTGTGCCACCATTGACTCGCTTCACCTCACTACCGACTTGTGCTGCATACCACTGCACGGACACCTCTATTCAAAGCCAGGACACCCACCGTTACACCACCACAAGTCTGAGTGCAGCTGGTCACTTCACCGACACCACCATGGCAAGCGCTGCTCCTGTCTGGAGCACCACCGCCACTCCCATGCATGCGTGGAGCTCAGCCACCATTAGGCAAACATGGAACAGCCCTGCCGCTACAACAACATGTAGTAGCCCTGCCACCACCACTCCGCAAACCTGGACCATCACTGCCGCCACCAGTCCTCCTGCAAGGACGAGCACTGCCAACCAAGAGCAGCAGCAGCAGCCACCTCAGCAGCAGCAGCAGCCACCTCAGCAGCAGCAGCCACCTCAGCAGCAGCCACCTCAGCAGCAGCAGCAGCCACCTCAGCAGCAGCAGCAGCCACCTCAGCAGCAGCAGCCACCTCAGCAGCAGCAGCCACCTCAGCAGCAGCAGCAGCCACCTCAGCAGCAGAAGCAGCCACCCCAGCAGACGGGGGACCTACACTCAATATTTGCCCCAAGTTCAAGGCGAAATCAATCAAGGCGGGCATTGGGCCAAAGTCGGTCCAGGCACACAAGCCTACGGCGACATGCCATTACAACAAATGTACCTGAACAGATTTCCTCTCCTCCAAGTGTTCCTAGTTTAATTCCCTTAACTGGACTACCTTCCCCCACAAGTTTTGTTGCCCCTTCCCCTCAAACACCGTCTTCAACTGCAAGTGTTGCATATTCCCTGCACACCCCCAAATTGAAACCATCTGCCCCCAAACGCCGAAAAAAATAATTTTTTTGTTTATTTTTGTGGTTAAAAATAAATTTACATTTGTGGTTCACCATTACAAAGTTTGATTAATGTTGTTTGCGCCGCTCACACACACTGATGGGTAAATACATGTTAAAAACCAACCCAAGGCCTAGTATAGTCATATGTGAAATACCACGGCCTAGTATAGTCATACCAAGGCCTAGTGTAATAACTCGAGTTTTACCAACTAGGATCTGGTTTCATGAAAAACAAACTGTTGAAACTTGTTTAAAAAAATAAGTTTCTTTCTTAAAAAATGTTTCAATTTTTATAGTTTCAATTTTTTTAGTTTCACCAGTTTGTTTTTCGTGAAACAAGATCCTAGTTTGTAAAAATCGAGTTATTACAGCAGGCCTTGGTATGACTATACTAGGCCGTGGTATTTCACATATGACTATACTAGTAGGCCCAAGGCCTAGTATACTCATATGTGAAATACCACGGCCTAGTATAGTCATACCAAGGCCTAGTGTAATAACTCGAGTTTTACCAAAATAAAAGTTGGAATTGAGCTGATTACATTCATCCACTCAATGCTGACTTGTATTCCCCATTGACTTTCATTGGGGTTGGGTTTTGAAAAAATCACACACTTTTTAACTAGTTGGACAATTTTCTCTTGAAAAAAATTGGTTTCCTGATTCATGGACTGGTTAATACGCATCAGATTTAACATGCAGCTTTGCTTACGTTCCAATATATTTCACGCAGACTAGCAATGCTGCATTTTAACTCATATGTGTATTTACCTGCCCAGGTGTGTGAACATCAAAAACTTCACAGTTTATACATGGGAAGTTTTTTATTTAATTGGAGTTTAAAAAATATAGTGCACTCAGTAATGGTATCAAATAAGGTTTTTTATTAACATAAACAAACAAAAACATTACACCATTTCATCTTGCCAGTGCACCCGTCCTACATCAGAAATAAAGTATGCCGCAAATTGGTCCCTCATTTGGCCAACTTCAACGGATGACCTGAGAGTGTGCTGAGTGAATTCAGGCAATGGGTTAGGAGCAGCATCGTCCAGTTCAAAGGTCGGGTGCTCTTTAGCCATCACAAAGTTATGTAGAACCACACAGGCCTTCACCACCTCATCGACTGTTTCAAGTTTAAGATTAATGGCCGTGCCGAGAATTCGCCATCTGGAGACAAGAATCCCAAAAGCACACTCGACAGTTCTTCTGGCCCTGGTCAGCCTGTAATTAAATATTTTTTTGGTGTGGTCCAAGTCCCGGCTGGAGTAGGGTTTCAGTAAGTTTCCGCACATTTGAAAAGCCTCATCCCCAACCATTACAAAGGGCAGTGGCGGAGCTTTGGTGTGAGGAAGAGGCCGTGGCATAGGGAAATTAAATTGGTTGCCATACAACCTCCGGCCCATGTCTGAGTTTTTAAAAGCCTGTGAGTCATTACCACGGCCAAATGCTCCAATGTCCACTGCTACAAACATACATCCGGCATCCGCAATGGCCATGAGTACTATTGAAAAGTACTTTTTGTAATTATAGTACTCAGATCCTGTTCTTTTGGGTTTGATGATCCGTATGTGTTTACCATCAACAGCTCCCAAACAGTTGGGGAAATTGCATACTGTCCAGAATTTGTCAGCAATTTCCATCCACTTTTCAGCGGTGGGCAGGGGCATAAATTCTGGACAAAGAACATTCCAGAGAGCCCGGCAGGTGTCCGCAACAATTCCAGACAAGGTAGAGATTCCAATACGGTACTGGAAGTGTAGTGAAGATAGGGTTTCTCCAGTTGCCAGGAATCTGTGAACAGAGAAAGAAGTTAAATTAATATTTATGTATATTATTTTAAAAAACTATAAAATAAAATATTAGTACATTCACGAAAACTAATTACCCAAGGTTTTGAATATTACATTTAAAAAAAAAAGCAATCAGACCGCACCCCTTGGTTTTTAAATATTACGTACCGTAATGTCACCAGTAGCCGTTCCTCAGGAGGAATCGCACGACGGAGCTGTGTGTCCTGTCTCCGGATGGATTGTTGGACACGAGCAAGCAAATCCCTGAAGCTTTCTTGGGACATCCGGATATAATCTGTAAATTTCTCCGGGTTTGCCTGGAGCTCGCTGTAGAGGGTGTGGTATGCCCCACGGCTCTCCCGGAGTTCATCAATCGGATGTATCCACATACGCCGCCGCTGCCGTCTTCGCTGCCTCTCTCTCTTCCTTTGTTCATCGCAAGCAACTGCATACGCCTGAGCCATCGCGATGTCCAAATCCAAGCTGAAGTGAAAACTCTTCCAGCGCAGATCCATGGTCACGAGAAGAATCAAGCAAATGCGAAGAATACTGTAGACAGGGTCTATATATTAACATACCACACCCACAATGAAGTCCCATTGGTCTTGTGTGTTGTTGAATGGTTTTTTTTTCTTTTTTGGGGGGTTGTCCAAAAATCTGTAAAAAAACGCAAACGCACAAAAAACGCATACAAACGCACAAAAACGCTGCGTTTTTTTCCTGCATGCGCATTAAAATGCTTTAAAAAAACGCAGTGTTTGTATGCATTTGTAAGCGTTTTTTCTATGCGTTTTTTTGCGCTAAAAACGCGCTGGAAAAAAAAGCAAGTGTGAAACCAGCCTTAACTACATTGCAAAAACCTTAAAAAAAAAAAAAAAATTAAGTTGTATAGTAAAACTTATGTCTGCTCAGAAAGGGAAGGAAAATGTAAAATGTTATCATTTTTATATCCTCCACTTGAGAAAGCGGATATCCCACCACAGGTGATTGCTAATCCTGGTAACTATACTTGTTTTAGTCTTCCAGGGCATGGACACGACTTCGGAGAGCTCCAAGGCGATTCTTGTAGAGCATGGATCATTGTCTCCCACAGGGCCGAGTACTCAGCCATATGGTCAGACCACACTATCCTGAGAGCGGATATATGGTGGTTATGCGGTGATAAAAGCATAAGAGCCAGACTACCACATGGTTCCCGAGGGGATTGTGCGGTGGTCCAGCCAATCATGCCGTTCCACCTGTTGTCAACAGGGATATGGCCAAAGGTACGTAGTGGAAGAGACAGAAGTGTGAAACTCTGCAAGGATCCTTTGATTCTAGTATCTACAGAGATGACATTGGAGTTCCCAGGGGAGTGACCAACGAGTATAAGGCTAGGAACCAGGTAGCAGCCGGGTGGGAATCCATAATTTGGTGGGTGATTATAAAAATGAATGTAGATTGGATAAACTACTTATACTATAACCAGCAGAGATTTGTTAATTATACCCGAGATGCAGTTAAAGGGATAGCTGAGCAATTAGGACCAACTCCTCTCATGGCTTGGTAGAATAGGATGGCATTAGACAAGTTCTTAGCAGAAAAGGGAGGTGTATATAAAATGTTTGGAGGATTTTTGTTGCACCCTTTATCCTTAATACAGATCCTGATGGAAGTATCTCCAAAGCTCTTGATGGACTGACTGCCCTGTCTAATGAATTAGCTGAGAACTCCGGATATGACGACATATTCCTGGACTGAAGGATGGTTTGGGAAATGGTCCGGAGTATTCACTTCTGCTCTGACATCTCTTACCCTAGTGGCCGGAGTGCTGACTGTTTGTGGACGCTGTGCTATTCCATGTATTAGAGGACTTGTTCAAAGACTGATTGACTCTGCCATAACAAAAACTATGCATCAAGGAATGGAGACCTTGGAATCCAACGAAAGAATGAAAATTTTTGGACTTAATGATAAATATACTGAGCATTAGAGTTGAGCGAAACGGGTCGAAAAAATTCAAAAGTCACCGACTTTTGGCAAAGTCGGGTTTCAAAAGTTTGTTTTGCGCTCTTTTTCAGCCAATCAGGATCCACGGACACTGTGGGCAACGTGATGACCTAGGCACGGGTCACCACCATCTTTCAGAAGGGCATGCAAGTGATTGGCTTGCTTTGGTGGGCGTCACAGGGGGTATAAAAGGGCGTGCACGCCGACCGCCATCTTAGAATCAGAGAATCATAGAATCGTAGAGTTGGAAGGGACCTCCTGGGCCATCTGGTCCAACCCCCTGCTCAAAGCAGGATTCGCTAAATCATCCCAGTCAGATGTCTGTCCAGCCTCTGTTTGAAGACTTCCATTGAAGGAGAACTCACCACTTCTCGTGGCAGCCTGTTCCACTCATTGATCACTCTAACTGTCAAAAAGTTTTTTCTAATATCTAATCTGTGTCTCCTCCCATTCAGTTTCATCCCATTGCTTCTAGTCTTTCCTTATGCAATTGAGAATAAAGTTGATCCTTCTACAATGTGACAGCCCTTTAGATATTTGTAGACAGCTATTAAGTCTCCTCTCAGTCTTCTCTTTTGCAAACTAAACATTCCCAAATCCTGCAACCTTTCCTCATAAGACAGGGTTTGCAGACCGGTCACCATTCTGGTCGCTCTTTTCTGAACTTGCTCCAGTTTGTTGATGTCTTTTTTAAAATGTGGTGCCCAAAACTGGACACAATATTCCAGATGAGGTCTGACCAGAGAGGAGTAGAGGGAAATAATGACTTCACGTGATCTAGACTGTATGCTTCTGTTAATACATCCTAGAATTGCATTTGCCTTTTTTGCTGCTGCATCACACTGTTGACTCATATTCAGTCTGTGATCTATTAGTATACCCAAGTCTTTTTCACATGTGCTGTCACTTAGCCCTATTCCTCCCATTCTATATATGCTTTTTTCATTTTTATTGCCCAGATGTAGTACTTTGCATTTCTCCCTGTTAAAAACCATTCTGTTAGTTGCTGCCCACTTCTCCAGTTTATTTAAATCTTTTTGAATCCTCTCACTCTCTTCTCTAGTATTAGCTATCCCTCCTAGCTTTGTGTCATCAGCAAATTTAATCAGTTTACCCTCAATTCCTTCATCTAAATCGTTGATAAAGATGTTGAACAATACAGGGCCCAGGACAGAGCCCTGTGGTACCCCACTTGAGACATTCTTCCAACTGGATGTGCAGCCATTTACGACCACTCTTTGGGTCCGATCACTAAGCCAGTTATGAATCCACCTAACAGTTGCCTTGTACATTCCATACTTAGTCATTTTTTCAATAAGGATTGTATGAGAGACTTTGTCAAATGCTTTGCTGAAGTCAAGATATACTATATCTTACTTCTGCCGATCTTAGTATAGGGAGAGGTTGCTGCTGATGCTGTAGGGAGAGCGTTAGGCAGGGAAGAAGACAAAAAAACTGCTTCTGCTGCTAGCGATTTGGCCTGCACAACACACAAGTCACTGTGCAAGGGGAGGCTATATTGTGGTGTATCAGTGGTGTTGGTTGTTGGGCTGCCTTTTAAGGCTTCCTGACACGCTGGCATTGCTGTTTACCAACTGCTCCGCAAACTTCTTTTTTAAAAGCAATCCAATCTCCCTTATCCTCTAGTCACTTTTGTCACAGCTGTGCCATCGAGCGTGTCACATAGCGCTCAGATATCAGTGGGCCTCACACAATCCACAAGTGTCCAGTGTCCAAAAGTGTGCGCAGAGATTCAAAATCTCCATTATCCTCTCGTCACTTTGGTCACAGGCAGCTGTGCCATCGAGCGTGTCACATAGCGCTCAGATATCAGTGGGCCTCACACAATCCACAAGTGTCCAGTGTCCAAAAGTGTGCGCAGAGATTCAAAATCTCCATTATCCTATCGTCACTTTGGTCACAGGCAGCTGTGCCATCGAGCGTGTCACATAGCGCTCAGATATCAGTGGGCCTCACACAATCCACAAGTGTCCAGTGTCCAAAAGTGTGCGCAGAGATTCAAAATCTCCATTATCCTCTCGTCACTTTGGTCACAGGCAGCTGTGCCATCGAGCGTGTCACATAGCGCTCAGATATCAGTGGGCCTCACACAATCCACAAGTGTCCAGTGTCCAAAAGTGTGCGCAGAGATTCAAAATCTCCATTATCCTCTCGTCACTTTGGTCACAGGCAGCTGTGCCATCGAGCGTGTCACATAGCGCTCAGATATCAGTGGGCCTCACACAATCCACAAGTGTCCAGTGTCCAAAAGTGTGCGCAGAGATTCAAAATCTCCATTATCCTATCGTCACTTTGGTCACAGGCAGCTGTGCCATCGAGCGTGTCACATAGCGCTCAGATATCAGTGGGCCTCACACAATCCACAAGTGTCCAGTGTCCAAAAGTGTGCGCAGAGATTCAAAATCTCCATTATCCTCTCGTCACTTTGGTCACAGGCAGCTGTGCCATCGAGCGTGTCACATAGCGCTCAGATATCAGTGGGCCTCACACAATCCACAAGTGTCCAGTGTCCAAAAGTGTGCGCAGAGATTCAAAATCTCCATTATCCTCTCGTCACTTTGGTCACAGGCAGCTGTGCCATCGAGCGTGTCACATAGCGCTCAGATATCAGTGGGCCTCACACAATCCACAAGTGTCCAGTGTCCAAAAGTGTGCGCAGAGATTCAAAATCTCCATTATCCTCTCGTCACTTTTGTCACAGGCAGCTGTGCCATCGAGCCTGTCACATAGCGCTCAGATATCAGTGGGCCTCACACAATCCAGAAGTGTCCAGTGTCCAAAAGTGTGCGCAGAGATTCAAAATCTCCATTATCCTCTCGTCACTTTGGTCACAGGCAGCTGTGCCATCGAGCGTGTCACATAGCGCTCAGATATCAGTGGGCCTCACACAATCCACAAGTGTCCAGTGTCCAAAAGTGTGCGCAGAGATTCAAAATCTCCATTATCCTCTCGTCACTTTGGTCACAGGCAGCTGTGCCATCGAGCGTGTCACATAGCGCTCAGATATCAGTGGGC
The DNA here is from genome assembly GCF_039654945.1 of Dendrobates tinctorius. Lineage (NCBI taxonomy): Eukaryota > Metazoa > Chordata > Amphibia > Anura > Dendrobatidae > Dendrobates > Dendrobates tinctorius. The sequence continues at coordinate 18,280,630 of NW_027361707.1, forward strand.
CTCACACAATCCACAAGTGTCCAGTGTCCAAAAGTGTGCGCAGAGATTCAAAATCTCCATTATCCTCTCGTCACTTTGGTCACAGGCAGCTGTGCCATCGAGCGTGTCACATAGCGCTCAGATATCAGTGGGCCTCACACAATCCACAAGTGTCCAGTGTCCAAAAGTGTGCTCAGAGATTCAAAATCTCCATTATCCTCTCGTCACTTTGGTCACAGGCAGCTGTGCCATCGAGCGTGTCACATAGCGCTCAGATATCAGTGGGCCTCACACAATCCACAAGTGTCCAGTGTCCAAAAGTGTGCGCAGAGATTCAAAATCTCCATTATCCTCTCGTCACTTTGGTCACAGGCAGCTGTGCCATCGAGCGTGTCACATAGCGCTCAGATATCAGTGGGCCTCACACAATCCACAAGTGTCCAGTGTCCAAAAGTGTGCGCAGAGATTCAAAATCTCCATTATCCTCTCGTCACTTTGGTCACAGGCAGCTGTGCCATCGAGCGTGTCACATAGCGCTCAGATATCAGTGGGCCTCACACAATCCACAAGTGTCCAGTGTCCAAAAGTGTGCGCAGAGATTCAAAATCTCCATTATCCTCTCGTCACTTTGGTCACAGGCAGCTGTGCCATCGAGCGTGTCACATAGCGCTCAGATATCAGTGGGCCTCACACAATCCACAAGTGTCCAGTGTCCAAAAGTGTGCGCAGAGATTCAAAATCTCCATTATCCTCTCGTCACTTTGGTCACAGGCAGCTGTGCCATCGAGCGTGTCACATAGCGCTCAGATATCAGTGGGCCTCACACAATCCACAAGTGTCCAGTGTCCAAAAGTGTGCGCAGAGATTCAAAATCTCCATTATCCTCTCGTCACTTTTGTCACAGGCAGCTGTGCCATCGAGCCTGTCACATAGCGCTCAGATATCAGTGGGCCTCACACAATCCACAAGTGTCCAGTGTCCAAAAGTGTGCGCAGAGATTCAAAATCTCCATTATCCTCTCGTCACTTTTGTCACAGGCAGCTGTGCCATCGAGCCTGTCACATAGCGCTCAGATATCAGTGGGCCTCACACAATCCACAAGTGTCCAGTGTCCAAAAGTGTGCGCAGAGATTCAAAATCTCCATTATCCTCTCGTCACTTTTGTCACAGGCAGCTGTGCCATCGAGCCTGTCACATAGCGCTCAGATATCAGTGGGCCTCACACAATCCACAAGTGTCCAGTGTCCAAAAGTGTGCGCAGAGATTCAAAATCTCCATTATCCTCTCGTCACTTTGGTCACAGGCAGCTGTGCCATCGAGCCTGTCACATAGCGCTCAGATATCAGTGGGCCTCACACAATCCACAAGTGTCCAGTGTCCAAAAGTGTGCGCAGAGATTCAAAATCTCCATTATCCTCTCGTCACTTTGGTCACAGGCAGCTGTGCCATCGAGCGTGTCACATAGCGCTCAGATATCAGTGGGCCTCACACAATCCAAAAGTGTCCACTGTCCACAAGTGTGTGCAGAAATTCTAAATCTCCCCTGTCCTATAGACACCTTGTACCTTGTTTTACATTACTATATAGTTTGTTGGATTTTGTCTACATTTCTACCAAAAATGAGGAAGGCTGGTGGAAGAGGCCGTGGAATTGGGCGGGGGTTGGCAGCTGGTAATGATGGTGTTGGTGGTGGATCTGATGGTAGTGGCAAGAGCAAAATAGGACCGAATGCAGGAGGTGCTGACCCTGCGTCATCGTCTGGCTACATAAGGCCTCGAACGCTTAGTTTTCTAGGAGTTAGCAAACCGCTTTTAAAGGCAGAGCATCAGGAAAAAGTTTTGTCTTACATTGCTGACTCAGCCTCCAGCTCTATCGCCTCCTCTTCTTCAGTTGTAAAAAGTAAAAGCACTGAGTCGTCATTGGAGGCTCATGTTCATGAACCACACCTTTCCTTGTGTCCTTCACCCCAACCAAGATTGAAGGATGACGCAGGCCATACTACTGATTACTCCATGGAGCTGTTTTCACATACCATGCCTGGATTATCAAGTGAAATGGTGAATTACCCAGGCCAAGATGAATCTGACATGGAGTGCACTGATTCACAGCCGCTGATGGATGATTCTGCTGGTACATTCACTCAGAGCACTACATTGTCCTCGCAGTGTACAGAGCCAGATTTTGACCCTGATGAGACTCAGGTGCCCCTTCCCGCACACTATACCACCATACACGGTGACACAGAGGAAGGTGCACATGACATAGAAGAGGAGGTGATGGATGACCCAGTTGTTGACCCAGATTGGCATCCATTGGGGGAAGAGGGTGCTGCTGCCAATAGCTCAGATGAGGAGCATCCACAGCAGACATCGACATCGCAACAGCTGTTATCTGGCAGGCCCGGAGCACTCCAAAGACAGGTTCCAAACATCAAAAGAGTTGCTGGACAGCTTGTCCAGAGGGTCAAAAGATCACAGCGTGCTAGGCCGCAAAATGTCTGCCAAAGTAGGAAGAGTGCAGTGTGGCACTTTTTTGAACAAAATCCTCATGATCAGGCCAAGGTTATCTGTAAGAAGTGCGCAAAGACCTTTAGCCGAGGGAAAAATCTGAAAAATTTGAATACCAGTTGCATGCTTAGACATTTAACCAGCATGCACTTGCAAGCGTGGACACAACACCAAACCTCAAGTGCCACATGTGCAACTGATCACAACGAAGGTAGTCAGCAACGCTACATTGTTTCCCCCACTGTAAGCCCACCGGTTAGCACAGCAGCAAATGTTGAGGTGTCGTTGCAAGACCACAGCAGTCAGGGAATCCCACTGTTATATCAACGAAAGACTGATTCTAGGCCATCAGAAAGAACACCAACTCCATCACCATCATCAACCCTCTCTCAGTCCGCCCTGTCCACCGCTACTTCCACCATATGCAGCTCTCAAGTCCAGCTCACCCTCCCAGACACTATGAGTAGGTCAAGAAAGTACTCAGTCTCTCATCCGCGTACACTGGGTTTGAACGCCCACATTGCCAAACTAATCTCGTTTGAGATGATGCCCTTTCGGTTGGTGGAAAGCACAGCTTTCCGCGAACTCATGGCCTATGCAGTACCACGCTATGACCTACCCAGTCGCCACTTCTTCTCTCGCAAAGCCATCCCAGCCCTCCACCATCATGTGAAAGACCGCATTGTCCATGCACTCAAGCAGTCAGTGAGCGGAAAGGTGCACCTCACAACTGATGCATGGTCCAGTCGGCATGGCCAGGGCCGTTACGTGTCCATCACTGCGCACTGGGTTAATGTGGTGGATGCAGGGTCCACAGGGGACAGCGGTGGTGGGACAGTGCTGCCTAGCCCACGGTATAGGAAACAGTTGGCTGTAGGCGTTCGACCCTCCTCCTCCTCCTCCAGAAGCGAAAGCTCGTCCACAGAGCGCAGTCGTACGAGCACTCCATCTGCAGCTGCCACTGTTGCACACAATGTGTCCCCCTATCGAGCAGCTAGTGGAAAGCGTCAGCAGGCTGTGTTGCAGATGATGTGTTTGGGCGACAGACACACCGCCGAGGTGCTGGCCGAGTACTTGAAGCGACAAACTGAGTCATGGCTGGGCAGTGTACATCTTGAGGCAGGCAAGGTAGTTAGTGATAACGGCCGTAATTTTGTGGCAGCCATAGCCCTTTCAAAACTCAGCCACATACCTTGCTTGGCTCACACCTTGAACCTGGTGGTGCAGTGCTTCCTCAAAAATTATCCGGAGTTAACAGCCCTGCTCCAGAAGGTGCGAAGACTGTGCGCGCACATCCGCCGGTCGCCTGTACACTCCGTTCGTATGCAGAAGCTGCAGCGATTGCTCCACCTTCCCAACCACCGCCTCATTATCGACATTGCAACAAGGTGGAACTCCACCCTGCACATGGTGGAGCGGCTGTGTGAGCAGAGGCAGGCCATAATGCATTTGTGGGAGGATACACGGCCAGGAACTTTGAGAGCAGACATGGAGTTGACAGGCGTGCAGTGGTCGAAGCTGAAAGACCTTTGTAAAGTCCTTCAGTGTTTTGAGGAATACACACGGCTGGTAAGCGCAGACGACGCCATCCTAAGCATGAGCATCCCACTTATGCGTCTGCTCATGCAAACTTTGACGCACCTTAAGGAGCAGGCGTCTGCAGCCAATGTTGATGAGGAGGAAGAGGAGGAGGGAATCCTTGATGACATTCAGCCATTGTCTGCTCAGGGACCTCTCCTGGACGAGGTGGAGGAAGAAGAGGAGGAGGAGGAGGATGATGGGGATGATTACTTAGGGGAGGAGGATGCATCTCGTGGGGCAAGTGAAAATGTTGGCGTGGCAAGGTCTGGTACAGGGTTTGTGCGTGACTGGAGGGATGTGGATTTGCCAGAAAGTGTTCCTCCACCCAGCACTCGCAGTGCATCATTGACACTGGGAACATTGGCCCACATGTCAGATTATGCCTTGCGGATCCTAAAAAGGGACCCCCGCATTGCCAAAATGATGAACGATGACGACTACTGGTTGGCCAGCATCCTGGATCCACGCTATAAAGGCAAATTACAAAACATCATGCCACAGGAGAACCTTGACCTAATATTGGCTAATAAACAAGCAACTCTGGTAAATCGGTTGCTTGAGGCATTCCCAGCACACAGCAGCAGTGATGGTTCTCACACGAGCCGTACGGGCCGGGGGCAGCTTGGCAGAGGTGTTCGTGGTGCACACAGCAGAAGTGGCGTTGGAGACAGGGGTTTCATGACAATGTTGTGGACTGATTTTTCAAATACCGCTCACACAGCTGGTAATACTGCATCGATGGAAAGTGACAGGAGACAGCAGTTGTCAACTATGGTTACAAACTACTTTTCCTCCCATATCGATGTTCTCCCACACAGGTCATTCCCCTTTGACTATTGGGCCGCTAAACTGGACACCTGGCCTGAATTGGCCCAATATGCCTTACAGGAGCTCGCTTGCCCAGCTGCAAGTGTGCTATCGGAAAGAGTCTTCAGTGCAGCTGGATCAATCCTGACAGAAAAAAGGACCCGTCTGTCAACCCAAAATGTGGATGATCTAACCTTCATTAAAATGAACCACGCATGGGTTTCCAAAGATTTTGTCCCACCTTCCCCTGATGACACATAGGGTGACAGAAAAATGGCTTGCTTTGGTCCACCTCTTCCTGGGACTTCACCTATTTCGCCTTTTGCATCATCTGAATGTCCAACATCAACATATGCCACTTTCTAAAACTCCCTAACTGTGCTGCCTCCCCCCCCATGGCCGGGGTCACCACCTACCGCACGACACCGTGCAAGTGCCGTTGCCCTGGACAGGTGGGTAGGCCGACTCTTGGGCGCGGGCACTGGCACAGGGTCCCTCATAGTGCAATCAAGTGTCTCTGACGGTGGTGGTGCACACCCGCCGTCAGACACTCCGCTGTACTATGAGGGGCCCAGTGCCAGTACCGACGCCCACGAGTGGGCCCCCCTTGCTTGGGCAGGGCCCCAGCATTTGCAATCTTTACCTCTCCCTGCTCCTCCGCTGTGTAATCTGGGCCGTCAAATCCATACTGTGCCTGACACCGTCTGAGCCTGCCTCCTGAGACATATATTTTGAATGTGTACGCTATCCATACATGTTATCTGGGGATACAGTACCCTTTCTAACCTTTGTGCAATCACGTGCAATCCATACTGGGCCTAACACCGTCTGAGCCTGCCTCATGCTGTATAGACATATATTTTGAATGTGTACGCTATCCATACATGTTATCCAGGGATACGGTACCCTTTCTAACCTTTGTGCAATCACGTGCAATCCATACTGGGCCTAACACCGTCTGAGCCTGCCTCATGCTGTATAGACATATATTTTGAATGTGTACGCTATCCATACATGTTATCCAGGAATACGGTACCCTTTCTAACCTTTGTGCAATCACGTGCAATCCATACTGGGCCTAACACCGTCTGAGCCTGCCTCTTGCTGTATAGACATATATTTTGAATGTGTACGCTATCCATACATGTTATCCGGGGATACGGTACCCTTTCTAACCTTTGTGCAATCACGTGCAATCCATACTTGGCCTAACACCGTCTGAGCCTGCCTCATGCTGTATAGACATATATTTTGAATGTGTACGCTATCCATACATGTTATCCAGGGATACGGTACCCTTTCTAACCTTTGTGCAATCACGTGCAATCCATACTGGGCCTAACACCGTCTGAGCCTGCCTCATGCTGTATAGACATATATTTTGAATGTGTACGCTATCCATACATGTTATCCGGGGATACGGTACCCTTTCTAACCTTTGTGCAATCACGTGCAATCCATACTGGGCCTAACACCATCTGAGCCTGCCTCATGCTGTATAGACATATATTTTGAATGTGTACGCTATCCATACATGTTATCCAGGGATACGGTACCCTTTCTAACCTTTGTGCAATCACGTGCAATCCATACTGGGCCTGACACCGTCTGAGCCTGCCTCCTGAGACATATATTTTGAATGTGTACGCTATCCATACATGTTATCCAGGGATACGGTACCCTTTCTAACCTTTGTGCAATCACGTGCAATCCATACTGGGCCTGACACCGTCTGAGCCTGCCTCCTGAGACATATATTTTGAATGTGTACGCTATCCATACATGTTATCCAGGGATACGGTACCCTTTCTAACCTTTGTGCAATCACGTGCAATCCATACTGGGCGTGAGAACGGCTGGCGAGCTGTTAAGCAAGCTACAGCACCTGTCCAGACAAGTACAGGGATTCCCTAGCGAGGAGACTTATTTGATTGTTTTCAATGTTGGGACAGCAATTTTTGGGGAGCACTATACTCTGGAGAATGATAGATGGGGCCCACCATACACTGGAACATTCCAAAGGTGGACATCAGACACTGGAGCAGCATATACAGGGCCCATTATACACTAGAGCATTAGAAATGGGGCCCATTATGTTTGGAGCATTATTTGGGCCCATAAGACAGTGGAGCTTCATCCATGGGGACCAACATATACTGTAGCATTATGTGGAGCTCATCATATACTGTTTCAAACATTATATGGGACCAATGATTCTGTATGGAGAAATAGATGGGCCTCGTCATGAGATGTAAAAAGTGAGGTATTTTTCATTGTACTATACCGCTATTTATCTGCCGTATCGGAGCATGATGAGTTGTGGTATGTGTTAAAGGGGCGCTCTTTCGCCCAGGGCACATGAAAACCTGCAGCCAGCCCTCCCCCCCCACAACTTTAGCCAAATAACCCCCATTTTTCAGTGCGTAACTTGTATTATGAAGTTAATTAAGGTTGACAAGCTTAAGTAAGAAGAATTGATGCTTTTGGCATTCAAATGGGCACTGTAGGTGTGTTTCCTGTCCTCCTCTCACTGCCGACTTTTATTCCCCATTGACTTACATTGGGTTTCGTGTTTCGGGACGACCCCGACTTTTCCCTATAATCGGACGATCTTGCTCGACCCGACTTTTGGAAAAGTCGGGTTTCACAAAACGAAACGCGACCCTAAAAAACCAAAAGTCGCTCAACTCTACTGAGCATATTACTCTTCCTCTAGATTATATGAATATCTTCTGTGAAATCTGACAAAAAGAAATCTGTCTCCAATGTGTACAGATAGATGATTTTATTACAAGATGAGGGAATGTTATAATAATTGTAATAAAGTCCTTTCTTTTGTGTGCATGGGTGTATGTGTATATATATATATATATATATATATATATATATATACCCATGCGTGTATGTATGTATGAGTGTGTGTATGTGTATATATATATATGTATGTATATATGTATCTATGCACAAGACTGCATATATGCCATTTAGTTTTGCTTAAGACTTTGAAACTCTTTTCAGCTGATGTAATACATGGGTGTTACTTTTGGGCATTACTTTTTGTGAACGTTAGCTGCTTTCCTTGTCTTACGTGACTTCTCTGGTAACTGTAGATAAGAATTTCTAACAAGCTCAGCATATTGTATGTACTCTTTTTTGCAAATGTAGTGTTTTCAACGCCTTTTGGCTTTGCTATTTAAACTCTTAAGAATATGTATTGAGTTAGACAGAGGACGGCCCACACCTGGTGTAACTGTCATTCTCTCTCCATGCCGGCATGTCCAATAAAGAAGCATCTTACTTATTCAGGTCTGGACGATTTCTAATTGGAAGACTGAAACTCCCTTGACACCCTGCCCGACAGGAGGGAGACGATAAACCCCACCTTATCCCGCTCTGTAGGGAATCGCGTGGCCAGTAAGTGTACGCCCCTACAGGTGGCGCTGTCACCCGAAAACTTGTTGTGCAACGGGAGACAGGATAATGTCGGTGCAGGAGTGGACGTGGGCACACGAGAGACAGCCTCGGAGACTGCCTGAACAGCGGCCGCAGTAACATTCGCAGCTGAGGTTGGACTCTCAAGAGCCGCCAACCTCCCCTCCAGCTGCCGAATATGCTGCTTATCCGCCATTACTACCCAGACCCTGGCGCTAGTATAATGTTAGGGCTGGAGGAACGCACCAAATTATAAAATAATAGTAGGTGCGTTCGCCGCCCGGGGTCCACCGTGCAGAGGTGTTACGCTGCTGCTAAGCAATGGTGGACGCACAATATGGCGGTATAACACACGCGGGTTGAACATCACCCGGTGTGCGCTGGGTGGGCTCTGTTACATCACAGAGTCGCCGAAGCACTAAACACAAATACTGAGCATGTTCAAGCTCACAGAGCTCAGCGAGATGCACGCTCGGTATACGGTCACAGGACTCGGGCCCAAGACACAGGGTTAGTGTCCCTCTAGACCTACCATGTGCGAGCAGCGTCGCAGCTGCGAACGCCAATAACTGCTGCAAACTGCAGTGAGGCGACAGAGACTGCCGCGGTACGATAATGCCCTGTAATGGGCCACAATATCGGATGCTAGTACAGTGGAATGATATGCACCGTGGCGTGTAACTTGCCACTGACTGGTAATGACTCTATCTCTAGTTCCCTGTCCACACACGTAATATCAGAGGGAGGGGAATCTTAATGAGTCATTCGCAGTTCCATGCATTCGTCATCATTCACACATGTAGCAACTAGAGTCTATACTAGTGTATGGCCGAGCGGTCATGCGAACCTTTTATAGCCGAGACCTTCTGGAAGCTTCCATATCCCTGTGATGGACCAATCAGATATGGAGAAGGACCTGTGCATGTGACACCCGATCTCCAATGGGAGATCGTCCCGTGAGCATGCTCAGTGGAGCAACGGAAGGACAGCCTCAGAAGTGGCTTGCTGCTGAGCAGCCTGCGTTGCTATTGCTGGTCCAGAGGTGGCAGCAACAGCCAGACCCACAGTGCTGGTCTGAGCAGAGCGTCGGGAACGACGAGACTGCTGAGGAGGCTCCTCTGCGGTCGAAGAAGAATGGGAGACTGCCAAATGCAAGGCTCTGGATTCCTGCTGTGCATTGGCAGGAACCCGACGCCTAACACTTAATGGCCTGGACCAGAGATATCATACAGTCTATTCTTTGGCAGCTTGGCCCCAGGGACCAGATTTATGGCGCAGTCATAAGGACGATGGGAGGAAGTTCTTGGCAACACTGCTCTAAGAACACATCCCCAAAGTCTGACAGGTATTTAGGCACAGACTGGGTATCCACCCTTGCAAGCCTGGGTGCCCAAACAGTATCCTTGAAAATACTCCACCTTACCACCTCCCAAGTCTGCCAATCTACCTCAGGGTTGAGCAGGCTGATCAAAGGAAGTCCAAGAATCACAGGAGAGGGCATACTCTCTAGCACATAACAGTCACTATCTTCTGAGTGAATGTCTCCTGCCTGAAGATGTAACCCCTGGACAGCTTGAGTAAAATATCCCTGTCTCAAGGGTGCAGACTTGATGGCGATCATGGGTATACAGTAGGTCTGGACAGTGTATGTGATTTGTGGACCTGGACCTGTACGAACCTAGCGTCGATCAAGATAAACCCTGCGCCGCTGTCCAGAAAGGCAGAAATAACCACCTATTTCATGCCCAGATGGATTTTAGCAGGCAGAAAAAATTGTGTACTACACACAGAGGAGATATGTACACAAGGATTGCTAACCTACTCTCAACCCCGGGTCCTTAGTTTTCTGGCAGCTGTTTACAGTGAGATAGGGAAGGACACGTGTCCATGAAATGGCCCTTTCCACCACAGTAAAAACATACTCCCCCTTTGCGCCGAACAACAGACGGCATTCCATAACGAGTTGCCCCACCGAACTGCATGTTGATCTGGATAGCCACCCAGATTGCCAGAGACATGGCCGCCTCAAGTGAAACTGCAGTCTCATACAGGGCTAAGGCATCCTTCACCCTTACTGATAGCCCTTCACAGAACTGGCTACGGAGTGCGGGGTCATTCCACTTCGTGCCAGTGGACCACCCTGAAGGAGTGACAATATTATCCCCATACGTTGCTCCTTGGTTCCTGAGAAACAAAGACGTAACCTGAAGTAAAGTTTACAGGCCTCCCTGAAAACAACAAACTTGTCACGCCCTCCAGAGAACCTGTCAGGCAAATTGATCTTGAGCTCCACTAAGGGTTGTCTGGGAGTCAGGGTCCCCAAACCTGGTGTGTTAGGGTACAGCAAAATAACAGTGCATAGATTGGCCACTTTAAGGCTAAGATTTTGCAGTTGCCCTTTCAGAGCAGTGATATGATCCAAGAACGGTTTCGGTCAGACCTAATGTTACAACTCCTTCCCTGTACCTAACGCTGGGGCGCCCTAGCTTGCACCGTTTCCTGAATTACTTCTGATGGTGAAGATGCTGGGGCCACGTACCTTGTCTTAGCTCCTGAATCCGCCCTCAGTCTGTAACCTTCCCCACCCCAGGGAAGAGGAGAGTAGTAGTGTACCATAATAAACAAACCAGACAAACAAAATGATACGAACAGGGGAAAGAAAAAATACCAAAGATACAAATATGTAACAGAGGAATGTTCCAGAGAGTGGAGGATGGGGTTAAACCAAAGTAGGAGAAGAAAGGGAATTGTCACACACTAAAAACCTAGCAACAGAGACAGATAAACCCACCAAACGCTATGGTCTTCTGGTTCTTCTCTGTTGCAGTAAACCCGTGATAGTGGATTTTTATTGTGGTGTGATCAGGTCACCTGCCCTAGTTAAAGAGTGGTGGTAACAGGATACTGCCTGCAGCCAAGACTGCTACTATTAGGCAGACTAAGAGCCTTTTACACATAGCGAGATCGCTAGCGATATTGCTAAAGTGTCACCGATTTTGTGACACAACAGCTATATCGCTAGCAATCTTGCTTTGTGTGACACGTACCTGCGACCGGCCCCCCCGCTGGATATCGCTGATCGTGCTCGAATGTCCTGGGACATTTTCTCCTCGTTGGCGTCCCACTGGCACCGACTAGCGATGCATGGACGCGGGCGGAAGTCGTCATCATCGCTGCGGAAGTCGTCATCATTGCTGCTGCGTCTGCCTGTTTGGCAGCTCACTAGCGACCATTTAGCAATGCACCAGCGATCCTGACCGGGTCGTATCGTTGTCAGGATCGCTGGTGCATCGCTAAATGTAACGGGACCCTTAGTTTATCCTTAGACCATGTTCTCACTTGCAAAAAAGCAGTGTTTTTTTCGCTGCTTATTTTCTATCGCTGTCCCACCAAAATGCGCAATATCAGCGTACTCCGATTGTTGTGCTTTTTGCTGCGTTTTTTGATACGGTTTTGGTGCAGATTTGAAGAAGTGTGTTTATTTTTAGGGCAGAAACTGCATTCTGCACTTAGAAGCACAACTACATTTTTTGCGTTGCTTTTTTCTGGCTCCCCATAGAAACCTACCGGAAGAGAAATACACCAAAAAAATGCACAATTCATGAAATCACATCCGTTTTATTTTAACTGTTAAATGCAGCGGAATTTCTGCACACACAAAAAAACGTAGCATTTATGCTACTTGGGAACGTGGCCTTGTACTGATAACTAGGGACGCGTTTTGCAAACATGGATGGTTTCTCAGTGTAATCCACTTTCAAAGACTTGTTCATTTCTGTATTTGCTGTAGCGCTCATCGTGGCGTTCTCTCTCCCGCTACAGCTGGTTTTTTTTCAGACAATCACTTCTTATCTGCCGCCAGTGGATAAAAGAGATAATTTGAGTCTATTATCCCGGCACGCTGGAGGCAGGATGCCACTTGACTGTCACTAATAACAAGGTCGACCGCAATTCCCTTTTATGAATGTTAATTGTTTTTTGTTTTTAATAATGCACCACATTCACAATGTGTCATCTCAGAGAGGAAATGCTGCAGCCTGGATGTAGTCACCAAAAGAAAGAAGTTTAGTCGCCGTTCAGACAGAAATGTCATCAGGGGCTGGCTGGCACTTTTCAGCCTGGGGGCAATCACAAGGCAGTGGCCCTCCAGTTGCGTGCTTTTGCCCTGCTTATCTCTGGCCTCTGCATTAAAGAAGCAGAGATAACAGGCTTTAAAAACAGGGTGGTACATAGATATGGGAACAGAATGGAGCTAGCTGCATATCTATGGAAGCAGAACCAAGCTTACTGCCTACATAGATAATGTAACAGAAGCAAGCTGACTACATAGACACGAGACCGGAACCAAGGTTGTTATGTACATAAGGAAACGGACTGGAGCTTACTACAGAGATATGGGAGCAGAACCAAGCTTACTACAGATATATGGCAGCAGAACAGAGGTTACTACAGAGATATGGGAGCAGAACCGAGCTTACTATAGAGATATGGGAGCAGAACTGATCTTACTACAGAGATATGGGAGCAGAACGGAGCTTACTACAGAGATAAGGGAGCAGAACCGAGCTTACTACAGAGATAAGGGAGCAGAACCGAGCTTACTACAGAGATAAGGGCGCAGAACCAAGCTTACTACAGAGATAAGGACGCAGAACCGAGCTTACTACAGAGATAAGGACTCAGAACCGAGCTTAGACTGGTTTCACATTTGCGTTTTTTTTTCGCGGTATTTTAGCGCTAAATAGCGCATGCGTTTTTTTTCCTATACTTTGCATGGGATGCGCTTATGTGCGCATACACATGCGTTTGTACGCGTTTTACCGCGCATGCGTTTTTTTTGCGGTATGCGCTTGGGCGCACAAAATGCAACCTGTTGCATTTTTTGAGCGTCCGACTTGCCTCAAAAAAATGCATGCGCGCAATGCGTTTTTTTACAGCAAGACACCCATTATAAGTCTATGGTGAGCATATGTGCGCATTGGCATGCTTATGTATGCGTTTTTTTGCACATGCGTTTTTTTTGTTAACCATGGAATTTAGGGGTTTGGGTTAGAGTTAGGGTTAGTTAAGGGGGTTTAGGGTTAGGGTTAGGGTCAGGGTCAGGGTTAGGGTTGGGGTTAGGGTCAGGGTTAGTTAGGGTTTAGGGTTTGGGTTAGGGTTAAGTATGGTTTGGTTAAGGGTTAGGGTCAGGGTTAGGGTTAGGGTCAGGGTTAGGGTTAGTTAGGGTTTAGGGTTTGGGTTAGGGTTAAGTATGGTTTGGTTAAGGGTTAGGGTCAGGGTTAGGGTTAGGGTTAGGGTCAGGGTTAGGGTTAGGGTTAGGGTCAGGGTTAGGGTTAGGGTTAGGGTTAGTTAGGGTTTAGGGTTTGGGTTAGGGTTAAGTATGGTTTGGTTAAGGGTTAGGGTCAGGGTTAGGGTTAGAGTTAGGGTCAGGGTTAGGGTTAGGGTCAGGGTTAGGGTTAGTAAAGTCATGGTTTGGGTTAGTGTGAGGGGCCACCTAATGTTGGAAAAAAACGCAAACGCGGTAAAAACGCACTAAAAACGCATACAAACGCATAAAAACGCTGCGTTTTTTTCATGCATGCTCATAAAAATGCTTGAAAAAAACGCAGCAGTTGTATGCTTTTGTATGCGTTTTTTCAATGCGTTTTTTTGCGGGAAAAACGCGCTGCAAAAAAAAGCAAGTGTGAAACTAGCCTTACTACAGAGATAAGGGCGCAGAACCGAGCTTACTACAGAGATAAGGGCGCAGAACCGAGCTTACTACAGAGATAAGGGAGCAGAACCGAGCTTACTACAGAGATATGGGAGCAGAACCGAGCTTACTACAGAGATATGGGAGCAGAACCGAGCTTACTACAGAGATATGGGAGCAGAACCAAGCTTACTATAGAGATATGGTAGCAGAACGGAGCTTACTACAGAGATATGGGAGCAGAACCAAGCTTACTATAGAGATATGGGAGTAGAACGGAGCTTACTAAAGAGATATGGGAGCAGAAAAGAGCTTACTACAAAGATATGGCAGCAGAACTGAGCTTACTGCAGAGATATGGTAGCAGAACAGAGCTTACTATAAAGATATGGCAGCAGAACCGAGCTTACTACAGAGATATACGAGCAGAACAGAGCTTACTACAGAGATATGGGAGCATAACGGAGCTTACTACAAAGATATGGCAGCAGAACCGAGCTTACTACAGAGATATAGGAGCAGAACAGTGCTTACTACAGAGATATAGGAGAAGAATGGAGCTTACTACAGAGATATGGGAGCAGAACGGAGCTTACTATACAGCTATGGGAGCAGAACTGAGCTTACTACAAAGATATGGGAGCAGAACCAAGCTTACTGCAGAGATATAGATCAGAATGGAGAATACTCCAGAGATATGGGAGCAGAAAGGAGCATCCTACAGATATTTGGGCGCAAAACCGAGCTTACTACAGAGATATGAGAGCAGAACCGAGATTACTACAGTGGTATGGGAGCAGAACCAAGCTTACTACAAAGATAACGGAGCAGAACTGAGCTACCTACAGAGATTTGGAGCAGAACCAAGCTTACTACAGAGATATCAAAGCAGAACCAAGCTTACTATAGAGATATGGGAACAGAGCCAAGCTTACTACAGCGATATGGGAGCAGAACCAAGCTTACTACAGCGATATGGGAGCAGAACCAAGCTTACTACAGAGTTTTGGGAGCAGAACCAAGCTTACTATAAAGTTATGGGAGCAAAACCAAGCTTACTATAAAGTTATGGGAGCAGAACCAAGCTTACTACAGAGATATGGGAGCAGAAATGAGCTTACTACAGAGATATTGTAGTAGAACCAAGCTTACTACAGAGATATGGGAACAGAACCGAGCCTACTAAGAGATATGGGAGCAGAAATGAGCTTACTACAGAAATATAGGGGGCAAAACGGAGCTTACTACAAAGATATGGGAGTAGAACCAAGCTTACTACAGAGATATGGGAACAGAACCAAGCTTACTACAGCGATATGGGAGCAGAACAAATCTTACTACAGAGATATGGGAGCAGAACCAAGCTTACTATAAAGTTATGGGAGCAAAACCAAGCTTACTATAAAGTTATGGGAGCAGAACCAAGCTTACTACAGAGATATGGGAACCGAGCCTACTACAGAGATATGGGAGCAGAAATGAGCTTACTACAGAGATATGGTAGTAGAACCAAGCTTACTACAGAGATATGGGAACCGAGCCTACTACAGAGATATGGGAGCAGAAATGAGCTTACTACAGAGATATGGTAGTAGAACCAAGCTTACTACAGAGATATGGGAACAGAACCGAGCCTACTACAGAGATATGGGAGCAGAAATGAGCTTACTACAGAAATATAGGGGGCAAAACGGAGCTTACTACAAAGATATGGGAGTAGAACCAAGCTTACTACAGAGATATGGGAGTAGAACGGAGTTTACTACAGAAATATAGGAGCAAAACGGAGCCTACTATAGAGCTATGGAAGCAGAACTGAGCTTACTACAGAGATATGGGAGCAGAACCAAGCTTACTACAAAGATAAGGGAGGAGAAACGAGCCCTAACAAAAAAATAATGGAACCTGAGTGCCCCTATCATTAACTAATAAATGTCCCCATTTATAACAAATAATGTCCTCTGAGTGCCCACAAAGCTCTGAATATACAGAATGATGGTCCTACATACCACAAAACAAAATACGAAGGTTCCCCAAAGCCCTTTATTATACATTGAGGACCCCAGATCTCCCTATATATGGTAAAATGGCTACATAGCCCCTATATAAAATAAGACGTTCCCATTGCCCCTAAATATAGTATGATGGACCCAAATGACCCTATATACAGCATGAAGGTCCCCCTGCCCCCTATATATAGTATGAAGGTCCCCACTGCTCCCTGTATATAGTATGAAATCCCAACTGCCCCCTATGTATATACAGTTGAAGCCAGAAGTTTACATCCACTATATACTGTATAAAAACACATGTTTTTCTCTATCTGATATGAAATCGGAATAAACCTTTCCCGTTTTAGGTCATATGTGTCTTTTTATATAGTGTGTGGGAACTTCTGGTTTCAACTGTATAGTATGAAGGCCCCACTGCCCTGTATATATAGTATAAAGGTCCCCACTGCACCAAATAAATAGCTTGATGGCCCCAGTTGCCCCCATGTATATAGTAGGATGGTCTCCGTTCCCCCATATATATAGTATGATGACCCCGGTTCCCTCATATATAAAGTATGATGGTTCCACAGCCCCACATATATAGTATGGAGGCACCAGTTCTCCCCATATATGTAGTAAGATATCCCCATCTCACCCCATATATATGATGACCCCAGTTCATATATATATATATATATATATATATATATTAGAATGGCTCCCGTTCCCCCATGTATATAGTAAGATGGCCCCAGTTCTCCCATATATATATAGTATGATGACCCCAGTTCCCCCTTGTATATAGTGAGATGGCCTCAGTTCACAAACATATATAGTATGATGGCCCCAGTTCCCCCACATGTATAGTAGGATGGCCCCAGTTCCCCCACATATATAGTAGGATGGCCCCAATTCCCCCATATATATAGTAGGATGGCCCCAGTTCCCCCACATGTATAGTAGGATGGCCCCAGTTCCCCACATATATAGTAGGATGGCCCCAGTTCCCTCACATATATAGTAGGATGGCCCCAGTTCCCCCAAATATATAGTAGGATGGCCCCAGTTTCCCATGTATATAGTATGATGGCCCCAGTTCCCCCATATATATAGCAGGATGACCCCAGTTTCCTTATATAAAAAGGATGATGGCCCCAGTTCACTCATATATATAGTATGATCACCCCAGTTCACTCATATATATATAGTATGATGGCCCCAGCCCCCATATATACAGTAGGATGGTCGCAGTTTCCCCCCATATATACAGTAGGATGGCCGCAGTTTCCCCCCATATATACAGTAGGATGTCTGCAGTTTCTCCCCCTATATACATTGTAGGATGGCTGCAGTTCCCCTCCCATATATATAGTAGGATGGCCGCAGCTTCCCCCCCATATATATAGTAGGATGGCTGCAGTTTCCCCCCCATATACATAGTAGGATGGCTGCAGTTTCCCCCCCATATACATAGTAGGATGGCCGCAGTTTCCCCCCATATACACAGTAGGACGGCCGCAGTTTCCCCCCCCCATATACACAGTAGGATGGCTGCAGTTCCCCCCCATATATACAGTAGGATGGCCGCAGTTTCCCCCCATATACACAGTAGGATGGCCGCAGTCCCCCCCATATATATAGTAGGATGGCCGCAGTTTCCCGCCCCATATACACAGTAGGATGGCTGCAGTTCCCCCCATATATACAGTAGGATGGCCGCAGTTTCCCGCCCCATATACACAGTAGGATGGCCGCAGTCCCCCCATATATATAGTAGAATAGCCGCAGTTTCCCGCCCCATATACACAGTAGGATGGCTGCAGTTCCCCCCCATATATATAGTAGGATGGCTGCAGTTTCCCCCCCATATATATAGTAGGATGGCTGCAGTTTCCCCTCCCATATATATAGTAGGATGGCTGCAATTTCCCCCATATACATAGTAGGATGGCCGCAGTTTCCCCCCATATATACAATAGTAGGATGGCCGCAGTTTCCCCCCATATATACAATAGTAGGATGGCCGCAGTTTCCCCCCATATATACAGTATGATGGCCCCACAGCCCGCTCATATAAAAAATAATAAAGTTTATACTCACCTCATCCTGATTCCCGGCACCGTGGCCTCCATGTCCTCTTCTGGCCTGTAGAGACTAGAGCGGTGCGAGACAATGACGTCATCGCGCAGCTCATAAGCCGCAGACCGTGGCTGATGAGGAGCCTGGATTTCTCGCTGTGGTCCGTGCAGTGTGTAGCCAGGAGCAGAGAGACATGCAGGAATGCCATCACTAAGGGAGGCTGTGATGGAGGGGCTCTCCTGTGCCACGGCTGTAGTGGGTTACTGCTCGGGGCGATATGTGATGTGCACGGCCGTGTCACTATCTGCTGCCGGCAGCATCACAGCACAGCAGACACGGCCGCACGCAGTTCACTGTGCAGGGCCATCAGGCGGCCGGCCTGCACAGCTGCTGGGGGAGCAGCCCGGGGGGCATGTGCCTCCCTGTCACCCGACCCAGCCCACCCATGAATGTCATCATTCAGGACTATAACATGGATTAGTTTTTACATATTTACTTTTTATTAAAAAGTGAACGATAATTTCTGTTTCAAATATTTGATTGTGTTTTATAAATCGAAAAGTTAAAATCTATAAGTTTAAGATTTGGTATACAACTTACCGTAAGTACTTTATGTAAATTATATTACTGAGCATGAAAGAAAGTAATGACAGACGAGACCTCAGTACAGTAATAAAAAAATGGGGGCAACCAAAACCAAGATAAAAAGAAGAAGGGCGGGATGGGAGAAGGAAAAGGCACATGCAAAATGAGGAGGAAGGGACCAGGAACTGATACTGATATGATGTATGATGGTGTGTACACCATGATCCAAATTATTATGCAAATGCTAATTTTCTCTTATTTTCCTAAATGGTCAATGCAAATGAGTCAGTATAATGTTAATATCATCAAACGTGCCCACAAATCATCCTGCACTTAATATGATGGCCCCACATACAGTACTGTATAGTCTCCTATATAGTATAGTCTCGCCGCATATTATGATGGCCACAGAAGGTATTGATGCACCACCAGGCACCTGGAAAATTAAAGGCGTCAGCAGCCATAAAAACGGGCTGGCGGCGCCCCAAGCAGTACTTCACGGCGGCCCACAGGGCAAATACCTGAAAGGGCAGATTAGCAGTCCGGGCCTGATAATGAAGCCATTATATTATGTGCAGGACTATACAGTCATGGCCAAAAGTTTTGAGAATGACACAAATATTATATTTTCACATGATCTGCTGGCCTCTGGTTTTTATGTGTGTTTGTCAGATGTTTTTATCACATACAGAAATATAATTGCAACAATATTATGAGTAACAAAAGGTTATATTGACAGTTAGAATGAGTTAATGCAGCAAGTCAATATTTGCAGTGTTGACCCTTCTTCAGGACCTCAGCAATTCTCCCTGGCATGCTCTCAATCAACTTCTGGATCAAATCCTGACTGATTGCAGTCCATTCTTGCAAAATCAATGCTTTTATTTTGTCTGAATTTGAAGGTTTTTGTTTGTCCACCCGTCTCTTGATGATTGACCACAAGTTCTCAATGGGATTAAGATCTGGGGAGTTTCCAGGCCATGGTCCCAAAATCTCTATGTTTTGTTCCCTGAGCCATTTAGTTATCACCTTTGCTTTATGGCAAAGTGCTCCATCATGTTGAAAAAGGCATTGTTGATCGACAAACTGCTCTTGGACGGTTGGGAGAAGTTGCTCTTGGAGGACATTCTGGTACCATTCTTTATTCATGGCTGTGTTTTTAGGCAAGACTGAGAGAGAGCCCATTCCCTTGGCTGAGAAGCAACCCCACACATGAATGGTTTCAGGATGCTTGACAGTTGGCATGAGACAAGACTGGTGGAAGCGCTCACCTCGTCTTCTCCGAATAAGCCGTTTTCCAGATGTCCCAAACAATTGAAAAGGGGATTCATCAGAGAAAATGACTTTACCCCAGTCCTCAGCAGTCCACTCCCTGTACCTCTTGCAGAATATCAGTCTGTCCATGATGTTTTTTCTGGAGAGAAGTGGCTTCTTTGCTGCCCTCCTTGAGACCAGGCCTTGCTCCAAGAGTCTCCGCCTCACAGTGCGTGCAGATGCACTCACACCTGCCTGCTGCCATTCCTGAGCAAGCTCTGCACTGCTGGTAGCCCGATCCCACAGCTGAAACACTTTTAAGAGACGATCCTGGCGCTTGCTGGTCTTTCTTGGGCGCCCTGGAGCCTTTTTTTCAACAAGGGAACCTCTCTCCTTGAAGTTCTTGATGATGCGATAGATTGTTGACTGAGGTGCAATCTTTCTAGCTGCGATACTCTTCCCTGTTAGGCCATTTTTGTGCAGTGCAATGATGACTGCACGTGTTTCTTTAGAGATAACCATTGTTAACAGAAGAGAAACAATGATGCCAAGCACCAGCCTCCTTTTAAAGTGTCCAGTGGTGTCATTCTTACTTAATCATGACAGATTGATCTCCAGCCCTGTCCTCATCAACACCCACACCTGTGTTAATGGAGCAATCACTGAAACGATGTTAGCTGGTCCTTTTAAGGCAGGGCTGCAATTATGTTGAAATGTGTTTTGGGGGATAAAGTTAATTTTCTAGGCAAATATTGACTTTGCAAGTAATTGATGTTAAGCTGATCACTCTTTATAACATTCTGGAGTATATGCAAATTGCCATTAGAAAAAATGAAGCAGTAGACTTTGTAAAAATTAATATTTGTGTCATTCTCAAAACTTTTGGCCATGACTGTATGTGGGGACTTTATGTTATGTGCAGGACTATTTGTGGGGCTATCATACTATGTGAAGGACTATATGTGGGGCCATCATATTTATTTCTCTCAGAAAATTATTATTGTAAGAACACTGATTAAAATGATACCTTGGTTGATGAAATCTGTCTTGTGGTTGATGTTTAATCTTTATTTTCATTTTTTCGTTAATGATATGCTCGTGCTCCAGAACATATGGGGGGTCTTCATGTGGTGCTCTGATTAGGTATTCATCAGTAAGGCTTCTAGCAGGTCACTGATCCCTCAGTGACCTGCCCCCTATTTTACATAATGAATATAATACATATAGCTTGGAGGAAAAAAACAAACCCTTCTGTAGGCTGGCGGTAGCGCCAGCGCTGCAGCATGACCACACATGTACTGTGCATATAATTAATTTGCTTGATGTAGTCCTGATATTCATTAATCTGATCCGATCTGATAGCTGCTACTGCGCAGACAGCATCATATTGATAGAGAAAAATAAAATTCTCCTCCAAGATGGCGCCCCGGCGCTTGCACAGTAGCTGCTATCGGATTAGCCATCGGATAGCTGTTACTGCCCAGGTGCGGCCGGCGCCATTTTTAAACCAATTTTATTTTTTATGAATATCAAGATTACATTAAACAAATTAATTATATGCACAGTACATATGCAATCACCACATGGAGACTCCCCACAGCCCCGACCCGGAGCACGAGCATATCATTAACTCAAAACTACAAATAAAGATTAAACAACAACCACAAGACGGATTTCATCACCCAAGGTATCATTGCAATCAGTGAAGGTTACTGTGTACAATCCTGCTGACAGGGTCCCTTTAACTGAAAATCAAATGAAGCCTACAAAGAAAAGAACATAGTACCTACAGTCAGATATGGTGGAGGTTCTAAGATGTTTTGGGGTTGTTTTGAGCCCTGTGTGCCTTGACTGTGTGCAAGACATCATGTAATCGGAAGATTACCAAAGGATTTTGGGTCGCAATGGGGTGCTCAGTGTCAGAAAGCTGGGTTTGCATCCTAGGTCATGGGTCTTTCAGCAGGACAATGACCTCAAACAAACTTCAAGAAGTTGGAGAGTTCTGAAGTGGCCAGCATTGAGTCCGGATCTAAATCTCATTGAACACATGTTTAAATTGCTGTTGGGAGAAGGCGCCTTCAAATATGAGAGACCTGGAGCAGTTTGCAATAGAAGAATGGTCCAAAATTCCAGCTGAGAGGTGTAAGAAGCTTGTTAATAGTTATAGAAAGTGAATAATTGTAGTTATTTATTCCAAAGGGTGTGCAACCAAATATTAAGTTGAGGGTGCCAACAATTTTGTCTGGCCCATTTTTGGGGCTATATGTGAAATTATGTTCAATTTGCTTTTTTTTCTCCCTTTTTTTTCTGTCGTTCCAATACACACAAATGAAATAAACATGTGTATAACAAAACATTGTGTAATTGCAATAATTTTCTGAAAGAAATGCTTCGTTTACTGGAAGAATTTCAAGAGTGCCAACA
The DNA here is from genome assembly GCF_039654945.1 of Dendrobates tinctorius. Lineage (NCBI taxonomy): Eukaryota > Metazoa > Chordata > Amphibia > Anura > Dendrobatidae > Dendrobates > Dendrobates tinctorius. Next base: position 18,302,964 of record NW_027361707.1, read on the forward strand.
CTTTCAGCCATGACTGTGTGTGGGGCCATCATGTTATGTACATGACTATATGTGAGATCATCATGTTATGTGCAGTACTATAGCCTTAGGATAGGTCATCAATGCATGGTCGATGGGGGTGCGACACCCAACACCCCTGGCAATCAGCTGTTCTCCATGTCAGTGGCAGCAGAAGCTGCACAGCCAGCCAGTTTTGCACCGGGAGCTTATTTGATTAAGGAGATTCGATTTCTATAGGGACAAATTGTCCAGCTCTTATAAAAATCATACCAGTCCCTACAAAGATCACTTTAGCCCCTAATATTTTGTTGATGCTGTAAACTGCATCTGTATGCGATATGGGTGTGGACACTGAAGGAATAAAGCTGCACGGGAAGTGAAATGTAATCCCCAACAACCTGTCACGACTCAGCTTCATGTGACCCAGGACCGAGGGCTCCTTCCCAGTCCCTATCACTAGGGGGCACCCTAGCTTTCCCTATTTCCTGGGGTACTTCTGAAGGTGAAGATGCCAGGGCCACCAACTTTGCCTTATCTCCTGAGTAAGCCCCCCGTGAGTTCCTTTCCCCCACCCAGGAAAGAGGGGAGCTGCTGTGCACTGCAGTACACCAACCCAATGAACAAGACAACACGAACTAGGGGAACTGAAAATACCAGGCATACAAATATTCCCTCACATATAATAGGGGAATGAACCAGGGAGAGGAGGATGGGGGGAAATCCAAAGTAAGAAGAGGGAAGGGAATTATCACACTTACAAACCCAAGCAACACTCACAGATTGTGACGCCTCTGGCTAATACGTCCAAGAGTGGACCCTCTGGATCGCGGATCCGGAGCCCCTGGGCCGAGCACACCTGGTGAAGACCGACCCCTGTACAGGGATCGTTAGGGGCAGGACCGCAGGGGGCGGAACCGCGACAGCCGGAGCCAGCAGGGACGACTCGGAGGACTGGCAGACAGAGCAGGAGTAGCGAGGTGGAGGCAGAAGGAAAATGGCTGGAAGCCTACGGGAAAGGAACAGCGAGGACCACAGGAAGGGAACAGGCAGACAGACACGGAGCAGGAACAGGGCAGACAAAGGAACAGTAAGGATAGGCAGGGTACACAGAAGCAGGTAGGGCCGATGGGTGCTGCTAGTCACAAACAATCATCAGGCGCCCTCAGAATAGAGCGGACGCCTGATATAAGCGGAGACCGGAAGTGCGCCCTACAGACCCTCCCCTAGCGACGCCCCCTGCCAACGGAAGAGGCCGGGGGAACGCGCGTGCGCGGCCTAAGGCCGTCGCGGTTACCCGCAGCAGAGCGGCAAGCAGCGCGGAGGAAAGCGCGAACCGGGGGGCGCAGGTGAGAGGAAGCTGCGGCGGGCACCGCCGCTAAAGGGGCATCGGCGGGCACGACCGCCGATGTCACAGTACCCCCTCCCATATGCCCTCTCCTTCTGAGGTTGGTTAGAAATCTTTTCATGATAAGGGGGGCATCGACATTCTCTCGGGGCTCCCAGGACCTCTCCTCTGGGCCAAAACCCTTCCAGTCGATAAGAAAAAGAGTCTTACCTTTGACCCTTTTCATAGCCAGGATGTCCTTTACTTCAAAGACATTGTCAGAACAAATTGGCGAGGGAGGGGACATGGAGGTTGGTTGGAACCGATTCAAGACCACAGGTTTAAGGAGCGAGATATGGAAGGCGTTAGGGACCCGGAGTGACGCCGGCAACCTCAATTTGTAGGCTACCCTGTTAATGCGCCCAAGTACTTCAAAAGGCCCGATGTACCGAGGACTTAATTTGTAAGCAGGGACTTTCAGGCGGATATGTTTGGTAGAAAGCCAGACTTTGTCCCCGGGCTGGTACGGGGGTAGATCCCTTCGTCTTTTGTCCGCGTGTTTCTTAATTCGGACGTTGGCTAGCTCGAGCGCCTCTCTGGTCTCCTTCCAGATTTGCGAAAACTCCTTGGCGAGAATGTCTGCTGCAGGAACTCCAGACGATGCGGAAAAGGGCAACGGAACCCCAGGATTTAGCCCAGTTACCACAAAGAACGGTGTCTTGGACGTTGATTCGCTGGAATGATTATTATGAGCGAATTCCGCCCAAGGTAGAAGGGAGACCCAATTATCCTGATGAGCGTTAGAAAAGTGGCGCAGGTAGGTGGTCAGAATTTGGTTAATCCGTTCCACGTGGCCGTTGGTTTGAGGATGATACGCTGAAGAGAAGTCGAGAGACGTGCCCAGGAGCCGACAGAGGGCCCTCCAGAATCGGGAAGTAAACTGGACCCCTCGATCGGTCATGATTCGCAGAGGGAGACCATGTAGCCTGAACACGTGGTGGATAAAGATTTCGGCCAACTTTGGGGCAGATGGCAGTCCGACCAAGGGAATAAAGTGGGCCATCTTGGAAAAGCGGTCAGCGACGACTAAGATGGTAGTACACCCAGCCGAGCGAGGCAGATCAGTCACGAAATCCATGGCGATTTGCTGCCAAGGAGCCTCTGGGACAGGCAACGGATGAAGGAGGCCGGAGGGGAGAGTCCTTGGAACCTTGTTCTGAGCACAAGACCTGCAGGAGGCTACAAAGTCCTTTGCATCCTGGTGGAGAGAGGGCCACCAGTAATACCGGGAAAGAAGCAAAAGAGTCTTCTTAATCCCAACGTGCCCAGCAACCTTGGAAGAATGTCCCCAGCGCAGTACTTCCAGGCGTTTGTTTGGAGGGACGAAGGTCTTGCCAGGCGGAGGGTTAGAGAAACTCACGGGGGCCACGGAGATAACTTTAGCCGGCTCGATGATATATGATGGATCCTCCTCCCTCTCTGGAGGCTGCAAAGACCTGGAAAGCGCATCGGCTTTGATGTTCTTACTGCCGGGCCGGAAGTGGAGCTTAAACTCAAAACGGGAAAAATACAGAGCCCACCTGGCTTGTCTGGAGTTGAGTCTCTGGGCAGATTGCAGGTAGGCCAGGTTCTTGTGGTCCGTGAAGATAGTAAAGGGGTGCACTGCCCCCTCGAGCAGATATCGCCATTCCTCCAGCGCCATTTTAATGGCCAATAATTCCCGGTCCCCAATGGAGTAGTTGCACTCCGCCGGAGAAAAGGATTTGGAGAAGAACCCGCAGGGGACAAGACGTCCAGATGGAGCCTGTTGGGAGAGAACTGCCCCAGCTCCAGTGGAGGAGGCATCAACCTCCAGAATGAAGGGCCTACTGGCCACTGGACGGTGTAAAATCGGAGCAGAAGCAAACGAGCGTTTCAGGGCAAGAAAGGCGTCCTCGGCTTCAGAGGGCCAGACGTTAGGCTTCGTCCCCTTACGGGTCAGGACCGTAATAGGCTTGGTGACTGTAGAGAAGTGGGGTATAAACTGCCGGTAATAATTAGCGAAGCCGAGGAAACGCTGGATGGCCTTTATGCCAACCGGACGAGGCCACTGGAGTACCGCGGACAGCTTGTCCGGATCCATCTTAAGACCGGAATCCGTGATGATATACCCCAAGAAGGGTAACGCTGTTTGCTCGAAGAGGCACTTCTCGATCTTGGCGTAAAGACGATTTTCTCGAAGGCGCTGCAGGACCATGCGTACACTTCTCCGATGGGAGGAGAGGTCGGTCGAGAAAATGAGGATATCGTCCAAATACACCACCACGCAGGAATAGAGTAGGTCTCGGAACACTTCATTTACGAATTCCTGAAACACCGCTGGGGCATTGCAGAGACCGAACGGCATGACCAAGTATTCATAATGGCCGTCCCGGGTATTGAAGGCCGTCTTCCACTCGTCCCCCGCTCGGATTCGGATTAAGTTGTAAGCTCCCCGCAGATCCAACTTCGTGAAGATTCTGGCCCCCCTCAGCCGGTCGAAGAGTTCAGGAATCAGCGGGAGCGGGTACCGGTTTTTAACCGTGATGTTGTTCAGGCCCCGGTAGTCAATACAGGGTCGCAGGGACCCATCTTTCTTCCGGACGAAGAAGAAACCTGCGCCCGCAGGGGACGAGGACTTCCGGATGAACCCCTTGGCCAGATTTTCCTGTATATATTCCGACATAGCCGAGGTCTCTGCTGGGGACAAAGGATAAGTTCTCCCTCTGGGAGGAGTGGCACCAGGAACTAGGTCGATGGGGCAGTCATAGGAGCGATGAGGGGGTAAGGAATCCGCCTCCTTCTTGCTGAACACGTCGGCAAACGTGTGATAGGGTGCGGGTAAGCCCGGGAGGTCGGCAGGCTTCAAGCATGGACGAGGACGCGTGAGGGCCCGTAGGCAGTGCTCCTGGCAGGAGTGCCCCCAACGGAGAACTTCCCCAGAGCGCCAGTCAATCACAGGCTCGTGCCGTCTGAGCCAGGGCAGTCCTAGGAGAACAGCATGGGCTAGTTGTGGCAGGACATAAAAGGCTATCTTTTCGAGGTGGAGAGCTCCGATTTGAAGATCTACTTCGACGGTAATCATGGTGATGAGTCCGGGTAAAGGTTTACCATCAACGGAGGAAATAGCGCGAGGGTTCTTCAATACCAACACCGGAATCTGGAATTTGTCAACCTCCTCCTGGCGGATGAAATTACCGGCAGCACCCGAGTCCACATACGCCTCCACAGACCCACGCCCCCGACCTGTAATTAGCAAAGCTGAAAGAGTAAGGGGAAGAGAGGAATTTTGATCACCTAGGGGGTCCTCTCTTACCTGACCTAGGTGGAGGCATTTCCCGACCTCTCTGGCTTCTCTGGACAGGAACGCACAAAATGGTTGGCCCCTCCACAGTACAGGCAGAGGCCCTTGGTCATCCTCTCCCTGCGGCGTTGCTCGGACAGTCTGACCCGATCAACCTGCATAGGCTCAGGAGCGGCGCTAACAGGAGATACAGGAAAACGGGGGACAGGGGCCTGATACAGCCTAAAGGACGTTCTCTCTCCGACTGCCTCTCGAGCGCGCTCCTGAAAGCGTAGGTCTATGCGAGTGGCCAGCGAAATAAGGTCCTCCAGAGTGGTGGGGGTGTCTCGCCCGGCAAGCTCATCCTTGATCTTACTGGAGAGGCCTCTCCAAAAGGCTCCCACAAGAGCCTCATTGTTCCACCCTAACTCAGAAGAGAGGGTCCGGAAGCGGATGGCGTATTGCCCCACTGTGAGGGAACCCTGGCGGAGGTTAAAAAGGGCCTCAGTGGAGGATGCTAAGCGACCCGGTTCATCGAATACCTTGCGAAAGGTTTCTAAGAAGGTCTGTAAATTTAGCACTACGGGGTCATCTCTCTCCCACAAGGGGTTCACCCAGGACAGGGCCTCACCCTCAAGATGGGACACAACGAACGCCACCTTGGCGCGGTCAGTAGGGTACTGAAGGGGGGCAAGCTCAAAATGTAGCCTGCATTGATTTAAAAAACCCCGGCATAACTTGGGATCTCCGCTGTACCTGGGGGGTTTACCCAGACGGGGGGCCGGAGTAGAGGCTACATCCGGGGAGGAAGTTGCAGCGGCAGCAGAGGATTGCAGGGCCAGCAATCGGTCATCCACGGATGCCATGTAACCCAAGATGTGGGATTGGGCGTCGCGCTGCTGCGCGAGCTCCTGTTGAAGGCTGACTAAGAGAGGAGCGTGCCCGGGGTCAGAGGTCTGCAGGGCGGACAGCCGGGTGTCCATAGACTTCATAAAGGACATTATCCGGTTCTGATTTTCACGAAGGAAAAGCAATTCCTTTTGTGTGGCGGCTGCGGCACCGGCGGGATCCATGGCCTGATGATACTGTGACGCCTCTGGCTAATACGTCCAAGAGTGGACCCTCTGGATCGCGGATCCGGAGCCCCTGGGCCGAGCACACCTGGTGAAGACCGACCCCTGTACAGGGATCGTTAGGGGCAGGACCGCAGGGGGCGGAACCGCGACAGCCGGAGCCAGCAGGGACGACTCGGAGGACTGGCAGACAGAGCAGGAGTAGCGAGGTGGAGGCAGAAGGAAAATGGCTGGAAGCCTACGGGAAAGGAACAGCGAGGACCACAGGAAGGGAACAGGCAGACAGACACGGAGCAGGAACAGGGCAGACAAAGGAACAGTAAGGATAGGCAGGGTACACAGAAGCAGGTAGGGCCGATGGGTGCTGCTAGTCACAAACAATCATCAGGCGCCCTCAGAATAGAGCGGACGCCTGATATAAGCGGAGACCGGAAGTGCGCCCTACAGACCCTCCCCTAGCGACGCCCCCTGCCAACGGAAGAGGCCGGGGGAACGCGCGTGCGCGGCCTAAGGCCGTCGCGGTTACCCGCAGCAGAGCGGCAAGCAGCGCGGAGGAAAGCGCGAACCGGGGGGCGCAGGTGAGAGGAAGCTGCGGCGGGCACCGCCGCTAAAGGGGCATCGGCGGGCACGACCGCCGATGTCACACAGATAAATCAACTACGCTCCTCTTAAAACCACCAAACACCTATCCTGCAAGCCATGCAGCATAAGCTAACTCTGACAGTGTGTGTCAGTTAGGACCCAGATTATATAGGTTATAGGAGTGGCTAACCATGCTCAGCTGAGAGCTCAGACTCCCAGGGCTCCCACCATGGCCGATTAACCCCTTGTGACGGAGCGCTCACTGAGCGGGTTGGGGTATACTCGCTTGGCAGCAATTATAAACTACACAGGAGATGATTCTTCCTTTAAACAAGTCCAACTTGGGTTTATTACAGAATCATAAACCACTCCATAACCCATGGCAGGGCATGTGAACCATACAGAACCCACAAACAGTCCGTTTCAGTCCGGTTCCGTTTGCACAGTTCAAATGTCTGACGTCCGTCAGGACACAATTCCCCAGGCTCGGGGTTACCTGGTTAACAGCACCTCAGGTTTTCCCCAGCCTGGCTTCATTTGGTTCCTATTAGTCATCCAGACCCTTGGTGCTTCCTGGGCCTTCAGAAGCTCCAGCCAGCTCACGTCTCACACATGGACTTCCTCCATTTGTTGCACACAGGAAAAATGTTGGACCTTCCTGTGCTCCCAGGCGCACGCCCCTTGGGAGATGTGTGGTTAACCAGTCCTACCCATCACCCGTAGAATGTAAGTCCGCAAGGACAGGGTCCTCTCCCCTCTGTACCAGTCTGTCATTGTAAATTTGTTTACTCTAAACGATATCTATAACTTTGTATGTAACCCCCTTCTCATGTACAGTACCATGGAATTAATGGCCCTATATAAATAATAATAATAATAATAATAATAATAAATCACTTCTGGTTCACCCTTAAATCCAGCCCTTTGCTAAAATACAGGTTTGTGGGATGACAAGAATAAATAACCACCATTTAAAAAGAAGGTGAATTGCTTCTTTTCAGCGCAGGAGTAGAAGCAATCAAATGCTACGGTCTTCTGGCTCCTCACTGTTGCGGTAACCCCATGCCACAAGTTTTTTTAAAGGGGTTGTCCAGGTTTATCAAGACAGTCTGCAGTTACTCTATATGACTGCAGACTTGTGACTCCTCACATCGCGAACAGCGTGCACTGTGAGGATTCATGTGACCACAAGTATGCGATTTTCCTACTATCTGCCACATTGTGACTAGAAGCGAACGGCGTCGCCGATTACACTTGCATTGAGCAATGTCAGACATGCCCAGCCAGTATGTGGCGGGAGTGTGCATGTCACATACTTGTGGTCAGCTCGGTATCACCGCCGACACCGGAGAATCCTCCCAGTGCATTTATAACAGATCATTCATAGTCACCCAGTGTACACTCAGGCTAATGAACAGCCACCAATCGCTAATGACTACCAGATGGTGGTCATCTAGTGTTGATTGACTGTCCAAGTTGAAGGAGTTGTCCAGTCAGGAAACATTGATGACCCCTAGACAAGAAAAGTCCTCAATATGAGATTCGTGTGGGTCTGATGCTCAGCACCCCCAGGGATCAGATGTTTTTTGTTATGGCACCTGCAGGAGGTAAACTCTCTGAATGGGTTTTGGCTGCTGGGTGCTGGATTAGGAGCCATTGTGTAAGGGTATGTGCACACGCTGCGGATTCATCCACGCGGATTTTGCAAAATCCGCAGATAAATCCGCAGGTCAAAAGACCTGCGGATTATCTGCGGATTAGCCTGCGGTTTTGCCCTGCGGTTTTACAATGGTGGAGATAGGAAACTGCTGCGGATTCCGCAGAAAGAATTGTCATGTCAATTCTTTCTGCTGTTTCAAAACCGCGCGGAAAAATCCGCACCGTCTGCACAGCGTTTTTTTTTTTGACCATTCATTTGAATGGTACTGTACACCGCAGCTAAAACTGCTGCGGGTCCGCAGCGGCCAAATCTGCTGCGGAACCGCAGCAGAATCCGCAGCGTGTGCACACAGCCTAAGCAGCTCCATTCAGCGCGATCACCTCTGTCCACTGCCATAAAATATAACCGGTGATTGGTGGGGTGCTGAGTGTCGGACCCCTCTGATCTCACATTGATGGCTTATCCTGCAGAATGGTCATTAGTATCGCCTGACTGGACAAGCCCTTTAATTTTTTCTTTCTGTGGTTATAACATTAAGGGCTCGCTCACACGATCGATGACTGGCAAAGAAGTGGATCGATTATGGTAAAGACACGCTGCTCAAGCTCTGATCCGATTGTCAGTGTACTGAGATCCGATGCTCTCGCATGAAGGAATTGTATCACAAGTGCGGAGAAGAAGGAGAACCTAATTTATCCATCTTCTCCATTGACTTTGTCCGCTTCTTTCCTGCCAAGAGATCCGGTTTTGCTGCAGAAGAAAAATGCTGCCTAGTGTGAACATAGCCTAAATCAGACTGCACTCAGTCTGTGCATCCGAGTGCAGTCCGATGCGTCATAGACCTGTATGGGTGCGCGCCATCCGAGTTCTGCAGTCGCTCTTAGTATGTCACTTTTTAAAGAAAATCACTTTATTTTGGAAACTTTCTGTCACTTTGCTTTTATCGATACAGTCGTCGTGCGTTTTTAGTATGTTTCTGCTGCAGATTTTCCTTATCTCAATGAAGCCTATGGGAAAAATAAATCAGCAAATTAAATAGCTATTTAGAAATTGATACGCTGTGGATTTCCTTTTCCTTTATGTCCAGCCTCCCCCAGATATAGGAAACGCGTTTGAGCTACTTTGCCTCCTCCGGCTTGCCGTAGAATCGGTTTAGTCCCGTGTGATACAGTGTTGCAGGGCAGTATCCGGGTCCTGGCGGTAGGATGCTGCAGCTGCTGCTCCTGGTCCTCTCCCTGAGTGGAGATGGCACCTCTGCATACCCCCTTCAGGTGTTTGTCATCCCCCACAGTCATATGGACGTCGGCTGGGTGTATACAGTGCAGGTACCGCCATAGCCTATGTATACATGTATTATGCAGTCAGCTGACACAGTTTAGATCACATGACACATGTTGGTTTCAGTTTCTCCACTCTTTCCATGCTGTTGTTCCAGTCTACCATCCCCTGCAGTATATGTAGCAGCAATGCCTGCTGGGAGTTGTACAAGATTTAAAGGGGATGTCCAGGACTTTAATCTTTGAGATGGGTCATCAATGTCTGATGGGTGGGGGTAGCCCTGTCGGTTACCTGTTGCTGTTGGCAACAGGGCTGTGGAGTCGGAGTCGTGGAGTCAGAGTCGGTGCTCATTTTGGTGGAGTTGGAGTCGGTATAAAATGGACCGACTCCGACTCCTAAAATATATAATAAATTGGGTTCAGTAATTCAATGCAGAATGTGCTGAATATTTTTTCATAGGAGTTTGGGAAAGTTATGAAATGTCCTATAAATGGCTGTTCTATTCCTGATCTAAGGCTACATTCACACACAGCGTTTTTCCTGTGTTTTTTGAGGATACGTTTTTCAGCTGCAAAAGCAGATCAGCTTTTCAAAAAACTGCATCACCTGAAAGGTTTTTGAGCTCATAGATAATGTTTTCAATAGCAAAAGCAGATTAGAAATCTGCTCTATCTATATATCCATTTATCCATATCTGTCTATCCATATCGTATCTGTACCAAAAAGAATGAAAACCGGGTAGTACACCAATATATATTCTGTTCTATCTAAATATCTTGATTATTGGATCATAAAAATGATTAAATGTCTGATGCTCACATTGTACTACAATAAATTTTTCACTTAAATATAAGCAATATGTGTGGGAGTCGGAGTCGGTGTAAGGGAAATTGAGGAGTCGGAGTCGCAGGTTTGGCTTACCGACTCCACAGCCCTGGTTGGCAGCCTAAGTGCTCAGTTGTGGCGCTGCACAGTATACAGCCCGCAGGCAATGCAGACACTATACAGAGGATGGCGCTGTGCACTCCGCAGCTTAGCTATTCCAGCTGATCGGCGGGCATGCTGGTGTCGCACCCCCCACTGATCAGATATTGATGACATATCATAAGGACTCAGGTACAGGACCATATTTTCCACAGAACATTGGATCACGCTCGGACCAGTGGTAGTATATGGGGTCATGTATGTCCGATTTTTTTATTTTTTATTTCCCCAGGTCCAAGCAAAAAGTCGCTGCGTGCCAGAGTTTGATCCACTATTCAGATGTCACTTACAAGTCATCGTTGGAAGCATCGGACTGCGCTCGGATGACATCTGAGTGCAGTGCCATTTATTATTTTTTTTCACAGAATGGAGAAGAGGGAGAAATTTTCGTTTCCGTCTTCTGAAAGGATCAAAGTGTGATTCCCATAATCGGCCCTATTCTCTTGCATGAGAGCGTATACTTATAGGATAGGTCATCACTGCGAAAGCCCAGAGCAGTGCCTTTTAGGGGGCCGATAGACGGTCGTATTTCTCATGCGAGGATCGCGTTGCAATCCTCGGAGTGACCGTCGGCTCTCCTGACCTGAGCGCGACAGCTGCATAGAAATCCGTCACTCTTAGGATCAGGAGAGGTGCCGGACCAGTCTGTGCAGTGCGATGTGATCCTCGAAATACGGCCGTCTGTCTGCACCCTTAGGCCAAGTTCCCGTAATGCGTATTTTTCTGCTGTGTATTTCTAGGACCAAAAACCACAACACGTTACTGATCCATCAAAGTAGATAGGATTTATATTCATCTCATACTCACTGTGCGGTTTTCTCATATTTTTTTTAATGCTGCAGTTCATTTGTGAATTTTGCAACACGTCAATTAATTTTTAAAAAACGAATCTGAACTAAGAAAGTAAGTTAATGTGTATGCACAATGTAATTAACACATGACCATTAATCAGAGAAAACAAAAAGCAAAAAACACCAATATCTTGAACTAAAAAGTAAAAAATAAACTGCAAATAATGCATAAAGGTAATAATAAATTACTAATAATAATAATCAATTAATTTTGTAATAAAATGAGTTTGATTAGCGAATTTTCCCCATAGACTTGAATGAGATGCGTAAAATCCACAAATAAGAAAAATGACCCAGCGTCATGCTTGGAAGCATGAGGAAATGATAAACATATCGGGAAATACATAAATAGTTGTATTTATTATGCCAGTCCTGATCCAATGTCCATCACGCCTTTTAAAAGGGTTATCCGGGACAATTTTAATTTTTTTTTACTATGGGCCTAAAAACTAACACGCAGGTTAGTTGCTAACTGCCAACCTTTTCTACCCAGAACCGGCTCAGAGAGGTCACTGACCGCTCCTGCCAGCGATTCTGCAGACCAGCTCTTACTTTTTCGGGCTGCTTTGTCGATGGGGCGTGACTGCCGACGTCACGCTGATTGACAGCCGATTCCACAGTTGAGCTGGCTGTCAATCAGCATGACATCAGCAGTCACGTCTCATCAACAGAGCACAAGAGAAGCTACTGCTCTGTCGACAGGACCTCGCCAGAAGCTGCAGGAGCGACCTATGATTGCTCTGTGCAGGCCGAGATCGCTGGCGATTAGAACAGGCAGGTCGCTAATAGTAACCACTATCTGCCTGATAGTTCTAAGGCTCATAGTAAAAAAAATTAAATAGTCCTGGATAACCCCTTTAAGAGAATTGGCACATCTTTGGCTAAGTTCACACTAGTCATTTTTTTTGCAGCCTGTTTTTTTTTTTTTTTTTTCTGCAAAATTTCAGCTGCTTTTTACAGTACCAGCGAAGTCTATGCGAGTTCAGAATTTTCATGCATAGAGCTTGTATTTTTTTTTTTTTTTCTTCAAAATGGAGCATGTCATTTCTTTCAGTGTTTTTCACCCATTTGTAATGAATGGGTGGTGAAATAATGCTGAAAAAACGCAGGTATCAAGTTTTTTTTGCATTTTTTTTGTGCCAAAACCTGATTCTGTAGCATAGGCCATGCTCAGTAGTGAGGCCGTGCTGTGGAGTCAGGGAAATTGAGGAGTCGGAGGTTTGGCTTACCGACCCCACAGAGCTGCTGTTTAGGGTGGTGATGGTCTTGGGGTCTCGGCAGTTTGAGCTGCAGTGATCAGCACGTTATGCCTTTTCCTATTAAAAGGGGAAACTTTTGTTTTTTTTATTTTTCTGAGAATGAACTTTGCATTTCATATGAAAATAAAATTGAAAAAAAAAAAAGATATTTGTCCTGCCGGACTGGTGCCATTCCTCCGATATCGGCACTGACCCCCTGGCGGACACATAATATTGATATCTGATTGGGTGTAGGATTCACTGGTGATATGATTGATAGGGATCTGACCGCTGGACCTGCACTGATCGATGGGGCAAATGTTATTCTCAGGTAGATACTTTTATCCCTAGTACAAAATAGCACAGCATGGCGGATACCTGACCGTCTCTCCATTCATTCTCTATGGGGCTTGCCGGAAAAAAGAGAGCGCAGTCCTCGGCAGCCTGACAGGGAATGGATAGAGTGGAGGTGGGCACACTGTAGATCCACACTAACCGGGATAAAAGTATCTCGTTCTGCAGATCGTCCCAGGGGATGGAGCCCCTGCACCTATTAATAAGTTATCACCTGTTATGCAGGTATGTGGGATACCTTGTTTTCTCCGGACAACCCCTTTAAATGGAAAGCTATTAAGAAGGGATAGCTCAGTAGCAGACAAACGTTTTTTAACCCATTACATACTCCTCTATGGCCGATGTCTTCCGCTGAGTTAACTTGTGTAGTCCTGTCTGTTCACACTTGTATTTCATATTTTCTTGTTTTAATAAAATATACAACGTTGCATTTTCAGGAGAGCATGCATGCCTACGCCGCCAGTGTCTACACAACAGTAGTGGATGAGCTGATGAAGGCCAAGCATCGCAAGTTCATTGTGGTCGAGCAGGAATTTTTCCGTTTATGGTGGGATATGGTGGCAGGAGACGTTCAAAAGCAGCAGGTAATCCAAGGGATAAAACTAACACCAAAGACTGGGGCTACTGCACTCGTACCTGTGGAAGACGGATGGAAATGGATTTGCCTTCCATAGAGCTACTTCATAACAAATCATTCAGGAAGCTCCCAAGTTTCAGTCTGCAATCTTCCTTCCTTTGTTCATTTTCACACCCCCTGATGATATACAGTTTGCAGACTGATCCAAGTTTCAGATTTTACAGTTTCCATGTCAATAATATAGGCTGGATGTGCGCTCTGTGTGTAAACCGGGTGCTGCTTTCTTCACTTGCTTTCATATAGCAGCAGAGTTTCCATCCTACACTTACTAACTGTTACGGTTCTGCTATGATGAAAAAGGATACTGAGACAACCCAGAGTGGACCCTCTGGGTCACGGCTCCAGAGCCCCCGCGAACGAGCGGACCAGGTGGAGCCACCCCCTATACAGGGAGTGTTAGGGGCAGACCCACAGGGGATGGAACAGTGACAGCCGGAGCCAAAGGGGTGACTGGGGTAGGTAACAGGGAGTAGAGAGCCTGGGCAGTCGTAGGACTGGAAGTTGCTGTGACCACGGAGCGACAGAGAGGTAGAGACCAGGAGGACCAGGGAATGACGGAGGTTGTAAGAGAGAGAGATATGTAGTAACAGCGTGGACAGACAAGGAGACCCGCAGACAAGAGGGACTAGGAGGCTACCAGGGATGGTGGTACGGAGGGAGACACAGGAGCAGGACCAGAGACTGGGACACAGAGCAAGCAATAGAAGGAGTACACGAAAGCTGCCAGAGGTAGCGCAGACAGTAGACAAGGTAGCTGAGAGGGGCCTGCAGGAAGAGTGAACGCTGGCCGAGAGGACAGCGTCACCGCACCGGATAAACAGGCGTCTTACCTGGGAAGACGCCGGGAAGAAATAGACGGTGGGCACCGCCATGTTGGGGGCGGGGCCAACCGTGTCACAAATCCCAGGAGTCAGAGCGCCGGGTGAACGCAGGCGCACTGAGCCGACGCCGGGGACACCGAACATCAGGAGCAGGAGCACGCCGTGGAGCGGGGACGCGCCGGGATCGCGCAGGTAAGTAACGGCACCGGCGGGGAGGCGTGACACTTACTTTGAGTGGTTCCTCCTTGTCTATTGTCTGATTTCTGCCCTCCGTGAAACTGTAGATATTTTCCTCCTCTCTACATATTGTGGAGATGTGAGTACAGTCCGAATTCCCCCTCGATGCTATGACTAAGGTCTTATTTTGACGAACCTGTTCCACATTCATGTTGTTTCCGTTCTTTTCACAGATGGGAAGCTTATGCCATTATAACCTATGCTGCTATTTACATGTACAGTAGGGAAAATAAGTATTTGTTACACTGCCGATTATGCACGTTTTCCCACCTAGAAACAATGGGAATGTAATTTTTATCGTAGGTACACTTCAGCTGTAAAAATAAAAAGCAGAAAATCACATTTTATGATTTTTTACATAATTAATTTGCATTTTATTGCATGAAATAAGTATTTTATACAATAGAAAAACAGAACTTACTATTTGGTACAGAAACCTTTGTTTTCAATTAGAGGTCAGAGGTTTCCTGTAGTTCATGACCGACCTTGTACAACCTGCAACAGGGATTTTGGCTTCCTCCTCCATACAGATCTTTCTGCTTTCAGGGCTGTCGGGCAACATTGAGATTCTAGACCTGCACAAGGCTGGGATGGGCTACAGGACAATAGGCAAGCAACTTGGTGAGAAGGCACCAACTGTTGTCACAATTATTAGGAAATGAAAAAACATAAGATGACTGTCAATCTTCCTCGGTCTAAGGTTCCATACGAAATCTCGCCTCATGGGGTAAGGATGGTTCTGAAAAAGGTCAGGAATCAGCCCAGAACTTCATGGGAGGACCTGGTCAATGACCTGAAGAGAGCTAGGACCACAGTCTCAAACACTATCGTTAGTAAGACACTACGCTGTCATGGATTAAAATCCTGCAGGGCACGCAAGGTCCCCCTGCTCAAGCCAAGACATGTCCAAGCCCTTTTGAAGTTCACCAATAATAATCTGGATGCATTGGAGGCATTGGAGAAGGTCATGTGATCAGATGAGACCAAAATAGAAATTTTTGGTCTCCACTCGCCATGTTTGGAGGAAGAAGGAAGAGTACAACCCCAAGAACAGCATCCCAACCATGAAGCATGGTGGGGGAAACATCATACTTTTGTTGATTTTCTTCAAAAGGGACAGGACGATTTCACCATATTGAAAGGAGGATGAGTCATGTATCTCAATATTTTGGCCAACAACTTCCTTCCATCAGTAAGATCATTGAACATGGGTCATGGTTGGGTCTTCTAGCATGACAATGACCCGAAACACACAGCTGAGTGGCACTGTAAGAAGCATTTCAAGATCCTGGAGTGGCCTACTCTACAGACCTGAACTCAATTGAAAACCTTCAGAGGGAGCTGAAACTCAGTGTTACCCAGGAACAGCCCTGAAACCTGAAATATCTGGAGATCTGTTTGGAGGAGTGGGCCAAAATCCCTGCTGCAGTGTGTGCAAACTTGGTCAAGAACTACAGGAAACGCCTGACTTCTAATTGTAAACAAAGGTTTCTGTACCAAATATTAAGTTTTGTTCTTCTGTTGTATAAAATACTTGTTTCATGCAGTAAAATGCAAATTAATTATGCAAAAATCATATAATGTGGAGGTAGAGTGTACCTGTGATAAAAATTACAGACCTCTCCATTCTCTGTAGGTGGAAAACATGCAAAACCGGCAGTGTATCAAATACTTATTTTCCCCACTGTATATATTTTTTCACGGACCGTGTGTTCTTGCTGAAATCATGGAGGTGTGTGTGTGTGTTGTCAGGCAGCACAGATGAAAAGTGACAATACAAGTTTGTGATATGACCACATCTGACACCCAATGGGTCCTGACTCCTGATCCTTTACATGAGGGTCTTGTACTTTGAATTGCTTGGTGTCAGTGCAGGCCGACTGGAACTATCTAGCGGGTATGGCTGGGTAATGCCCGAAAATGCCTATATTGAAGAAAAAGAATGTGTATTCAGATCAGCACAGCTATTGCCATTCTGCAGCCCATCCTCATATTTCTTCTGGTGGTCACAGGTGCATCAGTTGGTACAGGAGGGACGATTAGAGTTCGTTATCGGTGGCCAAGTCATGCACGATGAAGCCGTTACTGCAGTAGATGATCAGATATTGCAACTAACAGGTACCTGCTCCTAATTCCTTGGCCTAATTCAGATTTCCTGGGCTATGATGCAAAAAATATAACTCTTACCATGTGCCATTTATTATAATGGTGTCTTCATATGCAGGGCTTCTATATGACTGCTACTCCATAGTCCTTCCTGTTGATTGCTATGATAAACTGCGCTCCCACAAAGTGTGTTTTTTAATTAAATGTGTGTATCTGTGCATGTAGTATCGTGTGAGTGTGTTATTAGGGTATGTGCACACGTTGCGGATTACCCTGCGGATTTTGCTAAATCCGCAGGTAAAATGACCTGCATTTCTATAAAGAAAGAATTGACATGCTGCGGATTTGAATCCGCAGCAAATCTGCACAGAAAAATCCGCAGCATGCGCACAGCATTTTTGCTTTTACGTAGGCTAAAATGGTACTGTACAACGCAGCAGAATCCGCAACGTGTGCACAGACCCTCCGACACTTCTCAGGGATCCAGCGCCGTTCTGCTCCTCTTCTCTGTGACGTCACTGCTCTTCATAAAGAAAAACAACACTAAGGCCTCTTTCACACTTCCGTTTTTGACAATCAGTCAAGATCCGCCGATTTGGAAAAAAAAACGGATCCGCCATTTTTCTTTGCGGATCCGTTTTTTTCCCCATTTACTTTCATTATTGGCGGTTCTTGATGGATTTCCGTCCGTTGCATCCGTTTTTGTGCGGATCCGCCATAATGTTGCTGTCAGTCAACATCCTCAAAGACTTCCAAACGGAGCTTGCAACGTTTTTTTGGCCGGCGGATCCTCCAGACACTGATTTAACCCGAAATTCTGTCTGGGTGCCGGACAATAAAAAAAAAAAATTGTCTCTGTCTCTCTCTCTGTCTCTCTCTGTGTCTCTCTCTCTGTCTCTCTCTCTCTGTCTCTCTGTCTGTCTCTCTCTGTCTCTCTCTCTGTGTCTGTCTCTGTCTCTGTCTCTCTGTCTCTGTCTCTCTGTCTCGCTCTCTGTCTCTCTCTGTCTCTCTGTCTCTGTCTCTCTCTGTGTCTGTCTCTGTCTCTCTCTCTGTCTCTCTCTGTCTCTCTCTCTGTCTCTCTGTCTCTGTCTGTGTGTCTCTCTCTCTCTCTCTCTCTCTCTCTCGTCCTTTTGGCGGCTTTTAACTGACACAAAAAATTGAAGTGTGAAAGAGGCCTAAGTGAACACCTGCTGCTCAGATAAAAACAGGCAAATGTAGACGGTCTCAGATTACATTAATCCTAAATAGTATATACCGTGCGCTGAAGTTCACATAAAGCTAAAAATTCCCCAATTGCATATCCCTAGAAGGTCCTGGTAAATTCCCCATTGGTGTGGTAAGGGTGCACTGGAAACCAGTTTTGTCGTTCACTCACTGGGGTTGAATTAGATGAATCTCCCGGCAATAGAGTCGTTTAATAATAAAATTAATCATCAAAAATACAAGTTGCCTAATAATAGTGCCCACTATGCCAACATCCAGGTAATGTAAAGTTGATTAGCTACTAATAAACACTGTATAATACTATACATCTGTCCCTATACAGAGGGCCACGGCTTTTTGTATGAAACATTTGGAGTAAGACCTCAGTTTTCTTGGCATGTGGATCCCTTCGGAGCATCTGCCGTCTCACCTACCATATTTGCCATGTCTGGATTTAATGCCCACCTTATTTCCCGCATTGATTATGACAGTAAAGCTGCCATGCAGGATTCCAAGGTATGAATGTATTGGTATAATAAACAGCTTATAAGTTATTGCGTCAACATTTATGTGAAAACCTTCACAAATAGAAATAAACTGCGAAAATAGAAATCCCAGAATATGTTTTTGTATATGCATTGCGAGGGTGCAGCGATGGGGTGGCAGTGCATCCCTCTTCATTGTCTCTTCCCCCATTCAAGTGAATAACGCTGTCTGCAGCTCCTTGGCGGGTGCACAGCTGTGTAAAGAAAACTTATAAAAGACACAGCTCTACATCAGATTTCAACCTTTTCATTCTAAGAGTGGGTGGGATTCCCAGAATTCAGACTCCCACCCATCATAAAGCAATGTAATACTGTAGCAATAAGCTATACCTTTTATAAGTTGAAATATACCCCTTCCTTACATGAATCAAAAAAATATATTTATATCCATCCTGGGTATAGTCATGGAGCGCATTGAATATAAAGCAGTGTTTCTCTATGGCCCATTTCCAGGATGCTTTACCTATCTGGCTCCAATGCAATTTCTGCTCTGCTTTACTGTAGCCCAATAGGAAGCTCATTAGCAAATACTATTGCACTCACTCAAGTACTGTATGTAAATGTATGCGGTGGCTGGAGAGGATTGTACCCTTTTATCCTCCATCCTTTGGATGTAGCATTATGTTCCCTTGTGCGGCTCTCTGGTGGGGTTCCTGGGCGATGGGCCAGACTTTCCTTTTGAACTAGTATTGTATCTCCTAAAGAAAACAAGGGATTCATTGGTTGTTTGTTGTAATTGCCAAAATGAGTCCTCACCGCAAGCCGTGAAGCTCCGGAGGTAGGCAGCGTGGTTTACTCTAAGGATATCCCTTTCTTTTCTCTTTGTAGAACCTGCAGTTTGTTTGGCGAGGGTCTCGCTCCTTATCTGAGAAGCAGGAGATCTTTACACACGTCATGGACCAGTTTAGATACTGTACCCCTTCTTACCTGCCATTTACCAACAGGTACAGTAGTAGAAAGAAATGGGGAAAAGTCTGTACCCCCTGATACCCAGCACACTGGAGTTCTGTGAGACCACTGGGCGCCTCTGCCCCTCCGCACAGCCTGATACTCTCTGCCCTGCTGCAAGTCTCCAGTGTTCACCCTGCCGCTCTATTCAGATTCTGTGGCATGGATGAACATAGCCGAGTGGCAGTGCCAATGCTCATCGTCCGATCCATTGCCCTTCTCCTAGATGGTGTCTTGTCACTGAGGTGACTGTGGCCCAGTGCCTGGGGGGAATGCCAGTGGTCTGATATTCACCCATTTAAGTATTATCATTTAGCCAGTGGAATTGAGAGATGGCCTTAATTTTTTGAACTTAAGGTAGGCACTGTGCCTGGTGTAGTGTCGTTCTAAAGATCAGTGGGGCTCCCAGTACAAGAGCCCTATCTGACATGTCTCAGCAGCATGCCCACCCTAAAATCTGTTTTTATTAGGCTTGAGTTGATTAAAAATAGTAAATGGAGGCATACTCGCCTTCCAGGACCCCCCGTGGATCCAGCGCAGGCCATTCAGGAGGTCTGTGCCGATTCTTGAAGTCGCAACCTATTACAGACTATAGTGATCAGGTGACTAGAAGAGCGTGTCGTCAGATGTGTTCCGATGATTCTCTCTTAGTCGCCTGACTGTTGCAGACGATCACAGACTGCAGCGGTGCTATGACTTCCAAACGGTGCAGACCACCGTTGCGGCCGACATCTGATCCACAAGGGCACTGGAAAGTGAGTATGCTTTATCGTTTTATTTTTTCCATGCATAAAAAAACTATGGGGGGTAAATCCTCACGTTACCTATGCTTCCTCTCTCCTTTAGATCTGGATTTTACTGGAATGGCATTGCGCTGTTTCCTGATCCACCAAAGGACGGGATTTATCCCAACATGAGTCTGCCAGTTACAAGTGACAACATTCAACAGTACGCAGAAGCCATGATGAAGAACATAAAGACCCGAGCTGCCTGGTTTAGAAGCGATGATGTCTTGTGGCCATGGGTAAATACAACTTTTGTCCTCTACTTTTCCTTCATAGCGTTTTATGCTTCATATTAGATGTTATGGCACGTATACTGTAAAGATAGTGCTGAGACTCCCATGCAATAAAGGAAGCTGCATGGGTAAAATATGTATAGACCAGCATACCTAAAGAGGCATTCTGACCATAGAACTGTATGGACAATCCATAGGGTACAACATCAATGCCTGATATGTTAGTCCCGAGCCTATTGAGAGAATGCAGCAATCCAAAATGGATAAAGAACATGTAAAGGATAAAGCTGAATGTGTTTTGATATAAAACCTATTGACAAGTGAGGTCTTGCGGCCTTCACACCCTACAATACCTTTTCATGAACATACATGCCTACTACGTCCAGGAATTATCTTAATCATCATGCTCTTTAACTTGTAATCTACTCTTTGTGAGAGAGCAGTTCTTCTTTATTAGCGTTCTTCCAGCACTACAGGTGCCAGAACCTCCTTTTCCTTTCTTCCAGCATGTTTTGCTCCTGTGATTATCCAGTTACTTGCCTGCCCTAAACTGAAATCTCACCTTTCTGTTATGCCAGTATGCAGTTTGCAGACAGGAGAGCAGGAGCAAAGAGACAAAGTCCCGCCCCCCACTTATTGCAGACAGGAGAGCAGGAACAAAGAGACAAAGTCCCGCCCCCCCACTCATTGTAATTCGTCTCTGTGTCTCTGCTCCTGGAGGTGGATTACTCTTGACAACAGGCAGTGGACAGCAAATTACAAAGAAGGGAGACGCCTAATGGACAACAGTTCATTTTGTAGTAATTTTTTTATGAAAACGTCATTTTGATAAATTAAGTCTTCCTGATTATCACTGCATTGCTCATCAAGTGAGTATTAAAGGGAAACTGATAGCTGATCCTCAGACAGCATGTATCTGACACTGACCGTATGATTTCAGCCTGCTACAGTACGTTTGATACTGAAAAACTGTAGCATTTCAAAGAAAACACTCTTTAAAAGCCGCAAGGGACCGAGCCATACAGTAGGCTAGTTGAAAAGGCAGGTCCCTGGCGGCTTCTCCCCACCCACTGCCAGTGACTGACAGGACTCTCCCTATACAAGCACAAAGGGAGAGACCTCTCAATCAAGCTGGTGGGGAGAAGCAGCAACTTTTTAAAGTGTGTTTTTCTTGGAAATGCTGCAGTGTTAACATGGCTGAGCTCATACAGTCAGTGTCTGATACATGCTTCCCGATCCACAGGCAATATGTATCAGCTGTCAGGTTCCCTTTAAAGGGGATATCTGGGACTTTGTGAAAAACAAAAAAATGTGCCTAAACGCTTACAGTCAGATAGTTGATAACTATCTGCCTGCCTGTTTTGTCTTGCACTGTTCTTTGCCGGCACAAAGGGTGTTGCAGACCGCTCATGATGGCAATTCAGCTGTCTCTGCTGGTGTCACGTCGACAGAGCAGCGGATTCCTCTCTGTTCCGCTCTGTTGACAGGGCGGGACTTTTGACATCATTCTGATTAACAGCCAGATTGATGTCGGAAGTCATGCCCTGTTGCCAGAGCAGGGTGGAAAAGAAGCCACCGCTTTGTCGACATGACATCTATAGAGGCAGCTGAATCGCCGGCAGGAGAGGTCTGTAACCCCCTCTGTGCTGAGAAAGAATGGCGCCGACACAACAGGCAGGAAAGTAGCAACTACCTGCTCAGCTGGGCATGTGATAAGACTTATAGAAACAAGTTTATTGTCTACAGCATAGAACAATAGTAATTTTGCTTATCTGCAGTTTACGTTTATACACCCAAACTATGGTCTTTATGTCTTTTTTTTTTTTTTTTTTTTTTTCATGATTTCTGTTGCAGGGGTGCGACAAGCAGTTCTTTAACTCATCTGTCCAGTTTAACAATATGGATTTACTGCTGGATTATATAAATAGTAACCGAGAGTTTGACATGAACGTGCAATATTGTACGCTTAGCGAATACTTTACAAGTCTATACGATAGGAACATAACCTGGGAGGTACGAGGCAGCCAGGATTTCCTTCCTTATTCTTCAGGTATGTTGGAAAACTTTCAGCTTTACTCATTAGGTCTCGATTAGATGACTGTCGGGTGGTGACCTTTCCTTTTTTCGGCGAGACTGGCTAACCATCTAAGGTGTATGGTGTGACCTTGTTCTCCTCTCACTGTAGATGCTGGTAGAAGGCTTGCTGATATCACTTAGTTTTTAGCGCCGTGCGTTTTGAACTTACATATCATAATAGCTGATGATGTGATTGTTTCAACTTCTAGATATATTTGAAGCTTGGACAGGATTTTTCGCATCCCGAAATGTCCTTAAAGGTGTCGCACGCCGGGCCAGCTCGCTGCTCTATGCGGGGGAGTCTGCGTTTACTCAGTATCGGATGAAATATCCATCTGGACCAGTGTGCAAAATGTGGGCACTAGAACAACTGCAAGCTCTCCGATGGGCCGTCTCCGAGGTAAAACTGATATTTGGGTATGTGCACCATCAGTTATTGGAGCAGAAACTTCAGGTTTTGAGGAGTTTTGTGTTTTGTTTTTTTTTCTCCAGAACCTCCTTAAAAGAAAAGTGTGTGCACATACACTTAAAGGGGTTTTCCAGTTTCAGAGAACACCTGTCTTCAGGCAAAGTTTGTTGTAAAATAACAAACTGTGCTTTACTCACTGGGGTCCAAAGTTGAAGCTCTGATACTGCCCTCAATGCCTTTTATTGTCTGCAGTGTTTATGTCAACACTGCAGCCAGTCAGTGAGCTCAGGCACTATGTGCGAGTCGGTTCGTGTTCCCTACTCGGGCAGAGCCACTAAGCGCTCACTGATTGACTGCAGTGCTGTCTACTGTCTCAGAGCTGCAGACAATAATCAACACCGGAAGCAATGGCAGAGACAGCGCTGGACCTGAGGACGGTGAGTAAAGTACAGTTTTTTTTTTTGTTTTTTTTTAAGCAAACTGCATCCTAGCATGTGCTTCCTACCCTGTGGCTGGGTTCACATTGCGTTAAAGGCAATGCGCTGACAGCTTCCGTTACATAGTGGCACTAACTCTGTGTAAAGGATGCGTTAGCGCACACATTGCCCGCAATGACAGTAACGCATGCCAAAATCGGTATGTGTTAGCGAAGGTGCGTTAATTCATGACGCACCCTCAAACGCGGTCTACAGCATTCGAGGGTGCGTCGTGGTCTAGCGCACAGCAAATGCGTCCGTTCGCTGTGCATAGACCTGTATGGGCTAACGCATGGTAGCGCATAGTAACAAACTGCTACCATGCATTAGTGCATACGTTAGCGCTATGGTACAAATGATGTCAAAAGTGACATCTGTGTTAGAGCATCCGTTAAACGGAATCCTATAAACGTATGCCCCTAACGCAATGTGAACCTAGCCTATCTAGAATCTGAGTGAACTACCCTCCCTAATGACCTGAATGCTTTCCCCAATCTTTCATCTCGCATCTGCCATGTAGAATTCCCTCCTTGCTGTTATCTCTAACACTGAGAGATGGGAGGGTAAAGCTTGAGCTGTCAGAACAGTAAGCTGAGCTCTAATGAGTTTATGGCAAACTGCAATAAAGACATTCCTAATGCCTCGTGGGGGCGTGCCCCTTTTATTTTTATTTGACCTTGTTTAGCCAGTGATATGTATGTTGATAATTATATATAATATTTCCGCTCTGCTTTTAAAGGTCCAACATCATGACGGTATCACCGGTACAGAGTCTCCAAAGGTCAGAGATATGTATATGGCACATTTACATCAAGGAGTAACTGGTGTCCGAAAGTTGATGAAAGCCATCGTTACAGACCAGTTCAGCCACGAGAACACTGAAACTCCAAAAGGTATTTTAATCCTCTTTCTACACAAAGAGACAGATGAGTTGTAGAGCGAGGACAGGGTCTTGTCTTGCAGAGTGATGGAAGGGCACCTAAACTTAAAAAAAAAAAAAAAAAAAAAGTTCGACATTTTTAGCCAATATTGAAATTTTAATCAGTTGGGTCTGAATCCTCCAACAATCATTTGAGACAAAGGAGCAAAGTCGCTCAGTTGATCCGTAGACCGTGACCGCACTTTTGCTCCTTTGTTTCAGCAATCGGGTGGGGTTCTCTATAGATTATTTAATGCGCCATAAAAAGTCTTTATCACCATGTCAAGTAGGCAGCTTGTCTGGTACTATCTGATACAAAGTATCAGGAGAATAATGAAGACATACAGCATTCACTCTGCTGCCTATTATTATTATTTTTTTTTTTTTAAATATAGAAAAAATGGAATGTATAAAATATCATCTTTTATGTTGTGCAGGTCTCATGCATATTACTGTGTATAACCCAGTGGCATGGAACGTCACCACGTATATTAGTATGGCACTGAATACCTCGGTCTCAGAAGTGTATGATGAGCTTGGCCAAATTGTGCCAGCACAGGTACGGATCCTTCACAAACACAATGATTAGATATGTAACAGCTGGACTACTCTTATACTGGGAGCTACACATCCAGGTTGCTTCTGTAGGGGGCGCTCCAGGTTGCTTCTGTAGGGGGCGCTCCAGGTTGCTTCTGTAGGGGGCGCTCCAGGCTGCTTCTGTAGGGGGTGCTCCAGGCTGCTTCTGTAGGGGGCGCTCCAGGCTGCTTCTATAAGGGGGCGCTCCAGGCTGCTACTTACTACAAGGATGGTTGGATGAATTGTTGATGGCAATCACAAAAGGAGAACCTATATGCAAGTGGAGTATTGTAAAATAAGAGGCTAGTACAGGACTAAGTGGCCAATCTGGTGACATCCCAGCACATGCACAATTTTAAAATTGTAAATCAAATGGCAGTCATGGAGAAAAAAACAATGTACATGTGGAGGGTGATGTAAAATAATGTAGTGATAGAGGGCTGAGCAGCTATATTGACTAAATCACTGCCCAAGCACATAGGTATGTACAAGAAGTAACGGACTTAAATACTGTTAATAGAGCCTGTATCGAGAAGATGAATACCGCATCAGGCACAGAAATAACAGTGGAATATCAGTAAATGAGAAACAAAACCATAATGGAAAAGATCATATGCACCCACCCAGGAGAAACACACCCAGTGTACATTTCGTTGAGGCTTCATCTAGGGCTCCAGACTACATCCAGACTGCTGTTATGGGGGGGGGCTCCAGACTGCTGTTATGGGGGGGGGCTCCAGACTGCTGTTATAGGGGGGCTCCAGACTGCTGTTATGGGGGGGGGCTCCAGACTGCTGTTATAGGGGGGCTCCAGACTGCTGTTATGGGGGGGGGGCTCCAGACTGCTGTTATAGGGGGGCTCCAGACTGCTGTTATGGGGGGGGGGGGCTCCAGACTACATCCAGACTGCTGTTATAGGGGGGCTCCAGACTTCTGTTATAGGGGGGCTCCAGACTTCTGTTATGGGGGGGGCTCCAGACTACATCCAGACTGCTGTTATAGGGGGGCTCCAGACTGCTGTTATGGGGGGGGCTCCAGACTACATCCAGACTGCTGTTATAGGGGGCTCCAGACTAAACTGTGTTCCAAATTATTATGCAAAAAGAGTTTAGGAGTGATAAGGTTAGAATTTTTTTGTTTGTCATTTAAACTCTTTGATGGTGATGTGTGTCAGGGCTCTTTATATCACTGAAAGCAATTGCAGATACCTGTGCAAATTAGTTTGGCAGGTGTGTCCAAATAAAGGCAAGACTACTTAAGAAGGCTGTTCCACATTATTAAGCAGCCTACATTTTTTGCCAAAATGGGAAAGAAAAAGGATGTGTCGGCTGCTGAGAAGCAACAAATTGTGGAGTATTTAGGTCAAGGCATGACTACAATCAACGTTGCCAAGACACTTCATCGTGATCATCGCACAATCAAGAAGTATGTAGCTAATTCCCAGCATACACGTGTGCGTGCTGATAAGGAAAAATTGAGGACTCTTTCCAACAGGCAATTGCGTCAGGTTAAAAGAGCAGCTGCAAAAATGCCTTGTCATAGCAGCAGACAAGTTTTTGAAGCTGCTGGTGCCTCCAACGTCCCCCGAACAACAAGATGCAGGGTCCTTCAGAGGTTTGCAGCTGTGCGTAAGCCATCCTGTCGACCACCTCTATCCACTGCACACAAGCAGAAACGGCTCCAGTGGGCCAAGCGAGACATGAAGACTGACTTCCAAACTGTTTTGTTCACCAATGAGTGCCGTGCAACGCTCGATGGTCCAGATGGATGGAGTGGAGGATGGCTGGTTGATGGACACCCCATGAAAACACGGCTAAGGCGCCAACAAGGAGGAGGTGGAGTAATGTTTTGGGCTGGAATCATGGGGAGAGAGATTGTCGGCCCCTTTAGGATCCCTGAAGGGGTAAAGCTGAACTCCATAATCTATGTGGAGTTTCTAAAACAGCACTTCCTGCCATGGTTCAAGAGGAAGAACCGTGCTTTCCGCAGCAAGATCATTTTCATGCATGATAATGCACCGTCTCATGCTGCAAATAACACATCTGCATCTCTGGCTGCTATGGGCATAAAAGAGGACAAACTTATGGCGTGGCCACCATCTTCCCCTGACCTCAACCCCATTGAGAACCTCTGGAGCATCATCAAAAGGAGTGTCTATGATGGCGGGAGGCAGCTCACATCTAAGCAACAGCTCTGGGAGGGTATTCTGTCCACATGCAAAACAAGTGAAGCACAAACCATCCAAAAACTGACAAATTCAATGGACGAGAGAGTTCAGAAGCTTCTTTCCAACAAGGGGTCCTATGTGCAAATGTAACATCACCAAGAATAAAGTTTTGACTTAAACTGTTTGATTTCATTTTGTAATAAGCTGATAATGCTTATAATTTCACAATTCACCATTTTTTTGTTCAAAATAAAAAGGTTGAAAACTCTGCTGTGCATAATAATTTGGAACATGCATTTTGAGTGTTTCTTATTTTTAAAAATATACTGTTTTCATAGGCAGTTTGTTCAAAAACATTGGAATTATACTAGAATATTAGATGACTGGAAAATACCTGACTGCAATTCATATAGGTAATTTAGAGAAAATATGAGGAAATATTTTTTGCATAATAATTTGGAACACAGTGTACATCCAGACTGCTGTTATAGGGGGGCTCCAGACTACACCTCCAGACTGCTGTTATAGGGGGGGGGGGGCTCCAGACTGCTGTTATAGGGGGCTCCAGACTACATCCAGACTGCTGTTATAGGGGGGCTCCAGACTACACCTCCAGACTGCTGTTATAGGGGGGCTCCAGACTACACCTCCACACTTCTGTTATAGGGGGGGGCTCCAGACTGCATCCAGACTGCTGTTATAGGGGGGCTCCAGACTACACCTCCAGACTGCTGTTATAGGGGGCTCCAGACTACACCTCCACACTTCTGTTATAGGGGGGCTCTAGACTACACCTCCAGACTGCTCTTATAGGGGGGGCTCCAGACTGCTGTTATAGGGGGCTCCAGACTACATCCAGACTGCTGTTATAGGGGGGCTCCAGACTACACCTCCAGACTGCTGTTATAGGGGGCTCCAGACTACACCTCCAGACTGCTGTTATAGGGGGGCTCCAGACTACACCTCCAGACTGCTGTTATAGGGGGCTCCACACTACACCTCCAGACTGCTGATATAGGGGGGCTCCAGACTACACATTCAGACTACACATCCAGGCTGCTGTTATAGGGGGCTCCAGACTACATCCAGACTGCTGTTATAGGGGGGCTCCAGACTACACCTCCAGACTGCTGTTATAGGGGGGCTCCAGACTACACCTCCACACTTCTGTTATAGGGGGGCTCCAGACTACATCCAGACTGCTGTTATAGGGGGGCTCCAGACTACATCCAGACTGCTGTTATAGGGGGGCTCCAGACTACACCTCCACACTTCTGTTATAGGGGGGCTCCAGACTGCATCCAGACTGCTGTTATAGGGTGGCTTCAGACCACACCTCCAGACTGCTGTTATAGGGGGCTCCAGACTACACCTCCAGACTGCTGTTATAGGGGGCTCCAGACTACACCTCCAGACTGCTGTTATAGGGGGGCTCCAGACTACACCTCCAGACTGCTGTTATAGGGGGCTCCAGACTACACCTCCAGACTGCTGTTATAGGGGGGCTCCAGACTACACCTCCAGACTGCTGTTATAGGGGGCTCCACACTACACCTCCAGACTGCTGTTATAGGGGGGCTACAGACTACACATCCAGACTGCTGATATAGGGGAGCTCCAGACTACATCCAGACTGCTGTTATAGGGGGGCTCCAGACTACATCCAGACTGCTGTTATAGGGGGGCTCCAGTCTACACCTCCAGACTGCTGTTATAGGGGGGCTCCAGACTACACCTCCAGACTGCTGTTATAGGGGGCTCCACACTACACCTCCAGACTGCTGTTATAGGGGGGCTACAGACTACACATCCAGACTGCTGATATAGGGGGGCTCCAGACTACACATTCAGACTGCATTTACGATCAAAGTCTCATTTTTAAGGCTTGTCCAATACTTAAATATTACTGATCTATCTTTAGGATATTTTTAGGATACAAAGTGTAAGACCTTCCCTGATGAGGTGTTTTCCGATCCTGTGACTGCCATAATTAACCAGTGTGTGGAGCTGGGAAACCGCAGCTCTCGTCTCCACATTCACTGTAGTGAGAGCTAAGCTGCATTATCTGAGAACATCCAGTATACGGAGCTATGGTGTCCTGACTCTGCAAACAGCTGAGCGGTGGGACTGCCGGGTGATGGGCCTCTACTGATTTGATAGCGACATCAGTATCTAAGTCCTGGATGACCACTTTTCTGCTGGAATCGCCATGTCTTTATGAATCTCTGTTAACACCATTATTAGTATGAGATATTCTGGATTTGTCACAGATGGTACACTGGTGGCCATATCATGTCAGGGATGACCTCCAACTTCCTACCACATGAATCAACTTCCTTTGGTGAATGTCGCACTTCAGCATATAGGGCTGACAGTCCGCAGCGCCCTACCTACAGATCTGCTGGTGTTTATCAGTAGAAATGTTCATTCTGAAATTAGGGTGTAATTTATTGATGGCCATAGTACAGTCAGATATTGATCTTCTAGGTATGTTCAAATGTGCAGTATCCACAAGAGTCATACCTGTATCTGGTATGTGTTCAAAACTTTTTTTTGATGTCTTTAAATAGAATCTATCAGAAGATTTCAGAATAAACTGCATACATTATTAAATAAATCAATTTATAATAGATTAAATGTTTAAAAAGTTGCATTTAAAGGTTGTCTAAAGGTCTTATGTGTAGAAACAAGCAACTTTGCAATTTATTGCTTATTAAAAATCCTATTTGTTCTCAAGAACGGAGTAATTTTTAATTCTACGGGGTACAGTGTTGCCTACATTATATGGGCCACTCTGCAGTCCCATAGTCTCCAGGTACCTAGGTAAGGAGCTCGTGCCACTAAGAGGGCCCTAGTCTTTTTATTATTTACAGTGGCATGTAAAAGTTTGGGCACCCATAGTCAATTGTGAACAGTTAAGTAACTTGACGATGATATGATCTCTAAAAGGCCTACAGTTATAGATGACACGCTTTTTTTGTATTTTAGGCAAAATTTAAAAAAAAAAAAAAACTTCATTCTCATCGCCCACCGGGGTGGTCTTTGTTGTCCTATCTCATTCTCAGGCCCTCTACCAGAGGCCAGGGAGTTTGAGGGTTTTGCGCAGGATCTTGGTTGTTCCCAGCATTGCGCTTTTCTGGACAGAGAGCTCAGATGTTGCTCCTGGGTTCTGTTGTAGCCATTTTCCCAACTTGGGGGTCACTTCTCCAAGTGCCCCTATCACCACTGGAATCACTGTTGCCTTCACCTTCCACATCTTCTCCAGTTCTCCTTTGAGGCCCTGGTATTTCTCCAGCTTCTCATATTCCTTCTTTCTGATGTTGATGTCCCTTGGCACTGCCACATCTATTATCATTGCTGTCTTCTGCTCCTTGTCTACTATCACAATGTTTGGTTGGTTAGCCAACACCTGCTTACCCATCTGGATCTTGACGTCCTACAGCATTTTAGCCCTTTCATTCTCCACCACTTTCTCTGGGGTCTCCCACCTGGACTTAGGGGGACTTAGCCCATATGCTGTGCAGAAGTTCCTGCATACGCTGTGCAGATGTTCCTGTATACAATTCCCACTACTTGGTTGTGGCGTTCGGTATACGTTGTTCCTGCGTTGGATGGTTTCTGAGGTTTCTTTGCATAGTCTGCACCTTGGGTTTTGTCTTGTGTGGTAGATTTCTGCTTCTATGGATCTGGTACTTAGTGCTTGCTCTTGTGCCGCTTTGATTAGTGCCTCTGTGCTGTCTTGGAGTCCAGCTTTCTCCAGCCATTGGTAGGATTTCTCCATGTCAGCCTCCTCCAATATCTGTCTATGGTACATCCCATGCAGCGACTTGTCTTGCCATGGTGATTCATGTTCCTGTTCTTCCTTCCAGATCTGTTGTTGTTGCTGCCTTAAGCTTGCTCTCTGCATCTCATCTTTTGTCGCCATTCTTCTGATGTATTCCTGAATACTCCTTGTTTCATCCGTGATTAGCTTGGCCCCATGCAAAATTTCAGAAAAAGCAAGCTGGTCAAATGTAAATGAATTTCATGAGCTGATGGACACAGACAGGTATTTATATATGTAGATTGGTAATACAATAAATTGGTTTGATAAGTAGAGGCTAAAAAATGTTTTCCGGTTGAGGTGCCACCTGCAGGTCATTTTTTCTTTCTGCAGGTTTATGAAAATGAATGTTTAAACTGTATTTAGCGATAAAATCGTGAATGTGTGGTTTGTTTGGCTCTTTTCTTGCTGAAGGGGGCAGGTTTACCTTTCAAATGGTGTATCGTGTGTGTGTGTGTGGGGCGAAGTAATCGGCAAAAAAGCAGTGCATGTTTACAAATGTGTTTGTTTATGAGACTCGCCTGCAGTGAAGTGTGCAATCCTCCAATGTGCCTGAAATAGGCTGGGCAAACACTTGATCAAGCTGGAAAGACCCCAAGGCAAATGTTTATAATTTTTTTTGTCTGTAAGCAGCTGAAGGGGGCAAGTTTACCTTTCAAATGGTGTATCATTTATGTGTGTGGGTGCATTATGAACGGAGATATAAAGTAATGGGATAAATACTACCATTGTTATACAACTTTCATTCTTAATTATACAAAATAACAATATTTCCTTGTTCCCCCTCTTGGTTGCTGCTAACATCTGTCCTTACACCAAATGGTATATATTGGACAATCACATTACCATATTATTATATCTATTTGCTCCCTCAGTCCCCAAGACTGTATCCAAACTGGGGCTGTGCGCATGCGCCGCCTGTGTCCCGGGTCCCTTTGTGTTGCGTCGCGTGGCCGTGGCAACGCCGAGTACTCTGACCCCGTGCAGCCGGTCACGTGATGCGAGCACTCAGAACTTCCGGGTCCTCCTGGCGGTGCACGCGCAGACACCACCTCCGTTGGACACATTAGCTGTCTAATGATAAGGGTATTTAAGCTCCCCCACTTCTTCCCTGGGCATCCCCCTGACGAAGGAATTTTTATTCCGAAATGCGTGTCGGGGTTGCGCTGTATCCAGTATCGCGGCATTTAAAGCTACAGTCCCTGATTTACAAATATTTTGGCCTTTTAACATTTAGCGATTCCTGTATGTTTGTTTTATTATATTAGGGCTTTATATATGTATGCCTATATCCCATTGAAATTGTGCACATTGTCACTTTTTAGTCCTTTTACATACTACTATTTATTAATAGTGCGGCTTTTTTTTAAATCTATCATATTTGGGCATTTATGTATTTGTCTATATATTTATCTATGCACATTGGCACTTTTTTGCTCCTGTTATAATTACATATTTTTGCACATGCAATATACTAAAGGAACAGAAAAGCGCAATAGGGTCTTATCCGAGTTAATATTAAAAGATTAAAAGAAATTCACTCACCTATTTGTAGGAGAGATCAAGCACATAGGATTCGTGGTTAGCTGCTTCACATCCAAAGGTCAAACCGAGTGACCGCTGATACATCAATTCTTATGGAAATAATTTATGGACTTCCATGCGCTGCTTGACAAAATACAGAATCCCACTTACGGTGAAAGATTAATCATTTATTCACAATGCGTTTTGAAGTAAGGACTACTTCTTCCTCAGGGGATGACAAACAAGTTGAGGAAGAAGTAGTCCTTACTTCGAAACGCGTTGGGAATAAATGATTAATCTTTCACCGTAAGTGGGATTCTGTATTTTGTCAAGCAGCGCATGGAAGTCCATAAATTATTTCCATAAGAATTGATATTTTTGCACATAGCATGTGCACTCTTTTATATAGTCACCTATTATTGTGACATCACTTTGATGATTGTGTGTATTTGGTATATACCTTATACATTGGTGTAAGGCGTGTTTTGCAGTTATTCTTTTATATTGGTTTTTACACATATTTTTTGTGGGATGATTTTATGCTTTTAGGAATCCTTTAGCTACATATCGATTGGGAACCGCTATTTATAATGGATTCAATTGGAAGATATTAGTTTTTACATTTTATGCCTGCCTATTTGGTAAAAATATTTTGGAATATATTGTATTTGAACTAATTATTTGCTATAGGGCCTGTAAATACAGGCACTGTGTTTTGGGTATTTTCCCATTGCCATTGTTTATATTGTTTGTACATTAATAAAATATTTTGGATTATATAACTACTTTGTCCTTCTTTATGGTTATTTTTGGTCTTTCTGGTTTATATGGTTCTGCAGCTTGGTGGCTATGATGCCTGGCAGGAGTTTCCATGTTGTTGTAAGGCAGGTTATTGGGTGGTATTTGGATGGAACTGTTCCTTTGTGAGGATCCTTCATGATCAGCACTGTTCTACCTTGTGTTAGCCAAGCTGGGTGGTGGCCAACTTCTAGCAGTTGGTTCATCTGCTTTGCCATGCGTTCTTGTAGCGCTGTTAATTTCTTTAGCCAGTAGGTGTGGATCATGAGCTGGACAGCACCTGGCCCTGACTTCATGTTCTTGAGCCGCTGTTGGATGTCTGCTTCTGTAATGGTGACTGGTTCTTGCTCTAGGTGGTTGCTGTGTTTCTTTCACAGATCTTGCAGCCACCTTGCACTGGTGTTGTGTGTTTTTTTTTTTTTTTTTCCTTCTCCGATATGTCGCTCCAGTATTATGCAGTCTCTGCTATTGGTGGAGTTGCTGCCTTTGTGCTGCTGTTCTGTAGTTGGGAGTACACCTTGGACGGTTCTTTGGAGAACAGGGCATTTATCTTCTTGGCCTCAGATTCTCTAATTTATCTCCCTAGTTTTGCAGCAAGTGCTTTGTTTAGCAGTCTCTAGGGCTTCAGTTGGGGTCAGGCCTTTGTACTTGTCCAGCTTGTTCTTATTCTTGATCTTTACGCCCTTCTGTTTTTCTGATAGTTGGCTGACTTCCCTTCCTGTCACCTTGATCTTTGTCTCCAGTCTTCTCTTCCAAGGGGGAAGGGGGGCACGTACTTCTGTTGTTCTTGCTGGTTGTATAGCCAATCATTTCCATGATTGCTGAGGCAGTAGCATAGATCAATTTATTAGTTTGAGTTAAGGTGGTGGTAGGTATTGATGCAAGTGCTCTTCCGGCATCTTCTAGCATACTGTCTGGTGGTGTTTCTTTGCTGAGCCTTGGCAGTCGATCTCTGGTATTGATGGTATTTAGTTTATCTAAGATCTTCTGCTTCAGATCAGCTGCGGTGCTCTCTAGTTGCAGAATTGGATCAGGATCTTCAGGGAGCTGCACATGTTCTTGAAAGTCTTCGTGTGGGGTGAATCTGCAGTGCAGTTCATCCATCTCAAGTTGTGAGAATAGCTTTCTCGTTATGATATTGAAACGTCTGGTGACTAGTTGTTTCTCAGTCAGTGGACATGTAGTTCTTGTATCCATACAGAGTTTCCTCATACGCTTCATGTATCCTCTCTCATTTGGTCTGCTGTTATAGTAGCATTTCATCAGATCCATGCTCTCTTGCGTTGTCATGTATGGTTTGTTCCAGTAACCCATTTACCCCGGTTGCTTGACATCTGACGCGGAATGAATATATGCCTCTCACAATTAGGATATCCTCAAAAAGTTAATTTTTTACTCTTCGCCACGACAGCATCCACTGGAGGTAGCGGGATCCGCCCCATAGGAACAGGAAACCTACAGAGAAATAAAAGGGGGCGGTCCGCCACTCAGATTTGGTTTCCTGTTCCTAGGGCAACCCCAGGAAGAATCCTACAGTAACACATACCTGGGCCAACGCACGCCGCCTGTGCAGTATCGGAAGGAACGGCAGGGGCTGCGGTCCAGATGCAGCGTCGGGGGAGTTTCTGTTAGACGGCTCCCCCCTCGTCTGGTAGAGAGCTGGAGCGATGACCGGGACTGGGGAGGGCCACCCGGTCTCTCTCTCTCAGGAACACCCCGGCGGCATGCATGGAGCTCTGGGACGGCGGCGCCAAGCTCTGCAGCGGCTCAAGGAGCATCGGGGAGCCGCCGCATCCTTACTGGTAAGAGTGCCAGTGGCGCTGGGAATAGCGCTGCTGCCGGTAGCTTTCCGGCGCCTGGGGACACGGAGCCGCTACTCAGAGCCGGGCCCGCGCATGAGCCGACCGGGTGGACGCTCCAACCCCGGAAGTAATGGGTGAACTTCCGGGGTAGATTGGCAGAGGTACAGCGGCGAAGCGCTACTGCGCAGGCGCGAGGCCTGACCTGGAAATACAGGAACTACCATGTCGAGTGAAGAGAAAGAGGAGAAGGGAAAAAAAAGAAAAAAGCCTATTTAAAACGAACCGCCACGGGCTGTCGGCGGTGAAAAGATGTCATCCCCAGGAGATGCGCATCCTCCAACAGGGGACTCGACAGGGGTCGGCACCTCCCGAGACCGCTCCGGCAGGGATCCACGGATACTGCTCGCAGAAGTGACGCAGCAGAAGCAAGATCCAGGAATGTACCTCAGCCATCAGATCCGGTACTGTAAGCTTCACTGAGTAAGTGCGCAAAATACTCTACCTATTAAGCTGACACCCCCCTTTTCTCGCCATGTCTCCCCCCTCTTTCCAGGCAAAGAAAAAAGAAAAATCAAAGCACAAAGAATGTGCTTTATGCGCCAAGTCTCTCCCTGACTCCTACTCCAAAAAACTCTGCAAACAATGCATTAGGGAGACCAGACAGGGAGCCGCAGTGTCATCTAAGGACATACGGACCATCATTAGGGAGGAGCTACAGGCTATCGCCCGTGCTAGTACTCCCTCAGTAGGAGCAAGAAACAAGTGACTCTCAGCTCAGATTCGGAGGAGGAACAAGAGAGAGCCTCAGACTCCTCACTCACGTCATCATCATCATCGTCATCAGATATTGAGGGACGATCATGTTTTCCTCTGGATAGTGTAGATAACTTGGTCAAATCTGTAAGAAACACTATGGGGTGTGAGGAGACAAAGAGCGCTCAAACCACGCAAGATATAATGTTTGCAGGTTTGGCGGAGAGGAAAGGAGAGCTTTTCCGGTAATACCGGCGATTAAGGCCCTGATAAAGAGAGAATGGGAAAAACAAGATCAGAGAAGTTTCCTCCCATCGGCCTCAAAACGAAAATGCCCATTTAGTGACGACGAGCTACTAAAATGGACGAAAATTCCTAAGGCTGATGCTGCTGTAGCCTCCACCTTTAAGCAGTCTACTCTTCCGGTAGAGGATGCGGGCCTACTGTCCGACCCACTAGACCGCAAAGCGGAGTCATCATTAAAAAGGTCATGGGAAGCAACTACGGGCATTTTTAAACCAGCAGTACCCAGCACATGCACCGCCAGAGCAATGCTCGGTTAGGCTAGTTTCACACTAGCGTTTTGGAGCGCAGCGACGGCCTGCGCAAGGCCGCCGCTAAGCCCCGGCCGCGCCTCCGCGGGTAGCTCCGCCTACCGGCGCATGACGCTGCATGCATCCTGCGTCCCCTGTCTTTATCACTGGGGGCGCAGGCCGTGCGCAGTATGCGTTTGGCGGCGCATGCGTCCTTTTGACGGTGCGCCGACCTGCGCCAAACGCAACCTGCTGCAGTCTGGTTCCGCCGGCGCACCGTCAAAAAGGCGCATGCGCCGCCAAACGCATACTGCGCACGGCCTGCGCCCCCAGTGATAAAGATAGGGGACGCAGGACGCATGCAGCGTCATGCGCCGGTAGGCGGAGCTACCGGCGGAGGCGCGGCAGGGGCGAGGCTTAGCGGCGGCCGTGCGCAGGCCGTCGCTGCGCTCCAAAACGCTAGTGTGAAACTAGCCTTAGACCAACAGATTGAGCAGAAAGTGTCCAGGGAAAAACTGCATGCCGCTATTAATTAGAGGAGCGGCAGCTTCATGGCCGATGCATCTGCAGTCAGATCGGCGGGTCTTGTGAATAGCGTCAGGCGGGCGCTATGGATGAAAAGTTGGAAAGGGGACGCACAATCAGTATCTAAGATCTGCGCGTTCCCTCTTTGAGAAAGTCCTAGGTGACATACTCACCAAAGCTAAAGAAAGGAAGAAGGGTTTCCCTCACTTTTCTATCCCTTTCTACAGGAGAGCCTTTAAAAGGTGGCCGTTTGGAAAGAGGAGGCAAACAGAAAGATCAACGAGATGGGCCACAAAAGTAGAGAAGCAAAAGGGTACCATGTTTAGAAGTTCAGGATTTTGAAAGTAGAATAAATACTGAACAACCAGTCCCCCCAGTGGGGGGCAGACTGAAACTTTTTGCTCCAAAATGGGAAACAATAACATCGAGTTCGTGGATCTTAAATATAGTCAAAGAAGGAATAAAACTAGAATTCCTTCGTATTCCCCACGACTAATTTATTATAACCTCCCTTAATTCACCAATATAACAAAAAGCCCTCGAAATGGAAATTTGAAGTCTACTATCCAAGAGGGTCTTGGTAAAAGTCCCAGAGGGGCAAGAGGGTTCTACTCTCCTTTATTTTTGGTTCCCAAACCCGATGGTACGTTTAGAACAATTATAAATCTGAAAACGCTTAATACGTTTATTAAACATTATAAATTTAAAATGGAATCGATCAGTTCCACCATTAGGCTTCTCTTTCCGAACTGTGTAATGGCAGGCATTGACCTAAAAGATGCTTACTATCATCTCCCTATCCATGACAGATACCAAAGGTACCTAAGGGTCGCAGTAGCATTTGAAGGCGAGATCCGTCACTTTCAGTATACGGCCATGCCCTTCGGTCTCTCTACAGCACCGAGAATTTTCACAAAGTGATGTTGGAGGTGATGGCCCATCTTCGTCAAAAAGACACCTTGATCGTGCCTTACCTTGATGACTTCTTAGTTATCGGGAACTCGATCGCCCAGTGTGCTAAACATGTGGCTGATACGGTCTCATCTTTGCAGGATCTAGGCTGGATCATCAACTTCCAGAAGTCCAGACTTGTTCCACTCTCCCTCCAGACGTTTTTAGGGTTCCAGTTAGACTCTATGACCCAGAGGTGTCTACTCCCTCAGGTAAAAATTATGCTAATTAAAAATAAGGTTAGAGCAGCAATGGACAAACCACGCATGTCCCTGAGAGAGGCAATGTCGCTATTGGGGTCGCTCACCTCTTGTACCCCAGCAGTTCAGTGGGCCCAATATCGCATCCGCACACTGCAACATCACATCCTCCAAGAGGACAGACGGCTTGGCAGTCACCTCGAGAACAAGATAACCCTATTCCAGAAAGTCTTGACTTCTCTAGTATGGTGGCTAGATAGTAATCATTTGACCGCAGGAGTTCCATGGGTAATATCACCATCCCATACTTTAACCACCGACACTAGCCCCCACGGCTGGGGAGCCCATATGGGGAATAGCTGCTGTCAGGGAAGGTGGAGTAAGGAGGAACTACAATATTCATCTAACTTAAAGGAGCTGACGGCAGTAGATTATGCATTACATCATTTCCTTCCACAGCTCCAGCAGAAGCATTTCCGGATCTTATCGGATAACACCACCACAGTGGCGTATTTAAACAGACAGGGAGGTACTCGATCAGAGACTCTGATGTCTTCCGCAGCAAAAATCTTAAGCTTAGCTGAAAATTATTTGTTGTCCCATTCTGCCCTCCACATCAAGAGAGAGAACAACCAAGAAGCGGACTTCTTGAGCCGACATGCACTTCGGCAGGGGGAGTGGCGCCTCAGTCACCGTGTCTTCAAGGACATAATAGCTCTATGGGGGCAGCCTCAAGTAGACCTCTTTGCCACGAAAGAGAACAGACAAGTAAAAAGATTCGCCTCCCTGTCCTTGACGGATCATCCAGACATACTAGACGCCCTTCAGGCCTCATGGAATTTCGACCTAGCATATGCCTTCCCTCAGATAATCCTTCTACCACAGGTCATTCGGAAAATCAGAGAGGACAAGGCGAGGATAATTTTAATAGCACCGTTCTGGCCCAAGAGACCGTGGTTCTCATGAATACGAACCATGTCGATATCAGATCCTTGGGTCCTCCTTTCGATCCCCAACCTACTCATCATGTCCTCACTATATCTGAAACTGAACCTGTCAAAGACTGAACTCTTGGTGTTTCCTCCCGCTACTAATGCACCTATACCCGACATTGCTATTTCTGTGTGTGGTTCCACTATTACTCCCCAGCAACATGCCCGCTGTCTTGGGGTCATACTTGATTCCGAGCTTTCCTTTGCCCCCCACATTCGATCACTGGCTCGCTCTTGTCATCTGCACCTCAAAAACATTTCTAGAATTCGACCTTTTCTTACTTTTGACTCTGCAAAAACTCTTACTGTTTCTCTTATTCATTCTCGTCTCGACTATTGTAACTCTCTTCTAATCGGTCTCCCTCTTACCAAACTCTCCCCTCTCCAATCTGTCTTGAATGCTGCAGCCAGGATCATATTCCTCACCAATCGTTACACCGATGCCTCTACCTTGTGCCAGTCATTACACTGGCTACCCATCCACTCCAGAATTCAGTATAAACTTATTACCCTCACCCACAAAGCCCTCCATGGCTCAGCACCACCCTACATCTCCTCCCTTGTTTCAGTATACCACCCTACCCGCGCCCTCCGTTCTGCTGATGACCTGAGGTTAGTATCCTCAATAGTCAGAACCTCCCACTCCCGTCTCCAAGACTTTACACGTGCCGCGCCAATTCTTTGGAATGCACTTCCCAGGTCAATACGATTAGTCCCCAATCCCCACAATTTTAAACGTGTCCCGAAAACGCATTTATTCAGACTGGCCTATCGCCTCAACACATTAACCTAACCTATCCCTGTGTGGCAGAGCCAAAAGTTTTACCATAACCAGGTTCCCAGCATCATGTTCCCACATGCTTTATGCATCCATTAGCCCTCTGTGTCTGTACTGTTGCACACTTAACATTATGGCTGGTCCATACAATCAGAGCAACTGTTACCACCCACCTTTCGTGTCTATCTCTTTCCTCATAGACTGTAAGCTTGCGAGCAGGGCCCTCACTCCTCTTGTTATTTGTCATAATCTACTGTATGTGATTATTGTTATGCTGTAATGTCTATTGTCTGTACAAATCCCCTCTGAAATGTAAAGTGCTGCGGAATATGTCGGCGCTATAAAAATAAAATTTATTATTATTATTATTATTATTACTCTCCCAAGGACCTTTTTTCCACCCCCAAGAGGACAGTCTACACTTGACGGCGTGGAATTTGAGAGGCAGCTACTAAAATCAAGAGGGTTTTCTGAAACACTAAATACTATACTCCTACAGAGCAGGAAGCAGTGTACTACCCAGATTTACACAAAAATATGGAGAAAATTTCTGCAATTCCATACAACCTCTCATTCCACAGAAATTCCGATAGTTCCTATCTTGGAATTCCTACAAAAAGGAAAAGAACTGGGTCTGGCAGTAAATACACTGAAAGTCCAAGTGTCTGCATTAGGAGCACTCTACGGCCATAATATAGCAGGGAATAGATGGGTGTCCCGATTTATTACAGCTTGTGAACGAATGGCCCCTGTTCACATACCTAGAATCCCTCCTTGGGACTTAAACCTGGTCCTAGACTCCCTAACAGGAGCTCCTTTTGAACCAATAGACACTCTATCCCCAAAATACTTGTCACTCAAAACGGCCCTCTTAGTAGCACTAATATCTGCTAGGAGAGTTAGCGACATTCAAGCTGTATGCATAGATCCACCCTTCTTACAGATATATCAGGATAGGTTGGTTTTAAAACCAGACCCCTCATACCTTCCTAAGGTATCAGCAAAATTCCATAGATCACAAGAGATACTTCTCCCCACTTTCTTCAGGGACCCCTCCACTCCTGAAGAACAGAAATTTCACACCCTAGACGTTAGGAGAACTGTCCTAAAATGCATTGAAAGATCCAGGAGCTGGAGGCAGTGTAGGGCTCTGTTCATATCTTTTCAGGGCTGTAAAAAGGGGTACGGAGTCACGAAGAGCACCTTATCCCGATGGATCAGGGATGCCATCCGATTAGCTTACTTCGTGAGAAATGAAGATCCTCCGGAGAGCATCAGAGCACATTGTACTAGAGCAATGGCATCCTCTTGGGTCGAGAGGGGAGACGTTCCAATCGAAGCCATATGTAAGGCGGCAATTTGGTCAACCCCTTCTACCTTCTATAATCACTATAGACTTGACCTCTCATCAACTTCCTACCTAAGCTTTGGCAGGACTGTCCTTGGCACGGTGGTCCCACGCAGGTGATGGTCTCTGGAATTTCTCCAGTGGGTGCTGTCGTGGCGAAGGGTAAAAAGCCGGATTTCTTACCGGTAATGCTCTTTTAATGAGTCCACGATAGCACCCGCTCACTTCCCTCCCTATGAAGATAATAACAGCGATAGATACACCACGTATTAATAGAATCATAGAATCGTAGAGATGGAAGGGACCTCCTGGGCCATCTGGTCCAACCCCCTGCTCAAAGCAGGATTCGCTAAATCATCCCTGTCAGATGTCTGTCCAGCCTCTGTTTGAAGACTTCCATTGAAGGAGAACTCACCACTTCTCGTGGCAGCTTGTTCCACTCATTGATCACTCTAACAATCAAAAAGTTTTTTCTAATATCTAATCTGCGTCTCCTCCCATTCAGTTTATCCCATTGCTTCTAGTCTTTCCTTGTGCAAATGAGAATAAAGTTGATCCTTCTACAATGTGACAGCCCTTTA
Organism: Dendrobates tinctorius; assembly: GCF_039654945.1. Lineage (NCBI taxonomy): Eukaryota > Metazoa > Chordata > Amphibia > Anura > Dendrobatidae > Dendrobates > Dendrobates tinctorius. The sequence goes on from NW_027361707.1 coordinate 18,344,355, forward strand.
GATATTTGTAGACAGCTATTAAGTCTCCTCTCAGTCTTCTCTTTTGCAAACTAAACATTCCCAAATCCTGCAACCTTTCCTCATAAGACAGGGTTTGCAGACCGGTCACCATTCTGGTTGCTCTTTTCTGAACTTGCTCCAGTTTGTTGATGTCGTTTTTTTAAAATGTGGTGCCCAAGACTGGACACAATATTCCAGATGAGGTCTGACCAAAGAGGAGTAGAGGGAAATAATGGCTTCACGTGATCTAGACTGTATGCTTCTGTTAATACATCCTAGAATTGCATTTGCCTTTTTTGCTGCTGCATCACACTGTTGACTCATATTCAGTCAGTAATAGAGTATACTCCTTAAATATAAAAGTAAATAAGTTAAACATAAAATGCAAGAACTTTGCCTAACTCTTGGCAGTCCTCCTGGTACTCTGAAATACAACTGAGGAGGAGAGGCGGACCGCCCCCTTTTTATTTCTCTGTAGGTTTCTTGTTCCTATGGGGCGGATCCCACTACCTTCAGTGGGTGCTGTCATGGACTCATTAAAAGAGCATTACTGGTAAGTAACCTGGCTTATTTCAGTTCTTCAATTCAGAAAGTGAAACTCATATATTATATTGAGTCATTACAAACAGAGTGATCTATTTCAAGTGTTTATTTCTGTTAATGTTGATGATTATGGCTTACAGCCAATGAAAACCCAAAAGTCATTATCTCAGTGAATTAGAATACTTTATAACACCAGCTTGAAAGTATTAAGTTATGTACCGGTAACAGTATTTTTCGGAAGCCCATGACAGCACCACAAGAGAGGGGATCTGCTCTTCATGAACAGGAAACCTACAGACAAAAAGGGCGGCACCTCTCCCACGCATCAGTTGGATTACAGAGCTTGAGAGGCTAGGATGATTAGTGGCACAGCATATATACAATATATAAAATCTATACATCCTATTTACAATTTATATATAATTTTTTTACTCCAATTTAAGGCACATTCCCGAGTGGAATGCGCCCTCAGATTCTGTGGAGCCGAACCACCACCTGTTGTGGAAGGATAAAAATAATGCATTCTCTCTCCTCCAAGGAACAGTAGCCGATATATATTCTAGTAGGCATCTTTTAACATCTAACGCATGAAGCTTCTGCTCTTTAGAGTTGGTAGGATTAGGGAGGAAGGAAGGGAGCACTATCTCTTGTGTCCTGTGAAAGTGTGATGCTACCTTGGGCAAGCATGCTGGGTCCGGTCTTAGGATTACTCTATCCTGTAGAAACTCTGTATAAGGGAACAACCTGGAAAGTGCCTGTATATCACTTATCCTACATGCAGACGTTATTGCTACCAAAAAAGCTGTCTTAAGGCCAGGGATATAATCTTTAACGAGGCCGAATTCAGAGGTTCGAAGGGCTTCTGTGTCATAGCTGTAAGGACTAAATTCAAGTCCCATGGTATACCTTTGTCCCTGTGTATGGGTCTAGATCTATTGGCAGCTTTGATGAATCTAGTCACCCAGTAGTTGCTGGCAATATCACAGGTAAATAGGGCCCCCAAGGCTGAAACCTGCACTTTTAAAGTACTCTTGGAAAGACCCAACTCGAGACCCCTCTGAAGGAATTCTAGAATCTGTTTTGTAGGTATTCCGTCCCTTAGATTACACTCGGATGTGGACCGGAATCGGCTCCAAGTTCTAGCATAGATCTTTGTAGTAATCTGCTTCCTGCTCTTCAGAAGGGTATTAATTAAATTTTGGGAGAACCATCTATCCTTCAACAGTGCCCTCTCAAACTCCATGCCGTCAAATTGAGTCCCGCTACTTGCGGATGGTTGACTGGCCCCTGGTAGAGAAGATTCGGAAGGTTCAGTAGTACCCAGGGATCGCATACTGACATTGTCCTCAACCATGCGAACCAGGTCCTCCTGGGCCAGAATGGAGCAATTAATATGACTCTTGCTTGATCTTCCCTGATCTTTCTCACCACCAGAGGTAAGAGGGCTAATGGTGGAAAGGCATATGCCAAGGAGAAATCCCACTTTATTAGGAAAGCGTCCCCTGCCAGTGGATTTTCCTTGGGGTTCAGGGAGCAGAACTTTTTTACTCTTCTGTTTTCTTTGCTGGCAAAGAGGTCTACCTCCGGCTGACCCCATCTTCGGACAATCTGGTCGTAAATGTCCGTGTTTAAAGTCCATTCTCCTTGCCTTAGGGCCCTGCGGCTTAGAAAGTCTGCCTTCATGTTGTCTTTCCCTCTGATATGGAGCGCAGTTAAAGATTGAAAATTTTTCTCGGCTATTTGAAACAGACATTCTGTTATCCGCATCAGGGCCTCGGAGCGTGTTCCACCTTGGTGTTTGATATAGGACTGGTTGTCCGAGAGGATCCTCACATGATGACCCTGTAGGTACATAATGAGTTTTTTAACTGCCAACTCAATCGCCAATAGCTCCCTCTGGTTAGACGAGGTCTCAGCTTTGGAGTCCCATTGTCCCTGGACCACTATGTCCCCCATATGGACCCCCAACCCGAGGGGCTAGCATCTGTTGTTATTATGCGGGTTATGTGCGTCACCCAGGGCACCCCTGAGGAAAAGTTGTTCTCGTCAAGCCACCATCTAAGAGATGTACGGGTCAAGGGGCTCAAAGATATTTGACCTTGTAGAGACCCTTCTAAAGGCCCCGTCACACATAGCGACTTACCAGCGATCCCGACAACGATATCAACGTGTCAGGATCGCTGGTGAATCGCTATGTGATCGCTGGTGAGCTGTCACACAGACGGCTTCACCAGCGATTAGCACAGCGACGCCGCGCGTGCGGCATCGCTGTGTTCAGCGCTGATTCATGTCAAAAATAGAATTAAAATAAAAAATATTACTATTCTCACCTTCCGACGTCCCGCGCAGCATTCCCGCCTCTCTCCACGCTCCTGTCCCAGTAATCCTTTGCGAGAATTTCCGCGTTGACGTCCGTTCTCACAGGATCGCGAAGTCTCGCGGTCATTCTTGCAAAGGATTACTGGGACCGGAGCGTGGAGAGAGGCGGGAATGCTGCGCGGGACGTCGGAAGGTGAGTATAGTATTATATTTTTTTTTTATTATCGCTGATCGCTGGTCTCCCGCCTTTCACACACAGCGATGCGTGCTGGCCAGCGGGAGATCAGCGACGAAAGAAATGTCCAGAGATTTCCCAGAGCGATCAGCGATACCGGCAGGGGGGCCGGTCGCTGATCGCTGTCACACACAGCGATCTCGCTGGTGAGATCGCTGTTGTGTCACAAAACTTGTGACTCAGCAGCGATCTCGCTAGCGAGATCGCTATGTGTGACGGGGCCTTAAGGCCCTGTCGCTAACTAGGATGTCCTTCTGAAGGGATCTAGTGTGAAACTGCGCCCATTTGACTGCTGGCATACATGAAGTCAGAGAACCTAACAAAGGCATGGCTTGCCTGAGGGTCATGGAGGGTTTATCAACCACCCAAAGCACCTGCTGTTGCATATGTTGTAACTTATCTGATGGCAGAAGGCACTACTGGGTTTCTGAATTTAACAGTAAGCCTAGGAATTTTTGGTCTTTTAGGGGCTGAAACCGGGATTTCTCGTAGTTTATTATCCACCCGAGGTGCTCTAGTCTGGACTTAACCCTTCCTATCTGAGATAGACAATGGTCCACCGAATTTCCCACAATCAAAAAATCGTCTAGGTACGGGACAATCAGGATATCAGCCTTCCGTAGATGAGCCATGACTTCGGCCACTATCTTTGTAAATACCCAGAGAGGCCAAAAGGGAGAGCCCTAAACTGAAAATGATGGATTAAACTATCCATTGAAAGCACCACTCTCAGGAAATGCTGGAAATCTGCGTGGATAGGCACATGATAGTACGCGTCTTTCAAACCCACGACTGCCGTAAAACATCTTTATGACCAAGAATTCATTAAGGGAGCGTAAATTAATAATGGTTCTAAAAGATTTATCTGGCTTTTGGATCAGGAACAGGGGAGAGTAGAAGCCTCTACCTCTCTCGGATTCCGGGACCTTTTTTTAGGCATAGACTCAAGACTTCTGCTTCTAAAGCAGTTTGTTCAAGTGGCGAAGATCGTAAGGGAGTTAGTTTAAAGGTATCTCGAGGCACATAACTAAACTCTAGCTTGAGTCCTGTGGATATTATGTTCCACACACAGTCACTATTGGTGATCTGTAGCCATGCTGGGAGGAAGGCTGACAACGCCTGAACATAAAGCCCGTACCTCTCCTCCTTCTATCCTCCCATCTGGGATGGTCTCTATTAGGTGAAGGGTTGCGCCTCCTTCCCTGACCGAATTTCCTTCTATTGAACGAACGCCGGTAGGATGCAGACCACAGATTAGGGAACTTCTTCTTGTCGTCCCCAGCTTTATCAAGTAACTTATCCAGGACTGTTCCGAACAAATATTCTCCTTCGCACGGGATAGTACAGAGTTTTGACCTGGATTGAATGTCTCCCGGCCAGCACTTTAGCTACAGGGCTCTACGAGCCGCATTAGAAAGTCCTACTGCCCTAGCGGCCATTCTAACCGCATCAGCTGAGGCTTCCGCTAGGAAGGCTGTGGCCCCCTGGATTACTGGTAGGGCACCTAAAATTGTCTGTCTAGGCATCCCCTGTTTTAATTGGGACTCCAATTGGTCTAACCAGACCATCATGGACCTGGCCGTACATGTTGAGGCTACTGCTGGTCTTAAGGAACCGGCTGCCATCTTCCAGGTTCATTTTAAGGAAGGTATCTGCCTTCCTGTCTAGGGGCTCTTTAATGGTCCCCATGTCCTCGAAGGGTAGTGAGGACCTTTTTGATGCCTTGGCGATTGCCACATCCAATTTAGGAGCTTTGTCCCAAGTGTTAACCGCAGGATCATCAAAGGGGTATCTGTGTTTTGAAGGCTGGTGGTAGCGAACCTCTCTTATCTGGTTTCATCCATTCTCTACGAATTAGTTCATGAATCTTTTCGTTTAAAGGGAAGACCCTTCGCTGTTTCTGATCCAGCCCCCCCGAACATGACATCCTGCATGGACAATTGTGGTTTAGGCTCCTCCACCTCCATTGTCCCTCTCACCGCTTTTGCCAGCTTGTCCACCCGGTCTAGTGGTAGACAAAACCGACCGGAATCCTCTTCCTCTGAGGAGGACGAGGGGGATGAACCAGAGGAGTCCTTATTTCTCCTCCATTCCACCGAGGAATCTGACTCCAAAGGGTCCGTAACCCTTGAGCTCCCCGGTTGGGACAGGGATTTCAGGGTCTCTCTCATTTCTGCCCTGACTATGTCTTTTAGACTTGCAGCGATTTTAGGCGATTCCTCCGCCACCGTCTGCTGGATACAGGGGGGACACAACCTTTTTGGGCATGAGTCCGGTAATGGGCATGCACAGAGAGTGCATTCCCTGTGTTTTGCCTTACTCGTGGACTTCTTCCCCCTGAAAAAAAAACATAGAGGGAGGCCCCGTCACTGAGTGAACATTCACGTAGATCACTTACCAATGCAGTCAATAAGTACCGGAGTATGAGGGGGATCTTTCTCAGTCGATGCTCCCGTCTGTCTGGAGGAGCTTTTATGACTGGATTGGTCACTCCATTTGGCACGCTCCTTACTGTCCCGAGATTCTTTTTTCCTTTGCTTGACCTGCCAAAGGTCCTCTAGGGGCGGCAGTGATGATTGTCGCTCCTGCCGCCGCTGCTGCTCTTGTTCGCCCTCCATCATTGCGTGCAATAATGTGTCCAGAAGCACGGAACCCTCCTTGGGCCCTGCTTAAATACCCCTCCTCCGGTCAGCAGACATGCCGCGCCCCCCCGATTGGTCTCCTTCCTCCGAGCTGGCGCCGCTTACCGGCGCTTTGTTCCGATGGGCGCCGCCATCTTGGAATCCTCGCGCCTGCGCAGTGGTGCCGCTGACCCGGAAGTGCCTCCAGGCTCTGCCCCCCGACGTCACCGCGGCCCTGCACACACTTTCTGGGTAACAGGAAGTCATGCGGGATGCCCGGGCATCGTCCAACAGCGCTCCCTGGTCCCGGACACCACCCAGCTGTGCCGGCAACTCCTAACCCCAGCCACAGCTCCTGCCGGAGCAGGGAGACCCTGGGGGCATACTTAGCAGTGCCGGCTTTTCCCAATGGAGGTGGATATCCTCTGGACACCGCTCCCTGCTGCGAACACCACTGCCGTGCAGCCCAGCCAGGACCACCGTGGCGTCTCCAGGAGCTCCGCACCTGGCCGAGGTAGGAGACCACCCCCCCTCCCCCCGCTACCTGTACCAGCCGGTCGGCCTGGGATCCATCTGGAATTCGGTCTGTAGGATCCCGTCCCCTCAGGAACAGGAAACCAACTGATGCGTGGGAGAGGTGCTTCCCTTTTTGTCTGTTGGTTTCCTGTTCCTGAAGGGCGGATCCCCTCTCTCGTGGTGCTGTCATGGGAGTCCGAATAAAAATGATTTTAAAATCTTGGCCTACTGAAATGTATATTTAGTAAGTGCACTCAATACTTGGTCCGGGCTCCTTTTGCATCAATTACTGCATAAGTGCGACGTGGCATGGAGGTGATCAGCCTGTGGCAGTGCTGAGGTGTTATGGAATTCCAGGTTGCATTGATAGCAGCCTTCAGCTCGTCTGCATTGTTGGATCTGGTGTCTCTCAACTTCCTCTTGATAATACCCCATAGATTCTCTATGGGGTTAAGGTCAGGCGAGTTTGCTGGCCAATCAAGCACAGTGATACTGTTGTTTGTAAACCAGGTATTGGTACTTTTGGCAGTGTGGACAGGTGCCAAGTCCTGCTGGAGAATGAAATTTCCATCTCCAAAAAGCTTGTCTGCAGAGGGAAGCATGAATTGCTCTAAAATTTCCTGGTAAACGGCTGCACTGACTTTGGTCTTGATAAAACACAGGGGACCTACACCAGCAGATGACATGGCTCCCCAAACCATCACTGATTGTGGAAACTTCACACTAGACCTTAAGCAGCTTGCTTGGATTGTGGCATCTCGACTCTTCCTCCAGACTCTGGGACATTGATTTCCAAATGAAATGCAAAATTTACTTTCATCTGAAAACAACACCTTGGACCACTGAGCAACAGTCCAGTTCTTTTTCTCCTTGGCCCAGATAAGACGCTTCTGGCTTTGTCTTTTGGTCATGAATGGCTTGACACAAGGAATGTGGCACTTGTAGCCCATGTCCTGGATATGTCTGTGTGTGGTGGCTCTTGAAGCAATGACTTCAGCACCAGTCCACTCCTTGTGAATCTCCCCCAAATTTTTGAATGACCTTTTCTTAATAATCCTTTCAAGGCTGCGGTTATCCCGGTTGGCTGCTTGTGCACCTTTTTCTACCACACTTTTTTTTCCTTCTACTCAACTTTCCATTAATATGTTTGGATACAGCACTCTGTGAACAGCCAGCTTCTTTAGCAATGACCATTTGGGGCTTACCCTCCTTGTGGAGTGTGTGAATGACTGCCTTCTGGACATCTTTCAAGTCAGCAGTCCTCTCCATGATTGTGGAGCTTACTAAAACAGACTAAGGGACCTTGTTAATACTTTTGGCATTTCAATGCCGAGATCTCCATCTGCGCTTGCACGGCGGCCATTTTCCAGGAAGCAATCCACCGCATAGGCATGGAAGGAACGTCAGAGCCCCCGACGCAGCACGGGACAGAGCCCGGCGGCGGCAAGCACCCGGGGGGCCCAGCGCGGCGGCATTTAACGGACACCCGCAGCGGCAGCACCAAAAAAAGGTATGTTTGCATTGTAAGACGCACCCCTATTTTCCCCCCCAAATTTGGGGGGAAAAAAGTGCGTCTTACAAAGCGAAAAATATGGTATATTATAATTTTATCTTATTTTTCGGCATCTTATATATATTATTTTTCGGCCTATAAGATGCACTTTCCTCCAAAATGTGGAGGGAAATGGGGTGTGTGCCTTAGAGTCCAGGTGTACTGGCTTTGGCTGTGGTGGGGAGGTGGGGGAGCGGTTTTGGCAGAGCAGCGGGTCATAGAGGCAGGAGCCGGCGGCTCCGGCTAACTCCTGTTCCCGCTGCTGATGAGAAATGAATATGCACTGCATTCCACACCCATGGGTGTGGAGGGCAATAAATATTCATTTATTTTGGCATCCTGGCATGGTTGGCTCCATCACTTTCCTGGTACAATTGGTCCCATCCTTATTCTGGTATGCATGGCCCCATCGGAAAAGATTCAAACAAACCATTAAACTTACCTTCCTCCGCTCCGTCGCAGTGTCCTGCTCCGTTGCCAGCAGCTCTTCATTGCTCTTCAGTAGCGCGCAATGTCAGCCGTAGCCTTCCTGCTGCTGGTGGTCACGTGTGCCGATACTTAAGGAAGATGAATATTCATTTCTCAAGTATTGGCACACGTGACCTCTGGGAACAGCAGGAAGCTGGTGGCTCACATTGCGTGCTACTGAAGAATAATGAATACTCGCTGCTCTCTGCGATGAACAGTCTTAGTGAGTATTTCAGCAGCCGTGCTCTGCTGACATGTCTTCGAATTTCCAAGCACTAAATTTTGTGTTTAGCTCGCACACCCCCCATCTGTGGATGTCGGGCCCTCAGACCATCCTGGAGTCTGTCTCTAACCATGTGTACAGACACATGCACATTTGTGGCCTGCTGGAGGTCATTTTGCAGGGCTCTTGCAGTGCTCCTCCTGTTCCTCCTTGCACAAAAGGCGGAGGTAGCGGTCCTGCTGGGTTGTTTCCCTCCTACGGCTCCCTCCACATCTCCTGTGTACTGGCCTGTCTCCTGGTAGCGCCTCCAGCCTCTGGACACTACGCTGACAGACACAGCAAACCTTCTTGCCACAGCTCGCATTAATATGCCATCCTGGATGAGCTGCACTACCTTAGCCACTTGTGTGGGTTGTAGAGTTCGTCTCATGCTACCACGAGTGTGAAAGCACAACCAACATTCAAAAGTGACCAAAATATCAGCCAGAAAGCATTGGTACAGAGATGTGGTCTGTGGTCCCCACCTGCAGAACCACTCCTTTATTGAATGTGTCATGATAATTGCCAATAATTTCCATCTGTTGTCTATTCCATTTGCACAACAGCATGTGAAATTGATTGTCAATCAGTGTTGCTTCCTAAGTGGACAGTTTGATTTCACAGAAGTTTGATTTACTTGGAGTTATATTCTGTTTAGTTGTTGGCTTTATTTTTTTGAGCAGTGTATATACCGTATAAACTGTGTTCCAAATTATTATGCAAAAAGAGTTCAGGAGTGATAAGGTTAGAGTTTTTTTGTTTGTCATTTAAACTCATTGATGGTGATGTGTGTCAGGGCTCTTTATATCACTGAAAGCAATTGCAGATACCTGTGCAAACTAGTTTGGCAGGTGTGTCCAAATAAAGGCAAGACTACTTAAGAAGGCTGTTCCACATTATTAAGCAGCCTACATTTTTTGCCAAAACGGGAAAGAAAAAGGATGTGTCAGCTGCAGAGAAGCAACAAATTGTGGAGTATTTAGGTCAAGGCATGACTACAATCAACATTGCCAAGACACTTCATTGTGATCATCACACAATTAACCTCTTCACGACCGCCCACAGTAGATAAACGTTGGCGCTTGCTGGGCTTTGTGCAGCGCCGACGTTTATCTACTGTCGGCGGTTTTGTGCCACCCGGGACCCCCACATACCTTCCAACGCGGGGATCCCGGTGCGCAATGCATGCTGGGACCCCCGACGTCATCGAGACCTGATTGGTTCAGGTCCCGATGACGTCAGCGTCACAGCAGCCAATGGGAGCGATCGCTGGGAAAGCTGCTTGTTTCCCGGCGATCTCCCTCATTGTAACGCAGCTTCTCCCTCTGATCTCACTGACAGCTGATCAGAGGTGAAGCAGCGTTATTGTGTGACTAGATCGCTGCCTGGCACAGCTGATCGCTGCCTGGCACAGCTGTGCCAGGCAGCGATCTTGTCACACAGTAACGCTGCTTCACCTCTGATCATCTGTCATTGTGAGATCAGAGGAGAAGTGGCGTTATTATGTGCCAGGCAGCGATCTTGTCACATAGTAACGCTGCTTCTCCTCTGATCTCACACTGACAGATGATCAGAGGTGAAGTGGCGTTACTATGAGTCAGATCGCAGTGCAGCGATCTTGTGACAAAAATAAAAAAAAAGTAAAAAAAAAAAAAAATGCTAGGGCTAGGGTTAAGGCCCCGTCACACTAAGCGACTTACCAGCGATCCCGACACCGATATCAAGGTGTCAGGATCGCTAGTAAGTCGCTATGTGATCGCTGGTGAGCTGTCACACAGACAGCTTCACCAGCGATCAGCACAGCGATGCCGAGCGCCCGGCATCGCTGGCCATCCCTGTAAAAAATAGAATCAAAATAAAAAATATAGTTATTCTCACCTTCCGACGTCCCGTTCAGCCATCCTGCCTCTCTCCACGCTCCGGTCCCAGTGATCCTTTGCACGAATGACCGCGGGATAACAAAGTCTCGCCGTCATTCGTGCAAAGGATCACTGGGACCGGAGCGTGGAGAGAGGCAGGATGGCTGAACGGGACATCGGAAGGTGAGAATAACTATATTATTTTTTTTATTATTTTTTACACCTGATCGCTGGTCTCCCGCCTGTCACACGCAGCGATGCGTGCTGGCCAGCGGGAGACCAGCGACCAAAGAAATGTCCAGAGATTTCTTCCAGCGATCAGCGATACCGGCAGGGGGGCCGCTCGCTGATCGCTGTCACACATAGCGATCTCGCTGGTGAGATCGCTGTTACGTCACAAAAGTTGTGACTCAGCAGCGATCTCGCTAACGAGATTGCTTAGTGAGACGGGGCCGCTAGGGTTAGGGCTAGGGTTAGGGCTAGGGCTAGGGTTAGGGCTAGGGTTAGGGCTAGGACTAGGGTTAGGGTTAGGGCTAGGGTTAGGGCTAGGGCTAGGGCTGGGATTAAGGTTATGGGTGTGTTGGTGTTAGGTTTGTGGTTAGGGTTATGGTTAGGGCTGAGATTAGGGTTAGGGGTGTGTTGGGGTTAGGGTTGGAATTAGAATTGGGGGTTTCCACTGTTTAGGTACATCAGGGGCTCTGTAAATGCAATATGACGCCCGCAGACCATTCCATCAAAGTCTGCATTTCAGAACGTCACTACTTCCCTTCCGAGCCCCACCGTGTGCCCAAACAGTAGTTTTCTCCCACATATGGGGTACCAGCGTACTCCGGACTCAGGACAAATTGGACAACAACTCTTAGGGTCCAATTTCTCCCGTTACCCTTGTGAAAATAAAAATTGGGGGCTAAAAGATCATTTTTGTGGAAAAAAAATGATTTTTTTATTTTCACGCCTCTACATTATAAACTTTACTGAAACACTTGGGGGTTCAAAGTGCTCACCACACATCTATATAAGTTCCTTGGGGGGTCTAGTTTCCAAAATGGGGTCACTTGTGGGGGGTTTCCACTGTTTAGGTACATCAGGGGCTCTGCAAACGCGACATGACACCCACAGACCATTCCATCAAAGTCTGCATTTCAGAACGTCACTACTTCCCTTCCGAGCCCCACCGTGTGCCCAAACAGTAGTTTTCTCCAACATATGGCATACCAGCGTACTCAGGACAAATTGGACAACAACTCTTAGGGTCCAATTTCTCCTGTTACCCTTGTGAAAATAAAAATTGGGGGCTAAAAGTTCATTTTTGTGGAAAAAAAATGATTTTTTTTTATTTTCACGGCTCTACATTATAAACTTTAGTGAAACACTTGGGGGTTCAAAGTGCTCACCACACATCTAGATAAGTCCCTGGGGGGGTCTAATTTCCAAAATGGGGTCACTTGTGGGGGGTTTCCACTGTTTAGGTACATCAGGGGCTCTCCAAATGCGACATGGCATCCGATCTCAATTCCAGCCAATTCTGCATTGAAAAAGTCAAACGGCACTCCTTCCGTTCTGAGCTCTGCCGTGTGCTCAAACAGTGGTTTAGCCCCACATACGGGGTATTGGCGTATTCGGGAGAAATTGCACAAAAAATTTAGTGGTTCATTTTCTCTTTTTACACTTGTGAAAATAAAAAAAAATGGTTTTGAAGTAAAATGTTTGTGAAAAAAAGTTAAATGTTTATTTTTTCCTTCCATATTCCATTCATTCATGTGAAGCACCTGAAGGGTTAATAAACTTCTTGAATGTGGTTTTGAGTACATTGAGAGGTGCAGTTTTTAGAATGGTGTCAATTTTGGGTATTTTCTGTCATATTGACCCCCCAAACTCACTTCAAATGTGAGGTGGTCCCTAAAAAAAATGGTGTTGCAAATTTTGTTGTAAAAATGAGAAATCGTTGGTCAACTTTTAACCCATATAACTTCCTAAAAAAAAAAAATTATGTTTCCAAAATTGTGCAGATGTAAAGTAGACATGTCGGAAATGTTATTTATTAACTATTTTGTGCGATATCACTCTCTGATTTAAGGGCATAAAAATTAAAAGTTTGAAAATTGCTAAATTTTCTAAATTTTTGCCAAATTTTGTTTTTTTTAACAAATAAGTGCAGATCATATCTAAAAAATTTTACCACCATCATGAAGTACAATATGTCATGAGAAAACAATGTCAGAATCAGTAGGATCTGTTGAAGCGTTCTAGAGTTATGACCTCATAAAGTGACACTGGTCAGAATTGAAAAAATTGGCCCGGTCACGAAGGCAAAAACAGGCTCGGGTGCGAAGGGGTTAAGAAGTATGTAGCTGATTCCCAGCACACACGTGTGCGTGCTGATAAGGAAAAATTGAGGACTCTTTCCAACATGCAATTTCGTCAGGTTAAAAGAGCAGCTGCAAAAATGCCTTGTCATAGCAGCAGACAAGTTTTTGAAGCTGCAGGTGCCTCCAACGTCTCCCGAACAACAAGATGCAGGGTCCTTCAGAGGTTTGCAGCTGTGCATAAGCCATCCTGTTGACCACCTCTATTCACTGCACACAAGCAGAAACGGCTCCAGTGGGCCAAACGATACATGAAGACTGACTTCCAAACTGTTTTGTTCACCGATGAGTGTCGTGCAACGCTCGATGGTCCAGATGGATGGAGTGGAGGATGGCTGGTTGATGGACACCCCATGAAAACACGGCTAAGGCGCCAACAAGGAGGAGGTGGAGTAATGTTTTGGGCTGGAATCATGGGGAGAGAGATTGTCGGCCCCTTTAGGATCCCTGAAGGGGTAAAGATGAACTCCATAATCTATGTGGAGTTTCTAAAACAGCACTTCCTGCCATGGTTCAAGAGGAAGAACCGTGCTTTCCACAGCAAGATCATTTTCATGCATGATAATGCACCGTCTCATGCTGCAAATAACACATCTGCATCTCTGGCTGCTATGGGCATAAAAGAGGACAAACTTATGGTGTGGCCACCATCTTCCCCTGCCCTCAACTCCATTGAGAACCTCTGGAGCATCATCAAAAGGAGTGTCTATGATGGCGGGAGGCAGTTCACATCTAAGCAACAGCTCTGGGAGGGTATTCTGTCCACATGCAAAACAATTGAATCACAAACCATCCAAAAACTGACAAATTCAATGGACGAGAGAGTTCAGAAGCTTCTTTCGAACAAGGGGTCCTATGTGCAAATGTAACATCACCTAGAATAAAGTTTTGACTTGAAAACTGTTTGATTTCATTTTGTAATAAGCTGATAATGCTTATAATTTCACAATTGACCATTTTTTTGTTCAAAATAAAAAGGTTGAAAACTCTGCTGTGCATAATAATTTGGAACATGCATTTTGAGTGTTTATTTTTAAAAATATACTGTTTTCATAGGCAGTTTGTTCAAAAACATTGCAATTATACTAGAATATTAGATGACTGGAAAATAACAATGACTGCAATTCATATAGGTAATTTAGAGAAAATATGATGAAATATTTTTTGCATAATAATTTGGAACACAGTGTATACTCGAATATAAGCCGAGATTTTCAGCCCCTTTTATTTGGGCTGAAAGTCCCCCTCTCGGCTTATATTCGAGTCATATACACCAGGGAGGGGGGCGGGGGTGTCAGGTCATACTTACCCCGGTCTCTGCAGCCCCCAGCTTCTCTGCGATCTCCCTTTCTTCCTTCAGCGGTCACATGGTACCGCTCATTAAACTCATGAATATGCGCATATTCATGAGTTTAATGAGCGGTACCACGTGACCGCTGAAGGCAGGAAGGGAGATGGCAGAAAAGCTGGGGGCTGCAGAGACCGCGCCAGGACGGGTAAGTATAGCGATATTCACCTGTCCGGGGTCCATCGCTGCTGTCTGACACGTCATCTGTCAGTGATGTTCAGACAGCAGAGGGCACGGTGACGTGGTTAGTGCGCGCCGCACCCCCTGCAGTCTGAATGTCACTGACAGATGACGTGCTAGACAGCAGCAAGCAGGGATGGACCGGGGGACAGGTGAATATCTCAGGTACCAGCAGTGACACCGGCACCTGGCCCCAGCGACGGAGAGGTGGGTATGTCATTTTTTAAATTTTTAAATGCAGCAGCAACGGCAGCACATGGGGGCATAATCTATGGAGCATCTTATGGGGGCAGCATATGGGGGGCATAATCTATGGAGCATCTTATAGAGGCAGCATATTGGGGCATAATCTATGGAGCATCTTATAGGGGCAGCATATTGAAGCATAATCTATGGAGCATCTTGGGGCATAATCTATGGAGCATCTTATGGGGGCAGCATATAGGGGCATAATCTATTGGTATCTATTTTTATTTTTTAAATTCATCAGTAGCTGCTGCATTTTCCACCCTAGGCTTATACTCGAGGCAATAAGTTTTCCCAGTTTTTTTCACATACACACACACGTATGTATATACACGTACATATGCTTTTCTTTCTTCTTTTACATTTTAAAAATAACGAAAAATAGGCAGATTCAAAGCTTTGGACACCCTTGGATTTGTGCTCTCAGTAGTGTTGAGCATTCCGATACTGCAATATCGGGTATCGGCCGATATTCGCTGTATCGGAGTTCAGATACTGAGTTCCGATACTTTTAGAATATCGAATACCGGAATCGGAAGTTCCCATAATGCAATGAGCCAGTTTGATTTTATTCAGCCAATGAGGAATCCTAAGAAGTGTGGGCACATCCTGTTATGCATGTTAACTAATGGAATGGCTGTGATTGGCTGCTGAAATGATGTCATGATGCACTATAAAAGCCGCCGCCGCTATTTTGGGTTCACTCTGCTGTGAATTTACTTAGGGACAGGACGCTGCTGTTCTGACTCTGAGGGACAGTTTGAGCTAGCGATTTTCTTTATTGTGCTTTACCCAGGCTACTTTAGCAACCGCTGTGTGAGAAGCTTTCTTTTGCCTTGCACCTCCGGTTGTAGTCCGCTCGGCGTGCGTCACATTGTCCTTTTTTGCATAAGTGCTGCTCATTTTTCCAGATTTCTCCTATTAGTGTGGTTCCATCCGTATCCAGCTAGAATATCTGCAAACACTATATAGGAGTAGATAGAGGAGCCTTTCTGCTGACTTGTGCCCTGCAGCCCCAGCCAGATTAGTATTTTTAGCCTATTTTTTGGAGCCTCATCTATTGCATTGTAGGTTACCTTCCTGCATTGTAATAGCTACAAAAAGTTTGTGATACTATCGGTTTTACATCTTTGGGCACATCCAGTGTCTTTTTGTGAGGGGAAAAAAAAAAGGTAATAAAGTTCACCAAACACTCCACTTTACAGTTGTGTAGGCCACATTAGATCATATTAAAGTCTAGTCCACACTTTATAAAATTAGTGTTT
Source organism: Dendrobates tinctorius (assembly GCF_039654945.1). Taxonomy (NCBI): domain Eukaryota; kingdom Metazoa; phylum Chordata; class Amphibia; order Anura; family Dendrobatidae; genus Dendrobates; species Dendrobates tinctorius. Next base: position 18,360,135 of record NW_027361707.1, read on the forward strand.
CTTATACCTGTTAGCAGCTGTTCAGGAATAAGCACACTAAGCCCTTAGTACTTTTCTGCCTATCTTTATCAGTCTACCAAGATGAAGAAGGCAGGGAGCAAGGCATGTGGTCGTGGGCATGGAGTTTCTGCAGGGAGAGGACGTGGGGGATTCAGCAGGGAGAGGACGTGGGGATTCTGTGCCTGCTGCGGGCATCAGTGACTCAGCATCCCCCAGTTTTACCAGGGAACAGTCCTTTATGCGCAGCTTTGTAGGAGCTGGCTGTACGCCACTGCTGCGGGACGAACAAATTGAAGCCGTTGTCAGATGGATGGCAGTTAACGCATTGACTTCAATTAGTTCCAGAGCACTGAAGAGCACCCATCTGTCTCTTCACCACCTGCCGAATTGCCCAGGCAGTCAGAGAGCCCTGGACAGGAGCCATCTCTACTTCTGTTCTCTGAATCTGTTGGCTTGGAAAGAGGGGGCCAGCCAAGCAGCATTCGAGAATTTGAAGAAGAGGTAGTATGCAGTGATGCGCAACAGCTTTGTCTCTCTGAATCTGAAGAGGCGGGTGGGCCAGTGCCTATGGTCAGCACACCTCAGTATGCATCTGATGATGAGACTCAGGTGCCACTTTCTGGTGCGTACTGTGCTGTCGAGACAACCCAGGAGAAGCAGTCGTTTGAAGAGGGTAGTGTAGATGATGAGGTCCTTGACCCATCATGGCGTGAGGTACAGGAAGGTGGTGGGAGCAGCTCTGAGGAAGAGATTCCCCAAACGGCCAAAAAAGGAGGGAGAGGGAGGGGGCAGACTCGGTTGCCTGTAGCCTCCACTTCGGCACCCATTAGGAGCATGCCTCTTCCAAAACCCAAAACAGGCGCTCCCAAGACTTGCAGTGCCTGGTCCTTTTTTGACACAGTTGCAGATGACATTTGCTTTGTCAAATGCAAGCTGTGTAATCAGAAAGTGAAAAGAGGGAAAAGTGTCAGCAACCTCAATACCACAAATATGTGGAAACCTGTGCGGACCAAGCACGTGGTGGAGTTACAAAGACACACTGAAGACCTAGGCCAACCTACAGCGCCACCTACCACCTCTTCAGATCGTGTTATAGCCTCTTTCTCCAGCTCACACACAGCTGGTTCGGCTTCCTTACAGGATCGCCATAGAAGAACCTCTGGCACTGTTGTACAGAGACACGGTGTCATTCCACCCACAGCACCATGTTCCCTGTCATCCTCACACTCCCAGGCCAGTCTACAGCCATCGGTAGCACAGGCATGGGAGAAAAGGCGCCCATACTCTGCAAACCACCCCCGAGCGCAGGCTCTGAATGCTGGCATTGCAAAACTACTGTCCCTTGAAATGCTCTCATTCAGGCTGGTGGATACTGACACCTTCTGTAACTTCATGGCATTGGCAGTCCCACAATACAACGTGCCCAGCCGCTTTTATTTCAGCAGGCAAGCCGTCCCTGCCCTGCAAAAGCATGTGCAGGGAAAAATTAAACATGCGCTACTAAACGCCGTCAGTAGCAAGGTCCACCTGACCACCGATGCGTGGACCAGTAACCATGGACAGGGACGATATCTTTCCCTCATTGCCCATTGGGTAAGTGTTGTGGAGCCGGGTACAGATCTTGAGAGTGGCGCTGTACGTGTTCTGCCAACTCCAACGATTGCAGGAATCCAGTCTGTACACATTGACTCCTCCTCATACTCCAGTTCCTCTGAATCAGCGCTGCAGGAGCCGTCACAATCTACCTCCACATGGACCCGTGAACGCTTACCTGTTACGACCGATATGAGCACAGCTGTGGCCAAACGTCAACAGGCCGTATTGAAATTAATTTCTTTGGGGAATCGAAGCCACACAGTGCAGGAGCTCTGGAATGCCATCAAGCAGGAGAGCGACGTGTGGTTTGTGCCAGCGAATCTCCAGCCAGGCATGGTAGTGTGTGACAATGGCCGAAATCTGGTGGCAGCTCTGGGCCTAGGCAACCTTACTCCCATCCCATGTCTGGCACGTGCTCAACTTGGTCATGCAGAGTTTTTTGAGGGACTATCCGGATCTTGATGCACTGCTGCACAAGGTCCGCATAGAGTGCGCTCACTTGCGGCGTTCCAGCATGGCAAGATCGCACATTGCAGCGCCGATTCCGCCTTCCGGAACATCGCATCATATGTGACCTACCCACCAGGTGGAATTCAACGTTAAATATGTTGGAGAGGTTGTGTGAGCAGCAGGCAGCAGTAATGGAGTACCAGCTGCATCAGGCGCAGACAAGTCGCACTGCGCGCTTTTACACTTCACCACCACTGAGTGGGCCTCTATGAAGGACATCTGCCACGTTTTTCGTGCCTTCGATGATTCCACGCGAATGGCGAGTGCAGATGATGCACTAGTCAGCATGACTATCCCTCTTTTCTGCCTGCTTGAAAAAACACTGCAAGCACTAAGGGAGGAGGTTGTGGAAGAGGTGGAGGATGAGGAGTCACAAATGTCATCTGCTTCTGGACAGTCTGCGCAACGTGGTTCCTCACAAAGGCCTAGGCAGGGGACACTTTGTGAGGAGGATGAGGAGGAGTCAATGGAGGAGGAAGACATCTGTCCAAAGGAGGGAGGTACACAATGCTCTAGTAGTCAGTATGTAGAGCGAGGGTGGGGTGATGCAGAGCAGGCAGAGATGACGCCTCAAGCAGGGGACATCGTTTCTTGGCCAGTTGGCAGTCTGCAGCACATGGTTGATTTCATGCTGCCTGAGAAACGACCGCCGCATCGCCCACATTATCAACACGGCTGATTATTGGGTGTACACTCTCCTAGATCCTCGTTACCGGGACAACTTACAAAGCCTCATAACACCGTTGAACCGGGAGCGTAAAATGCGGGAGTACCAAGACACACTAGTGCATTCCATCATGTTCTCCATTCCACCCGAGAGCAGTGCTGCTAGTGCTTTACAAAGCAGCTCAGTGCGTCGAGGCAGTGGAGGAAGCTCTGCACAAAGAGGGAGCAGAAGCAGCGCCTCAGCACAAGGCAAGACCAGTATGGCCCAAATGTGGCAAAGTTTTGTGTCCCCGCCACAAATGTCTACACCATCACAGACGGCTCCAGTCAGCAGGAGGCAACGTTTCCGTCAGATGGTGACAGACTACATGTCTTGCCCTCTCAGTGTTCTCCCACACGGCTCTTCCCCCTTCAAATTTTGGGTCTCTAAGCTGGATACATGGCCAGAGCTTAGCCAGTATACATTGGAGGTGCTGGCTTGCCCGCTGCTAGTGTATTATCGGAACATGTCTTTAGTGCCGCAGGTGGTGTACTAACAGACTGTCGCATGCGACTATCCTCCGATAACGTTGACCGGCTTACGTATCTGAAAATGAACAAGGCCTGGATCTCGCAGGAATTTGCCAGTCCTCTTCCAGATTAAATAATTGGTTGGCAACAGTATCCAGGTCTCCTGTTGTGTTCATGTTTCTACCACCTGAACTGTAATCCCTGGGCTCCAACACCGCCAGTTGCTGCTCAGAAGTGCCGTCTGCACAGTCAACACTTGCTCCTGTGTTATTGGGGTTCAGTAACGTCAGCTGATCCCCTGCTGTGTGTCCTGCAATTTCGCCTGCTCTGTCCACATTCACACTACTACAGATATTAAACTTGCTCCAATTAGGCCTCTGGCTACACTGATTCTACTGTAATCCCTGGGCTCCAACACCGTCAGTTGCTGCTCAGAAGTGTCTTTGGCACGGGTACTCCCTCCTGCCCAGCCTGGTTCCAGCACGCCAGCTGTTTCCGGGTAGTGTCAACGTCACTTTGCCGCCAATACATTGTCCTGTCGTGTTGCGGTCGGATTAGTCGACTCTATGGTGCCTGCAGTTTAGGTGCTTCCTATGTGGGCTGCGGGATCTGGCAATGAAGGCTGGTTCCGTAGTGCCAATAGGACAAGCACCCCCTGTAGGACTGTGGGTTTCGGTAACTCCGGCTGGCTCACGGCCTTGCAAATTTTTTTTTTTTCATGTGTACCTTCTGCTGCCTATCTGAGTTCCAGTACCATTAGCTGGTTCTTTGGAAGTCAATCTTGAATATGTCCCCCTGGGTTCCAGTAACGTCAGCTGGTTCCAGGCAGAGCCTTTGGCTTAGGTGCCTCCTTCTCGGTATCAGAGTTCCACCAACATCTGCTGGTCCTTGGTAGTGCTTTCTGGCACAGGTACCTCCTGCTTAGTAACCAGGTTCCAGTATCATCAGCTGGTCCTCGGTAGTTTCATTGGCTCTTGTACCTTCGGCTACCCATCCAGGTTCCAGTACCGTCAGCTGGTTCTCAGCAGTTCCTCAATCTTATTGTACCTTCTGCTACATTTCCAAGTTCAAGCTTTTTGAAATGGTTTTGGTAATCACTCTGGATCTCCCTGACGATGACCCTAAAGACGACGACCCTGAAGACCACCCCGAAGAAGACGACGACCCCGAAAACGACGCCCCTGGAGACGATGACCCTGAAAACCACCCCGAAGAAATAAAAAAATTTAAAAAAAAAATTAATTCCTGCTATTCCATTTGATTAGGCTAAACCTCTATGCCTTTAATGTCTCCTCCACCTCCCCCAATACATTCTACATTATTCTTAGTTGTTTTCCTTCATGTTGAATTAACCTACAAGGAAAGTAAGGGTTTTTTTTTTTCATTCCGATATTTGTGTCCCATTGACTTGCATTGATTTCCGGTATCGGAATCGGCGATATCCGATATTTTTGGGGTATCGGTCCGATATTTCCCGATATCGGAAGGTATCGCTCAACACTAGTGCTCAGATAACTTTGACACCTTAACTGGCCTGTTGGGGTTATGACTTGTTCACTATCCTCTTTAGGAAAGGCCCGGTGATGCAAATTTCCCAGTTTTATAAATCCTTTAACCATTCCTTGTAGGACATAGATTGCAGTTTGCTCGCCATCCTGATCTGTAAGATCTACTTAGGTTCTCTATTATATCCCAAATGACAGCCATTTGTAATGTTTGTGTCTGTAGCTAATGCATTGTGGAAATGATCCTGAAATACTTTTCTCTTTTATTGACCTCATCTCTTTATTCTAGATACAGAACTCCAGTGATCCCGGGCATGCCTTTGACTTGTATGTACTTGTTGTCCTGCCGGGTCTTGGCTACAGGCGGTATTCTATAAAGATTGAGAATACTGAGCCCGAGAAGGAGACAATGAATGTGGGACGACAGTTGAAGTTTTCTAGAAAGCGATCGGGTAAAACTAAAAACTCCAAAAAGAAGTTAATGCCTGTGTCCAACGACTGCTACACTCTGTGGATAGACCTGGACACTAATGTACTTGTCAGCATAACAGACAGGTGAGATGTTTTATATATTACTTAATTTAAGGAGGTTGTCTAAAATGTAAAAATAAAGACTCTTGATTTGGTCAGAATAGCCTTCTAGCGTGTCTACCAGCTCCACGCTAAAATTTTAGTTTGCCAAACCGGGCCCCTGCAGGCGAAGGTGGGAATTACATAGTACTCATATTACTCAGTGGTTTGTTTGTGTGATGCAGGGCAGTAGATGAGTATCCTGAACTGATTGCTCCATGTACAGATGACTCTCTGTATTAATTGACCATTTCATAGTTGGCAGTATGAAAATGCATCTTCTATAATGGACAAACATGTGATTTCCGGCCACATTTTGACTAGACTTTTCCAAATTCGTTCAATACATTTGCATTGAATGAGGCTACGCACATCTGATCAGTGTGTGACCGCGTGTTCAAATCGCATGGATGAATCCTGACAATATGCAGAGCACCTGCTATGAGAATTCACAAGTCTACGGTCATAGTGTGACTGCAGACTTGTAGCCTAAGGCCAGACATCCCTTTATAAAGCTTTGTGAATGGAGTCTTAGACACCTAATGTTGGATCGATTTCATATTCATGGTGGGTGCACGTGTGATGTCCCTCTGCCTTCTTGATTATATTTAAAAAAAAAAAAATCCTAGCTTTGTGTCTTGCAGATAGATAATCAGATTGCTCTTAACTTTTGAATCGCTTTGTATTAATTAATATGTATTATTAATTGCAGGGAGAGAAATGACACCGTTCAGATCACCCAGGAATTTTTGGAATACCATGCGAATGGGGATACTGGTGCTGGGCCAATATCTGATAACTACATGTTTTTTTCTAATGGAAATGCGGTTCCTGCATCAAAGTCCGTGGGACTCGAGATTGTGACAGGGAAACTAGTGACAGAAGTGCGACAGTATTTTTACAGGTAAACGCTCTGAGACTGATAAGTAGATGGAGGCCCCATTATCTTTCTTCTTTGTATCAGACAAGATTTATAAAAAAATTTTTTTTTATATTAGCCAAAATTAATAGCATTAAATGCAAACTTTAATTATGCTTTTTTTTTTCCAAAGCTGGTTGGTTTTATCATTCATTTTGTGAAATCTTATGCCAAGGGTAATTCTAAGGAAGCACACAGCTGTTTGTGGCCAGGTCTTGTCATCCAGGACAGAACGGCAGGGTGTTTCTCTTCCCACCGCACCATTTCTATGACCCATGGATCAATTTCCCACTCTTTATAACAATGCAGATTCCTTACATAGTTGTCAGAGAAACAATGGTTTGATCGCCAGTTATAACTCCCGACTCTCCCATGCAGAGGAGAGTAGGCTTTTGCCAAGTGCTACTGTATCCTCTGTGGTTTCCACTGTCGGACGTATTTGGCGGTGGCTTATCTCTTAGACAACGAAAGTATCGACAGTTTGGAGTCAGACGTGCCATATCCTTATCTCCCCCGACATCATCTGTTGGGGAGAGTTGGGAATCCCCCATACTTATGCGTGTCGGTAGAACTGATATTGGCGGGTTTAGCTGATTTTAGGCTAATTTGTATAGAGGCCTTTACCCTATAGCAAATAGGATGGGCCCCCTTTCTCTAGAGGCAATGTAGCAGCTTTGATGCTAGGCACCTGATCATTACTGAACAGATCGCGCATATAACTAGTGTTGTGTTTTTTTTTGTTTTTTTTTTTATTATTGACCCTACAGAGATGTGAACCAGCAGAATTACACCTTTGCAATATTCTCCAGACTCTACCATGTCCCCGATGGTTATGACAATACACTGGCGTGCCGGCCCATAGAGCAGCAGTACAGAGTTGGCCCCCTGGAACTCAATCGTGAAGCCATAATCCGAATACAGACCAGTCTCCAGACCAATAAGAGGATTTACACTGATGACAATGCCTTCCAGATTCAAGCAAGAGAGTTCAAAACATACGATAGTAATACAGTGGCAAGGGTACGATGGAGGACGCAACAGCACTCGATGTAGCAACGTTCCTGATCAATGTCACTTCACTGACTATACTGAAATGCAGGATGGATCGATGAAAATTATTCCAGGTACCTCACAACCTATTTAAAGTGGGTTTTTTTTTTTTAATAGAACTATTACCCAATGGTCCGTACTGCATATATTGAAGATGAGAAGACAAGGCTCGTCCTCCTGGCTGAGCGGTCACATGGAGTCTCCAGTCAAGATAATGGTCAAGTGGAGGTATGGTAAAAAGCTTAGAGGACGTGTCACCAGGTCAAAAGTAGTCAGTTTTTGCTCTTATTTTATTACTTCTGCTTCCCTGACTATTCCGTTTTTTTTTTTCTTCTTCTGTAAATCCGTGATTAGGTTCCAGAGATATGTTTTGGGTTTTTTTGGGGGTGGGGGTCTTCCAAGTGGGCGTGGTTGTATTTACTGTGAGCGTGTCACTGGGCCGCTATGCAGTTACCCTTTTAAGCACCGCCTACTTGTAAAGACCACAAAAATTAGGGCTCTAAAGAGAACCATATCTTTGACTACAAAAAATGGAATACTCGGCGGAGCAGTGGGAAGAAGTAAGAGCACAAACTGGACACTTTTGATGTGACAGGTCTTTTATTAAGGGAAACCCGTTAGGACTATTTTATTGATCAAGTGGTATGTCTGTAAAGTACTAGAAGAACTTCCCAAGTGCTTTGACACACCCCTAATGCACCTCCAGGCTAATTTGCACATGTCTTCATAGCTTTATTTTACACTATTGGCGCATCAGATTACTAGAGGACAGATGATATTTTATTGTTCTTATACCATCTGTGCAGCAATGCCAATAGTTTAATTAATAAAACCGTCCTGACAGGTTCCCTTTAATGACGCAAGTACTAAATGTGCCTAAGAGGACTCTTGGAGAAGATGAGCAGTTTTATCTTTTCTTTGTGTTTAGATTATGTTGCATAGAAGACTGTGGAACAACATGGAATGGGACCTGAACTACAACCTTACACTGGATGATACGTCCATAGTCAGGCCCACCATCTGGCTCATGGTGGGATCCAAAGAGGTCACCAATTCTTTGTACCAGAGATTGGGGCTGTATTTGGAGCATAAACCATTGGTGATGTTAAGTCCATCAAAAGGTAATTTTTTTTTTTTTTTTTTTTTTTAATCTTTTGTGTCACCCAATTGTTTTTTCTGAAAAGCTGTCTGGTCACGATGGCAAGTAGATGTACAAAATCTGGTTCAAGCAGTATCAATTTTACATCCGAGAAGCAAAGAATATCAGGATTCTTAAATTTAGACTCGGAGGTCCTGACAGCATTGGTGCGTAATAAATAAAAAAAAGCATGTATTTATGTTGTGCCAATAGGTAAATTTAACGCTGGTGTCTAGATTGTTTTAAAATTATTTTTATTGTAAAGTCTTCACCTTCTTTCCTCTAATCATTATTGTTGGTCAGGGCACAGAGAAGCTGAAAATCGCATGGTGGATGATTCTCCAGTTACTTTGCCCCCTAATATTCACCTTCAGATCCTCAGTATTCCTGGATGGAAATATTCTTCAAACCACACGGAGCACATGCACACCGTACATAAAGGTAGGACCATTCTTATTAAAGTTTACACCATCCATTTCCTTCTATGCAATCATCCAAACCTCAAGAGCCGTGACTCTCACATTTACCTAAAAGGGGGATTCGGAATGGAAGCCCTCCTTTATTATTTGCACCTTTTAGTAACTGATTTATGACCGTGCGTTATATATTCCCTTAGATCGGATGCCTCTCAAACTTTGCACTCGCGAGGGGCAGTACCCCCAAAACAGTGTCTGCAAACTGATATTGTGGTTTGGTTTATATTCTAAGGCTACTTTCACACTTGCGTTTTTTTGCGCTGTGTTTTTGCGCATACATGCGCTTGCATTTTTTTCCTATACTTAACATGGGTGCGCATTGTCATGCGTTTGTACACGTTTGTATGCGCATGCGTTTTTTTGTAGTGTGCGCCCGGGCGCACAAAATGCATCCTGTTGCATTTTTTGTGCGTCCGACCTGTCTCAAAAAAACACATGCGCACACAATGGTCATGCGCACGTCAGCGCAAAAAAAGCATGTGTTTTTTTTGCAAAAAACAAGAAAACGCATTAAAAACGCATGATGCGTTTTTATGCGCGTTTGCACTGCGCACGCAGCGCAAAAAAACGCAAGTGTGAAAGTAGCCTTAGTCATGCGACAAGGTCGATATTGACTTTTAGGATTGCTACATCCAATAGGCGGCACTAGAGTTTCAATTCTCTTCCTCTCTGAAGATACGATTTGCATATTTAATTTCCCAGAGGAGCATTGCAAGGCTTAAAAGTATCCTATCTTGGCATGTCAGACTTGACATGTCACTTTCACTTTCTGCAAGGAGAAACGTTACCCCTTGGATATGGACTGTCCAGAAATTTCTGGACAGTTGGCAAACCTTGGCTGCAGTGTGTCTTAAAAAAAAAACAAAAAAAAACCCTGAGCTTTTTTCACACTCCCAGAGTCTCGGCCTCTGTCTCTAATTAATTGTCTGTAGCGCTGATGTCATGTTGACAGTTCTGCAGCCAATCGGTGTGCTTGGCGGCATGTGCTGTCAGGCAAAGCCGCTGAGCATACTGACTGGCTGCAGTACTGTAGTCAGAGCTGCAGGCAATGACAGACACCAGGAGCAGCAGCCGAGATTCGGCACTGAGCCCAGGGTGAGTGAATAAAGCAAAGTTGTTATGGTTTTGTTTTTAAACTGTAGCCCGGCTGTTTCCGAAACTGCAAAACGCCTTTAACCTCAATCTACTGAAATTGTACAGCAGAGGATTAACCCCTTTGTTACCACAACTTAAAATATACATCTTAAACGCTCAGTTAGTACATGAGCCCACTCTTTACACTGCAAATCCTGAAACTGCAGTGATTGGAGCTAACTCCGATTGTTACACTTTAACACCTTTTAGTTGCTGTGGTCAATAGCAACTGTGGCATCTAAGGGGTAAGAGAGTGGATGAGCTGCTCTGCCAATTCAAAAATATGTCACAAATTAGTTTTAAAAAGTTTTTTAAAATTCAAAAACAAAGTATACGTGTAAAAATATATACTGTATATACTCGTGTATAAGCCGACCCCCCCCAATTTTGCCACAAGAAACTGGGAAGACTTATTGACTCTCGTATAAGCCTAGGGTGGAAAATGCAGCAGCTACTGGTAAATAGATACCAATAAAGGTAAAATTAATTGAGACATCAGTAGGTTAAATGTTTTTGACTATCCATATTGAATCAGGAGCCCCATATAATGCTTAATACAGTTCATGATGGGCCCCATAAGATGCTCCATACAAAATACACCCCATATAATGCTGCACAAAGGTTAATAATGGCCCCATAAGATGCTCCATAGAATATGTCCCATATGCTGCTCCATAAAGGTTATGGCCCCATAAGATGCTCCATAGATTATGCACATATCCTGCTCCATAGATTATGCCCCATAAGATGCTCCATAGATTATGCCCCCATATCCTGCCCCATAAGATGCTCCATAGATTATGCCCCCATATGCTGCCCCATAAGATGCTCCATAGATTATGCCCCATACGCTGCCCCATAAAATGCTCCATAGAATATGCCCCCATATGCTGCTGCGAATAAAAAAAAAATTACATACTCTCCTCTCGTCGCTGGGGGCCAGGTGCCGGTGTCCTGAGCACGCGGGATCACTGGTGTGCTATGGGGGACAAGTGACTGTGTCACTGCTGGCTCAGGGCCCCGGCACCTCAGATTTTCACCTGTCCCCCGGTCCACCGCTGCCGCTCTGTCTTCTGGGTTCTCTGTCAGTGACGTTCAGGCAGCAAAAAAAAATGGGCTGAAAATCTCGGCTTATACGCGAGTATATACGGTAATTATAAAAGTTTAAGTCGCTCCCCTTTTCCCACTAAAATAAAATCTAAAACAATACGGAAAATATATGTAATGGGGATTATCTGTGAAAAAAAAAATAGAGAATTGCTGTGGAGTAGTGATGAGCAAACGTGCTCAGATAAGGTCTTATCCGAGCGTGTTCGTGTGCTAACCGGATGTCTTCAGCGTGCTTGAATAATATATTCAAGACCCCGCAGCTGCATTTTTTGCGGGTGTAAGGCTGGTTTCACATTAGCGCTTCTTAAGCGCACGCACGGCCGGGGGTAGCTCCGCCCCCGAGCCGGCTCTCTGCCCGGCGTGCCCGCCCCTTGCTTGTAGCGCCACCTCCTAGCGCACAGCGGCGCCTGCGATCGGCGCACCCTATCTTTAGCATAGGGTGCGCAGGCCGTGCGCTAGTTGCGCTTTGACCTGCGCTGCGCACTTTTGACGGTGCGCCGAGCACGCCGAAATCCGAAAAGTTTGATTTTGGCGCGCACGGCGCACCGTCAAAAGTGCGCAGCGCAGGTCAAAGCGCAACTAGCGCACGGCCTGCGCACGATCTGCGCACCCTATGCTAAAGATAGGGTGCGCCGATCGCAGGCGCCGCTGTGCGCTAGGAGGCGGCGCTACAAGCAAGGGGCGGGCACGCCGGGCAGAGAGCCGGCTCGGGGGCGGAGCTACCACCGGCCGTGCGTGCGCTTAAAAAGCGCTAATGTGAAACCAGCCTTAGACAGCTGTCGCAATATATGCTTTGCATTGCACAACAAACGGAATCCCTGCATGTGTTGTCGCTGTCTAACACCCATGAAACATGCAGCCGCGGGGACTCGAACATAGTATTCAAGAATGCCGAAGACACTCGGTTAGCACCAGAGCATGCTCAGATAACACCTTAGCTGAGCAGGTTCACTCATCACCACTGGGGAGAGTTTTCATTACAAAATGTGATATAGAGCGATCAAAAAGGCATTGGTACCCAAAAATGATACCAATAAAATCTACAGCTTAATTTCATAATTTATTTTATTTTTTTAACGATTTCCACCTTTTCCCACAAGGTAATACGCGGGGTGATGCAGATTTTAGCCGTGTTCTTTTAAGGATGCAGCACCTGTATGAAGTTGACGAAGACCCCATCCTCTCCAAATCGGCTACAATAAATATTAAGGTAATTAAAGGCATCTCGTTTTCTAAGAGTATATTCAGCACAGGATAAATGCACCACCCTCTGATCTTTACCGTTCCTTATATCTGTGGTATCCAAGTATTATTGCCTTCGTATAATGCACATAGCATTTGGTAAGGTAAAACACTGTGCTATGGTGGGCAAAAGCCTCAAAAAAGACTGTCCAATCTAACTTTACACCTCTTTTCGTTGACTGACTCTGATACAGAGTGCTTAGGCCTCCAATTTTCGCTTATGGGCACCATTAGTGTTTATCTGTAATAGTCTATGGGGCCATTAACATATCTGCAATTTTTCTTTTTTGAGGCCTGAGCAGTCTGCGGAAAATCATGGAAGCATGTCCAATTTTCCCTTCACCCATGACAGCACCACATGAGAGAGGGATCCGCCCCGCCAGGACAGGAACCTACTGAAATATAAGGGGCGGCACCTCTCCCCCGCTTCAGTTGGGTTCCTGTCCTGGAGCGGGATCCCAGGCTGACAGCGGCGGTGCCTGCCATGGATGAAGACATGGACCCAGGGCCGTCCCGGCGCGGGAAGAGCAGGTCAGCTTACCTGCAGCGCTGGCCGTCGGCGCCTGGAAGCGCAGTCCCCGGGGTTCCTCCAGCAGGCCCTGGGTTCGTGCGGGTGCGGTAAGGCAGCCTCCATTCGGGGCGCTCCTCCGTGCCTCCCTCCCCCTGCGCGCGCGCCCGCTCGCTCCTCCCTGGGACAGGGGAAGCCGGGCGCGACTTCCGGCGCCTGACGTCAGCGGCGCGGTGCAGCTTGGGTATGCGCCGGCTGACGTCACGGACGCGACGGACATGGCGCCTAGTGCGGCGCCGGCCACAAAAGAAGAAGAAAAAAAAAAAAAAGAAGAATGGCCGGCGGTCGCAGGGGGGAGGGACAAAAGGATCGCTCACCGGGGCCTATTTAAAGGAGGCAAGGAGCAGAACGGCCGGGCTGTTACAATGGGGTCACAGCAGGAACGCTCACCGTCCCCACTGTCTCTACCCCCGTCGCAGACCTCGGCACGGAAGCACGGTAGCCGTTCGAGCGGTAAGAGCAGCAGCCGTCCGAGCCACAGATCAAATGATTCCTCGAGATCGAGAGAACACAGACCACATGCTCCAGCGCAGCCTTCCAGCCCGGTACCCGATTTTGTGGGTGGTGAGTGGATCTTCGTGAATGTTAGACCATTATTAATAGGGTCCTTTTTGTGTGTTATTTGCTTCCTTAGGTGAAAGGCAAAAAAGCAGGGAGCAAAAGAAATAATAGGGAGTGTGCGATATGCCAGAACCCCCTAGCGAAAGATTGGCAAAAAAACCTTTGCGCTAGCTGTATACAGCAAACAGTGGCGGAGGAAGTGCCGAGCCTAGCAACTCACCTCAGATCTGTCATAAAATCAGAGGTGGAAGGTTCACTTAAATTATTATTAAAGAAAAAGAAAAAAAGTAGAAGAAACTCCCCAAGTTCTTCATCAGACTCCTCCTCGTCCGAATATCAGGCTGAGCGCATGTCCTCTTCCTCCTCGGATAGTGACACAGGGGGCAGACCGTGTTTTCCGGTTGAGGATAATGATAGTCTCCTTAAAGCCATTAGGTCAACTATGGGCCTTCAGGAGGAAAAAGCGACCAAATCCCTAGAAGATGTAATGTTTGGTGGGTTACAGGAAAGGAAGAAACGCACCTTTCCAGTTAATGAAAAAGTCCAGGCGCTCATCGAAAGGGAGTGGAAGAAGCCTGAAAAATCAGGTAGCCTTCCTTCCTCCTCAAAAAGGAGATATCCCTTTGACCCTAAGGATACGGAAATATGGGACATGGTCCCAAAAATCAATGCGGCGGTATCCAGGTCATCCAAAAGGTCGGCCCTGCCCCTAGAAGACTCAGGAGTACTAAGAGATCCACTAGATAAGAAAGCAGACTCCTACCTAAGGCATGCTTGGGAAGCAACAGCGGGGGGACTAAAACCTGCGATAGCCGGTACCTGTACAGCCCGGTCTTTAATGATCTGGCTACAGCAGCTAGAAGAAAAAATTGCTTCCAAGATGTCTAGGGAGAAAATTTTAGGAGACATGTATCTGCTACACGGAGCAGCCGCCTTTTTAGCCGACACCTCGGCCGATTCCATGAGGTTGACGGCGAGAGCAGCGGGACTATCAAATGCTGCAAGGCGTGCATTATGGCTTAAAGGGTGACTCCGGGAGATCTACAATCAAAAGCCAAGTTATGCTCCCTTCCATGTGATGGACAATTTCTCTTTGGAAAAAATCTGGACGAAATCCTAGAAAAAGCGGGTGATAAGAAGAAGGGCTTCCCCAGGTTTCAGGGAGATCAAAGAAGACCGCCCTTTCGGAGGGGGAAATTCAATAGAGGCCGGCCTCCGGGAGATCGGAAAAGATGGGAAGACAAGAGAAAGAAAGAGTCTGGATTCATGTTCGGGGGAGCCGCTTCATCCGCAAAAAAGTCCCCTCAATGACGCCGGCATCCCCGTAGGGGTGTTTGGTCAGGCCTGGGAAAATATATCTTCCAATACTTGGATTTTAAACATCATAAAGGAAGGTTTAAAATTCCCCTTTTTTCAACTGCCAAGAGCATCATTTGTGGTGACCCCCGTCAGGAGAGGGGTAGAAGAACAGTTGGCCTTAGAGGCAGAGATCCTAAGCCTGCTGGACAAACATGTCCTGATCGAGGTCCCAAGAGGACAGGAAAGAAGGGGTTTCTACTCGCCCCTCTTTCTAATAAAAAAACCGGATCGTTCGTTCAGGACGATTATAAACCTGAGAGGCCTCAACCGTTGGATACAGAACCAAACCTTCAAAATGGAGTCAGTGACTTCAGCTATAAGGCTGTTACACCACAACTGCTTCATGGCGGTAGTCGATCTAAAGGATGCTTACTACCACATCCCGATCCATTCAGAATACCAAAAATACTTAAGGGTAGCGCTCTACATTCGGGGCAACCTCAAACATTTTCAGTTCAGAGCCCTTCCATTCGGCATATCCATAGCACCGAGGGTGTTTACAAAAGTAGTTGCAGAGATGACAGCATTCCTCCGCATCCACAACACAATTATAATACCCTACCTAGACGATTTTCTAATTGTGGGCAACTCAGAACGTCACTGCACAGAGCAAGTAGAAAGGGTGATAGATACCCTACGGAATCTCGGCTGGATGGTGAATGTCAAGAAGTCAAGGCTACAACCCTTACAAAGGCAAATGTTCTTAGGTTTCATCTTGGACTCAAATCAACAAATTTGTCTCTTACCAGACGCCAAGGTGGAAAAGGTAAGGGATATGATCTTGGCAACAATAGATCAACCTCACACGACCCTGAGAGGGGCAATGTCCTTGTTAGGCACTCTGACAGCCTGTATCCCAGCGGTCAGATGGGCACAATTTCATACCCGTCAACTACAAGCAGAGGTCCTATCAGCACAGAAGTCGCTAAAAGGCTGTTTAGAAGGAAGACTGGAACTTTCCGTAAAAACCAAAGGCTCTCTCAGATGGTGGCTAGACAGAGCAAACCTACTAACAGGGACATCGTGGCAGAAGCCAGTGTCCGACGTGATAATGACAGACGCAAGCTCCTCGGGGTGGGGAGCGCACCTAAGGGGACAGGTAGCCCAGGGACCCTGGGGACACCTAGAGCAAAACGCATCCTCCAACCTAAGAGAGCTACGGGCAGTAAACAGAGCCCTAAGGATATTCATGCCCACTCTAGAAGGCCGCAATGTCCGGATTATGTCGGACAACAGCACAACAGTAGCCTACATCAACCACCAGGGAGGGACAAGGTCACGCTCCCTAATGCTCGAAACCAACGAGATCTTTCACAGGGCAGAGAGACACCTACACTCCCTATCAGCCCTACACATCAGAGGGGTAGAAAACACACAAGCCGATTTCCTAAGCCGCAACACACTAAAACAGGGGGAATGGACCCTGAATCGGGTAGTGTTCCAAAAGATAGTACATCTTTGGGGAGAGCCAATAATAGACCTCTTTGCCAACAGAAGCAACAGGCAGGTAAAAAGATTCTGTTCACTAAACCCAAAGGAAGAGCCATGGGCAGTGGACGCTTTGCAAATTCCGTGGGATTTCAAGCTAAGTTATGCCTTTCCTCCGGTAGCTCTAATCCCAGTAGTAGTGAAAAAGATAAGGGAAGATCAGGCCAGAGTGATCTTAATAGCCCCGTTCTGGCCAAAAAGGCCATGGTTCTCACTACTACAGATAATGTCCCTCTCAGATCCGTGGGTACTGCCAGAGATTCCAGACCTGCTAGCTCAGGGTCCGGTATTCCACACGCAAGTCAAGGGGTTCCATCTGACGGCGTGGAATTTGAAAGGTCACTTTTAAGTAATAGAGGATTCTCCCCTGGGTTGGTGGCTACACTGATGAAAAGTAGGAAGCCAGTAACAACTAATATATACGGTAGAATATGGAATAAGTTTCTGCAGTTTCTGGGGAAATCATTAGACCAAGAACCCCCGATCAAGACTATCGAGTTCTTACAGGCAGGTCTACAGCTAGGCCTAGCGGTAAATACACTCAAAGCACAAGTTTCAGCGCTAGGCGCTCTATATAATTGTAACATAGCGGCAAACAGATGGATAGCTAGGTTTATTAAATCCTGCCACAGGTCTAGACCAGTCCCATCGCAAAAAATGGCTCCCTGGGATTTAAACCTTGTGTTAGAAGCTCTCACAAAGGAACCATTTGAACCAGTACAACAACTATCAGTGAAATATCTTACCCTAAAAACCATTATTCTAGTGGCCCTTACATCGGCACGTAGGGTAAGTGACCTGCAGGCCCTATCAGTTAGTCCACCGTATACCCAGGTATACCAGGACAGAATTGTCCTAAAAACAGACCCTGCTTATTTACCGAAAGTGGTGTCGGATTTTCACCGTAGCCAGGAAATCGTCCTCCCCTCCTTCTGTGAAAATCCGAAAAACCCAGGAGAGGAGAAATTCCATAATCTAGATGTGAAAAGAGCCCTCTTAGAGTATATATCAGTAACCAGCCAGTGGAGGAGGTCCCAGTCCCTATTTGTAGCCTTCCAGGGTGCCAGGAAAGGTTATGGAGTATCGAAAGGGACTATTGCCAGATGGATTAAGGAGGCCATTAGTGTAGCCTACTCAGCTAGTGGTGTTCCGATTCCTGATGGCATCAAGGCTCATTCCACCAGAGCCGTGGCGACCTCCTGGGCTGAAAAGGCAGAGGTATCAATTGAGCAAATTTGTAAGGCCGCTACCTGGGCCTCACCCTCAACCTTTTTTAAGCACTATAGATTAAATCTATCCTCCTCGGCTGACTTGACCTTTGGTAGAAGGGTGCTGCAAGCGGTGGTCCCTCCCTAAGGTGTTTCGAAGTCTCCAAAAATCTCTCATGTGGTGGTGTCATGGGTGAAGGGAAAACCACCATGGTTACTTACCGGTAGCCGGTTTTTCTGGAACCCATGACAGCACCCGTATATTCCCCCCCCTTTTTTCACCGTATGGGTGTGCACAATAGTCGGGTGTATTTGTGTGATGTGGTGTTGGATAAACATGTAACTAACCGGGAAGTCCTCTCAATGCTCTGTAATCCAACTGAAGCGGGGGAGAGGTGCCGCCCCTTATATTTCAGTAGGTTCCTGTCCTGGCGGGGCGGATCCCTCTCTCATGTGGTGCTGTCATGGGTTCCGGAAAAACCGGCTACCGGTAAGTAACCATGGTGGTTTTGATCTGAGGGTCGGATCAAAATTGGCAAGGCAAGTCTATGGGTCTATGAAAAAAAATAAAGGACTGTCAGAAAGGAGAAAGTGGAGAAACTATATATTTTTTTTCTTTTTTCTCCATGCACAAGAAAAACCTGACTCGGGCCACACTCTAAACAAGGCATGGTCAGAATAATCAGTCTGTTTTTCTTGTACTTTGACTGAATGAGCCCTTAATGTGACTTTGGAAGTTTTCTGATTAAAGAAAGTTACAAATTACGATGCATCCCATAATTTGCAACTTTTTAGATTTCGTCCACCTCTGTGGGCCCTCTCCCCCCCCCCCCCCCCCCAAAAAAAAAAAAAATTAAGGCTTAGCAGAAGGGTGCGAGCTGCATTTGGCTTTATACAAATTTATTATAATTTACTCCAGGAAGTAATGCAAATTTATGTAGATTTTAGATTTTTTGGTGCACACACACGCTGCTTAATAAATCAGGTGCATTTTACATCAGTTTTTTCCTATCACCCATGACAGCAAAAAATTATCAAAAATTGATCCAAAAAGGGTATCCAACTGTTAAATCATATATATCCCTAAAAATTATCTTTATTGATTAAAAAACCATATGCAATGGTTCACACCAAAAAAAGTGCACGAACAAAAACAACCGTGTTCCAAAATTACCAATTAAAGATGGGTCAGCTAGAAGTCCCTCTTACGTCAACTAGGCTGTCGCCTTCCTGGCTGCGGAGGTTGGCACCCTAGGGGGGGGGGGAAACGTTGTGGCGCCCCCGCTCCACGATGGCTGACCCTGGGAGCCCTGTAACACCCTACAGCCACTAGGGGAACCCTCCTACCCGATGTCCTAAAGGAACCCCTATGAATAGACATAGACGATCCTATATCTAAGAGGACCCTAGACACCAATTAAAAACAAAAAAGAACACAATAGGCAATTGGTGACAATTGAAATAATTTCACAACGTGGTCAAAGGATAACAATATTCCAGGGGTTTGGGCCCTTGGTTTGCCAAAATAGACTGTAGTCTCTGAACATGCAGACAAATTTCAAATGTTGCTACAGAAATTAGATACTGCTTACACTGCCAACTAATGGTTGGCATAGATGAAAAATGGTGCTCAGAAATCTATTAGAGCCAACTCACACCACACCAGAATCAGGACACAAGTCTTTGTTACATCAGGCCTAATGGGTGAAACGCGTCGAGGCGTAAAATTCTCTGTGGCTGGTGGCAGTTAACCAGATGAGTACCATCATTCTTGTGGCAGCAATATGCAGCATTTCTCATCATATCTGTTATATGTGGATGTTTCTCTTTCCGGATTATCAGTTGTGGGGTTACACACCGTGTCAGGATATGTTGGTGTCTGTGCCGCTACAATACAGAGTATAGATTGGATCATAGTCTACAGTAAACCTGCTAATTATATCTATATGTATGCAAACCATTTTTTATTCTCTCCTGCCATGAATGTGTTGCTTCTCAGGTCCTTCATTGACCTGATTGTAGTTTCAAGTTGGTTTAGCATTGTTACTTATCTGTGTTATTAACAATTATTATTTATTGTTATAGCGTCATTTATTCCATGGCGCTTTACATGTAAGGAGGGGTATACATAATAAAAACAAGTACAATAATGTTAAACAATACAAGTCATAACTGGTATAGGAGGAGAGAGGACCCTGGCCGCGAAGGCTCACAATCTACAAGACCACAATTGGCATTAAAAAGCAGTATCTATTGCAGCAGTTTTTTGAACACTGTCTGCATGCTTAGAAACCACTTCCAATACCATCATTCTTTTGGCAGCACTAGGCAGCACTCTTTTTCATATCTGTTATATGTGGCTGTTTCTCTTTCCTGATTATCAGTTGTGGGGTTACACACCGTGTCAGGATATGTTGGTATCTGTGCCACTACAATAGAGTATAGATTGGACCATAGTCTGCAGTAAAAACCTGCTAATTATATCTATATGTGTGCAAACCACACTTTTTTTTTTCTTGCCATGAATGTGCTGTATTTCGGGTCCTTCATTGACCTTATTGTAGTTTTAAGTTGGTTTAGCATTGTTACTCATCTGTGTCATTAACAATTGGCACTAAAAAGCAGTATCTATTGCAGCAGTTTTATGAACACAGTCTGCATGCTTAGAAATCACTTCCGTTTTATACACGTGGTTAATGATGGGGTTATTACTTCCTTTGGGCAATATCATGCAGCATTTTTTGTCACATTTGAAATGTGGCATTGTTGGTCTTTTTGTTGCTATTGGAAAAAGTGTGAACATACACTGCATCCTTAGAAAACACTGATTTAACCAACATTAGGTTTTTCCTACAGTGACCACATCTGAGTTGGCTCTAATAGTCTTCTGAAGAGCACCATTTTTCATCTATGCCAACCATTAGTTGGCAGTATAAGCAGTATCTAATTTCTGTAGCAACTTTTGAAATTTGCCTGCATGTTAAGAGACTACAGTCTATTTTGGCAAACCAAGGGCCCAAACCCCTGGAATATTGTTATCCTTTGACCACGTTGTGAAATTGTCAATCGTCACCAATTGCCTATTGTGTTCTTTTTTGTTTTTAACTGGGGTCTAGGGTCCTCTTAGATATAGGATCGTCTATGTCTATTGATAGGGGTTCCTTTAAGACATCGGGCAGAAGAGTTCTCTTAGTGGCTGTAGGGTGTTACAGGGCTCCCAGGGTCAGCCATCGTGGAGCGGGGGTGCCGCGACGTTCCCCCCCCCCCCAGGGTGCCAACCTCCGCAGCCAGGAAGGCGACAGCTTAGTTAACATAAGAGGGACTTCTAGCTTACCCATTTTTAATTGGTAATTTGGGTACACGGCTGTTTTTTGTTTGTGCACGTTTTTTTTTGTTTTTTTTTTTGGTGTAGACCATTGCATATGGTTTTTTAATCAATAAAGATAATTTTCACCCATGACAGCACCAACGAGAGAGGGGATCCACCCTTCAGGGAACGTTTAAGATAAAGAGTGGCTCCTCTGTCCGCATCAGTGGTTTCCTGTCCTTGACGGGCGGAGCCTTTTACCTGTATGGCGGCATCGCAAGAAGAAGATGGAAGATCCCAGGCCTGGGCCGGTCGGGGGCGGCAGGGCACCAACCTTGCTTGCGCCAGTGATGCTGGAAGCGCCGCGGGGGGCCCCAATGCGGTTCCGATCATTGGTCGGGCGGGAGCCTGCGTCACCCTCACCACATGGTAGCCCGCAGTTCTGCATCCTGGCGCAGTGTCAGAGCGCGGCCGGTGACAGGAAGTCGAGCTCTGATGACGCAGCCGGGACTTTTGCAACCGAGAACACTTCTGGGGGCAGTACCGGAAGCTGCAGGAAATGCCAGCCAGCAGCATAGTTCTTAAGGGTGGATTGCCGGCCAGGCAGGGGCATCGGTGCATCGATGGAGGCACAGCAGCCCTCTCCACAGCGCCAGCAGCAGCAGAACCTGCATCCACAGCAGCAGCATGAGGAGTGAGATCACCCGCAGTGACCTCGACGCCAGCCTCACCGGAATGGGAGTTCTGGACGATCCAGTGAGCTTAGGTCCAAGGATTCCTGGACAAGTCGGCGCAGCTCTTCCAGGATGGAAGATTTTGCGGTCCCTAAAGGAGGCCCTTCGGACGACATCCTGCCTTTTGTTCCGGTACCTTTTAATTCTTCTGAGTGGTTTGTGAGCTATGAGAATGCCATTTTAATAATGCAAATCTCTCTCTCCACCTCTCCTTCTCTATCTGACCTCCTGGTAGGAGCCCTCTAGGATGAAGTCAAAGCACAGAGTTTGTGCTCTATGCGGGCAGGATCTGGACAGTGCATGATCAAAAAACTTATGCCAGCCGTGTATCAATGGCACGGTGGCCAATGAGACCCTTGACTTTTCTTCCACCCTGAGGACTCATCACAGCCGAGGTGGAGAATTCATTAAATACCCAGTCCCTTTCAGGGGAAACATCAAGAAGGGATAGGGTTGAAGTATCTCCTTCACCATCAAGGTCATTGGATGAGGGAGTTCTGAGGGATACTTGGGATTCCCCTCAATCAGAGCCTGACTCGGGCTTAGGTTATTGTTTTCCTCTGGAGGAGGTGGACAAGTGAAGGCAGTAAGGTCCACAATGGGTGTGGTGGATTAGAGGCCTAAGAGATCTATCCAAGATGTTATGTTTGGCACCTCAGAAAAAGCGTAGAGTGTTTCCTATGAACGAGAAATTGCAGAGTCTCATCAGTTCAGTAGAGAGTGGGAAAATACGGAAAGGAAAGGCCCCTTACAGTCCGTCAAAAGAAAGTATCCCTTTGAGGAGGAGGCCTCCTCGTCCTGGAGTAAAGCTCCCAAGTTGGACGTTGCCATATCTAAGGCCCCAAAAACCTCATCCCTCCCCTTTGAGGACTCAGGACTATAAAAGGACCCCCTTGATAGGAAAGTTGATACCTTCCTTAAGGAAACATGAGTCATCTACATGGGCATTGAGACCAGCCATTGCGGCAACTTGCACAGTGAGGTCCCTCATGATCCTACAATGTGCTCAACAAGACCAATTGATCGATGATTCGTTCAGTGAAGCCATTAAAATCACGCTTCCAATGATCAGGGGAGCAGCAGCTTCCTTAACGGATACATCGGCCAACTCAGCCGGGCTGGCCCCCAGATCAGCCGTACTATCTAACACAGGCCGGAGAGCGGTCTGGTTGAAAAGCTGCCCAGGGGATGTTCAGGCGAAAGGGAAGCTGTTCTCTACCCGGTGAGGGTCAATATCTATTCGGTTCAGCTTTAGATGACTTTTTAGAAAAAGCAGCCAATAAGAAAAAGGGGTTCCCGAAGCCTCCCTTATCTTCTTTCAGGCAGTCCTTTCGGGGGAAGAGATACAACTGGAGGAGAACATCCCCACGGAGCAGAGGAGACAGGAAGACGGACCGAAAAAATCCAAAGGATTCCTGTTCGGTACCTCTTCCCGATGTGGGCGGAGGTTCTCCAAATGACTCTCTTTCCCAGGGGGGAGGAACGCACTCTCATCCAGTCCGATTCTCAACCTGGTGGGGGCAGAGTTGAGATTGGAGTTCGGAAGGTATCCCCCAGACAGATTCATCATTACGGCCCCACGAGTGTCTGTCTCAGAGCAGATAGCGCTGGAGTCAGAGGTCGATCTTCAATTTGAAAGGCCTGAACAAGTTTTTGAAGATTCCAAAGTTCAAAATGGAATCAATAAAATTGGCAATTCATCTGCTCTTTCTGAATTGCTGTATGGCCGTCCTGGACCTGAAGGACGTGTATTACCATGTGCCAGTACACGCTGCGTTCAGGAAATATCTTCGGGTGGCGGTACCAATGTGATGCACTGTGAGACACCTCTAGTACAAGGCACTTACTTTTGGCCTGGCAGTGGCCCCTCGGGTTTTCACAAAACTAGTAGTGGAGGTGACGGCCTATCTCAGAGAAAGAAACAGATTAGTCAACCCATATCTGGACGATTTCCTGATATGATAGTAGGCCGTTCCTTCACTCACTGCCACAATCAAGTGGAGGATATAGCCACCATCTTAAAAAATTTGGGGTGGTGTTTGAACCTGGAGAAGTCAAGGTTACAGCCACAAAAGACACAAATCTTTGTGGGACTCTTGCTCGACTCTTGCTGGCAGGAATGTTGTCTGCCAGAACAAAAGAACGAAAAGCTGTTCAGTCTCATCTCCAGGTCAATTTAAAATCCAAGGATGACCCTCAGAAGTGTTATGTCCCTCCTGGGCTCCCTGACCTCATGTATCCCGGCAGTGAAGTGGGCCCAGATCCACTCAAGGGAGTTGCAGGGATTCGTTCTAGAAAGCCAACATAAGTTGCAGGGGTATCTGGATGGTACACTGACACTGTTGATTTCTATGGATTCTGCCACACTAGGGTGTGGCCCATCTTAATTGTCTGTGGCCGAATTGGATCTCTGGCAGAGATCATACGTGCACGGAGAAAAGAATACACAAGACAAGGTGTATCATGTCAAAATGATTCTTCTCTATCTTTAATTCAAGGTATACCATTTTTATAACAGAAATCGCGCTGTCTCATTGTGTTACATCATGGGTGCATTTCCAAATTACTGTTTACCCCAAATAGCAAATTAGTATTGATCTCATATGATCTCATATGTTCCCATATCGCTACATAATCATTATGTACATAATTATCATCTTCTAGCCCGATCCACCCAGTCCACCCAGTATTACATGAAGCCTAGGTGGGTTATACAATACAGAAAAATCAGAAGTATCTTAAAGCAACATGATCCCAATATTCAGCAAAGCGTCTATATAGTGGTACAGTTTTGATTCTTGTATATATTCATATGCCATATATTCTCCCCTTAACAGTCCCTCCTTTGGAAATATGCAAAATCAAAATCCTAATCTCGTCGAACCTATCGATCTGTCCTCCCGGCCTACCTATCTCAACAATGCTGTAACCTAACTAACTAATCTTCACTGTATATACGAGACGACCCATCTCTAGTAGATGGACCCCCTCCTAACGGACTTTGCACAGGAGGAAGTCAGATCCTGGACTCTCCCTCGTTGGTTTGCTTCAGGCAGGCATATTCCGGAGGTGGTGCTTGCATGTTTTCATTGGGACATCTTTCATACAGGGGATCTTCAAAATCGGCATGCATGGTCATCACTGTGGTTTCCATAGTTTTCATCATCATTTTCTTAAGGCATGGAGCTATACAGCATAGAATTAAGGAAAATATGATCAAAGGACATAAAATAACTATTGTAAACTTAATGGGTCAATAATTGCCTTTATGACATCCCCAGTATATTTTATAAACCGTTGATTATTGCATAAATAGTTTATCCGCTTTGCATTCTTATTTACGGTGATGGTACATTTAAACACAACTATTGTTTCGTTCTCGACTTTGAATTTGTCATGTGCTCCCTGTGTGCCCCCACTGGTATCTATGCTTCTTAGCCAAAATTTACCTTTTTTGTCACCATTTTCCCTCCCAAGTTTAGTACTTGAGCCTAGTACATATAACCCTTGCTCACTCTCTGAAGGGTTGTCAATAGTAAGGTACAGAACTATGTATCCCTGCTTGGGGCAGTGAGCGGCAGTGACGGGGAGTATTGAATCTGGAAGGTCACTCTGACCCTTAAAATGGGCTTTGAACAGGGTCATGCGGCTTAATAGGCTTATTACCCATTTGTCCCTTCGCTGCAGGGCCTGGGCTGGTTGAGGTCTCCAGTCACTTTCACCAGTGTGCCACCCAACAAGAGACTAATCCTCCCAGTTTGAACCTTCCCCTATTTCAGCAGTATTGACACAGATGAATTGTGTATTTAACCCGATATGAAACTGTGCCATGGGGCCTGGACATTCTTATTGTGAGACAGTAGTCAAATTGATATGTTCCTCTTGGGGTGGAGACATTATACCGGAATGTCAGTATACCCTTCTCATGAGTGACTACCCCTTGGTGACTGACTACCCCCTTGAGCTAGGAAAAAGATAAGTGCAGACGGATGAAGAGTATTTCATCCTGTATAACTTCATCTTAGGTCCATTTCTTCTTTTCTTCCTTGGATACTTGTTTCTGGAGTGTCAGAACATCTTTTTCCAGGGTTATCCCTTTTCCTCTGTTTCCGTGTCAACCGGTATTACTGCTGCTTCTTTTGCTGTTACTTCAGCTAGTCTGTTGCCCACTGCTTCCCTTGAAGTGTCTCCAGGGTGTGTGCTTTTACTTTTACCACCGCAACTCTTCCTGGCATCAACAAGGACTCCATTAATTCTTGTATGGCTTTGTGGTGTCTGACCGGCGTTCTGTTAGCCGTGATGAAGTCTATTTCCCTCCAGATTGATCTTGATAGCTTCATGTTGAGTGGACCTCTCGTATGCTTCTGTCAAGGCCCGCAGTCCTGCCTTTTGGATATAGGCAGTGGTTTTGCTGGCAGCATGTATCTTCTGTAGCTACTGCTATACCAGTGTTCAAACTGCCTTCTTGGTCTGCATACCTTGGTCTATCCAGAAAGAGCGTCAGGTCAGGATCTTCCAGGTGTTCCCTTGCCTCATGACAGCAAGACAATCACGTTCAGCCGTTTCAGAGTCGACTACCTCTTCCACTAATGTGTCAGAGATGTGGTTTTCATCCTCCATCTTCCTCCCCCCTTTGGCAGAGGTAGAAGAGTAGCTGGACAGCACATCTGGAGATGATGACGTTGTCCGGGAGCAGAGTAGGGCATTGCAGACAGGTGCTTTGGGCCAGGATCTTCAACTGGTGACCCATAAAAAATATCAGAAGCTTTGTCCAGCACAGGTGGGTTGCAAACACGGTTCTCATGCAGGTTGGGACTCCACGAGCCACTTGGTCAAGTCTTGGAGAGTAGAAGCCAGGAAGGCATTGTCTTCCTCCGTGAAGCTGTGTTAGGACTCCATTTACATGGTCAGGCTTCTTCATGACATACAGGCAAAACAGTTCAGTATAGCCTTAGAGCTGTGAAAATGTGATTGCAATTTAGCATATAAAACCCATTGATGCCTTCTTTGGTTAACCTTAAAATAGTTATAAAAAGGTTGCATGTGTAGAAGAGCAGTATTGGCTGTCTTCAGTCAGAGGAAGAGGAGATATATATATATATATATATATATAATTATAATAATAATATATTGTAAAAAATAACAATGGAATGTGTCTTCTTCCTGGGCTCCAGGACCATGATCATGGCTCAGGTGAACATAGAGAGGCTATACTGTGCCCCTTGAGGCATCATAGTCCAAATATATTGCTGGCACCATATGTAGAAACAAACAGGTACTGGCTTGCAGCTTGTAGAAATAAACTGAAGAAAGCATTGGCCAGGTCAATCACCGTAAACCATAGAAAAATAAATGGAATTGTGTGGGTTTGGCACCTTAGATGTGTTCAGTACTATAACTTCATTGACAGCACATAAGTCATGTATCATCTATAACTTGATAAAAATAATTACAAATTATGAAATGGAGGGTGAATATTGCAATTTCCTTGGCAGCAAAGCTACTGACTTCGGCCCCACCTTTACAAACTGGATTTTCAGCCTGCCAATATTGAGTCTGGGATCAGTGCCATTAGTTCAATACCCACATGATCTACAGATGTGTCCTGTAAAACAGAAAAGACTACATACTTCTTCAACAAGTAGATCAATATCCCTGATTACTCTTCTGATTGCATCGGGACCCACCAGGAATTTGAGAGGAGTATCCTCAACCTCTGTCTGGGTGAGAGATGTTGTTTCTCTATTGTATTTTTGTGGCGGGGGGCTGTAAGAGTATACGTACTTTCATGGGTTGTGGAATCAGTATGCCAATACCCTATTAAAATCTGGAGCTCGATGTTGGTGGGTGTCAAGCTTCTTCCAACTGGGAACTAATTTGAAATCTGAGATCCAGAAACTTTTTGTTACATTGGTGGAAGAAATTATCCAGAGTTTCTCCTTTCCCCTGCATGACATCCTGGAGAATGGGGGTCTGGCAAACTGCTTACTAGGGTATCTGTCTCCTGGTATTTCCCTGAGTGCTTGCGTGGAGTAGATTGTGTACAAAAGTACGAGCTTTAAGGCTTAAAAGATGATGATGATTATGTCCCCCCCCCCCCACCATATAGCGATAAATATTGTAGATTATCAGTCTGAGCTATTTATTTCCTGTCTTCTCCTGTTCTGTTTAATTATATACCTCCATGTCATATTCATCTTTTTCTTCATTATTCTTTTCATAAACTACATTAATAAAACTATAATGGATACTGGACAGGATGTAGCATAAGACGTGCCGTCTATATAAATAGTTGGAAAGAAGGTACGGCTCTTTGGGTTGGTCATCTGACAGTCAGAACAAGTCTCATGATATTCTGCATTCTGCGTTGGACAGCTGGCACACGTCCAGTCATCGGGAATGTATATAGAAGTATAAATGAATGTAATGCAGATATTGCAACTGACACATCTTCCTGTGTACATATTTGTTTTGCATAAAATTCCGTAATCTTGTTATATTCCTTTCCTCATCCCTTTTTTCCTAACTTCCTCTGCCATCTTATAAAATGCTTCAGGGTCCTGTAACACCTCATAATACCTGAGGCTGGGACGCTGCTCTCTACTCATTAACACATTCTTCTATCCCTTCTTATCTAATGCTCCTCCCCTCGTGATCGGAGGGTTTCTTAACGTACATTTTCTTCCTCACTCCACTATGGGTCATATCTGTCTTATAGATATTGGCTGACTGCTCCCACCCATTCTATCATCTGAATTCTGAGTATATCTGAAAAACATGTGTATGTGTGCGTCTTGAAAGAAAATTCTCACGGGGTTATGAACAGTTGGATATGTGACTGTAAAAGCTGTATGTATGTATATACTCCTTATGTCCGAGTAAAGGGGTCTTCAATGAACATAGTGATGTCTAGCTATCTTGAACACAGTAATATAGGGAATTAACCAACAACTAACACCAGAGTATTTCACAAATCTTGTGCATCCAGAAACTGCGTAGTATAAAAATACCTGATAAATTGTTAAAATTTCTGTTTCCTCAAAACTTTCGCTTTAAAACATTTCAAGGAAAACATCTCATAAAGAAATGTAGTGACATTAGTAAAACAATAATAACTAAAAAGTAACAATAGACCTCGGATCTCACAGAGATATTATTATTATTATTATTATTATTATTATTATTTATTGTTATAGCGCCATTTATTCCATGGTGCTTTACATGTAAGGAGGGGTATACATAATAATAAGTACAATAATGTTAAACAATACAAGTCATAACTGGTACAGGAGGAGAGAGGACAGATATCTGTACAAATCAAAGCAATTACCATTCAAGTAATTCTCTTTCTACCTGAACAAATTTTAACAACTAACCTTATAATTATAGTATGCAGAACAAAACTAGTTTAACCAATTCTCTAATTTCACAACATATATAAATGTATACACACATAGAATGCATTCAAAAATTTTAACCACATGCTAGTACGCCTCCTGCTGGCAAATCATACACACTACAAAAGACAAAAGACAATGAATTTAAAACTGGTACTGACATCAAATACTGCGAATCCTTGACACCAAAACAATTCACAATTTACCTATCCATATGCCAGCCTGATTTGTAGAGGTGAAAAATCTACACCTGGGCAAACCATACTTTTCAGGGAGAGCGCAATCACTCAGTCACATCAACACGGTAATTGAAATTACCCATCCACCCGTTTAGAATAAAACCTATAAACCTATGCTGCAGCTAAAACACCATCATCTTAGCCAGATGATGTCCGGTGGGAAACCTGCAAGAAGTCATCAACCACTTAGGCTAAGTGCACACGTATCGGAACTCTCGCGGAAATTACCGCGAGAATTCCGGAATTCCAGTCCGCGGGAAAATCGCATTTTAAATTCCCGCGATTTTCCCGCGGAAAAACTAGCATTTTGCAAGCGTAATTAGCTTGCAAAATGCTAGCGTTTTCCAAGCGATCTGTAGCATCGCTTGGAGAACTGATTGACAGGTTGGTCACACTCGTCAAACATAGTGTTTGACAAGTGTGACCAACTTTTTACTACTGAGGCCGCCTATGCCACATCAGTAGTAAAAAGATAAAATGTAAAAAAAAATAAGTAATTCGCGATGACGTCGCGCGAATGACCGCGAGACTTCGCGATCCCGAGAGAACGGACGCCATCGCGGGCATTTTCGCAAAGGCTTACTGGGAACGGGAGCGTGGAGAGAGGCGGGAAGGCTTTGCGGGACGTCGGAGGGTGAGAATAACAATATTTTTTCATTTTAAATTTTATTTTTTACAGGGATATGGTACCCAGAGCCCGGAGGACAGTCTCCTCTCCTCCGGACCGTGGGTACCATCTGCAAATGTTCTGCTTACTTTCCGCATTGTGTGCACAGCCACATGCGGGAAGTAAGCAGAGCAATGCATTCCTATGGGTGCGGGATCGCCGCGATTCCGCAAATTAATGAGCATGCTGCGGTTTTTACCGTGAAGCGATTCCGCAGCGGCAAAAACCGCAGCATTAGCACGGAATTGCGGAATCCCATAGGAATGCATGGGATGCTTATTTTTCGCGGCAAAATCGCGAGGTTAAAACCGCAGCGGAAACGCGAAAAAAACGCCACGTGTGAACTCAGAGGTTAGAAAATCACTCAGAGTAATCAAGCCTCTACTCCCACTTGCTCACCGTGAGAGACACAGTTCAGACTTCTGCGATCATCGGTCAAGCCGAGAGCAGGACCGGAACCAGAGTGACAGTGAATTTGCTCAGTATGTCTCCCTATCTATATTTTTTCCTTTTCAGGCTGGCTGAGGTAACAATCACGTATGCAAACAACCAAAACAGCAAAGCAGAGAGGCAAAGCAGATAAGGCAGACAATTAAGGAAATCGTGACCAGGGTGGGTTTTTGGTGCTAGGACTTGTCGTAAGGAGATGGACTCTGTCTGAGCTTCTGTCAGAGTGTTAGCACAGAGGAGGAGGTAGATTTGCGTGGGCATGGTGCCCCACAAACGGCACATGTGTCCCTCCAATCTGGGTTCT
Organism: Dendrobates tinctorius; assembly: GCF_039654945.1. Taxonomy (NCBI): domain Eukaryota; kingdom Metazoa; phylum Chordata; class Amphibia; order Anura; family Dendrobatidae; genus Dendrobates; species Dendrobates tinctorius. The sequence continues at coordinate 18,390,843 of NW_027361707.1, forward strand.
GATTTTTGGCAGACTGCACATGTCCACCCCTCTGGAGAATACGGAGGTGGTTTGTGTGGTGCAGGTGCAGCTGCCAAAGCCGGAGTCATTTTATCAAGAGGTGGCTTATACATATATTCACCAGTGGCAGAATCACATTCTTCAACCCACATTTGTCTCTTAATTTCTCTGGAAGTTCTATACCATGCTTCTGCATCCCTCCAAGTATTTTATCACGTAACAATCCTTTCTTGGTAATTAACATATTTTTCCATTCTGTCTCATCAAGTCTCCCTCCTCGGGTTGTAGACCCCGTAAGTTTCAGGAGGAGCTTCGCATTTTTAACATACCGTTTGCCTTCTCTTTGTGCCACTACCTCTTGAGCAGAAAAATAATTAGTCTTAGACTCGGTATGACCCATGTTTATAACTTAATTTTCAACCACTGTATTTTTAGCAAAAATCTCATAAACTTTTAGATTACCGTAATTATAAATATGCCTGAAGGGTTACTGTGTATGTGCGTATACTATAAAACAACTTATTACACTCTGAAAAATATAATTTTTTACCCTCCGGACTGAATACAGATAATTTAGCGTGATTGTCAAACACTTTGAATTCAGGAAATGCAGCTGAAGTAGCATTCTAACCAGTATGGCAATATACTCAGTATGAGAGCTGCGGACAGGCGTGTCTCAACAATGCATCAATTCTACAAAACATAAAAACTATTATGAATAGCAATACAATAATCAATGTATTCCTTATCCCTTTCACTGTTCTTTTGTTACCAAGGCAACTAAGGCTGGGCTTTTGCCACTTTAGGTGTAGCAAATAGTGGTAATCACCTCTAGATAGGTGGTTGATATTTCAGCAGAAGGGGAAAATAGTAATCACCTCTTTCCTTAAAAATATATATATGCCGTGTCATTCACGTCACCGGGCCCAGTTTATACCGTGGGCGTATGGCCGGATGTGAGCACCTATATGTGCGTGTATGTGTGTGTGTGTATGTGTGTGTATATATATATATATATATATATATATATATATATATATATATATATATATATATATATGTATATCTATATATCTCTTCTTCGACCGTCTAAGGTCGGAACCAGGGTGATGACCCAGTGTGAACACCCCCTTTGTACTCTGTTCTGTTATGTTTCTAGTAGCCCTAGTGCAGTATGAAATAGTTTTTAACAGATACTAGACAGATTCTAGACACACCCTCCGAATTGGTTAGACCGGACAATACACACAGACAATTAAGGAATTATATATCTGACCGGTCCGTAGAATCAGGACTTTCAAACGTGGTCAGTTTAAGGGTTCAGAGTAGACAGCCAACTATCTCCTCCCAGCCGGACGTGAATACAGAAGGGTAGGTAAGATGATATATTTTCTCACCAGGTCTCGAGCTGCAGCCTCATCCTGCTGGAAAGACGTCCGTCCTGGGGGAGATTTTGTTGCGGCTGTGATCGTCTGGTATCGGCCTGAGCCCCACTATTTGAGCGCCAACTGTTGATTTCTATGGATTCTGCCACACTAGGGTGTGGCCCGTCTTAATTGTCTGTGGCCGAATTGGATCTCTGGCAGAGATCATACGTGCACAGAGAAAAGAATACACAAGACAAGGTGTATCATGTCAAAATGATTCTTCTCTATCTTTAATTCGAGGTATACCATTTTTATAACAGAAATCGCGCTGTCTCATTGTGTTTCATCATGGGTGCATTTCCAAATTACTGTTTACCCCAAATAGCAAATTAGTATTGATCTCATATGTTCCCATATCGCTACATAATCATTATGTACATAATTATCGTCTTCTGGCCCGATCCACCCTAGTGGATGAAGCCAAGATGGGTTATACAATACAGAAAAATCAGAAGTATCTTAAAGCAACATGATCCCAATATTCAGCAAAGCGTCTATATAGTGGTACAGTTTTGGTTCTTGTATATATTCATATGCCATATATTCTCCCCTTAGCAACACTACCATAGGAGGTTGTATGTTCTCTTCGCTGGTGGTTGAACATAAAATCCCTTCGGGAGGGGGTCCCGTGGTTTCTTCACATCACCAGGGTAGTTACCACAGATGACAGTCCCAGGGGGTGGGGAGCACATCTGGACGACTATTTAGTTCAGGGGGGCATGGTCTGCAATTGAAAGAAAAGCCTCCTGAAATATGTTAGAGCTTCGGGCAGTAGAGAATGCATTACAGGCTCTTCTACCATTCCTGCAACACCATCATGGGAAGATATTATCAGACAACCAGGTTACTGTGGCATATCTAAATTATCAGGGGGGCACACGGTCTCGGACCCTAATTAATGTGACTAAACGTATTTTCAGCCTCGCGGAGAAGAACATCTTGTCACTATCCGCACTCCACATCAAGGGGAAGGACAATGTAACAGCGGACTTTTTGAGCCACAGGCCACTTCTGCAGGGCAAATGGTCTCTAAAAAAACAACGGTGTTCAGGCGTTTGGTGGACATGTGGGTGGGACCGGAGATCGACTTTTTTGCCACTCGTCAGAACAGCAAAGTAAAGATGTTCTATTCCCTCAATCCGAAAGAGAATCCCCATGCTGTGGACACCTTTCAAATCAGATGGAGTGTTTCAAATCGGATGGGCCTGGCACTTGGTACATTGAAAGTTCAGGTGTCAGCCTTAGGGGCTCTATATAATTACAACCTTGCAGGTAATCGGTGGGTGGTCAGATTTATTAAGGCCTGCGCTAGATCCAAACTAGTCCCGATGACCAGGGTCCCTCCATGGGACTTAAACTTGGTCTAAATGCTTTAACTGAACCCCTTTTAAACCTTTTGCTGAAGGATCCATGAAGCTAGTTACATTAAAAACCATACTCCTTACATCGGCGCGGAGAATCGGTGACATTTAGGCCCTTTCAGCAGATCCTTCCATCCCTCACTCCCTCAAGATGGCTGGACCATCATTGTAAGTACATCATTGTAAATACACACCTGTACTTTGTATCTCCCCCACCTCATTGTAGATTGTAAGCTCTCACGAGCAGGGTCATCTTATTTTGCTTTAATTATTGTATTGTTAACGTTGTTACTTATGTTTGGAACTGTTAAACTGTAAAGCGCTGCGGAATATGTTGGTGCTATATAAATAAAGATTATTGTTATTATTATTATTAATATCCTTCCTTTACTATGGTAATGGATGATAGGGTAGTCTTAAAACCTGATCCTGCCTATCTGCTAAAGAAGTGTCCAGATTCCATAGGTCGCAGGAGATATCTCTACCTTCCTTCTGTCCTAATCCGAAGAATGAGAGGGAAAAGAAATTTCTCACCCTAGATTTCAGGAGGTGCCTCCTTCACTACTTACGGGCAACAAAATCTTGGAGGAAGGATAAGGCTCTCTTTATCTCCTTCCAGGGTTCTAGGAAGGGGATGGAAGGTGGATAAAGGAAAGCTATCAAGTTGGCCTATGTGGGGGCAGGCTGACCGGTCCCGGATGACCTGAGGGCCCACACTACAAGGGCAATGGCACCTTCCACCTTCTATAGTCACTATAGACTAGATCTTTCTGCTTCTTCTGATCTTACGTTTGGGAAAAGGGTTCTATAAGCTGTGGTTCCTCCCTGATAGAGTAATTCTCTTGTTGGTGCTGTCATGGGTGATAGGAAAACGCGTATATTACTTACCGGTAATGTGTTTTTACGAAACCCACGACAGCACCCTTATATTTCCTCCTGTTACTAATTCTTCACCCTTTGGTTGGTGGGTCGTTGTATATAGTTTTCCACTTAAAGTGGGGTTGAGGGGGCAATTGTTATAGTCAGTAAAGTTGTATAAATGTGTGTGTGTGTGTGTGTGTGTGTGTGTGTGTGTGTGTGTGTGTGTGTGTGTGTGTGTGTGTAAATATATCAGGAAAGATGTATATCTTTGTACCGGGTTAGCCAGCAGATAGAAAAATATTCAGAATTGAGAGTCCTCAGTGGATGATACCTTTTAATGGCTAACTGAAAAGATGGTAACACATTGCAAGCTTTCGAGACTACTCAGGTCTCTTCATCAGGCATAGACTAATCTGATTCATTACAGGTAAGTAATATACGTGTTTTTTTTTGTGCTCACCAAAAAGAGACGCCATGCAGGTCCGACATAGTCCACAAATGGAAACCTGAAAAACATAGAGGGAAATGAATTCAAGACATTGTCTCTTGTTCACTAATTTTTTATAAAATAAGAAAAAAAAAAATTCCACGTAGATCCAGCGTAATCCAGCACTTTCCACGTCGTCGTTCCTCGAGTCTGTCGTATATAGCCTATGAAGCCTCGTTCTGAGTCTCCATAGGCTTTAGCAGCAGCCACTCCTAGCTTACGCTGCTCTCAGAGACTCGGTGGCTCTGAAGAACACTGACATCAGTAATGTAATCGCTCATCAGAGCCATCGGGTCTCACAGAGGGCAACATGGGTCAGGCCGAATACAACTAAGGAAAAACCTGCAGATCAGCACTGACTCATTGATTAACATTAGCATTGGACTTGGCGTATTTTTACGCATGTGAATGAACCCTTATAGAGTGATACTTTTTCCTCCAGTGCATAAGTGCAGATTTGCTTATTGGGATCCGACAACGCTCTATAAGTACCCCCGGAAGCGGCACAAGTGGTTGGCCAGTTGCTTTTCACGCTGCTTTGCCAGATACAGGCTTAATAATGAAAAGTCTAGAGTTTGCTAGAGGCAGATAACGCAAGGACTTCTATTTACTAGTGCTTTAATGAATCTCAAGTAGGATGTTCTCTTCAGACACAATATTTTCCTCTGAGGTTGACCTTGTGTTCTCACATGTGCTTTCATATAGAGTCATCGCTTTATCCGACCACAATGACTCCAGAAAAAGTGGCTGCAGCATGGATCATTTCCAGTTACTAGGCTCATATATACAGCTCTGACAAAAAATAAGAGACCACCACATCAAAACCCTGTCATGGGCAGCCCATTCTCCAGACCTGAACCCCATTGAAAACCTCTGGATTGTAATCAAGAGGATGATGGATAGTCACAAGCCATCAGACAAAGGAGAACTGGTTAAATTTTTGCGCCAGAAGCAGCGTGAAAAGACTGGTGGCAATCATGCCAAGACACATGAAAGCTGTTTTTAAAAATCTTGGTTATTCCACAAAGTATCGATTTCAGAACTCTTCCTGAGTTAAAACATTAATATTGTTATTTCTATATGATTATGAACTTGATTTCATAGTACTATTTGCGGTCTGAAAGCACTGTTGTGTTTTTTTTTATTTTGACCATTTCTCCTTTTCAGAAAAAGAAAACAAAATTTATTGCTTGGAAATTCGGAGACATGTTGTCAGAAGTTTGTAAACTAAAAGAACAATTTACATTTTACTAAAAAATATACCTATAAAGGGAAAAATCAGATAAACTGAACATTTGAAAGTGGTCTCTTTATTTTTACCAGAGCTGTATATGTATTATAGAAGAGAGTTTAGAGGGGAAATCCAGGCACCATTGTAATGCTAGAAGGTTTTAATTGATAGCCATAGGTCTAACAGAAGCGGTCTTAAGATATTACTTGTTTAATGCTTAGGCATGAATGCATTAAAATATATAGGGATTCCATGGTAAAAGAAAAAAGACATTGAAGAAAAAAATCGAAAGTTTACTAATCGAAAAATAGGCAAACCATTGTTTTTAGTAAAACTTTTTTTAATTTAAAAAAAACTTATAATTTAGAAAAAAATCAAGATAATTTATGACAAAATACATTCTCCGCACATTTTCTAGTGATCTAAATTTAAAGGGGTTGAAAGGACATAACCACCTATGCACAGGATAGGTAGTAACTTCTTCAGGACCCACACTGGTTTGGCAGAACGAGGCACTTTTATCCGTGTTAGAATGGAGCTGAAGCGCGCACACACCGAACCGCTGCTCCATTCATTCCTAAAGGAGTGGAGCTCCTCAGCCCCATAACAATCTATAAATTACCGGTACCGCCAATCCTATGGATAGCTGATCAATTAATTTTGCCCAATAACCCCTTTAGTGCTACATTTTAGCTTTTCTTTACTGCTTAACAAATAAAAATGCATCCAATGTGATTGAAGCATTTCACCTTGAGTTTTCCATATTACTGAATTATTGGTAATAATTGCAGTGGTTAGCATGGGCTCCTCACACTAACTATTCATTTTTTTTTTCTTATCTTAGCTTCTTCTTCAGTCTCTGGGAACTGTGAAGTTAATAGAGGAACGCTCTCTTACCGGAACCTGGGACCTGACCACCATGAAGCGGTGGAAGTGGAAGTTCACACAGCAAAAAGACAGTGGTGGGTACATACTTCCTAATCAGTCATTACTATTTAAGTCCTTCCATTGGAGTGTTGTTTTTTTTTTTTTTTTTTTTAACATGATACTATGGTTTCATAGTATTGGTAGATTGTTATTCTTCTACATGTATGTAAATGCCAGTACTACAGACTGGGAAGATGTTATCTGCACAGCGGTGCTCCTCCACCCTATAGTATCATCTTTTGAAGCCCCCTCTTTCCTTAGATCAAAGAGCAGTACGTTTTATAACACCTCAGCCACATAGTAAGGAAGAAATATGAGTAATTTCTTAATTTAATTATCACTATAAGTATTTCCTGAACTTACGGCTATACCCAAACATAGCAGGTATATCTCATAGTACATTCTGTGCCTCCTGTACACTAAGGCTGTGTGCACACGTAGCGATTTTTAAGCGTTTTTGCCGTGATTTTCGGCGCGAAAACGCTTAAAAATCGTGTACAGAACGCCCCCCATGCATTCCTATGGCATTCCGCACATGCTGTGCTAATGCTGCGCTTTTTTCCGCGGCGGAATCGCATCGCGGAAAAAATCGCAGCATGCTCATTCTTTGTGCGGAATCGCAAAGAATTGCCGCGATTCCGCACCCATAGGAATGCATGAGAATCGCTTACTTCCCGCATGTGGCTATGCCCACCATGCGGGAAGTTAAGCGTCTCATGTGCGGTTGGTACCCACGGTGTGGAGGAGAGGAGACTGTCCTCCAGGCCCTGGGTACCATACCCCTGTAAAAAAAAGAATAAAAATAAAAAATCGGGGTATATTTACCTTCCGACGTCCCGCGATGCATTCCCGGCCTAAGCGTTCCCAGTAATGCCTTGCGGCACGGTCCTGTGATGACGTAGTGTCGCGTGACTCTAGCGGTCTCGCGAGATCGCTATAGCAACGCGAGACTACCTCATCACAGGTCTCGCAAGGCATTACTGGGAACGCTGAGGCCCGGGAATGCAGCGCGGGACGCCGGAAGGTAAATATACACCGATTTTTTTTTATTTTTTTTAGCATTTTAACATTCTATCTTTTACTATTGATGCCGCATCGGCAGCCTCAATAGTAAAAACCTGGTCACACTTGTCAAACACTATGTTTGACGAGTGTGACCAACCTGTCAATCACTTTCCAAGCGATGCTTCAAATCGCTTGGAAAGTGCTTGAATATCGCACGCGAAAATCGCGATCATAATCGCGGTAAAATCGCGGTAAAAACGCGCGATTTCTGGGAAGGAGTCCGGTTTTTAGTAAGCGTTTTAAAACACTACGTGTGCACATAGCCTTAATGTAGAAATTCTCCACTTTGGAGTTCTGAACATTGGGAGCAGATGACCCACATTCTGCTATGATTTTGGTTGCGGAATTTTCATGTATGAGACATTTATTGCATCTACTGCTGCCAGTGTAGAGATGTCTCTCCACTCCAGTTATCCGATCGGGTTCCTGCAGCTGCACTCTCAATCATAGGGAATCAAAATATTAATTATATCGCTTTAAAGGGATTCTTTTCATTTTTATAAATCAAGCTTAATGGGGTTCTCCGGGATTATTTTTGGTCCATAGGGTTGCAGCTGTAGAAAATAACAAATACTCACTCTCCCTACATCCAGCAATTTTTTTTTCCACCACTGCTCTAGCCTTAACAAGCTGCAGCGGTGATCTCACAACTATAATGCACATGACTACTTCAGCCAATCACTGGACTCCGCAGTTCCTCCCATCTACAGCAGAAGAGCCGCTAAGTCTAGGGATTGGCTTCAACCGCCATTGCGCTATTGTAGTGATGTCACTGTTGAAGCTTGTCAGTGAAGCCTTGAGTAGCAGCGGTGAGGCAGCACTGGACTTGGGCAGGATAGGTATTGCTGTTTGTTACATTCTATAGCTGAAACCTTATGAAAGACATTTTTTTTTTATCCCAGACAGCCTTTTAGGGTGTGTGCACTCGTAAGCATTTTTTTCACGTTTTTTAAGCGTTTTTACCGGCAAAAATGCTTAAATGCTTACAAGAAGCATCCCATTCATTTGAATGAATTCTGCACTTTTTGTGCATATTGATGCGCTTTTTTCCGTGAAAAAACGCATCGCGGTAAGAAACGCAGCATGCGCATTAATTTTGCGGAAAAATCTGCATTTCTAACTATATTCTATGAGACTGGGGACGCTCCGGAAAAAAACGCACAAAAAAGTGTGGAAAACGCGCGGGAAAAAAACGCTCGTTTTCTGGGAAGGAGTCCGTTTTTTGTCAGGAATTTTCTGCATACGTGGGTACATAGCCTTAAGGTGTACCTACAGATCAAAATAATTTTTGTGTCAGGCTATGTGCACACGTAGTGGAACTCTCACGGAAATTACCGCGAGAATTCCGGATTCCATTCTGCGGGAAAATCGCATTTAAATTCCCGCGATTTTCCTGCAGAAAAACTAGCATTTTGCAAGCGTAATTAGCTTGCAGAATGCTAGAATTTTCCAAGCAATCTGTAGCATCGCTTGGAGAACTGATTGACAGGTTGGTCACACTTGTCAAACATAGCGTTTGACGAGTGTGACCAACTTTTTACTATTGAGGCTGCCTATGCAGCCTCAATAGTAAAAGATAGGATGTAAAAAATAATTATAAAAATAAAAAATATTGTTATTCTCACCTTCCGGCGTCCCGCGCAGCCTTCCCGCCTCTCTCCACGCTCCCAGTCCCAGTAATCCTTTGCGCGAATGACTGCAAGACTTCGCGCTCCCGCGACATCATCTCGAATGACCGTGAGACTTCGTGCTCCCGCGAGATCGTGACGTCATCACGGTCATTCTCGCAAAGGAATACTAGGACCGGGAGCGTGGAGAGAGGCGGGAAGGCTGCGCGGGACGCCGGAAGGTAAGAATAACAATATTTTTTATTTTAATTCTATTTTTTACAGGGATATGGTACCCGCAGCCCCGAGGTGAGTCTCCCCTCCTCCTGATCAAGGGTACCATCCGCAAATGTTCTGCTTACTTTTCGCATGGTGGGCACAGCCACATGCGGAAAGTAAGCAGAACAATGCATTCCTATGGGTGCGGGATCGCCGCGATTCCGCTAAATTAATGAGCATGCTGCGTTTTTTTACCGCAAAGCGATTCCGCCGCGGGGAAAAACGCAGCATTAGCACAGCATTGCAGAATCCCATAGGAATGCATGGAATGCTTATTTTTTGTGGCAAAATCGCGCGTTTAAAACCGCCGCGAAAACGCGAAAAAAAGCGACGTGTGAACATAGCCTCAAAATGATTGTCAGAAGTTTTCGACTTTAGGTAAGTGTTTTCATTCACATTCTCTGAAAAAGCCCAACACTCAGCCCTAAGTCAGAAGTTTTGATTGTTGATGTTCCCTTGCCAACCCTTCAATTTAACCCCTTCATGACCTTTGACGCCACGTAGGCGTCATGAAAAGTCGTGCCAGAACGACCCATGACGCCTATGTGGCGTCATGACTTTAAAGCCCCCCTGCGGGTCGGGTGACCTAGGTCACTGAAAGGTCACCCAACCCGCAGATACAGGGGGCTTTGTTCTTCGCCACAGGGGGCGTGGCTTCGCCCCCACGTGGCTACGATCGTTCTGATTGGCTGTTAAAAGTGAAACAGCCAATCAGAGCGATAGTAATATTTCATCAATGAAAAATGATGAAATATTACAATCCAGCCATGGCCGATGCTGCTGTAGCATCGGACATGGCTGGAGACACCGATTCCACCCCCCCCACCGGCGATCGCCCCCCAGCAACTGAATGACAGCGGCGATCTGCCGCCGCTGTCATCATCTGCCCCCCTCCCATTCCCTCTGCTCCCCGCCAGAATCCGATAACCCCCTCACCCCCTCTCACCTCCCCCGGCACCTTCTAAGTCCCCCTGTCGCTCCCGGTGTCCGGCGGGTCCGGTTCATGGGCGCCGCCATCTTAGAAAATGGCGGGCGCATGCGCAGTGCGCCCGCCCGAATCTGCCGGCTGCAGATTCCATTCTTTCATTTTGATCACTCTCACAGTGATCAAAATGAAAGAAGTAAATAAACCCCCCGATTATCACCCCCATAGGTAGGCACAACTAATAAAATAAAGAAAATATTTTTATTTTTCCATTAGGGTTAGGGTTGAAAAGAGGGTTAGGGTTGAAAAGAGGGTTAGGGTTAGGGTTGGAAAGAGGGTTAGGGTTAGGGTTGGAAAGAGGGTTAGGGTTGGAAAGAGGGTTAGGGTTAGGGTTGGAAAGAGGGTTAGGGTTGGAAAGAGGGTTAGGATTGGAAAGAGGGTTAGGGTTGGAAAGAGGGTTAGGGTTGGAATTAGGGTTTGGGTTGGAATTAGGGTTAGAATTAGGGTTAGCGTTGGAATTAGGGTTAGGCTTGTGGTTAGGGATGTGTTAGGGTTAGGGCTGTGGTTAGGGGTGTGTTGGGGTTAGGGTTGGAGTTAGAATTGAGGGGTCTCCACTGTTTAGGCATATCAGGGGGTCGCCAAACGCGACATGGTGCAACCATTGATTCCAGCCAATTTTGCGTTCAAAAAGTCAAACGGTGCTCCCTCCCTTCCAAGCCCTGATGTGTGCCCAAAGAGTGGTTTACCCCAACATATGAGGTATCAGCGTACTCAGGAAAAATTGCACAACAACTTTTGGGGACTAATTTCTCGTGTTACCCTTGGGAAAATAAAAAATTGGGGGGCTAAAAAATTATTTTTGTGGAAAAAAATGATTTTTTCATTTTCACGTCTCTGAATTATAAACTTCTGTGAAGCACTTGGGGGTTCAAAGTGCTCACAACACATCTTACATACGTTCCTTGGAAGGTCTAGTTTCCAAAATGGGGTCACTTGTGGGGTTTTCCACTGTTTAGGCACATCAGGGGCTCTGCAAACGTAATGACGACAGTAGACTATTCCATCAAAGTCTGTATTTCAAAACGTCACTACTTCCATTCCGAGCCTTGACGTGTGCCCAAGCAATGGTTCCCCCCCACATATGGGGTACCAGCGTACTCAGGACAAACTGGAGAACAACTTTTGGGGTCCAATTTCTCCTGTTACCCTTGTGAAAATAAAAAATTGCGGGCTAAAAAATCATTTTTTGAGGAAAAAAAAGATTTTTTATTTTCACGGTTCTGCGTTATAAACTTCTGTGAAGCACTTGGGGGTTCAAGGTGCTCACCACACATCTAGATAAGTTCCTTGGGGGGTCTAGTTTCCAAAATGGGGTCACTTGTGGGGGGTTTCCACTGTTTAGGCACATCAGAGGCTCTGCAAACGTAACATGATGCCCGCAGACCATTCGATCAAGTCGGTATTTCAAAACGTCACTACTTCCCTTCCGAGCCCCGACTTGTGCCCAAACAATGGTCCCTCCCCACATATGGGGTATCAGCGTACTCAGGACAAACTGTACAACAACTTTTGGGGTCCAATTTCTCCTGTTACCCTTGTGAAAAAAAAAATTGTGTGCTAAAATTCATTTTTTTTGAGGGAAAAAAATGATTTTTTATTTTCACGGCTCTGCATTATAAACTTCTGTGAAGCACTTTGGGGTTCAAGGTGCTCACCACACATCTAGATAAGTTCCTTGGGGGGTCTAGTTTCCAAAATGGGGTCACTTGTGGGGGGTTTCTACTGTTTAGGCACACAGGGGCTCAGCAAATGTAACATGACGCCCGCAGACTATTCCATCAAAGTCAGCATTTCAAAATGTCACTACTTCCCTGCTGAGTCCCAACGTGTGCCCAAACAGTGGTTCCCCCCCACATATGGGGTACCAGCGTACTCAGGACAAACTGGACAACAACTTTTGGGGTCCAATTTATCTTAGTACCCTTGTGAAAATAAAAAATTGCCAACTAAAAAAATTTTTTTTAGGAAAAAAAAAGATTTTTTATTTTCACTGCTCTGCATTATAAACTTCTGTGAATCACCTGGGGGTTCAAAGTGCTCACTATGCATCTAGATAAGTTCCTTAGGGGGTCTAGTTTCCAAAATGGGGTCATTTGTGGGGGAGCTCCAAAGTTTAGGCACACAGGGGCTCTCCAAACACGACATGGTGTCCGCTAACGATTGGAGCTAATTTTCATTTCAAAAAGTCAAATGGCGCTCATTCCCTTCTGCGCCCTGCCGTGCACCCAAAAAGTGCCCCCCCCCCACATATGGGGTACCAGCATACTCAGGACAATCTGGACAACAACTTTTTTGGTCCAATTTCTCCTGTTACCCTTGTGAAAATAAAAAATAGCGTGCTAAAAAATCATTTTTGAGGAAAAAAAATGATTTTTTATTTTCACTGCTCTATGTTATAAACTTTTGTGAAGCACTTGGGGGTTCAAAGTGCTCACTACACATCTAGATAAGTTCCTTAAGGGGTCTAGTTTCCAAAATGGTGTCACTTGTGGGGGAGCTCCAATGTTTAGGCACACAGGGGCTCTCCAAACGCGACATGGTGTCCGATAACGATTGGAGCTAATTTTCCATTCAAAAGGTCAAATGGCGCTCCTTCCCTTCCGGGCCCTGCCGTGCACCCAAACAGTGGTTTATGACCACATATGAGGTATCGGTGTACTCAGGAGAAATTGCCCAACAAATTTTAGGATCCATTTTATCCTGTTGCCCATGTGAAAATGAAAAAACTGAGGCTAAAAGATAATTTTTGTGAAAAAAAAGTACTTTTTTTTTTTTACGGATCAATTTGAGAAGCACCTGGGGGTTCAAAGTGATCACTATGCATCTAGATAAGTTCCTTGGGGGGTCTAGTTTCCAAAATGGGGTCACTTGTGGGGGAGCTCCAGTGTTTAGGCACACAGCGACTCTCCAAACGCGACATGGCAAGCGCTAAATATTCCAGCATATTTTCCATTCAAAAAGTCAAATGGCGCTCCTTCCCTTCTGAGCCCTGCCGTGCGCCCAAACAGTGGTTTATGACCACATATGAGGTATCGGTGTACTCAGGAGAAATTGCCCAACAAATTTAAGGAGCCTTTTTATCCTGTTGCCCATGTGAAAATGAAAAAATTGATGCTGAAAGAAAATTTTTGTTGGAAAAATTAAAATGTCCTTTTTTTCCTTCCATGTTGCTTTAGTTCCTGTGAAACACCTAAAGGGTTGTTAATCTTCTTGAATGTAGTTTTGAGTAGCTTGAGGGGTGCAGTTTTTAGAATGGTGTCACTTTTGGGTATTTTCTGCCATATAGACCCCTCAAAGTGACTTCAAATGTGAGGTGGTCCCTAAAAAAAATGGTTTTGTAAATGTTGTTGTAAAAATGAGAAATCACTGGTCAACTTCTAACCCTTATAACTTCCTAACAAAAAAAATTTTGCTTCCAAAATTGTGCTGATGTAAAATAGACATGTGGGAAATGTTATTTAGTAACTATTTTGTGTCACATAACTCTCTAGTTTAACAAAATAAAAATTCAAAATTTGAAAATTGCGAAATTTTCAAAATTTTCGCCAAATTTGATTTTTTCACAAATAAACGCAAAAATTATCGATCTAAATTTACCACTAACATGAAGCCCAATATGTCACGAAAAAACAATCTCAGAATCGCTAGGATGCGTTGAAGCGTTCCTGAGTTATTACCTCATAAAGGGACACTGGTCAGAATTGCAAAAAATGGCCAGGTCATTAAGGTCAAAATAGGCTGGGTCATGAAGGGGTTAAAAACTATGACTTTGAGCAGAAAGATTCAGCTTGCCACTGTGCCTTTCGAGACGTATGGCCATCACTTCGACATATCAACATTTTTCTGAAACTAGAGAGGTATGCTTTTAATGTAGAGTAAATATAATTTCCTGACATACCCTATTTTTCGGATTATAAGACGGGGGGGGGTTCGTCTTATAATGCGGATATACTTTACAGGCCACGGTGGAGCAGGGTCGCTGCTAGAAGAGACTAGATGGAAGCATTGCTGCAGGCCACAGGCTGGGATGAGGGGGGTGTTCGATGTGCGTTGCTGCGGGTGTTCAGTGGCATTTTGTGAAAGTCCAGAGCCCTCACACTTACATGGTTTACTGTGCGGTGGACTATTGGAAAATGGCTGCTGGGACATGTACAGATGGAGATCTCGGCATTAAGATCTCGGGAGATGAGATCTCGGCGCTGAGATCTCATCTCCCGTAATAAAACTAAAATAAAAAAAAAAAACAATATACCATACCTGTCCGTTCTGTCGCACGCCGTAATCCATGTCTGGGGTGAATGAACTACTGCAAGCGCAGCCTCAGTGACCGTTTATACCTCCGATCACAGCTTAGCCCTCTCGCTGTCTTTTGACAGCGTGGGAACCGCGGCTCTCTGACCGGCGGGGTTGATTTCACCGCCGATCAGAAGCGGTGTTTACCGTGCTGTCATGCACTTGACAGCGCGACAAACACCCGGTGTTCCTAGTGAAGTCCGTGATACTGTTCGGTGTCCGTGCCTGAACGATAGGTGTTCAGTACGGACGCCAAACTTTACTGTTTGAGTTTGCCCATCTGGTAACAACTTATTTCCCCCACCAGCATTCTAGACAATCCTCTGTGAGCTAAAAAGCCCATACTTCAAGCAATTACTTGGATGTGATACAATGTAGCAAGTCCTTGGGGTGAGAGATTTGGGCAGTTCATTTACTGCACTGAATACAATTGCAGGAAATACTCACATGTCACAGGACGTTTACGCTCTGAATGGGTTTCAGCCTCTGGATACTTCTTCATCAACCTTACTGCAAGCTGAAATCTTGGCAATCATGAGAAACGAAAATTTAGAATATGTTGTTTAAATGTAGAACTTTTGGTCGTGTATCCAAAAGATAATCCCAGCTAGAAGGTAATGTAAGCATTAGTTAATTTGTGGTTTCCTGAATCGGGGTCTTGATGTGGCGGTGTCTGTTCTGCATTTTGCAATCTAAAACACTGAAAAGCAGATCATGCACAAATATCTGTATCTGACAGTCTCTGCCTGGCACGGAATCGTGAATCCCCTCCTTTAGAGTCTCGGCCATCGATCACCGATACTGGAAACCAGCCCCAAGTAGTTTCTGTCAACAATTATGCAACAATGTATCAGTCTGCGGTCCAGCTGTTAAGCTCACAGAGCATTGTCTAAACGGGCTACAATTGTGTACAGTCTAGATCATGCTCTGTGAGCTAAATGAGTTTGCTACAATGTATCAGTCTGCGGTCCAGCTGTTAAGCTCGCAGAGCATTGTCTAAGCAGGCCACTATTGTATTCAGCTGACTAGCTATGTATTGATTTGCAGCTTGTGAATGTAAGCAAGTGTTTTCTCATTCACTGACAGCAAACCGAACATTTGAAAACAAGTGTATTCGAAAGTTATAGAACTTTCTTATATAGAAAAAATCTACCTACAATCAAAGTAGTCACCTAGCTGTTTTCAGAATTGTTCGATATAGCTATGAAGCAGCGGTGGAACTGAAAGAAGATGAAGTTCCTTCTGCTTATTTATTATATTAAAGGACTGAATATGTTTTTAATATACGTATTGCATATTTAGTGTGCTAGTTATACCTAATTGTTTTTTTTTTTTAATCTTTTTTTCTATGTAGATGAGAGAATGTCTACGAAAAGCATGGAGGACTTTACCGTTACTGTTGCACCAAAGGAAATAAGAACTCTCTTTGTATATTTTCAGTAATTACTAGTTCCTGTACTATGGAAAAAAATTGTTTTTTTTTTGTCTTGTTTTTTTTCTGCCAACTGGACTTACTAACAGGAGATGTGAATAGGTATTTGTTGATTTTCAGTATGTTGGGTAGAACCGGACATTGGTATCTGGTGAGTGGGAATCTTTTCTGTGAACTTCATTAATTAGTTATATGGAACTTTTTGCACTTTGACCGTTTCTGCCTAAACTTTAATGACCAATGAGATGTATTATATTGTAAAAAAAAAAAAAAAAAAAAAAATATTGAGTTGTATATTTTGTACCTGAGTTACATTTTTACAATAAAAATTTTCACTTTTAAACGATAGATTTATTTTTTTATGGTTACATTATTAGATCAAACAGGTGAAATAGATGAAAATACTGGTGTACTTTTAACCCCTTTACTACCAAGGGTGGTTTGCACGCTAACTCCCGGGCCAATTTTTACAATTCTGACCACTGTCCCTTTATGAGGTAATAACTCTGGAACACTTCCATAGATCCCGGTGATTCTGACATTGTTTTCTCGTGACATATTGTACTTCATGGTAGTGGTAAAATTGCATTCCTATAACTTGCGTTTATTTGTGAAAAAAAATTTGGCGAAAATTTCGCAATTTTCCAACTTTGAATTTTTATGCCCTTAAATCACAGAGATATGGCACACAAAAAACTTAATAAGTAACATTTCCCACATGTTTACTTTACATCAGCACAATTTTGAAACCAAAATTTTTTTTTGTTAGGAAGTTATAAGGGTTAAAAGTTGACCAGCGATTTCTCATTTTTGCAGCACCATTTTATTTTTACGGACCACATCACATTTGAAGCTACTTTGAGGGGTCTATATGATAGAAAATACCCAAAAGTGACACCATTCTAAAAACTGCACCCCTTAAGGTGCTCAAAACCACATTCAAGAAGTTTATTAACCCTTCAGGTGCTTCACAGGAATGTTTTGAATATTTAAAAAGAAATGAACATTTAACTTTTTTCACAAAAAAAATAATTCAGGTTCAATTGTTTTTATTTTACCAAGGGTAAAAGGAGAAATTAGACTGGAAAAGTTATTGTGCAATTTGTCCTGAGTATGCTGATACCTGATATGTGGGGGGGGGAACTACTGTTTCGGTGCATGACAGAGCTCAGAAGGGAAGGAGCGCTGTTTGACTTTTTCAATGCAAAATTTGCTGGAATTCAGATCGGACACCATGTCACGTTTGGAGAGCCCCTGATGTGCCTAAACAGTGGAAACCCCCACAAGTGATCCATTTTGGAAACTAGACCCCCCAAGGAACTTATCAAGATGTGTGGTGAGAACTTTGAACCCACAAGGGCTTCACAGAAGTTTATAACGTACAGCTGTACAATTAAAAAATCATATTTTTTCCACATAAATGATCTTTTCACCATCAATTCTTACTTTTCCAAGGGTAAGTTATTGTGCAATTTGTCCCGAGTACGCTGATACCCCATATGTGGGTGTAAACGACTATTTGGGCACATGGCTGAGCTCGGAAGGGAAGCCGCGCCATTTGACATTTTTGGCTGGAATTGAGATCGGACACCATGTCGCGTTTGGAAAGCCCCTGATGTTCCTAAACAGTGGAATCCCCCCACAAATGACCCCATTTTGGAAACTAGACCCACTAAGGAACTTATCTAGATGTGTGGTGAGCACTTTGAACCCTCAAGGGCTTCACATAAGTTTTTAATGCCCGGGCGTGAAAATAAAAAAATCGTATTTTTTCCACAAGCATGATCATTTAGTCCCCAATTTTTTTATTTTCCCAAGGATACCAGGAGAAAGTGGACCCCAAAAGTTGTTGTCCAATTTGTCCTGAGTACACAGATGCCTCATATGTCGGAGAAAACTACTGTATGGGCACACGTCGGGGCTCGGAAGGGAAGTAGTGACGTTTTGTAATGCAGACTTTGATGGAATGGTCTGCGGGTGTCATGTTGCCTTTGGAGAGCCCCTGATGTACCTAAACAGTGGAAACCCCCACAAATGACACCATTTTGGAAACTAGACCTCCTAAGAAACTTATCTAGATGTGTAATGAGCACTTTGAACCCCCAAGTACTTCACAGAAGTTTATAACACCCGGGCGTGAAAATAAAAAAAATCATATTTTATTTTCACAAAAATGATATTTTTGCCCCAATTTTTTATTTTCCTAAGGGCAACAGGAGAAATAGGATGCCAAAAATTGTTTTGCAATTTGTCCTGAGTAGGCTGATACCCCATAAGTGGGGGTAAAACACTGTTTGGGCGCATGGCAGAGCTTGGAAGGGAAGGAGCACCATTTTGACTTTTTCAGCGCAGAATTGGCTGGAATTGAGATCAGACGCCATGTTGCGTTTGGAGAGCACCTGATGTGCCCAAACAGTGGAAACCCCCCAATTCTAACTCCAACCCTAACCCCAACACACCCCTAACCCTAATCTCTGCCCTAACCCTAATGGGAAAATGGAAATAAATACTTTTTTTTTAATTTTATTATTTTTCCCTATCTAAGGGGGTGATAACGGGGGGTTTGATTTACCATTTATGGCGGGTTTTATGTTTGGCAGCTGTCATACGCTAAGGCTATGTGCCCACGATGCGTTTTTTAAGCGTTTTTGCCACGATTTTCGGCGCAAAAACATTTAAAAATCGTGTACAAAACGCCCCCCATGCATTCCTATGGCATTCCGCACATGGTGTGCTAATGCTGCGCTTTTTTCCGCGGCGGAAACGCATCGCGGAAAAAATCGCAGCATGATCATTCTTTTGTGCGGAATCGCAAAGAATTGCCGCGATTCCGCACCCATAGGAATGCATGAGAATCGCTTACTTCCCGCATGTGGCTATGCCCACCATGCGCGAAGTTAAGTGTCTCATGTGCGGTTGGTACCCACAGTGTGGAGGAGAGGAGACTGTCCTCCAGGCCCTGGGTACCATACCCCTGTAAAAAATAAAAAATCGGGGTATATTTACCTTCCGACGTCCCGCGCTGCATTCCCGGCCTAAGCGTTCCCAGTAATGCCTTGCGGCAAGGTCCTGTGATGACGTAGTCTCGCTTGACTCTAGCGGTCTCGCGAGATCGCTATAGTAACGCGAGACCAACATCATCACAGGTCTCGCAAGGCATTACTGGGAATGCTGAGGCCGGGAATGCAGCGCGGGACGTCGGAAGGTAAATATACCCCGATTTTTTATTTTTTTTTTATCATTTTTAACATTTTATCTTTTACTATTGATGCCGCATAGGCGGCCTCAATAGTAAAAAGCTGCTCACACTTGTCAAACACTATGTTTGACGAGTGTGACCAACCTGTCAATCACTTTCCAAGCGATGCTTCAAATCGCTTGGAAAGTGCTTGAGAAAATCGCGGCAGAATCGTGAACAGAATCGCGGTGAAATCGCGCGGAAAAAACCGCGCGATTTCTGGGAAGGAGTCCGGTTTTTAGTGTGCGTTTTAAAACCCTACGTGGGCACATAGCCTAAAAGACGCTTTTTATTGTAAAAATAGTTTTTGCATCACATATTGAGAGCTATAATTTTTCCATATTTTGACCCACTGAGTCATGTGAGGTCTTATTTTT
Source organism: Dendrobates tinctorius (assembly GCF_039654945.1). Classification (NCBI taxonomy): domain Eukaryota; kingdom Metazoa; phylum Chordata; class Amphibia; order Anura; family Dendrobatidae; genus Dendrobates; species Dendrobates tinctorius. Next base: position 18,410,413 of record NW_027361707.1, read on the forward strand.
TGTGGGACAAGTTGACGTTTTTATTGGTATCATATTCGGGCACGTGACATTTTTTGATCGCTTTTTATTCCGATTTTTGGGACGCAGAATGAACAAAAACCAGCGTTTCATGAATTTCTTTTGCTTTATTCTGCGAGCTATAACTTTATTTTTTCTCTGATGATGCTGTATGGTGGCTCGTTTTTTGCGGGACAAGATGACGTTTTCAGCGGTACCATGGATATTTACATGCTTCTTTTTGATCGCGTGTTATTGCACTTTTTGTTCGGCGGTATGATAATAAAGCATTATTTTTTTGCTTCGTTTTTTATTTTTATTTTTTAAGGGGTTCGCTAAAGGGATTAATTAATGGGACAGTTTTATAGGGCGGGTCGTTACGGACGCGATGATACCAAATATGTGTACTTTTATTGTTTTGTTTTTTTATTTCCAAAAAATGAATTTATTAGGGAATATTTTTATTTTTTTTTTTTTTCTTTTTAGCGATTTTTTTTTTTTTTTTAAATTATTTTTACACAGGTTGTCCCAGGGGGGACATCACTGTGCTGTGACAGATCGCTGATCTGTCACATCAGAGATCACTGTGACAGTTCAGCGATCTGTCACAGGCATTGAAGCAGACTTCATCTTGCCTGCGCTTTGCAGGCACTGAGGAAGCCAGCTCCATGCAGGCCCGAAGGTCCCTGTCGCCATCTTGGATCCGGGGACCTGCAGCAGCGCTGCACATTGCGCTGCAGTGGGGGGCTCAGGGAAGCACGGAGGGAGCCCCCTCCCTGCCGGTGCTTCCCTTTAACCCCCGGTACACCGCGATCGTGTTTGATCGCGGTGTGCAAGGGGTTAACGTGTCGGGGGCGGTCTAGTTTGACCACTGAATATTTTTGGTCCCAAACTGAGTTGTATGTTATATATAGATCACAATGACAAGAATTTATTAATTCCAGTATTTATGTATATACTTTATTTATGGTTACATTTTGTTTGTTCATTTGTTTTACTTTTTCACCTTGTAGTAACTGATCAAGGTCAACACTGACCGAAACGTTTTTTTGATACTACAAATAAACTGCTCCACTAACCATTAAGTTGAGTCCCAGGTTTTAATTATACTGTATTTAGTTTGGGAACCTACCTCGGCACCACCACAGTTGTGCACACGGTGTTTTCTCCTACACATCCATAAGTCAGGCTTGTCAAAATATAAATTTAATTGACCAGTATGGTAAACACCATAAACAGAAAATGCCAGAATTAGTTTTTCAATCTCCACACCTCCTTAAAAAAAAAAGATATAAAAAGCAATTAAAATGTCATGCCCCAAATTGCTACCAATAATGCCCGGCAAAGGCTGAGGGGCAAGACAAAAACGTAAACAGGTCAGTCCAAAGTTGGCAGTCCAATACAGTACGGATAGACAAAAAGCTAGGCAAACAAATGATCAATGGCAAGGTGCGAAGTCAGGCAACAAAATAATTGACGAGCAGAACACTAAGCCTGAGTTCACACGTGGTGTTTTTTTCGCGTTTCCGCGGCGGTTTTAACCGCGCGATTTTGTCGCGAAAACGCGAAAAATAAGCATCCCATGCATTCCTATGGGATTCCGCAATGCTGTACTAATGGAAGCCTTCATAGAATATCGGAGTCAAACAAACCCAACAAAAACTACTTTTCAAAGTCACATCAGTAAAAAATTCATTTTTATTACACATTTCTTACAAAAAATATATAAATTAAACAAAATGAGTCAATATCAAGGTGGAGACATATTAGAGAGACAAATCAGGTATAAGGTGAAAACACCAATCAATATTGAACCCCTAACAGAAGGGGAAAAGATTGTCACACCCTAATTAGGACACAGGAGAGGGTGAAATGGGAGTAGATTTTTATATAAACGTTTATGTATAACACACCTTCACTTGTCTGGGAACAACACATGCCATGGTCACTAATAAATTCAGAAGTGAGGGCAAAATCATAGCCCAGAGTTGTTCACTCACACAGGAAGGTGAAAAAAGTAATAATCTTGTACCTATGCTCCCATTGTGACAAGCCACTCACATGCTATCCATAGTCAGGGAACCGCTAAAGTGCTATTGATAGTGCAGTAATGTACATCACCTTACCCATATAGGGTCCTGAGGAGCCTCTCTACTGCCCGACGCGTTTCGCCCTACTGGGCTTCCTCGGGGGGCTGTGTGGATGCATTATTGGACCACCTGTATGCTTTTATAGGGGAGTAGAGAGTTTGCAACTTTAATTTATATATTTTTTGTAAGAAATGTGTAATAAAAATGAATTTTTTACTGATGTGACTTTGAAAAGTAGTTTTTGTTGGGTTTGTTTGACTCCGATATTCTATGAAGGCTTCCATGTCTATGGGGAGTTAGCCATTAATTTTGATGTTTTGAATAACATCACTTTTAGCAGGTATGAGCATAATTGTGTTACTAATATTTTTTCTGTGGCTTTCCACAGCGCATCAACCTGAGTATATGGATCAAAAAGCACGTGAGAAAGCGTGGATTAACAAATTGAATGAGGTATTTGGTGGAGATCAAGGTGTGGCTGTTTCTTCACGAGAAACTGAGGATCTAACAGCACGGTTAAAGAATTTATGTAATAAAAAGACGAGGATTTGGTGGAATAAGTCGTTTTTAGAACGCTATGTGGATAAAGGCCTTATTCCACGTGGACTACGTGTACAGGTGTTTCCATCTTTCTCCATTAGTGATGAGATCTTTCGACAGAAGTGGGAAGAAGTCTCTTCAGTATGCTCAAAGGGGTATATGGAACTATTAATTAAATCCAATGAGAAAACCTTAAGTGAATTGGAGGATGAAATTAATCACATCCAGCTGGAGCTGCGTGAAAAAATGCATGCCCAGTCTCTGGCCAAATTTAATACAGAGTTAGAGGAAGATTTCACTAAGTGGGAGCAGGATATAGTGTCCTCAAAGACAAAAAAATATCAGAGAGATGTTAATGATTTTGCTAACAATAGAGCATATAGGTGGAGAAGGATTCAAGGGGAATTCAGGTCTACCCGTAAAACCCACCATAATTCATTTTCTTCAGCATCCTCTGTGGATGAGGAGGTAGCATCCAACTCCTCCCTACTACCCTTTGTAGGGGAAAGATTGGGAACAAATAAATTTGGCCAGAAGAGAGGCAAAACACAGACAAAGAGGAAAATGACTCCTCCACAATCTAAGGAAAAGAAATCTAAAGGTCATCTGGAGGTAATTAATTTATCAGATCATAAACTTACGCAGCCTCAGTTGGATGTTTTAAGTAAGGGTCTTACTTTTGTTCCCTCTAACAAATTCAATTACTTTGTAGCAATGAAGGACCTTCAGCTTTTCCTGAGGAAGGTGGTTTTGTGCAAATTGCACTTTAAACCGGAAGATACTGATGCAAACCTGCTTACTCAGGAACAAGAAGCTATTAATATACGCGAAGAATTGGAAACCGGCATGCCTCCCTCAAGTACAGGTACCTTTCCAACCTTTCTTACTCCTAGGTCAACCACGTTTCCCCCTTTTTCCACCTGTTCGCAGGTGGATATCTTTAATAAATTGGTCTTGGAAGATTTTAAAAAGCTTCCGAGCAAAATGAATCATGTTAATTTGACTAAAGTACAACATGAAGCTATAAGAGAATTAAGGGGTTTAAAAGACGTGGTAATTAAACAGGCCGATAAGGGGGGAAATGTGGTACTTTGGCCATCTACTATGTATGAGAGGGAGGCATTCCGTCAGTTGAGGGACAAGGAGGCATATATCCAACTTCCTGACAATCCGATTCAAAAATTCTCTCTACAATTGTTCCAGATTCTGGATGAGGCAGTTACACAGGGTATTATTCCTTGAAAAATTTGTGAGGGACTTATGGTGGAAAACCCGATAATTCCAACATTCTACTTGTTGCCGAAAGTGCACAAAAATCCAACTATCCCTCCGGGGCGTCCGATTGTCTCTGGCATTGGAGGGCTGTGTGACACTGTATGTAAGTTTATTGATTACTATCTTCAACCGTTGGTGGAAACGCTGCCCTCCTATGTCAGGGACACTACGGACGTCCTGAGGAAGATTGACGGTTTGTCACTTGAACCTGATATGCACTTAGCGACAGTGGATGTGGAATCGCTCTACACGAGCATCATGCATGTAGACGGTCTGGAGGCAACCAGTTTTTTTCTGAGTACAAGTAATTATGAATCCACACTATGCTCGCTGATTCTGGAGCTCCTTGAATTTATTTTGACTCACAACTTTTTTATCTTTAAAGACCGGTTTTTTTTGCAGCAGCGCGGCACTGCGATGGGCGCGGCCTGTGCCCCGTCCTATGCTAACCTCTTCTTGGGTCACTGGGAAAGGGGTATTTTTGGGGGCGGGGTGCAGGCCGCGGCCCATGCGCAGTGCTGGTTTCGATTTATTGATGACGTCTTTATTATTTGGCAAGGGAGCGAGTCTGGTTTCTTGAACTTCATCGGTGAGCTGAATAAAAACAATTTAAATATTAAATTAACATATAAGATCAACCCTAAAGTAATAGATTTTTTGGACATTAAAATAATGGTGGACGATGAGGGCAGAATACAGACCGATGTCTTCCGTAAGGAGACATCGGTCAATTCATTGTTACACGCTACATCTGCCCATACATCATCCACCATTCAAGCAGTGCCCATTGGGCAATTTTTAAGAATGAAAAGGGTATGTTCTACCGATGGGGCTTTCAGGGACCAGGCTCGTGACCTGAGCTCAAGATTCAGCGAGCGTGGATATAGTAATCGGTGTATTAAAAAAGGTTATCGTCGAGCTCGGGCTACGCCCCGCGACCAATTGCTTGTGGGGTCTGGTCGTACTAATATATATGGTAAAAAGGACTTTGTCCTAAGATATATTTCCACTTTTAATAACCAGTGGGATAATATGCGCCAGATCTTGCAGAGGCACTGGTCTGTACTCCAGACCGATCCGTGCTTGAATAAGGTTTCACCATCTAATCCACTAATGACAGCTAGAAGGGGTAAAAACCTTAAAGACCTGTTGGTACGAAGTCACTATGTGGCAGCCCCCTCATGGGGCCTGTTTGGGTCACAGCAACCAAAGAAAAAATGGCGTTGTTTTCCTTGTGGCTCATGTCGAGCCTGTGCAAACATTTGCCAAGCAACCGCATTTTCTTCAGCAGATGGTTTGAACGAATATGAAATCTTATCATATATATCGTGCAGTACAAGATATGTGGTGTATTATGCACTATGCCCGTGCAAGCTAATCTATGTGGGCTTAACATCTCGCGAACTCCGTGTTCGCACACGCGAACATGGGAGGGACATAGTGGCGGCAAAGGAAATACAAGACGTTTCTGGTTTAAAAACAATCCCTAGGCACTTCAGGCTGTGCCATAATTCAAACCCGACTGGCTTCTCGGTTCGCGGCATAGACCGCATTCATTGTGGAGCCAGAGGGGGCGACTACAAAAAGGCATTGGCACAGCTTGAGTGCCGGTGGATTGTGACCCTAGGTACAATGTTCCCAGCAGGGCTTAATGAGCAGCTGTCATTTACGCCATTCCTCTAAATGATCCTTTTTTTCTCGTTTTTAAAATATTTTACCTGTATTTTTTTGTATGTTAATATTTTAATATTTTTTGTCTTATTTGTCTTTTTGCGAGGTCTCTATTCTTCTACATGCTTTAATATTGTTTTACGACTATTTACATCGGGGAGTGAAGAGTTGCAAGAAATTGATGGAAGACGTACGCATAACTCTGGAGCTAACTGATCCTTATTGTAATAATTATCTATGTTATATTAAAGAGAGCTTTGTGATTTATTCTTGTACATTAATTGTCTTTTTGGCATATCTACTTTATTGTACTTTAAACGGATGATTAATAATAACTGCGAATATAAAATTTTCATTATGCGTTAAAATAGATAGTTATGAATCATTCATGTTGGAATGCATCTATATTGTGGCTCCCCATGTCTACATTGGTATATTATGTGGTTTGAGAAACTTTTTTGAATGGTTAATAGATTTTCATATCTGTTTCATTAATGTACAGAGGAGTCCGGTTTGGTGTCCCACGCATGCGCATGAGTGTCCTGTCGCGCCGCTGCGGTCTTCCATACTGTCCCGTTGTGTGTACACGCAGCCATGGCAACAGCCACTGCGATGACGCACGCCAGCTTCCGGGAAGACCGGTAGTGACGTGACGCTACTCAGGAGAGCTTCTGCGCATGCGCGACTTTTCAAAGATGGCGCGCGCCAGTTGCAAACTCTCTACTCCCCTATAAAAGCATACAGGTGGTCCAATAATGCATCCACACAGCCCCCCGAGGAAGCCCAGTAGGGCGAAACGCGTCGGGCAGTAGAGAGGCTCCTCAGGACCCTATATGGGTAAGGTGATGTACATTACTGCACTATCAATAGCACTTTAGCGGTTCCCTGACTATGGATAGCATGTGAGTGGCTTGTCACAATGGGAGCATAGGTACAAGATTATTACTTTTTTCACCTTCCTGTGTGAGTGAACAACTCTGGGCTATGATTTTGCCCTCACTTCTGAATTTATTAGTGACCATGGCATGTGTTGTTCCCAGACAAGTGAAGGTGTGTTATACATAAACGTTTATATAAAAATCTACTCCCATTTCACCCTCTCCTGTGTCCTAATTAGGGTGTGACAATCTTTTCCCCTTCTGTTAGGGGTTCAATATTGATTGGTGTTTTCACCTTATACCTGATTTGTCTCTCTAATATGTCTCCACCTTGATATTGACTCATTTTGTTTAATTTATATATTTTTTGTAAGAAATGTGTAATAAAAATGCATTTTTTACTGATGTGACTTTGAAAAGTAGTTTTTGTTGGGTTTGTTTGACTCCGATATTCTATGAAGGCTTCCATGTCTATGGGGAGTTACCCATTAATTTTGATGTTTTGAATAACATCACTTTTAGCAGGTATGAGCATAATTGTGTTACTTGCTGTACTAATGCTGCGGTTTTTACCTCGGCGGAATCGCTTCGCGGTAAAAACCGCAGCATGCTCATTAATTTGCGGAATCGCGGTGATCCCGCACCCATAGGAATGCATTGTTCCGCTTACTTTCCGCATGTGGCTGTGCCCACCATGCGGAAAGTAAGCAGAACATTTGCGGATGGTACCCACGGTCCGGAGGAGAGGAGACTGTCCTCCGGGCTTTGGGTACCATATCCCTGTAAAAAATAGAATTTAAAAATAAAAAATATTGTTATTCTCACCCTCCGACGTCCCGCGCAGTCTTCCCGCTTCTCTCCACGCTCCCGGTCCCAGTAATCCTTTGTGAAAATGCCCGCGATGGCGTCCGTTCTCGCGGGATCGCGAAGTCTCGCGGTCATTCGCGTGACGTCATCGCGAATTACCGCGAGACGTCGCGATCCCGTGAGAACTGACGTCATCGCGGGCATTTTCGCAAAGGATTACTGGGAACGCCTGCGCGGGACTTCGGAGGGTAAGAATAACACCATTTTTTTATTTTTTTTTTACATTCTATCTTTTACTATTGATGCTGCATAGGCGGCCTCAGTAGTAAAAAGTTGGTCACACTCGTCAAACACTATGTTTGACGAGTGTGACCAACCTGTCAATCAGTTCTCCAAGCGATGCTACAGATCGCTTGGAGAACGCTAGCATTTTGCAAGCTAAATACGCTTGCAAAATGCTAGTTTTTCCGCGGGAAAATCGCGGGAATTTAAAATGCGATTTTCCCGCGGACTGGAATTCCGGAATTCTCGCGGTAATTTCCGCAAGAGTTCCGGTACGTGTGCACTTAGCCTACAGCACAAGGCACAAAGTCCACCAAGCAAAGCTACGACTGGAAATGGTCTGACCAATGGTATGATTACTCTGAAATGGTGACATTTGGAGGAAGTCCAGCAGTCCCAGCCTGTGATTAGGCTGCTGGGCAATCCTAAACTTGCATAGGGACAGCTCTGCATGCCCCAGCCCCTGATTGGGCAGCTTGGTTATCCATAATTAGCATGAGGTTAGTCAGCACACTCCAGTCCTGATTGGACAGCTGGGCTATCCCATTCACATTACTGACAGCCCAGTATGCCCCTGCCATCTATTGGGCAGCCTAGCTGTCACCCACTGCGTCCCTAGGACTACAGCCTGCAATGATCCTCGGTCTACTGAACCACCGCCCGACCTGCTCTACCCTCTCCTACTGTATCCTCACCCATCCCTGTAGACTGTGAGCCCTCGCGGGCAGGGTCCTCTCTCCTTATGTACTTGTGTGTCCCTTGTCTTACACATGTTTATTATACTTGTCTATATTTCCCCTTTTCACATGTAAAGCGCCATGGAATAAATGGCGCTATATAAATGCATAATAATAATAGGACACCGTGAGCAGTTAATTCGTGGCCGTAAAATAGCATAATAACAAAGTTCAGCCTTCTCTCCAGAGAAAGGCAAATATCCCCATGAGGCAAAAGACAATGATCTTAAGTTAGAAAAAACTTTGGTGACTCCACATGCAAAAAAAAAAACCTGAGCAATGACCCATCTCCAGTAATCTAGTAACCAGAACAAGTAATGTCATGACTCTCAAGAAAGATCTCCTTTGTCAATTCAACTTGACAGCTTTGCCCGGTGACCACTTTCATTGTTTGTCTCCCTACACTTATCGTAAAGATCCTGTCCTACATTGGTGTAGAAACATTCTTCCCTTTAGATATAGAGGACGCTGATGTAGGAGGGCAGATTCCCATTATTAAGGTCTTTAAAAAGTCGGGCGCTCCGGAAAATTGTCCATAGAACGACACCAGGTGGAGAGAATTCTTCACCTGTCCTGATTACCAGTGGTGAAAAATTCTTCCATGTGCAAAATTCTTCCGTGCTGTGATGGGGGTGGTGGGAGTCTGCGGACAACCAACCTCATGGCCATCAGAAAATGCCTAAGGCCGGGGTCACACTGGCGAGGAATACAGCCGAGTGAGAGGCGCTAAAAGCACGCATTAGACACGGAACAATGATTCTCTATGGGGTCACTCGCACCAGCCGTATATTTCTCATCCGTATTCTACGGTCCGTGCCAATCGCAGCATGCTGCGATTGTCAGCGTACTACGCCCGTAGTACGCCAATGCAAGTCTATGGGTGCGCAAAAACAACGGATTACACACGGGCCACATTGTCTTGCGAGAAATATGCACCAGGTGTCTTTTAGCAAAGCCGGCAATTCAGTGCGCTATACAGTAAACTCACACTGACAGTTTTAATAAAGAAACGAAAGAATAGATATATACACATAGAATACATATATATGCATTCTATGTGTCTATATCTAATCTTTGGTTTCTGTTAGAAACCCTGTCATAGGGCTCCATTATATGTCCATTTTGCAAGCCTGTGAGAAAATCCCGCCATACGGATGCTCACATGTGCAAAATACGCGACCACACCTTGCTTACGGATGACCTACGGAGCACTATTTAGGGGTCATTCATCCGTATTTCGCCTGTAAACTACGGACTGTATTTTGCGCAGGTCAGTGTGACCCCGGCCTAAGTCATCTTTTCTGAGTGGATGGAAATTATGCTGGAAGCTTAGATAAAAGAATTTACTACCCAACCCTTGAAAATCGAAGCTAAGGATAATGATCATGTATGATAGGACTAGCATATAACTTGTGGAGCTCAGTGCTTTGATTATTGGATCATCTCCTGCATCGCGCGGAAACCAAAGAAAAATTTCATGTGAAATTTTTGTGCCATCTGGAGAGAATTTTCAGTAAAGTCTCCTATGTTGATGTCCTGTAAAGCACTGTATAAGTGAGTAAAAAAAAATGAAAACGATTGAAAGGAAACTAAAGTTAAGCTCAAAGGATGTTGGGGCTCATGTCAAAGAAGTGGAACTCTGAACTGTGTGTCACAAAGCTGAGGTCTGCCAGGGTGTTTGTTCTCTTATATTGGTTTTGTTGTTAAGTATTTAAGAATTTAGGACATGCAGCTGTGCAAAATACTCATACAATGTGGTTAGTGCCACATTTGCCAGTTATTGTTGATTTCTTTTTCTATATACGCAGAATTACATAGAAGGTCCATGGTTCTTTGTTCCTGGCCAGAAGTTGTCAAGCGAAAGGGTCTTGTGTATAGCCCCCTCAAAACCACTGCATCTTACTTTTTTTTTAGACATGTGATGATCTTGGTGGCTTCTGGGGAGGTGTGAGGTTGTCCTGTTCTCAGGCATGATATTTCAGGTTAATATGGAGGGTGTACTATAAAATTTCGAAAGTGACTACATATTTTTGTGGCTTCCTGTGCCAGAAACACTGTAACCACAACTGTATTAGTATCACTAATATATACCAAACTGTGCAGCATCTAACAAGCGTAACATCATTTTTTTTTTTGTTTTTTTTGCTGTGTGTTAAAACCAGATGTGCTACAATTAGAGTTGAGCGACTTTGGTCGGATCGGGTTTCGTGAAACCCGAATGAAACAAAATAAGTTTCAGATGAAACTCGTCCGACTAGAGCAAAAAAAGTCGGAGTTTCGTCCGACTTTTATTTCCCATTGACTTGCATTGGGGTCGGGTTTCGGACGAAACTCCGACTTTGTTTTGCTCTAGTCGGACGAGTTTCATCTGAAACTTATTTTGTTTCATTCGGGTTTCACGAAACCCGATCCGACCAAAGTCGCTCAACTCTAGCTACAATTAATGTCAGGGTAACTTTCCAACCGTAAGGATTCGAGAAGTACAAGATTGGCACCTGTGTTTAGACAACTTAGAGGAAACTGAGATTGGGGCACATTTTGTTTCCTCTTTTAAAAAAAAAAATATATATATATATCTTTCACCCACAAAATCAATGACCTATAGAACTAAAAAATGCCGTAAAACGAGATCGCTACCTTTTAAAAATAAGAATAATCGGACTATAGGTGAAGTAACAGACCAGTAGAAGACGCCAGGGAATGTATGGATCAGAATTCCTTTTTCGTTTGTTTTTTTTTTCTCCCCTTTTTCCTAGAGCCATAACTTTGATTTTTCTGTCCATATAGACATGTGAGGGCTTGTTTTTGCGGGATGAGCTATACTTTTGAATGACACCATTCATGTTACCACATAGTTTACTCGAAAACAGGAAAAAAAAATCCAAGTGCCGTGAAATTGTGAAAAAAACAGTTCTGACATTGTTTTTTGGGAATTGTTTTTATGGTGTACAATTTGTGGTTAAAATGACCATTGAATATATAATTCTCCTCATCAATATAATTATGGCGACACCAAAAATGTCCAGTTTCATTATTTTAGTGGTGAAAAAAATTCTGCAATTTTCAAACAAAAATGTTTGGAGTTGTCGCCTTTTTCCGAGACCCATATCATTTTTATTTTTCATCTGATGGAGCTGTGTGATGGCTTATTTTTTGAGGGACGAGACGACGTTTTTATTAGTATCATTTTGGGATAGATGTGACAGCACGCATAATGCTGTTTTCTAGAGTTGAGCGAAACAGGTCGGTCAGATTCAAAAGTCGCCAACTTTCGCCAAAGTCGGGTTTCATGAAAGGAAACCCGACCACAGTGTGAAGTCGGCCATGCGGTCGGTGACCCAAGCGCCAAAGTCAGGTTTCACCGAATGCTTGCACGTGACTTTTTCAGCCAATGAGAGAAGCGTAGCGTAGCTGGAGTGGGAGAGGGAGAAAAGAGAGAGATTTCGCTGCCTTTAGGGTTAAAATTCATGCCAGGTGTGTTTACAGTCCTCCACTCACTGCCGACTTTTCTCCCCTTTGACTTGCATTGGGTTTCATGTTTCACGACTTTTCCCTATAGTCGGCCGATTTCGTTCGACTCAACTTTTGAGAAAGTCAGGTTTCATGAAACCCGACTCAACCCTAAAAAAGGCAAAGTCGCTCACCTCTACCGTTTTCCAATCCGACTCTAGGACAAATTTGGTGCAACCACGAATTAACCAGATGAATGGGAAATTTTTGTATACATGCAACATCACTGAGAAAAGTATGGGGAACAAATGAGAAAAAAATTTGGGTGCGTCAGGTATTGGGCTTGATTTCTGGTATATTCAGTCCTCTGAATCATACTAGGATATGGATATATATACTGTATATCTAATATATAAAGCTCAAGTGTGTGTATGTATGTGTGTATGTCCGGGATTGGCATCCGCACCGTCGCAGCTACAGCCACAAAATTTGGCACAGTCACACGTCTGGACCCCGAGAGCATCCTAGGCTATGTTGTGAGGCGAAATTTTAACCCCGCGCATTCCAATTCACCAAACAATTTTGCCCCTATCTACCTAATGGGGAAAAAGTGTGTGTGTATCAAGCCCCGCCCCTCTTTATGATGTCATAATGGTTGCCATGGCGACGCTGATGTCATCATAGGTTGCAAGCCCCGCCGCTCATTATGATGTCATAATGGTTGACTATGGGATGGAGGATGTGTGATGGGTATATGGGCACTGGACTATGGGATGGAGGATATGTATGACGGGTATATGGGCACGGGACTATGGGATGGCGGATATTTATGATGGGTATATGGGCACGAGACTATGGGATGGAGGATGTGTGATGGGTATATGGGCACGGGACTATGGGATGGTGGATATGTATGACTGTTATATGGTACGGGACTATGGGATGGCGGATATTTATGATGGGTATATGGGCACGGGACTATGGGATGGAGAATATGTATGATGGGTATATGGGCATGGGACTATGAGATGAAGGATGTGTGATGGGTATATGGGCACTCGACTATGGGATGGCGAATATGTCTGATGGGTATATGGGCCTGTGACTATGGGATGGAGGATGTGTGATGGGTATATGGGCATGGGACTATGGGATGGAGGATGTGTGATGGGTATATGGGCACTTGACTATGGGATGGAGGATATGTATGATGGCTATATGGGCACGGGACTATGGGATGGAGGATAATTATTATTTGCTATAACTAACCACAGTTAGTTACTATGCCCGGGCAGTTCCGGGCTCTTCAGCTAATATATATATATATATATATATATATATATATTATTATGTATAGTGTAGTGGTTCAGTGCACAGCCTATGACATGGAGACTAGGGTTGAAATCTGACCTGTGAAAATAAATTGAAAATAAATTATATACTAAGGCTCCTAAATTATATACTAATGTAAGGCTCCTGACACTATAATAGTACCTTAGGTGGCTGTTATAGCTGTTAAAAACACATAACCACCAATGTGGGATTCATACATATATCAGTAGTGTATATTATAGTTCCTACCTCAATAAACATGAGCGTATCATGGACAAGGTCCGCGTCAGATGTCGAACCAGGACACTCTGATGATAAATGGACTACTGGAACAAACCATTCATGGACAATATCACCTGGATCTGATGAAATGATACTATAACAGCAGACAAATGAAAGAGGATATATGAAGCGTATGAGGAAACTCTGGGTGGATATAAGACCTGCAACTTATCACAACTTGTGATGGATCAACTGCACACACGCAGATTCACCCCCATATGAAGACCTGGAAGAACAACATGTGCAACCCCCTGAAGATCACTGCAGCTCTTCTAAAACAGAAGATCTTAGATAAACTAAATACCATCAACACCAGAGATTGACTGCCAAGCAAAGTAACACCACCAGACAGTATGCTAGAGTACTTGCATCAATACCTACCTCCACTATAACTCAAACTTATAAACTGATCTATGCCTATTGCCTCAGCAATCATGGAAATGCTTGGCTATACAACCAGCAAGAACAACAGAAGTATGTGCTCCCTTTGGAAAAGAAGGCTGGAGAAAAGAATCAAGGTGACACAAAGGGAAGTCGGCCAACTAACAGAAATACAGAAAGGTGTAAATATCAAGAATAAGACCAAGCTGGACAAGTACAAAGACATAACCCCAGCTGAAGCCCTAGAGACTGCTAAACAAAGGCTCACAGCACTCGCAAGACTAGAGAAGCTGAGGCCAAGAAGATAAATGCCCTGTTCTCCAAAGAACCATCCAAAATGTACTTCCAACTACAGAACAACAGCACAAAGGCAGCAACTCCACCAATAGCAGAGACTGAACAATACTGGAGGGTCATATGGGAGGAGGAAAAAACACACAACACCAGTGCAATGTGGCTGCCAGATCTGAGAAAGAAACACAGCAACCACCTAGAGCAAGAACCAGTCACCATTACAGAAGCAGACATCCAACATCGGGTCAAGAATATGAAGAGCTTGTGCAGCACCTGGCCCTGACATGATCCACTCCTACTGGCTAAAGAAATTAACAGCAAAGCAGATGAACCAACTGCTAGAAGAAGGCCACCATCCAGCTTGGCTAACACAAGGTAGAACAGTGCTGATCTTGAAGGACACTCATAAAGGAACAGTTTCATCCAACTACCGCCCAATAACCTGCCTTACAACAACATGGAAACTCCTGTCAGGCATCATAGCCACCAAGCTACAGAACCATATGAACCAGTACATGAATCCAGCTCAGAAAGGCATCGGGACCAACACCAGATGCTCTAAGCATTAGCTCTTAGTAGATAGAGCAGTCGCTCAAGGCTCAAGATCCAGACAGACTAATCTCAGCACTGCCTGGATTGACTACAGACAAGCATATGACTCAATGCCACACACATGGATCTGTGAATGCTTGGCTCTGTACAATGTCAACAGGAAATTAATAACCTTCTTCAGAAACTCAATGGGGCTATGGATAACAAAATTGAAAGTCAACTCAAGACAACTAGCACAAGTGACCATCAAATGCGGCATATACTAAGATGATGCACTGTCCCCATTGCTGTTCTGCATAGGCATGAACCGCCTCAGTCAGATAATTAGAGTCTGGCTATGGATACAAGTTAAAGAGTGGAAGCACCATCAGCCACTTCCTCTACATGGATGATATCAAGCTGTATGCAAAAAATGAACGAGACATCGATTCACTCATCCACCTGACAAGGATCTACAGTGAAGGCACTGGAATGTCCTTCGGACTGGAGAAGTGCGGCCGGTTGGTAATAAAGAGAGGGAAGGTAATCAATTACCAGCAGGGCATTTAGCAGATGTACAGACATGCTACAAATACCTCAGCATCCCATAGGGATATGGTAACCATGATGAGGAGGCAAGGAAAGCAGCAACATCCAAATACAATCAAAGGGTAAGACAGGTCCTGAAGAGCCAGCTCAATGGGAAGAATAAAATCCTTGCCATCAATACATATGCCCTGCCAGTCATCAGATACCCTGCTGGCATAGTGTGCTGGCCAAAAGAAGAGATGGAAGCTGCAGAAGTGAAGACACAAAAGTTCCTCACAATGCATGAAGGTCTCCACCCTAAGTCTAGCATCCAAAGATTGTATACCAACAGGAGGGTGGTCGAGGCTGAGCTCTCTGTCCAGAAAAGCACAATACTGGGAACAACTAAGATCCTGCACAGAACCCTCAAACTTCCAGGCCTCTGGTAGAGGACCCGAGAATGAGTAAGGACAACAAAGACCACCCCCATTGAGGTGTATGTGTGTGTATATATATATATACTGCTCAAAAATAAAGGGAACACTTAAAAAAACAGTTTGTGAAATCAAACTGTCCACTTAGGAAGCAACACTGTTTGACAATCAATTTCACATGCTGTTGTGCAAATGGAATAGACAACAGATGGAAATTATGAAATTATTGGCAAATTTCAAGACTCCCTCAATAAAGGAGTAGTTCTGCAGGTGGGGCAACAGGCCACATCTCAGTACAAATGCTTTCTGGCTGATATTTTGGTCACTTTTAAATGTTGGTTGTGCTTTTACACTCGTCACACTCGTGGTAGCGTGAGACGGACTCTACAACCCACACAAGTGGCTCAGATAGTGCAGCTCACCCAGGATAGCACATCAATGCGAGCTGTGGCAAGAAGGTTTGCTGTGTCTTTCAGCGTAGTGTCCAGAGGCTGGAGGCGCTAGCAACAGCAGGACCGCTACATCAGCCTTTGTGCAAGGAGGAACAGGAGGAGAACTGTCAGAGCCCTGCAAAATGACCTCCAGCAGGCCACAAGTGTGCATGTGTCTGCACAAACGGTTAGAAACCAACTCCATGAGGATGGTCTGAGTGCCTGATGTCCACAGATGGGAGTTGTGCTCACAGCCCAACACCGTACGACCCTCCAATGAAATACCAACCCACACCATTACTGACCCACTGTCAAACCGATCATGCTGAAGGATGTTGCAGGCAGCAGATCACTCTCCACGGTGTCTCCAGACTCTGTCACGTCTGTCACATGTGCTCAGTGTGAATCTGCTTTCATCTGTTAAGAGCCCAGGGCGCCAGTGGCGAATTTGCCAACCCTGGGGTTATGTGGCAAATGCCAAGGGTCCTGCACAGTGTTGGCAGAAGTTTGATATACTTGGAGTTATATTCTGTTATTTTAGTGTTCCCTTTATTTTTTTAAGCAGTGTGTATTTATGTATATGTGTGTGTGTGTGTATGTGTATGCATGTGTGTATATATATATATATATATATATATAATAATTATACGGTGTATATATAATTTATGTATCCGCTTTACTTTTTGAGTTAATGTACAGTTTATTCGGTCGTCCATGACAGCACCACCTGAGAGAGGGGATCCGCCCTTTAGGAACAGGAAACCTACAGATACAAAAAGGGTGGCACCTCTCCCACGCATCAGTTGGTTTCCTGTTCCTAGAGGACAGGACTCTCTACAGATCGTCCGTCATGGAATCATCATTGAATACCCAGGCCGGCTGACCGACCCAGGTAGCGAGGGGGTCTCCTACCTCGGTCAGTGCGGGGTCCCTGGAAGCGCCACGGTGGGGCCGGGTAGGTCACCACGGCAGTGGACGAAGCAGGTGGAGCAGGGGTCCGGTGGATGCCGTCTCCAAAGCCAGCACCTGGTATGTATGCCCCGGTGTGCTTCCCCAGGCCCAGTCCTCCAGGTCGGTGCTGTCCCCTGGCCGGGCTCATGGCGGCGGGCGCGGGGGGTGCTGGCACTCCGGGCAGGGCTGCGCGGCTCCTTCGCGCGTGCTCCCGCAGGGCTCTGTGAGCAGCGGAAGTGACGCGGCGGAAGTGACGCGGCGGAAGGGGCGGAGCGATAGCGCCGATACCGGAAGTCGGGTGCCGGCGGCCTCCGGCGCGCGCCGCGGGTGCGTGCCGGTCCGGGGGTCGCGCGGCGACCCGGCGAACGCAAGGGGGGCCGGAGCATGGGGGAGGGAACGCAAGAGCCGGGTGGGTGGTGCTTTGGCAGGATGCCTGCTGACCCGGACAGGAGGCCATATAAGGCAGATGGGGACGCCGCTGGGGTGTTTCTGAAGGCCCCAGCAATGGATACGTCGGAAGCCCCCTTAGTCCAGCAGGACGAGACGCAGGAGCACCCGCAGAAACAGGCGAGTGGCCAGCAGAAGAAACAGAGACGAACTAGCGACCAGAGCCGCGAAAGTTCCTCCAGAAAGGACCCCCCTGCCTCCCTCCGTGATCCGGTACCTGCCTCATCTGCATGGGTAAGAGATCTCCGCGAATGTACCCTGATGCAGTGTTCCCTTATGTTTTTTTTTCAGGGGAAGAAGGTTACGGGAAAACAGAAACACAGGGAATGTGCCCTCTGTAGTTCCCCCCTACCAGATGGCCACCCTAAAAAGTTATGCCAGCCATGCATACGGCAGACGGTAGGAGTTATTAAGGACAGGGAGTCCAGGGGTAGATTGTCAGGCCCTTATACTCTCCCCCGTTTATGCAGGTAGCGGAAGAGACACCTGACTTCACTTCAAACCTGAGAGACATGATCAGGGCAGAAATGAAAGCTTTACCTCAAAGAGAACCTTCTAGGAGAAGAGAGGCTAGTGGTTCAGGCTCGGAGGCCTCAGTCGCCCCTGGGAAGGGTGACAATTCCTCGGACTCCTCGGCCTCCTCGTCATCTTCCTCGGATGAAGACTCTAGCCGGTTCTGCTTCCCCTTAGACCAGATGGACAAATTAGTGAAAGCTATACGGTCCACCATGGGGTAGCGGACAAAAAACGGGAACTCTCAGCACAGGACATAATGTTCGGGGGGTTGGACCCCAAAAAACGTAAAGCTTTTCCATTGAACGAAAAGGTTCAGAGCCTAATTGATAGAGAATGGAAGAGACCGGAGAAAAGGGGCTCCATGCCACCAGCCTTTAAGCGGAGATACCCCTTCGATAACCCGGTAGTAAACAGATGGGATAAAGCCCCGAAACTAGATGCAGCAGTAGCCAAAGCATCTAAAAAATCCGCCATACCATTTGACGATATGGCCTCCCTGAAAGATCCGTTAGATAAAAAAGCGGATTCTTTCCTTAAAGGGACATGGGAGATGTCAGCAGGCGCGTTAAGACCAGCGGTAGCTGCCACCTGTACAGCCAGATCTATGATGGTCTGGCTAGATCAGCTAGATTCCGAACTAAGAGATGGAACTTCAAGATCATCTATTCGGAAAAATTTGCCCATCATTCAGAATGCCGCGGCGTTTTTAGCCGATGCTTCTGCAGACTCTGCAAGAATGGCGGCTAAAGCCGCAGGTCTGTCTAATGCAGCGCGAAGAGCGCTCTGGTTAAAATGCTGGCCAGGAGATATTCAAGCCCGGTCCCGTCTCTGTTCCATTCCCTGCGAGGGGGAGTACCTATTCGGCCCCGTCTTGGACGAATTGTTGGAGAAAGCTGGAGATGACAAAAAGAAATTTCCCAGTCTCCCGAACCCCTCTTACAGACGTCCCTTTGCCAGGAAAGGGTTTTTCCGGAGAAGGCCGTCCAGAGATCAGGGCAGATGGGATGATAAAAAAAGGAAAGGTACAGGATTCATGTTTGGGGGAGGGCGCCAGGAAGGTCCAGCTCGGGATACGAAAAAGCCGCCCCAATGACTAGTTGCCCCAGTAGGAGGGAGACTAGCTGCCTTCTACCCATCCTGGTCTCTGATCTCCAATAGCAGCTGGATATTGGGGATAATAGCCGTGGGACTACGACTAGAGTTTTCTAGGGTTCCCCTTGATCAATTTAAAATCACCCCACTCAGGTCGTCTGCGGCAGAACAAGCTGCCCTGGAAGCCGAGGTTCATAACCTGTGCGCTAAGAAAGTCCTGATAGAGGTTCCAGAGGAAGAATGGGGGAAGGGATTCTACTCCCCTCTGTTCCTGGTCCGCAAACCGGACAGCTCCTTTAGGACAATAATTAACCTTAAGGCCCTCAACAAGTTTTTGGTCATACGTCCCTTTAAGATGGAAACGATTAAATCTGCAATAAAATTGCTATTCCAAAACTGCTTCATGGTGGTGTTAGATTTAAAAGACGCATACTACCATATACCCATCCATGCAGGCCATCAGCGGTTCCTCAGAGTGGCGGTTCAGTTGGATGGGTCAATTCGACATTTCCAATATGCGGCCCTCCCTTTTGGAGTGGCAGTCGCTCCCCGAGTGTTTACTAAGGTGATAGGGGAGGTCATGGCCCATCTACGTGAATCGAACATTCTGGTGATCCCCTACCTGGACGATTTTCTTATTGTAGGTAAAACGGCGAACCATTGTTTACAACAGCTACAAAAGGCAATGTCTGCCCTAGAACGGTTAGGATGGTTGCTGAACGTCAAAAAGTCCCGGTTGCAACCAATGAAAGTCCAACAATTTTTGGGCCTAACCCTGGATTCTGAAAAACAGGAATGCCGTCTGCCTCCGGACAAGCTTGTTCGCCTAGATTATCAGATCCTGAACGCCTCCAATAACCCCACCATGTCCCTCAGAAAAGCCATGTCCCTTCTAGGCTCTCTTTCGGCCTGTATCCCAGCAGTCCAGTGGGCCCAGTTTCATGCAAGGAAACTACAGAGCGAGGTCTTATTACATCAAAAAGTCCTTGGAGGTTACTTGGAGGGTCAGCTAACCTTATCCCATAACACAAGGGAGTCCCTAGAGTGGTGGTTAGACAAGGATAACTTATCAAAAGGGGTGCCCTGGGAGTATAAAGTAACCCGCATAGTCACCACGGATGCTAGTCCTTACGGTTGGGGAGCTCATATGGGTGAAATTTTAGTCCAGGACCAATGGCAACATCATCAGTTAAGAATGTCATCTAACCTAAAAGAATTGACGGCAGTAGAACAGGCGGCTAAAAAGCTCCTTGTGTACCTACAGGGCCATCACGTGCGAGTGTTCTCCGACAATCAGGTCACCGTGGCATACATCAATCACCAAGGCGGGACTCGTTCCAGACCCCTGATGTTTGTAGCAGAGCGGTTGTTCCATCTAGCAGAACAATACTTCCTATCTTTAACAGCATTGCATATAAAAGGAAAAGACAACATCACGGCAGACTTTTTAAGCCGCAATCGG
Source organism: Dendrobates tinctorius (assembly GCF_039654945.1). Lineage (NCBI taxonomy): Eukaryota > Metazoa > Chordata > Amphibia > Anura > Dendrobatidae > Dendrobates > Dendrobates tinctorius. Next base: position 18,430,821 of record NW_027361707.1, read on the forward strand.
AACAATCTGATTGTTCAAAAGTGGGGATATCCAGAGGTAGACCTATTCGCCACCAGAGACAACACGCAATTGAAACAATTCTGCTCCCTGAATCCCAGAGAAAATCCTCTGGCGGTAGATGCCTTCCTGATAAACTGGGACTTCAAACTAGCCTACGCCTTCCCTCCCCTATCTCTTCTACCCCTGGTGATGAGGAAAATCAGGAAAGACAGAGCAAGGGTGATAGTTATCGCTCCGTTTTGGCCCAGGAGAACATGGTTCTCATGCCTCAGGACCATGTCGGTGTCCGATCCTTGGGTTCTGCCGGACATCCCGGATCTCCTGTCCCAGGGCCCAGTCTTCCATCCTCAGGTGGCTGGCCTTCATCTGATGGCGTGGAGTTTGAACGGTCATTATTAGAAGAGAAGGGTTTCTCCGCAGACCTAATTAACACCCTACTTAAAAGTAGGAAAATCATTACCACAAAAATTTACGTTAGGATTTGGAAAAAATTCCTTCAAAACTCAGAAGTAATCGCTGGGGATTCAGCACCTATAATGCAGATATTAGAGTTCCTACAAAAAGGTCTAGACATGGGACTCTCTACCAGTACCCTTAAAGTACAAGTGTCAGCCTTGGGGGCTCTGTTTAGCTGTAACATTGCTGGTAATTATTGGATAAGCAGATTCATTAAGGCAGCAGGTAGATCCAGGCCAATAATGAAGGATAGGTTTATGCCGTGGGACTTGAACCTAGTCCTCACTGCTATGACAGAGACTCCATTCGAACCTATCTCGTCGGCTTCCCTAAAAAACCTGTCCCTCAAGGTAGCCTTCCTGGTAGCTCTAACATCAGCTCGCAGAATAAGCGATATTCAGGCTTTATCTAGGTGTCCTCCTTATTTACAGTTTAAAGAGGATAGGGTAATACTTAGACCTGATCCAGCGTACTTGCCAAAGGTAGTTTCTAGTTTCCATAGGACACAGGAGATAGTTCTGCCATCCTTCCTCCCTAATCCAACTAACGAGAAGGAAAGGAAACTACACACCCTGGATGTCAGGAGAGGCCTCATAGAATATCTGTCAGTCACTGATCCCTGGAAGAAAGATAATGCCCTATTTATCTCTCATCAAGGCCCCAGAAAAGGTTGTAGAGCATCAAAAAATACACTAGCCAGATGGATTAGAGAGGCGATTGCAATAGCATACACATCAAAGGGCAGGTCGCCACCCGGAAAGCTGAGGGCGCATTCCACCAGGGCAATGGCAACCTCATGGGCCGAAAGATCAGAAGTCTCCATCGACCAGATATGTAAGGCGGCTACTTGGTCCTCTCCGAGCACCTTTTATAGTCATTATAGGCTAGACCTGGGTGCTTCCACAGACCTCTCTTTTGGTATAAGGGTGCTGCAGGCTGTAGTCCCTCCCTAAAGCTGATATTACTCTCTGTAAATCTCTCAGGTGGTGCTGTCATGGACGACCGAATAAAGTCTTAGTTACTCACCGGTTAACGGTATTTTTCGGAGTCCATGACAGCACCCGTATATTCCCTCCCTTTAGTTTAATTGGGGTGTGCACGTCTTTTTTTCTTGTATATGCTCACTGGTGATAAAAGTTATAATTGTAAAGAATACTGTACATAAATCATGCATTAACCTTGGAAGTCCTCTTGTGCTCTGTAATCCAACTGATGCGTGGGAGAGGTGCCACCCTTTTTGTATCTGTAGGTTTCCTGTTCCTAAAGGGCGGATCCCCTCTCTCAGGTGGTGCTGTCATGGACTCCGAAAAATACCGTTAACCGGTGAGTAACTAAGACTTTCTCACACATGAATTTGGGATTTCTTCCGCGACAGAGATATTTAATTATAGAATCAAAGATGGTCTGTGGTATGTGACAAATACTTGAATATTAATGTAATTAAAAATAATGTGCATTTAAAAAAAGTATTAAGGTATTAGTTTAATACATGGGGTATATCCCAGCTCATTAACTAGAGCTGATAGAAGAAAAGTATGGGCAGATTTAGAATCTGCTACAAAAACTGACCTAACAACAAGCTAAATAAATATCTCGGGCAATAATTTTCTTGTTCCCCAGTCTATATATATATAATCACATTTTGAAAGCAGACATTTTGACTTTGCACTTTTTTTGTCACCATGCCATCTTTGCATTGAATCCGTGATAAAACATAAGAGGGCATTTGTTCTCAATCTAGTCTACGGTGCTTTAGCCTGTTTTTTTTTTTTGGATTCTTTTAATCTCCACTTTCTTTGCAGTCTATTTCATATGTATTCACAAGTTGTTTTTTTTTATTCTTATATCCATAATTACGGGCAGGTTTTTTTTTTTCCATATGTTTTTGGATGATTCAGTTCTGAAAAGGTCACAAAACATTTTTTGCACAAATGTACTTTTGAAGCATTTTAGCTGATGTATTTTTTTATTGCTCTAAAATGATGCACAAAAGATGAGACAAAACTAAAGCGCGCTTTATATTTTGCACAAAATTTATTAACCATGTTGACAATTTTGAAGAATTTGGCACAAAAACAAATACTACAAGACAAAAAAAAGGCTTAAAAAGAAACCATAAGTGATGAATCAAGCCCAAAATCCCTGCGAGAATGTCACTATTTACATGCAGAATGAAGCAGAAATAAATGACTGCATTTAGCTTTTTTAATTAGAAAATTAGGTACCGTATATATTTAAAGATGTGATTTTTTAAAAAAAAAGTTGTTGTTTTTTTAGTTTTTCTTAGCATTTGAGATATAGGAACAATAATACCTTTTTGGTAAATGTTGTTTTCTGCATTTTTAATAACTGCCATGAAATGCAGCTCCCCCATCCTCCTCATATATGTAGTCTATAGAGGAAATTAGGAGCCATATTTATTTTTTTATATAAAAAGTTTGTTTTAATATTTTTCATTTATTTTTTAAATTTATTTTAACACCTTCATGACCTTGGACGTACTTAGTACGTCATCATCGGCTGGTACTTACCGAGCTTGGGCATACTGACTGGGCATAACGTACTGGTCACTAAAACTTACTGGTCAATACAACGTTAATTTGCAATTTGCTTGGTAAAATTCACTGCATTTTTTCTGTAAACAAAAAAAAAAGCCATGGATTCAAAATCGCCACTACAACTGTAGAACAATTCCCAAAGAGGTATAATTTCCTTTTCCAAAATTTTCATTACGGTTTTACATAACAAAAGGAAGGGGAGGGAAACAGGTGGGACAGGGAGGGGAAAGAAAGGAAAAAAGGGACCATGTGGTCCTTGAAACCCAAAGGATAGGAAATAAGGTAATTGTTACAAACATCTCAATAACTCAATATCGACAAAGGCACTGAATACAAAAAGAATCGAATAAGCAAGGAGTAATACAAAGCTGTAGAATACCTTTAGTAAGCTTTAAGGAAATAGAGTAATCCATCTGGACCATTTTCTAGTAAATTTATCAAACTCATTCACTTGAGCTATGTTTTGTTCAAAAGCTTTATGGAGGGTAATTTTTTTCAATAATATCTTGGATTTTGGGGAATCTGGTCTTTTCCAATGAAAGGCGATAGATTTTTTGGTAATTAATACGATGTGGACCACCAAAGGAATGGTGGAATGTTCAATGAAGTCTGAGTTTAATGATAAGAGGGCTAATTGAGGTGACAGAGTGATGGGTTTGGGGAGTAGTGAATTAATTAAGGCAGATATGTCTTTCCAAAGAGGTTTGATTAGATGGCAATGCCAGAATATGTGAAGTAAGCTACCGTAATGGCCGCATCCCCTCCAGCAGGTCAACGGGTTTTCCAGATTTATCTTGGAAAGTGTGGCTGGTGTATAGTACCACCAAGTTAGCAGCTTGTGATGGGCCTCTTGAAGAGACATCGAGATAGTGGCTGCATAGGAAATGGAGCAGGCCTGCTCCCTATCCGCTGACCCTGGGGGCTATATGTAGTTCTTTTTCCCATCTCAGCAGATTGAGATTTGACTAGCGTTTGGCTTTTATTTAATCACATGTATATATATGAAGTAGACCAGATAATATTATGGTTTTGGTTGGTTAAAAGGTTGGCTGCGGGTTCTGATAAGATTGGTTTGGATGATAGAAATTTTTCAATTAGGTCTTTTAGTATAACGTACTTACAGAATGAAGAAGATGAGACATTGAATCTCTTTGATTAGAGTGAAGGGGATGCGGACATCATCATTAAAAAGGTCTTTAACTTTTTTGATTCCATGTTCTGTCCAAATGGAATCAATATCTTGATTATTAAGGGCACAAATTAATTGGAGTGGGAGACTTTTAAGGAAAGTAAGATTTTGTGCCCCGTTTTTGTTTGGAAAATAATTTCCAAGAGTCCAAAGTAACACTGAATATAGGATGGGAAAGGGATGATATTTTTTAAAGTAGGATTGCGTCTAGGATTAGGCGATAAGGTTGGATATTTTTATTAAGGAATTGTTCCAGTTCACACCAAGCTGGGGGTGCTGGAAGGTGCCACCAGAATAGACTCTTTGATTAAGAAGGACTGGTAATATGCCGAGATGTTAGGTAAGCCGGCACCACCAAATCTTTTGTTGTTATAAAGGATATTAGTGGCAATCCTCGCCTTTCTGTTGCCCCAAATAAAATTATTGGTACGTGTTTGAAAACTTGTTAGGTAAGAGACTGGTATCGGCAATGGCAACGATCTAAACACATACAGGATTTTTGGAAGGATGTAGGATTTAAAGGTGATAATCCTCCCCCACCATGAGAGGCCTTTTTCACCGAATGAGGACATATCTTCGGAAATGGATTTGTTAAGAGAGGCTAAATTCAGCGGGATCAGGGAGGAGATAGAATTAGAAAATTTTAAGCCCAAAGCGGTTATGTGGTCATGTGACCAAGTCCAGGGAGTTATTTGTTTGACACTGTTAGTGAGGGAAGGGGTTAGGTTTAATGGCAGGATTTTCGATTTGGATTCGTTTATCTTGAAGTAAGATATTTTGGAAAAATTTGAGAGTAAGCTTTGGATTTTCATAATTGAAGCGGAGGGATTTGAGACTGTTAGGATGATGCCATCGGCAAAAAGGCTAATTCTAAAGTCTCTAAGACCTGCCACAATGCCTTGAATGTCTGGGTCAACCCTTATAAGCTGAGCCAACAGCTCCATGGCCAGGACAAAGAGGAAGGGTCAAAGTAGGCACCCCTGCCTCCTGCCATTTGAGATTTTAAAGGACGGAGGCAAGTGATTATTAACATATACCTTTGCGGCGGGGTTAGAGTAAAGGGCTGAGATACTAGACAGAATTTTTGAATGGAAGCCGAATTTACGAAGGGTTGCAAGTAAGTATACCCAATTTAGGTGATCAAATGCCTTCTAGGCATCGAGGGAGATGATTGTTGCTCTAGACTTCTTAGAATTGATGATAATAATAATAATAATAATCTTTATTTTTATATAGCGCTAACATATTCCGCAGCGCTTTACAGTTTTGCACACATTTTTTAATTTTATAATATTAATTAATTTCCTGGTGCCGTCGACAGATTGTCGGTTAATAGCAAATCCAATTTGATCATTGTTTATTAGGTTGGGGAGGAACTGATTTAATCTGTTTGCAATAGTCTTGGCGCAAATCTTAATGTCGGTGTTGATCAAGGAGATCGGCCTATAATTTTTCATTTGGGTTGTGTCAGTGTTGGGTTTGGGTATGAGGACAATCATAGCTTCTAGCCAAAGAGGTATAATTTCCAAAATAAGGTGACTTGAGGTGGAATTCTACTCTTTTAGCACTTGGGGGCTCTTTATACAGAGTCCACAAACTATTCTAGGAAAATCTGGGCTCCAGGAGGCAAATAGCGCCCTGTCTCTCCTGAGTTCTCACTGTATGGTTAAGCAGTACTGTACAGCCACATTGGGTATTTCTATATTGAGCAGAAATTGTGGGACAAATTTTGGTGCCATTTGTACCCATTTCTTCTTGTGCAAATGTAAAATCTGGGTCTAAAACAACAGTTTTGTGGTAAAAAAAAATTATTATTTTTCCTTCACTGCCCAGTGGTATAAAATTCTGTGACACACTCGTGGTGCCAAGATGATTAGTGCAACCCTAGATTAATTTCTTAAGAGGTGTAGTTTGTAAAATTGGGTCACTTAAGAGAAGTTCTGCTTTTCTGGCACTTCAGGAGCTCTGCCAGTGGGTCTTGGCTCCATCAAACCATAACAGTAAAATCGGCACTAATAATATGGCGCTCCTCCCTTCCGAGCTTTGCAGTTTGTTTGAAAAGTGCATTTTTTCCTATTAGCCCTTAGAAAATTTTAAAAACTTGGAGCTAAAACAACATTTTAGTGGTAAAAATTTAATTATTCTTTCTTCACTGCCAAATAGTATAAAATTCTGTGAGACACATGTGGTGCCAATATGATCACTGCACGCCTAGATTAATTCATTGGGGAGTGTCGTTTGTAAGATGAGTTGATATATGGTGGTTTCTGCTGTTCTGGTACCTCAGGGCTTCTGCCAATGTGACATGGCACCCTCAAACCATCCCAGGAAAATCTGAACTCCAATATGGCACGTCTTCCCTTCTGAGCTTTGCACAGTGCCTCAAAAGTAGTTTTGACCACGTATGAGGCATCAGAGTACTCAGGAGAAATTGCGCAACAAATTTTTAGGACCATTTTCTCCTGCTAATATTGTGAAAATGAAAAAATTGGGGGCTAAGGCTAGTTTCACACTAGCGCTTTGGAGCGCAGCGATGGCCTGCGCACGGCCGCCGCTAAGCCCCGCCCCTGCCGCGCCTCCGCCGGTAGCTCCGCCTACCGGCGCATGACGCTGCATGCGTCCTGCGTCCCCTATCTTTATCACTGGGGCGCAGGCCGTGCGCAGTATGCGTTTGGCGGCGCATGCGCCTTTTTGACGGTGCGCCGGCGCAACCAAACTGCAGCAGGTTGCGTTTGGCACAGGTCGGCGCACCGTCAAAAAGGCGCATGCGCCACCAAACGCATACTGCGCACGGCCTGCGCCCCAGTGATAAAGATAGGGGACGCAGGACGCATGCAGCGTCATGCGCCGGTAGGCGGAGGCGCGGCAGGGAGCGGGGCTTAGCGGCGGCCGTGCGCAGGCCGTCGCTGCGCTCCAAAGCGCTAGTGTGAAACTAGCCTAAAACAGTTTCTAAAATGGCACCACTTGTGGGGAGTTTCCACTGTTTAGGCCGATCAGTGGCTCTCCAAGCGCAACATGGCATACGCTAATGATTCCAGCCAATTTTGCGTTCAAAAAGTCAAACATTGCTCTTTCCATTCCGAGCCCTGCTGTGCGCCCAAACAGTACTTTTCCCCCATATAAGGGGTATTGGCGTACTCATAATAAATTGCACAAATATTTCTGGGGTCCATTTTTGACTGTTCCCCTTGTGAAAATAAAAAAATTGGGGCTAAAAAAATAATTTTGTGGAAAAAAGATTTTTTTGTTTTTTACTGCATCACATTATAAATTTCTGTTAAGCACCTGGGAGATCAAGGTGCTCACCACAACTCCAGATAAGTTCTTTGAGGGAGTCTAGTTCCCAAAATGGGGTCACTTGTGTGGGGCTTCCACTGTTTAGGCGCATCAGGGGCTCTCCAAAAAAGACATGGCATCCGCTTTCAGTTCCAGCCAATTTTGCGCTCAAAAAGTCAAACAATGCTCCTTCCTTGCTGAGCCCCACCGTGCGCCCAAATAGTACTTTTCTCCCACATATGATGTATCCGTGTACTCAAGAGAAATTGCACAACAAATTTTAGAGTCCATTTTTTCCTGTTTTCCTTGTGAAAATAAAGAAATTCCATTTAATACCTGTGAAGCATCTGAAGGGTTAATAAACTTCTTGAATGTGGTTTTGCGCACCTTGAGGGGTGCAGTTTATAGATTTTGGGTATTTTCTTTCATATAGGCCCCTCTAAGTCTTTTCAGATGTGATGTGGTCCCTATAAAATGTTTTCTAAATTTTGTTGAAAAAATGAGAAACTTCCTTATAACTTCCTAACAAAAAAAAATTGTTTTAAAAATTGTGCTGATATAAAGTAGGCAAATGTTATTTAACTGTGGTAAATGTTATTTGTTATCTATTTTCTGTGACTTATCACTCTGATTTAAGGGCATAAAAATTGAAAGTTTGAAAATTGGAAAATGTTCAAAGTTTTCCCCAAATTTCAAATTTTTAGTATCGAAGAAATGTTACCACTATTATGAAGTACAATATGTTCCAAAAAGCATTCTCAGAATCACTTTGATCTGTTGCAGCCTTTCAGAGTTATTCCCTCATAAAGTGACACTGGTCAGAATTGTAAAATTTGACCTGGTCATGAAGGTAAAAGCGGGCTGTAGGGATTAATTGCTGAAAACAAATTCTTTTACTTTGGGTCATATTCTCTTGAATTCTGATTATAATTTTCTTATGAACTTGTGTGATTGCATACTTGTCAGATAGAGCCAGAGGTATAATTACTTCCCATAGTGGTTTAAGAAAATATTCAGACTCGCTTCACTTTTTGTCTTATCAATTTACACACAATATACCGTAATAACAAGGCGAAATCAGGTTTGCTGAAATTTGTACAAATTTATTAAAAAAATTACCGAATATGATGCTTGAAATTTAGCTCATGTCAATACTGTTTTTTTTAATTTGTTTCATTTAGCATGTTGCAAGAAACCATAATAAAATTATACAAAACCTATAGAAATCAGACACATAGTCATGTATGGTGTCATTATAGCCTGAAAAAAAACACGTACATGAACCGAATAGAAGGATGAGACTTTCTGGTTGAATAAGTTATCTAGACTGATTAAAAGACGTTAGCTCAGTAGCTCACATATTTTTAGATGTACAGGGGACAGGGCTAATAGATGGAAAACTGAAAAAATTACTTTGGCCATGACAACCAACCGGCACCACTGGTTAATGAAAATATCAACAGGGCGCTCAGTTGTGTTAGCAAGCTTGGCAAGCTGTATGAAGTTGGTCAGGATCTGGTTGACCTGCTCTACCTCCTGCCCATTGGGTTGTGGATGGTAGGCTGAAAAGAAATTCAAAGTGACATTCAGTAGTTTACAGGTAGCTCTACAGAAGCGAAATGTAAACTGGATGCCTCTATATGAGACTATATGGAGAGGTAAACCATGGAGACAGAAGATATGTAGTATGAGCTGTTCTGCAAGCACAGAAGCAGACTGAAGTCCGGACAGTGGAGTGAAATGGGCCATGTTAAAGAAGCGATCCACAACCACCTAGGTGACGGAACTACCAGCAGATTGTGAAAGGTTGGCAATGAAATCCATCGCAATATGGAGCTATAGGGCAGGTGGTACAGGCAAAGGAAGTAGCCAACCGGTCGGAAGCTGTTCGGAGTATAGTTCTGGGCACAAGGACAGGCCAAGATTAAATCTGCAATATCCTTGCACAGGATCGGCCACCAATAATGCCAGGACAGCCATTTTCTTGTATCCGGTATGACCAGCCAATTTAGACTAGTGACCCAGTGAAGAACCTGCTTTCTGTCTTGTACAGCAACATAAATCTTTCTGGATGGGACCCAGAATCCAGCGGACCAGCTGTAACTATTTTGGAGGGTTCTGTGTTATGTTGAGGCTCCTCCTCCTGAAGACAGAAAGGATGTAGAGAGACCATCTGCCTTGAGGTTCTAATCAACCGGCCAGAAATGGAGAATAAAATTGAAATGGGCCAAGAACAGAGACCACCTGGCTTACAGAGGATTTAGCTGCTGTGCGAACTGCAGATAGGCTAGATTCTTGTGGTCAGTTTAAATAACCAACAGGTGCATCATTCCTTCAAGCAAGAATTGCAAGTCCTCGAGAGACAGCTTTATTGCCAACAGTTCTCGATCACCTATTAAGTAGTTGCGTTGTGGAGCTGAGAAGATTTTGGAAAAAAGCCACAAGTCACCATATGACCGGAAGGAGACTTATGGGTAAGAAGTATCCACTTCCTAAAAGAATAGCATATTATTGTCTGGTCGATGCAGGAGCTGAGCAGAAGACCTGTTTTAAGCAAAGAAAGGCATTCTGCCCCTTGTGGGTCTGGGCAGAAATAGGAGCAGTTCGAGAGGAGAAATGCGGAATAAGCTTGTGGTAATAATTAACGAATCTGAGAAACCACTGGATAGCTTTGATCATCAGGACAGGACCACTTTAGGACATAGTAACTTAGTTATTAAGGTTGAAGGGAGACTTTAAGTCCATCTAGTTCAACCCATATTCTATCCTAACTTGCCCTAACATGTTGATCCAGTGGAAGGCAAGAAAACCCATGTGGACGGTGGATACCTTCTCAGAATCCATTTTCAGACTGGTCTCGGAGATGATATACCCAAGAAATGGAAAAAAGGTATTCTTGAAGATACAGTGGCGGCAAAAAAAATCTTTACAAGTTCAATTAAACCACAAAATCTTAATATTCAAGTGGATTCAAGTGTTTTCTTGTGGATATTTTATTACAATTAGTATTTTGTCATGTCACCCTTACATTTTATCACCATCTGCAGTTGTTTAGGCATGGATTCAGCAAGGCTGGCTAAGTATGCGGAGTCCATGTTTACCCACAGTGTCTTCAGCACCTCCTTTAGATTGTTGATGTTGTTGGGTCGTGTCTCTTGAACCCTGTTTTTCATTAAATTCCAGGCATTTTCTATGGGGTTAAGGTCAGGGGAATTACCTGGCCACTCTAAAATGTTAATGTTATGGTCGCTGAGAAACTTTCTCGCGGTCTTGGCTTTGTGGATAGGGGCTCCATCATGCATAAAGTAATCACACTGATGTATGACCCAAAAAGTAAGCATGTGTTCTTCCAAAACAGTAATATAATTGCTTGCTTTCATAGTTACATTCTTGGGAAGGAAGTACAAACCTGCCCTGCCCATGCTTCCACTGAATGCACCCCATACCATCACACTGTCAGAGTGTTTAACAGTCTTAACTGCATATTTTGGGTCATACCGTGACATGGTACTCGGACGACGCACAACCTTTGAGCCTCCCCTGACCAGCTTGAAAGTGCTTTCATCACTAAACATCACTTTCTTCCACTCTTCAGATATCCAATCTTGATATTTCTTACAAAAGGCAAGCCTTTTCTTCATCATTGCTGCTGTGAGCAGGGGCTTCTTTGCGGCACAGCAACTTGGTAGACCCAGTCCTTCTGCAGGCGGTGACGAATTGTCCTAGTTGCGATGTTCTGGAGGAGCATAGAGTACTTGTTTTTTAGTTCAACAGCAGTTATAGAAGGATGTGACATCACTTCACGCTTCAGAAGCTTATCAGTCCTTGGTGAAGTCTTCTTAGGTGCGCCAGAGCCTGACTTCCTCTGCAGTACCATCCCAGGAGGCAATGATGCCGCCGACCGCTTCAGTTGATAAATTGCTTCTCTTGACAATCCCAGATGTCTAGCTACAGCAATCACCGAATCCCCCTTCTCGAGCAGAGCCAAGGCACGGGATTTCTCTTCCATTTTAAGCTTCTTTCAACCCATTGTGGGAGATAATAAAAAAATGAGGGAGATAATAAAAGACTGCCTAATAGCAAAACTGGCTGAGCTGCACATAACAACCAATCAGAGTACAGCTTTCGCTTTACCAGAGAAGTGAAAACTGAGCGTTGATTGGATGATATTTGCAACAAAGCCAGCTTTAATATTAGACAGTTTTTTTTATTATCTCCCCCACTGTGTACACTTTTAAAAAGTGAAATTATGATGTGGATTTTATATGTAAAGTGTATTTTTGCTGCGCAAGTGTAAAGATTTTTTTTGCCGGCACTGTATATTTCAGGTGGCGGTGGCCGTTTTATGTCCAGACTGACATCATGCGCATGATGTCAGTCTGGACATAAAACGGCAACCGCCACCTGAAATATATGGCAACTATGGCCCCAATCGACTCCCCTGATGAGCTATAACGAAACGCGTCGGGAGAAGGGGTATCGCATTCACTACGTTATGGGGATGGAAATATACCTGTCTTCTTGAAGATGCAGTTTTCATACTTGGAGGAGTACATACTGTTCTTCCTTAACCCCTTTACCCCCAAGGGTGGTTTGCACGTTCACAACCGGGCCAATTTTTACAATTCTGACCACTGTCCCTTTATAAGGTAATAACTCTGAAACGCTTCCATGGATCCTGGTGATTCTGACATTGCTTTCTTGTGACATATTGTACTTCATGTTAGTAGTAAAATTTCATTGATATAACTTGCGTTTATTTGTGAAAAAAACAGAAATTTGGTGAAAATTTTGAAAATTTCGCAATTTTCCAACTTTGGATTTTTATGCTCTTAAATCACAGAGATATGGCACACAAAAAAACTTAATAAATAACATTTCCCATATGTTTACTTTACATCAGTACAATTTTGGAACAAAATTTTTTTTTAGTTAGGAAGTTATAAGAGTTAAAAGTTGACCAGCGATTTCTCATTTTTGCAAGACCATTTTATTTTTACGGTTCACATCACATTTGAAGCCACTTTGAGGGGTCTATATGATAGAAAATACCCAAAAGTGATACCATTCTAATAACTGCACCCCCTCAAGGTGCTCAAAACCACATTCAAGAAGTTTATTAACCCTTCAGGTGCTTCACAGGAATTTTTTGAATGTTTAAAAAAAATGAACATTTAACTTTTTTTTACAAAAAAATTACTTCAGGTCCAATTTTTTTATTTTACCAAGGGTAACAGGAGAAATTAGACTGCAAAAGTTATTGTGCAATTTGTCCTGAGTACGCTGATACCTGACATGTGGGGGGGAACCACTGTTTCGACACATGGCAGAGCTCAGAAGGGAAGGAGCACTGTTTGGCTTTTTCAATGCAAAATTTGCTGGAATTCAGATTGGACGCCATGTCACGTTTGGAGAGCCCCTGATGCGCCTAAACAGTGGAAACCCCCCACAAGTGACCCCATTTTGGAAACTAGACCCCCCAAGGAACTTATCTAGATATGTGGTGAGAATTTTGAACCCCCAAGGGCTTCACAGAAGTTTATAACGTACAGCCGTACAACTAAAAATTCATATTTTTTCCACCAAAATCTTTTCACCCCCAATTTTTATTTTCCCAAGGATAACAGGACCCCAAAAGTTATTGTTCAATTTGTCCTGAGTATGCTGATACCCCATATGTGGGGGTAAAAGACTATTTGGGCGCATGGCAGAGGTCAGAAGGGAAGCAGCGCCATTTGACTTTTTTGGCTGGAATTGAGATCGGACGCCATGTCGCGTTTGGGAAGCCCCTGATGTGCCAAAACAGTGGAAACCCCCCACAAATGAAACCATTTTGGAAACTAGACCCCCCAGCGAACTTATCTAGATGTGTGGTCAGCACTTTGAACCCCCCAGTGCTTCACAGAAGTTTATAACGCCCGGGCGTGAAAAGAACAAAATCATATTTTTTCCACAAACATGATCTTTTAGTCCCCACTTTTTTATTTTCCCAAGGGTAACAGGAGAAATTGGACCCCAAAAGTTGTTGTCCAATTTGTCCTGAGTACACGGATACCCCATATGTGGGAGAAAACTACTGTATGGGCACACGTCGGGGCTTGGAAAGGAAGTAGTGATGTTTTGAAATGCAGATTTTGATGGAATGGTCTGCGGGTGTCATGTCGCATTTGGAGAGCCTCTGATGTGCCTAAACTGTTGAAACCCCCCACGAGTGACCCCATTTTCGAAACTAGACCCCCCAAGGAACTTATCTAGATGTGTGGTGAGCACTTTGAACCCCCCCAGTGCTTCACAGAAGTTTATAACTCCCGGGCATGAAAATAAAAAAATCATATTTTTTTTCCACAAAAATGATATTTTTGCCCCCAATTTTTTATTTTCCTAAGGGTAACAGGAGAAATTGGACCCCAAAAGTTGTTTTGAAATTTGTCCTGATACCCCATATGTGGGGGTAAAACACTGTTTGGCGCATGGCAGAGTTTGGAAGAGAAGGAGCACCGTTTGACTTTTTCAATGCAGAATTGGCTGGAATTGAGATCAGACGCCATGTTGCGTTTGGAGAGCACCTGAAGTGCTTAAACAGTGGAAACCCCCAATTATAACTCCAACCCTAACCCCAACACATCCCTAACCCTAATCTCAGCCCTAACCCTAACCCTAGCCCTAACCCTAAAGGGAAAATGGAAATAAATAAAAAAAAAATTTAATTTTATTATTTTTCCCTAACATTGTGGGTGATAAAGGGGGGTTTGATTTACTATTTATGGCAGGTTTGTATGTTTGGCAGCTGTCACACGCTAAAAGACGCTTTTTAAATAGTTTTTACATCACCACATTTTCAGAGCTATCATTTTTCCATATCTTGACCCACCGAGTCTTGTGAGATCTTATTTTTTGCGGAACGAGTTAACGTTTTTATTGGTACCATTTTCGGGCACGTGACATTTTTTGATCGCTTTTTACTCTGATTTTTGGGACGCAGAATGAACAAAAACCAGCATTTCATGAATTTCTTTTGGGGGGTGCGTTTACACCGTTCCGCGTCCGGTAAAATTGATAAAGCGGTTTTTTTCTTCTGGTCAGTATGATTACAGCGATACCTCATTTGTCTTTTTTTATGTTTTGGCACTTTTATGCAATGAAAACAATTTTATATAAAAAATAATTATTTTTGCATCGCTTTATTCTGCGCTGCTATAACTTTATTTTTTCACTGATGATGCTGTATGGCGGCTCGTTTTTTGCGGGACAAGGTGACATTTTCAGCGGTATCATGGTTATTTATATCTATCTTTTTGATTGCGCGTTATTGCACTTTTTATTTAGCGGTATGATAATAAAGCATTGTTTTTTGCTTTGTTTTTTATTTTTATTTTTTAAGGGGTTTGCTAAAGAGGTTAACTAATGGGACAGTTTTATAGGGTGGGTCTCTATGGACGTGGCGATACTAAATATGTGTATTTTTTTTATTATTTCCAAAAGGGAATTTTTTTTTTATTTAGCGATTTTTTTTTTTTTTTTATAAAATATTTTTACACTTTTTTTTAACTTTATTACATTGTCCCAGGGGGGGACATCACTGTCATGTGTCAGATCGCAGATCTGACACATCACACAGCGTTATGTCAGATCAGCGATCTGACAGGCGCTGCACAGGCATCCTCTGCCCTGCTCTCAGCATGCACTGAAGAAGCCGCTTCCCTGCAAGCCCCCAAAGGTCCCCGTGGCCATATTGGATCTGGAGACCTGCAGGGAAGGAGGTCCCGGAGCAGCACTGCACATCGCGCTGCTCCGGGGGTCTCAGGGAAGCACGGAGGGAGTCCCCTCCCTGCCGATGCTTCTCTAAACCCCCGGTACTCTGCGATCATGTTTGATCGCAGTGTGCCAGGGGGGGCGGTCCGTGACCGCCCCTGAAACATAGTGCCGGGTGCCAGCTGTGATAATCAGCTGACACCCGGCCGCGATCTGCGGCGCCCCCCCGGGAGCGCCGCTGATCGCGATGACGTACTATCCTGTCCCCGGTCATAGAGGCCTGAGTCCCGTGGACGGGGTAATATGTCAGATGTCAGAAAGGGGTTAATCTCTACAGAACCTGGCAAACATCCCTCCCGTGTGTAGGCAAATCAAGAAAAAACACCAAGGTGTCATCAAGGTAATCTCCCACACACGAGTAGAGGAGTTCCAGGAAGAAGTCATTTACCAGTTCTTGAAAGCCTGCTGAGGCATTACACAGCCCAAAACGGCATTACATGATACTCATAATGACCACCGTGGGTGTTTAAGGCCATAATCCATTTGTCGGGGGCGTGGCCTGAGCTGGCGATGGTGTAACACGCACGGCTCAGGATTTCTGAGGAGGCATCTCCTAAAGCGACAAATAAAGCAAAAGAAAATCGCTCTCTTCAATAACCAACGGAAGGATTGTTTTCTCGCTACTCAGAGGTACATTCTGATACTCCTTGTCTGAGCTTTGGACATTAAAAAAGACATTTTTGAAATATGAGACCTTTTCTTGCCATTTTACTGCAAGGTGACACCATTTTGAACCGTGAGTGAAAAAATCCTTTCCCTGCTCCCTCCATTACCCACCGGCTGTAAAGTATCTCCACGCTTGTCTACCACATTTTAAAGATTTTTATTGTCTTTTGGAGATATTTTGTTACAAAAATCCTGTCATATACCAGCTGATTGGCGGAAGGATACAAAATAGTCCCCACCCTGTGCCTAATCTGACAGGATTTCTCTCGTTGCATAATTAAAAGACATTGACTTTTTTTTTTGGAATCTCCTCTTGTCTGTTTTAGACCCCTTTGGAAGTCCCAGGGTGTCCTAATTTAGCTATATTCCCCTGCTTTGTGCGAGGCTGCGGGAGCTATAACGGCTGCGGAGGGATCTCTTTCATCTCAACGTCCTATCTCAAGTACGTCATTTTCCTGTCATAACAGATCTGTGAGGCGGAAGGACACAAAATAGTCTGTGATTTGTGCCTATTTCTATGTTACCTCCACTCCCCACCGCTCCTGTGCGGCTCCACTGGGGTGATTTACCTTTCTTCGCGGTGCCGTGTATCAGCTGCCGGCTCCCCTGTTGCATATTTTATGAGCGGGGACTGACGTCACTGAGCCCTATGTGAAGACTAGCCGCCTGTCACGGCTGCATCTAAAGTCACAGGGAGCGCGTCTATATCAGCACGCAGTTAATAAAGGATTTTACTGTATGCATCATACAATATTAAAAGTGCCATCTGATTCTGTGGTGTATCTCATTCCTCATGGTCCCTTTTATAAAAAGGCATAGGAAGACACAAGAATTTTCTATATTTTTAACGTTTATTCAGTATAAACATCACCAATAATATCAATTCTCTCTAATATAATCCCTTCAAGGCAGGATTCAAAAAAGGCACAAGATGAGTCACAATGCAACTCCAGTATCCAAATCAACGAAAGTGTCTAATACGACTCCTCAAAAAGCACAAAAATTTCAGGATCCTTACAATCCTCACTTTAAAGATCAAGTGGATATCGTTAACCCATTTAAGGCCAGATCTCCTCATAAAGAGGTCATGGATACATCTCTCTCATCAAAAAGGAAAAATTCTGGTAAAACTTCTGAAAAATTCACATCGCCAACCGACGCTTCAAGTCCTGAGTCGGGAGATAATTCACCAAACTTTTCACCGGAAAGGTCAAAATTTAAGATGCATAACACCAATCCTTCTCCTTCCCAAAATCTGGATGTTATATCCATACACTCTTACATGGATACTCTCGCCTAGAAAATCACGTCCAGTATGTCTCAATCGTTTGAAAACCAAAATAAAATTTTACAGTCCACCTTGGATAAATTTAGTAGCAGGTTAGACAACCACGAAAAACGGCTAACTGTAGTGGAAGAACACACTGATGATTTATCAAAAGACACCCATGACCTCAAATCTGAATTTCACAGACTTAAAATTAAAGTTGCGGATATAGAAGACAGGAACAGACGAAACAACTTGAAAATAAGAGGAATACAAGAATCTATCTCACCGGATAAACTAGAAGACTTCGTCAAGACAATTTTAAAAAAATTACTACCGACACTTACAGACCAAGATCTCATCATAGATAGGATCCACAGACTTCCCAAAGCACGGAATATCGATAAAGATCTACCTAGAGATACCATCTTAAGGGTACACTTCTTCAAGATTAAGGAAAAAATTCAACAATCGGTTAAAGATCTAGGAGGTTTTCCAGAACCCTATGCTCACCTTCAGCTATTTACGGATCTTTCAAAGGAAATGATTGAAGGAAGTAAGTCTTTTAAGCCAGTCACTTCCACCTTGAGGGAAAATAATATCCCCTATAAATGGGGCTTCCCACTTAAACTTTTGATAATCTACAAAGGAAAGACGACCGTCCTATTCTCACCTAAAGAAGGAAGAGATTTCCTGTCCTACTACAGGATACCTGACCGCCATAGAATCTCCAACTCTCAAGACCCTGGGCCCTCGTCAAAGAAGGGATGATCCAACGGAGAGACCTGGCCAATATATTTACTCACCTTGTTATAAGGCCCCTCTACACTTCTTGATTATTTGGTCAATGTATTGTACTGTACTACTTATTCTTCTTCTTTCCACAGGTTTTCTCACTTCTCTACTACTTTATGGACTCATATATCGCATGAGATTATTTTCCTTCTGGGAATAGTGTTGTTATGCCAAGGGATGCCTCCAATGGGATCCATACACAAACTTTCCCCACTAAGGAATTATAGCCTTCCGGATCGGCTCTTCCTGAAGAACAATTTTGTTCTTATTGTTTTTGTGTCTCTTTTGTTTTTGGTTTCAAATAGGTATATATTTTGAGGTTTTTGGACAACTAAGTTCTACAAAGGTAGGTGCACTCTGGTTTCTGCATTTCCTCTACCCCACTTCATACGAGCATGAAAATAAAATTCGTATCATACAATGTCAGGGGGCTAAATAGCCCTTGGAAGAGATTTTTCCATTGGTAAGGAGATTAACGGGATGCATCCTGAGGTTGTCTCAAGAAACCAAGTTCAAAAAAGACAACCACCCTTCTATAAATCTCAAAAATTTCCCATTTGTATTTGAATCTTGCAGCCCACGAAAGAAAGCTGGGGTTTTAACCCTGATTAGTAACTCAATTTCCTTTGAATTGCTTTCTGAAGTAAAAGACGAAAAAGGACATTGTCATATTCTCCTGTGCAAATTGAACGGCCAAACCTTCACAATAGTTAATACTTATGTTCCCACCATCAGACAAATTAGCTTCCTGAATAAGCTAATGAAAAAATTAGACACCTTACTGATGATTCTGTCACACTAAGGTGCGACCCGTCTTAATTGTCTGTGGCCGAATTGTAGCTTTGGCACAAGGTATACGTATACTCGAGAAAAGAATACACAAGACAAGAGGGTATCGTGTCAGTATGATTCTTCTCTGTCTTTAATCAAACGTGTACAGCTTTTATAACAGAATTTGAGCTACATCATCAGTTACATCATGGGCATGTTTCCAGTTACTATTTGCTTTTCCCAGGTCGCTACACAATTATTATGTACATTTCTGGGCTACCGTTGACTGCTCCCACATTGCTAGCTAATACTTATATACACAAGTATTGTCTTCTAGCTTGACTCACCCTGGTCCACCCAGTTTATTCAATATTTGATGAAGCTTAGGTGAGTGATACCATACAGAAACAACCCTAAGAGAATATAAGAAAATCAGAAGTATCTTAAAGCAACATGATCCCAATATCCAGCAAAGCGTCCATATAGTGATACAGTTTTGATTCTTGTATATATTCATGTGCCATATATTCTTCCCTTAACAGTCCCTCCTTTGGAGATATGCAAAATCAAAATCCTAATCTCGTCGAACCTATCGATCTGTCCTCCCGGCCTACCTATCTCAACAATGCTGGAACCTAACTAACTAATCTTCACCGTATATACGAGACGACCCATCTCTAGTAGATGGACCCCCTCCTAACGGACTTTGCACAGGAGGAAGTCAGATCCTGGACTTTCCCTCGTTGGCTTGCTTCAGGCAGGCATATTCCGGAGGTGGTGCTTGCATGTTTTCATTGGGACATTTTTCATACAGGGGATCTTCGAAATCGGCATGCATGGTCATCACTGTGGTTTCCATAGTTTTCATCATCATTTTCTTAAGGCATGGCACTATGCAGCATAGAATTAAAGAAAATATGATCAAAGGACATAAAATAACTTTTGCAAACTTAATGGGTCAATAATTGCCTTTATGGCATCCCCAGTGTATTTTATAAGCCGTTGTTGATTATTGTATAAATAGTTTATCCGCTTTGCATTCTTATTTGCGGGGATGGTGGGTTTAAACACAACTATTGTCTCGTTCTCGACTTTGAATTTGTCAGGTGCTTCCTGTGTGCCCCCACTGGTATCTTTGCTTCTTAGCCAAAATTTACCTTTTGTGTCACCATTTTCCCTCCCAAGTTTAGTACTTGAGCCTAGTACATATAACCCTTGCTCATACTCTGAAGGGTTGTCAATAGTAAGGTACAGAACTATGCATCCCTCCTTGGGGCAGTGAGTGGCAGTGACAGGGAGTATTGAATCTGGAAGGCCACTCTGACCCTTAAAATGGGCTTTGGACAGGGTCATGCGACTTAATAGGCTTATTCCCCATTTGTCCCTTCGCTGTAGGGCCTGGGCTGGTTGATGTCTCCAGTCACTTTCACCAGTGTGCCACCCAACAAGAGACTAATCCTCCCAGTTTGAACCTTCCCCTATTTCAGCAGTAGTGACACAGATGAATTGTGTATTAAACCTGATATGAAACTGTGCCATGGGGCCTGGACATTCTTATTGTGAGACAGTAGTCAAATTGATATGTTACTCTTGGGGTGGAGACATTATACCAGAAAGTCAGTATGCCCTTCTCATGAGTGACTACCCCTTGGTGATTGACTACCCCTTGAGCTAGGAGAAGGATAAGTGCCAGATGGATGAAGAGTGGCAGCCGCTACTGGACTCTGGATCCGGCATCTCCTTGCAGTGGGAAGCGAGGACCCATGGACTGCTGCGATAGTTGACAGGACTTGGAACAGGCTGTCATCTCTAGGTTCAAGGGTACGTCTGTTGAACCTCTTGGTGATGAGGACTCAGTCACCGGGCAGGATCTGGTGGGCTCCTATGTCCTCAGGATCTGGGATGGATGAAAAGACTCGAAAATGCATTTTAGTCACATGTTTTTAAACTTAGTCTACATATAGGCAATTATACTTGTGCGTGTATGTGACCCAAGGGAAAGACTAAACTCTTATGCTATGACTTCCCTGTTTCCTGTATAGCATCAAGTATGTAGAGTTTTGTTCGAGGCCTTAAATTTTCCTTGTTCATCCTTAGGCGTATTTCATCCTGTATAACTTCATCTTAGGTCCATTTCTTCTTTTCTTCCTTGGATACTTGTTTCTGGAGTGTTATTCCTTTTCCTCTGTTTCCGTGTCAACCGGTATTACTGCTGCTTCTTTTGCTGTTACTTCAGCTAGTCTGTTGCCCACTGCTTCCCTTGAAGTGTCTCCAGTGTGTGTGCTTTTACTTTTACCACCGCAACTCTTCCTGGCATCAACAAGGACTCCATTAATTCTTGTATGGCTTTGTGGTGTCAGACTGGCGTTCCGTTAGCCGTGATGAAGTCTCTTTCCCTCCAGATTGATCTTGACAGCTTCATGTTGAGTGGACCTCTCGTATGCTTCTGTCAAGGCCCGCAGTCCTGCCTTTGGATGTAGGCAGTGGTTTTGCTGGCAGCATGTATCTTCTGTGGCTACTGCTATACCAGTGTGCGAACGGCCTTCTTGGTCTGCATACCTTGGTCTATCCACAAAGAGCATCAGGTCAGGATCTTCCAGGTGTTCTCTTGCCTCATGACAGCAAGACAATCGCATTCCGCCATTTCAGAGTCGACTACCTCTTCCACTAATGTGTCAGAGATGTGGTTTTCATCCTCCATCTTCCTCCCCCCTTTGGCTGAGGTAGAAGAGTAGCTGGATTATGGACAGCACATCTGGAGATGGTGACGTTGTCTGGGAGCAGAGTAGGGCATTGCAGACAGAAATATCAGAAGCTTTATCCAGCACAGGTGGGTTGCAAACACGGTTCTCATGCAGGTTTGGACTTCACGAGTCACTTGGTCAGGTTTTGGAGAGTAGAAGCCAGGAGGGCATTGTCTTCCTCCGGGAAGCTGTGTTAGGACTCCATTTACATGGTCAGGCTTCTTCATGACAAACAGACAAAACAGTTCAGTATAGCGTGGCAGTGCTAGAGCTGTGAAAATGTGATTGTAATTTAGCATATAAAACACACTGATACCTTCTTGGAAAGTCTTGAAATAATTATAAAAAGGTTGCATGTGTAGAAGAGCAGTATTGGTTTGGCTGTCTTCAGTCAGGGTCGGAGGTCATCCATATGTATTGTAAAAAAAAAAAGTGGCTGTGGGATGTATCCTCTTCCAGGGCTCCAGGACCGTGGTCATGGCTCGGGTGAACATAGAGAGGCTATACTGTGCCCCTTGAGGCATCATAGTCCAAATATATTGCTGGCCCTCGTGTGAAAACAAACAGGTACTGGCTTGCAGCATGTAGAAATAAACTGAAGAAAGCATTGGCCAGGTCAATCACCGTGAACCATAGAAAAATAAATAGAATTGATAAAAACAAAACATAGTGTGTGGGTTTGGTACCATAGATGTGTTCAGTACTATAACTTCATTGACATGTATTATCATGTATTATCCATAACTTCATAGAAATAATTGCAAATTATGAAATGGAGGGTAAATATTGCAATTTCCTTGGCAGCTGGGCTACTGGCTTCTGCCCCACCTTTACAAACTGGATTTTCAGCCTGCCAATATTGAATCTGGAATCAGTGCCATTAATTCAACGCCCACATGATCTACAGATGTGTCCTGTAAAAAAAAAAAAAAAAAAAAAAAAGAAAAGGCTACATACTTCTTCAGCAAGTAGATCAATGTCCCTGATCAATCTTCTGATTGCATCGGGACCCACCAGGAATTTGAGAGGAGTATCCTCAACCCTGTCTGGGTGAGAGATGTTGTTTCTCCATTGTATTTTTGTGGGGGGGGCGAGCTGTTTACTAGGGTATCTGTGTCCTGGCATTTCCAGGAGTCCTTGCATGTAGTAGATTGTGTATAAAAGTATGAGCTTTGAGGCTTAAAAGATGATGATGATGATGATAATTATGTCCCCTCACCATATAACGATAAATACTGTAGATTATCAGTCTGAGCTATTTATTTCCTGTCTCTTCCTGTTCTGTTTAATTATATACCTCCATGTCATATTCATCTTTCTCTTCATTATTCTTTTCATAAATTACATTAATTAATAAAACTATAATGGATGCTGGACAGGATGTAGCACAAGACGTGCCGTCTATATAAATAGTTGGAAAGAAGGTACGGCTCTTTGGGTTGGTCATCTGACAGTCAGAACAAGTCTCACGATGTTCTGCATTCTGCGTTTGACAGCTGGCACACGTCCAGTCATCGGGAATGTATATAAGAAGTATGAATGAATGTAATGCAGATATTGCAACTGACATCTTCCTGTGTAAATATTTGTTTTGCACAAAATTCAGCAATCTTGTTATATTCCTCTCCTCATCCCTTTTTTCCTAACTTCCTCTGCCATCTTATAAAATGCTTCAGGGTCCTGTAACACCTCATAATACCTGAGGCTGGGACGCTGCTCTCCACTCATTAACACATTCTTCTATCCCTTCTTATCTAATGCTCCTCCCCTCGTGATCGGAGGGTTTCTTAACGTACATTTTCTTTCTCACTCCACTATGGGTCATATCTGTCTTATAGATATCGACTGACTGCTCCCACCCATTCTATCATCTGAATTCTGAGTATATCTGAAAAACATATGTATGTGGGCGTCTTGAAACAAATTCTCACGGGGTTATGAACAGTTGGATATGTGACTGTAAAAGCTGTATGTACTCCTTATGTCCGAGTAAAGGGGTCTTTAGTGAACATAGTGATGTCTAGCTATCTTGAACACAGTAATATAGGGAATTAACCAACAACTAACACCAGAGTATTTCACAAATCTTGTGTATCCAGAAACTGCGTAGTATAAAAATACCTTATAAATTGTTAAAATTTCTGTTTCCTCAAAACTTTCGCTCTAAAACCTTTCAAAGAAAACCATCTCATAGAGAAATGTAGTGACATTAGTAAAACAATAACTAAAAAGTAACAATAGACCTCGGATCTCACAGAGATATCTGTACAAATCAAGCAATTACCATTCAAGTAATTCTCTTTCTACCTGAACCAACTAACCTTATAATTATAGTATGCAGAACAAAACCAGTTTATCCAATTCTCTAATTTCACAACATATATATGTATACACACATAGAATGCATTCAAAAATTTTAACCACATGCTAGTACGCCTCCTGCAAATTATACACACTACAAAAAACAAAAGACAATGAATTTAAAACTGGTACTGACATCAAATACTGCGAATCCTTGACACCAAAACAATTCGCAATTTACCTATCCATATGCCAGCCTGATTTGTAGAGGTGAAAAATCTACACCTGGGCAAACCATACTTTTCAGGGAGAGAGCAATCACTCAGTCACATCAACACGGTAATTGAAATTACCCTTCCACCCATATAACTTATGAACCTATGCTGCAGCTAAAACACCATCATCTTAGCCAGATGATGTCCGGTGGGAAACCCGCAAGAAGTCACCAACCACTTAGAGGTTGGAAAATCACTGAGAGTAATCAAGCCCCTACTCCCACTTGCCCACTGGGAGAGACACAGTTCAGACTTCTGCGATCATCGGTCAAGCCGAGAGCAGGACCGGAACCAGAGTGACAGTGAATTTGCTCAGTACGTCTCCCTATCTATATTTTTTTTCTTTTTCAGGCTGGCTGAGGTAACAATCACGTATGCAAACAACCAAAACAGCAAAGCAGAGAGGCAAAGCAGATAAGGCAGACAATTAAACTTTTAGATTACCGTAATTATAAATATGCTTGAAGGGTTACTGTGTGTATACTATAAAACAACTTATTACACTCTATATTTTATATCCTCCGGACTGAATACAGATAATGTAGCGGGATTGTTAAACACTTTGGATTCAGGAAATGCAGCTGAAATAGCAGTCTAACCAGTATGGCAGTATATTCAATATGAGAGCTGCGGACAGGCATGTCTCAACAATGCATCAATACTTCAAAACATAAAAAAAAACTATTATGAATGTATTCCTTATCCCTTTCACTGTTCTTTTGTTACCAAGGCAACTAGGGCTGGGCTTTTTGTCACTTTAGGTATAGTAAATAGTGGTAATCACCTCTAGATAGGTGGTTGATATTTCAGCAGAGGGGGGAAAAATTAGTAATCACCTCTTTCCTTAAAAATATGTATATGCCGTGTCATTCACGTCACCGGGCCCAGTTTATACTGTGGGCGTATGGCCGGACGTGAGCACCTATATGTGTATATATATAATATATACATAACTTCTTCGACCGTCTAAGGTCGGAACCAGGGTGATAACCCAGTGGAAACATCCCCTTTGTACTCTGCTCTGTATGCTTCTAGTAGCCCTAGTGCAGTATGAAATAGTTTTTAACAGATACTAGATGGATTCTAGATACACCCTCCGAATTGGTTAGACCGGATAATACACACAGACAATTAAGGAATTATATACCTGACCGGGTCCGTAGGCTCAGGACTTTCAAACGTGGTCAGTTTAAGGGTTCAGAGAAGACAGCCAACTATCTCCTCCCAGCCGGACGTGAATACAGAAGGTTAGGTAAGATGATATATTTTCTCACCAGGTCTCGAGCTGCAGTCTCGTCCCGCTGGAAAGACGTCCGTCCTGGGGGGAGATTTTGTTGCGGCTGTGATCATCTGGTATCGTCCTGAGCCCCACGTTGGGCGCCAACTGATGATTCTGTCACACTAAGGTGCGACCCGTCTTAATTGTCTGTGGCCGAATTGTAGCTTTGGCACAAGGTATACGTATACTCGAGAAAAGAATACACAAGACAAGAGGGTATCGTGTCAGTATGATTCTTCTCTGTCTTTAATCAAACGTGTACAGCTTTTATAACAGAATTTGAGCTACATCATCAGTTACATCATGGGCATGTTTCCAGTTACTATTTGCTTTTCCCAGGTCGCTACACAATTATTATGTACATTTCTGGGCTACCGTTGACTGCTCCCACATTGCTAGCTAATACTTATATACACAAGTATTGTCTTCTAGCTTGACTCACCCTGGTCCACCCAGTTTATTCAATATTTGATGAAGCTTAGGTGAGTGATACCATACAGAAACAACCCTAAGAGAATATAAGAAAATCAGAAGTATCTTAAAGCAACATGATCCCAATATCCAGCAAAGCGTCCATATAGTGATACAGTTTTGATTCTTGTATATATTCATGTGCCATATATTCTTCCCTTAACATTACGATCAGGAACCCTACTTTTGTTAGGGGACTTTAATATGGTGCCAGATGGTGTACTAGACTCCACCTCTCCCAGCAGACAAAAAACGAAATCTTTGAACAGCTGGATTTATAATCACGTGCTATTCGACTCATTCTGCTGTTTGAACACCACATCTAGAGAATTTACTCATTTTTCTGATGGCCATCAGTCGGCATCTAGAATAGATCTGATACAGATGTCTTCTCCTTGCCAAGGTTCTCCTCCAGCTCCATACTTAATAAATCTATTTCAGATCATTCCCCGGTAACTGCAGAACTGATAATAGGATCCCCAATTCATGTGGAAATTCAACTCCTCTCTGCTTCATAACCCCACCATCAAATCTGAAATCAGCTCAGCCTTACAAAATTATTTTAGTGAAAACGAATCAAACCTCCTCAATCCGTTTACCTATTAGAATGCTCACAAGGCGGTGTTGAGGGGAGTCTTGATTCAAATTTCCTCCAGACAAAAATAAATTAATAGGGATAAAATCCTTACACTACAAGAGTCTATTAAATCTAAAGAAGAGGAACTATGTCGATCCTCTGTTTCCTCTAACAAACAAGCTGTATTATCAGAACTTACTGTTTTCAGATTGCAGTTAAGGAAAATCATATTCAATTTTTACGACTCAGCCATTAGATCAGCAAAATGCAAACATTACTTATCTATAAATCGCCCTTCAAAATACATGTCAAACAGAATTAAGAATATACGGAAACGGAATAGAATTGACAGTATAACTTCCTCTAATGGTACATCCCTGGTCCACCCTAAAGATATTGTAGGAGCTTTTGCCGATTATTACAAAAATCTGTACAATATCAACCAAGACAACCACAATATGCAGCCATCTACCTCACAGATTGGATCATTTGTTTCCAGCATGAACCTTCCAAAGCTTAACCCTGAAGACTTATCATTTTTGTCTTCTCCCTTCAATGAACAAGAAGTCCTAGATACCATAAACAAACTTAAAACATTCAAATAACCCAGCCCAGACGGGTTTAGTAATGATTATTTCAAGTCTTTTAGTAATATATTAACCCCCCACCTTGTCAAAGTATTTAACTCAGCTTTCCAAACAGGTCAATTTCCTAAAGAGATGCTGGAAGCGAGAATTATCGTAATCCCAAAACCAAATTCTGACACTAGCCAAATTTTTAATTATAGACCTATATCCCTCATCAATACAGACGTAAAAATTTATGCGAAGATCCTGGCCAATAGACTAAATCAATTCCTCCCGAGTTTAATTTCCAATGATCAGATGGGCTTCATCAAAGGAAGGCAATCCATAGATGGTACGAGAAGACTCATTAACATAATTAAGCTTATTTCCTCGAACAAACTCAGGGCCATTGTTATCTCTCTTGATGCTGAGAAAGCGTTCGACCGCCTTAATTGGTCATATCTCGAAGCAACTCTCAAAAAATTTGGAATGGCTTCTCAGATCATGAGAGGTATTATGGCTTTGTACTCCGGCCCTTGTGCAAGGGTTTATTCCAACAATCATCTTTCCTCTATGTTTAATATAGCTAATGGGACCAGACAGGGTTGCACATTGTCACCATTGCTTTTGGCATTAGCTATTGAACCTCTGGCCCAACTAATCAGAAACAGCACAAAGACCTCGGGAATCAAAACTTTGCACAGAGATTTTAAAATAGCGTTGTATGCAGACGATATTATTCTTACCCTCACAGATCCAAGCAACTCTATCTCTGCCTTACAAACCTTAATCCAGACTTTTGCTAAAATCTCTTATTTTAAAATAAACTACGCAAAATCCAAAATACTTGGCTTTAACCTAGGATCAGACCAAGAGGAAATTGAGGGCCTCTCACCTTGGGGGTGAGCCACTCATGGGCTGACATATCTAGGCCTAAAATTCGTCAAAAACGTAAACTCTCTAATAAAAATAAACTTAGAGCTGCTTACTAAAAAGCTTTTTAATTAATTCCGTACATCTAGAGATGTTGGGCTTTCTTGGTGGGGAAGAATCATGATGGTCAAGTCGTATATTTTCCCAAAAATCCTATACCTACTTCGCTCACTGACTTTAAAAATACCCACTTCCTCTCTCACAAACCTTCAAGCCTCATTAAACTCCTTTATATGGAATAACAAAAGACTCAGAATAGCAAAAAATATTCTATACAACCATAAATCTTATGGTGGAGCTGGTTCCCCAAATATTACGGCCTATTGCATTGCAAATTTAGTCAAACAAAGCTCATACTGGAGGCCTCATGATACAACACCAGCTTGGCATGAACTAGAACTGTTCTTTAATAATTATAAACCTCTTCACCTACTAATTCTGAACCAACTCCTTCATAAAAAATTAATTACAAATTCTCATCTGATTTTTCAAGCTCTTTTTGAAGCTTGGAAAAAATGTTCTGCTCCAAAAAGAGGCTCTAACAAAGAAGTCACAATAAAAAATCTGGCTCTATCAGTTATCTTTCAAGCGTCTAATCAGACCATTGACCCCATTTGGTCTGAACTTGGACTTAAAAAAATTAAAGATTTATACGATGGCATTACTTGTACACCTTACAATAAACTCAAGGAAAGATTTCAATCTACTACCCCTGCTTTCTTACAATAATCCATAATCCATAATCCATGAGTTCCTTACTATCTACCCGAGAATCTCTGAACCAGAAGTTAACCTTATTTGTAATATAGATCATAATATATTTTGGAGTTTTGAATACATGTACAAATGGTGTAACAATAGCTATGAAGCGGTAAAGACTCAAAATATTGTCAAATGGGAAACCGAATTGCACACAACAATTGACCCTTCTGACCTTGAACAGGCATGTACCTCTCGTATGCCTCTTCCATTTCCTTATCACTACAAGAGACCCACTTCAAGCTTTTAACGAGAAGGTATTATACCCCCGTTAGACTTCATAGAATCAACCCTGACAATTCTCCGCTCTGTTGGAGGGGTTGTGGAAGGCCAGGAAATATCTTGCATATATTTTGGCAATGTCCCAAAATTATTCCCTTTTGGAAAAAGATTTCTAACCTTATTGATTTTATCCTAGGAACACGACTTATTTTGTCTCCTCGTCTGGTCCTTCTTTCTCTGGATGCAGACAAAATTGATACTTCTAACAGGCTATTGATTTTGCACATTTTACTAGTCTCCAAACATAGTATTGCCTTTCTTTGGAAAAACCCATAACCCCCACAAATTAATGAAATTATAGACAAACTTAGCCTTCATCATTCTTTTGAATTGAAATTTGCGAATGTGCATGATCAATTTGCTAAATATTCTAGGAAATGGTCTAGATGGCTGGAGTTGTTCTCTTAAGTCTTCACCCAGAGTGCACCTGCCTAAGGCCCCTTGTGTTTGGGTCTTTGGAACATATATATTAATATATTATATGCTTAAATACCTACCTTTGTAATAACTCACTGCATAATATGCTTCTGCATTAACTTGTTTCATTTTATGTCTTCTTTATATTTGGACTTTATTGTCCTTCCTTTTTCCTTCTTTCCCTTTACATTTTTCCCTCCCCCCCTTTTTTTTCCCCCATCTTTCCTCCCCCATCCTCCCCATTTATTTAAACTCAAATAAAACATTTGGAAAACATATTCCATTCGTCACCCTGGCATACTCAGATCAAGTTATATGATCCCTGAAGGTCGAGTTTTGTGAGGACTCTGGAACCTTTGAAACAATCAACTCTGAAATGAGAGGCAGAGGATAGTTATTCTTGATCATAATCTGGTATAGTCTCCTAATAATCGATACAGCATCAAAGTGAGCCACTCTTTTATTTATTTATTTATTTTTTTTTTTACAACGAATCCTGCTCAAGCTGGGAAGAAAGACTTCCAGATAAATCCCCTGGCTAGATTCTCTTTAAAATATCCGGACATGGCTTGGGTTTCTGTCTGAGACAGGGGGTACATTCAGCCTAGTGAAAGGGAAGCGACAAAAAGGATAATAGGGCAGTCATATGGCCTATGAGCTGGTAAGGTAACGTCTCAGCCTCCCCTTAGTCAAAGACTTCAGCGTTCATCCAATATGCAGCAGGCAAGCCAGGTAAATTAGATGGAAAAGCTGGAGGTCGAGCAGGACAAATGGGAGCTAAACAACTCTTGTGACACTCCTGTTCCCAACAGAGTACTTCACTCTATTTCAATCCAAGAAATGCTTGTGTTTTCGCAGCCATGACAGATCTAGAAGCAGAGAATGAATCAGACCTGACAGCATGTAGAGAGGAATCTTTTCCGAGTGTAGCATTCCTACCTGAATTTCCACAGGCTTGGTAACGAAAAGAATGGCTTCCATAAGAGATTTTCATCCACTGATGAAACCACCAATGGATACTGTAGATGTTTGATCGGGATTTGATACTGCCCAACAAAGGTTTTTTGAATGAGATTCCCTGTGGAGCCAAAGTCCAGATAGTCCAACTCGACAAAACGTATGTTGCCACAGGTAATGGATACTGACAGTCAGTGATGGAGAGGAGTGATCCTTGCCCAGGGTGGCCTCTCTATCAGATCCTAGACTCTGGAGTTTTCCAGTTTTTCTGGCCAAGAGCGAATTAAATGTTCATGACTGCCACAAAAGAAGCACCTTCACTCAGCACGACGGGACTCCTGAAAATGCTTGGCGATCTTCACCCTGTTAATTTGCATGGACTCTGGGGAAGGTGCCGAAGCCGAGGCTTGCTGCATGATCGGGCTTTGAAAAATAGGAGCTAGACACATAGGTCTTTTCTCGCGGGTCATCTCCTTGGAACGCTCCTGAAACCTAATGTCGATCTGAGTTGCCAGGGACATCAGGTTGCCCAGTGAAGTGGATACATCATGACCAGCCAGCTTGTACTTGATTCTCCCAGAAAGGCCCTCCCAGAAGGCTGAA
The DNA here is from genome assembly GCF_039654945.1 of Dendrobates tinctorius. Taxonomy (NCBI): domain Eukaryota; kingdom Metazoa; phylum Chordata; class Amphibia; order Anura; family Dendrobatidae; genus Dendrobates; species Dendrobates tinctorius. The sequence goes on from NW_027361707.1 coordinate 18,461,775, forward strand.
ATCAGCACCTCATTATTCCAGGCAAGCTTGGAAGATGGTACGGAATCGGACAGTGTACTGGTCCACTATGAGGTTTCCCTGGCACAGTCTGAGGAGAGAAAATGCTGTGGAGGAAACACAGCCAGGGTCATCAAAGACCTTACGGAAGGCTTCTAGAAAGGACTGGACGTTCAAGAGGATCTACTTCCTCCCACAGGGGATTGACCCATGCCAGAGCTTCGCCAGTGAGATGGGAGATGATGAAAGCCACTTTGACTCAATCTGGAGTGAACTGATGAGCCAAGAGTTCGAAGTGTACTGTGCACTGATATTGATGAACCCTTGACATAGGGCTGGGTCACCACCATAACATGGAGGAGCTGAAAGACTGAAGCCGATAACATAGCTGGGATGCTGATGGGTCATGGCCGAGGTTGCCGCAGCTGGGTAAGTGCAGATGAGGCCGTAGTTTGTTAGCCTATGTAGGCAGGTGGTTACTGTCTGCAGGTAGGAGAGGATTTTATACTGCTGGTCTTTCTGGCAGGAGACCTCCTGGTATAAGTTTGAGATAGAGGAAGCCTGAGAACCAGCGGATCTCAGGGCCTGAGCAAACCGTAATGGGAGTGCTTTACCATGGGCCGAGGAGAGCATGGAGGAGTGTAACTAGGTGAGCATCTGACTCTTCACTAATGCCTCTGGTGGTGGGGTTAGACTTGGCTCCAAATGGACACCAGGTGCTACACCAGAAAAGACTTCAGAAGCATGGCAGTCGACCCCCCAGGGGCAGGTAGCTGAACGACCCGGTATGGGAGTACAGCAAAAACAGGCAGGGACAGCAGGAGCACAGGTATCACAGATACTGGTGAGTATGGATGGTATACAGATAGGCACTGGCAGGTGCAGGCTGTTACAGTTGGTATACAGGTAAGTATGGCAGGTGCGGGCTGGTATACAAAGGAACACTGGCAGGTGCAGGCTGGTACAGCTGATATGCAAACAAATGGACACCGCTGATATACAGGCAGGTGGGCACGTCTGAAATACAGTAGCACAAGGAAAGTACAGGCAGACAGGTACTGTACTGGTAGACTGACTGGCGGGTACTGAGGACCTGACAACTAGCAAGTGAACGGGATATTACTGTAACTAAACACATTGCTCAGGCACCTCCAGTCAGGTGGACCCTCAAGAGACAAGTAGCTGGAACGGCCCGGTAGGAGAGTACAGCAGATACAGGTAGACACAGCAGGAATCACAGGCTGGTATAGAGATAGGCACTGGCAGGTACGGCTGGTATACAGATAGGTACTGGCAGGAACGGGTTGTTTGGCTCGTATGCAGATAAGCACTGGCAGTTGCAGGCGGTACAGCTAGTATACAGATAAGCATTGGCATGTGCAGACTGGTAAACAGATAGGAACTGGCAGGTGCAGGCTGGTATACAGGTAAGCACTGGTAGGTGCAGGCTGGTAGATGGCAACTGACAGGTGCATGCTGTTATGGATGATATACAGGTAAGTACAGCAGGTGCGGGCTGGTATACTGATGGATACAGCAGGAGTAGGCTGGTAAACAGATGGACACTGGCAGGTGCAGATTATTATACGGATGGACACTGACAGGTGCAGGTTGGTACAACTAATATGCAAAAAGGCGGACATGGCTGATAGGCAGGCAGGTAAGTACGGCTGAAATACAGAGACACAAGGAAAGTACTGGCAGACAGGTACTTCACTGGTAAGTGGGTGAGTATTGGGTACCTGACAACTAGCATTGGCTGGGGACACTTTAGGATGGTGCGCATGGTCCCTTTAAGAAGGAGGGAGCGCTCACGTTCTAAGCACAATGCATGAGGATCTTTGCGTTAGACCCAGGCAGCAGCTGGAGAAGGGGAGGAGGAATTGCTGGATGCGGCCACGGCAGTGAATGAGCAGGATTCCCCACCTGGGGAGGGGATAAGTGTGCAGGGATGCCTGTGCCACACTTCCAATAGGAGGCATTAGAGCCCCAGTCCTCTTTTTCTCTGTAGAGACAAATTCCCAGAGCAACACTGCATGACATATACGGTAAATCTCATTACTCCAACTCTGCGCTCTCCACAAGGAAAAACTTTACCCCTTAGAACGCCTGTCAGAGGCTTCTCACAAAGCCAACCAGTTCTTCTTTACACTGATGAGGGGAAACACTCCAAAACGTGTCTGCAAATGGAGTGTTTGCTTTGGCTACTTATCCTAATGTGGGGCCCCCAGGAGTATGGTCGCCACAATGGCATTGCCTTCCTCCAGGGAGGGTGATGTCAGGCTTGGAGGCAATGAAGTGTCTCTCTAGCAGTTAACCATGTCATGCAACACAGTTCCCACTCCAGGCCAGCAGAGGGAGCTCTGAACCAGAATTGGGGGAGTAGTGCTCTTTGAGGGCCAGGAAGGGAAAGGAGGAGTTAGTGTGAGGATGGCAACGAGTGTAGACGTGTGGAGATAAGCTGGAGGTTGAGCTGAGGATAGAGAGCTCGCTCCCAGTGATAGCGCATGATCTGGAGCCTGGTCTCCATGGTTGTATGGATACTGAAGGTCCTGTAACAGAAACCAGAGGAATAGGAAGCTGTAAATGCTCTATTCCCACCTAAGACTCGGAGGCACAACAGCGACGGGTGAGCCAAGAGAGACAGAGGGCTACAGCTGTCTGCCATATGAGGTAGTTCTAAGAGAAGATAAGAAGGAGGAACTTCAGTGTAACACAGTACTGGATGTACCTCAAGCCAGTGCTAGGAAGGAGACTTCACAACCCATCTGATAGAGAGATCCCTGAGTTGCTTCCAGGCTAGCCTGCTCCTGTGCCATCTGTAATCGGGACCCTGGACTGCATTTGCCAAGTAAAGGTAAAGAAACTGCACCCTGTTGTGTCCTTGCCTTCTTCCTACAAACTCTCCGGCACTGCTACATCCTTGTGCCATACATTGCACCCTCGTCCCCAACACCTATCTACACTGCCCTGGGACCAACGGCCCTGCCTGTGGAGGGCTATAACATCACTGCTGCACCCCACCATCTGTCCCAGAGGATCTGTCTGCAGCGTCGGCTTAACACCTCCTTTGCCGAACACCACACGTGGTGTCACGAATCATTCATAAGCTTTATTCCCATCACTCAATCCCCTTTTACATGGGCGCCCAGGGCCACGGACCGGGTCACCGCTGCTGTGACATTCCCCTCTGAAGGACCGGCTTGGTACCGAGTACCCCACAGCCCTGGGAGGGCGACCCACTAATTCATGTGACAAGGCCATTTAAAAGGTCAGTTTTGACTTTTAGGCTATGTCTAGGCATTTTTTTCAGCGTTTTTTAATACAAATTTTCAGCTGTGTTTTACAGTACCAGCAAAGTCTATGAAATTTCCAAAATCTCATGCACACAGTTTGGTTTTTTGTCATCACTATTTTGTGCCTTTTAGTGATGAGCGAGTATACTCGTTGCTCGGGTGTCCTCCCAGTATTTTGGCGTGCTCGGAGATTTAGATTTCGTCATCTCAGCTGCATGATTTGCAACTTGTAGACAGGCTGAATACATGTGGGAATTCCCTAACAAACAGGCATTCCACACATGTATTCAGGCTGTCTAGCAGTCGCAAATCATGCAGCTGAGACGACGAAAACTAAATCTCCGAGCACGCCAAAATACTCGGAGGACACCCGAGCATGCTCGGGAAAACCTGAGCAATGAGTATACTCGTTCATCACTAGTGCCTTTGCTTGGTTTTTACTGAATAGAGTATGTCATTTCTTTCAGCGTTCTTTTCAGCGCATTTCACCCATTAAAAGTAATGGGTGGTGAAAAAAGGTTTTGCATCATTTTTTGTGCCGAAACCTGATGAAGTAGAAACTTTATTAGCATGCACAAGAGAAAAATGTAGTATTGCAAGAATATGGCAAAAAACACAGCAAAAACCGCAACCAACAAAAATAAGCAAAACCTGTTTGTTTTTTTCTGCAGCTTCTTTTCAGAAAAAAATACTGAAAACAAAACAACTAGTGTGAACATAGTCTTAAGCTTCCAATATCTTGCACTAGAGTTCCTGATCTCTTCCTCTCTGAAGAGGCTACTTGCATTGGTAGAATGGACAATTAATTCAGTAACAAGTTATACAGAGTTTCTTTGTAATGTAGCTATATTTTTAATTTCAGACGCTTTGGAGCATTAGAAAAGGTTTGTGCAAAAATCGATGGCTCCTTTAATTCTACACAGAAATTACCTACACTGTTATATCCCAGCGATGTAACATAGCAGAAAATACCCTTCTACTAAACAGAATTTTTCAAATATATGACAAATCAAGAGAAAGAAAAAAAAAGAAACAAAGCCATGTATGACAGCAGGAAGGAGGTGGTTACAGGAGTTCATCTGAGCTGCACTATACTTCTGTGTAGAGAAGACTGAAAAGTGGAGTCATCTCACAATGGTCCCTTGGATTTATGCTGCTTTTTACCTTTTTCTCCATAGTGAGTATTTTATTTTGCGCTTCCTGATGGTTCTCATTTATCATGATTACTACTTATTGGATTGTCGGTCTGACGAGGAAGTTTCACATGATCTTTATGGTTCTCTATGTTTTCTGCATGTTTATACTTTATATATGGGTATGGGCCTGTTGTTGGCAAGAGTCAAAATCCAACATGCTTGTAATGTGTGTATACATGTTCTACCATGTTTTTCCCATTTTAATCACTGATATTGCACATGCCAGCCATGGTCAATTGATAAGGTTCTGACAGCTGTGAGACAGGTCCAGCCACTGATATTTTATTTATCATGCTTTGCTTATATAGCGCCATTAATTCATACATACATCACTGTCCCCGATGGGGCTCACAATCTAGATTCCCTATCAGTATGTCTTTGGAATGTGGGAGGAAACTGGAGAACCCGGAGGAAACCCACGCAAACATGGGGAGAACATACTCCTTACAGATGTTGTCCTTGGTGGGATTTGAACCCAGGACCCCAACTCTGCAGTGCTACCATTGAGCCACCCTGCTGCCCTATGATATGCAGTCAGTGTCATAATATCGGGGGGTACAATTTCTGGGACCTCTGCTGTCCGTAGGAATAAATGTGAATGGGGCTGTGGTTATACAGTACCATATTCCACATCCTTCCACAGGCATCGACATTGTGACTCACAATCTAATTCCTCATCATTATGCCTTTTGAAGTTTGGAAAGAAACCCATGCAAACACGGGGAGAACATACAAACTCCATGCAGATGTTGTCCTTATGTGGATCAGAACCCTGGACCCCAGTACTGCAAACCATTGAGCCACTGTGCTGACCTTAAGGCCAGGGTCACACTTGCAAGTGCAATGCGAGAAACTCTCATCAATACCTGGCACTGCCGCCGCCACTCGGGATCGGAGTGTGCTGCTGCTTGTATTTATTTATTTTTTTATTTTTTATATGGCGCTAACATATTCCGCAGCGCTTTACAGTTTGCACACATCATCATCACTGTCCCCGATGGGGCTCACAATCTAAATTCCCTATCAGTATGTCTTTGGAATGTGGGAGGAAACCGGAGTGCCCGGAGGAAACCCACGCAAACACGGGGAGAACATACAAACTCCTTGCAGATGTTGTCCTTGGTGGGATTTGAACCACTGAGCCACCGTGCCGCCGGTATTTCTATGCAGCTGAACGCTCCGGTCCAGAATGCGGCCGAGCATTGATGTGCGAGTTTCTCGCATTGCACTCGCAAGTGTGATCCCGACCTAACAGGTTATATAGATGTAGAAGCTGGCCTACTTGGTGATTGTTTCCAAGTTATAAGATTTTAAAAAAATAATAAAATAAAACAAACAAAACAAAAACTAATTGCAAAATGTTTATTACAAAGGTGTTCAATTTTCAATATAAATCAAAGTTTGAGCTTCTCTTTAACCAGTTCATGACGCATCCATTTACGCCCCATTCCTGACCAGGCACATTTTTGTTTTTTTTTTCTTATATTTGGTTTAAAAGCTTTAAAGGTTTTTCTTGCTTGGATATTCAAATGATATTTGCAGAGTTTTTTGTGATACATGTAGCTTAATTTTTATGTCAATTTCTTCCTCTCTTTAATTTTTTAATTGTCGATATCTGTGGGAAAACAAAGGAAATACGTGTCTGTTTTTCACATATAGTTTTTTATGACCATCAAGGACCATTAAAATGTGTTTTAAAATTTGTTCCCCTTTCTGTAGCTATTATTTTTATATATTGGATATGGGTTTTTTTCCCCCAATGTGGGTGGGGCTAGTAAAAGCCATTTGGATTAACGATGGCTTTTTTATTTATCCATTTATTTTTTTTTACCTGATTGGATTTATTTTATTTAGTTATATATTTTAATTTGTTTCACATATCGTGCCCCGCAGAAGGGAGAGGGGCATTTTAACATTTAAATGTCTTTTTTTAAAACTTGATTTTCCCTGTAACTCGGGTATATTGGTCCCAGTTACAGTGTAAATGCAACATCAAGGTTGAATATACAGAGCTGACTAGGTCTCCTATGATCCAGTAGCTCTTCTTCCCTCCCTACACCCAAAGAGCACATAACCGCTGGTTCAGGAGAAAGAAATGTCATTAGCGCTCCCTATTACTGTATACACTGGGCTTTTTTAGTGCTGTGTATGCAGTGATTGAGAAGGAAGAGATGGTAATAAACCATCCGTCCTGCATAATAAATAACTGTAAGTGACAGACTATAAAGGGGAATTCTTGTCTGGGGTCAGAGTACCGGTCTATAGTAGAAAAGTCTATGCTTCCCTTCATCGCAGAATCATTATGCCCATATTTCACTCCCGCTATAAGCACCTCCAATGCAGATGTGAACAGAACCCAATGGAGCACCCCCTAAATCCTCGTCTACTTCATTCAAAAAATTAGAAACTTCCATTTGTAAATAAATTATATTTCAATTTAGATGATATAGTTAATATATAATTTGCTAATTTAATCCTGCAATGTGCAAAAAAAATGGCCATAAACTGTTTTATAGTCTGCAAACACATGTACAATATCATACACCAAGTTTAATGCTTCTTCAATTAAAAGTTTCATTATGCAGTTTGCATAATTAAATATGCAATTTGCAGAAAAAGAAAGTCCCCTTCCGTGGCTTCAACCTACACTGTCTGTCAACTATAAATTAAAGGGATTTTCCATTGTATATATACTGTACATACAGCTTAAATGAGTTATGGTGGACATTTATTTTAGGAATTAAAAGGCTTTTGAATTACTTGTCTAAAACTAAATTGCCTCCACCCAATAACCCCATACTACTGAGCACCTCTGCATGGCATGTAAATATTGCATCCAAGCACAGTCCATGCATGGTCCTCCCTAGTCTGTGCAATGTACTGGACACATGCAATACTCCTAGGGAAACCTTGCTAGTTTAGAACGGTTTATTATTACATATTTGGCAGAATTATTTTTTCTGAAAGATTCCAAATACCGTAAATCCTTGCGAACCTCCATGCATATTTGCGTAAATTGTAAAATGCACTACAAATAATATGAATCCAAATTGCGGTAGAATGCTTTTATTTATTTTCATAGAATCCTAGAATGTTCATGTTGGAAGGGACCTCCAAGGTCATCGTGTCCAACCCCCTGCTCAATGCAGGTTTCACTAAACCATCTCAGACAGATGTCTGTCCAGCCTCTGTTTGAAGACTTCCATTGAAGGAGAACTCGCCACCTCTCATGGCAGCCTGTTCCACTCATTAATTGATTTTGCTTTCTTGTACAGCGCCATTAATACTAAAGCACTTAACAGACCTTATAATCACTGTCCCTATTAAAGCTCACAACCTAGATTCCTTATCAGTATGTCTTTGGGGTGTGGTAGGAAACCGGAGAACCCGGAGGAAACCCACGCAAACATGATGAAAATATACAAACCCATAACATGCCTAAACTCGGTTCGACAAATTTGTTATTCATGGTCCAAGTACAGATCGCGATGTTTGGAATGGCTGCAGGTCTCTTGACCCAAACTTAAAAGTACAACAGTCTTTTTGCCATCATACAAGATCCATGCACAAAGCATTGATTAATTTGTGGTGGGCAATTGCTTTTCCTTTTCAAAATCCGCTTTTTTTGATGGGTGCCATGCCAAGATGCCAACTCTACCGCAGTTATGAAAACAGCCATGTTAGTGACTCTGTTAGACGGGCATGTGTGGCCATCTCTTATAGGTTAGATAGGCTTTCCACTTACTACAAATTTCTAATTTCACTCCTAATCCTCAAGTGTGGAGATCCATAATAATGTCTAGAGCAGAGCTATAAGATGCTGAGCCCCATATCAAGCTTTGGAAATGTTAAAGACTACAACTTCCACCGTAGGCTAGTCAATGGTGATGTTAGGAGTTTGGATTGGAAGAATGATCATAGAAAGTTAGGGTTGGTGGTGGAGCCCCTGGAGCAGTGTTCTTTGGATGCTGCCTATGGAGACCTCTTCTGTGCTTATGTTTGTGATACTCTAATCTGGAGCTTGCACTTTGATAACATGACTTCATTATACAGATATTGGGGCTACAACTATCAAAATCAATTATTCTTTATTACTTTCTCGTTATACAGATATGGTGATAGGGAAAATAATCACTCAACAGCCAGGAACCCTAAATCTGTCTAAATCGGAGACTGCCAGAATAAGCTGCTACTGGACTAGTAATAATGATCATCAGGTCCGAGCTGAATGGAGAAAGCAAATCTCAAGCAATGGAGAAGACAACGGGACCGTGTTATGTTCTGTACTGAAGTCCGAGAACAACAGCAGTTCATCTGTGAGAAATAATAGAACTACATGTAACGTGACCAATAATACTACACTGCTGACCATAGAGGGAGTCACAGAGGACGATGGAGGGCGGTATGTCTGTAAAGTTACATGGGAGATACCGGCACTGTACAAAGCAGAAGGAAATGGGACCCAATTATATGTCCATGATGGTAATAGTGGTGGTAAGTAGACATAATTGTACTATAAATTATACAGTATTAAAGGGGATCTATATTTTACCCTTTTGATATGTCCTATAGGAACATATATAGAGGTCATCGAGGTGGTTTCCCAGTTAGGGACCCATTTCTTTGTGAAAGAGCAGAAAGACCACTAAGTAAAGAGGTTCCTTTAATATACAGTTGTCAAATTTGAATGAGTGCCATACATTTTGGCATTTGCCCTTCAGTTGTGGCTGCATGGAGCTTATTATTTTAAGGGTAAGTTCCCATGATGACTTTTCGGCACTGTATATTTTCGCTGAGCAAAATTTGCAGCATTTTACAATTCCAGCAAAATGGATGTAAACTGACCTGTGATGCATTTCAAATCTGAAATATTTCAATTTCTATTGCGGTTAGGCTGAGTTTTATGTGGGAATTTGCTCACACATAATCAACATATAACAGTATCAATACAGTTTTGTCCAAGCTTAATACTAGGAAGTATCAAAAACAAAGCATCTTTACTGAAAACGTGAGATGCCAGAAAGAGATAAAAAACTGTAGTCAAAAATGTGATTAAAGCACATGTAAAAAAAAACACAAGTAACCTAATTTACCAAATAGGTGGAGAAATTCTGCAACACCAAATACTCACCAAATTCTCATCGTGGGAGTGTAGCATAACATGGTTTCCTCATGTGTGGCATTTATAGAATGTTCCCAAGCTAGCAAATAAGTGTGTAATAGTTGTGGGTGCTCTCAAACAATCGAATTGACTACAATCTCTGTTTTGATTTAAATGGGTTGTCCAACATTAGGCTACAAGTCTACAGTCACTTTATGTGACTGCAGACTTGTGAATCTTCACATCTCGCACACTGCTGGTGCAGGCATTGGGTGCGGAATGTCGTGACTGCAAGTATGCAATTTTCATATGTAACAAGGTGGCCCAGGGTGGTAGTTCCAGCCGAGTTAATTAAGCCACAGTCAATTTACACCCCGGGATCTTGTAGAGAAAATAGGCAGGACAGATGCATTCCAGTCACAGCTGCAGTCCAAAAGGGAGAACAATTTTAATCACAGAGATGAATAAAGTACAAGCACTGGTTTCCTGCTCTCTCCCTCCCCCCTAGCTTCATCCACGACTGTACCCACAACAGCCATGGCAGACAAAAGAGGCCGCCACACTGGAATCTGGAGGCTTGAAGTCCCTTTGGTGGGGCGTTTACATAGTCCTGGGACCCTTGTTACTGTCCTTAGTCCGGGGCAGCAGATTCTATCCCCCTCCGGGGGTCTGGCAATGCCCATGTTGCTGTCCTTAAGTTCGGGGCAACAGATTCTATCCCCTCCTGGGGTCTGGCAATGCCCCGGCTGGAGCTGCACACGTGCCCAGGCTACTGACCAGGAAGCAGGAGCTTCCTGCTCCTTTGAGGCTGCTAACCCAGCCCACAAAGATAACCCCTGATATCCCTAACTCTACAACAGTACATACATTGTAATGATATAACATTAGGTCATTGCAAACACAGAGCATATTAACATACAGGTGCATAACATTAATACAGACATTCCTAAACGGGTACACCGTCCGGGCACCACACAAGATGTACGGGCCCAGCACATGGGAGAGAGGGGGCAAACGAAGGTCTCCGCCATCTCCTTACACATGCTTCCGGCCATATTCTGACTAGACTGTTTTTGGCCTCACTCAATACACTTGCATTAAGCAAGGTTGCTCACAACTAGTTGGCACATGACCGCATGTATGCAAATCTCACACTTGTGGTCATGCACCCACTGCAACCGGCGCCGGCAATAGAACATCCTCTCAAGTGTGTAATATTATTAAAGATTTTAAGCTTTATTATACAAATATGTAGTGCTTACAATAAAAGACATAAAAAGATAGAAATTAAATGATGCACAAATATGCAAAACAGGTCTAAAATATAAAGGGAGAAATAACAGAAATACCTAAACGTTTCCGCCTACAGTTATCTTTTTCTTGTATTATGGATCACAGCAGCTAAGACAGGCCCTCACATGTGAACAACCTTTCTTGTGCAACCCAGCATTTATATCCCTGGTCCAGGACTCAAATTTCCAGGATAGGATCAACTGGATTGGACTATATAAAAAATTGCTGTATGTAACTGGACGATGGGCTAATTTAGGGCCTTGCATTTCAAATATCCGGTATCTGCCCCACTCCTACCTATACAGTAAATAAGAAATATTTTGCCAAGTTTCAGACCATTTGTTTCCCTTTGAAGCTCAGGGTCCAGTCGCTGAGATGACATGTTTGACAATTCCAGGGAAAGCAATAGTATGATATGTTATAATATGTTTGCAATACTGGTAAATCCATTTTCCACCTTTTGTCAACTAAATGTAACACTACTGCTATTATACTTTTTTTGATTATACATTTCCTTCACAATTTGGTATCACCATAAAACATTATTTAGACCACATGGTAAATGCTAAATAGTTATACATGTGAAATGTAAAGAAAAAAAATTGCAGAATTGTTATTTTCTTCCAGGAATAGGAAAAGTGATTGTGTCTTCAGAAATTGACCTATTGTTTAAATCAAGTTTTGATTTCTTTTTCATGTCCCTGTGACATTACATACTGTGAATGGTGGATCCTGTATTATCTACTGCACTATAGAGACGTGTTGCCTTTCACTATAATCCTGTCTGTGATGATAATGAGACTACTGAAAAGTTTTCTGTACAGAAAAAAAAAGAACAAAGTTTGTCATGTGTGAAAACTGAAAGATTTTAGTTTTTATGTGATAGATAGTGATGTGGAAAATCCATTCATCTATCCAATCCATGACATTGGAAACATTTTGAAAAATAGCATTCAACATAAACACCTGATTTAAGCATTGGGTCTTTTTTGATTGCACAACCTCTTTAACCCCTTTCTGACATCTGCATTTCATCTGCGCAGGTCAGGAGCAAAAAAATGGGTTGAACTCAGAGCCTGAGTCAACTCTATTCTCAGCAGATCATTACTGTATTATTAAGCCATCATTTGCCTCTATAAGCCGCAGCTATTCTCCATAAAAAATAAAAATATGAAAAAAAAAATACTAAAAAGTAAGTATATTTGGTATGACTTTAAAAAGTGCGGTCTAAAAAACCATGAAATGAATCAACCCTATTGGTACAATTGTAGATTGTATAGTAAAATAAATGGGGTTAATTAAGAGTACAACTTGTCCCACAAAAATAAAGCCCTAATACAGTCATATCGACAGAAAGTTAAAAAAAATTATGGACCTTGGAAGAAGTGGAGGAAAAAAAAAATGAAAATACAAAAGCAAAAAGTAGATGTTTTTGGAAGGGGTAAATAAAATTCAACCAATAAAGAGACCCCAAATGGTGTCATTGAAAATTACATGTAAAACAAGTTCTCATTTTGGTGGAATAACAGAAAAATTAACTTATGGCTTTTTGAATATGCAGATAAAAATTATCTACATTAATAAAGGAGTTGTCCACTACTTTTATATTGATGATGTATCCAGAGGATATGGACACCAACACTGGTAACCGGTGCCGCCGGATGTTATCATTTGCATAGCAACACAGCTCCATTAACAGTATGGTGACCTTAACTGGGCTAGTTTCACTCATTTGAGCATGTTAAAATGGGCACATCATGGAATAGTGGCTGCAAAGCTGAGTAAAATATTTTTTATTTTTTTCAATTTCTTATGTCTGTTGCGCAGATATTGGTTTGTAAAGTTTAGTTGAGAGGACCTGTCACCACCCCCTTGAAAAGACCATAATTGGCACCAGCTAAAAAAGGCCATATTTCTGGAACCTTATGTGGGATTTTAAAATAAAATATTTGGGGAAGCAGGGAATAACATAGGAGAAAAATTGAAAAACTGGATGCTTTTGACCTTGGTGATAGGTCCTCTTTAAGTCCAAAGTATGTTACCAGAGATTTTTCAATGGAGGTGTGTACTGCTTCCCCTGTACGAGGTTGGCCAATCATAAGCAGGCAGCAATATACTGATGAAAAGAACACACCCCCACAAAAGTTTAGGGTTTCTAAGTAAGATTTCTTACTGTCAAAGATATTGTTATTGTTTATTTTGTATTCTTTGAAATATAACAGACTTCAAGGAATGGGAGGGATGAACATGGTAATAATTATAGCGGGGGACTAGAAGGTGGATAATAGAGATCAAGTGGGGAGAGATAGTTTACTTCCCCATCATAAGCAATAACTAAACCTATATCAAATAATCCCAGAGGTAAACAGTTAATTAGAAACACCAATTTATTAATTATGACAGTAAATATGATACGAAACCAGTAACATATTATTTGATGAAAAACACAGGCATAAAAATTATTGGAATCAATGCAGCAGGTTATATTACATATGTGTGAGCTTTACTATGTAGCCCAGATACCAGAAAAATGTCCTATATTAGGACTGAATTATCAAGCATAATCTCAAAAAAAAAAAAAAAGAGACACAAAGAAACCCCCATGAGGCCCAAAATATGATCAATTGAATAGTTCAGTAACATATGGCCATGAAGGAAAATAGTAAACTGCTAAGGATCTGCTAAGAATCTAATGTGCAGTCACCTCACAGTCCATATCTATTGCACTTACCCCGTGACATGTTAATACAGCTTGCTGTGTGACACCTCTAGGCACGTTTCGTTACTACTGCAACTTTGTTAGGAGGTGATCATTATTTCTTAAGTAGAAACCAATTTTTAAATTTTCTTTTTTGTTGAGTCTTAACTATTGTTGTAATAACTGGAGTAGAACTTTTGTGATTACCTGCTTCATTACCGATATTTAATTTATATTCATTCAGTCTCTTTTGTTTTTCCTTAGTTAAATGAGATTGAGTGGGGGGGTTCCTTCTTGTTGTAAATTCTTTGTACCATACATGCCATCTGTATGCATATGAAGTGGAGTTATTTCTTACTGCAAAGATATATTCATCATTTTTTTGAGACTTTTTCAATAATGTTTCTTATTGTGGGTATTTTTGATTGTCCCCAGTGTGAGGCAATAAGGATTTTCATGACTATCAAAATCTGAATTAAACGAGTTTGGGAGACAGTGGTAATTGTATCTGTGTTACTCTCTGTATTAAATCTAATGCTTCCTGCCATAATGCTTTAATAATTGCACATTTCTAAAATATGTGAGTGATATTAGTTACTTCTTTACAGTTCCTCCAACATAATGGTAGTCTTGGCGGTTCAAAATACATCCTGCATATTAATTTCAAGTGGGTTTCCTGCAAGGATGCTGATTTGGTAGCTGGATATGAAGGTTTTAGGGCATTATTCCATTGAGCAGATGTAAAGTTATTTTGTAGATCTTTTTCCCATTTTATTAGGTTAATATTTTTGGGTAGGTGGTTATCTAGAGTAAACTTAGAGTATATTTTGTTAGTTTCCATATGATTTTATTTGATGGGTTAATGATATGGTTAGTCAGTTCTAACATGGGAATTTATATTTTTTGTGTATATAGGTATGAATTTCTGAAAATAAGGTTTCTTACGTAATGACATACAGTCTGCTCTCCTCACAGCTCGCACTCAGAGCTGTGAGTAATTACAAGTGTTTAGAACAGAGCTGAGTGTGTGCTATGAATGAGTCACCGTAGTGACGTAGTGTGATTGCATACATCTTTCACCTTTCATCTCATGGCATGGGGGGGGGAGCAGTACAGCAGAGCTGTGTTTTGTCTAATTACAAACTCCTCTGCAGCTACAACTCTCTTCTAATAGTGCTGTCAGCTCTGCTGTACTTACCCTCCCCCACACTAACTTTTATAAGATTAAAGCTGAAAGTTGTATGCATTCACATTCATCTCTGCTCTAAATCTGGCACTTTGTAATCATGCTCAGTTCTGCAGTGAGACCAGTGACTGAGCAGACTGACTGTCTCACACAGGAGAAAACCTGTTGTAAACAACTGTGTGTGTGCTTTTTTGCCCTGTACACTGCGGCCTGCTTATGATTGGTCAAGCTCATGCAGGGGAAAAAGTACACTCCCCCAGTGAAAAATTTCTGGTAATACTCCTTCACCCCCCCTGGACTTTACATAAATTATGACCACAATTTAACTTGCAATGGAGAGGAGAAATTAAAAAAGAAAAAAATGTTTTATTCAGCTCTACAGCCACTATTCCGTATTTTGTCCAAACTGGTAAAAGGTCCTTTTTAAGACCCAGACCAGGATTTTAAGAGGATAATGAGTTTCCAAGGCAAAAAATAATCCTTAAATTGTGAATTACAGAAGTTAGTGATGTTTTATTAGGCTAGGTGATACAACCCTTCAGTAGCTGCTCCATCCCTGGTCTTAGTAGACAGCATTATGTCTGTGGGCACATAGCTAGAGCAGTAAATGAAGGGGGCTGGCTTAACTACTGAAATATGAAGTCAACCATCTCCCTTCACACACTGTGCCTTCATGTACCAACACCAGAAATGCT
Source organism: Dendrobates tinctorius (assembly GCF_039654945.1). Classification (NCBI taxonomy): domain Eukaryota; kingdom Metazoa; phylum Chordata; class Amphibia; order Anura; family Dendrobatidae; genus Dendrobates; species Dendrobates tinctorius. Next base: position 18,477,237 of record NW_027361707.1, read on the forward strand.
GTCCTGTGTTGAGTACAGACCAAGTTGTGAGAACTCTGATCAGACAGCTACAAGATGAATAGAACTATAATAGCCAGTTATATAGTTTACAATGTACTGTAAAACTCGTGTGTGAATATTTTATGTTACCTGAAAAGCCTCTTTCAAGTTTTATATGTAAAGATTTGGGCACTTGGTTATTTACCTCCTGAAAATAGTTTGTAGCTCATAAATTATAGTCTAAATATGGACCAGAAATACAGCTGAAAAAGGGCAGCACCGCTTAGGCCTCTTTCACACTTCCGTTTTTGACCATCAGTCAAAATCCGCCAGTTCTCTCTCTCTCTCTCTTTTATGCATTCAACGGATCCGTCAAAAAAACGGTCCGGTGGCATCCGTTTGCATCAGTTACAAACGGATCCGCTTTCCGCCATTTTGGCGGATTTTAACTGACTAGAAAAAACGGAAGTGTGAAAGAGGCCTTATCTGCCCAGGTGTCTGAACAAATGCACTACAGGATGCAGCCAACCCATATAGCAAAGTGAATAGTATAGGTGTGACTAATAGGCTGAGAATCAGACACTATGCATTACCTGCATGTGAACAGTGCCCTATACAGGCCTCTATTGTGCAAATGTATACTAAGCAGTCACCCCCTCCATGAACTGGTAGGTTGTGAATGTCCGTCTATTTAGTGTTTTGCACCTGTGTTTTGCAACATCTTTGCTATATGGGTTTGCTGCATCCTGTAGTGCAGTGTTCCCCCAACTTCAGTCCTCAAGAACCACCAACAGGTCATGATTTCAGGAATTCCTAGTATTGCCCAGGTGATAATTGCATCAAAAGTACAGGCAAGAATTCCATCAGCTATGCAATACTAAGGAAATTCTTAAAACATGACCTGTTGGTGGCTCTTTAGGACCCGAGATGGGAAACACTGCTGTAGTGCATTTGTTCAGAGACCTGGGCTGGTAAGCGGTGCTGCCCCTTTTTCAGCTGTATTTTTGAAGGATTTTTAGTCCTCTTCTGTGGCTTTTCTACTAAATATGGACCAGGCCCTGAAACATATGCAGGACCTCCAATCTATTACCCTTCATGTTAATACTCTTCTGTGATTATGGGGCAACCTCTGCAACCGCTATACCTGTACTTCTCCATAGCATATACGGGGGAGGCACGGGTACATCTTCTACGTAAAGGATGATGAATTCTACATAGGATTTTATTGTAAAGTCATTTCTCTCTCCTCCTGAATCAGGAATGCAATGAATACGAAAACAGTTTCACCTTGTAATTTGATAAGTCAATATTCTCTTCGAAGAGGAAGAAGACTTGGACACTAGTGCCACCTAATGGATGTGTCAATCCTAAAATGTTAATGGGTCGATATTGAATTTTAGGATCGTTAATTCCAATAGGCGGCACTAGAGTCCTCTTCTCTTTCTCTTTGCAGACACAATTTGCATATTTGAATTCCCAGAGGAGATTTGCATGGCCTTTAAGTCTCCTTACGCCATCTTGGCACTCTCCACAAGGCGTAACAGTCCCCCTTGGAGATTGTGTGTATTAAAATGTGTTATTATATTTCTGTAATTAACAGTAAAATGCTTCAGCTTTTGTTCTAGATATCAGATTTTTGTATCTGACTACACTTCTCATTATCCCCATGCTGTTAATTGTGTACTGCCTGTACTGCAAGAGGAAGAAGAAAAAAGGTAACTAATCATGAATTTCAATTTAATTTGCATTGTTAGTTTATGGGAATTGTCTTATGAACAGTGGGGGCCATATTGTACTATATAACCTAATACATAAGGGGAGCCACCTGAAGTCCCCTGTCTTCTGTCTAGGTACGAGCACTACTTTACTATTACTCTGCTGAATCTACTTGGGTTCTTGTGGGTTTTTCAAAATTTTGGTAATTCACCAAAGATCTACGGTTTTCAGAAGAATTTGTTCAGAGATGACTTGGCTGCAGATCATTGTGACCGTGCATTAATACATTGCAAAGCGCTGGTCAGTATAACATGCTCAAACATGTAACCGCTAGATAACCACATGTGTAAGAACATAGCGGTCATTACACATCATGCTCGATGCACGGAAGCACATTACTTGGCCAGGTCAGCAAGAAGTGTCAAGTTTTGTGGTTTATATAACACAAAGTTAGTAGGGAACACTAGTAACATCAGAGAGATTGACAAACGTGATATATCTTATTTTTGTTCCTCTCTCATTTATTTATTATTATTTGTTTATTGGTGCGAGAGAACATAAGCAAATTTTTTTTTTCTAAATTTCTGATTTTTTTCACCACTTAAATAATAATAAAAAAAAAAACTTTGCATTTTGGTATCTCCATAATTTTACTGACCTGGAGAATCATATTGCATTTCAACACATTTGAAATTTATTTTCCCATTTTCCAGGACATCACGTAATACTATAAATGGTGTCATTCAAAAGTACAATTCATTCTACAAAATAGAAACCTTCATATGGCTAGGTAGATGGAAAAATAAAAAATGAATGGCTCTTGGTAGAAGGACTGGAAAAACAGCTGTGTCGGAAAGGGGTTAAAGGGCCTTGTCACATGACTTAAGGGCCTGTCACACTAAGGCTACTTTCACACATCCGGTGTGTGGGGTCCGGCGGCGTGCGGCGAAAAGCCGGGCCGCCGGATCCGGCCTGCAGCCGTGACACCGGATGTGTGTGCGGCGTCTGATACGGCTCGGACGTGATTTAAAGGAGCCGCAGGAGGAGGTGGACAGAGGCAGCCGCTGAGAGAGACAGCTGCTGAAAGGGAGGTGAGGGGAGGGTAGGAGAGGAGAGGGGAGGGGAGAGGAGAGGGGGTGGAAAGAGAGAGAGACATGTGGGGTTAACACTTAGTGTCCAGGCGAGAGAATCTCTCTCTCTTGCCGGGCACTTGAGGGGTTAACCCCACAGAGAGATCTCTCTCTCTCACCCAGACACTGTGAGTGTTAACCCCACAAGTGCCTGGCGAGAGAGATCTCTCACAAGTGTCTGGGTGACAGAGAGAGATCTCTCTCTCTCTCGCCGGGCACTTGTGGGGTTAACATTCACAGAGTCCGGGCATGCGCTGTGGAAAAAGCCGGTCCGGCGCTGACAAAAAACGTTGCAGAGAATGTTTTTTTGCAGATGCCGGACGGCTAATTTTTGCCGTGTCCGGCAACAACCAGACACGACGCATAACCATCTGGCACGATGCGGCGAACATGAAAGCTTATGGGACAAAACCGGAACCGGTGCTGGATCCGGTTATGAAAAATTTCGCCGCATCGTGCCGGATTACAAAAACCGGATGTGTGAAAGAGGCCTAAGCGATATCGCTAGCAATATCGCTATAACGTCACTGGTTTTTGTGACGTAGCAGCGATATTGCTAGCGATATCGCTATGTGTGATACTTACCTCCGACCACTCCCCCGCTGGTTATCGCTGATCGCGCGAGAACGGCCTGGGCCGTTTCTCGTCGTCAGCTTCCTGCTGGGGCTTCCTGCTGTGATGACGAGCGACGCGTGGACGTGGGCGGGAGGACGTCAGGATCGCCTCGTCTGACAGGTAAGTAGCAACCCCCGACCCCTGCGATGTCGCTGGTGAGATCTGCCTGTGTGGCAGCTCACTAGCGACCACTTAGCGATGCACCAGCAATCCTGACCTCGTCATATCGCTGGTCGGGATCGCTGGTACATCGCTAAGTGTGACAGTACCTTTAGACACTAACTTGGTGCTCTACAGAAGGAGAAACTTTAACTTTTAAAGGGAATCTGTCACCCCTTTTTTTGACTATGAGGTGCCAGCACCGCCATCAGGGGCTTGTCTACAGCATTCTGTAATGCTGTAGATAAGCCCCCGATGTAACCTGAAAGATAAGAAAAACAAGTTAGATTATACTCACCCTAGCGTCCGGTCTGGTCCAATGGGTCTTGTGGTCCGGTCCGGCGCCTCCCATATCCATACAATGCCATCCTCTTCTTTGCTGCCTGTCGTGGCTCCGGCGCAGGGGCACTGCTCTGCCCTGTTGAGGGCAGAGCAGAATACTGCAGTGCGCAGGCACCGGGAGAGGTCCAGCACCTGCGCACTGCAGTATTCTGCTCTGCCCTCAACAGGGCAGAGCAGTGCGCCGGAGCCACTGGGTCGCCCTCCCAGGGCTGGCCGGGTACTCGGTACCGGGCCCGATGAGCTTCAATGGGAGATGTCACGGCAGCTGGGACCCGGCCCGTGGCCCTGGGCGCCCATTGTAAAAGGGGAATGTTCAGTGTGCTTATGATGATTAGCGTTTATGAATGAATGAGTCGTGACGCCACCTGTGGTGTTCGGCAATGAAGATGTTAAGCCGACGCTGGAGTGTGGTCAGGTGTCTCCACCTTATCTGGATGGTGGGGTACCACACCTCAGGAGGAGGTGCAGTACCTCTGTGGCGACTGAACCCTCAGGGGCACCACATACCCCCCGTTAAACACAGCACGTCCGCGGGCTGCAAAAGAAGCAAAGATGGACAAATACAGGAACATACAAAATTTTTGTAATGCTAAATAAACAGTTCTTATCTAAACTTCCCAATGTGGGAGGCACTCACTCTTGAACGTTGCAAACAATTTTTAACGAACTATCTATGTCCTAATACAGTACCTAATTGAAAAGTGCTATTGGCAGTAACTCACTACCACTTCAAGTATTATTATTAACACATTTCTTCATCATCTCTTCTTTCACATTTTCTACTTTCTACTATTAACCTTAAGTGACAACCGCTGATGCCTGGTTCGCCACCTGCAAATTTTAAATCTTAATTCAAATATTAGCACTAGTCTGATTTCTATGAAACATTCACTATTTACTTTTTCTTTAAAAAATGCTAAACATTATTAATACGCGGAATATAGACATTGATCCAGCCAAGATGTCTTGAAATGTCCTTATTCCAAACCTAAAACGCTAATTAGTGAGGTAGTCCTTATTCTCAAAAAGACTTAAGTAAAACCAAGAAAGGGCACCTAAAGAGGTGCAACTATGTACAAGAAAGTTTGTGATACACTCCAAGTTCATGATCACTGCAGTTCAATAAGAAAAACGCTGCCAATAAAACTGGGCAACAAAACTGGAATCAACAGGGAAACATCATGATAACAAAAAATAGAAAAATAGAAAAAACAGGCACAATGGTGCAAATACCCTCCTGGGTAACAGAGTTAGTTTTTGGTATGCTCTTTAATGTTGGTGGTCTCCTCCTGGGGTGCTGGAAGCTGGTCGCTTGTGCTGCTTCCAGGAGAGAACTTCTGGACATCCTCTTCCTGCTTGTGGGTTCACATTGCGCTCTTCGGGCCTCCCTCCTTCTTCCATCATGGCGCTCTCTCTTCCTTCTTCCTGTCTGGACTCCTTTCTTGCCACCGGCTCCCGCCCCTCCCTCCGGGGGCGGCATCCTCCTCCCACTCCTCCATACCAAGCCAGTATACGAACCCCTCAGGGGGTGGGCCATGTTGTGGTTGCATAGAAGTTCAGGCAGGGGAGGCCCAGGACAGTTCACGGTCTTTTCTTAGGACCACCCATGTTGTCACGCCCTTCTTCTCTGCGCCGGCGGCCATTTTTAGAGTCCATTTCATGGTATATCAATTTGGTTATTCTGTACATTGGCAGCAATCTTTAAGTCCAATAAATCTTAGGCACACAGAACCCGGTGGCACCGGGCTTCATCATCCTGTTCGTGACGCCAAATTGGGTCGCCCTCCCAGGGCTGGCGGGGTACTCGGTACCGGGCCCGATGAGCTTCAATGGGAGATGTCACGGCAGCTGGGACCCGGCCCTTGGCCCTGGGTGCCCATTGTAAAAGGAGAATGTTCAGTGTGCTTATGATGATTAGCGTTTATGAATGAATGAGTCGTGACGCCACCTGTGGTGTTTGGCAATGAAGATGTTAAGCCGACGCTGCAGACAGATCCTCTGGGACAGATGGTGTGGTGCAGCAATGATGTTATAGCCCTCCACAGGCAGGGCTGTAGTCCCAGGGCAGTGTAGGTGAAGTGACACGTAGATGGTGTAGTGTCAGGTGCAGGGGACGTAGCAGTGTCGGGCAGGTTGACGCAGGAATAAGTGGAGGACACCAGGGCATGTAGTTCCAAAGCTGTACTCACAGTCTGTTGTGGTAGAAGGACCCGCATCTGTACCGTGTCCTCCGGGTCAGGAGCTCAGCCAACTTCCAGGACAGATGAAGTACTCCTTTCCAACACTCCGCCAGCATGTGCCTTCTCTGAACGTCTCCCTTATTGCGCCTTTAGTGAAGTACTCACAGTACTGAGTTACACTGGAGTTCCTCCTGTCAGATGTTCCTATGAACTCTACTTGTACGACAGACAGCTGCAGCCTGCTTCGGGGACTCCTTACTACCTAGTCCCGGCTCACTCACGATGCTGTTGTACCCCCAAGTCTGGTGTGGGAATAAAGTGGTGACAACTTCTATTCCTCCGGTGTCTGCTGCAGGACCATTAGTATCCATACAACCTCGGGGACCGGACCCCGGCCTTGCGCATAGAACTTGGGAAGGGTTCTCCTCTAACCCTAATCCTTAGTTCTCTGTTATGAGTTCATTTTCCCCTTCACCATTGAGGTCTGATGAACTCCCTCTTCTGGTGAAGGAAGGTAGTGAGGCTGATTACCAAGCACCTGAGCTGGGAGAGGATGACTGGGCGACGGGGATCTCTGACTGGATATAAGGCAGCCGACGCCCTTCTGCCTCGCTGGTGATTTCTCTGTGGAATTTTAGGAGATCAGTCTGATTCCTGCTCCTCAAAAGCTAAGTTTTCTGCTTTAATACAAAAATGGTGGGGGGAACAAGAGGCGCAATAGTGCCCTATCACTAGTGACACTAGAAGTATGAGCGGTATAATACAGTTCCACTCACCTATTCCAGTTGTGTAACCCACAACTGGCTTTAGAGCATATCACAGAATCAGCTGCTGCAGGACCTCCACCACCCACTCGCACGTGGAAAAACCTTCAGAAAGTTGTTCCCTGAGGAAGGTGCCAGGAAGGGCGCCGAAACGCGTAGGAGGAAATAAAGGAGTACACTGCTACAACATCTTGCATCCCAGGTGATTTGTGAATCTCGGCAGCGCGGACTGCAACACACCCTGCTTCCCACAACTTTCTGAAAGTTTTCTGCTTTGCCTTTTTGCATTTGTGTTTTGGTTTTAGTTTGCCTTGCTTTTCAGGATTCTGCCATTTCCTGCTGGGGTGAGCTGAATTCCTTTTTGTCGGTTTGCTCTGTCTTCAGAAAATACCTGAGTACTGATATAGTCTTTTTGAAGCCTAGCGTCTTCAGGGCCTTTTTCCCTGTCAGTCAGTTGGCTCTTATTTTGATAGGGTTTTTTGCAGATTGCAGACAGCAGCTTTCCTATCCTGTCCTATCCAGTTAGCTTGGGCCCCATCATTTGCTCAGTCTATCTTTCTATCTGTGTTAGTGTTTTTTCTTCTTGCTTCACCGTCATTATATGTTGGGGGCTGCCTATTGCTTTGGGGTCTGCTCTGGGGCAGTTTAGATTTCCCTTTCTGTCTTAAGGCTATGTAGTTCTCCGGCTGTGATCGAGGGGTCTAGGGCACCGTAGGAACCCCCCACGGCTACTGCTAGTTGTTGTTGATAGGTTCAAGGGTCTGCAATCCGATAGCTGCCAACTTCTCTGGTTTTCTGGACTTAGCTAGCATTTCTGTTTTTGCCTCCTACGGTGACTCATTTATAACAGAATCACCAGCCATACCGCAGATCCTAGGGTACTCAATAGCAGGAAAGAATTGTAAAAAAAAAGTGTGTATATTTTTTCCTCTATATCTCTGAGGCCATAGGGGGAATTTTTTTTTTTCTCTCAATGGAGATAAAGCAATTGTCTGATCGTGTGGAGCAGCTCGCTGCGGAAGTGCGGGGAATTTCCGCCTACCTTGCTCATTCACATGCTGCTGAACCAAAGATCCCTACTCCTGATGTGTTTTTTGGGGATCGGTCTAAATTTTTGAATTTCAAAAATAATTGTAAATTATTTTTTGCCTTGAAGCCTAACTCGTTAGGGAGCTCCGCGCAGCAGGTTAAAATTGTCATCTCTTTGCTGCGTGGCGATCCCCAGGATTGGGAGTTTTCTTTGAAACCTGATGATCCTAGTCTGACTAATGTGAACGCATTTTTTCAAGCCTTGGGGTTGTTGTATGACGAACCTAATGCTATTGATCAGGCTGAAAAGACCCTGTTGGCATTGAGCCAGGGTCGAGATTCTGCAGAATTGTACTGTTAAAAATTCCGAAAGTGGGCGGTCCTTACTGCCTGGAATGATAATGCCTTGGCAGCTCTCTTTCGGAAGGGTTTGTCAGAAGCCGTAAAAGATACTATGGTGGGATTTCCTGTTCCCTCTGGTCTGGACGATTCTATGTCATTAGCCATTCAGGTTGATCGGCGTTTACGTGAACGCAGGACTGCACGAGAGGTGTTGCCACCTGTTGAACAAGTGTCTGAACCTGTGCAATGTGATAGAGTTTTGACCAGGGAGCAACGTCAGGAGTTCAGAAAGCGTAATAAGCTGTGTTTTTTTGTGGAGATGCCTCGCATATTATTTCTGTCTGTCCTAAACGAGAGAAACGTTTTGCACACACGTTTTCTGTGGGTGGTGTTCAACCTAAGTTACTTCTGGCAATTACTCTGATCTGCTCCCTGTCCACATTTTCCGCCAAGGCTTTTGTGGATTCGGGAGCAGCCCTTAACCTAATGGACTTGGATTTTGCTAAACGTTGTGGATTTCCTATGACACCTCTACGGATGCCTATCCCTTTGAGGGGGATTGATGCTACTCCTTTGGCGAAAAATAAACCTCAGTTTTGGACCCAGGTGGTAATGCGGGTCGCCCCAAACCATCAAGAAAATTACAGATTTTTGGTGTTGCATAATTTGCATGATACCATTGTTCTGGGGTTTCCCTGGTTGCAAATTCATAATCCAGTTTTGGACTGGAAATCTGTGTCTGTGGTGAGTTGGGGTTGTTGGTGTGCCCTTAGTGAGGCTCCGGTTTTTTCCATCTCTCCTCAGTCGCATGATGTTCCTGACTATTTGGCGGACTTTTATGATGTATTTAGTGAGAATGAGTCTGCGTCTTTGCCTCCTCATAGGAGTTATGACTGTGCAATTGAACTGAGCCCGGGGTGTAAATTTCCCAAGGGTCGGCTCTTCAATTTATCTGTACCGAAGCACGAGGCTATGCGATCCTATATTAAGGAGGCATTGGAGAAGGGTCATATTAGACCATCCTCTTCACCATTAGGTGCTGGGGTTTTTTTTCGTGGCCAAAAAGGATGGTTCATTAAGGCCTTGTATTGATTATCGTGCCCTCAACAAAAATACTATTAAATATCAGTATCCGTTACCCCTGATTTCGGATCTATTCTCCAGAGTTAAAGGTGCTTGCTGGTTTACCAAGCTTGACCTCAGGGGGGCGTATAATCTTATTCGCATTAAGCATGGGGATGAATGGAAGACGGCGTTTAATACTCCAGAGGGACATTTTGAGTACCTGGTGATGCCTTTTGGGCTCACTAATGCCCCTTCTGTCTTCCCGTGCTTCATGAACGACATTTTCTGAGACTTTGTGGATAAATTTTTGATTATCTATCTGGATGATATTTTGATCTTCTCCAAGGATTGGGATTCTCATGTGGAACATGTTCGGACGGTGTTCCGGATCTTGAGGGAGAATTCCCTGTATGTCAAAGGATCGAAATGCCTTTTTGGGGTACAGAGGATTTCATTTTTGGGAGTTATTTTGTTTCCGTCAACTATTGAAATGGACCCGGCCAAGGTACAGGCCATTTATGATTGGGTTCAGCCCACTTCTTTGAAGGCCCTTCAGAAGTTTTTGGGTTTTGCTAATTTTTATTGGAAATTTATAGCAAAATTTTCTAGTATTGCCAAGCCATTGACTGATCTGACTAAGAAGGGTGCTGATGTGTTGAATTGGTCTCCGAAGGCTGTTTCTTCCTTTCAGGAGCTGAAGCGAAGATTCACTTCTGCCCCGGTTTTGCGGCAACTTGATGTCTCACTCCCGTTCCAGGTAGAGGTGGACGCTTCTGAGATTGGTGCAGGAGCTGTTTTGTCCCAAAAAGATCCTGTAACATCTAAAATAAATCCCTGTGCTTTCTTTTCCCGAAAGTTCTCCCCATCTGAACGTAACTATGATGTGGGGAATCGGGAACTGTTGGCCATGAAATGGGCATTTGAGGAGTGGAGACATTGGTTGGAGGGAGCTAAACATCAAGTCGTGGTCCTCACTGACCACAAGTATTTGATTTACCTGGAGTCGGCCAAACGCTTGAACCCTAGGCAGGCTAGGTGGGCCTTGTTTTTTACACGTTTTGATTTTGTGGTCTCTTTTCTTCCTGGCACTAAGAATGTCAAGGCTGACGCTCTTTCTAGGAGCTTCTTTGCTGATTCTCCTGTGGTGACCAAGCCTGCTACCATCTTAGGCGAAGGGGTAGTTCTTTCTGCCATCTCGCCCGATTTGAGACGTGCTCTGAAAGAGTTCCAGGAGGACAAACCTGAGCGTTGTCCCAGTGGAAAGTTGTATGTTCCTGACCAGTGGAAGAAGAGAGTGATGTCTGAAGTTCATTGGTCTGCATTGGCTGGTCATCCAGGTATTTTTGGTACTAGAGATCTGGTGAGTCGGTCTTTTTGGTGGCCCACCTTGTCTCGTGATGTCAGGAATTTTGTGCAGTCCTGTGGGACTTGCTCCCGGTCTAAACCTTGTTCTCACTCTAGTGGGTTGTTGATGCCTTTGCCGGTCCCCAGGAGGCCATGGACCCATATTTCAATGGATTTCATCTCTGATATGCCTGTCTCTCAGAGAATGACTGTTATTTGGGTGATTTGTGATAGTTTCTCTAAGATGGTTCATCTTGTACCACTCCCTAAGTTGCCATCTTCTTCTGAGTTGGTGCCCCTGTTTTTGCAACAGGTGATTCGCTTGCACGGGATTCCTGAGAACATTGTATCTGACAGAGGAGTTCAGTTTGTGTCTAGATTTTGGACGACGTTCTGTTCTAAGCTGGGAATTCAGTTGTCCTTCTCCTCTGCGTTTCACCCTCAGACCAATGGGCAGACGGAGAGAACAAACCAGACCTTGGAGTCGTATTTGAGATGTTTTATTTCCGCTGATCAGGATGATTGGGTTTCATTTTTGCCCTTGGCCGAATTTGCTTTAAATAATAGAGCTAGTTCTGCCACTTTGATGTCACCTTTTTTTTGTATCTTTGGGTTTCATCCTCGATTTTCTTCAGGGCAGGTGGAGCCTTCTGCTTGCCCAGGTGTTGACACTGTGGGGGAGAAAATGCACCAGATCTGGGACCAAGTGGTGGATAAGTTATCTCTCTCCCAGGAAAAGGCCCAGCGGTTTTCCAGCCGACATAGGACCGTTGGTCCCCAGTTTAAGGTGGGTGATATGGTTTGGTTATCATCAAAAAATATCGCTATGAAGGTAGCTTCTCCTAAGTTTAAGCCTAGATTTATTGGGCCTTACAAGATTTTGGAGATCATTAATCCGGTCTCTTTTCGGTTGGCTCTTCCTGTCACATTTAAAATCCATAATGTGTTTCATAAGTCCTTGTTGAAGAGGTTTGTTGAACCAGTAGTTCCTGGGGTGCCACCTCCGGACCCTGTATTGGTTGAAGGTAACATGGAATATGAGGTAGAGAAGATACTGGATTACCGTCTGGCTAGACGGAGACTCCAGTATTTGGTTAAGTGGAAGGGTTATGGTCAGGAGGATAATTCCTGGGTCTCTGCCTCTGATATTCATGCCAAAAGATTGGTGCGTGCCTTTCATTGGGCTCACCCTGATCGCCCTGGTGGCGTGGATGAGGGTTCGGTGACCCCTCCTCAGGGGGGAGGTACTGTTATGAGTTCATTTTCCCCTTCACCATTGAGGTCTGATGAACTCCCTCTTCTGGTGAAGGAAGGTAGTGAGGCTGATTACCAAGCACCTGAGCTGGGAGAGGATGACTGGGCGACGGGGATCTCTGACTGGATATAAGGCAGCCGACGCCCTTCTGCCTCGCTGGTGATTTCTCTGTGGAATTCTAGGAGACCAGTCTGATTCCTGCTCCTCAAAAGCTAAGTTTTCTGCTTTGCCTTTTTGCATTTGTGTTTTGGTTTTAGTTTGCCTTGCTTTTCTGGATTCTGCCATTCCCTGCCGGGGTGAGCTGAATTCCTTTTTGTCGGTTTGCTCTGTCTTCAGAAAATACCTGAGTACTGATATAGTCTTTTTGAAGCCTAGCGTCTTCAAGGCCTTTTTCCCTGTCAGTCAGTTGGCTCTTATTTTGATAGGGTTTTTTTGCAGATTGCAGACAGCAGCTTTCCTATCCTTTCCTATCCAGTTAGCTTGGGCCCCATCATTTGCTCAGTCTATCTTTCTATCTGTGTTAGTGTTTTTTTCTTCTTGCTTCACCGTCATTATATGTTGGGGGCTGCCTATTGCTTTGGGGTCTGCTCTGGGACAGTTTAGATTTCCCTTTCTGTCTTTAGGCTATGTAGTTCTCCAGCTGTGATCGAGGGGTCTAGGGCACCGTAGGAACCCCCCACGGCTACTGCTAGTTGTTGTTGATAGGTTCAGGGGTCTGCAATCTGATAGCTGCCAACTTCTCTGGTTTTCTGGACTTAGCTAGCATTTCTGTTTTTGCCTCCTACGGTGACTCATTCATAACAGTTCTCTTCTTCTCACATTCCGTACTCATCCTTTCCTTCTTATGGAGAGTCAGGCTTTCTATCAATGTCCCTTTCCTGTGCCAGTGGACCCAGGTCACTAAGGTCGGCTGCAGCACTTCCTTCATCCATCCCACTCCGGGGATCTTCTCTCACAGACTCCTGTGACAGACTGGCTAAATCCTACACTCTTCCCACTCTTTTAGTGCAAAACTAAACTCCACCCGCCTCCCAGCACGCTTCGCGTTCCAAGCAGGGAGCCACCAAAGGGTGCTTTGCTACACTACTATGTTGTGTGGGATGCAGGTGTTGGAGTGTGGTCAGGTGTCTCCACCTTACCTGGATGGTGGGGTACCACACGTCAGGAGGAGGTGCAGTACCTCTGTGGTGACTGAACCCTCAGGGGCGCCACACCACGACAGGCAGCAAAGAAGAGGATGGCATCGTGTGAAGATGGGAGGCGCAACACCCATCGGACCAAGACCGGACCATCCCCTGGTGAGTATAATATAATTCCTTTTTCTTCTCTTTCAGGTTACATCAGGGTCTTATCTACAGCATTACAGAATGCTGTAGATTAAGCCCCTGATGGCGGTGTCGGCAGCTCATAGTCGAAAAAAGGGGTGACAGATTCCCTTTAAAGCTTCTTTCAAAAACCTCTCACCCAGCCAATTATTTTACTTTGCACTGTTGAAGGACAACACCCTGTAAAAACGTGTCTGCAAATGGCAAGGCCGTTTAACCCCTTGGCATTGTAACATATGGAGCGTGGCAGTAGCCGTAGGCTTGGGTACTGGTCTCTTACATCCTGGCATGTTACGTGAAGGTGAGGATCCTGGCTGGGTGTGTGGACTTCATCTAGAGGGGTGCTACGCTTTTACAGGCTGCATGTTGCCAATGACTTTGGTTGGCCAGGACCAGATGTTGAGGACTTCAATGCGGAGGACCACAAGTGAAAAATAAACTTTTCACTGAATGATAACTTGGTGGGGATTATGTACAAAAGATAGTGGGTACATAACTTAATGAACTTTTCCTTCAAAACACGAAGCATTTTCACACACAGTCTCATTTCCTTTCTCTTATCTCGCTTGGTTTCTGTCTCCACTAGGTCACCTACCTTCACCACAACCCAGAACAGTACCTACAGTCCAGTAAACGAGAGTCCTATTCACAGAGTCCTGTCCACATCCCGCAGTTCCGCGTCCTAGTCCCTCTTAAGAGAACTAGCTTGCCAATATGTCCGGTTCTTAGCTTCTCAGCTTGCTCACTCCTTGGAATCGCTCCCAGGGTACTCTCGCCATCTCACGCTCTCTATTCCATCCTGTCCCGTTACCTCTCTGTTATAAACTCGGGGCTGTATTACTAGGCTTCCTGTTCTTTACTCAGTATCACGCTATCCGCTACCTCGGTCTCCACTCACTTAAGGGACAGCTACGCTTTTACTGCATGATGGACCATATCTGACTCAATACTAGGAAGTCCTCTTCTATCTTGCTACATAGCCTCTCCCCCTCTGGGATAGTCCCAACTCTTAACTCTGTTGATTCCTACTCATTATCTGTTGCTGGGCAGATTACAATACCAACACTAATAACACATACCACAATACACATTATACATCCTAACAGTACGCGTGTCTTCAAGGGTGAACGTGTGCAGTACGTCCATCTCCTTACAGCATCACAGACAGTTTTAGCATTTATGCCAGAACTTTTTTTGTATTTCTACTGTCACATTCAAGGAGTTATAATGTTTTTATGTTTTTGACAACATAATCACAGGAGGGTTTTTTTTTACTGGATGATTTGCATTTGTCAGTTGGACCAATTTTTTTTGATCAGGGTGTAGTCAGTTTGGAGAAAAAAAAAGTTTATCCACCTTTCTGACAATCCGAGTGTGAATTTCGTCCAGGTGTGGTCTGATTTTATCATGGCCCCATAGACTTGCATTGCAAATTTGGTCCAACCCTCGACCAAAATCAGACATCTGAACAGCCCCATAGACTATCATGTGTACAAGTGCTGTCTGTGAAAAACACAGAGGCATTTTGAACACCATTATTACATGTGCCATATAACACAACAGTGGCATAAACTAATATTTATAGGCAATTATCTTGAAATAATTACATTCTATGTGCCATAAAATACACTAGTGACTATAATTAATAATAAGAGATCTGTAAAAATTAGATACATTCTAATTAAAACACTTCTAATTCTATCTATTACATAAATACAGATTGATATATTGACCTATCATATACTAGCGGTAGTGTGGATAATGCTATGGGATGGAGAGTGCTAGTGTTAGAGGTTCCTGGTAGCGCTCTTCCGTTGAACCATCTTTTACTCTCTATCCCTAATACAGAGGGATATATTAGACTATAGACTGAAAAACTTTCTACTACAGTGGATTATAGTTTTAATATTTTAATTGGATTAATCAAATTTAATTTTTGAAAAATTTTTTTTGCCACTATTATGAGTGATAGTTAATTTTATTTGAGCCAAAATGAAAGAGGTGGTCCACTACAATGTTTATTGTGCATATCGATTTAAACCTTTCACATAAGTAATTTTGCAAATACCTTATGTTGACATATTTGCCTGTGAGAGGCGCTGGCGCTGCTCGCTCAGTCCCGATCACGTGATCCCCGACTGCAGCCGCCGCTACCATTCAGTGATGTCATGTCAATGTAAAGACTCTGGAAGTTGACCTTGCATCACCGAGGCGTGGCCCAGTCTCACGCACTCTTCCTGATTGCCTGGGCTGTGGGCGGTGTTCCACCGCACCACACAGTATCGAGGTGTGCTTGCCGGGCTCTGCTAAAGAAAGCAAAGGAGAAAGAGAAAGCTTGTACAGCATGCGCTGGATATTGGGATGTGACGTGCGGTTAAACAGACTCACACTCCTCGGTGGTGCAAGGCCAACTTCCAGAGTTCCAGAAGTTGACGTGATATCACTGGATGTTAGCGGCTAATTCAACCGGGGGATCGAAAATGAGCGAGCAGTGATTGCGCCACTCAGAGGCAAATATGTGGAGAAAGCAAACTGACCAGCAAGATGAGCAAGGCTCAAGTTGTCCTCCTTTCTCACCTCGTGATCATCGGTTTGAACCCTCAAGTAGTGGCTTATCATTGTCATCATCCTCCTCAGCCACTGCTTTCCATACACTTCTCCTCTACCTCCAATACATCATCAGTTCTCCTTTTGTGTGGCCAAGAAACATGTTCAATCATCTAATTACGTGTAAATTGTATTTCTATATGTCCAAGTTCAACATAACGGGTGCTAGATTATCAGGATTGTACTGCCTTTTGTGAAAACTCACATGCAGAAAGGCTCAATGGAAGACAATTACCGTAGTTGCCATATTGCACTTAAAAGCCTTCTCTGCAAGGTTTAGGCACAAAATGCTAAATTTTTTCAACAAAAAAATTTATCATGTTACATGCATTACCGTAATTTTTAGATACAACTATTTTTTTTTTTCATTTTAGATGAAAATCAATTTTATTCTGACTGCATCTGGAGTGAATTTTTGAAAATGGGCAAAATTGTTGAAAGTTATGAAACCAAATTTTCTTTTAAAAACTAATTTTTTGCAACATTGAAAATAAATGCTTGAGTTGCGGGAATTGTCATATTACCTGGAAACTTTGTGTTCATTAATTGGCGACGCTTTTGCACAGTGGCTGGTTTCCCACCGTATGTATCAGTAGGTGACGACAATATGATCCCTGCAGAGTCAGAACTTCCTGGAGTGTGTGGCCCCGATGTAGGGGAGATCAGGAAGAGAATATTTGGTGAAGTTGTTTAGCCCCTTCTGTTTTTGCACTTTCATTTTTTTCTTTCCCTTTTTCAAAGAGCCATAACGTTTTATTTTTTTTTGTCCACACAGAGGTGTGAGGACTTGATTTTTTGCTGGATGAGTTGTATTTTTGAATGACACCATTCATTTGCCAACATAATGTACTGGAAAATGGAAAAAAAAATTCCAAGTGGAATTTGGAAAAATAAGCAAAAAAACAAAAAATTTTGACATTTCTTTTTTGGAATTGTTTTTATGGTCTACATTATATGGTGAACATGACCTCGCAGTATGATTTTCCTCTTCAGTATGGGTACGACGATACCAAATATGTTCATTTTTTTAAATTTTAGTGCTGAAAAAAAAATAAGAAGTTTGAAAAACATTTTCGGGTGCGTTGTGTTGCCATTTTCTGAGACCTATAAAATTTTCATTTTGTAGTCGAAGAAGCCGTGGGAGTGCTTTTTTTTTTTGCATGGCAAGACAACATTTTTATTGATAGCATTTTGAGATAGATGTGATATCTAAATGATGATATCTAGATGTGTGGTGAGCACTTTGAACCCCTAAGTGCTTCACAGACTATTATAACATAGAGCCGTAAAAATAAAAAAATCATATTTTTTCCACAAAAGTCATCTTTTCGCCCCCATTTTTTTATTTTACCAAGGGTAACAGAAGAAATTGGACCCCAAGAGTTATTGTGCAATTTGTCCTGAGTACGCTGATACCCCATATGTGGGGATAAACCACAGTTTGGCACATGGCAGAGCTCAGAAGGGAAGGAGTGCCAGACTTTACTGTTATGGTTTGCAGGTGCCATGACCCACTAGGAGAGCCCATGAGGTGCCAAACAGCCGAACCCCCCCCATAAGTGACACCAATTTACGAGCTACACCTCTGAATGAATTCATCTAGGGGTGCAGTGATCATATTGACACCATGGGTGTCTCACAGAATTTTATTCCGTTGGGCAGCTAGGCAGAGAGACTCGGGAGGAGAGGAGCGCTATTTGCCTATTCAAGTGAATGGGTCTGTGCACATGTCGGTGTATTTCCAAGGACTGTGTGTCCATGGGCAAAACATGCTGACATGTCTGTTTTTTAATGTCAGCATGGGCCACAAAGCATCCAGCACACGTGCATGCGCATACACACATGGATGTCATCCATGTGACGGCGCCGGGGAATAGCGCTTACTGTAACGCTTCTTCCCTGGCGCCTGTCCTTGTGGTACTGATGCGGCACACTCATGCCACACATAAGTATTACACACATGGACACTGACATCTCCGGTACCGGAAATATCAGGCTGTGTGAAAGAGGTCTTATAGCGGGTTTTTATGTTTGGCAGCTGTCACACACTAGAAGACGCTTTTTATTGCAAAAAAATAGTTTTTGCATCACCACATTTTGAGCGGTATAAATTTTTCATATTTTGACCCACTGAGGCTAGTTTCACACTTGCTTTTTTTGCAGCGCGTTTTTCCCGCAAAAAAACGCATTGAAAAAACGCATACAAACGCATACAGATGCTGCGTTTTTTTCAAGCATTTTTTATGAGCATGCATGAAAAAAACGCAGCGTTTTTATGCGTTTGTATGCGTTTTTAGTGCGTTTTTACCGCGTTTGTGTTTTTTTCCAACATTAGGTGGCCCCTCACACTAACCCTAACCCTAACCCTAACCCTAACCCTGACCCTGACCCTAACCCTAACCCTTAACCAAACCATACCCTGATCCTAACCCTAACCCTGACCCTGACCCTAACCCTAACCCTGACCCTAACCCTAACCCTAACCCTTAACCAAACCATACCCTGATCCTAACCCTAACCCTAACCCTAACCCTAACCCTAACCCTGACCCTAACCCTAACCCTAACCCTGACCCTGACCCTAACCCTAACCCTAACCCTGACCCTGACCCTAACCCTAACCCTTAACCAAACCATACCCTGACCCTAACCCTAACCCTGACCCTAACCCTAACCCTAACCCTTACCCTGACCCTAACCCTTAACCAAACCATACCCTGATCCTAACCCTAACCCTAACCCTGACCCTAACCCTGACCCTAACCCTAACCCTAACCCCCTTAACTAACCCTAACTCTAACCCAAACCCCTAAATTCCATTGTCTAAACTAATGGTAAAAAAAAAAACGCATGTGCAAAAAAACGCATACATAAGCATGCCAATGCGCACATATGCTCACCATAGACTTATAATGGGTGTCTTGCTGTAAAAAAACGCATTGCGCGTGCATGCGTTTTTTTGAGGCAAGTCGGACGCCCAAAAAATGCAACAGGTTGCATTTTGTGCGCCCGAGCGCATACCGCAAAAAAACGCATGCGCGGAAAAACGCGTACAAACGCATGTGTATGCGCACATAAGCGCATCCCATGCAAAGTATAGGAAAAAAAAACGCATGCGCTATTTAGCGCTAAAATACCGCGAAAAAAAACGGAAGTGTGAAACCAGCCTGAGTCATGTGATGACTTGGTTTTTGCAGGACGAGTTGACGTTTTTATTGGTACCATTTTCGGGCACATGACATTTTTTGATCGCTTTTTATTCTGATTTTTGTGAGGTAGAGTGAACAAAAACCAGCAATTCATGAATTTCTTTTGGGGGAGCGTTTATACCATTCCGCGTGTGGTAAAATTGATAAAGCGGTTTTATTCTTCGAGTTAGTATGAATAGAGCAATACCCCAGTTATATATTTTTTTTATATTTTGGCGCTTTTATACAATAAAATCTATTTCATATAAGTAATTAATTTTGCATTGCTTTATTCTGAGGGCTATAACTTTTTTATTTTTCCGGTGATGGAGCTTTTTGGGGGGACAAGATGGCGTTTTCAGTGGTATGATGTTTATTTATATCCATCTTTTTGATTGCGTGTTATTTGTTATTCCACTTTTTGGTCGGCGGTATGATGATAAGGAATTGTTTTTGCCTTGTTTGTTTATGGTGTTCATTAAAGGGGTTAACTAGTGGGACAGTTTTATAGGTTGGGTCATTACGAACTCTGCGATACCAAATGTGTACTCTTATTGTTAAGATTTTTTTCATTCAAATATTTATTTTGTGATAGAATAAATATTGATTTTTTATCATTTATTTTTAAAAAATATTTTTACAATTATTAAAATTTTTTTTTTCTTTATTCCAACTTTTACACTTTGTTCCACTATGGGACAATCATTTTTTGCAGACTGATCGCTTCTATAGCATGCAGATGGAGCTGTCAGCGCTGCACTTACTGCACTGACCTGAGAGACTTCCTGATTCATGCACTGCGCATGACCAGGAAGTTTCTCAGCTCTGGTAACCCAGATGTCGTCATGAGAACATTGGATTACCATGTCAGCGATCGGGACCTCGTGTCATGTAGAAGGGTCTCCAATGCAAAGGCACAGGGGCTGTCAGCCCTCTGCCTGGCTACCGGAATGCTGCGATTGTTTTCGATCGCAGCATTTCGGAGGTTTAAAGTGAGTACTGGGAGTCATCTGTGAGAATCAGCTGACACCCGGCCGCGATCGGCCGCACACCACCCGTGTGTGCGGCTGATCACTGATACGTACTATTCTGTCCATGGTCTGACAGGCCCAGGTTACATGGACCGAATAGAATGTGTGATGTCTGATAGGGGTTAAAGATAAAACTAGTAATACCTTTACATGGCCAGTCTGCTCCTCGGTTACTGAGAAATCATCATTTCCTAATTATATGCTAATAAGACCAAATAATTATTTGTAGATCTGAAGCCTCTGTCACTCCAGCTCTACTTCCTGCCTGTTGCTGCCTCTCCCTTGACTGACAGCATCTATGCCATGTGACTTTAGACAAAGGAGCAATCAGTCAAGCAGGAGCAGGCCGTGTTGGGCATGGAATTGAGCTGGAGTGACAGAGGCTTCAGATCTACAAATAACTCTCCAATCTCATTTGCACAGCATTTCAGACGTTGATTTCTCAACAACGGAAAAATGGACTGGCAATGTGAAGGTTAAGCTGGATTTGTCTTTGAAAGAAATACATGCCCATATTACTAGTTTTACGTGTTGATAACCAGCTTTCCTGTCCCGGGTCTCCTGGGGGAGGGGACAGCTTAGTGAATTACAGGAGATCAGTAAGGTCAGAGACCCAGGCCTCTCTGCCATCAAGAGTACACTCAGTACAGGCATAATTAGGGTCCCAGTTCCAGGGACAGTTTGAGGACCCTTCTCTTACCAAAAATCAATCACAATTCCCTTTAAAATAGAATGTAAAGAATAATTTACATGAGTCTTTCTGGTCACGCATTCTATTGAGAATGTGTTTATTGTGTAACTTTTCTTAAGCTCTTAAGTTTTCACTAATTTACTGTATTTAAGTATGAGCTATAGGTAGTGATTAATATGCAACACATATACAGAACACACACATGGGTGTGATGGGATGTCGTCATGATATTTTTTGGTTTTGATTAGAGCTATTGAATGCTTTTCAAATTCAACTGAGGGAATAGGAATGAGGAGTTGGAAGCAGATACATACATTTTACTGCACATTCTCCTGAAATGACAATTACAGTTCTCCATAGAATTTTATGAGCATCAACTATTATTGTGTAACTTGTAGATTTGAAGTTAAAGAAGATAGATAGCAGCATTGATCAATGACATTTCCATAAAAATCAGTTAATTTAGTCATCTGATGCAATGCAGAGACTGGTATCTCACCTCAGTAATGGAAAAACATGGAATCACTGAATACAAATTTTACCTGTGAACTGAAGATTGGAGAAGGAATGGAGGAGAAATTATAGATTTATCTAATAAGATATATTATAAAGTTTCCTAATTTTATGTGTACTATTTGGTTTATAAAATTAAAATAACCACTCTTCAACACAATCTAACTTGAATACATTTACTACTAAATGGAATGAATGTCATTGAAAATATTCTACGTTTTTAGAACTCTTTCTTGATCACATCTATGGAAATGTTAAAAGAAACACATCAAGAACAAGTAAAAAGACGAGCAAAAAGATACGCAAAAAGAAGGCTAGCAAAAGTAAGTGATCACCTATCAATAACCATATTTTTTTTTATGTCCAAATTGTCATTAAAATAAGTAATGAAGCAACATTACAAATAGTCTTGATTAAGAATGTCCTAGTATTTTGTGTCCATCTATCAACAAAATTATTTAATTAACTGTCATAGCTTAAAAGCGATTGTCTGCCACTCGGACAACCTCTTCTCAGTCCCTGTGTTTGCCCCCAGTAAAATAATAACACTTATACTCATCTTAGTGAGTATGCCTATAGTGTCATATAAAAGTTTGGGCACCCCTGGTCAAAATTACTGCTATTGTGAACAGTTAAGCAGGTTGAAGATGAAATGATCTCTAAAAGGCCTAAAGTTAAAGATGACACATTTCTTTTGTATTTTCTGCAAAAAAAAGCAAATATATATTGTCATTTTTTTTTTCATTTTAACAATTACACAAAGGAAAATTACACCCTAGCCTGCTAGGGTTATAGCTTGTTCACTATCATGGTAAGGATGATACCCAACCTTCTCTAACCTTGTGCCAAAAAACGGTAGCCATAGGTTCTTCTAAGCCACTGCCTAGCACTCTGAAAATAAAAATGATGAAGGCCCAGAAAGCAGAAGGCTATAAGAAGACAGCAAAGCATTTTCAAGTTGCCCTTTCCTCACTTTGAAATGTAATTAAGAAATGGCAGTTAACAGGAACAGCGGAGGTCAAGATAAGGTCTGGAAGACAAAGTAACATTTCAATGAGAACTGCTTGAAGGATTGCTGGAGAGGTAAATCAGAACCCCTGCTTGACTGCAAAAGACCTTCATGAAGATTTAGCAGACTCTGTAGTTGTAGTACATTATTCTACAGTCCAGACACACCTGCACAAATATGGCCTTCATGGAAGAGTCATCAGAAAAAATCTCTCCTGCATCTTCACCATAAAATTCAGCATCAGAACTATGCAGAAGAAGATCTAAACAATCCTGGTGCATTTTGCAAACAAGTCGTGTAGACTGATGAGGTTAAAATAGAACTCTTTGGCCACAATGATCAAAACATATGTGTGGAGAAAAGAGGGCACAGAATTTAAGGAAGAGAACATCTTGACTACCATTAAGCATGGGGGTGGATCAATCATGCTTTGGGGTTATGTTGCAGCCAATAGCATGGGGAACATTTCACAGGGAGATGGAAGAATGGATTCAGTGAAATGCAAACATAACACTATCTGTAAAAAAACTGACGTTGAAAAGAGGTACTTCTACAAATGGATAACGACCCATTTTACTGAATGACAAATGTCAAAATCCATAATAGATTACCTCAAAAGGCACAAGCTATAGGTTTTAAAATGGCCCTCACAGTCCCCTGATCTGAAGATCATTGAAAATCTGTGGGTAGACCTCAAGAAAGCAGTGCATGCTAGACGACCCAGGAATCTCACAGAAATGTAACAATTTTCCAATGAAGAATGGATGAAAATCCCTCAAACAAGAACTGTCTGCTGCAAAAAGTGTTTACAAGCTGTGATACTTTCATAAAGATGTGCTACTATGTACTGACCACGCAGGGTGCAAAAACTTTTGCATAGGTCCATTTTTCTTTTTGTAATTTTTAAAATGTAAAAAATGAAAAAATATTTTTTTTTCTTAAAATACAAAGGACATGTGTCATCTTTACCTTTAGGTCTTTTAGGGATCATTTCATCTTCAACTTGCTCAACTATTCAGAATAACAGTAATTTTGACCAGGGGTGCCCAAACTTTTACATGGCAATGTATGTGATTTGTCCGAAGGAGGGGAGAGTGAAACCAGTGCTGATTGGCCGCAGGGATTGTGTGACAAAACATTGTTATGTTATCCCTATGAGAGCCAGTTCCAACACCATTAGAACGGTACCAGCACCGGACGTGAGCATAGGTGCTGTTATTTTATTGAGGGCAAATATGGGGATTGAGAAGGGGTTGTCCAATAAATGGACAACCCATTTAAACAAGGCAGTTCTTAACTGGGGTTACAGACATACCAGGTCAGATGCTGCCACTTGAAACTCATTGTCTTCCTCAGTATCGCTGATTGTCTTTTCTTTAGGCCGGAGTAACACTAGAGAGAAGTACGGACGAGTGCTATGCGAGAAAAAAAATCACATAACACTCGGACCAATGTTAATCTATGGGGCAGCTCCCATCATCCGTTTTTTTCTCGCACGTATTATTCATGCGGGTGAAATCGCAGCATGCTGCAGTTTGCACCGCATTACAGCCGAGACTCACCAATGCAAGTCTACGGGTGCAAGAAAAAAAGGATCATTAACACACATATATATATTTTTATTTCATAGAGCTATAGATAGCAGAATAGGTGAAGATTCAATTGTTGGCCCCTGTAAAATAATTACAAAACCCAACAGGATACGAGACATGGTTTACATATAGTAAACCATTGCATATCTGTTAGATTTATATATGTCCCTCACTAATAATGTTAGTAGTGTGTGTATGTAAAATTTTGTAGCTGTAGGTGTTAAATTAAAGGATTAAGTCACAGAAAAAACTTGTTTGGGCTCCCGCGCAATTTAATCCGCTAGAGAGGGAAAGCCAGAGACTGAGGGCAGAAATTAATAGCCTAGAGAGGGACCATTGTTTTTGGCCCCACCTCGGCTAAAAAAAAAATCTGCCCCCAGCCACCCCAGAAAAGGCGCACCTGTAAGATGCGACAGTTCTGGCACTTACCCTCTCTTCCCATTGACCTGAAATAATCGCACAATTTTTCCATCTTTATTTCACTCCCAATCCAATTGAAGCTATCGTTTTCCTGTAAAAAA
Source organism: Dendrobates tinctorius (assembly GCF_039654945.1). NCBI lineage: Eukaryota > Metazoa > Chordata > Amphibia > Anura > Dendrobatidae > Dendrobates > Dendrobates tinctorius. The sequence goes on from NW_027361707.1 coordinate 18,501,633, forward strand.
TCCAAAATAAAAAAGCAACAATATCTCAAACCTATCCGCCGTACAGTTATGTCCCATGCTGCAATCCATCTCAAGGGGTTAAATAGTTTACAACTGGGAGTGGTACTAATGTGACTGGCCCTGTTGTAAACCACGAAGGAATGAAGGAAAAGCTGCATGCGCAGTCTCCCCGCCTGACCGGAGATGAACTCATTAGTGCGGGAAAGTTTCTGAACATTTTTCCATGCTGTCAGTTCACCATGGGCCAGGTGGGGAGTCTGCGCACCATAAGTGACGTCGGCGGTAGTGACTAAGTTCATCTCCAGTCAGGCAGGGAGGCTGCACAGGCATCTTTTCCTTCATTCCTCCATTGTTTACAGCTGAACCGGTCACATTAGCACCGCTCCTGGTTGTAAACTATTTAACCCCTTGAGATGGATTGCAGCATGGGATCTGACTGTATGGCATACAGGTATGGGATATTGTTGATTTTTCATTTGGGATTTTTTACAGGAGAACGATGGCTTCGATTGGATTGGGAGTTAAATAAAGGTGGAAAAAATGTGTGTTTATTTCATTAAAAGTCTTTATTCTTAAAGTCTGTGTGTTTTTTTTCAACCCTTTCAGACTAGTGGATTAATAATGGATAGGTGTCTTATTGACGCCTCTCCATTATTAACCATGCTTAATGTCACCTTACAATAGCAAGGTGACATTAACCCCTTATTACCCCATATGCCACCCGCTACAGGGAAATGGGAAGAGAGGGTAAGTGCCAGAATGTGCCTATTCTGGTGTGGCTGGGGGCAAAAGAAAAACTCAGAAAAGTAGATGATAAACTGACAAGAAATCTGACCTGTGACCACTTAGTCCTTCCTAAGGATCCTCCTGCTTGGGAAGTTTTGCACTGGAACTTGAAGTTACTTGACAGGGCCGCATCCTGTACCAAAGGAAGACTTGAAAACAGCTCTCATGTCTCATGATGAAATCAGTTTCAAAGTTATTTAAAAATTAGATTACAGTAGAGTTTAAAATATAATTAAAGGGAATTTCTCAGCAGGTTTTTGCTATGCAATCTGAGGGCAGCATGTTATAAGGACAGAGACCCCGATTCGAGCAATGTGTCACTTGTTAGGCTTTATGGTGTGTTTTATTATGTCTGTTGTACCCGTCATCAGTCATTGACCGCTCCTGCCAGAGATTCAGCTACCCCCTGTCAACAGAGCAGCAGTTTCTCTTTCTGTTGACAGGATGGGACTACCACCGGTGTCATGCTGATTGTCAGCTGGCACTCCACTGCTTAATTGGAGGAAGCTGGCTGTCAATCAGCAGGACACCTCTAGTCCCGCCCTGTCAACAGGAAGAGAAACTGCTGTTCTGTTGACAGTGGGTAGCTGAATATCTGGAAGGAGCTGTTAATGACCGACGCTGTGCACAACAGGCAGGTAGTTGCCTCTTAGTAACTATATGCCTTTTTTAAGTCTTGGATATCCTCTTTAAATTAAGAAACTCATGCTCAGATTTGTAAATTTTTGCTTAGTCGCATTAGATCAACGTATGAATTTTGGATATGCGGTCCATGTCTTTTTTCTACGGTTCAGCATATTATGTGTTAAAATCTGTTAAAATCTTGTCTTGAGCTCATTGTTCTTTTTTTTTTTTCTTTTTAACAGCGGACAAAAAGAAGACATCGGTATGAAGATGTCACCCTAAAATGGAATAAACTGGTTGTCCAAGTTTACACCAGTTTGTGCTTTTACATTCACCAACTTCTCCATAGGACATAACTAATGATGTGACAGCTCATACTGTGCAAGCATCGAGTGTGCTGTAAAAGGATGCAATTTGTTATTCCTAAATGTGTAGAAAGGGCAAACAATAGTAAGAGAATTACGGCGTTTGTCTCCAATTATACACCACTAGTTTTGCACCAGTGTTTATGAAGAGGATATAAGGTGGCAGTAATGAGTCAAGTACTTTGGGCAAAATGGAATGGTGGCTCTGGATACTTTTGGATCAATCACTACTCCATTTGAATGATGGTTTTTCTTTAATGTCAATACTTATTTAGCGCTGTCTTCCAAAAATGCCAAAAGGATTGTGGGTGATCAACCAAAAAGCAAGGATACTGTGCACGAGGATGACATTAGCCACGTGTTCATAAAGAAGACACTGACTGTCCCAGACAGATTGGCTGGAGCTCGTCATTTCATACAAATCATTTTTCCTTCCATGGAAATAAACTTGACATTTTTTATGAAATTTGGATTGGAGGTAAAATATAATAATAAATAATAATAAATAAACAAGGTACTATTAAATATTTTTTTTTTTTTCATTTTTGTTTTTCAATTATTTTTTTTGAATTGTAAGAGCACCTGTCTCGACTGAGCTGTGTTAAGAGCAGCTAACTGACTTACTTTTCAATAGCCACTTGGATTTTTTCCCTGGAAATGACAACACCTTCTATGGGAGAATGTTGTGGACATGCTGTATGACCTTTGCCGAACTCATTATGCATGTAGGGAGAGGTGAGCTGTGCCTATAGCCTGTTGTCTCTGTCAGATATCACATCATCTAGATACAGATTTTGACTGTAATTCTACGCGTGATGATGCTGAGATTAGTTTGGAGAAGTGATTGTTACAGAACAGGTTAAAGCCTTGGTGATCAGCATACGGACTGTAATATCTCATGATTGTTAAACATATCACATGAAAAATTAAAATCTCCCACTTTTTAAAAAAGTTCAACTTAAAACATTTATTTCATCCCCAAATAATTTTCTACATTCCCTTCAGTTTGATATATGTGTAGGAGAAGAAAAAAACTTTTTTTCTTGCACCTCTTTATTTTACTTATTTTCTGTAAAGTCTTTACAAGTTCTCATGATACCCCATAAAAGAATTTCCACCATTCTGTATGGCAACATAAAACTGAAAATGCATATGAATAAGGCTTCCATACTGTACACATAAATAGTACTGCAATACCTTACGATTAAATACCGCCATTCTGTTAATATTTATAGTGTCACCATAGTATGCACTTTACTCACTGAGCCATGAGGTGAGATAAGGAGCTCTATTAGAGATGCAGAGTTAGTAATTTAGCCTCCCTGTAAATATTTGTGTCTTGAAAAATTATTTCACATTACAATTTTATACTTTCCACACACACTGGGCAAAAGGTGTCGGGGCAAATTGGGCAAGTGTAGCGTAGTGTGGGGCAGTAGCTGTGGGCGGGGTACTAGTCTCTTGCTCCTCAACACGTTACATGAATGTGAGGGTCCTGGCTGGGTGTGCGGACTTGTGCTTTGGAGGCGCTATGCCCTTGCAGTCCGTATGTTACCGATGACTTGGGTTTGCCAGGACCAGATATTATACAGTTCAATGAGGGAGACCACTAGTCAAAAACAAACTTTTTACTGAACGATAAGTTGGTGGGGATTATATAGAGTAGGTAAAGGGTACACAACTTTATGAATGCTTCCTTCACAATATAGAGTATTTTTCACACACAGTTCCAATTCTTTCATCTTTATTTGCTTGTTCTCTATTTTCACTGTTTCACCACAATCCAACTCAGTGCTACAGTCCAGTTAGCAAGAGTCCTATTTTAAACCCATGGAACAGTCTTCTTTCCCCTCAAGAGAACTATGTTACCAATATGGTCAGTGCTTAGGTTCTCTGCTACTGATGCTCTGGAACTCCTGCCCGGGGCACTCTCTCTCTCTTTGTCTCATTTTCTCTGTCTCGTCTTGGCCCATTACCTCTCTGAGTTGTGAACTCGGGGCTGTACTGCTAGTCGTCCTTTTCTGTGACCCATCTCCAATTAACCACTCTGTCCTTCCATTGGTTCTCTTTTCCTTCTTGGCTCCAGTTCACGCTAACCAACGTGTTGGTCTCCCCTCACATCAGGACACCCACATCATGTGGCACTGCTACTGTCTAAATCTTAGGTACACTTTAGATGCACACTGGGCCCTAGCTGGCGTCCTGACAGGAAACTGTCTCTGCCCCTTCACCTTAGCACCTCCCACTCTGGGCTAGTCCCAATCTTTAACTCTAACTCTCCCTACCGTCAGGCAGCAACATAACACCATTAACGCATGTCACAGTTCACATTACACAACACAACAATATACTTGTTCCTCAAGGGCGAACATGGACAGTGTGTCCATCTCCTTACACAATAACTAAACACATTAGACATTTTTTAGACCCATCAATAATCCGTGACAATATTATACCTTCAGTATGTTATTAGAAATAGTCTGCAACCTAAAATACAAATACTGGGCTTGTTACAAGCACGGAGTCCTCCAGCCCAAACCACAATGCTTGACCTCACAATTGTATTATAATTTGTACTGCTATACAATATGTGTAGATAGTCACTCTACGTGGGGTCGATGTCCTAGATTTCCTGTAACAGGAAACCACTGAAAAAAATGTTGTATTTATTGCTTCATGTAACAGATTGTCTTGATTATATCTCATAGCTAAGACAGTAATAAATGATTTTTGCTATTAAGAAGACTTATAAGGATCAAACCTTTACTATTCTTTGCCAGTAAGACTGACTAGTAAATGTGATTACTGATTAAATCTGTCATCTATATTTATAAACGCCTTATCGTGTCTGCCTGTAACCGAAATTGCGGCCCGCCGAATGGTCGCGGCCGCCAGGCACCCACCAGGCCGCAGCCAATCAGCGACAGGCGCAGCTGTTTGTAACGGTAAGCTGCGCCTGCCGCTGATTGGTCGCGCGCGACCAATCAGCGGCAGGCGCAGGCCTTAAACTGTAAAAAAGAGAATTAAAATAAAAAAAGTTATTCTCACCTTCCGACGGCCTCCTATCTTCTTTCCACGTGCCCTGCCTGTCGTTCCCAGTAATGCTTTGCGGCTTAGACCGCTGATTACGTCACTCTCGCGAGAGCGAGAAAGAAGACCGACGTCACTCTCGCGAGAGCGAGAAAGAAGACTGACGTCATCAGCGGTCTAAGCCACAAAGCATTACTAGAAACGCGAGGCCGGGCGTGTGGAAAGAAGACAGGAGGCCTTCGGAAGGTGAGAATTACTTTTTTTATTTTTTAATATTTTTGTACAGGGCCGCGGCAGTGATTGGTCGCGGACAGAGGGCCGCGACGCTGATTGGTCGCGGCTACATGGAAAGGGGGGTGAGGGGACCATGCATACCAGGAAAGGGGAGTGAGAGGACCATGCATACCAGGATAGGGGGGTGAGGGGACCATGCATACCACAAAAGGGGAGTAAGGGGACCATGCATACCAGGAAAGGGGAGTAAGGGGACCATGCATAACAGGAAAGGGGAGTGAGGGGACCATGCATACCAGGACAGGGGGGTGAGGGGACCATGCATATCAGGATTGGGGGGTGAGGGGACCATGCATACCAGGATTGGGGGGTGAGAGGACCATGCATACCAGGATTGGGGGGTGAGAGGACCATGCATACCAGGATTGGGGGGTGAGGGGACCATGCATACCAGGATTGGGGGGTGAGGGGACCATGCATACCAGGACTGGGGGGTGAGGGGACCATGCATACCAGGATTGGGGGATGAGGGGACCATGCATACCACAAAAGGGGGTGAGGGGACCATGCATACCAAGAAAGGGGGGTGAGGGGACCATGCATACCAGGAAAGGGGGGGTGAGGGGACCATGCATACCAGGATTGGGGGTGAGAGGACCATGCATACCAGGACTGGGGGTGAGGGGACCATGCATACCCCAAAAGGGGGGTAAGAGGACCATGCATACCAGGATTGGGGGGTGAGGGGACCATGCATATCAGGAAAGGGGGGTGAGGGGACCATGCATACCAGGATTGGGGGGTGAGGGGACCATATATACCAGGAAAGGGGGGTGACGGTGAGCATACATACCAGGATTGGGGTATGAGAGGACCATGCATACCAAGAAAGGGGGTGAAGGGACCATGCTTACCAGGATAGGGGGTGAGGGGACCATGCATACCAGGATTGGGGGGTGAGAGGACCATGCATTCCAGGATGGGGGGGTGAGGGGACCATGCATACCAGGAAAGGGGGGTGAGGATACCAAGCATAGCAGGATTGGGGTGTGTGGGGACCATACATACCAGGAAAGGGGGTGACGGTGAGCATACATACCAGGGTTGGGGTGTGAGAGAACCATGCATACCAGCAAAGGGGGGTGAGGGGACAATGCATACCAAGAAAGGGGGGTGAGGGGACCATGCATACCAGGATAGGGGTGTGAGGGACCATGCATACCAGGATTGGGGGGTGAGAGGACCATGCATACCAGGATTGGGGGGTGAGGGGACCATGCATACCCCGAAAAGGGGGTAAGAGGGCCATGCATACCAGGATTGGGGGGTGAGAGGACCATGCATTCCAGGATTGGGGGGTGAGGGGACCATGCATACCACGAAAGGGGAGTAAGAAGACCATGCATACCAGGAAAGAGAGGTGAGAGGACCATACATACCAGGATTGGGGGGTGAGAGGACCATGCATTCCAGGATTTGGGGGTGAGGGGACCATGCATACCATGAAGGGGGAGTAAGAAGACCATGCATACCAGGAAAGACAGGTGAGAGGACCATGCATATCAGGATTGGGGGTGAGAGAACCATACATATCAGGATTGGGGGTGAGAGAACCATACATATCAGGATTGGGGGGTGCATTATTGCATTATTATTAAATCTTCAAAAATAAACTGCATATATATTCTAGAATACCCAATGCGTTAGAATCGGGCCACCATCTATTTCAATATATAATGATCTAGTCTGTTATATAAACTGCTGTCTGTAGATGTCGCAATTGTAGCTGGAATTGGAGAATAAAATGAAACGTCTCTAAAGGCAACCTCTTTTATGAAATGTGTTATCAGAAAATGACCAGTTCTTGAAATCAGGTTTTTGTGTTAAATGTATTTTTTTTTCCTAATTTTTGCAAAGGTTTTTTTCTATATCAGGAATGTATTAAAATCAAAACTAGATAACTTGCAATTTTCACACTGGCCACTGGGGCTTTTAAGACTTATACTTCCTGTTGTTTCAGGAAATCCACATGTACTTAACAATAGAATACTTACCATCTCCTCCTCCCATTTTTCAAAACCGTTTTGGGAGGTCAACTCAAAAAAGGTTTCACTTTATAAAGGACTGTGTTCCAGGTAGTAAGGCAGTGTGAGGCTGGGCATCATGGCAGGAAGAAGTTCTCTGTTACTGAGCAGAAGAAAACACTGTACTCATAACTCTCAACTATTGAATAACAGAAAGAGGGACAGATCATGTGGGTACTAAGTGCGCAGCGTCAAATTTTGGCCATGCCCCTGGCCACACCCCAGTTCACACCCATTTACCATTTCTTTCTCCCCCAGCAAGATGAGTTATCAGAGGGGTGTAGGCAGTGAGGGACGTTCAGCAGACACCGTGCTCAGGTGCTCGTTGCTTGAACCGAGCAATTTCTAATACTCGCATGCTCTTTTCGAGTAACGAGTATAATGGGAGTCAATGGGAAAGCCGAGATTTTTTTTGAGAGTGAACCCGGTGAGAGTGCAGGGTGCAGATCCAAATTCGGGACTGTCCACAGTATCCGGGACAGTTGGGACTAGAGATGAGCGGATGGATTCATGGGTCCCTGGTCCGGTGTGCAGGTACGAATATTTCTGTCCATATTTGTTCTAATGGCCGCCTCCAACCTATAATTAACTCAATAACCCAGACCTTCAGCTAGACTGTCTGAAAGAGAAGCTGTCTATGTTGCCCCTGGCAAGCAATCAGAGCTCAGCTTTCATTTTTTTAAATCACTCTGGTAAAATGAAATCTGCACTGTGATTGGTTCCCATGTCTAAGAAAGATGGAGGAAGGTTAATTCTAAACCTTTACATAGTGTGGAGGGGACAGACAAGATTTACTGTTTATTTGATATTAAAAAATTATGCACAGCACCACATTTCCTCCTCTGTGGCCACAAGCAGATCAAAGTGCAGATAGAGGGGCCTGGAGAAGAAGCATGGGATTGTGGGAAATGTAATTTACAGTGGTCACCTGGGCAGCATTGAAAGTCCCCCCACCTCACATACAAGATCATACAACACGGGAAAAGTTCATGACTAGGTGTAGGGGAGTAATTGGCAATCAACAGTCATGACATGCACGCTACTCATTTGGCGCAATTGATTTATTTAATGAAGGGGGGGTGTTCTAATTAATAGCAGTACGGAGTTCAATTAGCGAGGTCACTAATTCTGTGAAGAAACAAATGTCCGATACAGCCCTTATTTAAAGGAGGGCAGCAAATGTTACACCTGCTGGTTTTAGCCCTTGCTCAGTGAATAAAATGGCTAATTCCAGATATTGTACCAAAGGAGAAAGAACTATGATCAAAAAATATTTTAGAGAGGGGAAAACATGTAAAGAAGTGGAGAAAATAATTGAATGCTCAACTAAAAAGATTTCCAATGCATTACAATGGTAAACAAAACACAAAACGTGGTAGGCAAAGAAATACTACCATCCTCATATGGCTGGAGACACACTAGCAATTTTAAAATCGGTCCGATTTTGATGCAGGAGAGTTGGACGAGTGTAATGCAAGTATCATGCGTGTTTTATGCGATTACAATCCGATTTTTCACATTTAGCTTCCGATTTACATACGAATGCAGTGTAATTGCTATCAGACTGCAATGCGATTTTAACCTGAGCTTTTACATACTGCAATTCTCTGTCATTTACACATCGTTTTCAAAGGACATATTCTTCAAAACATAGAAGAAAAGGATAGAATAGATGGTTTACATAATACAGAATAGCTATATAGATGTGTGTGACAAATACAATTAGTATAGTGTGTGTGTGTGTGTGTGTGTGTGTGTGTGTAAATTACTGTTCTTGTCTTTAAATAATAAAAGATGATTTTGTGGAAAAAAATAGCGTGGGCTCCGGCGCAATTTTCAAAACCAGAAACGAGAAAACCAGCAACTGGGGCAGATGTTGATGTTTATAGCCTGGGAAGGGGATAATACCCATGGATCTTCACAGGCTATTAATATCAGCCCGCAGCTGTATACTTATCCTTTACTGGCTATTAAAATAGGAGAGCCTCTCAAAAAATTGATGTGGGGTCCCCCTATAATTAATAACCAGAAAAGACTATGCAAGTGTAGGAGGGAGAGTCCCCACTCTGTAACCGGGCTGGAACCAAGGGGACTGTCACCAAGGTTCCTAGGGAGACTGTTTCCGGGGGACACAATTAGAGGATGGGCCGGAGAGAGTTCTAGAAGGAGTGGGGGTGGAGCCAATATAAAATGAGCTGAGGACGCCAGCAGGGGGCACTTGACAGAGCGGGAGAGAAGGAGCAGGAAGACTGGAGGGCGCCATAGAGCCAGAGCTAGGAGTGAGCGACAACTAGTGGGGTTGGAGAGAGACTTCCCACGGACAGGAAGGAGATGGCACCTAGCCACCCAGCAGAGGGACACCCACCGCATGACTGCGCTTCCCGCGACCGTCACTGCCCGACTACAGCTCGCGGCTGCGGCATACCCGCTGCCATCCTTGGCTGCCACTGCCCGACTCCAGCCTGCGAGCGGAGATACCGTGGACCAGGGAGGTGCCGTGGACCAGGGGGGCAACAGTGGCCCCCGGTCCAGTTTATCCTTGGGGGCTATGCTGAGCAACCTGCCCAGGGTCTCTGGCACCAACACTATGCTGTGGAGCTGGACGGAGTGGCTGCGGGGGCTGTTTAGGATGCAACCAATGACCCCTGACTTAGAAGCAGAAGTAGCCCTTATGGCGGTGGATGGGGAGGCCCCGGATTCCGTAATGTTGAGACCTCCCGGAACAGCTCCCTCGCTGTCTCTCTATAGTTTTGAATGTGATCAAACAGCAAATATATTTAACTGTTTGAAAGCTAGACAAAACTAGAAGGTGCAGGTCTGTAAGAACGGAACATGTCCTCGACTTATTCTCACAGAGTGACACACAGATAGCTTCACTGTGGCTGTGATAACAGCCGTTACATGGTACTGTGTGAGGAGTGTGCACCGCTGTATGGTGTGAAAAAATGCAAGCTCAGTACCTCAGCAGGACAAAAAAAAAAATTGGGATTGCTTTTAAAAAAGCAGTTTGCAGAGCAGTGGGTAAACAGCAATGCAGCCGTCAGGAAGCCTTAGAAGGCAGCCTAACAACCAACACCGCTGATCCACCAAAATATAGCCTCCCCTTGCACTGCACACACAGTGACTGGTGTGTTGTACAGGCAAAATCGCTAGGAGCAAAAGCAGTTTTTTTTTCTTCTTCCCTGCCTAACGCTCTCCCTACAGAATCAGCAGCAGCAACCTCTCCCTATGCTAAGATCGGCAGAAGTAAGATGGCGGTCGGCGTGCACGCCCTTTTACACCCCCTGTGACGCCCACCAAAGCAAGCCAATCACTTGCATGCCCTTCTGAAAGATGGTGGTGGCCCCTGCCTATGTCATCACGTTGCCCACAGTGTCAGTGGATCCTGATTGGCTGAAAAAGAGCGCAAAACAAACTTTTGAAACGCGACTTTGGCGCATAAGTCGCCGACCTCGTGGCCGACCTCATCCTAGGGTCGGGTTTCGTTTCATGAAACCCGACTTTGCCAAAAGTCGGCGACTTTTGAAATTTTTTACCCGTTTCGCTCAACTCTAATTGTAAAATATGGAGCGTGGCAGTAGCCGTAGGCTTGGGTACTGATCTCTTACACCCCGGCATGTTACGTGAAGGTGAGGATCCTGGCTGGGTGTGTGGACTTCATCTATAGGGGTGCTACGCTTTTACAAGCCGCATGTTGCCAATGACTTTGGTTGGCCAGGACCAGATGTTGAGGACTTCAATGCGGAGGTCCACAAGTGAAAAATAAACTTTTCACTGAATGATAACTTGGTGGGGATTATGTACAAAAGATAGTGGGTACATAACTTAATGAACTTTTCCTTCAAAACACGAAGCATTTTCACACACAGTCTCAGTTCCTTTCTCTTATCTCGCTTGGTTTCTGTCTCCACTAGGTCACCTACCTTCACCACAACCCAGAACAGTACCTACAGTCCAGTAAACGAGAGTCCTATTCACAGAGTCCTGTCCACATCCCGCAGTTCCACGTCCTAGTCCCTCTTAAGAGAACTAGCTTGCCAATATGTCCAGTTCTTAGCTTCTCAGCTTGCTCACTCCTTGGAATCGCTCCCAGGGTACTCTCGCCATCTCACGCTTTCTATTCCATCCTGTCCCGTTACCTCTCTGTTATAAACTCGGGGCTGTATTACTAGGCTTCCTGTTCTTTACTCAGTATCACGCTATCCGCTACCTCGGTCTCCACTCACTTAAGGGACAGCTACGCTTTTACTGCATGATGGACCATATCTGACTCAATACTAGGAAGTCCTCTTCTATCTTGCTACATAGCCTCTCCCCCTCTGGGATAGTCCCAACTCTTAACTCTGTTGATTCCTACTCATTATCTGTTGCTGGGCAGATTACAATACCAACACTAATAACACATACCACAATACACATTATACATCCTAACAGTACGCGTGTCTTCAAGGGTGAACGTGTGCAGTACGTCCATCTCCTTACAGCATCACAGACAGTTTTAGCATTTATGCCAGAACTTTTTTTGTATTTCTACTGTCACATTCAAGGAGTTATAATGGTTTTATGTTTTTGACAACATAATCACAGGAGGTTTTTTTTTTACTGGATGATTTGCATTTGTCAGTTGGACCAATTTTTTTTGATCAGGGTGTAGTCAGTTTGGAGAAAAAAAAAGTTTATCCACCTTTCTGACAATCCGAGTGTGAATTTCGTCCAGGTGTGGTCTGATTTTATCATGGCCCCATAGACTTGCATTGCAAATTTGGTCCAACCCTCGACCAAAATCAGACATCTGAACAGCCCCATAGACTATCATGTGTACAAGTGCTGTCTGTGAAAAACACAGAGGCATTTTGAACACCATTATTACATGTGCCATATAACACAACAGTGGCATAAACTAATATTTATAGGCAATTATCTTGAAATAATTACATTCTATGTGCCATAAAATACACTAGTGACTATAATTAATAATAAGAGATCTGTAAAAATTAGATACATTCTAATTAAAACACTTCTAATTCTATCTATTACATAAATACAGATTGATATATTGACCTATCATATACTAGCGGTAGTGTGGATAATGCTATGGGATGGAGAGTGCTAGTGTTAGAGGTTCCTGGTAGCGCTCTTCCGTTGAACCATCTTTTACTCTCTATCCCTAATACAGAGGGATATATTAGACTATAGACTGAAAAACTTTCTACTACAGTGGATTATAGTTTTAATATTTTAATTGGATTAATCAAATTTAATTTTTGAAAAAAAATTTTTGCCACTATTATGAGTGATAGTTAATTTTATTTGAGCCAAAATGAAAGAGGTGGTCCACTACAATGTTTATTGTGCATATCGATTTAAACCTTTCACATAAGTAATTTTGCAAATACCTTATGTTGACATATTTGCCTGTGAGAGGCGCTGGCGCTGCTCGCTCAGTCCCGATCACGTGATCCCCGACTGCAGCCGCCGCTACCATTCAGTGATGTCATGTCAATGTAAAGACTCTGGAAGTTGACCTTGCATCACCGAGGCGTGGCCCAGTCTCACGCACTCTTCCTGATTGCCTGGGCTGTGGGCGGTGTTCCACCGCACCACACAGTATCGAGGTGTGCTTGCCGGGCTCTGCTAAAGAAAGCAAAGGAGAAAGAGAAAGCTTGTACAGCATGCGCTGGATATTGGGATGTGACGTGTGGTTAAACAGACTCACACTCCTCGGTGGTGCAAGGCCAACTTCCAGAGTTCCAGAAGTTGACGTGATATCACTGGATGTTAGCGGCTAATTCAACCGGGGGATCGAAAATGAGCGAGCAGTGATTGCGCCACTCAGAGGCAAATATGTGGAGAAAGCAAACTGACCAGCAAGATGAGCAAGGCTCAAGTTGTCCTCCTTTCTCACCTCGTGATCATCGGTTTGAACCCTCAAGTAGTGGCTTATCATTGTCATCATCCTCCTCAGCCACTGCTTTCCATACACTTCTCCTCTACCTCCAATACATCATCAGTTCTCCTTTTGTGTGGCCAAGAAACATGTTCAATCATCTAATTACGTGTAAATTGTATTTCTATATGTCCAAGTTCACCATAACGGGTGCTAGATTATCAGGATTGTACTGCCTTTTGTGAAAACTCACATGCAGAAAGGCTCAATGGAAGACAATTACCGTAGTTGCCATATTGCACTTAAAAGCCTTCTCTGCAAGGTTTAGGCACAAAATGCTAAATTTTTTCAACAAAAAAATTTATCATGTTACATGCATTACCGTAATTTTTAGATACAACTATTTTTTTTTTTCATTTTAGATGAAAATCAATTTTATTCTGACTGCATCTGGAGTGAATTTTTGAAAATGGGCAAAATTGTTGAAAGTTATGAAACCAAATTTTCTTTTAAAAACTAATTTTTTGCAACATTGAAAATAAATGCTTGAGTTGCGGGAATTGTCATATTACCTGGAAACTTTGTGTTCATTAATTGGCGACGCTTTTGCACAGTGGCTGGTTTCCGACCGTATGTATCAGTAGGTGACGACAATATGATCCCTGCAGAGTCAGAACTTCCTGGAGTGTGTGGCCCCGATGTAGGGGAGATCAGGAAGAGAATATTTGGTGAAGTTGTTTAGCCCCTTCTGTTTTTGCACTTTCATTTTTTTCTTTCCCTTTTTCAAAGAGCCATAACGTTTTATTTTTTTTTGTCCACACAGAGGTGTGAGGACTTGATTTTTTGCTGGATGAGTTGTATTTTTGAATGACACCATTCATTTGCCAACATAATGTACTGGAAAATGGAAAAAAAAATTCCAAGTGGAATTTGGAAAAATAAGCAAAAAAACAAAAAATTTTGACATTTCTTTTTTGGAATTGTTTTATGGTCTACATTATATGGTGAACATGACCTCGCAGTATGATTTTCCTCTTCAGTATGGGTACGACGATACCAAATATGTTCATTTTTTTTAATTTTAGTGCTGAAAAAAAAATAAGAAGTTTGAAAAACATTTTCGGGTGCGTTGTGTTGCCATTTTCTGAGACCTATAAAATTTTCATTTTGTAGTCGAAGAAGCCGTGGGAGTGCTTTTTTTTTTTGCATGGCAAGACAACATTTTTATTGATATCATTTTGAGATAGATGTGATATCTAAATGATGATATCTAGATGTGTGGTGAGCACTTTGAACCCCTAAGTGCTTCACAGACTATTATAACATAGAGCCGTAAAAATAAAAAAATCATATTTTTTCCACAAAAGTCATCTTTTCGCCCCCATTTTTTTATTTTACCAAGGGTAACAGAAGAAATTGGACCCCAAGAGTTATTGTGCAATTTGTCCTGAGTACGCTGATACCCCATATGTGGGGATAAACCACAGTTTGGCACATGGCAGAGCTCAGAAGGGAAGGAGTGCCAGACTTTACTGTTATGGTTTGCAGGTGCCATGACCCACTAGGAGAGCCCATGAGGTGCCAAACAGCCGAACCCCCCCCATAAGTGACACCAATTTACGAGCTACACCTCTGAATGAATTCATCTAGGGGTGCAGTGATCATATTGACACCATGGGTGTCTCACAGAATTTTATTCCGTTGGGCAGCTAGGCAGAGAGACTCGGGAGGAGAGGAGCGCTATTTGTCTATTCAAGTGAATGGGTCTGTGCACATGTCGGTGTATTTCCACGGACTGTGTGTCCATGGGCAAAACATGCTGACATGTCTGTTTTTTAATGTCAGCATGGGCCACAAAGCATCCAGCACACGTGCATGCGCATACACACATGGATGTCATCCATGTGACGGCGCCGGGGAATAGCGCTTACTGTAACGCTTCTTCCCTGGCGCCTGTCCTTGTGGTACTGATGCGGCACACTCATGCCACACATAAGTATTACACACATGGACACTGACATCTCCGGTACCGGAAATATCAGGCTGTGTGAAAGAGGTCTTATAGTGGGTTTTTATGTTTGGCAGCTGTCACACACTAGAAGACGCTTTTTATTGCAAAAAAATAGTTTTTGCATCACCACATTTTGAGCGGTATAAATTTTTCATATTTTGACCCACTGAGGCTAGTTTCTCACTTGCTTTTTTTGCAGCGCGTTTTTCCCGCAAAAAAACGCATTGAAAAAACGCATACAAACGCATACAGATGCTGCGTTTTTTTCAAGCATTTTTATGAGCATGCATGAAAAAAACGCAGCGTTTTTATGCGTTTGTATGCGTTTTTAGTGCGTTTTTACCGCGTTTGTGTTTTTTTCCAACATTAGGTGGCCCCTCACACTAACCCAAACCATGACTTTACTAACCCTAACCCTAACCCTAACCCTGACCCTGACCCTAACCCTAACCCTTAACCAAACCCTAACCCTTAACCAAACCATACCCTGATCCTAACCCTAACCCTGACCCTGACCCTAACCTAACCCTGACCCTAACCCTAACCCTAACCCTGACCCTAACCCTAACCCTGACCCTAACCCTAACCCTTAACCAAACCATACCCTGATCCTAACCCTAACCCTAACCCTGACCCTAACCCTAACCCTGACCCTAACCCTGACCCTAACCCTAACCCTAACCCTGACCCTGACCCTAACCCTTAACCAAACCATACCCTGACCCTAACCCTAACCCTTACCCTGACCCTAACCCTTAACCAAACCATACCCTGATCCTAACCCTAACCCTAACCCTGACCCTAACCCTAACCCTGACCCTAACCCTAACCCTAACCCTAAACCCCCTTAACTAACCCTAACTCTAACCCAAACCCCTAAATTCCATTGTCTAAACTAATGGTAAAAAAAAAACCGCATGTGCAAAAAAACGCATACATAAGCATGCCAATGCGCACATATGCTCACCATAGACTTATAATGGGTGTCTTGCTGTAAAAAAACGCATTGCGCGCGCATGCGTTTTTTTGAGGCAAGTCGGACGCCCAAAAAATGCAACAGGTTGCATTTTGTGCGCCCGAGCGCATACCGCAAAAAAACGCATGCGCGGAAAAACGCGTACAAACGCATGTGTATGCGCACATAAGCGCATCCCATGCAAAGTATAGGAAAAAAAACCGCATGCGCTATTTAGCGCTAAAATACCGCGAAAAAAAACGCAAGTGTGAAACCAGCCTGAGTCATGTGATGACTTGGTTTTTGCAGGACGAGTTGACGTTTTTATTGGTACCATTTTCGGGCACATGACATTTTTTGATCGCTTTTTATTCTGATTTTTGTGAGGTAGAGTGAACAAAAACCAGCAATTCATGAATTTCTTTTGGGGGAGCGTTTATACCATTCCGCGTGTGGTAAAATTGATAAAGCGGTTTTATTCTTCGAGTTAGTATGAATAGAGCAATACCCCAGTTATATATTTTTTTTATATTTTGGCGCTTTTATACAATAAAATCTATTTCATATAAGTAATTAATTTTGCATTGCTTTATTCTGAGGGCTATAACTTTTTTATTTTTCCGGTGATGGAGCTTTTTGGGGGGACAAGATGGCGTTTTCAGTGGTATGATGTTTATTTATATCCATCTTTTTGATTGCGTGTTATTTGTTATTCCACTTTTTGGTCGGCGGTATGATGATAAGGAATTGTTTTTGCCTTGTTTGTTTATGGTGTTCATTAAAGGGGTTAACTAGTGGGACAGTTTTATAGGTTGGGTCATTACGAACTCTGCGATACCAAATGTGTACTCTTATTGTTAAGATTTTTTTCATTCAAATATTTATTTAGTGATAGAATAAATATTGATTTTTTTATCATTTATTTTTAAAAAATATTTTTACAATTATTAAAATTTTTTTTTTCTTTATTCCAACTTTTACACTTTGTTCCACTATGGAACAATCATTTTTTGCAGACTGATCGCTTCTATAGCATGCAGATGGAGCTGTCAGCGCTGCACTTACTGCACTGACCTGAGAGACTTCCTGATTCATGCACTGCGCATGACCAGGAAGTTTCTCAGCTCTGGTAACCCAGATGTCGTCATGAGAACATTGGATTACCATGTCAGCGATCGGGACCTCGTGTCATGTAGAAGGGTCTCCAATGCAAAGGCACAGGGGCTGTCAGCCCTCTGCCTGGCTACCGGAATGCTGCGATTGTTTTCGATCGCAGCATTTCGGAGGTTTAAAGTGAGTACTGGGAGTCATCTGTGAGAATCAGCTGACACCCGGCCGCGATCGGCCGCACACCACCCGTGTGTGCGGCTGATCACTGATACGTACTATTCTGTCCATGGTCTGACAGGCCCAGGTTACATGGACCGAATAGAATGTGTGATGTCTGATAGGGGTTAAAGATAAAACTAGTAATACCTTTACATGGCCAGTCTGCTCCTCGGTTACTGAGAAATCATCATTTCCTAATTATTTGCTAATAAGACCAAATAATTATTTGTAGATCTGAAGCCTCTGTCACTCCAGCTCTACTTCCTGCCTGTTGCTGCCTCTCCCTTGACTGACAGCATCTATGCCATGTGACTTTAGACAAAGGAGCAATCAGTCAAGCAGGAGCAGGCCGTGTTGGGCATGGAATTGAGCTGGAGTGACAGAGGCTTCAGATCTACAAATAACTCTCCAATCTCATTTGCACAGCATTTCAGACGTTGATTTCTCAACAACGGAAAAATGGACTGGCAATGTGAAGGTTAAGCTGGATTTGTCTTTGAAAGAAATACATGCCCATATTACTAGTTTTACGTGTTGATAACCAGCTTTCCTGTCCCGGGTCTCCTGGGGGAGGGGACAGCTTAGTGAATTACAGGAGATCAGTAAGGTCAGAGACCCAGGCCTCTCTGCCATCAAGAGTACACTCAGTACAGGCATAATTAGGGTCCCAGTTCCAGGGACAGTTTGAGGACCCTTCTCTTACCAAAAATCAATCACAATTCCCTTTAAAATAGAATGTAAAGAATAATTTACATGAGTCTTTCTGGTCACGCATTCTATTGAGAATGTGTTTATTGTGTAACTTTTCTTAAGCTCTTAAGTTTTCACTAATTTACTGTATTTAAGTATGAGCTATAGGTAGTGATTAATATGCAACACATATACAGAACACACACATGGGTGTGATGGGATGTCGTCATGATATTTTTTGGTTTTGATTAGAGCTATTGAATGCTTTTCAAATTCAACTGAGGGAATAGGAATGAGGAGTTGGAAGCAGATACATACATTTTACTGCACGTTCTCCTGAAATGACAATTACAGTTCTCCATAGAATTTTATGAGCATCAACTATTATTGTGTAACTTGTAGATTTGAAGTTAAAGAAGATAGATAGCAGCATTGATCAATGACATTTCCATAAAAATCAGTTAATTTAGTCATCTGATGCAATGCAGAGACTGGTATCTCACCTCAGTAATGGAAAAACATGGAATCACTGAATACAAATTTTACCTGTGAACTGAAGATTGGAGAAGGAATGGAGGAGAAATTATAGATTTATCTAATAAGATATATTATAAAGTTTCCTAATTTTATGTGTACTATTTGGTTTATAAAATTAAAATAACCACTCTTCAACACAATCTAACTTGAATACATTTACTACTAAATGGAATGAATGTCATTGAAAATATTCTACGTTTTTAGAACTCTTTCTTGATCACATCTATGGAAATGTTAAAAGAAACACATCAAGAACAAGTAAAAAGACGAGCAAAAAGATACGCAAAAAGAAGGCTAGCAAAAGTAAGTGATCACCTATCAATAACCATTTTTTTTTTTATGTCCAAATTGTCATTAAAATAAGTAATGAAGCAACATTACAAATAGTCTTGATTAAGAATGTCCTACTATTTTGTGTCCATCTATCAACAAAATTATTTAATTAACTGTCATAGCTTAAAAGCGATTGTCTGCCACTCGGACAACCTCTTCTCAGTCCCTGTGTTTGCCCCCAGTAAAATAATAACACTTATACTCATCTTAGTGAGTATGCCTATAGTGTCATATAAAAGTTTGGGCACCCCTGGTCAAAATTACTGCTATTGTGAACAGTTAAGCAGGTTGAAGATGAAATGATCTCTAAAAGGCCTAAAGTTAAAGATGACACATTTCTTTTGTATTTTCTGCAAAAAAAAGCAAATATATATTGTCATTTTTTTTTTCATTTTAACAATTACACAAAGGAAAATTACACCCTAGCCTGCTAGGGTTATAGCTTGTTCACTATCATGGTAAGGATGATACCCAACCTTCTCTAACCTTGTGCCAAAAAACGGTAGCCATAGGTTCTTCTAAGCCACTGCCTAGCACTCTGAAAATAAAAATGATGAAGGCCCAGAAAGCAGAAGGCTATAAGAAGACAGCAAAGCATTTTCAAGTTGCCCTTTCCTCACTTTGAAATGTAATTAAGAAATGGCAGTTAACAGGAACAGCGGAGGTCAAGATAAGGTCTGGAAGACAAAGTAACATTTCAATGAGAACTGCTTGAAGGATTGCTAGAGAGGTAAATCAGAACCCCTGCTTGACTGCAAAAGACCTTCATGAAGATTTAGCAGACTCTGTAGTTGTAGTACATTATTCTACAGTCCAGACACACCTGCACAAATATGGCCTTCATGGAAGAGTCATCAGAAAAAATCTCTCCTGCATCTTCACCATAAAATTCAGCATCAGAACTATGCAGAAGAAGATCTAAACAATCCTGGTGCATTTTGCAAACAAGTCGTGTAGACTGATGAGGTTAAAATAGAACTCTTTGGCCACAATGATCAAAACATATGTGTGGAGAAAAGAGGGCACAGAATTTAAGGAAGAGAACATCTTGACTACCATTAAGCATGGGGGTGGATCAATCATGCTTTGGGGTTATGTTGCAGCCAATAGCATGGGGAACATTTCACAGGGAGATGGAAGAATGGATTCAGTGAAATGCAAACATAACACTATCTGTAAAAAAACTGACGTTGAAAAGAGGTACTTCTACAAATGGATAACGACCCATTTTACTGAATGACAAATGTCAAAATCCATAATAGATTACCTCAAAAGGCACAAGCTATAGGTTTTAAAATGGCCCTCACAGTCCCCTGATCTGAAGATCATTGAAAATCTGTGGGTAGACCTCAAGAAAGCAGTGCATGCTAGATGACCCAGGAATCTCACAGAAATGTAACAATTTTCCAATGAAGAATGGATGAAAATCCCTCAAACAAGAACTGTCTGCTGCAAAAAGTGTTTACAAGCTGTGATACTTTCATAAAGATGTGCTACTATGTACTAACCACGCAGGGTGCAAAAACTTTTGCATAGGTCCATTTTTCTTTTTGTAATTTTTAAAATGTAAAAAATGAAAAAATATTTTTTTTTCTTAAAATACAAAGGACATGTGTCATCTTTACCTTTAGGTCTTTTAGGGATCATTTCATCTTCAACTTGCTCAACTATTCAGAATAACAGTAATTTTGACCAGGGGTGCCCAAACTTTTACATGCCAATGTATGTGATTTGTCCGAAGGAGGGGAGAGTGAAACCAGTGCTGATTGGCCGCAGGGATTGTGTGACAAAACATTGTTATGTTATCCCTATGAGAGCCAGTTCCAACACCATTAGAACGGTACCAGCACCGGACGTGAGCATAGGTGCTGTTATTTTATTGAGGGCAAATATGGGGATTGAGAAGGGGTTGTCCAATAAATGGACAACCCATTTAAACAAGGCAGTTCTTAACTGGGGTTACAGACATACCAGGTCAGATGCTGCCACTTGAAACTCATTGTCTTCCTCAGTATCGCTGATTGTCTTTTCTTTAGGCCGGAGTAACACTAGAGAGAAGTACGGACGAGTGCTATGCGAGAAAAAAAATCACATAACACTCAGACCAATGTTAATCTATGGGGCAGCTCCCATCATCCGTTTTTTTCTCGCACGTATTATTCATGCGGGTGAAATCGCAGCATGCTGCAGTTTGCACCGCATTACAGCCGAGACTCACCAATGCAAGTCTACGGGTGCAAGAAAAAAAGGATCATTAACACACATATATATATTTTTATTTCATAGAGCTATAGATAGCAGAATAGGTGAAGATTCAATTGTTGGCCCCTGTAAAATAATTACAAAACCCAACAGGATACGAGACATGGTTTACATATAGTAAACCATTGCATATCTGTTAGATTTATATATGTCCCTCACTAATAATGTTAGTAGTGTGTGTATGTAAAATTTTGTAGCTGTAGGTGTTAAATTAAAGGATTAAGTCACAGAAAAAACTTGTTTGGGCTCCCGCGCAATTTAATCCGCTAGAGAGGGAAAGCCAGAGACTGAGGGCAGAAATTAATAGCCTAGAGAGGGACCATTGTTTTTGGCCCCACCTCGGCTAAAAAAAAAATCTGCCCCCAGCCACCCCAGAAAAGGCGCACCTGTAAGATGCGACACTTCTGGCACTTACCCTCTCTTCCCATTGACCTGAAATAATCACACAATTTTTCCATCTTTATTTCACTCCCAATCCAATTGAAGCTATCGTTTTTCTGTAAAAAATCCAAAATAAAAAAGCAACAATATCTCAAACCTATCCGCCGTACAGTTATGTCCCATGCTGCAATCCATCTCAAGGGGTTAAATAGTTTACAACTGGGAGTGGTACTAATGTGACTGGCCCTGTTGTAAACCACGAAGGAATGAAGGAAAAGCTGCATGCGCAGTCTCCCCGCCTGACCGGAGATGAACTCATTAGTGCGGGAAAGTTTCTGAACATTTTTCCATGCTGTCAGTTCACCATGGGCCAGGTGGGGAGTCTGCGCACCATAAGTGACGTCGGCGGTAGTGACTAAGTTCATCTCCAGTCAGGCAGGGAGGCTGCACAGGCATCTTTTCCTTCATTCCTCCATTGTTTACAGCTGAACCGGTCACATTAGCACCGCTCCTGGTTGTAAACTATTTAACCCCTTGAGATGGATTGCAGCATGGGATCTGACTGTATGGCATACAGGTATGGGATATTGTTGATTTTTCATTTGGGATTTTTTACAGGAGAACGATGGCTTCGATTGGATTGGGAGTTAAATAAAGGTGGAAAAAATGTGTGTTTATTTCATTAAAAGTCTTTATTCTTAAAGTCTGTGTGTTTTTTTTCAACCCTTTCAGACTAGTGGATTAATAATGGATAGGTGTCTTATTGACGCCTCTCCATTATTAACCATGCTTAATGTCACCTTACAATAGCAAGGTGACATTAACCCCTTATTACCCCATATGCCACCCGCTACAGGGAAATGGGAAGAGAGGGTAAGTGCCAGAATGTGCCTATTCTGGTGTGGCTGGGGGCAAAAGAAAAACTCAGAAAAGTAGATGATAAACTGACAAGAAATCTGACCTGTGACCACTTAGTCCTTCCGAAGGATCCTCCTGCTTGGAAAGTTTTGCACTGGAACTTGAAGTTACTTGACAGGGCCGCATCCTGTACCAAAGGAAGACTTGAAAACAGCTCTCATGTCTCATGATGAAATCAGTTTCAAAGTTATTTAAAAATTAGATTACAGTAGAGTTTAAAATATAATTAAAGGGAATTTCTCAGCAGGTTTTTGCTATGCAATCTGAGGGCAGCATGTTATAAGGACAGAGACCCCGATTCGAGCAATGTGTCACTTGTTAGGCTTTATGGTGTGTTTTATTATGTCTGTTGTACCCGTCATCAGTCATTGACCGCTCCTGCCAGAGATTCAGCTACCCCCTGTCAACAGAGCAGCAGTTTCTCTTTCTGTTGACAGGATGGGACTACCACCGGTGTCATGCTGATTGTCAGCTGGCACTCCACTGCTTAATTGGAGGAAGCTGGCTGTCAATCAGCAGGACACCTCTAGTCCCGCCCTGTCAACAGGAAGAGAAACTGCTGTTCTGTTGACAGTGGGTAGCTGAATATCTGGAAGGAGCTGTTAATGACCGACGCTGTGCACAACAGGCAGGTAGTTGCCTCTTAGTAACTATATGCCTTTTTTAAGTCTTGGATATCCTCTTTAAATTAAGAAACTCATGCTCAGATTTGTAAATTTTTGCTTAGTCGCATTAGATCAACGTATGAATTTTGGATATGCGGTCCATGTCTTTTTTCTACGGTTCAGCATATTATGTGTTAAAATCTGTTAAAATCTTGTCTTGAGCTCATTGTTCTTTTTTTTTTTTCTTTTTTACAGCGGACAAAAAGAAGACATCGGTATGAAGATGTCACCCTAAAATGGAATAAACTGGTTGTCCAAGTTTACACCAGTTTGTGCTTTTACATTCACCAACTTCTCCATAGGACATAACTAATGATGTGACAGCTCATACTGTGCAAGCATCGAGTGTGCTGTAAAAGGATGCAATTTGTTATTCCTAAATGTGTAGAAAGGGCAAACAATAGTAAGAGAATTACGGCGTTTGTCTCCAATTATACACCACTAGTTTTGCACCAGTATTTATGAAGAGGATATAAGGTGGCAGTAATGAGTCAAGTACTTTGGGCAAAATGGAATGGTGGCTCTGGATACTTTTGGATCAATCACTACTCCATTTGAATGATGGTTTTTCTTTAATGTCAATACTTATTTAGCGCTGTCTTCCAAAAATGCCAAAAGGATTGTGGGTGATCAACCAAAAAGCAAGGATACTGTGCACGAGGATGACATTAGCCACGTGTTCATAAAGAAGACACTGACTGTCCCAGACAGATTGGCTGGAGCTCGTCATTTCATACAAATCATTTTTCCTTCCATGGAAATAAACTTGACATTTTTTATGAAATTTGGATTGGAGGTAAAATATAATAATAAATAATAATAAATAAACAAGGTACTATTAAATATTTTTTTTTTTTTCATTTTTGTTTTTCAATTATTTTTTTTGAATTGTAAGAGCACCTGTCTCAACTGAGCTGTGTTAAGAGCAGCTAACTGACTTACTTTTCAATTGGCCCTTGGATTTTTTACCCTGGAAATGACAACACCTTCTATGGGAGAATGTTGTGGACATGCTGTATGACCTTTGCCGAACTCATTATGCATGTAGGGAGAGGTGAGCTGTGCCCATAGCCTGTTGTCTCTGTCGGATATCACATCATCTAGATACAGATTTTGACTGTAATTCTGCGCGTGATGATGCTGAGATTAGTTTGGAGAAGTGATTGTTACAGAACAGGTTGTGTTAGACATTTAAAGCCTTGGTGATCAGCATACGGACTGTAATATTTCATGATTGTTAAACATATGACATGAAAAATTAAAATCTCCCATTTTTTAAATAAGTTCAACTTAAAACATTTATTTCATCCCCAAATAATTTTCTACATTCCCTTCAGTTTGATATATGTGTAAGAGAAGAAAAAAAACTTTTTCTTGCACCTCTTTATTTTACTTATTTTCTGTAAAGTCTTTACAAGTTCTCATGATACCCCATAAAAGAATTTCCACCATTCTGTATGGTAACATAAAACTGAAAATGCATATGAATAAGGCTTCCATACTGTACACATAAATAGTGCCGCAATACCTTACGATTAAATACCGCCATTCTGTTAATATTTATAGTGTCACCATAGTATGCACTTTATTCACTGAGCCATGAGGTGAGATAAGGAGCTCTATTAGAGATGCAGAGATAGTAATTTAGCCTCCCTGTAAACATTTGTGTCTTGAAAAATTATTTCACATTACAATTTTATACTTTCCACACACACTGGGCAAAAGGTGTCGGGGCAAATTGGGCAAGTGTAGCGTAGTGTGGGGCAGTAGCTGTGGGCGGGGTACTAGTCTCTTGCTCCTCAACACGTTACATGAATGTGAGGGTCCTGGCTGGGTGTGCGGACTTGTGCTTTGGAGGCGCTATGCCCTTGCAGTCCGTATGTTACCGATGACTTGGGTTTGCCAGGACCAGATATTATACAGTTCAATGAGGGAGACCACTAGTCAAAAACAAACTTTTTACTGAACGATAAGTTGGTGGGGATTATATAGAGTAGGTAAAGGGTACACAACTTTATGAATGCTTCCTTCACAATATAGAGTATTTTTCACACACAGTTCCAATTCTTTCATCTTTACTCGCTTGTTCTCTATCTTCACTGTTTCACTCTGCTTCACCACAATCCAACTCAGTGCTACAGTCCAGTTAGCAACAGTCCTATTTTAAACCCACGGAACAGTCTTCTTTCCCCTCAAGAGAACTATGTTATGGTCAGTGCTTAGGTTCTCTGCTACTGATGCTCTGGAACTCCTGCCCGGGGCACTCTCTCTCTCTTTGTCTTATTTTCTCTGTCTCGTCTTGGCCCCTTACCTCTCTGAGTTGTGAACTTGGGGCCGTACTGCTAGTCGTCCTTTTCTGTGACCCATCTCCAATTAACCACTCTGTCCTTCCATTGGTTCTCGTTTCCTTCTTGGCTCCAGTTCACGCTAACCAACGTGTTGGTCTCCCCTCACTTCAGGACACCCACATCATGTGGCACTGCTACTGTCTAAATCTTAGGTACACTTTAGATGCACACTGGGCCCTATCTGGCGTCCTGACATGAAACTGTCTCTGCCCCTTCACCTTAGCACCTCCCACTCTGGGCTAGTCCCAATCTTTAACTCTAACTCTCCCTGTTGAGGTAGGGCTAAATTAACCCTTCACGGTTGATCCAGTGATTTCCAAATTAATTCACAGGGCGTTGCTAGCAACTGGTAATGACCACACGGAGATGGAGGTCTCTGTACGGGAGGATCGAGGCAGATCACTGAGCCCCTTTACTGAATCTCACATTACATAGCATTCTGCTTAATTATGCAAAGTATACAGCTACCAATAGAATCGTAATACATTTAAGCCAATAGTATTGCAAGAAAATCAGAATATGTCCCCAGCTGCATGACGTAGAATATAGAACAATAGCACATTCTTTTAGGGTCTCATCTCATATCTCATATCTTGTACAAGCTGGAACAGTCTGGTTTCATAACAGCCGTGAACTTTCATCTAGTTAAGTTACAAAATTTAACTCGTAAACAACAAAATGGCGTTGCAACCACAAAAATGGATCCCGAAGAACAAGATGTCCCGTACATCTGAATACTGTACTTCACAATTCCCCCCTAGATAAATTTTGATAACACATATGCAGCATCAGAGGTGCTATCCGAAGCTAACAGCTTGAGGGGTACTGGTCTTCACATGACTGATGCCGTGTTATCAGTCATGGCTGTCGCGGCGCACCCGTCCCCCCTGTATACTACAGTTCACGAATAACAATTTTTGATGACGGTGGTGGGGATCTTTTGTAGGTAGCCATGCGCTTGGCTTCAACATCTTCATCAAGTAGCCTTTTGAGATCGGTGCAGAGAAGAGCAGGGGCAACGACGCCTTTGGTATCATTAGCTGTCTTAGTGCAGAATTTCCTAATACATACAGAAATACACCAAAGAACAAGTTTTAGTATCACATATACAACAAGGATACAGGTAGCAATGTGTAACAAGCTTTGTAAGATCCCAGCTATCCAGCCCCCAATTCCCTTAAATCAATTGGCTGGATTGAGAAAGGAGAAAGGGGCCTGACCAACAACTGTCCTTATGACGATCATTGTGTTTATCGTATTAATCTCTGAGTCTTTGAATATCTTCTAACTTTTAACTTCATAGTACTGTTAGGATCTATATAATGACAGCAAGCGGGTCCACTGACCTGACACATACCACCTTGTGCTGCTGTTAAGTAGTCCAGCACTATAGGATGTTGATTAGTGACTATAATAAGTTGATTTTGGACAGCAACAGTAATATTAAGTATGTCCAATATATCCCAAATTTGATCATCTAGATAGTCTGTGGCCCTAACCAATTTATCCCATATTTGTGTAATCATAGGATAAATTAAAATAGAACTGACAATTTTATTGGCCACACTCATCTGCACTATATGTGGTCTCCCTGAAGGGCGGGGTGAATTGTCCGCAGCTCTTTTGTATAATGTATGTTTGGGTATAGCCTGTGTATCCAACTGTTTGTTTAGAATAACAAAGGTGGCCGGGGTCAAGCGACCCAGAGTACAAGTACCTCTTAGGCCGGTTTCACATTAGCGCTTTTTAAGCGCACGCACGGCCGGGGGTAGCTCCGCCCCCGAGCCGGCTCTCTGCCCGGCGTGCCCGCCCCTTGCTTGTAGCGCCGCCTACTAGCGGACAGCGGCGCCTGCGATCGGCGCACCCTATCTTTAGCATAGGGTGCGCAGATCGTGCGCAGGCCGTGCGCTAGTTGCGCTTTGACCTGCGCTGCGCACTTTTGACGGTGCGCCGTGCGCGCCAAAATCAAACTTTTCGGATTTTGGCGCGCACGGCGCACCATCAAAGGTGCGCAGCGCAGGTCAAAGCGCAACTAGCGCACGGCCTGCGCACGATCTGCGCACCCTATGCTAAAGATAGGGTGCGCCGATCGCAGGCGCCGCTGTCCGCTAGTAGGCGGTGCTACAAGCAAGGGGCGGGCACGCCGGGCAAAGAGCCGGCTCGGGGGCGGAGCTACCCCCGGCCGTGCGTGCGCTTAAAAAGCGCTAATGTGAAACCGGCCTTACCCCTACTGGCACCTATTTATAAGCATTGTCTCCACATACCCAGAACATGTCATCAGGTAAATCCCATAGGGCTGAATGTTGCAGTACCAATCTATGAGTTAAGTCTATGAATGCTGATGCATTCTGAAGCATGCACCAAGCTGGAGATTGTCCTAAAGGACTACAATAACCTACATCAGGATTTCCACAAGTGGGGGTTCCTGGCACATATTCAGAGGACTCATTACAAGATATATTGCCAGGGATACTGGCACAGGTTTCGTTAGAACCCTGGGGAAACAAATTAGAATATTCCCATGACGTGTTATGTAACCTTCTTTCTAGCAACATTGGTTTGAAAGCATCAGTAGAGTGTGAAGTTACATTGAAACTGACTTGTAGACCATACATTGGAACTTGCCCCAGATTGGTTAGACTAGTCTTATTCTTAGGGACCCAAGCCCCTCCTTTGTAGGCCAAATATTGAAGTTGTGTACTGCTTCCTGAAAGGTTACCTTGACACCAGGGGTATCCCACCCATCCCACAATAGGTATACCAACAGTTAAATTCCATAATTTAGCATTATCTGTGGCATTATTAGCGAGTGTGTCAGAGCAGTCAGTCCAAGCAAATAACTCCTCGGGTGGAACAGGGATAGCCAAAAAGGGGATGCTTGTGGCTGACACTGGTGAATACGTGCAAATCCAACAGTCTGCCAGAGACTGGGAATTGTCCAACAAATCTCTCAGTAATTTTTCATGATGTTGTATAAACTTATTATTCAAGGACGTTGGGGAATTTAGGCTGTCCCATGCAGTTACCAATAATATAAAAAATGCGAAAAACCAAAACATTATGTCCCTTCATTTGCGATTGGCTTGTTGGGTGATGAGGAGGACTTCATAGGGACCGTCATACAAGGGTTCTAGTCCGTGCTTCCTGACATGCCTTTTCACGACTACCAAATCACCAGGCTTCAGGTTATGACAGGTGTCGGTTTCTGCTGAATCTGGAATAGAAGAAGAAACTAGAGCATGGGTGTTAGCAAGATTTTTACTAAGCTGAATAACATTGAACAGCACGGTCAGTCTCTTCTGATAACTGCTGGGGCTGGAAATTTGCAACTGGGGGCCTAGTACCAAACAATATCTCATATGGGGACAGGCCATGTTTTGCAATAGGGGTAGTACGAATATGGTATAGTACAATGGGTAGGAGCTCTGGCCATGTAGCCGTAGTCTCCTGCATCATTTTGGTCAATTGTCCCCTCAGTGTGCCGTTCAGCCTCTCAACTTTCCCACTGGATTGTAGGTGGTACGGAGTATGGAGGGCTAGAGTGGATCCAAGCATTGTCAGAACTTCCTGATACACATGAGAAGAAAAGGCCGGACCTTGATCACTTTCAACAACTTATGGAACCCCATATCTGCATATGACTTCCATCACCAGTTTCTTCGCTGTAGTTTTTGCAGTCATGTTGGTAACAGGGAATGCTTCTGGCCAACTGGAGAACCGGGGCCCAGTAGAATTTTTGCACCAGTGCGAGGGCCTGATTCTTTCCTCGATGTGTAGGCCCATGTGCCCATATGGCAATAGCAGGGTACATCCGCTTAGGGAGACACACGAGTCGGTCCTTTTTCCAGAGACCATTATCCATACGTGCCCCATCAGTCTTCCATTGCTTCACCTCTTCCTTTGGAGACATTCTCTGCATCGTCATTAAGCGGTCTCGCGGGGTCCGACAGAAAACTTCAGTCTGTTGTAGATCATCAGGTTCTTGTAGGGTTAATGCTTCTTGTAACTGTTTACGCTGAGAGAATGTGGTCACCATAGTTGGTATGGTTGGTTCAACGGGTAAAAGAGCAGCGGTTTTTGCTTGCATATCCGCAAATGCGTTGCCAACAGTCTGTGGACTGTTCCTAGGACCGTGCGCCTTAACTTTGATAATGGCCACCTGGGTAAGTAATTTGATCGAGTCCATGAGGGTTTTAACAGCTTCAGCATTTTTCACTGGGGTTCCGGCAGTAGTAATAAACCCTCGATTGGCCCATAGAGCCCCAAAATCGTGAGCAATACCAAATGCATACCGTGAGTCCGTGTATATATTAGCCCGTCTGTTCTTGGCCAAAGTACATGCAGTAGACAGAGCCTGGAGTTCTGCTTCTTGTGCTGACTGTGAGGGCGGGAGTGCAGCTGCGTGCACTACAGTGTCCTCTGTGGTAACAGCATATCCCGTGTGGAATCTACCAAACTCGTCAGCATATCTTGAACCATCCGTGTATAACACCAGATCAGGATTTGGGAGTGGATTCTCACTGACATTTGGTGGAGTAGCTGTTTCTTCAGTCAGAAGTTGGGAACAATCATGTTGGAGATAATCCTCATCACTACCATCTTTCCTTATAGTTCATTATACCGTCTTTCAAGGCGTTGTAAAGGGGTTGCATTATGCGGGATGTATCCGGTATCCACTGACGACAGTAGGTACATAGTCCAAGAAAACGCTGGAGTTCAGTTTCATCTTTCGGGAAAGGAAGGGAGCTGACAGCTATTTTTCTTTCTTCTGCGAGGTGTCTGGCACCCTGAAGGAGACAGTGACCCAAGAACATCACTTGACCAAGGCAGAACTGAAGTCTCGAGGCCGAAACCCGACAGTTCAGTGCTGCCAGATACTTAAGGAGGCTAACAATGGCAGAAATGACTAAAGATACCTGCTCATATTTTTTGCAATCTGGTTGGGACCGTTTTGGGCCCCTTGTGACATAACTGTCCATATTAACTGTCGACCCTGATAAATGAATGCAAATAGACACTGGCAGTCTGGGTGTAACGGAATGCTAAAGAAGGCATTGGTAAGATCAATAACTGTAAACCAAGCAGCATCCTGGGGTATTTGGGACAAAAGAGTATGAGGATTAGGCACCAGGTTTGAGAAACACTTTTACTGGTTCTACGGGCATTTTCCCTATATCATTTGGCCATCATCTTGGAATTGTATTCTGGAGCGGAACTGTGATAATTAATCTGCCCCTAGTAAATTTACAGGACATGTGGGAGAGATCACGAACTGAGCAGTAACGAGAATTAGCAGGGAGGGGCTGAGGAGCAGAGTTCCCACTAGCTGAAGTCGAGGAAGGGGGGCAAGAGTTTGCTGTGTGGGCTGAAGGGCACACTGTGTGCTCGCAGCTGCGGTGGGGGCTGGAGGCTGCTGTTTGCTTTTGTTTTGTTTTTTCTGTACGCTGAACAGACGGGTTAAATTCTTCTGCGTTGGCTCATAAGAGATACTGTGAGCGTTTAACAAAGAAAAGGTGGGGGCTGCGACTCTCGGTCTCCTTGTACAATTGTCATCTAGCAGGGAGACCTCTTCTTTCAAATCATCACTTTTAACTATTTCCCTGACACATTAATATCATTAATCTCAGTTCCTTCTTTTAATCAATCACTTCTCACACCACAGTCACTTGCTTGAACCACAAACAATCCCGTCTTTGCCATAATAATAGACAATTTTTCCTTCTTCAACATAGCAGTAACAGAAACAATCAGAATTCACTTTCTCTGTTCTTCCTAACACCTTCGTCACACAATTCATGTGCCAAGCCACAAAATTCTTCTTTTCCTTCCACAGATTCTCTCATTTAGAGCTAAATATCCTTACTTCAGTTGTGCACAATACTGGAGTGGCCGTCTCAGTCTGTTCCACAGGGTCAATAATCCCCCTCTGGGATTGCCCAAAATTCGCGGTACTCAGTGAAAGGAGGAGGGCGTCTCAGACTATCCCTCCGGACACCTCTGGTTATATATATATCTATCTATATATACCTGAGTTACGTATCCTACCCATCTTCGATCACTCACCACACCTGATTACTAACAGTGAATTCAGGATTTCAGGATATTTTGACTATAAAGAGAGTCACAATCACTGGTCAATCCGGGGTGTCCGTCCCTTATGAGGTACGGTTCGAGCACTGGGCCCCCAACGGGACTGCACCTCTATATGATTCCACCCATGAATCACCCCACCAGGGGACAAACCTCAGATCCTCTTTGCAGCAACAAGCACAGGAAAACCACACCAACGGTCAGTCTGAACAGTATAACTGCCAACTTACCGTGGTTGTGGGGGGGTGATCAGTCCCAATTTTCCAACACCTGTGTCCGCTCCGAGGGTCCTTTGTCTTCTTGTCCTCCGGGGGCAGAGGCATCCCTACTCGGGGGCCCCACGTTTGGGCGCCAAGACTGTTGAGGTAGGGCTAAATTAACCCTTCACGCTTGATCCAGTGATTTCCATATTAATTCACAGGGCGTTGCTAGCAACTGGTAATGACCACACGGAGACGGGGGTCTCTGTACGGGAGGATCGAGGCAGATCACTGAGCCCCTTTACTGAATCTCACATTACATAGCATTCTGCTTAATTATGCAAAGTATACAGCTACCAATAGAATCGTAATACATTTAAGCCAATAGTATTGCAAGAAAATCAGAATATGTCCCCAGCTGCATGACGTAGAATATAGAACAATAGCACATTCTTTTAGGGTCTCATCTTATATCTCATATCTTGTACAAGCTAGAACAGTCTGGTTTCATAACAGCCGTGAACTTTCATCTAGTTAAGTTACAAAATTTAACTCGTAAACAACAAAATGGCGTTGCAAGCACAAAAATGGATCCCGAAGAACAAGATGTCCCATACATCTGAATACTGTACTTCACATCCCTACCGTCAGGCAGCAACATAACACCATTAACGCATGTCACAGTTCACATTACACAACACAACAATATACTTGTTCCTCAAGGGCGAACATGGGCTGTGTGTCCATCTCCTTACACAATAACTAAAACGCATTAGACATTTTTTAGACCCATCAATAATCCGTGACAATATTATACCTTCAGTATGTTATTAGAAATAGTCTGCAACCTAAAATACAAATACTGGGCTTGTTACAAGCACGGAGTCCTCCAGCCCAAACCACAATGCTTGACCTCACAATTGTATTATAATTTGTACTGCTACACAATATGTGTAGATAGTCACTCTACGTGGGGTCGATGTCCTAGATTTCCTGTAACAGGAAACCACTGAAAAAAAATGTTGTATTTATTGCTTCATGTAACACATTGTCTTGATTATATCTCATAGCTAAGACAGTAATAAATGATTTTTGCTATTAAGAAGACTTATAAGGGATCAAACCTTTACTATTCTTTGCCAGTAAGACTGACTAGTAAATGTGATTACTGATTAAATCTGTCATCTATATTTATAAACGCCTTATCGTGTCTGCCTGTAACCGAAATCGCGGCCCGCTGAATGGTCGCGGCCGCCAGGCACCCACCAGGCCGCAACCAATCAGCGACAGGCGCAGCTGTTTGTAACGGTAAGCTGCGCCTGCCGCTGATTGGTCGCCCGCGACCAATCAGCGGCAGGCGCAGGCCTTAATCTGTAAAAAAGAGAATTAAAATAAAAAAGTTATTCTCACCTTCCAACGGCCTCCTGTCTTCTTTCCACGTGCCCTGCCTGACGTTCCCAGTAATGCTTTGCGGCTTAGACCGCTGATTACGTCACTCTCGCGAGAGCGAGAAAGAAGACCGATGTCACTCTCGCGAGAGCGAGAAAGAAGACTGACGTCATCAGCGGTCTAAGCCACAAAGCATTACTAGAAACGCGAGGCCGGGCACGTGGAAAGAAGACAGGAGGCCTTCGGAAGGTGAGAATTATTTTTTTTATTTTTTAATATTTTTGTACAGGGCCGCGGCAGTGATTGGTCGCGGACAGAGGGCCGCGACGCTGATTGGTCGCGGCTACACGGAAAGGGGGGTGAGGGGACCATGCATACCAGGAAAGGGGGGTGAGGGGACCATGCATACCATGAAAGGGGAGTGAGGGGACCATGCATACCAGGATAGGGGGGTGAGGGGACCATGCATACCACGAAAGGGGAGTGAGGGGACCATGCATACCATGAAAGGGGAGTGAGGGGACCATGCATACCAGGAAAGGGGAGTGAGGGGACCATGCATACCAGGATAGGAGGGTGAGGGGACCATGCATATCAGGATTGGGGGGTGAGGGGAAAATGCATACCAGGATTGGGGGGTGAGAGGACCATGCATACCAGGACTGGGGGGTGAGGGGACCATGCATACCAGGAAAGGGGGGTGAGGATACCAAGCATAGCAGGATTGGGGTGTGTGGGGACCATACATACCAGGATTGGGGGGTGAGGGGACCATACATACC
The DNA here is from genome assembly GCF_039654945.1 of Dendrobates tinctorius. Taxonomy (NCBI): domain Eukaryota; kingdom Metazoa; phylum Chordata; class Amphibia; order Anura; family Dendrobatidae; genus Dendrobates; species Dendrobates tinctorius. The sequence goes on from NW_027361707.1 coordinate 18,535,533, forward strand.
AGGGTTGGGGTGTGAGAGGACCATGCATACCAGCAAAGGGGGGTGAAGGGACCATGCATACCAAGAAAGGGGGGTGAGGGGACCATGCATACCAGGATAGGGGTGTGAGGGGACCATGCATACCAGGATTGGGGGGTGAGAGGACCATGCATACCAGGATTGGGGGGTGAGGGGACCATGCATACCCCGAAAAGGGGGTAAGAGGACCATGCATACCAGGAAAGAGGGGTGAGAGGACCATGCATACCAGGATTGGGGGGTGAGAGGACCATGCATTCCAGGATTGGGGGGTGAGGGGACCATGCATACCAGGATAGGCGGTTGAGGGGTAGCATGCATATCAGGATTGGGGGTGAGAGAACCATACATATCAGGATTGGGGGTGAGAGAACCATACATATCAGGATTGGGGGGTGCATTATTGCATTATTATTAAATCTTCAAAAATAAACTGCATATATATTCTAGAATACCCAATGCGTTAGAATCGGGCCACCATCTAGTTCAATATATAATGATATAGTCTGTTATATAAACTGCTGTCTGTAGATGTCGCAATTGTAGCTGGAATTGGAATAAAATGAAACGTCTCTAAAGGCAACCTCTTTTATCAAATGTGTTATCAGAAAATGACCAATTCTTGAAATCAGGTTTTTGTGTTAAATGTATTTTTTTTTCCTAATTTTTTTGCAATGGTTTTTTTCTATATCAGGAATGTATTAAAATCAAAACTAGATATCTTGCAATTTTCACACTGGCCACTGGGGCTTTTAAGACTTATACTTCCTGTTGTTTCAGGAAATCCACATGTACTTAACAATAGAATACTTACCATCTCCTCCTCCCATTTTTCAAAACCGTTTTGGGAGGTCAACTCAAAAAAGGTTTCACTTTATAAAGGACTGTGTTCCAGGTAGTAAGGCAGTGTGAGGCTGGGCATCATGGCAGGAAGAAGTTCTCTGTTACTGAGCAGAAGAAAACACTGTACTCATAACTCTCAACTATTGAATAACAGAAAGAGGGACAGATCATGTGGGTGCTAAGTGCGCAGCGTCAAATTTTGGCCATGCCCCTGGCCACACCCCAGTTCACACCCATTTACCATTTCTTTCTCCCCCAGCAAGATGAGTTATCAGAGGGGTGTAGGCAGTGAGGGACGTTCAGCAGACACCGTGCTCAGGTGCTCGTTATTTGAACCGAGCAATTTCTAATACTCGCATGCTCTTTTCGAGTAACGAGTATAATGGGAGTCAATGGGAAAGCTGAGATTTTTTTTTGAGAGTGAACCCGGTGAGAGTGCAGGGTGCAGATCCAAATTCGGGACTGTCCACAGTATCCGGGACAGTTGGGACTAGAGATGAGCGGATGGATTCATGGGTCCCTGGTCCGGTGTGCAGGTACGAATATTTCTGTACATATTTGTTCTAATGGCCGCCTCCAACCTATAATTAACTCAATAACCCAGACCTTTAGCTAGACTGTCTGAAAGAGAAGCTGTCTATGTTGCCCCTGGCAAGCAATCAGAGCTCAGCTTTCATTTTTTTAAATCACTCCGGTAAAATGAAATCTGCACTGTGATTGGTTCCTATGTCTAAGAAAGATGGAGGAAGGTTAATTCTAAACCTTTACATAGTGTGGAGGGGACAGACAAGATTTACTGTATATTTGATATTAAAAAATTATGCACAGCACCACATTTCCTCCTCTGTGGCCACAAGCAGATCAAAGTGCAGATAGAGGGGCCTGGAGAAGAAGCATGGGATTGTGGGAAATGTAATTTACAGTGGTCACCTGGGCAGCACTGAAAGTCCCCCCACCTCACATACAAGATCATACAACACGGGAAAAGTTCATGACTAGGTGTAGGGGAGTAATTGGCAATCAACAGTCATGACATGCACGCTACTCATTTGGCGCAATTGATTTATTTAATGAAGGGGGGGTGTTCTAATTAATAGCAGTACGGAGTTCAATTAGCGAGGTCACTAATTCTGTGAAGAAACAAATGTCCGATACAGCCCTTATTTAAAGGAGGGCAGCAAATGTTACACCTGCTGGTTTTAGCCGTTGCTCAATGAATAAAATGGCTAATTCCAGATATTGTACCGAAGGAGAAAGAACTATGATCAAAAAATATTTTAGAGAGGGGAAAACATGTAAAGAAGTGGAGAAAATAATTGAATGCTCAACTAAAAAGATTTCCAATGCATTACAATGGTAAACAAAACACAAAACGTGGTAGGCAAAGAAATACTACCATCCTCATATGGCTGGAGACACACTAGCAATTTTAAAATCGGTCCGATTTTGATGCAGGAGAGTTGGACGAGTGTAATGCAAGTGTCATGCGTTTTTTATGCGATTACAATCCGATTTTTCACATTTAGCTTCCGATTTACATACGAATGCAGTGTAATTGCTATCAGACTGCAATGCGATTTTAACCTGAGCTTTTACATACTGCAATTCTCTAAATCATTTACACATCGTTTTCAAAGGAAATATTATTCAAAACATAGAAGAAAAGGATAGAATAGATGGTTTACATAATACAGAATAGCTATATAGATGTGTGTGACAAATACAATTAGTATAGTGTGTGTGTGTGTGTGTGTGTGTGTGTAAATTACTGTTCTTGTCTTTAAATAATAAAAGATGATTTTGTGGAAAAAAATAGCGTGGGCTCCGGCGCAATTTTCAAAACCAGAATCGAGAAAGCCAGCAACTGGGGCAGATGTTGATGTTTATAGCCTGGGAAGGGGGTAATACCCATGGATCTTCACAGGCTATTAATATCAGCCCGCAGCTGTATACTTATCCTTTACTGGCTATTAAAATAGGGGAGCCTCTCAAAAAATTGATGTGGGGTCCCCTTATAATTAATAACCAGAAAAGACTATGCAAGTGTCGGAGGGAGAGTCCCCGCTGTGTAACCGGGCCGGAACCAAGAGGACTGTCACCAAGGTTCCTAGGGAGACTGTTTCCGGGGGACACAATTAGAGGATGGACCGGAGAGAGTTCTAGAAGGAGTGGGGGTGGAGCCAATATAAAATGAGCTGAGGACGCCAGCAGGGGGCAATTGACAGAGCGGGAGAGAAGGAGCAGGAAGACTGGAGTTGCGCCATAGAGCCAGAGCTAGGAGTGAGCGACGACTAGAGGGGTTGGAGAGAGACTTCCTGTGGACAGGAAGGAGATGGCACCTAGCCACCCACCAGAGGGACACCGACCACATGACCGCGCTTCCCGCGACCGTCACTGCCTGACTCCAGCCCGTGGCTGCGGCCTACCCGCTGCCATCCGCGGCTGCCGCTGCCCGACTCCAGCCTGCGAGCGGAGATACCGTAGACCAGGGAGGTGCCGTGGACCAGGGGGAAAACGGTGGCCCCTGGTCCAGTTTATCCTTGGGGGCTATGCTGAGCAACCTGCCCAGGGTCTCCGGCACCAATACTATGCTGTGGAGCTGGACGGAGTGGCTGCGGGGGCTGTTTAGGATGCAACCAATGACCCCTGACTTAGAAGCAGAAGTAGCCCTTATGGCGGTGGACGGGGAGGCCCCGGATTCCATAATGTTGAGACCCCCGGGACAGCGAAACACCTTTATTAGGGTCCTACTGATACTGGAGGAAACTCATGGGGACCCAACGGATGTGGGGGAGTTGAGAACCCGGTTGTTCAGTCATATGCAAGGGGAAGGGGAGACGGTCACCCAATATATGAAAGTCCTTCAGGAACTAAACACGGCCATTGAGCTGAAGGATGGTGTGGGCGTGGGGCCCATTGACGTAACCCTACGCGACCTCTTAGTGACCGGGCTCCGAGACCCTCTGACTAAACAGGCATTACGGGAGCGAGTCCGGGTAAACCCGCGCATGGCTTTCTCCGAGGTAGGGAGTCAGGCCTGCGCACGGGAGCAAGAACAAGGGCTGACAGTCCCCGTGGGAAAGGTCTGGAGCACTGAAGTCTCCATGAACGCCATTGGGGAACCCCAGTGGGTGGAAGAAATGAAACAAGAACTGAAGAGCATCAGGGGCGAACTGGACGAGGTGAAGAAAAAGGCTGAGACAACAAGTGGATGGCCTGGAACGGGCCCGGGACCCTGGGGATCCCATAACCCCAGAGGCGGTCGGTCCCTGCGGCCTCGGGAATGTTTTTTAATGTGGCAAACTGGGCCACTTTGCCCAAGAGTGCCCGCGGCGTGGGAGATACCCACCCTGGTGGCCATTAAACTAAAGGGCTCTGAGCTGGGGGGATGCCGCTCAGAGCCAGAAACCATGATGCGGGGTGATGGAAGTCCCGAAGATCTGATTGCGAAGTGTCCAGTGATATGGGCAAATGTTGTGAATTCTTTTTCTGGGCTCCCAATGGTGGTTACTGAAGGTAGTGAAGCTGGTCAGATTGACAGAGGTGTTGCGAGTTCTCTTTCTGGGCTCCCTCTGGTGGTTACTGGAGGTAGTGGAGCTGGTCAGATTAACAGAGGCTTGCCACCTGATAATGATGATGACAATTGGAGATCTGGGGTTTCTGACTGGAGTATTTTAGGCTAGTTTCACACTTGCTTTTTTTTGCAGCGCGTTTTTCCCGCAAAAAAACGCATTGAAAAAACGCATACATAAGCATACAACTGCTGCGTTTTTTTCAAGCATTTTTATGAGCATGCATGAAAAAAACGCAGCGTTTTTATGCATTTGTATGTGTTTTTAGCGCGTTTTTACCGCGTTTGCGTTTTTTTCCAACATTTTTAGGTGGCCCCTCACACTACCCAAACCATGACTTTACTAACCCTAACCCTGACCCTAACCCTAACCCTGACCCTAACCCTTAACCAAATCATACTTAACCCTAACCCAAACCCTAAACCCTAACTAACCCTAACCCTAACCCTAACCCTGACCCTAACCCTAACCCTAACCCTAACCCTGACCCTAACCCTAACCCTAACCCTGACCCTAACCCTTAACAAAACCATACTTAACCCTAACCCTGACCCTAACCCTAACCCTAACCCTAACCCTAATCCTGACCCTAACCCTGACCCTAACCCTAACCCTAACCCTAACCCTGACCCTAACCCTTAACAAAACCATACTTAACCCTAATCCTGACCCTAACCCTGACCCTAATCCTTAACAAAACCATACTTAACCCTAATCCTGACCCTAACCCTGACCCTAACCCTAACCCTAACCCTGACCCTAACCCTAACCCTAACCCTAACCCTGACCCTAACCCTTAACAAAACCATACTTAACCCTAATCCTGACCCTAACCCTGACCCTAATCCTTAACAAAACCATACTTAACCCTAATCCTGACCCTAACCCTGACCCTAACCCTAACCCTAACCCTAACCCTGACCCTAACCCTAACCCTAACCCTAACCCTGACCCTAACCCTTAACAAAACCATACTTAACCCTAATCCTGACCCTAACCATGACCCTAATCCTTAACAAAACCATACTTAACCCTAACCCTGACCCTAACCCTAACCCTAACCCTGACCCTGACCCTGACCATAACCCTAACCCTAAACCCCCTTAACTAACCCTAACTCTAACCCAAACCCCTAAATTCCATGGTTTAAAAAAAAAACGCATATGCAAAAAAACGCATACATGAGCATGCCAGTGCGCACATATGCGCATCCATAGGCTATAATGGCCATTTTTAGCGCAAAACGTGCGCATATGTGCGCATGCGCTTTTTTGCAGGGCCAAAAAATGCAACATGCTGCATCTGGAAAATCCCAACGCACACCCCAAAAAAACGCAGCGCATGAAAATCGCATACATGCGCTGACCAGTGCGCAGGTATGCGCACCCATGTTAAATATAGGGGAAAAAACGCATGCGCAGGTGTGCGTTTTTTTCCAGCGCTAAAAAACGCAAATGTGAAACCAGCCTAAGACAGCTAACTTCCTTCAATCCCTGCTAGTGATTTTCTTCCTGTGCCTTCTGAGGTCTGATGTCTCCTGCTCTGTTCCTGCATGGTTCAGCTAAGTGGTTAATTTGCTAATCTTTTGCATTTGATCTGGTTTTGTCTATCCCTGCTTTGTGCTGGTCAGCTTGCTCTTGCTGGGGCTGTGCTGGATCACCGCCCATATGTTACTGCTTGTGTCAGTTTGTTCTGTCCCCTGTTATATTGGTCACTCTTTGCTTTGCTTTCAGTATATACCAGAGTGCTGATATAGTGTGGGCGAAGTCGTGTGACTTCAGTGTTCTTTGTGCATCAGACGTGTTGGACTTTTTGCAGGGTTTTTTGCATGATTGCAGACAGTGTCTTTCCTTTCCTGTCCTGTCTAGTCAGTTTGGTCCCCTGTAACGGGGTCTACCCAGGCTGGGGTACTTCTTTCAGTACCACCCCGTGTTTTCGGAGGTCCGCTCTGCATTGGCTGGAGTCTGAATGAATGACGCTGGCTGGAATTCCTTGGTTACATGGGCGCATATAAAAGATCACTGCTTCTCAACGTATTTCCAGTCTGACAACACTTTACTCACAGGACACAGAATATATCACACAGATACAGAGGGCAGGCCAATAGAAAAGTGGCAGGCCAGACATGCATTACAAAAGCCGCAGGTGGCCGGAGCCTGCCGATGTTTACTGTGGAAATTACAAAGGTGGGGGGAGGGCGGCCAAAAGGAGAATATCGTGTCCCCTCTGCCCAGGGGCGCAGCCTGCGGGCTGATGCATTAGGGACATGCATCTCACATAGAACCTATTATACATACATTTAACTGCACAACATATTCTGGGTGCTAAGTGGTTCTGTAATACGTAACACGGCTCCCCTTTTCAGCGACGCGATCGGCATACACAGTCTGATCCTCAACGGATCAGTTTGGGGATGACCGAAGTTTATGGGGTTGGTACAAGTTCCGTTTGTCGACTTAGTCCATTGGCATTACCATTTTGTTTGCCGGGTCTGTGGTGGATGGTGAAGTCCAGAGGTTGTAGGGATAAACTCCACCGCAGCAATCTGGCGTTGTCTCCGGAGACCCGATTAAGCCAGACTAGGGGATTATGGTCCGTTAGGAGGGAAAACTGTCGTCCATACAAATATGCAACTTCTTGAGTACCCATACTACCGCCAGGCAATCCTTCTCGATGGCCGCATAGCTTACTTCACGGGGCAGTAGTTTCCGACTCAGGTAAGCTACCGGGTGTTCTTGGCCGTCCGGCCCGATTTGGCTCAGTACTGCCCCCAATCCAAACATAGAAGCGTCTGTGTGAACAAGGAAACGTTTAGTTGGATCGGGTGCGGCAAATACAGGGATATTGGTGAGGGCGTCCTTTAGTTGGCGGAACGCTTCCTCACACTCTGAGGTACAGGTTACCTGGCGGGGTTGGTTCTTACGGGTCAAATCAGTGAGGGGCTTGGCTACGCTGCTGTAATTGGGAGCGAATTTCCTGTAATACCCTGCTGTTCCTAGAAACGCCATGACCTGGGTTTTAGTGCGTGGGATGGGCCATTTGGCTATGGCCTCCATCTTGGCTGGTTCTGGTCGCTGTTTCCCACTTCCCACCCAATGCCCTAAATACTGAACCTCTGCTTTGTCCACGTGACACTTGTTTGGGTTCAGGGTGTTTTCCGGCCTGGTGGATCCTGTCCAATACTGTCTCTAGGTGATTTAGATGCTCTTCCCATGTCGCACTGTAGATGGCGATGTCGTCCAGGTAGGCAAAAGCATAGTCCTGGAGACCATCCAGAAGCTGGTCTGCCAGCCATTGGAAGGTCGCTGGGGCATTCTTCATCCAGAATGGCATAGCTCGAAACTGAAATAAGCTGAACGGGGTGACAAATGCCGACTTGGGAATAGCTTCAGGACTAAGGGGAATCTGCCAGTAGTCTTTGCATAGATCGATGGTGGTCAAATACTTTGCCCCCACCAGCCGGTCTAACAACTCATCCACACGCGGCATGGGGCATGCATCCGTCACTAGAGTTGAGCGATACGTCCGATACTTCAAAGTATCGGATCGGAATGGATCGGCCGATCTTAAAAAAAGTATCGGTATCGCCGATTCCGATACCGGAAGTCCCATTCAAGTCTATGGGACTTCCGGTATCGGAATAAGAAAAACCCTGTTTTTGCCTTGTACAGCCTCTCTGGGGTCTGTACGGGCCTTTCGGGGGGCTGTGCCGGCCTGCCAGGGGGTCTGTGCAGGCTACGGTGGTCTGTGCCGGCCTGCCGGGGGGCAGTGACGGCCTGCCGGGGGGGCTGTGCCGGCCTGCCGGGGGGCTGTGCCGGCCTGCCGGTGGTCTGTGCAGGCTCCGGTGGGCTGTGCCGGCCTGCCGGGGGGCTGTGCCGGCCTGCCGGGGGTCTGTGCAGGCTTCGGGGGTCTGTGCAGGCATCGTCCGATGCCTGCTACCATGACAGTGATTGACACATTAGCCAATGATGGGACAGTAGTAGTCCCATCATCCGGCTAATGTGTTGAATGTAAAAAAAAAAAAAAAAAAAAAAAATTACATGCTACATACATGCTACATTCATACTACATACTACATACATGCTACATTCATACTACATATATACTACATGCAACATACATACTACATATATACTACATGCATGCAACATGCATACTACATATATACTACATGCTACATACATACTACATATATGCTACATATATACTACATGCATGCTACATACATACTGCATGCTACATACATACTACATGCTACATACATACTACATATATGCTACATACATACTACATATATACTACATGCATGCTACATACATACTACATGCTACATACATACTACATGCTACATACATACCACATACATACTACATATATACTACATGCATGCTACATACATACTGCATGCTACATGCATGCTACATACATACTACATACATACTACATGCTACATACATACCACATATATACTACATACATACTACATGCTACATACATACCACATATATACTACATACATACTACATACAATACATTCATACAATACATACATAGACATACAGTACATATAACATAGAGTAACATACTTACCAATACTTGTCACATTGTTCCCCGAAGCCATTGTCTTTTCCGGAATAAATATTAACATAACAAACCACAAAAATACTCACCCACGATCCGAAGCAGTCCACGAGTGTGTCCCACGACGATCTTGGGTAGAGAACGGCAGCATCAGCTGATGCTGCCGTTCTCTACGGGCTGCAGGAATCCAATGACGGAAGGTAGGTATCCTTCCGCACTGTATTCCTCCGCCACTTAAAAAAAAAAAGTCCCTAGTCTCACTTTATGCCATTGTTGTGTGGGAATTTCCCACGCAGCAATGGCATAAAGTGAGACTAGGGACTTTTTTTTTTTTAAGTGGCGGAGGAATACAGTGCGGAAGGATACCTACCTTCCGTCATTGGATTCCTGGAGCCCGTAGAGAACGGCAGCATCAGCTGATGCTGCCGTTCTCTACCCAAGATCGTCGTGGGACACACTCGTGGACTGCTTCGGATCGTGGGTGAGTATTTTTGTGGTTTGTTATGTTAATATTTATTCCGTAAAAGACAATGGCTTCGGGGAACAATGTGACAAGTATTGGTAAGTATGCTACTCTATGTTATATCTACTGTATGTCTATGTATGTATTGTATGAATGTATTGTATGTAGTATGTATGTAGTATATATGTGGTATGTATGTAGTATGTATGTAGTATGTATGTAGCATGCATGTAGCATGCAGTATGTATGTAGCATGCATGTAGTATATATGTAGTATGTATGTAGCATGTAGTATGTATGTAGTATGTATGTGGTATGTATGTAGCATGTAGTATGTATGTAGCATGCATGTAGTATGTATGTAGTATATATGTAGTATGTATGTAGCATGTAGTATGTATGTAGCATGCATGTAGTATGTATGTAGTATGTATGTAGTATGTATGTGGTATGTATGTAGCATGTAGTATGTATGTAGCATGCATGTAGTATATATGTGTTATGTATGTAGCATGCATGTAGTATGTATGTAGTATGTATGTAGTATGTATGTAGCATGCATGTAGTATGTATGTAGTATATATGTGGTATGTATGTAGTATGTATGTAGCATGTAGTATGTATGTAGCATGCATGTAGTATATATGTAGTATGTATGTAGCATGTAGTATGTATGTAGCATGCATGTAGTATGTATGTAGTATGTATGTAGTATTTTTTTTTTTTTTTTTAACATTTAACACATTAGCCGGATGATGGGACTACTACTGTCCCATCATTGGCTAATGTGTCAATCACTGTCATGGTAGCAGGCATCGCCAGATGGGACTTATAGTCCCATCGGACAATGCTTGCACAGACCCCCGGACATCAGCACAGCCCCCCGGCAGGCCGGCACAGCCCCCCGGCAGGCCGGTACAGACCCCCGGCAGGCCGGTACAGACCCCGGGCAGTCCACACAGCCCCCCGGCAGGCCGGCACAGCCCCCCGGCAGGCCGGTACAGACCCCGTGCAGTCCACACAGCCCCCCGGCAGGCCGGCAGAGACCCCCGGAAGGCCCGAAATGACGGCGCATCATGATGCGCACACACCGCGCATCATGATGACGTCAGGCTGTCAATCAACTTTGAACTTCCGATTCCGATGCCGACTTCCGATATTGAAAAAATATCGGAAGTCGGTATCGGAATTCCGATACAGCAAGTATCGGCCGATACCCGATACTTGCGGTATCGGAATGCTCAACACTATCCGTCACTGTTTTCTCATTGAGCTTACGATAGTCTACACAAAACCGTGTAGTCCCATCCTTCTTGGGCACTAACACTACGGGGGATGCCCAGGGACTATCTGACTCTTCAATGACCCCTAAACGCAACATCTCTTGTATCTCTTGTCGCATCCCCTCTCGTACAGGCTCAGGGACGCGGAAGGGGTTTTGTCGCAGGGGGGTCTAATCCTGGGTCTCAACCTTGTGTTGTGCCAGGCGAGTGTACCCCGGTCTCTCTGAAAACATCCTCTGTCACAGCCTCAGCAACGCCTCTGCCTGCTGTCTCCCGGGGGCCTAGGTCTTCACCCAAGTGTACCTGGTCCCATGTTTTAGACTGAGTCCTTTCCCCTAAGACATCCGGCAAGGGAAGTCCGACTAAATCCTCTGCTTCAGGTGCACAGAAGGCCACTACCTCTTCAGGGTGCTCCCGGTAGGGCTTCAGCATATTCACGTGGAACATGCGGATAACCCTGGGGTCATCACAATCGGCGACATTATAGGTTGTGTCGGCTATTTTCCCCACTACCTGGTAGGGCCCCTGCCATGCAGCTTGAAACTTATTCTGCTTAGTGGGCTCTAACACCAGGACCTTCTGTCTTATTTCCAAAGTGCGCTCTCTGGCCCTCCGATCGTTCCATACGCGCTGGCGCCACTGTGTCGCCTGCAGGTTATCACGTTCAACCTGGGTCAGCTCCTGTAGGCGGTCCCGGAATTCCAGCACAGAGTACAATAGGTACCCCTTCTATGAGGCCCTCCCCTTCCCAGTGTTCCAGCACTAAGTTTAGGCGTCCCCTTACCCGTCTCTCGTATACCAGCTCGAATGGGGAGAACCCCGTGGATTCTTGGGGCACCTCCCGATAGGCAAACTGGAGGTGTGGAAAGAATTTCTCCCAGTCCCTGTAGGTCCTGGTAAATGTCCCAATGAGCTGTTTTAATGTCCCGTTAAAGCGTTCACACAACCCATTGGTTTGCGGGTGGTACGGGGTGCTTCTAATGGACTTTACACCACACAGCAGTTGGTTGGTCACCTCTGCTGTAAACTGGCTACCCTGGTCTGAGATAATCTCCCAGGGAAATCCAACCCGTGAGAAAACCTGGAGCAGGGCGGCCGCCACCATCTCTGCCAGTATGTTAGGTAACGCAACCGCCTCTGGATACAGTGTGGCATAATCTACCACTGTCAATATATACTTTTTCCCTGACGGACTGGGTTTGGCTAACGGCCCTATCAGATCGACCGCTACTCGGCTAAATGGTTCCTCCACAATGGGGAGGGGGCGTAATTTGGCCTTGCATCAATCCCCCCTCTTGCCAACGCGCTGACAACTGTCACAGGTCTGGCAGTACTGACGAACATCATAGGTTCAAAAGAAGTTTTGTGTCAGACGATGCCTGGTGCGACTGACGCCGAAGTGCCCGGCCAAGGGTATATCATGAGAGATTCACAATAACTAATGCCTATACTTCTTGGGAACTACCAGCTGTTGTTTTATAGTGGGGCTCGTCCCTGTGTGGTGCTGGTCTGTGATCCGGTAGAGGAGTCACTGCTTCCATACAAACTGTTCCACTTCCAGTACTCCTCTCCCCTCCTGTGCCTTCCCACGATATCCCTCTAATGAAGGATCCTCAAGTAACTCCCTCTTAAATTCATCTGGGGTCGCCCAAGAAATGTGTCTGGCTATGGGAATACGTGCAGGGCTGGGATGTCTTACCTGGGCCTCCTCTGAGTGTGATTCCGCCTCCGCAGCTCGAGCTTGTCTCCGGGTGGTCACAGGATACGTCTCAGCCAGAGGGGCCACCGAGAATGCAGACAACATGGGCCCCAAGTCATTTCCCAGCAAGACGTCTGCAGGCAAATCCTCCATCAAGCCGACCTCAACAAGGCCATCCCCGACTCCCCAGTTCAGGTGAATCCTGGCAGTGGGTAGTCGATGTATGGCTCCCCCTGCTACATGGACTGCCACTGTCCGGTCCGTCTTCTCTTGGTCCCGGACGAGATGAGGCTTCACAAGGGTCAAAGTTGCCCCGGAATCTCTTAGTCCCTGCATACGTTTCCCATTAACTCACACGACCTGTCGAAGCTGTTGTCGATTATCTTCCCGGGCAGCCTGCACGGGGTCTACTTCATGCAGCACTTCCTCCATCTCTTCCACCCCTTGGTTAGTCGTAGCCCCCAATGCCGGGTCAGCTTCGCCTTGGTAGCAGTGTTCAGCAGCCCGGCTGAAGGTAGCTGTTCCCGCCTTTGGCCACTTGGTATGCTGAGTCCAGTTGGGACATTGTCTTTGCAGGTGGCCCAGCTGACGACAGGTGTGGCATCGCGCCCCAGGGGGACTGTGGAAGGCCGGGTTTCTAGCTGGTCCCCCTACAATCTTTGGTGGTTTGGGGCCCTCCAGGTCCATGGGCGGGCCCCTAGTGACCACCTTTGATCCGGACAACTGTGGCCTCCTGGCATCATGATGTTCATCGGCCAGACGAGCGGCTTCCTCAAGAGTCGTTGGCCGCCTGTCCCGAAGCCATTCCTGTGTCTCGGGGTTTAGTCCATTAAAGAATCGTTCTAACAGGAAGAGCTGGAGGACGTCCTCCTTAGTGGTTGCTGGGCTCCTTTGTACCCACTGTAGCAGTGACCGCTGTAATTTACAGGCCCATTCAGCGTGGGTATCGGTTACGCGTTTTATAAGTCCGTGGAACTTTTGGCGGTAGGCCTCTGGTGTCAGCGCATACCGGGCCAAGATCACTTCTTTGATCCGCTCATAGTCCATACAGTCCTCATCAGGTACCGTGCGATAGGCCGGGCAGCGGACGCCTGTCAGCTTGCTGGCCAGAATCTGAACCCGTTCCTCCGCCTTCACTTGATGAAGGGCACACTGCCGCTCAAAGTCCTGCAGAAAGCCATCAATGTCTTCCTCTGCCTCCCTCAACTGTCGGAAGGCATTATACTGGATCTTTTTGTGGCTTACTGTTGAAGGTACCTGGTCGAAGGCCAGAGCTCCCCCTGCTCGCTGGCTCTCCTCTCTCCACTCTGCCATCTCCATCTTGGCCAGCTCCACTTTGGTCCGCTCTGCCATCTCCATCTTGGCTAGCTCTATACTGGTCCACTCGGCCATCTTTTCCTTCAGATCAGTACGCACATCAGCCATCACCTCTCGTATGAGCTCTACTGCAGGGTTTAGGCCATAGAACGCCAGTCTGTTCTTTACCTCCCTCTGGAATTCGGTCTCCTCGACATTCACATTGGGGGGCGCTGCACTGTCGTGTTCCATGATGGCTGCTATCAAATCTGCTTTTGTTTTGTTGCTGGCGATCAACCCTCGGGCTTCCACCAGATCTTTTAATGTAGTCCTCTTTAATTTCTGGTAGTTATTTTCCATTCATTCCTTTCCTCCTGTAGAAGGGGTATCAAATCCCACTGTCTGCCACCAGTGTAACGGGGTCTCCCCAGGCTGGGGTATCTCTTTCAGTACCACCCCGTGTTTTCGGAGGTCCGCTCTGCGTTGGCTGGAGACTGAATGAATGACGCTGGCTGGAATTCCTTGGTTACATTGGCCCATATAAAAGATCACTGCTTCTCCACGTATTTCCTGTCTGACAACACTTTACTCACAGGACACAGAATATATCACACACAGAGGGCAGGCCAATAGAAAAGCGGCAGGCCAGACATGCATTACAAAAGCCGCAGGTGGCCGGAGCCTTTCCATGTTTACTGTGGGAATTACAAAAGTGGGGGGAGGGCGGACAAAAGGGGGATATCGTGTCCCCTCTGCCCAGGGGTGCAGCCTGTGGGCTGATGCATTAGGGACATGCATCTCACATAGAACCTATTATACATACATTTAACTGCAAAACATATTCTGGGTGCTAAGTGGTTCTGTAACACGTAACAGCCCCATCATTTGCTCAGTCTATTTTCCTGCCTGCGTTTGTGTTTTCATCTTGTCTCACGGACAATATATGTTTGGGGGCTATCTATTCCTTTGGGGTCTGCTCCGGGGCAGTTTAGATTTCACCTTTCTTGCTTTAGGCTGAGTTAGCTCTCCGACTGTGCCGAGGCGTCTAGGGCATCGTAGGTACGCTACACTTCTACTGCTAGTTGTGTGGATAGGATCAGGGGTCTGCAATCTGCTTAGTTACCAACCTCTCTGGTTTTCTGGTGGCTTAGCCTGGTCCTGCTATCCTCCTCGGTGACCCATTCATAACAGGCAGAGCTTGAACGACGTGCAGTACGCTGTCTGGTAAATTCAGGGTCGCAAGTCACGACCATGCCGGAGACGTATTTCCAGCAGCACTTTCCCGAGGCAGTGAAGAAAAATATATCTCTTCCTTACTTACTTACAAGTAAGTGCACGGTTGAGAATTAAAAAGTAAAAGCAATGTTGAATTGAGGATAAAATAAATCTTGTTTAATTGTTCATTCAAAAAGTGATTACAAAAATGAAGAAAAGTAAGTTCATGACATGCAATAATTATTTGTAGGGAAAAACAAGCATTCAATTGTTCTTACATATGGCCTTGAGCAGCTGTGGTCCGGGTGTTCGAGAGTCTCCAGCTATGGGAGATCTCCTGAACAAGAGTTAGGTTGGCTTATATACTATTTAGCCCCCTAGACTTGTAAATGTCTGTTTCCACATAGGGTGATTTGCTACTATGTTTATAGCTTCTTCCATATTAGTAGAACTCTAATATCTTACAGAATAAGCATACAGCTATTTTTCAATATGCATATAATTAGTTATGTATTACCTTAGCCTAGGAAACTTAAACCTATGGAGATTCATTCATCATCTCAGAATAGTCACATATTGACAGTTCTGACAAGTGACCTATACGTTTTGACAAGTGAGGTACAGCTGTATGAACCAAGGAACTCAGAATAGCTCAGTCACACTCTAACCAGAGCCTCTGCTAGCTGGACTAGACTCTGTATGTGAGAATTAATCTATATATTTTTTATCATAGAAATACTGATATTTTACAGTCCCCCCTGATTATGATTTGAGAAATATCATAATTAGAGTTGAGCGATACCGTCCGATACTTCAAAGTATCGTATCGGATGGTATCGGCCGATCTTTAAAAAAAGTATCGGTATCGCCGATTCCGATACCGGAAGTCCCATTCAAGTCTATGGGACTTCCGGTATCGGAATAAGAAAAACCCTTTCCTGCCCTTGTACAGCCTCTCTGGGGTCTGTACGGGCCTTTCGGGGGGCTGTGCCGGCCTGCCAGGGGGTCTGTGCAGGCTCCGGTGGTCTGTGCCGGCCTGCCGGTGGTCTGTGCAGGCTCCGGGGGGCTGTGCCGGCCTGCCGGGGGGCTGTGCCGGCCTGCCGGTGGTCTGTGCAGGCTCCGGGGGTCTGTGCAGGCATCGTCCGATGGGACTACAAGTCCCATCGGGCGATGCCTGCTACCATGACAGTGATTGACACATTAGCCAATGATGGGACAGTAGTAGTCCCATCATCCGGCTAATGTGTTAAATGTAAAAAAAAAAAAAAAAATTACATGCTACATACATACAACATGCATACTACATACATGCTACATTCATACTACATACTACATACATGCTACATTCATACTACATAAATACTACATGCAACATACATACTACATATATACTACATGCATGCTACATACATACTACATGCTACATACTGTACATACCACATATATACTACATACATACTACATGCATGCTACATACATACTACATACATACTACATGCATGCTACATGCATGCTACATGCTACATACATAACACATATATACTACATGCATGCTACATACATACTACATACTACATATATACTACATGCATGCTACATACTACATGCTACATACATACTACATATATACTACATGCATGCTACATACATACTGCATGCTACATGCATGCTACATACATACTACATACATACTACATGCTACATACATACTACATATATACTACATACATACTACATACATGCTACATGCATGCTACATACATACCACATACATAACACATATATACTACATGCATGCTACATACATACTACATGCTACATACATACCATATACATACTACATGCATGCTACATACATACTACATGCATGCTACATACATACTACATGCATGCTACATACATACTACATGCTACATACATACTACATATATACTACATGCATGCTACATACATACTACATGCTACATACATACTACATATATACTACATGCATGCTACATACATACTACATGCTACATACATACTACATATATACTACATGCATGCTACATACTACATGCTACATACATACTACATATATACTACATGCATGCTACATACATACTACATGCATGCTACATACATACTACATGCTACATACATACCACATACATACTACATATATACTACATGCATGCTACATACATACTGCATGCTACATGCATGCTACATACATACTACATACATACTACATGCTACATACATACCACATATATACTACATACATACAATACATTCATACAATACATACATAGACATACAGTACATATAACATAGAGTAACATACTTACCAATACTTGTCACATTGTTCCCCGAAGCCATTGTCTTTTCCGGAATAAATATTAACATAACAAACCACAAAAATACTCACCCACGATCCGAAGCAGTCCACGAGTGTGTCCCACGACGATCTTGGGTAGAGAACTGCAGCATCAGCCGTTGCTGCCGTTCTCTACGGGCTGCAGGAATCCAATGACGGAAGGTAGGTATCCTTCCGCACTGTATTCCTCCGCCACTTAAAAAAAAAAAAGTCCCTAGTCTCACTTTATGCCATTGCTGCATGGGAATTTCCCACACAGCAATGGCATAAAGTGAGACTAGGGACTTTTTTTTTTTTTTAAGTGGCGGAGGAATACAGTGCGGAAGGATACCTACCTTCCGTCATTGGATTCCTGCAGCCCATAGAGAACGGCAGCAACAGCTGATGCTGCAGTTCTCTACCCAAGATCGTCGTGGGACACACTCGTGGACTGCTTCGGATCGTGGGTGAGTATTTTTGTGGTTTGTTATGTTAATATTTATTCCGGAAAAGACAATGGCTTCGGGGAACAATGTGACAAGTATTGGTAAGTATGTTACTCTATGTTATATGTACTGTATGTCTATGTATGTATTGTATGAATGTATTGTATGTATGTAGTATATATGTGGTATGTATGTAGCATGTAGTATGTATGTAGTATGTATGTAGCATGCATGTAGCATGTAGTATGTATGTAGCATGCATGTAGTATATATGTAGTATGTATGTAGCATGCATGTAGTATATATGTAGCATGTATGTAGTATGTATGTGGTATGTATGTAGCATGTAGTATGTATGTAGCATGCATGTAGTATATATGTAGTATGTATGTAGCATGTAGTATGTATGTAGTATGTATGTGGTATGTATGTAGCATGTAGTATGTATGTAGCATGCATGTAGTATATATGTAGTATGTAGTATGTATGTAGTATGTATGTGGTATGTATGTAGCATGTAGTATGTATGTAGCATGCATGTAGCATGCATGTAGTATTTATGTAGCATGCATGTAGTATGTATGTAGCATGCATGTAGTATGTATGTAGTATGTATGTAGTATGTATGTAGCATGCAGTATGTATGTAGCATGTATGTAGTATGTATGTAGTATATATGTAGTATGTATGTAGCATGTAGTATGTATGTAGCATGCATGTAGTATGTATGTAGCATGTATGTAGCATGTATGTAGTATGTATGTAGTATATATGTAGCATGTATGTAGCATGCATGTAGTATGTATGTAGTATTTTTTTTTTTTTTTTTAACATTTAACACATTAGCCGGATGATGGGACTACTACTGTCCCATCATTGGCTAATGTGTCAATCACTGTCATGGTAGCAGGCATCGCCAGATGGGACTTATAGTCCCATCGGACGATGCTTGCACAGACCCCCGGACATCAGCACAGCCCCCCGGCAGGCCGGCACAGCCCCCCGGCAGGCCGGTACAGACCCCCACAGGGTGCACAGACCACCGGCAGGCCGGCACAGCCCCCCGGCAGGCCGGTACAGACCCCCACAGGGTGCACAGACCACCGGCAGGCCGGCACAGCCCCCCGGCAGGCCGGTACAGACCCCCACAGGGTGCACAGACCACCGGCAGGCCGGCACAGCCCCCCGGCAGGCCGGTACAGACCCCGGGCAGTCCACACAGCCCCCCGGCAGGCCGGCACAGCCCCCCGGCAGGCCGGCAGAGACCCCCGGAAGGCCCGAAATGACGGCGCATCATGATGCGCACACACCGCGCATCATGATGACGTCAGTCTGTCAATCAACTTTGAACTTCCGATTCCGATGCCGAATTCCGATATTGAAAAAATATCGGAAGTCGGTATCGGAATTCCGATACAGCAAGTATCGGCCGATACCCGATACTTGCGGTATCGGAATGCTCAACACTAATCATAATCAATCCTAACTCATTCTCTCACCATTCGTATCACATTCATTCTTTATTCTGAAAACCTTGTATAAACATCTGCCCTGAATGTCATCTGAATTTTCAAACCTATTGTAAAAACAAAAATTAAATCAGAGAGTTATATTTTTTCGTTTTAACATCTCTCTTAAAATATCATCTTCCTTTTTCATTTCTATCTTTATATTCTTATAAATTCTCCTAATTTTACACATAATAACTATTTGATATATTATACACAGCAAAACTATGATAAATAAAATAACAATTGGATTAGATAATACATTTCCTGCTGCCATTTTCGCTGAAGACTGTGACCAACTAGTTACAGATTTTCCTCTTGGTTTCCTTGGATTTAAAGTTCCTTTGAAAAGTTCATTCACTTCACTAGTATTTGTTCCATGGTGTAAAATATCTTCAGCGTAGATCACAGTTGAAACAGTACAAAACAGCAGAAATGTGATTCCCATCAGATAGTAGCTTTTCCTGGGAAATTTCTTTTTCTCCTGAAGGATTGATGTTGAATCCCTTCCATCAAGGACGTGGAGTTTCGTATTCCAGTTCTTATTGGAATCCATTTCTTCCTAAAAGAAATGCAGTATCATTATTTTGCAATATACAGTTTGCATTGATCAACATGTACCCACAATTTTTGTTGTCTGCGGGTATTTTTAACCACCTTAGATGCTCGTTGCACAAGAATCATCACTTGTCCCATGCTTTCGATGATTTCAAAGGGACCTTCCCAATTACTTTCCCAAGGTCCATTCTTCCTGAAAGTTTTAATCATCACTGGAACCCCTTTCTTGAATTTGGATACATACAGTGGGGAAAAAAAGTATTTAGTCAGTCAGCAATAGTGCAAGTTCCACCACTTAAAAAGATAAGAGGCGTCTGTAATTTACATCATAGGTAGACCTCAACTATGGGAGACAAACTGAGAAAAAAAAATCCAGAAAATCACATTGTCTGTTTTTTTTCATTTTATTTGCATATTATGGTGGAAAATAAGTATTTGGTCAGAAACAAAATTTCATCTCAATACTTTGTGATATATCCTTTGTTGGCAATGACAGAGGTCAAACGTTTTCTGTAAGTCTTCACAAGGTTGCCACACACTGTTGTTGGTATGTTGGCCCATTCCTCCATGCAGATCTCCTCTAGAGCAGTGATGTTTTTGGCTTTTCGCTTGGCAACACGGACTTTCAACTCCCTCCAAAGGTTTTCTATAGGGTTGAGATCTGGAGACTGGCTAGGCCACTCCAGGACCTTGAAATGCTTCTTACGAAGCCACTCCTTCGTTGCCCTGGCGGTGTGCTTTGGATCATTGTCATGTTGAAAGACCCAGCCACGTTTCATCTTCAATGCCCTTGCTGATGGAAGGAGGTTTGCACTCAAAATCTCATGATACATGGCCCCATTCATTCTTTCATGTACCCAGATCAGTCGTCCTGGCCCCTTTGCAGAGAAACAGCCCCAAAGCATGATGTTTCCACCACCATGCTTTACAGTAGGTATGGTGTTTGATGGATGCAACTCAGTATTCTTTTTCCTCCAAACACGACAAGTTGTGTTTCTACCAAACAGTTCCAGTTTGGTTTCATTAGACCATAGGACATTCTCCCAAAACTCCTCTGGATCATCCAAATGCTCTCTAGCAAACTTCAGACGGGCCCGGACATGTACAGGCTTAAGCAGTGAGACACGTCTGGCACTGCAGGATCTGAGTCCATGGTGGCGTAGTGTGTTACTTATGGTAGGCCTTGTTACATTGGTCCCAGCTCTCTGCAGTTCATTCACTAGGTCCCCCCGCGTGGTTCTGGGATTTTTGCTCACCGTTCTTGTGATCATTCTGACCCCACGGGGTGGGATTTTGCGTGGAGCACCAGATCGAGGGAGATTATCAGTGGTCTTGTATGTCTTCCATTTTCTAATTATTGCTCCCACAGTTGATTTCTTCACTCCAAGCTGGTTGGCTATTGCAGATTCAGTCTTCCCAGCCTGGTGCAGGGCTACAATTTTGTTTCTGGTGTCCTTTGACAGCTCTTTGGTCTTCACCATAGTGGAGTTTGGAGTCAGACTGTTTGAGGGTGTGCACAGGTGTCTTTTTATACTGATAACAAGTTTAAACAGGTGCCATTACTACAGGTAATGAGTGTAGGAAAGAGGAGACTCTTAAAGAAGAAGTTACAGGTCTGTGAGAGCCAGAAATCTTGATTGCTTGTTTCTGACCAAATACTTATTTTCCACCATAATATGCAAATAAAATGAAAAAAAAACAGACAATGTGATTTTCTGGATTTTTTTTTCTCAGTTTGTCTCCCATAGTTGAGGTCTACCTATGATGTAAATTACAGACGCCTCTCATCTTTTTAAGTGGTGGAACTTGCACTATTGCTGACTGACTAAATACTTTTTTTCCCCACTGTATGGTGGCTCCATTCTCTGCATTCTTGATGCAGCATGTGGAAGAATCGTTTTCAAATTTTCCTGCAACAATTGCAACCATTTGGACCTTGCAACAGCATCTTTTTGTGGTGTAGACAAAAATGGTTCATGAGGAAAAATCAATGGCATTTTTCTTTCTGTCATCAGTTCAAAAGGAGTAAACTGAGTTGTGCAGAGGTTGTTCCTCTTACACTCAACAGTACAAAAGGTACTGCATCAACCCAAGTATTTCCTTTGTCCAATAACATCTTGGCAATTCTGGATTTTATTGTTCTATTCATCCTTTCCACAATACCAGCAGACTGTGGATGGTAGGGTACATTAAACTGATGTCGTACCCCTAGAATAGCACAAACGGCTTGCATGATTTTTCCTGTAAAGTGACTTCCTCGATCAGAGGTGATCATTCTTGGGATCCCCCAAGTACAAAAGACATGATTCACTAATGCTCTAGCTGTAGACAAAGCATCATCTTTCCTGACAGGTAAAATTTCAACCCACTTAGAAAAAACATCTACTACAACCAATGCATACCTGAGACCATTTTTACCTGATGGTAACGGTCCAATGTAGTCGATTTGTAACGTAGACCATGGACCATCTGCAGGTGCGATTCGGTGTAATGGCGGTTTCTGTCCTTTTGGTCTTGGATTAATTTGGGCACAAATGAGACATGATTGAACAACACTTTGCACTGTCTCTTCCATCTTTTCCCAGTAAAATTTCTCTCTGAGAATGCCAAACAATTTTTGTTGGCCCAAATGACCCAAACTTTCATGATTGTATTTCGTGAACTCAACCTGTAGATGTCTTGGGACAACAGGACGCAACTCCCCGTTTAAGTCATGACACAAAACCCCGTTTTCACAAACAAAGGGAGGTTTTGGATCAACCCGGGAAGCAACAAGAGATGAGTCTTTGTCTTGTTCTTCCGCAAAAGAAGGGATATGCGTGTCTGTTCTTTGAACTGCTGAAACCTCGAGAGGTTCAGGTTCAAACACCTCTTCTCCTGTCAGGGCTGCCTCTTTGGCTAGCATATCTGCGGTTGCATTTCCAACAGATAATTCATCATCAGATTTTTTATGTGCTGGAACTTTGACAATAGCAAAACCATTAGGGTTTTTTGATGCTATCCTGAAAATTGTCTTTAGTCTGTCAATGTGAATAAGAGTCTTATTAGATGAATCTACATAGCCTCTTTTTTCCCAAACTGACAAGTAATCTGTCAGTGATCTTACAACATAAGAGCTATCACTGTAGATTGTAATGGGACACTGATCATCTGCTTCATTAAGCTGTAGTACCATTTTTACTGCTTCTAGCTCTGCCCTTTGAGCTGAAAAATGACTCGGTAATTTATGCTTCACAACCTGTCCTCTTTTGGGATAAAAAATGGCATATCCTGAATAATAGTGCCCATCTGAATAGAATCTGGAACCATCTACAAAAATTGGTTCGTCTGTTACCTCTGCCTTCCGTCTGAAAAGTGATGGACTTGGATCCTGAAAAGACTGTAAACAATCATGAGTTTGTCCTTCATATTGCATCAGCTGAGGAAGAACATATTTGGCCTTATAATCTACCTCAATTTGTTTGGGAGACAATGAAAGTAACCAATGAGCAAATCTCTGATGTGACACACCTGGGATATTATTCTCAAAGAGAAGTTTCAGGGCAGAATGAGGAGTTTGCAAAATGATTTTGTTGCTTTGACTACAAAGTACACACCTACCAAGTGTCTTGCACAGGTCTCAAAACCTTTTTCAACATGTGAGAGAAGCTTTGAAAAATAGCCCAAAATTCTCCACTCTTCTCCCT
Organism: Dendrobates tinctorius; assembly: GCF_039654945.1. Classification (NCBI taxonomy): domain Eukaryota; kingdom Metazoa; phylum Chordata; class Amphibia; order Anura; family Dendrobatidae; genus Dendrobates; species Dendrobates tinctorius. Next base: position 18,559,039 of record NW_027361707.1, read on the forward strand.
GTAATTGCAGTAATACAGCAGAAACAGAAATCTCCGATGTGTGCACTTGCAAAGCAAATGGAGACGAAGGATCTACTGTGGACAAAGCAGGTGCATTTTGTAAATTCATTTTCAATTGTTCAAATGAGGTTTGCTGTTCATCACCCCAAGGACCAAAGTAATCACTGTTTTCACCTTTCAAAAGATCATATAAAGGTCTGGCCTTGTCTGCAAAATTCTCAATGAAATCCCTTGAATAGTTCATAAGACCTAAAAAATGTCTCAATGCCTTGTGTGATGTCGGAATTGGTAGGGAAGCAATTGCCTCAATTCTCTCCTGCAGTGGCTGCCTTTTTCCTGGACTCAACAGCACTCCTAAAAATCTGACCTCAGTCTGCATCAATTTGACCTTTTTGGTGTTCAATTTCAAACCTGCATCATGCAACAACTCAAACAATTCTGTCAGAAGAGAAACATGTGTCTCTTTATCCTCTGTAGACAATAAAATATCATCCACATATTGCAAAATGCAATCAGGCCTCGAAAATCTGGATAATACCTTTGCCAATGCCTGATGAAAAACACTAGGTGACAAATGTGCTCCTTGAGGTAACCTGCAAAACAGATATTGCTTGTCCAAGAAAGTAAATGCAAACTTATGCTGACAACTCTTTTCAAGAGGTATACTGAAAAAACCATTACTGATGTCCAGTACAGAGAAGTATTTGGCCTTTGCATTTAACCTTGCCATCATGTCATGAGTATCTGCCACAATTGGCGCTACATTGGGGGTATGCTTATTGAACATCCGTAAATCCAATATCATTCGATAAGAACCATCAGATTTCAAAACACACCACAAAGGATTATTACTTACAGAATTAGCCTTTCGGATAACACCTTGATCTAACAATTCCTGTATGATCTTTGACATAGAATCAATTGATTCTGGAGGCGGGGGATCTCTTCCTTCCACATTCACAATCACATTTTTCATTGTTCCAACCTCATTCCTGAACTGAGCCCAAAGAGAAGGAAATTGCTGTACAATTTCTGTCAATACCTCGTCATCATTAGTGTCAGGCCACAAATGGTCAGATGACACCACATCATTCAAGCAAATACTTCCAACATGGCTATAATTATTAGGGTCAATGACTACCGGTTTACAACCATTGGAATCTTTCCAGATCACTTGATTTCCTAGGTCAACTACCCATCCGAATTTCTGCATAAAATCTGTGCCAAGTATATTTTCAGAATCACGACAATACCAGATGTCAATTTCTGTTTTGAAAGAACTAGGTAATTCCAATATCATATTGGGAACTAAGGTTGCTTTAGTTCCACCTTTTCGACTGAAAGCGACAATTGTACAAACTGGTGAATCTGAGTTTAGCTTCAAATCAAGATTAGTAACACTTAACTGAGCTCCTGTGTCAATGAGAAATACAGCATTCTGGCCTGCTAAATTTACTTTGATAAATGGCCTTCCACAGTCATCCAGTGTAACTCGAGTCACAAATTCCAATGGATGTGGTACAGGAATAGTCTGTGATTGTCAGAAAGATGAAGGAGATGGGAGAAGACCAGTATCCTTTTTAAAAGACCTTGGAATTCTATCCCTTGACTCTGTTTCCTTCACTGTCATTTCTCTGATCTGTCTGATTAATGGTGCATATGGTGACTGTGTTTGTCTGTTGGCAGTATGATTAGGTGCAGAAGATTGTAATGCAGGTGCGGAAGGTGTGGTGTATGATTTTGGCATGAGTCCGTTTTCCCTTCCAAGCTTACCTGTTCCTTGTGTACCTATCTCTGATTCTGCTCTCAAAAATTTCCTGCACTGCCACTTCAAATGTCCAGGTATACCACAAAAATAACAATGGATATTGTTCCTTTGTGTAGTATTTTTACCTCTATATTCAATGTGATCCCTGCTCTTGGAGATTACTGTGGCTCTAGGTTTCAGCTGGCTGTCTTCCTTCTCATGAACTACAGCTATTTTAGATTTGACCTGGTTTTGTTTCATGGATCTCCTTATTTTGTCAATAAAAACTGTTGCTTCTTGCAATGATGGCTGAGTATTAGCCAATTGCACTGAGGCAGGATCTAAGTACTTGAACTTCTTTACAAAAAATTTGATCATGGATGCTGGCTCTTCGTGAGGCCTGAGATCCATTACCATCCTATAGGCCTGTTCAAATTTTACCAAAAAAGAGAATGGATCTTCAGAAATATTTGTTTGTAAACTCCCTAAAATATCAACTGTAGGCATGTCTTCTCCAGTTGTAAACAGCACTAATTGTTTTAATCTGTTTTCTTTTGTACTATGTGTCATTTCATTCTCATCATTTAATCTGGGTGTGGTCTGTAATCTTTTTCCCATATGTGAAGGTAACCAAACTTTGAATAATTTATTCTTTTGCTCGTCATTCAGATTGTATTTGTCTGTGTTTGATTCAAAAATGTCAGCATTATAAAAGGCGTCCATCTTATCATTGGAATTTGGAATGTCTTTTACAATTTTCATTAGCTGATCGTGTATTTTCAGATTAATGCGTGCTGCTCTGTCATGTAATTTTTTCCGTTGTAATTCTACTGCCTCTAATTCCTCTACTGAAGCATCTGGATCTTGCATGTTTGGTACAAATGATGAGGCAGCAGCACTGTCCTCCTGTTTACCTGTTGATCTTGTGTTAGCAGAAACCCTTTTTATGTCTTGTCGTAATTTGGACAATAACTCTGTCCGAGTATCTATTTGATCCTCCAATTGTTCTATGTGTTCTGACAATATCAAGCAATTTGGACAATCAAAGTAATCCCCGTCAGACTCTTGTGTGTCACCTGGTGTGTCAGTGTGATTAATGTCTTGTGTGACAATGCATGTTTTATAGGTGTTAGGTTCAGTTTTCTCAAAGACTAAGCTATTATACACATGGACAAGCTGCATAACATTCTGAAGTTTCCTTTGTAACTTTCTTACTGAGAAAAATCTTTTATCAATTTTAACATTTTCTGCTTCACATTGATTATACAAACTAGACCATAATTGGGCATCCGTATGATTATGAACAAACTTGAAATCTATGTTACTTTTCTTAGAATAATCATGTATAAAATCCATTTTTTTCTCACCTATGGAGAGTCTTTCCCGTCAATGGATGGTCCTCTGTGTCCTTATGCAATCCTCAGATCTCCGTCTGGATGGGACGCAGGCAGCTCTGTACGATCCTCACCCGTGGTCTTTAGGTTCAGTCTGATCCTTGTGCCGTGAAATAGTGGAATTCCTGAGGAGGCTTGTACAACAGGTGTTTTTAGCAGTCTAGTGCTCCCCCCTTGTACAATCGAGGAAGGAATGCCAGACAAAATTAGCACAAAAGAGCAGGCTGGCTAAGGCTTGCCAAAATGAAAAAAAATATATCTCTTCCTTACTTACTTACAAGTAAGTGCATGGTTGAGAATTAAATAGTAAAAGCAATGTTGAATTGAGGATAAAATAAATCTTGTTTAATTGTTCATTCAAAAAGTGATTACAAAAATGAAGAAAAGTAAGTTCATGACATGCAATAATTATTTGAAGGGAAAAACAAGCATTCAATTGTTCTCACATATGGCCTTGAGCAGCTGTGGTCCGGGTGTTCGAGAGTCTCCAGCTATGGGAGATCTCCTGAACAAGAGTTAGGTTGGCTTATATACTATTTAGCCCCCTAGACTTGTAAATGTCTGTTTCCACATAGGGTGATTTGCTACTATGTTTATAGCTTCTTCCATATTAGTAGAACTGTAATATCTTACAGAATAAGCATACAACTATTTTTCAATATGCATATAATTAGTTATGTATTACCTTAGCCTAGGAAACTTAAACCTATGGAGATTCATTCATCATCTCAGAATAGTCACATATTGACAGTTCTGACAAGTGACCTATACGTTTTGACAAGTGAGGTACAGCTGTATGAACCAAGGAACTCAGAATAGCTCAGTCACACTCTAACCAGAGCCTCTGCTAGCTGGACTAGACTCTGTATGTGAGAATTAATCTATATAATTTTTATCATAGAAATACTGATATTTTACAGGCAGTGAGGCCCCAGTGGGGGTTCGTGATAAAGCTACTAGCCGCTAACCAGCTGCCAGTCTCTGTCGTCGGAGTAGCCTGGATGCAAATCTCATTGTGCGGCAGATAACTCGGCTGCCAAGGGGTGGTCCTGACCAGGTAGAAGCACTCCTGGGCTTGTACCAAGAGGTATTCACCAATCAGGACGATTTTGGGTGCACCACGGCCATCACGCATGGCATCCCCACTGAAGGATCGGCCCCTATCAGAGAGCGATACCGACAGATACCCCAGCAACTATACCAAGAGGTAAAGACACTGCTGGGCCAAATGCTGAGGAAAGGAGTTATCCGAGAAAGCCAGAGTCCTTGGGCGGCCCCCATTGTGTTGGTCCGAAAAAAAGACAGCACCTTACGGTTCTGTGTAGACTTTCGAAAGTTGAACGCTTTTACTATCAAAGACTCGTACCCGCTGCCCCGTATAGAGGAGTCCCTTTCAGCCCTGAGGAAAGCAACATACTTTTCTACCCTAGATCTGGCCAGTGGGTACTGGCAGGTGCCAATGTCGGAGGAAGATCGCGCCAAGACCGCGTTCATCCTACCTATGGGACTGTTCGAATTTAATCGTATGCCTTTCGGGCTAGCCAACGCCCCTGGGACCTTCCAACGGCTAATGGAGCGGTGTCATTTAATACTTCGAGGCCATGTTGATATACCTAGGCGACATCATCATCTTCGTGGCCACGCTTGAGGACCACCTGCAGCGGTTGGGGCAGGTGCTCGGTCGGCTGCAAAAGTACAGGTTGAAGGTAAAGCCCCAGAAATGCCACCTGTTCCGTATGCAAATTGAATATCTCGGACATACCGTCTCCGCAGAAAGCATTAGACCTTCCATCCGTGGAAAAAGTCGCGGCAATACAGGGGTGGCCTACTCCCGAGATGGTAAAAGACGTACGAGCCTTCCTGGGGTTGGCCGGATATTTCCGTCGCTTTGTAAAGAACTTCAACTTCCTTCTGTTCCTCACTCCAATTGACTCCCGCCCTAAAGGCGTCTGTCCAGTCTATGAGTCACCACATCTTCTCTCTACTACACTGCCCCACTGTAATGGTGTCCAGTGGCTGTGGATAACGTGGGCTGTCGCTGCTTAACATTACGTGGCTGCCGAGCTGTCCTGGACCTATAGCCCATGTGGACACTTTGGGCACCCTGGTCCCATCTGACTAACTTCCCTTCTGCTCTAACCTTAACTCTCGGCAGCCCCTCCTACAGTGCCCCCTCTAGTGTCCAAACAAGAGCACTACGCTTTCCCTATACTGTACATGAAATGTAGTGAACATTATCACAACTATATGCACATAATAGCAGTAAAACATGGAGACAAAGTAATGCAATACCCAGAAGGGGTAGCAGTACCTTATCATACGTGAGGTAGTACATGTAACATGTAGCAATACCAGTAATTAAAAAGGCATAAATACAACAATGAACATTATTAACTTAATCCCTTTACACATTCAAGGGTCCGCCCATCCCTATTCTGTATCCCCAAATTTTTCGTTTTCACAAGTGTAAAATGGACCATACAATTTGTCGTGCAATTTCTCTGAAGTATACGGATTCCCCATATGTGGTGGAAAACTAGTGCTTGGGTGCACAGCAGGGCTTGGAAGGGAAGGCGCACCATTTGAATTTTGGAGTGAAAAATTGGATGAAATACTGTAGATAGTGAACACCATGGTGCATTTGCAGAGCCCTTGCTGTGCTTAAACAGTGGAAACCCCCAACAAGTGAAGACATTTTGGAAACTACATTCCTCAAGGAACTTGTCTATAGGTGTGGTGAGCACCTAGAACCCACAGGTGCTTCACAGAGTTTTATAAAATTGAACAGTGAATATGAAGAAATACATTTTTCCCACATTTTTCCCACTTCTTGAGGAAATCATTTAGGGATGCAATAAGCATTTTTTAACCCTCAGGCGATTCACAGAATTGTATAACATTGGGCTGAGTCACTGAAAAATTACCATTTTTTTCCACTAAAATGTTGCTGTAGCCCCAAGTTATAAATGTTCACAAGTGATTATAGGAGAAAATGGAGAATTTGTTACAGAATTTCTCCTAAATACGCCAATACCTCATATGTGGTGAAAGACTACTTTTGAGACACAGTGCAAAGCTCAGAAGAGAAGAATCAAGATATTGGAGTTCAAAATTTGCTGATATGGTTTGAGAGTGCCATGCCACTTTGGCAGAGCCACAGAGGTGTCAGAACAGTGGCTCCATTTTACAAACTACACTTTTCAATGAATTCATCTAGGGGCGCAGTGGACATGTTGACACCACATATGCATCACAGAATTTTATACCATTGGGCAGTGAAGAAAGAATAATTACATTTTTACCATTAAAATGTTTTAGCCCAAAGTTCTTAAGTTTTATAAGGCCTAATTTACCCTAAGTGTGCCAATACCCTACATGTAGGGATGACCCGTGGATGTTCGGATTCGGATGAACTGTAGTACAAAATTTGGTTCAGGCATAACAACTTGACTGCGAATCTGAACCCAATAGAAGTCTATGGGTAACCAAAGTTTGGTGCTGAAAAATGGCTCTAAAATGGTTATAGTAAGGGCTAGGGGGGCTGCAAAATGGGGGTAGGGAAATTACTTAAAATAACATAGAATAAAAAATAATAATTTTGTACTATGAGGTGGAGGTCCAAGTGAAGGATGAGGTGGAAGTAGCCAACACTGATTTTGTGTGTTTTTTTTTTTAATTTTTTGGGGGTACTCTGAAAACAGGCTCTTTGGGGGCACTCTGCATCCAGGCAGTGTAATAATTTGCTGGCGATTCAGTGTATACAGATTGTGTAATAGTCTGCACTTCTTTGGGATACAAAGAATGAGGAGAGCATCAAATAGGGGACGTGGACGTGGCGCTGCTGGTGATGATTTAGCTGCTGCAGGGATAGAACGTGGTCAATCTGTGCCTGCTATGCTCCCAAATGAAACACCTTCCTCTGGTGCACACAGGTGACAAGATGTTTTGCGTAATTTCGTAGCCCCGAGTGAAGCTGAATGAATGGTGAGGCCAGAATGAGTAGAGGCGGTTTTATATTGGATGACTGACAGTTTCTTCAGTTCCTTTGCTTTGTCTTCCACCCGATCCCCTGCTGAAAGCGCAGATTTGGCACCTGAGGCCCTTGGGCATCTGTCTTTCAGCACACCCCGTTGCAAATCATGAAAACAGTCTGAGCCCCAAGTCATGCAGCAGTCACTTCTGCTTTTTGATGACTCTGCTGACTGTGGCAATCCATCTGGCCCTGCCCCACAAGTGAAAGACATTGATGCCCAACCATTTGTTCTGTTGGAGGACGAGTACGTGGGAGGTGTAGTGCAAACGGTCAGCGGACCACCGCGGTACATCTCTGATGATGGTGACAAAATTCATGTGCCAACAGCTGTGTTTGTGTGCAGACGGGCAAGGATGGCAGTGGTGAGGATTGGGTGGAACATCATGCAGTGAATTATAATTTATTTTTAGAGCACCATTGATTCCATGGTGCTGTACATGAGGAGGGGTTACATACCAAAACACAAATAGAAAATACAATGAACAATCTAAAGTGACAGATTGGTACAGAGGGGAGAGGACCCTATCCTTGCGCCTTCATAATGTGTAAGGGGGTGAAGTGCAGGAAGAGCCGAGAGAGGGTTGCCTCCTCTGCTCTGTGCCCGTAACCATTGAGCAGGGCAGCAGGTTCCCCGGAGGACACAAAAGCAGCCTGTTCAGCAGCCAGGAACAGGAAGGGAGGAGAGCTGAGAGCGGGAAAAGCGCCTGGGTTTTCCTCAGAGAAACGCAGACAGGAGACAGGGGTGGACGCTGACACAGACCGGGAGAGAGATCTCCGGTACAACAGCCAGAAAAAAAGAGACACCGCGCACAAAGACTGCAGGCCGTGAGTACGTGATGCCGGGTACTGCAGTGTCAGGAAGGGTGCGCACTCATCCCTGTGATAAGACTTTTCCCTGCAAAGACACTGCGCTCTGTGCTAAGACTTTTCCCTGCGAAGAGACGGCGCTCTGTGATAAGACTGTCCCCTGCAAATAGACTGCGCCCAGTGACAGGGTTATGACCTGCTTAGAGAGACTGTACCACATACGAAGTTCCGGTGACCCTTGTGTTAATGCAGAGCCCCTGATTCCAGTGAGAAAGCACCGCTGTGGAGTTGGAGAGAAGAACTTGGAACATAGGGGATATCGTTTGTCTCATACCCCTCTGGCTCCCGTAGTTACCCCTCATATCTCAGCTGGACATTGTTAAAGGCACAGGATACAGAGTACTTCAGATGACAAGCCCTGCTGGTGATTCGGTGCCAACGTGGGAGAAGAGTGACCCTTTAATCAAGACCCCTTCAGACTGATAAGTTCCCCATAGGAAAACTACCCTTATTACTGTTCAATACTGTTGATGCTTTTTGTCTGCTTGCTTAACTCGTTCTCATAATATTCATATTTGCACTGTTAATTCTGTCAGTGTTATCCCCTGTAAATAAACCTCCCTTTAACTGTTGGTCCGTCTTTATTACAAATGTACAGGATAATGGGGAAGGAAATTATAGGTTCGGGGGTTTCAGCAGCTCCGGTGTTGGTGAGGCTGAAGTTCTGTTAGTGGTGAGGTGGAAGCCGGGTCATTGCAGGCCATAAGCTGTTCTGAAGAGATTTACTTTCAAGTTCCGCTTGAAAGCTCAGAATGTAGGGGACACAGAATTCTACATAATGGGTGATACTCAAGTAAAGTCTTGCAGGCAATTGAATGATGAAGGTACTATTGTGGAGGAGAAAAGAAGGTCTTGGGAAGACCGGAGATTACGTGGTGGGAGATATCGGGAGATTAGTTCAGAGATATATGGAGGAGACAGATTAGGGACTACTTTGTTGGTCAGTGTTAGTAGCTTGAAGTGGATATGTTTTTTGGAATTTGGAGCCAATTAAAGGATTTGCAAACGGGAGAATTGAGGACAGACGTGGATTAGTCAGGCAGCAGAGTTAAGGATAGACTGTAGAGGTGCAATGATGCAAGGGAGCAATGGGGGATGATGAGTTCCTAGACCCCATATGGAGTCAAGGTCATCCAAGTGACATACTGTAGGCAGTTTGGAGGTAGTTGTGTTGGTCACGCTGCTCCGCTGCCTAAGCAAAAGCGGAAGCAGTGTGCAAAAGTACCGCGGCCAGCCACTAGCCAGTATGTTGCCTGCTACTGCTCACAGCGATGACGAACTGAGAACAAAAAAGCCAGCTCAAAGGGGCTCCCTGCCAAGACATGGGTGGTTTGCACGCTGGGCCATCAGAGACCGAAATGGATCGCCCGCCAGGGCAGTGGGGTACTCGGTACCGGGCCGGTATCTCAGAGGGAAGTGTCACAGTAGCGGTGACCCGGTCCGTGGCCCAGGGCGTCCATGTAAAAGAGGTTAAGAGCGGCTGGTTAAAGTTTATAAGTGGATGATACGTGACGCCACCTGTGGTGCTCGGCAATGAAGGGGTTAAGCCGACGCTGCAGGCAGATCCTCTGGGACAGATGGTACAAGGCAGCAAGATGTAATAGCTCCTCACAGGTGGAGCTATGGTCCCAGGGCAGTGATAATAGGTGTTGTGGAAGATGGTGTAGTGTTAGGCACAGTGATGTAGCAGTGCTGGAGGGTTTGCAGGAAGAATGCAATGACACAACAGGGTGCAGTTTCCGTTACCTTTACTGTGCTTTGTAAGTGCAGTCCAGGACCCAGATTACAGATGGAACTGGAGTTGGCAGCCTGGAAGCAACTTAGGAATCTCTCTATGCAGATGGGTTGTGTAGTCTACTTTCTAGTGCTTATCTGAGGTACTTGCAGTACTGTGTTACACTGAAGTTCCACTTGCTTGTTCAATTTTAGAACTCCCTCGTATGGCAGACAGCTGTAGCCTTCTTGTTCTGGCTCACACGTTGCTGTTGTGCCTTCGAGTCTTATGTGGGAACAGAGCATTTACAGCTTCCTATTCCTCCAGTTTCTGCTGCAGGAACATGAGTATCTGTACAACCTTGGAGACCGGACTCCAGACCATGCGCTACAGCTAGAAGTGAGCCTGAACTCTGCTCAATCTTCTAGCTCTTCTCCTCATGCCCACACACGTTTCCCTCTTCACACGAACTAACTAATTTTCCCCTTCCTGGCCCTCAGAGAGCAGCTTCTCCCCCAGTTTTGGTTCAGAGCTCCCTCTGCTGGCCTGGAGTGGGAACTGTGCTGTGTGTTGTGTTTAACTGATAGAGAGACCCTTTATTGCTTCCAAGAATGACATCACACTCCCTAGGAGGAAGGTAATGCCACTGTGGCGTCCATACTCCTGGGGGAGCCACATTCCCCCCTAGTGCAATTCAGTACTCCCGGACTGAAGAAAACATGGAAACACATATACACAATTGAACAATTGTAAATGTAACAAGATTTCAAAAATGAAAAATTACAAAAGACAAAGCTCAAAAATAGTCCTGATGACGATTAGTTCATGCATCAATGTCCATGGTCCAATTCCTGAGCAAGTTGGTAACTATATACAAGATAGTTTTGGTCACACATAGTCCTGTGGCCCAATTGTCCATTAAAAACAAAATAAGATATTGCTCAAAAGGTTCTTACAGAGTCTCTGTAGACACATAAGCTTGAAAAGTCGCATATTTACATTTTACCATTTGCATAACTTATTTAGATACAAAACAATAGGGGTGGTATACCTTGGGTACTGTGGACAGACCTACGTAGCACTGGTGTTGTTGGGGACCTTACTGGATGCCTTGTGTTAACTACTACTGGTGTAGTGTGTGTTGTACTGGCTACACTACTGGTGGTTCTGCGTAGCACAGGAATACTAGATTTCCTAGGACCACTTCTACTCATTGTGGGCATGACAGATTCACCACTGGCAGGGTGAGAATTCTCTTGTTCCAATGTTGGTGCGGCATCCGCTACCTGTACTTGCTGGTTTTCTGGGTGGTCTTGAGTCACTTCTTCTTGCACTACCAGTTGGGGAAATGTCAAAACTGGCACCACTATGGCTTGATTCGCTCTAGTCCAATTTGCAGGGAATCCTCCGAGTACAGTACTGACCTTTTCTTCTTCCTCTATGGGCTGAAGGTTGTTTTGCTCTTCCATTCTGTCCTTTAGTTGGTCAGGGCACAGTTTCAGATGATCCCTCGATACTGCTGATGAGGTTTCTCCTCCATCCTTACTGATAAGGCACACTTTGGTGTTGTCAAAGTTTGATGGTAGGACAGTGTAGGGTTCAGCTTCCCATTGGTCATCCAATTTATGCATCCTTCTTTTCCTCTTTAGGACTTGTTCTCATGGTGACAAGGGAACTGCAGGTGCATGTTGATTGTAGTTCTTCTCCTGCTTTTGTCTCGCCTGAGCTAGACTCTTTTCTACACACTCTTGTACTCTACGGTACTGCTGCTGCCGCTCTGTATCCCAGTCAGCATCTGGTGATGTTACCTCAGGTGTAAGGACTCCCATATCCAAATCAATAGGCAGCTTGCCAGGTTTCGCTCTCATTAGGTAGGCTGGAGTGCAGTTGGTGGAATTCACAGGAATGTGATTGCTGAGGTCGATCAGATCTGGCAACTTCTCTGGCCACAGATTTCTCTCTTCCAAAGGCTAAGTCTTCAGTAGGTCGATCACCACCTGGTTCATCTTTTCACACATGCCATTGGTCTGTGGATGGTACGGTGTTGTCCTGATCTTCTTGCAACCGTACAAGTTACAGAATTCCTGGAACACTTCTGCCTCAAAGGCTGGACCTTGAACTGTAAGCACTCACTCGGGATATCCGTGTGGTCGACAAAAGTGCTGTTGGAATGCTCTGGCTGGTGTCCTGGCTGTTTGATCCTTGACAGGCACGACTACCAGGAATCTCGAGTAGTGGTCAATGATGGTAAGAGCATAAATGTAGCCTGAACGGCTTGGGACCAGCTTCACATGGCCCAGGGCGACCAACTCAAGTGGTTGTTTGGTTATTATTGGCTGTAAAGGAGCTCGCTGGCTGTTATGGTCCTTCCTGCGCAGGTTACATTGTCCACACTCCCGGCACCAATTTTCAATGGCCTTCCTCATACCAGCCCAGTAGAATCTCTCCCGGAGCAAGGCCTCCAACTTCTTCCATCCGAAGTGTCCAGCTCCATTGTGGTATGCTTCCAAGACCATTGATGCCTCCCTCTTTGGGACTACCAGTTGCCAGACCAACTCATGAGTGCGGGCATTGATATTCCTCCGGCACAGCTTTCCCTCATAGATGAACAGTCTGCCTCTTTCCTTCCACAACTGCTGGGTTTCTTCAGGAGCATCTGCACCTGGGCGTGAGTCAGCTTGTGACAGTAGCTCCTTTACCAGGCGGACTGCGGGGTCGCTATCCTGCGTTTCTGCCCAGTCATGATGAGGCAATGGATTTAGGGTGGCCTCTTTCACGATAGACCGTCTGTTTCTCACTCCTTGGGCACGTTGGGCCGCAATTGGCCGGTGGAAGGCAGGTAACTCTATTTCTTCGAGTGCCTCAGGGTCTTCTCCTGCATCTGGCAAATTGGGCATTCTGGACAGCGCATCGGCATTGGCATTCTTGTGCCCCGCTCGGTACTTGATGGTGAATTCATAGTTAGACAGCCGGGCCATCCATCGCTGCTCCAGTGCACCTAGTTTTGCAGTTTCCAAGTGAGTGAGCGGGTTGTTGTCCGTGAAGATGGTAAACTTGGCTGAAGCTAGGTAATGCTTGAATCGTTCAGTCACCGCCCAGACTATGGCGAGGAACTCCAGTTTGAAGAAACTGTAGTTGTCAGGGTTCCTTTCAGTGGGAGGAAGCTTCCTGCTGGCGTAGGAGATCACTCTTTCTTTGCCATTCTGTACCTGTGACAGTACTGCTCCCAGTCCCACGTTGCTGATATCAGTATACAAAACAAATGGTTGGTCATAATCTGGGTAGGCCAGAACTTCATCTCCTGTGAGAGCCATCTTCAGTCGAGTGAAGGACCTCTCCAGTTCCTCATTCCATTCAAATGTAGGGCTCTTCTTCCTGGCTTTCTTGGGCTGGCCCAACCAGAAGATTTTGCATAGGTGTGGCTATCTCAGTGAAGCCTTTGATGAACCTTCGGTAGTAGCCTACCAACCCGAGGAATTGACGTACTTCATAGAGGTTGCTGGGCTTCTGCCAGTCTCGGATGACAGTGACTTTGTCTGGATCCGGTGCCACACCTTCTGCACTCACTACATGACCGAGGTACTGTACCTTAGGCTTCAGGAGGAGGCATTTGGATGGCTTCACTTTCAGGCCAAAGCTGGAAAAGGCTTCAAACACCTCAGCCAGGTGCTTCAGATGGTCTTCATAAGTCTTGGAGAAACCAATGACATCATCAAGGTATAACAGAACTGTCTCGAAGTTCTTGTGTCCAAGACAGCACTCCATTAGCCGTTGAAATGTCCCAGGGGCGGTGCAGAGCCCGAACGTCATGTAGTTGAACTCGCAGAGACCCATTGGTGTAGTAAACGCTGTTTTCTCCTTGTCTGCCTCTGCCCGGGAACCTGCCAATACCCACTAGTGAGATCTAAGGTGGAAAAATAGTTAGCGGTTTTAAGTGCAGCTAATGACTCTTCAATTCTGGGTAATGGGTAGGCATCCTTATGTGTAATGCTGTTAATTTTTCGGTAATCAACACACATTCTCATGGTACCATCTTTCTTTTTCACAAAGACAAAGTGAGGAGTATAAGGGAGACTGCACATGATAGAGTTTGGGGGTTAAAGGAGACTGCATATGATGGAGTTTTGGGGGTTAAAGGAGACTGCACATGATGGAGTTTGGGGGTTAAAGGAGACTGCACATGATGGAGTTTGGGGGTTAAAGCAGACTGCACATGATGGAGTTTGGAGGATAAAGGAGACTGCACATGATGAAATGGGGGAGTGGGGCTGCACATGATGAAGTGGGGTAAGAGGGACTGTACATGATAAAGTGGGGGTAAGGGGGACTGCTCATGATGAAGTGTGTCTGAGGGGGGACTGCACATGATATGAAAGTGGGATAGGGGGCTGCAAATAATGAAGGGGCACTGCAGATGAAGTGAGGTGGTGATTAGGGATGGGCGAATCTACTCGTTAGGACTCGTTACTCTGCGAGTAGTAGGGGACTCACAGGAGTCGGTACTCTGCGAGTTTCCAAGCGATTACTCGCACAGTAACGAGTCCAATACAAATCAATGGCAATCCTAGTTTTTTCAGAGTTTAATACAAGCAATCCTAGTTTCTTAGCGATTTTGTGTCCCCCTGCTGACACAAAATCGCTAAGAAACTAGAATTGCTTGTATTAAACTCTGAAAAAAAAAAAATAGGAGTCTTAGCGATTTTGTGTCCCCCTGCTGACTAGTGTTGAGCTTTCCGATTGGCTGCCGAAATGACGTCATCATGATGCGCTGTCTGTGCGCATCATGATGCGCCGTCAGTTTGGGCCTTCGGGGGGCTGTGCCGACTGTTCGGGGGTCTGTGCAGGCTCCGGTGGTCTGTGCCGGCCTGCCGGGGGGCTGTGCCGGCCTGCCGGTGGTCTGTGCAGGCTCCGGTGGTCTGTGCCGGCCTGCCGGGGGGCTGTGCCGGCCTGCCGGTGGTCTGTGCCGGCCTGCCGGGGGGCTGTGCCGGCCTGCCGGTGGTCTGTGCAGGCTCCGGTGGTCTGTGCCGGCCTGCCGGGGGGGCTGTGCCGGCCTGCCGGTGGTCTGTGCAGGCTCCGGTGGTCTGCGCAGGCATCGTCCGATGGGACTACAAGTCCCATCGGGCGATGCCTGCTACCATGACAGTGATTGACACATTAGCCAATGATGGGACAGTAGTAGTCCCATCATCCGGCTAATGTGTTGAATGTAAAAAAAAAATAAAAAAATTACATGCTACATACATGCAACATACATACTACATACATGCTACATACTACATGCATACTACATACATACTACATACATACAACATATATACTACATATATACTATATATACTACATGTAACATACATACTACATATATACTACATGCTACATACATGCAACATACATATTACATACATGCTACATACATGCTACATACATACCACATGCATGCAACATGCATACTACATATATACTGCATATATACTACATGCATGCAACATACATATATACTACATACAATACATACATATACACTCACTGGCCACTTTATTAGGTACACCTGTCCAACTGTGTGTTAAGACTTAATTTCTAATCAGCCAATCACATGGCGGCAACTCAGTGCATTTAGGCATGTAGACATGGTCAAGACAATCTCCTGCAGTTCAAACCGAGCATCAGTATGGGGAAGAAATGTGATTTGAGTGCCTTTGAACGTGGCATGATTGTTGGTGCCAGAAGGGCTGGTCTGAGTATTTCAGAAACTGCTGATCTACTGGGATTTTCACGCACAACCATCTCTAGGGTTTACAGAGAATGGTCCGAAAAAGAAAAAAAATCCAGTGAGCGGCAGTTCTGTGGCCGGAAATGCCTTGTTGATGCCAGAGGTCAGAGGAGAATGGGCAGACTGGTTCGAGCTGATAGAAAGGCAACAGTGACTCAAATTGCCACCCGTTACAACCAAGGTAGGCAGAAGAGCATCTCTGAACGCACAGTGCGTCGAACTTTGAGGCAGATGGGCTACAGCAGCAGAAGACCACACTGGGTACCACTCCTCTCAGCTAAGAACAGGAAACTGAGGCTACAATTTGCACAAGCTCATCGAAATTGGACAGTAGAAGATTGGAAAAACGTTGCCTGGTCTGATGAGTCTCGATTTCTGCTGCGACATTCGGATGGTAGGGTCAGAATTTGGCGTAAACAACATGAAAGCATGGATCCATCCTGCCTTGTATCAACGGTTCAGGCTGGTGGTGGTGGTGTCATGGTGTGGGGAATTTTTTCTTGGCACTCTTTGGGCCCCTTGGTACCAATTGAGCATCGTTGCAACGCCACAGCCTACCTGAGTATTGTTGCTGACCATGTCCATCCCTTTATGACCACAATGTACCCAACATCTGATGGCTACTTTCAGCAGGATAATGCGCCATGTCATAAAGCTCGAATCATCTCAGATTGGTTTCTTGAACATGACAATGAGTTCACTGTACTCAAATGGCCTCCTCAGTCACCAGATCTCAATCCAATAGAGCATCTTTGGGATGTGGTGGAACGGGAGATTCGCATCAGGGATGTGCAGCCGACAAATCTGCGCCAACTGTGTGATGCCATCATGTCAATATGGTCCAAAATCTCTGAGGAATGCTTCCAGCACCTTGTTGAATCTCTGCCACGAAGAATTGAGGCAGTTCTGAAGGCAAAAGGGGGTCCAACCCCTTACTAGCATGGTGTACCTAATAAAGTGGCCAGTGAGTGTAGACATACAGTACATATAACATAGAGTACATACTTACCGTCACTTGTCACTTTGATCCCCGAAGCCATTGTCACCTGAGGGATAAATATCAAAATAAAAAAACACCAATATACTTACCCCGATCCGCAGAAGTCCACGAGGGTCCCACGTCCATCTTGCGTGGAGAACAGCAGCATCAGCTGATGCTACCGTTCTCTACCAGCTCCAGGAATACAATGACGGAAGGTAGGTATCCTTCCGCACTGTATTCCTCCACCACTTTAAAAAAAAAAAAGTCCCTAGTCTCACTTTATGCCATTGCTGCGTGGGAATATATTGGTGTTTTTTTTATTTTGATATTTATTCCTCAGACGAAATGGCTTCGGGGATCAAAGTGACAAGTGACGGTGAGTATGTACTGTATGTTATATGTACTGTATGTCTATATGTATGTATTGTATGTAGTATATATGTATGTTGCATGCATGTAGTATATATGCAGTATATATGTAGTATGCATGTTGCATGCATGTAGTGTATGTATGTAGTATGCATGTAGCATGTATGTAGTATGTATGTTGCATGTATGTAGCATGTAGTATATATGTAGTATGCATGTTACATGTAGTATATATAGTATATATGTATTATATATGTTGTATGTATGTAGTATGTATGTAGTATGCATGTAGTATGTAGCATGTATGTAGTATATATGTTGCATGTATGTAGCATGTAGTATATATGTAGTATGTATGTTACATGTAGTATATATAGTATATATGTAGTATATGTTGTATGTATGTAGTATGCATGTAGTATGTAGTATATATGTAGTATGTATGTTGCATGTAGTATGTATGTTGCATGTAGTATATATGTAGTATGTATGTTACATGTAGTATATATGTAGTATGTATGTTGCATGTAGTATATATGTAGTATGTATGTTACATGTAGTATATATGTAGTATGTATGTTGCATGTAGTATATATGTAGTATGTATGTTGCATGTAGTATATATGTAGTATGTATGTTGCATGTAGTATATATGTAGTATGTATGTTGCATGTAGTATATATGTAGTATGTATGTTACATGTAGTATATATGTAGTATGTATGTTGCATGTAGTATATATGTAGTATGTATGTTACATGTAGTATATATGTAGCATGTATGTTACATGTAGTATATATGTAGCATGTATGTTGCATGTAGTATATATGTAGTATGTATGTTGCATGTAGTATATATGTAATATGTATGTTGCATGTAGTATATATGTAGTATGTATGTTGCATGTAGTATATATGTAGTATGTATGTTACATGTAGTATATATGTAGTATGTATGTTGCATGTAGTATATATGTAGTATGTATGTAGTATGTATGTTGCATGTATGTAGCATGTAATTTTTATTTTATTTTTTACATTCAACACATTAGCCGGATGATGGGACTACTACTTTCCCATTATTGGCTAATGTGTCAATCACTGTCATGGTAGCAGGCATCGCCCGATGGGACTTGTAGTCCCATCGGACGATACCTGCACAGACCACCGGAGCCTGCACAGACCACCGGCAGGCCGGCACAGACCACCGGAGCCTGCACAGACCACCGGCAGGCCGGCACAGCCCCCCGGCAGGCCGGCACAGACCACCGGAGCCTGCACAGACCACCGGCAGGCCGGCACAGACCACCGGCAGGCCGGCACAGACCACCGGCAGGCCGGCACAGCCCCCCGGCAGGCCGGCACAGACCACCGGCAGGCCGGCACAGACCCCCGGACAGTCGGCACAGCCCCCCCGAAGGCCCGAACTGACGGCGCATCATGATGCACACAGACAGCGCATCATGATGACGTCATTTCGGCAGCCAATCGGAAAGCTCAACACTAGTCAGCAGGGGGACACAAAATCGCTAAGACTCCTATTTTTTTTTTTTTCAGAGTTCAATACAAGCAATTCTAGTTCTTAGCGATTTTGTGTCAGCAGGGGGACACAAAATCGCTAAGAAACTAGGATTGCTTGTATTAAACTCTGAAAAAACTAGGATTGCCATTCCCCATTCATTAACATTGGACTCGCTAGACTTGCAACGAATAGTGAGTTTCCGACTCGGACTCGTTACAGTCTAGCGATTCCGAGTATTTCAGGATTCGCCCATCCCTAGTGGTGATAGGGGACTGCAAGTGATGAAGTAAGTTGGACTTCAAATTAAAGTGGGGGGACTGCAGATGATGAAGGGGTGAGGGGACGGGGGACTGCAAATGATGAATTCAGTGTGAGGGATGGGGACAGAAGTTTAATTGAAGGTGGGGGTGGGGACAGCAAATCATGAATTAAAGTTGGGGGTGGGGAGAGCAAATGATGATCAAGGGGAGAACAAATAATGAATTTTGAGGGTGGGGGAGTAAATGATATATTGAATGTGGGGTAGCGCAGTTTATAATGAATAGAGGGTGGGAGAGAAAGACATGACAATGAAATGCACTCAATACTTGGTCGGGGCTCCTTTTGCATCAATTACTGCATCAATGTAGCAAAAATTTAGCAACATTTTGGAAAGTCTCAAAGGATCATTTAGCAAATGCATCTGAATGAATGAGTAAAACTATTCTCATTTCTCACATTATTGAATAAACTAAAAAGAACAAAAGGCATGACAAATCTTGAATAACACTGGTCAACAGCATTTTTGGTGCCAAAGATATTTCATCGAATTTAGGGTATTTTTGGGGTGCTGATTCTGAATATGTCATCAGTTTTGCCAGATTGGCTCAAGTTTTTGAGATTTTTGGTATCTTATTTATAGCACTTGTTGGTAAATGCGACGCATCATCTCATTAATTTCTTTGGATTAGTACTTGAACTGAGCAGTTCTCAATATAGTTTTGTGTTAATTAGTGTTCTAAAAGTTTGTTCATAGCTTGATTTTTGCACTAACTTTATGTTGTTGTCTGTTTTCCAGTGAAAAGCATGAACTCATCATGAAGAAGTTGTCTTAACGATCCAGACTCATTCTGTTACATTTGTGGTGAATATACACTGCCAAAACATAGAAGAAACATAACACACTTCGTAAAAAAAGTGTATTTTGCCTATTTTGGGGTTATGCTTGGGGACCAAGACAAGTTTTGGGCACCACACATAGTGTGCAAAGCATGTATCGAATTATTACGAAAATGGAGCAAAGGACAAAGAAAAAGCTTCAAATTTGGTGTTCCAATGGTGTGGAGAGAGCCAAAAAATCATCATGATGACTGTTATTTCTGTGCAGTGCAAGTGCAAGGATTCAATAAGCATAAGAAACGAAAATGGGAGTAACATGGAATCTGCAAGAAGGCCTGTCCCTCATTGTGAAGATGTGCCTGTACCTGTGTTTACCATAAATAACAGTCATCATGATGATTTTTTGGCTCTCTCCACACCATTGGAACACCAAATTTGAAGCTTTTTCTTTGTCCTTTGCTCCATTTTCGTAATAATTCGATACATGCTTTGCACACTATGTGTGGTGCCCAAAACTTGTCTTGGTCCCCAAGCATAACCCCAAAATAGGCAAAATACACTTTTTTTACGAAGTGTGTTATGTTTCTTCTATGTTTTGGCAGTGTATATTCACCACAAATGTAACAGAATGAGTCTGGATCGTTAAGACAACTTCTTCATGATGAGTTCATGCTTTTCACTGGAAAACAGACAACAACATAAAGTTAGTGCAAAAATCAAGCTATGAACAAACTTTTAGAACACTAATTAACACAAAACTATATTGAGAACTGCTCAGTTCAAGTACTAATCCAAAGAAATTAATGAGATGATGCGTCGCATTTACCAACAAGTGCTATAAATAAGATACCAAAAATCTCAAAAACTTGAGCCAATCTGGCAAAACTGATGACATATTCAGAATCAGCACCCCAAAAATACCCCAAATTCATTAAAATATTTTGGACACCAGAAAAAAAAATTTTTTTCGTTGACCTGTGTAATTTGCATGTAAAAAGCCAATAAATTTAGTGCAAATATAAATATGTCATAAGGCATAAGAACAAAATTAAATCAACCTTTAGGCTAAGTGCACACGTACCGGAACTCTCGCGGAAATTACCGCGAGAATTCCGGAATTCCATTCCGCGGGAAAATTGCATTTTAAATTCCCGCGATTTTCCCGCGGAAAAACTAGCATTTTGCAAGCGTAATTAGCTTGCAAAATGCTAGCGTTTTCCAAGCGATCTGTAGCATCGCTTGGAAAACTGATTGACAGGTTGGTCACACTCGTCAAACATAGTGTTTGACGAGTGTGACCAACTTTTTACTACTGAGGCCGCCTATGCGGCCTCAGTAGTAAAAGATAGAATGTAAAAAAAAATAAAAAATAGTGTTATTCTCACCTTCCGACGTCCCGCGCATCCGTTCCCAGTAATCCTTTGCGAAAATGCCCGCGATGACGTCCGTTCTCGCGGGATCGCGATGTCTTGCGGTTATTCGCGATGACGTCGCGCGAATGACCGCGAGACTTCGCGATCCCGCGAGAACGGATGTCATCGCGGGCATTTTCGCAAAGGCTTACTGGGACCGGGAGCGTGGAGAGAGGCGGGAATGCTGCGCAGGACGCCGGAAGGTAAGAATAACAATATTTTTTATTTTAAATTCTATTTTTTACAGGGATATGGTACCCAAAGCCCGGAGGACAGTCTCCTCTCCTCCGGACCGTGGGTACCATCCGCAATTGTTCTGCTTACTTTCTTCATGGTGTGCACAGCCACATGCGGGAAGTAAGCGGAACAATGCATTCCTATGGGTGCGGGATCGCCGTGATTCCGCAAATTAATGAGCATGCTGCGTTTTTTGCCGCAAAGCGATTCCGCCGCGGTAAAAACCGCAGCATTAGCACAGCATTGCAGAATCCCATAGGAATGCATGGGATGCTTATTTTTCGCGTTTTCGCGGCAAAATCGCGCGGTTAAAACCACCGCGGAAACGCGAAAAAAACGCCACGTGTGAACTCAGCCTTAAAATGACAGAACAACAGGGGTCCCGTAACATCATTCACAGACATAAAACACTTGGTGTTTTTTTTTAAAAAGAAAAAAAAAAAAAAGAGCCACGTGAAAGTATAGCCCACTCTCCATTGATCTTCATAGGTAAAGTAGACACTGCTGGTTCTTTGAATCATTGTAAGGGTTTATTTGATTATTGGGACCCCCCATTCTCATGTCGAGAGTGGCTTTCAGAGGTGAGATTTTACCTGCTAGGCATTTATGATACGTAATTTCATTACGATAGGAATTTATCTGTAGTTGTAATCCTTCTGCTTTCCCCAATGGTCAGCAGGTGGTGCTATAAGTTAAGTCACATAATAAAGAAAAAAAAAAAACATCTGATGTTCTACTATAAAATATCAAACATACCATTCTTATTTTAAATCAAATTTAAATATTTCATTAAATTTTATAGTTACAAAATGTGATTTTTTTAGTAAAACTTAAAATTAACTATATTCAGTCCATTTTCAGTTATAGCTGTTTTAAGAACAATTAAAAAGTGCATGACGATCAATATGTTACAGCTCCGACATCCACGTGGCTTACCCTAATTCCTGAGTGACAACTCTGTCTAGGTATCACCTATTACACAACTAATCATATGTATTATCATAGAATCATAGAATGCTTGAGTTGGAAGGGACCTCCAGGGCCATCTGGTCCAACCCCCTGCTCAATGCCGGATTCCCTAAACCATCCCAGACAGATGTCTGTCCAGCCTCTGTGTGAAGACTTCCATTGAAGGAGAGCTCACCACCTCTCGTGGCAGCCTGTTCCACTCATTGATCACCCTCACTGTCAAGAAGATTTTTCCAGTATCTAATCTGTGTCTTCTCCCTTTCAACTTCATTCCATTGCTTCTGGTGTTTCCATGTGCAAATGAGAATAATGATAATCAATGTACACTGTGACATCCCTTCAGATATTTGTAGACAGCTATTAAGTCACCTCTTAGCCTTCTTTTTTGCAAGCTAAACATTCCCAGATCCTTTAACCGTTCCTCGTAGGACATACATTGCAGTCGGCTCACCATTCTGGTAGCTCTTCTCTGATCTTGCCTCCAGACTTCAGGAAAACTGTGTGATAATTCTTACCAGAACTTACACCAATGATTGTCTGATAGCTTGTTCTATATATTGCAACAGTATATAGCTACTGACTGGTCTACACATGAATACCAATAACACCCCTTGATCGTGGTGCGGTGGAAACATTAGGGTGCCTTAAATGGTGCACCCCCATTGCATCAAGCAGCATACATGCTGCTGTCAATCTGCCACTGTCAGAGATTGATAGGGACACTTAAGGGGTTAATTGACAGCAACAATTGGAGTTCAGCTCCTGAGCTCACTCAGAAAGACACACACAGTTTTAATGGAACTGTATGTTCAACAATCTTTATATAAATCAATATTACATGTGCATATAAGAAACTTTGTAATATATCTTTTCAGAGAATTTTGCTTTTTTTCTCCACTCATGAGCCACTTCTTCTCCCTCCTGCCATCAGAAATTGTCATGCACTTTAGTAAAACATCTCAACTCCATCTAGCTCAATACAAGGTCTCCTCTATAGTAAGAAGAGAGGGAAAGAGGTGTCATGACTGTGATGCACGGACTTGTCATGTGTCTCCTAATCTGAACTTGACAGCCTGATATGCAGGGGTGGACACTGACAGCTTGGGGCCCCTGTGCAGGAAATGTGTCTGGACCCCCCTCCTTTTATGGCGGAAAAGCTGCACACAGTTATATATATATATACTAATATATATAGCCAGCCACTCAAAGCTACACACATATATATATATATACATACACTAATATATATAGCCACACACACATATACATGTATATATATTATATATTACATTATATATATTACATAGTCTCCGTTATTATGTATATTGCCGTCACTTATTACACAGTGCCCTTTCTTGTTATGCACAGCTCTGTCCCTTACATATTGGATTATATAGAGCCATGTTCTTTAATACATACTGTCCTCTCTTGTTAGATGTATAATGCAATGATGGCTGATGGACCATGGGAAAGCTTCTTTTCTAATGGAGGGGCTGATGGGCTGGTTGTCTGGTCACTGGCTTCTCCATCAGCAGTCATTTTATATCTAACACGAGAGGGGACTATGTAATAAAAGAGGGTGCTGTGAATAACAAAAATAACAAGAATACACTATGTAAGAGACAACACTGTACATAGCAGAGAAAGCTATGTAATAAGGGACGGCACCATATATAACTAGAGAGGCTGATATGTAATAAGGGATAGTGTTATGCATAATAAAAGAAGAAACTATGTAACTAAGGATGGCGCTATACACTATATACTGTGGGACTCTGCTATACATAATAAGTGAGTACACTATATACTAAGAGAATGTGCAATACATAATAAGTGTAATGCCGGTGTGTTTGTACTTTGCTTTCCCGGCGTTACTCTGCATGTCTCTGTATTAACCCTTTGCTCCTTTCCCCCTAACTAGCAGGCATACTGGTATCTGTTACCTTTATGGATGCTGCTCAGTTCCCGACTCTGCTGCGTAGCCGTACATGCGTGTGTGGCTACGCTGCTCTGCATGACCACCCACTGCTGCGGTCCCTGGCTGCCACTGTGGAAAGCTATCAGTGGATTAAAAGGTCCTCTGCACTGTGTATGGCTTACCATGTGTGTTCAGGCTTGCAGCTCTCGCCAGGTGTCCTTTGCAATGCTGATTAGCGTTTGGCTTTGCTTAGGGTGCGCGCAAACAAACCTCCCCTGCTTTTATGAGGAATGGGTGTGTGCTACAATTGCTGCTCCAGCCTATTGCTGTGAGGGAGCTGCTATATAAAAGTTCCCTGCCCTGTGGGGCGTTGCCAGAGCTTCACAGTGAGTTCCTGAACCTAGCTATGTGAGTTTGTGTGTTCAGCGTCTGATCAGTTCTGGGGAGCTGATGCTCTTTGTCCCTGTCTGAATTGTGTCTTGTTTCTCCTGCTGCTCTGGGGGCATAATACCCAGACCGCCTTGCCTGGAGGTTGCATATCCAGGGCCATCCATGTTGTGTCTTGCTGCCTTCCAGGAGGCAGAATATCCTGGTCCCTGGCCTTGTCTGCCCTCCCAGGAGGCAGAATATCCTGGCCCTTGTTCCTGTCTGCCCTCCCAGGAGGTAGAATATCCTGGTCCCTGTGTTAATGTTTGGAGTCTTGCCTTGTATCTGTTTCCTGCTGTGTCTTGTTTCCTGGATCCTGGATCTGTTCCTGAACCTGACCCTGTCTGAACTGTGTCCTTTGTGTTACGTTCCTGAGGTCCTTCCGTGTCTTGAACCCTGTGCCCAGTGACTGTGACTCTTTGCTACCTGACTTGCTGTGATTTAACCTGGGTTCATCTTGGAAGCAGGAGTCTGGGGTATCCGCTGAGTTTCTGCTACTCTGTGCTCAGCTGGTTATTCGGTGCAATTCCTTGCCGGTTCCAGTCCAACCCGGCGGGGTTTGCACCAGACCGCTTGGGTTCCTTTCTAGGTCGCTGCCAGATGTCCGGAGCCTGATGACTGTGATGACTGTGGCCTCTCGCCCGGAGCCTGATGACCACAGCCTGATGTCCAGTGTCTGACGACCTCTTCCAGATGTGCTGTGCCTGATGTTCTCCGCGAGATGTCTGCATCCTATGCTTCCCTGCCCGATGTCTGGAGCCTGCCGATCGCTGCCAGTGGTCCGGAGCCTGATGACTGCGGCCTGATGTCTGGAGCTGATGTCTGCAGTCTGATGTCCAGAGCCTGTCGATCGTGGTCAGATATCCAGAGTCCGATGCCAGTGTGCTGATACTCTATCTGAGATCCGAGTCCTGGTGTTCCTGATGTCCAGTCCTGGTGTTCCTGATGTCCAGTCCTGGTGAGCCAGTGCTATGCCTGAGAGAGAGGCCGTCCTGATATGCCTGTGCCAGATGAACCTGGACTGCATCAACTCGTGATGACCCCTGCCATTGTGGCGCCCCTGAGGGTTCAATCGCCGCAGAGGTACTGCACAGCTATCCAGGAAAGGTGGAGACACCTGACCACACTCCAACACTCACATCCCACACGCACACCAGTAGTGTAGCAGAGCAACCTTTGTGGCTCCCTGCTTGGAACACGAAGAGTGCTGGGAGGTGGGTGGAGCTTAGACTGCACATGAGAGCGGGAGAATATTAGGAAAAGGGTCAGTTGGTGAGAGAAGATCCCCAGAGAGGGATGGAGTGAAAGGAAGTGCTGCAGCAGACTTCAGTGACCTGGAGCTGCTGGCACAGGAAGGAGCCATAGAAAGCCTGATTCTTCAGAGGGAAGAAAGATTAGTGCGGAACGTAAGGAGAAGAGAACTAAGGACTAGGGTCAGAGCAGAGCCCTTCCTCAAGTTTGAAGCGCATGGCCGGAGTCCGGTCTCCGAGGTTGTATGGATACTGATGTTCCTGCAGCAGAAACCGGAGGAATAGAAGTCGCCACCACTTTATTCCCATCTAAGACTTGGGGGCACAACAGCAACGTGGGTGAGCCGGGACATGATAGCAAGAAGTCCCTGAAGCAGGCTACAGCTGTCTGCCATACAAGTAGAGTTCTAAGTAACATCAAGAAGGAGGAACTTGAGTTTAATACGCAACTACAAGTACTTCAGATTAGGCGCTAGTGTGGAGACGTTCAGAGAAGGCACATGTTGGAGGAGTGCTGGAAAGGTGTACTCTATCTTGCCTGGGAGTTGGCTGAGCCCCTGACCTGGAGGACATAGCACTGAAACGGGCATCTGTGCGCACCAGACTGTGAGTAAAGCCTTTGGAACTACATGCCCTTGTGTCCTCCACTTATTCCTGCGCCTTGCACCCGGCTCTGCTACATCTACTTCTTTACACTATCTCCCCATTTACTCTGCCCTGGGACTACAGCTCCACCTGTGGGGAACTTCAGCATTATTGCTGCACCACACCATCTGTCCCAGAGAAGCAACCCTGCAGCGCTGGTAAAACTGACCAGAAACCACAGGTGGCGTCACGCATCATCCACTTATAAAGTTTAATCAGCCACGCTTAACCCCTTTTACATGGACACCCATGGCCATGGACCGAGTCACTGCCACTGTGACATCTCCCATTGAGATCAACGGGCCCGGTACCGAGTACCCAACTGCCCTGGCGGGCGATCCACCATCATCTGAAGTCGGTGTCTGATGTTCTCCTGCTGAGCCTGTGCTACGCTGGAGGCCTGAGAGAGGCCGCCCTAGTATGCCCGTGCCAGACAACCCTGGACTGCATCAACCCGTGATGTCCTCCTGCCTTCGTCTGTGATTCTGAGACGTGTACCCTTCCCTGATGTGCAGAATAAGGAGCCTGGCTTTATGTTCTGTTTATGTACTTTGTTTTGTCTTCAAGTAAATTTTATGTCTATACCTGCAGTTGTGCTGTGTCATGTCGTTCTGCCTCCTCGTCCACATGCTCAGCTGCCACAGACCCCGGTCGCTACTTTTCCCTAGTCTGGGTAGGCTCGGGTTCCCCCTGTGGTCCAGTGGGTCCACATTCCGTCCCCACCTGGGACGCTCGCCCCACGTCGGTGTGGTCGGTCGACATGGAGGTGCTGGCTTGACCGTGTCCATGGTCGCTAGTCGTGACAATAAGTGAGTACACTATATTCTAAGGGACTGTGCTATACATAAGTGAGTACAGTATATACTAGGGTACTGTGCTATACATAATAAGTGAGCACTCTATATAAAAAGGAACTGTGCTAAACATAAGGCTACATCCCTGTGTCTGTGTGCAGTGTTGGTGTGCTGCCCGCTTTTACAGATGCATTGACCATGTCCTATTCTGATCCTCAAAATTGGATCAGAACAGGACATTCTCTGACCATCACAGATCTTATTCTCAGAGCTGTGATTTTCATGTATGTGTGAATGGACCTATAAAACTCTATAAGTCCGTGTGCCATCCAATTAAAAAACTTGGAAGCACACGGACATTTCACACAAATGTGAGAATGTAGAATCAGGAATTTTACAAAAAACATTATCACTCCATATCACACAGTGCAGATACAGAAAAATATCTACATCCAGGCACTTCCTGCTGACGTCTCATCTGATTAGAGCCGTTTTCTCCTGTTTCTTCTCCATCTGGTCAGACCTTCATGTCGACATCTCCCAGCCACGACTCATTTTGTCACAATGATCTTCACAGCCCTTGAAATAACAAGGTCACACACATTGTATACAAACATGTGTCTCCCCCCGGAATACAGATATGTACCCCACCAATAATATACTATTAGCCATGCAACATTAAAAATATAAAATGATAAGCAGCACTGTGCCCCCCATTAACTATAATCTCCAGCTGACTACTGTTATATATTTTTTACTACAGAGTATTTTTGCACGTTTGTCATTCTGTGCTTTCTTTTTGTGTTTCAGTCAGTGGGTGGTGTGAACATTGTCCAACCGACCTGTTCACATATGTGCATGTCACATGTGTTTTTAATCCATTATTTCCTTGCTTATGCATGGTTTGGGAGATTCCCCACCCCTCTCTTGTGTGGCATGCACATAAAAAGCTATCTTACACCACGTGCCCACATCAAGAAGCGCCTGTCTGAATCCTGCTCATTCTGTTCACATGTTCAGGTTTTAAACACATTAGATAGGGACTGCTCCGTTAAGGGTTACCGTGACGAGGTGGAGCAGCTTGGTATACATTTTTTGCAAAAAACCCTGTATTTGTTATCATCTTTCTGCTAGCACTAGCTGACTACTGTTATATATTTTTTACTACAGAGTATTTTTGCAAATTTGTCATTCTGTGCTTTCTTTTTGTGTTTCAATATAAATTATTCAGTCTGTGACTCTCCCCAATTGTACACGGAATATATGCAAGGTTTTACAGTACAGGAAAAGTGAATGGGTTCCCTGAAGTCTCATGCACAGGTTGCTTATTTTTTCCTTGCAGACTTGCATCAGAATAAAATCTGTATAATGTCAATTCTTTTAGCATATTTTACCCGTTCTAATGGGGAAAAATACGTAACAAAAGCATAGCAAGAATGTGGAAAAAATGAATTTTATGCAACTTTCTAGCTGCCAACTCATTAGGACATGCAGCAGAATTTTCTCCTGCAAATCCTGAACGTGTGTGTAAGGAGTTGCCAGGGCCTAGCCCTGTAGCTATTGTTACCACTGTTTGCTTTTATGATTGACATGTTTATATGTACTGATCTGTGCATTATAAGTAAGCTGTGTATATGTGTTTACTGCCATAAGGTGTTATATAGGTGTATTAGGTAGAGACAGTGTAGTTAGAGAGAATGGACACAAGATGGGGGAACTGAGCACATTCATATTGGATCCACTAGGGGGACACTAGAGGGTTAACTAGGGGACTTTAGAGGAGTGGTTAACCGGGAACTGAGGAGAGAGAGATTTCCTGGTTTGAGTCAGTTCATTTGGGGGTAGCCCTGGTACTAGTCAGAAGGCATAGTTACTGACAAGCATAGCTGACACACACAAGGTGTGAAGCAGAGTCCCTTAGCCATCCTTAGTAGAGGAGAGTGTGGTGCCTACAGCAGCAGCCAGTGGGAGAGCCACTGGGGAGACATCAGCCTGAGACTGGGAGCTGATGAGATAGAGAAGCCAGTGGATGAGTCACTGTGGAAGTCAGCCTGGAACTGGGAGCTGTTGAGACAGGGAGGTCAGTGGCAGAGTCCCTGTGGAGATGACAGCCAGAGAGTTGGAGCTGATCAAGTAGTCGAGTGGGCCACCAGCGAGTGCACGGACAGGACAACCAAAAGGGGGTGGATGACCTAGTAGACGGGTACCTTTGTGGGCTGAAGTCGGTCGCAGAATAGAGGTCAAAGTGCCGTTTTCTCCGGGCTCCTCATTCCCTTGTCATTTTGTGGTTCACTACGGTGAAGCTGAATAAGCTAAGTGCTGCTGTAGAAGATGTATTGCTGGTACCGTGTCGAGAGTCCTAAAGGCATATCGAATGTGCTGTGTCCTGAGGAAAATAAAGTTGAACTGTCTAAATTTATTCTGGCCTCTGACACCTGTCCTTTGAATACCAGGAGGAGTGAGCAACGTACTAAGAATGAAGCAGCCTCCAGCACAGTGAGTACTTTTTTACATGTGAACATAGCCTTAGTCCCTGTCATGTGTCCCCATCATTCATTATAAGTCCTTGATAGCATTATCCTCCTCCCCCTCGCCTCCCATCAATGTCCTCTTCCCCACCTCCATCATTACCCTCTCCACCACTTCCATCATTGTTCTCCCCTCCACCCCATTATTGCCCTTTCCACCACCTCCATCATTGCCTTCTCCCCCACCACCCCCATCATTACCCTTTCCACCACCTGTATCATTGCTTTCTCCCCCACCACCCCATCATTGCCCTCTCCATCACCTCCATCATTGCCTTCTCCCACACCACCAACATCATTGCCCTTTCCACCACCTCCACAATTTCCTTCTCCACCACCACCCCCATGATTACCCTCTCCACCACCCCCCATGAATGCCCTCTCCACCACCTACACACACACACCACCGCTCACCTCTCCGCATATTCCCCCGCGACCGCAGCATCTTCGTCACTGGCAGCTTTCTTTCTGACACAGCTGCGCATTGAATGCTGACATCATCCATCATGCAGCTGTGTCAGAAAGAAAGCGTGAGCAGGAAGCACAAGACAGATCCCTGAAGTTCCGCTCTACTGCCATTTTCTCCTGTAGGCAGAGGAGCTGCAGGGATCGCTTCCTGCCCTACGCACATGAGGGCAATCTGGCCAGGGGCCCCTCAGAACGTCGGGGCCGGATAAAAAGGCCAGGTTGACCTTACCTAAGCAATTACAGCTTTCACTCCATTCAGAGAGACGTATAGATCATATTTAGTTTAAAACCAAATCATTGTTTTTTGTAAAACCAACACCACCATTGAATAGTGGATGGCTATTCTTGAGCGCTAGGAGCCACACTACTACTATGTATTTTAAATGTGGCCTACAACTCAGTATGGTTGTTGACTTTTCTGAAAATTTGCTGTATATGTTGCTGATTTGATGTATAATCAAAACTTTTTTCAATTTATTTACATTTTATAATTATTATTATTTATTTATATAGCACCATTGATTCCATGGTGCTGTACATGAGGAGTTACATAAAAATATAAATATCACTTACAGTAGACAAACTAACAATGACATACTGGTTCAGAGGGAAGAGGACCCTGCCCTTGCAGGTTTACATTCTCCAGGGTTATGAGGAAGGAGACAGTAGGTCGGGGATTGCAGTAGTTCCGATGGTCTTGAGGTGGCAGCGTGGTCATTGCAGGTTGTAAGCTTTTTTGAAGAGATGGGTTTTCAGGTTCCATCTGAAGGATACAAATGTGATGGATAATTGGACGTGTTGGTGCACAGAATTCCAGGGGATGGGTGATACTTGGGAGAAGTCTTAGAGGTGATTGGGTAAAGAGAGAATAAGTGAGGGAATATATTGGGAGATTAGTTCGGTTTATACGGGAGAGAAATGTTATGGATGGCTTTGTAGGTCAGTGTTAGTAGTTTAAACTGGATACACTGGGAAACTGCAAGCCAGTGAATGGATTTGCAAAGAGGGGAAGCAGGAGTGTGGTGAGGAGATTGATTAGTCGAGCAGCAGAGTTAAGGATGGACTGGAGAGGTGCGAGAGTGTTAGAAGGTAGGCCACTGAGGAGGATGTTGCAGTAGTCAAGGCGGGAGATGATTAGGGCATGCACAAGCATTTTGGAAGAGTGAGGGTTGATGAAAGGATGGATTCGGGAAATATTTTTGAGCTGGAGGCAACAGGAGGTGGTGAGAGCTTGGATGTGTGGTTTTAAGGACAGGGCAGAGTCAAGGGTTACTCCGAGGCAGCGGATTCCCATGACAGGGGAAAGTGTGATGTCATTTATTGTGATAGATAGGTCAGGCAGGGAAGATATGCGAGATGTTGGAAAGATAATTAGTTTAGATTTGTCCACATTGAGCTTGAGGAAGCGAGAAGAAGCAGGATATGACTGATAGACACTCTGGGATACTGGATAGCAGAGAGGTGACGTCTGGGCCATAGAGGTAGATCTGAGTGTCGACAGCATATAGATAGTACTGGAAGTCATAGGACTTTCTGAGTTGTTCCAGGCCGAGTATAGATGGAGAAGAGAAGGGGTCCTAGGATAGAGTCTCGAGGGACACGAACAAAAAGAGGGCGACGTGAGGAGATAGTGTGGGAGTAGGAAATGCTAAATGTGCGTTTGGTAAGGTATGAGGAAATCCAGGATAGGGCAAGGTCTTTGACACCAAAGGAAGAGAGGATCTGTAGTAGGAGGCAGTGGTCAACTGTGTCGAAGGCAGAGAACAAGTCTAGAAGGAGGAGTATAGAGAATTGTCTGTTAGCTTTAGCTTTAAGTACCGTATATACTCGTGGATAAGCCAAGTTTTTCAGCATATGTTTTTGTGCTGAAAACGCCCCCCTCAGCTTATACATGAGTCAATTGTCCCAGAAAGATGGCAGGGGAGGGGGAGCGGCAGAGCAGCGGGTCACAGAGGCAGGAGCCGGTGGGGAAGGGGGAACGGTGGAGCAGCGGGAAACATAGGCAGAAGCCGACGGCTGTGGCTAAAACCTGTGCCACTGCTGTAATGAGCGAGGACACATGATCGCTCTGCAGGAAGAGCTGCTGGTGTTGGCGGCCAGTGCGAGATGCAGTGCCAGCGAGGGCGCGCAGGCAGGTAAATAGGATGGTTTTTTTCAACAGGAATCATGCATACAAGGATAGGAGACAAAGAGCCATACATATAAGGATAGGGGATAAGGAGCCATGCATACCAGGACAGCGACGGGGGAGCCATGCATACAATGGCAGGGACGGGGGAGCCATGCACACAATGACAGGGATGGGGTAGCCATGTATACAATTGTAAGAAGGAAGACTGGGCGGCGGGTACCTGTACCGAGCTGGTTGCGGAACTGTTGAGGCTGCGTCCCTTGTTGCCCAGGGGAAGAAATAGGGGACCGGACAGGCCCCTTGAGCCAAGTAGAGGGGACATGGCTAAGCCGGGCAGTGATGAGAAGCGTACGGAAAGCAGCTTTTGGCGCGAACAAGCGGCGCTCAGAAAGCAGAGCAGTATGCTCCGTCCCTTGAGCACCGTCGCCACACAGGGCTGCGTCCATCCCCTCCCACCACCATCAGCGGGAGCCTGAGAGAGCGAGGTGCCATGTGCCCGGTAACTGCCAGAGAGCAAGGTGCCGTGCGCTTCGTGACTGAGTACAGCACACATGCCACATAGAGAAAGCTGAGTACTGGACAGACAATTGCGGTCTACCTTGCCACTTTGTCCTTGCCAGTTCACGTTGGACCCTGACAGTGATGTGGCCTTGTTTGTTTCGGCTACATCAATTCATGGACTAGGGGCTCAGCAGAAGGTACCAGAGACCGTTTGCTGCTGCCAGAAGACGGACCATCGTTTAAAGGACCCCATCTGAGGACATCATCCGGCCGCTGCAGGTTCTACAACCCCCTGTGGTAGGACTGTTATTGATTTTCATTTATTATCCCTTTTACCCCTTCATTAACCATTAACCTCTCTTGAAGAGTGAATACATTGTTCTATTACATTGTTATATCTTGTTAACCCTTGCTCTGCCTCCTGTCTGTCACTGCATCCCGCAACCTGCTTGCACTTGGTGTAGTCAGCAGGATGCAGTCCACGGGCGCAGAGGTGGCAGACCAAACGGTCATGGGTGCCCCAAGGGCCAGCTTGCCATTGGGGACGATGCTTAGTTACCTTCCAAAGTTCACGAGGAGCAACAGGATGTTGTGGGACTGGACTGAAAGAGTTAGGAGCATGCTGCGGATGTACCCCATGGCCCCTGCGCTGCAGGCAGAGATAGTGTTAATGTCCCTAGATGGTGAGGCCAGGTATTCTGTAATGTTCCAC
This sequence comes from Dendrobates tinctorius, assembly GCF_039654945.1. Classification (NCBI taxonomy): domain Eukaryota; kingdom Metazoa; phylum Chordata; class Amphibia; order Anura; family Dendrobatidae; genus Dendrobates; species Dendrobates tinctorius. The sequence goes on from NW_027361707.1 coordinate 18,592,524, forward strand.
GCCCTTTCATGAGCGGGACACGTTGACCAAGGTATTCCAGATCCTAGAGGAAATGAAGTAATTTTGAGAGACCAGCTTGTGGCAAGCTTTAGAGATGCGCTACTGAAGCAGGCCTTGCGTGAAAGCTTGCGGGCCAATTCGCGCATGTCTTCCCTGGAAATTGGGAGGAAGCATGCGAGCTGGAGCAGGGGACCGCAGCCTTGGCAGGGATGATCTGGAGCATCGAAGTACTTACCCTGAATGCGGCAGAGCCGGAGTGGTCCTGTGAATTACGGCAGGAAATGTGAAAAATGAGGGCAGAAATAGGGAGCCTAAAGGAGGCCCTTGCTGCCACCTTGGAGTCTAATCCCATACCCCGGGGTAATTTACAGCAAGGGATAAGAGAGATTAGAGGAGATATACGGAGTGTAAGAGAAACTCCAGCAGCAGCCCCGGAAACTAATCCTATGTCCCGGGATGAAGAGCGATTACAGAGGGAGTATGCCTCTCCTGGAGGATGGCAATCTAGACCGAAGAGCCCAGCAGATAGGTGCAGAAGTGAGTGTTGGACTTTTGGAGAAATGGGACACATGTCAAGGAGTTGCCCTACATGAGACAGCCGGTGGCGAAGTGTTGATCACCCCTCCAAAGGTCATGCTCACTGGAGAGAACGCTGCACCTGGAGGAGACGGTCCATGGACAGGGAAACCCTGCAACTGTAAATCAAAGTCAAGGTATGCATGTATAAGGAGGGTTCAGGAGCTGAGCTCAAAACAGGGCCTGTAACAACAACAATTGGTGGTTGCCTTAATCACTGCTGCTTAACTATTTTAATTCAGCTGTCAGTCACTGACAGAGGCATTTTAATAGCACAGTCACATATGTGCCTTCTCATTGGCTCCCATCAGTCACTCTCATTGAAATATTGGGGTGTCAATGGGTTATTATGTCAACTGAGGTGCTGCTGAAGGCTCCCATTGCCACCATATTGGTACTCCTCTGAAGCTTCAAAGAAGACTGGTATTTACTCTATATATACAAAAAGGAAAATAGGCCGATGCAAAAGTTTGGGCATCCTTGGAGATTTGTGTGCTCAGATATCTTTGAAAAAGGTGTCAGGCCTTATTTAGCCTGTTCTGGTTATGACTTGATCACGATCATGACCAATGACCTTCTGACAGTAAAACGGAACTGTGACCACTCTCTGCTCATTCTTCCTGACCTATCTGCAGCTTTCAACACTGTTGACCACCATCTTCTACTCTCTAGGCTCCAGTCACTAGGCATTAAGGACACTGCTCTCTCAAGGTTCTCTTCCTATCTTTCTGACCGCTCCTTCAGTGTTTTGTTCTCTGGCTTCATGTCATGTCCTCTTCCTCTCGCTGTCGGGGTACCTCAGGGCTCAGTCCTTGGCCCCCTTCTCCTCTCTCTACACGGCCCCAATTGGACAGACCATAAGCAGATTTGGCTTTCAGTACCATCTTTATGCTGATGACACACAACTATATACGTCATTCCCCGACCTTACCCCCGCTGTACTAAAGAACGTCAGTGACTGTCTGTCCGCAGTCTCCAACATCATGTCTGCTCTCTATCTGAAACTCAACCTCTCCAAAACTGAACTTCTTCTGCTCCCGCCGTCTACTAACCTGCCTAAGGCTGAGTTCACACGTCGCGGTTTTTTTACGTTTTCGCGGCGGTTTTAGACGCGCGATTTTGCTGCGAAAAATAAGCATCCCAGGCAATCCTATGGGATTCTGCAATGCTGTGCTAATGCTGCGTATTTTTCTGCGGCGGAATCGCTTCGCGGTAAAAAACGCAGCATGCTCATTAATTTAGCGGAATCGCGGCGATCCCGCACACATAGGATTGTATTGTTCCTCTTACTTCCCACATGTGGCTGTGCCCACCATGCGAAAAGTAAGCAGAACATTTGCAGATGGTACCCACGGTCCCGAGGAGAGGAGACTGTCCTCCGGGCTGTCGGTACCATATCCCTGTAAAAAATAGAATTAAAATAAAAAATATTGTTATTCTCACCTTCCAGCGTCCCGCGCAGCCTTCCCGCCTCTCTCCACGCTCCCGGTCCCAGTAATTCTTTGCGAGAATGACCGCGATGACGTCGAGATCTCACGGGAGTGCGACGTCTCGCGGTCATTCGTGATGACGTCGCGGGAGCGCGACGTCTCGCGGTCATTAGCGCAAAGGATTACTGGGACCGGGAGCGTGGAGAGAGGCGGGAAGGCTGCGCGGGACGCTGGAAGGTGAGAATAACAATATTTTTTTTTATTATTTTTTACATTTTATCTTTTACTACTGATGCTGCATAGGCAGCCTCAGTAGAAAAAAGTTGGTCACACTCGTCAAACACTGTTTGACGAGTGTGACCAACCTGTCAATCAGTTCTCCAAGCGATGCTCCAGATCGCTTGGAAAATGCTAGCATTCTGCAAGCTAATTATGCTTGCAAATCGCTAGTTTTTCTGCAGGAAAAAAGCGGGAGTTTAAAATGCGATTTTCCCGCGGAATGGAATTCCGGAATTCTCGCGGTAACTTCCCCGAGAGTTCCGCTACATGTGCACATAGCCTCTGACATCTCCCTCTCTGTGGGTGACACCACAATAACACCCCGGCAGCAGGCACGCTGTCTGGGTGTTATGTTTGACACCAATCTCTCCTTCACATCCCATATACAATCTCTTGCCGCTTACACCTAAAGAGCATCTCTAGAATCCGCCCGTTTCTCACCATGGAAACAACAAAAGCCCTCACTGTAGCATTGATCCACTCCCGCCTGGATTACTGCAATGCTCTATTAATTGGCCTCCCCGTTACTCGACTATCCCCTCTCCAGTCCATACTTAATGCAGCGGCCAGGATTGTCCATCTAGCTAATCGGTACTCGGATACGTCCGCTCTTCGCCAGTCCTTACATTGGCTGCCCATTCATTATAGGATCCAATTCAAAGTACTTGTTCCCACCCACAAAGCTCTCCACAGTGCAGCACCCCCCTACATCTCCTCCCTCATTTCCGTCTATCGGCCTAACCGCTGCGCTCTGCAAACGACTTTTGACTAACCTCTGCACTAATCCGTACCTCCCACTCCTGACTCCAAGACTTCTCCCGCGCTGCGCCAATCCTCTGGAATGCTCTACCCCAAGAAATTAGGACTATCCACAATTTGCATAGTTTTAGGCACTCCTTCAAATCACATTTGTTCAGAGCGGCCTATCATGTTCAGTAATCACAGTCATTCTATGTGTAAGTGTGCATGTGTAGCCCATTCACTATCTCCATCCATCCCTCACTCCCTCAAGATGGCTGGACCATCATTGTAAATACATCATTGTAAATACACATCTGTACTTTGTATCTCCCCCATATCATTGCAGATTGTAAGCTCTCACGAGCAAGGTCGTCTTATTTTGCTTTAATTATTGTATTGTTAACGTTGTTACTTATGACTTATGTTTGGAACTGTCAAGATAAGGTCTAAAAGACCAAGCAAAATTTCAGTGAGAGCTGCTCGTAGGATTGCTATAGAGCTTGACTGCAGTAAACCTTCAGATTTAGCAGACTTTGGAGTTGTTGTACATTGCATCCTCACCATAAAATTCAGCATCAGAAGTATGCAAAAGAACATCTAAACAAGCCTGATGCATTTTGAAAACAAATCCTGTAGACCCATGGGGTTAAAATAGAACTCTTTGACCACAATGATCAAAGGAATGTGTGGAGAAAAAAGGGCGCAGAGTTGCTGGAAAAGAACATCTTGCCAAACATTAAGCTTGAGGGTGGATCAATCATGCTTTGGGGTTGTGTTTGCAGCCAATGGCATGGGGAACATTTCACTGGTAGAGGGAAGAATGGATTTAATAAAATTTCAACAAATTCTTGATGCAAACATAACACTATCTGTAAAAAAAAGCTTAAGTTGAAAAGAGGATGGCTTCTACAAATGTATAATGATCCTAAACATACGTCAAAATCCAAAATAGACAACCTCAAATTGCGCAAGCTGAAAGTTTTACAATGGCCCTCACAGTTCACTGATCTGAACATCATTGAAAATCTGTGGCTAGACCTCAAAAGAGCAGTGCATATACATACACAAGTGCTTCTCACTAAATTAGAATATCATCAAAAAGGTTAATTTATTTCAGTTCTTCAATACAAAAAGTGAATCTCATATATTATATAGAGTCATTACAAACAGAGTGATCTATTTCAAGTGTTTATTTCTGTTAATGTTGATGATTATGATTTACAACCAATGAAAACTCAAAAGTAATGTCAGTAAATTAGAATAATTAATAAAAAACACCTGAAAAGGCTTCCTAAGCATTTAAAAAGGTCCTTTAGTATGTTTCAGTAGGCTCCACAATCATGGGGAAGACCGCTGATTTGACAGATGTCCAGAAGGCAGTCCTTGACACACTCTACAAGGAGGGTAAGCCACAAAAGGCCATTACTAAAGAAGCTGGCTGCTCACAGAGTGCTGTATCCAAGCATATTAATGGAAAATTGAGTGAAAGGAAAAAGTGTGGTAGGAAAAGGTGCACAAACAACCGGGATAATCACAGTCTTGAAAGGATTGATAAGAAAAGGCCATTCAAAAATTTGGGGGAGATTCACAAGGAGTGGACTGCAGCTGGAGTCATTGCTTCAAGAGTCACCACACACAGACATATCCAGGACATGAGCTACAAGTGTCGTATTCCTTGTGTCAAGCCACTCATGACTGATAGACAATGCCAGAAGCGTCTTACCTGGGCCAAGGTGAAAAAGACCTTGATGGTTGCTCAGTGGTCTAAGGTGTTGTTTTCAGATGAAAGTAAATTTTGCATTTCATTTGGAAATCAAGGTCCCAGAGTCTGGAGGAAGAGTGGAGAGGCCACAATCCAAGCTGCTGGAGGTCTAGTGTGAAGTTTCCACAATCAGTGATGGTTTGGGGAGCCATGTCATCTGCTAGTGTAGGTCCACTGTGTTTCATCAAGATCAAAGTCAGCAAAGCCATCTACCAGGAACTTTTAGAGCACTTCATGCTTCTCTCTGCCAACAAGCTTTTTGAAAATGGAAATTTAATTCTCCAGCAGGACTTGGCCCCTGTCCACACTGCCAAAAATACCAATACCTGGTTTACAAACAACAGTATCACTGTGCTTGATTGGCCAGCATACTCACCTGACCTTAACCATGGGGTATTGTCAAGAAGATGAGAGACACCAGACCCAAAAATGCAGAAGAGCTGAAGGCTGCTATCAATGCCACCTGGGCTTCCATAACATCTCAGGAGTGCCACAGGCTGATCGCCTCCATGTCACGCCGCATTGATGCACTAATTGATGCAAAAGGAGCCCCGACCAAATATTGAGTGCATTTACTGATCATACATTTCAGTAGGCCAACAGTTCAGATTTTAAAATCATTGTTCAAGTTGGTGTTATAAAGTATTCTAATTTACTGAGATAATGACTTTTGGGTTTTCATTGGCTATAAGCCATAATCATCAACATTAACAGAAATAAACACGTTAAATAGATCGCTCTGCGTGTAATGACTCTATATTATATATGAGTTTCACTTTTTGTATTGAAGAACTGAAATAAATGAACTTTTTGATGATATTCTAATTTTCTGAGAAGCACCTGTATGTATATACAGTATAGTATAAGCCCACTCACATCAGTGATTGGCAGCTTCCGGTATACACTGTGCATAGGCAGAAAGCTGCAGATCAGTGTTGGGGATGTGGATGGACTACCTGACAGTAGGTTCACTTGTTTATTAGATATAATCTCCTGCTGATTAAACAGTAATTTATCAAAACTTCAACACGCAGCCGAGTAAGTGACAGATTGCTGGCATCAGGATCACTGCCCTTACATTATGCTGCCCTTAGATTAGAGGGCAACAACCTGTTGAGATATTCCCTTTAAATTGGTGGAGTACTTGGTTACTGCTAGAAAGGTGACATGGCAGGGACAGGATGAGACTGGATTGTAAGGAATCGTTAACATTGTTAATTAATCCTCTGGTTAATGGAAAACCAGTGACGGGATTGTCAGAGAGAAGCAGCAGAGGACTATTGAGGGGAGAGATGCAGAGTTGAAGGTCGTTCGTGAGGGCACAAGAGTGTAAGACAAGACCCCACAGATCAGGTTGTTGTAGTTGTCTACTTGGGAGATGATGAGGGTTTGCACTGGGATTTTGCCAGTTCAAATTAAAGGAAAGACCATATTTGAGAATTGTTTTGAGCTGGTAGGGGGTGATTGTTTTATTTTCTATTTTACCATCCATAGTATTTATAAGTTGACGTGTTACATGTGAGTTGCAGATGTTTCTCACCTTTACCCACAATGTCCACAAATAGCTTTTCGTGTGATGGTGAACTTTTTTCTTTAACCTAGATAAATTGTTCTGCATGTCAATTAATTTAGTAAACTTCCTCTGGCTTCCTCCTTGGCCAGTCACAGAACATAATGAAATGCTGAACCAAGTTCTGGGGTAAGTCAACTTAATTTCAGATCGTCACGAGACTAAGTACAATTTTGACCTATGTTCCCTTCTGCTTTTATTCATACCATTAATTATAATTCACTGATGGAAACCAACAACAGAGACCCCTTTATAAAGACCCTACATGTGCCATCGACATGGCTAGCCACTTCTCTCATGGCTCTTAGGAAAATCCCTCACTGGTTTGTCAGTCGACTGGTAATTATGGATTGGAATAAATATCTCCTTATATTTCAATGTGTACTTTCAGTTGCCTCTCTAGAGCATAGATTGAAGTGGGGCAGCTTGGCATATGCCTCAAATGCTGAAGTACAAGTAGGAAGAGCACCTGATGCAGAAAACACACAGGTCCTGCATTCTTCCTTTGTTTTGTCTTCAATTCAGTTTGCATTGTGTAATATGTATGTTTATATGTGTGTGTGTGTTTGTGAGAGATTACATCAAGGCCTTGACAAGGGGTAGACAGGGTAGGTACCTGACTAAGGGGCTATCTCCTGCCTCCCCGAGGGGAGTGCACCTTGAGGGGAAAAGTGACAGTGTTGAATTCCTGCGGCCGCTCGGCACCTTCCACCAGCCACAGGCATTCAGCAAAGTGACAGCCGTGGCACAGGCACACAGGAGAGCAGTGTCAGTCACTTACAGCGCTCACCCCTCTCTTTGCCTGCTCCCCAGATGTTGCTCCCTCCCGGAACTCAATTGTATTAGATCATACAAGTGATGTCGGTGCCACCCGGGACAGAAGCAGAAGAGCTGTAATCAGCTCCCTGCTCCTCTGAGAACTACAGCAGAACGCAGGCCACTTCCGGCCTACACTTCTGTATTTATCACCCACTCCTGGTTTTGGCTTAGAAATATTCATGTAAAATACTGAGCAAATGCGGAACATGTGAACGTTGCCTTTATATGTTTAAAAAACATGCCTAATATGAAAAAATAATCTCTATGGAAAAGGGATCCCAATTTAAACATTTTTCATGGGCTTGCATAGGCATTAGTAAATCTATAAAAAGTGTGAACAATATACACACATTTCTTTTTTTCACAAAAAATGTAAAATAGAAATGACATAACTATTAAGCATCATGCATAGTGAAGAAGAGGCAAAAAATATTTGAATATTTAATCAAGAACATTTTTTGAGCCATTAAAATGGCATATGTGAGCAAAACCTAAAATATGCCTGGTCAGAAGGGGGAAAATGTCCTGAACTAGATGTATTTGAACTTGTGAACTACATTTCCAGCTGTATCACTAGTAATTTTCAATACGTTTGTACATTTTTATATCCTTTTCCTTATTTGTGCAAAGCATCAATCTCTTCTCCTAACTTTTTGGTTTACTCTCTTGACAACCCTAGAATATTAATTAAATGGAAGCCATTGCCCATGAGAACCGGACTAAGATTCCTGAGAAACACTGACAGAAACTGATGTGGCGCCCCCAGGAGTATGGTCGCCACAGTGGCATTGCCTTCCTCCAGGGAGGGTGATGTCATGCTTGGAAGCAAGGAAGGGTCTCTCTAGCAGTAAATCATTTACATGCAACACGTTCCCACTCCAGGCCAGCAGAGGGAGCTCTGAACCAGGATTGGAGGAGGAGTGAGCTCTGAGGGCCAGGAGGGGAAATAGTCAGTTAGTGTGAGGAGGGCAACGATTGTAGATGCGTGGAGAGAAGCTGGAGGTTCAGCTGAGGATAGAGAGCTCCCTCCCAGTGAGAGCGCCTGATCTGGAGCCTGGTCTCCACGGTTGTATGGATACTGAAGGTCCTGCAACAGAAACCAGAGGAGTAGGAAGCTGTAAATGCTCTATTCCCACCTAAGACTCGGAGGCACAACAGCGACGGGTGAGCCAAGAGAGATAGAGGGCTACAGCTGTCTGCCATACGAGGTAGTTCTAAGAGAACATAAGAAGGAGGAACCTCAGTGTAACATAGTACTGGATGTACATCAAGCCAGCGCTAGGAAGGAGACTACACAACCCATCTGATAGAGAGATCCCTGAGTTGCTTCCAGGCTAGCCTGCTCCTGTACCATCTGAGAGACCGGCCCGGTACCGAGTACCCCACAGCCCTGGGAGGGTGACCCAATTTGGCGTCACGAACAGGATTACGGAGCCCGGTACTCCCCGGGTCCTGTGTACCAGAGACTCTGTTGTGTGCTATAGACTGTGAGCGAAATTGGCACCATTGCCGCCGTTATCCCACTGATTGGCGAGCGCGCGCGAATAAAAGGGGCAGGCCTTCATGGGAGGAGCCTGCCGGAGAGCGCGAAGCAGAGAAGTCCCGCGCGGGAAGAGGAAAAAGCGCGCAAGAAGTGGGAGAAGCTGAGGCCTAGAGCCCGGAGCATCGGGCCTGCGAAGCGGCCACCGGTAAGCTCACGCAACCCCCGACCCTGGCTAACATTAGCTAGGGGGGAAGAGAATGTCTGTGCCACGCAGCAAAGCAGCGGCGGACGCCGCTGCCAACCGCTCAACGCCACAAGATGATGGATCCAATGTGGCTGTGGCTCCGGTAGCACCCACCACAGTGGTCCCCATTATGCCGCTGTCTATGCCCTACATACCGTAGCGGCTTGGCTACCTCAGTACTCGGGTGAGTCACTTACCCTGAGTGAATTTAAAGAGACTGTGCAGTTTGTGTGAGGTGTATCTATCTGAAATCTAGAAGGTGAACATCCTTATTGGACAGCTAACAGGTGCAACACAGAGAGACGTAAAAGCCTGGCAGGACACTGATAAAGAGACTGTTAAGAAGATTTTGGCCAAGCTAAAAAGCACCTTTGACACTCGCACTGCAGCTGAAATCAAGATGAGGTTCTTTGGATGTAAACAGAAAGTGCAGGACAGTATAAGGGACTATGCTCTTAACCTGCAGGAGGCGCTGCGAGCCGTCAAGCAAATTGATCCTGACAGTGTGAAAGAGGAAGACAAACTGTTAAAGGAGCAGTTAATTGAAGGACTCCTATCCAGTACCCACAGGGCACAGCTGCGCATCATAACCCTACAAGACCCTGACCTGGACTTTGCTGATTTCAAGGACAGGGCTATTCGGGTACTGCAGGAACCAACTGTCAACCGTCCAGCGCCCCCTAGGCGTCCAGCGATCAACTACCACCAGGAAGCAACATCTTTCCCTTCCATCCCTGTGGAGGCTGATGCACAGACTCTGGATAAAGATCCAACTGAAGAGCTGCGTCTCCAGGTCCAGAAGTTGACCAAGGGTATGGCTGCACTTACTAAAACTGTGCAGTCCCTGCAGGTGTCCTCCAAAGAGAAGATCCAGCTTGCTTCAAGTCCAGAGGATGTCCCGTGGCTCCGGAAGAGGAGAGCCCCGCCACTCCGAGGGAGGAACAACGATCGCTATGACCAGGACGGACGTCCCATCTGTCGTCACTGCCACAAGGCAGGTCTTCTTGCAAGATGCTGTCCTTTAAACAAGTAACCCCTGGGGCAGAGGGCCAACCCCCAGGAGTAGGACCACAAGGCCCAAGGAACTGGCGAGCTAAGTATGTTGGAGGGAGACCGATCCTTCCAGTGGTGATTGACGGCATCCCCATGAACGCTGTGCTGGACACTGGCTCCCAGGTCACCACTATTCCCAATATCCTCTACAAGCGGTAATTGGGCTGACTCTGAACTCACCCGTGGCCCCAGTGATGAACTAACAGTAGTGGCCAGTAATGGTCTGTCTTTACCACAAGTGGGATGTAAAGAAATTACTGTTAAAGTGGGGAGGGTAGAGCTAAAATCTCAAGGTCTGATAGTTGTGGATATTGATCGACGAGAATGTAATCACATGATGACTCTTGGTACAAATGTAATTGAAAATTGTCTTTCCGAGGTTATTGTCTTGTTGCAACAGGTGGCTGAGACTGCTGGTTCCAGTGAACAACGAGTCCGGCAGAAGGCGATCAAGGCCCTGATGCAAAGACAACAGGTAGAACTCTCTGGTGGAGAAATTGGTAGTGTCAGAGTGAGTGATGCTTTCCCCATTGCAATACCCCCCAAATGTGAAATGTTGATTTGGTGTCAGGCAGCCATAGGCCTCAGAGGGAAGGATTACCAGGCATTGGTAGAACCAGTATATTCTGATAGCAGGCCCACTGTCCTGACAGCCAGAGGGGTGGTTGATGTACGTAAAGGGAGAGTGCCTGTATGCCTTTTGAATTGTGGGGAGGAGGAGGCCACAATATCTCGGTATGCAGTTGCTAAGCTACTCACTGTCAGTAATAATGCAATGCAGGCAGCAGAGCCCTTGGTCTCATCCGACCAGGTGGAGGACAATGGCTCTGTAAAGCAGCTGGAGGAGTGGTGCCAGCAACTGCAGGTGGGAACTGACTCTACGCCCTCCTACCAGAAAAATGGGGTTTACAGGGTGACCCAGGAGTATGAGCGGGTATTCAGTAAACACCCTCTAGATTTTGGGAAGGCAAAAGGGGTTCAACATCATATCCCCACTGGAGATCATCCACCCATAAAAGAAAGGTATCGGCCTATACCCCCAACTCAATACCAATGTGCTAAAGGTATGTTGAGAGAGATGAAAGAAACTGGGGTTATCAGAGACAGTTGTAGCCCCTGGGCAGCTCCAATAGTTTTTGTAAAGAAAAAGGATGGTACCATGAGAATGTGTGTTGATTACAGAAAAATTAACAGCATTACACATTAAGATGCCTACCCATTACCTAGGATTAAGGAATCATTAGCTGCACTTAAAACTGCTGACTACTTTTCCACCTTGGATCTCACTAGTGGGTATTGTCAGGTTCCCGTGGCAGAGGCAGACAAGGAGAAAACAGCATTTACCACCCCGATGGGTCTCTGTGAGTTCAATTATATGCCATTCGGGCTCTGCACCGCCCCAGGAACATTTCAACGGCTGATGGAGTGCTGCCTGGGACACAGGAACTTTGAGACAGTCCTGTTGTACCTTGATGATGTCATTGTTTTCTCCAAGACTTATGAAGACCATCTGGAGCACCTGGCTGAGGTGTTAGAAGCCTTGTCCAATTTTGGCCTGAAGGTGAAGCCTTCCAAATGCCACCTCCTGAAGCCCAAGGTACAGTACCTGGGTCATGTGGTGAGTGCAGAAGGTGTGGCACCAGATCCTGACAAAGTCACAGTCATCCGGGACTGGCTGAAGCCCAGCAACCTCCATGAAGTACGCCAATTCCTCGGGTTGGTAGGCTACTACCGAAGGTTCATCAAAGGCTTCACTGAAATAGCCACTCCTATGCAAAATCTTCTGGTGGGGCAGTCCAAGAAAGCCAAACAGAAGAATTCCACACTTGAATGGACTGAAGAGTTGGAGAGGTCCTTCACCCGACTGAAGATGGCTCTCACAGGAGATGAAGTTCTGGCCTACCCAGATTATGACAAGCCCTTTGTGTTATATACTGATGCCAGCAATGTGGGACTGGGAGCAGTACTGTCACAGGTACAGAATGGCAAAGAAAGAGTGATCTCCTTTGCCAGCAGGAAGCTTCGTCCCACTGAAAGGAACTCTCACAACTACAGTTCCTTCAAGCTGGAGTTCCTCGCCATAGTCTGGGCTGTGACTGAATGATTCAAGCATTACCTAGCTTCAGCCAAGTTTACCATCTTCACGGACAAACAACCTGTTGACTCACTTGGAAACTGCAAAGCTAGGTGCACTGGAGCAGTGATGGATGGCTTGGCTGTCTAACTATGAATTTACCATTAAATACTGAGCAGGGAACAAGAATGCTGATGCGCTGTCCAGAATGCCTAATCTGCCAGATGCAGGAGAAGACCCCGAGGCTCTTGAAGAAATAGAATTACCTCCCTTCCACCGGCCACTTGCGGCCCAACGTGCTCAAGGAGTGAGAAACAGACGGTCTGGTTTGAAAGAGGTCACCCTAAACCCATTGCCCCATCATGACTGGGCAGAAACTCAGGATAATGACCCCGCAGTCCGCCTGGTGAAGGAGCTACTGTCACAAGCTGACTCACACCAGTCAGATGCTCCTGAAGAAACCCAGCAGTTGTGGAAGGAAAGAGGTCGGCTGTTCATTTATAAAGTGAAGCTGTGACGGAGGAGTATCAATGCCCGCACTCATGAGCTGGTCTGGCAGGTGGTAGTCCCAAAGAGAGAGGTACCAATGGTCTTGGAAGCATACCACAATGGAGCTGGCCACTTCGGATGGAAGAAGTTGGAAGCCTTGCTCCGGGAGAGATTCTACTGGGCTGGTATGAGGAAAGCCATCGAAAAGTGGTGCCGGGAGTGTGGACAATGCAACCTGCGCAGAAAGGATCGAAACAGCCAGAGAGCTCCTCTGCAGCCAATAGTAACCAAACAGCCCCTCGAGTTGGTAGCCCTGGACCATGTGAAGCTGGTTCCAAGCCGGTCAGGCTACATCTATGCTCTTACCATCGTGGACCACTACTCAAGATTCCTGGTAGTTGTGCCTGTCAAAGATCAAACAGCCAGGACAGCAGCCAGAGCATTTCAACAGCACTTCTGTAGACCACATGGATATCCTGAGCAAGTGCTTACAGAACAAGGTCCCGCCTTTGAGGCCGAAGTGTTCCAGGAATTCTGTAACTTGTATGGTAGTAAGAAGATCAGGACAACACCTTATCACCCACAGACCAATGGCATGTGTGAAAAGATGAACCAGGTAGTGATTGACCTACTGAAGACCTTGCCTTTAGAGGAGAGGAATCTGTGGCCAGAAAAGTTGCCAGATCTGGTAGACCTCTACAACCACATTCCTGTGAATTCCACCAACTACACTCCAGCCTACCTAATGAGAGCGAGGCCTGGTAAACTGCCTATTGAATTGGACATGGGAGTCCTTACACCTGAGGTGACGTCACCAGATGCTGACTGGGACACGGAGAGGCAGCAACAGTACAGAAGAGTACAAGAGTGTGTGGAGAAGAGTCTAGCTCAGGCAAGACAAAAACAAGAGAGGCACTACAATCAGCATGCACCTGCAGTTCCCTTGTCGCCAGGAGAACAAGTCCTCAAGAGGAAAAGAAGACTGCATAAATTGGATGACCAATGGGAAGCTGAACCCTATACTATTTTACCCTCAAACTTTGACAATACCAAGGTGTGCCTTATTAGTAAAGATGGAGGAGAAACCTCAGCAGCCGTATTAAGGGATCATTTGAAATTATGCCCTGACCAGCTAAATGAAAGAATGGAAGAACAAGATAACATCCAACCCATAGAAGAAGAAAAGGTCAGCACTATACTTGGAGAATTCCCTGCAAATTGGACCAAAGTAAATGATGCTATAGTGGTGCCAGTGTTGACATTTCCCCAACTGGTAGTACAAGAAGAAGTGACTCAAGAGAACTCTGAGAATCAGGAAGTCCAGGTAGCAGATGCCATACCAGCAGTGGAGCCGGAGAGTCCTCGCCCTGCCAGTGGTGAATCTGTTATACCCATGGTGAGTCTAAGAGTTCACAGACAATCTAGTATCCCTGTGCCATGCAGAACCACCAGTAGTGTATTCAGTACATTACACACTACACCAGTAGTTAGCATCACGCAAGCAGTAAGGTCTCCAATCACACCAGTGTTACGCAGGTCTACCCATACTACACAAGGTATACCGCCCATCAGATATTGTGTATAAATAAGTTAAAGTAATGTTAACCTGTACATGTATATATGTAACTGTTTTCAAGTTTGTGCCTACAGATAATCTGTAAGAAGCCTTTTCGAAGTTCTTGTTTCATGTTTTGATGGACATTGGACCACAGGACTTGTGTGGTCAACACCAACCTTGTAAATAATTCACCATTTGCCTAGGAATAGACCATGGACATTGATGCTTGGACTTATCATCATAGGACTATTTTTGGAGCTTTTGGTTTTTGTAAAGTTTTCCTTTTTCAAATCTTGTAAACTTCATATTGTTTATTTGTCATTTGTTATATGTGTTTTATGTTTTCATCAGCCCAGGAGTGCTGACTTGCACTAGGGGGGAATGTGGCGCTCCCAGGAGTATGGTCGCCACAGTGGCATTGCCTTCCTCCAGGGAGGGTGATGTCATGCTTGGAAGCAAGAAAGGGTCTCTCTAGCAGTTAATCATTTACATGCAACACATTCCCACTCCAGGCCAGCAGAGGGAGCTCTGAACCAGGATTGGGGGAGGAGTGCGCTCTGAGGGCCAGGAGGGGAAATAGTCAGTTAGTGTGAGGAGGGCAACGATTGTAGATGTGTGGAGAGAAGCTGGAGGTTGAGCTGAGGATAGAGAGCTCCCTCCCAATGAGAGCGCCTGATCTGGAGCCTGGTCTCCACAGTTGTATGGATACTGAAGGTCCTGCAACAGAAACCAGAGTAGAAGGAAGCTGTAAATGCTCTATTCCCACCTAAGACTCGGAGGCACAACAGCGACCGGTGAGCCAAGAGAGATAGAGGGCTACAGCTGTCTGCAATACGAGGTAGTTCTAAGAGAAGATAAGAAGGAGGAACCTCAGTGTAACATAGTACTGGATGTACCTCAAGCCAGTGCTAGGAAGGAGACTACACAACCCATCAGATAGAGAGATCCCTGAGTTGCTTCCAGGCTAGCCTGCTCCTGTGCCATCTGTAACCAGGACCCTGGACTGTGTTTGCCAAGTAAAGGTAAAGAAACTGCACCCTGTTGTGTCCTTGCCTCCTTCCCGCAACATCCTCTGCACCGCTACATCTCTCTGCCAAACACTGCACCTTCTTCCTTACCCTTTATCTACACTGCCCTGGGACTACAGCCCTGCCTGTGGAGGGATACAACATCATAGCTGCACTACACCATCAGTCCCAGAGGATTTGTCTGCAGCGTCGGCTTAACACTTCCCTTGCCGAACACCACAGGTGGCGTCACGAATCCTTTATAAACTTTATTCAACCCCTTCACATGGGCACTCAGGGCCACGGACCCAGTCACCGCTGCTGTGACATTCCCATCTGAGAGACCGGCCCGGTACCGAGTACCTCACAGCCCTGGGAGGGCGACCCACTGATGTCTGGCTATAAATCAAGTTTGCAACATGTCATAATAGCCAAAGGAGCTCGACTAAGTACTGAAGACATTTGTCATCAAGGGGATGAATAATTCTGAGACTGCATTAGTCAGTAAAAGTGGTATTTTGTGATGATTTTGGGGAAACCACTTGTTATTGTTAGAATATGTTCAGTTTGTGACTATCCGCCATTTTCTTGTAGTGATTTGGCTGCTGGTCTTTTTCCTCTGGTGCTGGGTTTGTCTTCGGTGAGGTGATTGTATCACCCTTTATTAACCTGCACCTGTCTCTCATTCCTTGCTGGACAACTGTGTTAATCAGCGTGAGTTCTGGCTTGGAGCTTTGCTTTGCCTTTTGTGTGTTTAATTAGTTCAGTGCTGGGATCTCTGGTTCTGCTAGTCTTAGGCTATGTGCACACGGATTTTTTTGGCTCTGCGGATTTCGTAGTAAAATCCGCAGATAAATCTGCAGGACTAAAGTCCTGCAGTTTATCTGCGGTTTTGCCTGCGGTTTTACACCTCATAATGGATGAGGTGTGAAACCGCAGCGTTTCTGCACAAAAGAATTGACATGCTGCAGATTGTAAACTGCAGCAAAACCGCGCGGAAAAATCCGCAGCATGTGCACAGCGTTTCCAGTTTACCATTGAAAACAATGGTACTGTACTACGCACCTAAATCTGCTGCAGAAACGTGTGTACATACCCTTAGTTTCTGCTTTCAGTTTGTTTCTGCAGCCTTCTCTTTGTTTTCTTCTAGGAGGTGACCTGTTTTTGTACCCAGTCCTTAGATCTTTCAGGTACCCCCTTCCCCCATTCTATAGGTCTTCGCTTGAGACTAACCTAGGATCGTCGGTGGGTCTATTCGCAGGAATGGGTCGCCCGCTCCATCGTAGGGCATCAGCCTAGTCGTAGTGCAGGGTCAGTTTTCCCCCTTCTACCCTAGTCCTGTGCTGCAGAACCATAACAGTTATATTAGTTGTTTTGAGCTATTTACCTTGTTCTTGTTTGATTGCTTTCTTGCAAACAGCAGAAAGATTGTAGATTTTGGTCATAAACCTAATTTGCACTGGGGATTGGAAAAAAATTATTGCAACTGTGTATTCCCATATCCAGTAAGGAAAAAAACAACTATTGTAAGAGAAGATTTAGTGTAAGGGTAGTAATAAATTCCGACACCGATGAGTTGTGACGAACGAGAAGAGGAAGTCTTAGTGCCGAGAGAAGTGTAATGTATATTCTCACGTGTATTTCCTGAATTCACAGTATGTGACACTGACCATGATCATCTTATTATAATGTCAAGAATGCCATTTATTTTAGTTGCATTTCTTCATTTGTCTGGTAAGTTATTACTTTTTTTTTCTCTGCGATAAATAGATAGATAAATAGATAGATGGATAGATAGATGTGTGAAATTGTTAACAATGATTCCTACTAGAACTAGTTGCTTTACAAATTTTTTTTTAAATGCATTCCCAGTATTAAATTTTAATCTTCAGCAGTGCTCTCAGGAGGATGTCAGTAGTGATGCTTCTCATAATAGTACTCTCTATATACCTGTAAAGAGCATGAATGTATTCAGGAAAACATGCGCATCACTACAATATGTAATTGCTAGTAAGAGCCTAAGAAATATTGCCATGTGTACAGCCATACACTTGAGATAGCTCATAAGTAGAGTGGAGTGAATATGTTCGGATTCGGTCGCCGAATCTGAATTTGCTGTATTCGTGACAAAAATTGGAAGCCTATTCCTGCTGAATTTATGTTTGATAATAGGTTAGGAACATAATCATTCATTTCTACTCCCATTGACTCCAGTGACGTTCGGCTGTGTTCGGTGAATATTGCAAAAACTATATTCGCCGCTGATCATAATCAGAACGGAATTTTGAAAAATTCGCTGAACTCTACTCATAAGTATGTGTACTCGGACACAGTAACAAAGGATTGGATGAAATACAACAGCGACTGTCAGTGGGCAGTCAAAAGGCATTAGAGAAAAGTTAGCCAAACCTGCCGATATTGTTGAAATTGACTCACAGTCTAATATGTATGGGGGCCTCCCAACCGGAGAAGTATCCAGTCTCTCTTAAGCTTCAGTAGACAATCCTTCTGTTCTCCATGGAGATATGATGTCAGCAGATGAATCTGTCTGCAACTCTCATAAAGGGCACACAAGTGATGGGCCAAGATCAATATTCCTGTTTATGGGGAATTTAGGAGAGATAGCTGCCAGTTGAGAGATCACTTGGCTGACAGGTATCTAATTTGTATGGAGCATTAAGGCTATTCTACTAATCAGCATCTTTAGGTGACTTTTATCTTAACTGATGGACAAGCTACGTTTTCAACCTTTTAGTGGGATGACACCACAGGTTTCAATGGAAATCAAGTGGCAGCAAAAAACATTAAGATATCACTTCCTAATCTTACACCAGTAGTATTTGTAAAATACATTTTTCAATTTCCAAATCAGAGTAAGTAAAATATTTAAAAATGCAGTGATTGATAACTGTGAGCCTCGGTTACAGAGTTAAATAGAATGGTAGGATATCTGATTTGCAAGTCAATATGTTTTGTTGCACTTACTATAGACATTTTGGTGCATTTTGTTTTTCCTTTCCTTTTTTAGTGTGTCTAGTGATATCCTGCTTTCTTGTTCCATTTTTATGTTTACTGATTTGCGCACACAATGTCACACACATACACACTCACATACATGTATAGATCTATATATTGTGACAGGTTCACTGGCAATGTATGTGAGGGGAGATATGTGCCACAAAGGTTGCTATCGTCCGTGATGTGAAACCCAGAGGTTTCTCTCCAGCACGCTATGCGCTATGGGGTTAATCGGAATTGACAGGGTTGGGTTTTTTGTGAGTGGCTGTAAGAGATGGGAAGGACAGCCTCTCACCATATCTCTGTAGCAATATGTTATATGTTGATGTGGCCTCTAGGGGTCTCACTACTTTGATGTGTGTACTATAGAGTGTAAGAACTTGTTGGTTAGTTGTCTCATGTAATAAACAAGCCTGGAGATATCCAAGGAGTGTGATCCTTGATTGGAAATACATAACAGAACAATCTCCTCCCCAAGGGTGTGTTTTTGGAGACAAGGAAGTCTCCAGTCGCTAGCTCCAGTAGGAACTCAAGTTTACTGTATCCAAAGCAGGCGAATGCTGTAGGCATGTGGATTGTGCTATAAGTTATCTTTTGCTCGGCCCTTATGCCAGAAAGGTGATGTTTATTTTGTTAAATCCTGCACTGGTTTATTCCATGTTTTAATAAACCAGCAGAAGATAAACAAAAGAAGCATTCCTATGTCTACCTCTGAGAGCAGACAAGCGAGCCAGTCTATCACAATATATATATATACTATATGTATATAAATATAAACAGTATGTACATACATATACAGTATATATGTACAGTATATTAAAAAAAAAACTTCCTTCTCATCCACTGGGGGTGGTCTTTGTTGTCCTTTCTCATTCTCGGGTTCTCTTCCAGAGGCCTAGGAGTTTGAGGGTTGTTACCAGTATTGCGCTTTTCTGGACAGAGTGCTCAGATGTTGCTCCTGGGATCTGTTGTAGCCATTTTTCCAACTTAGGGGTCACTGCTCCAAGTGCTTCTATCACCACTGGAATCACTGTTGCCTTCACCTTCCAGTAAGAATTAGCAAGTGACAACCAGCCAAAAGCAATACTTGAATAGCAGCAGGCTAGTAATAGGTTTGCAAAGGCCGAAAATAAAACTAATCTACTTAATTAGAACATATTAAAAAGGAGCAACATCTTCCTAGTAAAAGTACACGTGAGACAAAAGACACACAGGACTCACATATAAGCCGCCCACGTTAGTTAGGCGGTAGGTAGGACATCAACATTCCTCACCTTAGAACAATAAAGGATGACAGTCCCTCCAAATATGCTCAGAGAAATCATAAATCACTCTCTCCCGCATAGAACCATCTCAATAATTAGGCAGTTGGTCCCACCCATGACACTCCTCTCAGATATAAACATGGAATATCATATATGGTCTCATGGTATACAAACAAATCCAAAAGGAACAGTGTGGTATTTAAAAAAGAGTGATGTAATACTTCATCCCTAATACCACATATGGGAGGCCCAAATATACTCCTCATTACCATAGACACATTTAGCAGCATAAAATTGATAGCAAAAACATACAGCTAGGTGGCATAATTTATGCAAAAATGGGGTTTACTCTTAGTATATGCAGTTAATTTCTCACAAAAACATACATTAAAATGACTGCTCAAACCCTCTCTTTTTCAAGTTTGCATACATGGCATATATCAAGGAAGGATCTCACCCATATCTCTATCAACAATGGGTTCCTCCATACAGATACCGCTCCCTTCTCCCGACGCGTTTCACTGTTTGCCAGATCATCGGGGGAGTTCTTGGGTATGGAAATATGCCCTCATTATCCAGAAATGCCATCAAGGAGGCTGCCCACCCGTCTGTCTTTATAACACAGGCCACCTTTAGTGTTTCCTGCACATACAGGTGATCTGGGTAATTACCACTGACTGCTTCCTGTCCTTGACCCACGGTGGACTGCACAAGGAGCGCAAGCGCACAATCACCAGTCGGCGACGAGGTACACCCTCATAGCATATACCGCAGGCGCGCTCCCTCACTCAGCGGCGTCCAGGAGAGGGCAACTACCGCGCGTGCGCGTGTATCACATAAGCGGCATCAAAGCCGTCCGGCAATCCAGGACACACTGCGCAGGCGCCATCCCTCTTAGACGGCGAGGAGGGAGTTCAGGAAAAGGATTCTTCTGATTCTTGTCTACTGTTACAATGTCTGGTTGGTTACCCAACACCTGCTTATCCGTCTGGATCCTGATGTCCTACAGGATTTTAGCCCTTTCATTTTCCACCACTTTTTCTGGGGTCTCCCACCTGTACTTAGTGGGTCTTAGCCCATATTCTGTGCAGATGTTTCTGTATACAATGAATGGCTTCTGACGATTTTTGCATAGTCTGCACCTCGCGTCTTATCTTGTGTGCTAGATTCCAGCATCTATTGATCTGGTAATATATATATATATATATATATATATATATATATATATATATATATATATAAATCAAAAAAAGGGCAGCACTACCAAAATTAAATAGTTGGTGCAAAACCTATTCAGCAGTTTCCAAACAGCCAAATTAACAAAAGTAAAAAAAAAAAAATAGGCAGCACTCAAATTAAATGTGAAAAAAAGTGGATACTTTACTGCTCCTCCAGTGGCAACGTTTCAACGGTGACCCGTCTTTATCAAGCCTATATATATATATATAAAAAAGGGAAACAGTACAGTACTTAACTTCCGGTGCCTGGCCCCTGGCAGAAAGTCCTGTTTTCAGCCACAATTTCAATATTCACTCCAAATAAAGGCAGCACTCCATGGCAATTGTTTTCAAGTGGTAGTGAGTTTTATTCAGCCCACATGTCAAGGCAACGTTTTGGCTCAACTGAGCCTTTCGTTGCCTTGATATGTGGGCTGAATAAAACTCACTACCACTTGAAAACAATTGCCATGGAGTGCTGCCTTTATTTGGAGTGAATATATATATATATATATATATATATACATACATACATACATATATATACACACACATATATGAATATACTGTGTATATATATATATATATATATATATATACACATGGTATATACTACTCTGCAAAAGTTTTATGCAGGTGTCAAAAAAATATGGAGAATATGAATAAGGTTTAATAAATGACAGAAAAAACTGACGGCACATCCTAGTCTGAATAGGTGCATACCAAAAAACAACTTGCATATCAAAATAAGGAAATGGTTGCACTCAATTGCATTAAGGCATATCAAATCTGAAATATATGAAATGTGAATAGCATAATGACGTTGGTGAATGTGCTCACATCTTTTGGCCAAATTCCAAAGGCCATTATGCTATTCACATTTCATATATTTCAGATTTAATATGCCTTAATGCAATTGAGTGAAACTATTTCCTTATTTTAACGTTTAATAAAGCAAGAACTGGCAGCAACCAGTGGGTCCTAGCTACACCCATCTACTCATTGGTGGACACAGACAGCAAAGGGCCCCTGTGCAAGAACAGTGTATTGGCC
Source organism: Dendrobates tinctorius (assembly GCF_039654945.1). Taxonomy (NCBI): domain Eukaryota; kingdom Metazoa; phylum Chordata; class Amphibia; order Anura; family Dendrobatidae; genus Dendrobates; species Dendrobates tinctorius. The sequence goes on from NW_027361707.1 coordinate 18,614,162, forward strand.
CCTGGTAGTCCAGCAATTCTGTCTATGAGAGAACCTCCTTGCTTATTTGGAGATGGAAGTAGGCCCCCTTGCCTTTTTGGCCTTTGTGCAGTTGCACATGCTGCACTAATGATATGCCCGCTCCTGCATCTACTGTTTGGAAAACTCTGGACAGCAGTGGTCGTGATGGAAGAAGTACAGCCAAAAGCCACACCATTTACATGAATACAAGGCCAAGCGACTCAACTATGCACAAAAACACTAGGTGTCCTTAACCGATGAGTCAAAATGTGAAACATTTGGTTGTAACAGAAAGAAGTTTGCTTGCCGAAAAGCCAGAGAGCGGCACAATAATGAGTGATAACAGGCAGAAGTGAAGCATGGTGGGGGTTTCATGTAAGATTGTGGCTGCATTTCAGCAAATGGAGTTGGTGGTTTCAGCAAAATTAATTGAGTACCCAATGCTGAAAAATACAAGCAGATACTGATCCATGATGCAATAACATCAGAAAGGCGTCTGATTGGCTCTAAATTTATTCTGCAGCAGAAAAATGACCCCAAACATAGAGCTAATGTAATTAAGAGTAGTCGGCAGAGAAAAGAAGAAGAATGAGTCCTGGAAGTGATGGAACGGCTCCACAGAATCCTGAACTCAACATCAGTCTATGTGGGATTACATGAAGAGACAGAAGGATTTGCACAAGTGACTTTCACATAAGATCTGGGGTTAGTTCTCCAAGATGCTTGCAACATGGTCCCTGCTGATTTCCTTCAAAAGCTGTGTAAAAATATACCTACAAGAATGCATGCTGTTTTGAAGGCGAAATATATTGACACAAATACTGTCACAATTTAGATTTCTCTTTTTTTTTATTCGTATTGTTAATTTATAAATTAATTGTAAACTTTTAACACTTCTATTTTGAAATCATTCTTACTGTTCAGCATTTTTTCCACACCTGCCTAAAACATTTGCACAGCACTGTATTTATACTGTACATACACAATTGTAGAGTTATTTTTTGGTACCAGATTTTCCTTTTCTTAATTTATTGCATATTTATTCATGTAAGATGATATGGAATTATTAATGGAGGATTTCTTTACAATGAAGGTGTAAGAATTTGATGGTGTACAGTTTTTCTCACAATTAGCCCTTATGGCTAATAAAACGAAATAAAAAATAATAATATTGCTTGACATACACTAATGTTAATATACAGCATAAAGTTATAATAAATTTGTTTTCTGACAGAAACAATATTTATAAGAATAGAAAGAAAGACAGGAGTTGGTGATCTCTCATGCCAGTATATGGTGGCAGAAATAGTGATGTGATTGCAATGAGGTTTATTGCTAAATGTGATCTACTGGCCCCATAGCTAAAATGCCAAAAGGATAATTGGCATATTCATTTCTTTCATTGTTAGATGTACATTTACTTTCTTTCCTACCTGCCTACTTGTGATCTTTTTCTCTGTTTCGTATGTGTGTCTGTGAGAGTACATGATCCGCCTGCCCAAATGAGAAGATTCTTTGGTAAGTGTGTGGCACTCCAGGAGTGCGTTTGCCACAATGGCCTTGCCTCCCTCCAGGGAGTGATGTCATGCCTGGAAGCAAAGAAGGAATCCCCTTACCAGATAGTTCCAGCATACAACACAGTTCCTGCTCCAGGCCAGCAGAGGGAGCTCTAAACCCGACTTCAGGGGAGCTGCTCTCTCTGGTCAGGAGGAGGAAGTTAGTGGAGAGAGTTAGAGCCTGAACAAGGTTGAGAGAGGACATGTGGAGAGGAGCTGGGGATATGAGCTTCATCTGAGCTCACCCCAGGCTTGAGCGACAGTGACTGGGCACTGGAGCCCAAGGCTGTGTGGGTACTAATGCCCCGGCAGCAGAATCCAGAGGGCAGAAGACCGCAGATCCTCTGTCCCCTACTGAAACTCGACAAGACAGAAACACAAGTGAGCTGGAGATGCCAGACTGGAGCAACATCTGAAGCAGGCTCCAGCTGCCTGTCATGCGAGTGGAGTTCTACCTAAGCATCAGACAGAAAGAGGGACTTGAATAGAGTTTACAGCAGCAAGTACCTCAGAGAATAGCTCTAGAAATGAGGCCTCACAACCCACCTGACTAAGGAAATTCCCAAATTGCTTCCAGGCTGACTGACTCCAGAATCATCTGTAACCTGAGCCCCGGACTGTACCTGTATCCCCACTGCCCTGGTGGGCGATCCAAGTGCAGACTTAAACACAATAATTTCCAAAGGTCAGCCAGAAAGCAACCTAATTTCATAGGTGATGCTGAGGAGCATAGAGGCCAGAGAGATGAGTATAGGGATTTTTTAACGATTTGAAGACCCTTTATGAGTCAAGAAAAATGGCGTCTGGCAGCCAGTGACCACCACTTTACTGGATCCATAAGGAAGCAAATTACAAGAAAAATACTCATTTTGGAGAGTAGATTTCAATTCCACTCTAATTTATTAACCTATGCTTTCTATTGAATCCTTACTCTAGATTGTTTGTGCGTTCAGGCAGGGGATGTGTGCTCCATTCAGATGAGCTGGTAGGGGATCTATTGAGCGATCAGTAGAGGTCTCAGAACCCCCACAGATATGCAGGGAAATATTTTACATAAATATGAAAAAATATGGTGACACAAACAATTTTTTTTTTTATAAATCCAAATTATTTTTTACTATTAACTATTTCACTAAGTTGTTATTGCTGTAACCATACTGACCATGAGAATCATGTTGAACAATGAACACTCTAAAAATAAACTCCCCAAAAAATAAAGATGTATTTGCGTTTATTTTTTCATCATTTCACTGCACTTGGAATTCTTTTTCATTTGTCAGCACATTATATGGTATTAAAAATAGTTTCAAAACAAGCTATGTTGACAGAAGAATAAAAAAAGTTTTAAAGAAAAAACTAAACTACACAACAAAAAATTGGAAAAGGTTAAATACGAAGAGAGCCCTAAAATATATATTGGGGGTTTAGAATTTCAAAAGGTGAAATTTTTCGTTGGGCACTGTGGCCTGAAAATTTCCAATATTTTCATCTATAAGTCCCAGATTACCAATATTTGGTATTATTATTATTAGTAATAATAAGTTATTATTAGAGATGAGCAACTTTGCCTTTTTTAGGGTCGAGTCGGGTTTCATGAAACCCGACTTTCTCAAAAGTTGAGTCGAACAAAATTAGCCGACTATCGGGAAAAGTCGGAGGTCCGACTGAAACAAGAATCTCTCTCTCTCTCTCTGGACACTGCACATGTCATCTCGCTGCCCACAGTGTGCGTCCTTGCTCATTGGCTGAAAAAAGTCACGTGCAAGCATTCTGGGAAATCCGACTTTGGCGCTCGTTTTGCCGACCGCATGGCCGACTTAAAACTGTGGTCGGGTTTCGGTTGGCGAAACCAGACTTTGGCATAAGTCGGCGACTTATGAATCTGGCCAACCTGTTTCGCTCAACTCTAGTTATTAATTATTATAATTGTATAATTATAATATTATATATATTATTAATAATGATTATTATTATTATCAGCCAAGGGGTAAAATTGGAAGATGTCAAGAATTTGCGCAAGCAATTCTATTTTGCAGGTCGCAGCCTTTCACCCTTAAAAAAGGAACCTGGCCTTTGCTGCAGGTGCCCTTGGGTTGCATCCATTGAGTAGCTGCTTATTGGTGGAGGAAAAAGAAGAAAAAAAGGATATAACTGGGTCACAAACAGGGGGAGACATTGACAAAATTGTGCTGATTGCTCCCATCGCTGCCTGCTGACTGGCCCGAGTTAATGACACTAGCTGGACTGCGCCCTTACTGCCCTGCATGCGAGGAGCGTGCACCCGCTCTACAACCTGCCCTATCATATCTGCAGTAAGAGAAGATTCACCACTTTCTCTCCTGTCGGCACTACTGCCAAGAACGGAGCTGTGGCATCTAACAGTGGTGAGCGGTGTTGAGGCGGGGACTGGTAAGATTCTAACAGCAGAATTGTGCATGCAGAGCTGTAATTCAGGATCAGCACCAGAGAAGTAATTTAATTTATTTCAAGTTAATGAAATTTTGTTTACAAATATTTCTCTATAAGCTGCAAATCAGCGCTTAAAGGCAGACATATGCTTTAAAGGGGTTACCCACCACCTACTATAATGCCCCCACCGATTTAAACTTTGTAAAGAAGTATTTTTGTAAATACCTCTTGTTGATATGTGTGCATGTGAGCGGCGCTATCGCTGTCCGCTCACTCGGCAACACGTGACCCTGGCTGCAGCCGCCGATAATAACAAGTCAAGCTCCAGAATTCCTTGGATCACCGGGCGATGCAAATTGCCTCTTCCAAGAGGATGAGGACTAGAACTCTATAGCACCACCTGTTGGAAGCAAAAATCCTACAATTCATTATTGACCCTTTAATTAGTCTTGCAATATGACTTAGGATAAAAGGCAAATCAGAATCTCTGTTTGCAGACACGGTGTTTCGGGGTATTGCCCCTCGTCAGTGCTGCTTCCAACAAGAGGTGCTATAGAGTTCATGTACTCTTCCTTTATGAAGAGGTAATTTGCATATTAAATTATCCTGTCTTATAAATGCCTGATTTGTAACAGGGCCTCACATCTACCACACTTCATTTATAGTACCTGTCTCCTGATATGAGGCAGAGACCTTTTGGGTCTCCTGAGGTTCAAAGTCCAGTTGCAGTTGACTGAGAATGAATATCTGGACTTGACACAAACCGATAAATCTCTGAATAGATGGAACACCCGACATTGCTGGAACTATTACTTCGTAGATCCAGTGGTTGGAGGTGTACAGTGGGTGATAGTTTTGCTTCTAACCCTTTAATATTGGTTAGTTTCAAGATCTGGGGGATAGGATCTACTGCTCATGGGCACTCTATAGTAATATAATTAAAAAACTATGACCATGTACAGTTTTTTCTGGTAATAAGTTGGTCACAGGAGCGGCTTCATTTTCAGAAGGAAGTGACCTCCTGAGAGAACTCCATTGACTGAACAAGTGGTCACTTCAAATATCACTTCTTTATTACTTTCTCCTTATACAGATATGGTGATAGGGAAAACAATCACTCAACAGCCAGGAACCCTAAATCTGTCTAAATCGGAGACTGCCATGATATGCTGCAACTGGACTAGTAATTATGCTTATCAGGTCCGAGCTGAATGGAGAAAGCAAATCTCAAGCAATGGAGAAGACAACGGGACCGTTTTATGTTCTGTACTGAAGTCCGAGAACAACAGCAGTTCATCTGTGAGAAATAATAGAACTACATGTAACGTGACCAATAATACTACACTGCTGACCATAGAGGGAGTCACAGAGGACGATGGAGGGCGGTATGTCTGTAAAGTTACATGGGAGATACCGGCACTGGACAAAGCAGAAGGAAATGGGACACAATTATATGTCCATGATGGTAATAGTGGTGGTAAGTAGACATAATTGTACTATAAATGATATATCTCAACTATGATTGCTATTATTATGTTTTTGCAATAACAAGTTGTAGTTTTTTGGGGCCATAAACCAAGGGCAAGGGACCATGTCAGAAAATGGTCAGGGTGCCTTATGCTACATTATTTATGCTATATTCTCCATCTTGGACAGTTATCTTGTATAAGTGGATATGTTTCACGTGGCCCAGATGAAGCACATGATCATGTGAAACAACAGTAGACCATTGTTTGTCCACGTTCTTATGCTCCTGCCTAAAAAATGAATAATAAATAAGTGAAATCTTTGGAATGGTGATTGCCCTGATTTCTACTTATCCTTCGCTACAAATTGGAATATGAACTTATTTCTCAATAAACCCCACGCGTGCTACTAGCAGCTTGTCCCAGAGGTGTATCTTCATTGTTTGATAAGGAAAATCAGCAGTGCCAGTGCGTTCTTTATTTGGACATAAAATAACTTTACCTGTATGATAAACACCATAAAAAAACCTCGAAATGCTAGAAATGCATTTTTCAGTCAAACACACCTATGACATATAATGGTACAGTAAAAAGCTAGTAAAACCTTGTGTGTACCCCAAATTGATATCAATAAAACGATAAGCTCAGGATGCAAAAAAAGCCATAATACAGCTCCAATCACATGAAAAAAAAAGTTAAGGGTCTCAGAGGGGGAAAAAAAGCAAGAAAACCATTTTTTTTTTCTCTTTTACAAACATTAATATTTTTTCCCACCACTTGAATAATAAAAAAATTCTATACAAGTTTTCCATCATTGTAATCATACTAACCTGGAGGGTGATGTTTCCAGGTCATTTTTATCATACAATGAGTGCCCTGAAAATATTTTTTTTTTCTCCATTACAGCCCACTTGGAATTTTTTATCATTTTTGGGTACAGGATATGGTAAAATTAATGAAGTCATTTAAGGACTTGACCTACAAAAAACAAGCCCTCATATGGCTATGTGGATGGAAAACTAAAAAAATGTTATGGCCTGTGGCCGGATTTCAAAGACCACTAATTCTTACTCTATTAAAAACACATGTGACATGCACAAATGTGAACAAGTCGGTAGGACAGTGTTCACACCACCCACTGACTGAAACACAACAAGAAAGCACTGTGCCTGTCTGAATCCTGTCCATTTAGACACTGTTCATATGTTCAGGCTTTACATTAGATAGGGACTGCTCCATTAAGGGTTACCGTGACGAGGTGGAGCAGCTTGGTATACATTTTTTGCAAAAAACGTCTCGACTAATACCCTGTATTTGTTATCCAGCACTTGCTGATTATTGCCATATTTTTTACTGCAGAGTATTTTTGCAAATTTGTTATTCTGTGCTTTCTTGTTGTGTTTAATTCTTACTCTATGCAGCAATGCTCTGGCATCTGTGTATAGCACAAGCGATCAGACGATTGCACGTTCAAGTCCCCTGAGGGGACTAAGCGAAACAAACAAAAGAAAAGTTTAAACCACCCCACTTTTCCCCCATTAAAAATAAAGATAATTAAAAAAAATAATACATATATGTGGTGTCACCGCATTGAGAAAAGTCTAATCTATCAAAATATAAAAAATAATTGATCCAATCGGCAAATGCCGTGAACGGAAATAATGCAAGAACGCCTGTCTGCCTAGTCTCCTCTGCAGCTGAAATCATGCAGCCAGTGTCTGATACATGATGTCCTTTGATCGAGCAGCATGTATGCCCGTCATATAGAAACAAAATATTAGGTCATTTACGTATTTAGAGTGGAGCGTTGTTTCCATTCACGTCTGTGTGGTTTACTTAGATAATGATGGTGAACAATAACTATTATTATATGGTTTTAGTAAGGAAAGATGGACGTCTTCCCCTTCATCTCCTGTCCTGATAATGAGACAAATTACAAATTGCTGTCATGTTTTGCCTCCTGCTCTGCACAATGTGTAATCCTTGCTGATCCCTATATGCTATCCTTTTTTATATATTAAAAGGAAGGGAATAGAATGTGAATAAAAATATCCTTTATTATTTTTCAGTGTTTGTGCACACTGTACATTTAAAATAAGTCTCTTTTGTCTCTTGTACAATGCCCTGGCAGTTTATGCCCATAGCATAATATTAGTCTTGCTAAACCCTGACATAATTTGAGGACATATACAGAGGGATAACTCAATTGCCTACTGCCTGACAGCCTTCTGCAACCAATACCGTGCAGTTAAGGCTGGTTTCACATTAGCGTTTTTGCGCATCGTGTGCATCTGTGCGCATGCGTCATGCGTACCTATGTTTAACATGGCGTACGCATGGTCTTGCGTTTGCATGCGTTCGTCTGCGTTTTCGTGCGCATGCGGTTTTCAAAGTGTGCATCTAGATGCTCCAAACGCAACCTGTTGCATTTTTGGGTCCGTCCAAAGGCGTCAAAAAAACGCATGCGTTCGCTTGCGCACGGAATGCGTCAAAAACAGGTATCATAGTCTATGGGAACGCATACGTTTTACAAGTAAACATGTGTAGACACTGGTTTTAACACCTAGAGAACGAATGCGCATAAAAAACGCAAATGCATGCAAAAACGCATGATGCGTTTTTGCATGCGTTACTACTTGCGCACAATGCGCTGCACACAAAGAAGCAAATGTGAAACTAGCCTAAGTTGCGCATTCTGAGGACTTTATATATAATTGTATACTATGAAGTCTATACAACTACCATGTGGAACTCTGAATATAGCTAAATAGCTGACCTTTGGATGAAGCATGTCAATGCGAAACGTGCGTCGAATAATGTGGGCCCCTAGTCTCTTACCCTGTTCCTAATTGGCACTTTCCAGCAGATGGGTATTGAATATACCTGCTCACTACCTCACTATCCCAAGTGGTTTCTTCTCTGTGCACTTATTAGTGAATTGTTTGCGTATGTTTCTTGGGTGGCATACTTGTATTAGCCATGGCTATTTATTTTGTGCCATATTTCCAGACTAAAATATTCACATATATGCATGTGCCTCTTTTAATACTTATATTATATATTTTTTATATTCCCAGGTTATTAATGTATCTAACAAAGGAGAAAGGTTCTAATTTCTGTGTTGCTATATACATATATATATATACAGTGCTGTGCAAATTAATTGTGACAAAGCATTTTATTAAGTAAAATCGGAAGTTGGTGACCAGTCAGTGATTCAAACCAGTTTTAACTGCTTTGAACAGGCACTCACACCTGTTCAAAGCAGTTAAAACTGGTTTGAATCACTGACTGGTCACCAACTTCCGATTTTACTTAATAAAATGCTTTGTCACAATTAATTTGCACAGCACTAATATATATATATATATATATATATATATATATACACACACACCAGGTGCCTCTGTTTTTGTTTACCTTACCTGTGACGTCTCAAAACATTTTGTGCGTATATTTTTATTTTCCTGTTTCATAACTAAAATTGCATACTCGCAGTCACATGACCTCAACACCGGAGAATCCTAACATCGTGCTTTGCTCACACTGAAAGAATGCAGAAATCTGCAGTCGCAAAGGGTGACTGCAGACTTTTACCAGAAGACCGATAACCCTTTTAATGCTGTTGTTTTCTATTCTATGTAATATAACCTATACTCTTCCCCTTCTGTTATTGCATTTAATTTATATCAGTAGCCAATTATCATATCCAAGAGGGGACATTGGCCACTATACCTAGTGGCAACCAAATTATTTTATCTTCCACATTATGTCAGTGTGGAACCATTGCTGTGCTCATGATTATAATTACTATAATGCAAGACTATGATTCAACTAATATTATGTCCTGTGCACAGGGCCGCCACCAGGGCATTACTGCCCTGACTGGAGTATGGAGCCCGATCAGCAGAGAGGGCCCATATTGGGCCCTGTCACTTTTGCCCATCGGGCCCCACTGCCCCAGCGGCAGGATTCTGCCGGTGCAGTAACTGAACCTGCGTCCAAGACGCAGGTTCAGTTACTCTATTGCTGTGCGGGTCTGCACAGCAATAGTTAAAGCTGCCAGCCTATTGGAGGCTGGCAGCTGACATCAGCGCTCACATCGCAGGCGTATGAGGTCATTGTAATTTGTCAGCGAGTGCGAGTTTGAAGCTCCTGGAGGGATCTTCGTCACAGGAGCGTGGCCAGGTAAGGAGAAAGCTGTTTTTTTTTAAAATTTATTTATTGAAAGTGGTGATATGTTTCACATGCAGGATGGAGACACATGGACCATGTCTCTTCATTCTGCCTGGGGGAGAATGGAGACACGGGGGGCAGGATAGGAGACATACAGGGGAAGAATGGAGACAAGCGGCAGATTGGAGACACTGGGGCAGGATTGGAGACACGGGGGCAGGATGGAGACAGGGGGCAGAATGGAGACAGGAGGCAGAATGGAGACAGGAGGCAGAATGGAGACAGGAGGCAGAATGGAGACAGGACGCAGAATGGAGACAAGGGGCAGAATGGAGACAAGGGGCAGTATGGAGACGGGGCAGAATGGAGACAGGGGGCAGGATGTGAGACACAGGGGCAGGATGTGAGACACAGGGACAGAATGGAGACACGGGCAGGATGGGAGACATGGGGCAGGATGGAGATAAGGGGCAGAATGGAGACAGGGGCAGAATGGAGACAGGGGCAGGATGGGAGACACGGGGGCAGGATGCGAGACATGGGGGCAGGCTGGGAGACATGGTGTAGGATGGAGACATGGTGCAGGATGGAGACAGCTGGTGCAGGATCAAGGGGCAGGATGGAGACAGATGGGGCAGGATGGAGACAGATGGTGCAGGATCATGAGGCAGGATGGAGACAGATGGTGCAGCATCATGGGGCAGGATGGATACGATGGAGACAGATGGCAGGGTCATGGGACAGATGGGGCAGGATCATGGAGCAGGATCATAGGACAGATGGGGCACGATGGTGAGATCATATGGGGCAGGATGGGACATCACATGAGGGCAGAATGGATAGCCATAAGGGCAGAATGGGAGAACATATGGGGCCAGGATGGGAGAACAAATGGCTGGAGCAAGGAATGAGACACACGGGAGCCAGGATGAGAGATATTATTACCATAGGGGCTAATTAAGGGATATTATTACTGCAGTCATGTATTTACTTTATTTTTTGAGAATACTGTTTTAAGTGGGAGGGTGGTTCTGTTACTGTGCAGAGCGACATTGTCGTCTTTTTTTCTTCATCTGGTGTACAGTTGTGGCCAAAAGTATTGACACCCCTGCAATTCTGTCAGATAATACTCAGTTTCTTTCTGAAAATAATTGCAAACACAAATTCTTTGGTATTATTATCTTCATTTAATTTGTCTTAAATGAAAAAACACAAAAAGAATTGTCCTAAAGCCAAATTGGATATAACTCCACACCAAACATAAAAAAGAGGGTGGACAAAAGTATTGGCACTGTTCAAAAAATCATGTGATGCTTCTCTAATTTGTGTAATTAACAGCACCTGTAACTTACCTGTGGCACCTAACAAGTGTTGGCAATAACTAAATCACACTTGCAGCCAGTTGACATGGATTAAAGTTGACTCAACCTCTGTTCTGTGTCCTTGTGTGTACCACATTGAGCATGGAGAAAAGAAAGAAGACCAAAGAAATGTCTGAGGACTTGAGAAACCAAATTGTGAGGAAGCATGAGCAATCTCAAAGCTACAAGTCCATCTCCAAAGACCTGAATGTTCCTGTGTCTACCGTGCGCAGTGTCATCAAGAAGTTTAAATCCCATGGCACTGTGGCTAACCTCCCTAGATGTGGACGGAAAAGAAAAATTGACAAGAGATTTCAACGCAAGATTGTGCGGATGTTGGATTAAGAACCTCGACTAACATCCAAACAAGTTCAAGTTGCCCTGCAGTCCGAGGGTACAACAGTGTCAACCCGTACTATCCATCGGCGTCTGAATGAAAAGGGACGGTATGGTAGGAGACCCAGGAAGACCCCACTTCTTACCCTGAGACATAAAAAAGCCAGTCTGGAGTTTGCCAAAACTTACATGAAAAAGCCTAAAACATTTTGGAAGAATGTTCTCTGGTCAGATGAGACAAAAGTAGAGCTTTTTGGGCAAAGGCATCAACATAGAGTTTACAGGAGAAAAAAAGAGGCATTCAAAGAAAAGAACACAGTCCCTACAGACAAACATGGCGGAGATTCCCTGATGTCTTGGGGTTGCTTTGTTGCCTTTGGCACTGGACTGCTTGACCGTGTGCATGGCATTATGAAGTCTGAAGACTACCAACAAATTTTGCAGCACAATGTAGGGCCCAGTGTGAGAAAGCTGAGTCTCCCTCAGAGGTCATGGGTCTTCCAGCAGGACAATGGCCCAAAAAAGCACTAGAAAATGGTTTGAGAGAAAGCACTGGAGACTTCTAAGGTGGCCAGCAACGCATCCAGAACCGAATCCCATAGAACACCTGTGGAGAGATCTAAAACTGGCAGTTTGGAGAAGGCACCCTTCTAATATCAGGGACCTGGAGCAGTTTGCCAAAGAAGAATGGTCTAAAATTCCAGCAGAGCATTGTAAGAAACTCATTGATGGTTACCGGAAGCGGTTGGTCGCAGTTATTTTGGCTAAAGGTTGTGCAACCAAGTATTCGGCTGAGGGTGCCAATACTTTTGTCTGGCCCATTTTTGGAGTTTTGTGTGAAATGATCAATGTTTTGCTTTTTGCATCATTCTCTTTTGTGTTTTTTCATTTAAGACAAAATAAATGAAGATAATAATACCAAAGAATTTGTGTTTGCAATCATTTTCAGGAAGAAACTGAGTATTATCTGACAGAATTGCAGGGGTGTCAATACTTTTGGCCACAACTGTAGTTTAGAATTTGAGAAAAAATTAAGTAATATGTTCTGCCAGCTGTGCTCTAGCTAACTGTATTATTTCCTGCAGAGATGAGCCCTGGATGGAAGAAGTGATGGCGGTCAGTGCTGAATGAAAGATGAAAAGCGCAGATGAAGGACTTCACCTAGAGACGTCACTGGTGAGTCAGTGCATTATCTGTACACTGATACTATATACAGGTCTCCTGTGTATAATGGCACTTATGGTGATATTGGTATTGTGTTTTTTTATTAATGACCAGCATTGTAGTATTCAGTCACTATGTGATGGTAATATGTTGTCCGGCCATGGTGTGGCAGTATTTGTTCCTTGTATGTGGTATTATAGGTCACCATGTGGTGGTAATATGTGGTCTGGTCATGGTGCGGTGGTATTTGTCCCTTGTATGTGATTTTATTGGTCATTTTAAAAATTGAAAAATAAATAAAAATATACCTAAATTGTATTGGATATTTTAACAAATGTTTAATAGGTTAGAGTAGAGCTCGGCCAAAAGAGAATACCTTGTTATGGTGGCGGCTTAAAAAATCTTTTGGCCAAAACAAAAGCTGCTGACTATATGTGTGATCTGGTGATGGGAACTGTCAATGTGTGGGACTGTGGACAGTTCGAGGGGTGGAGCCTGGGTGGAGTCTCAAGGGGGCCTCGAAAATTTTGCCAGTATAGGGACCTGAAATTTCTATCCATAAACTGCCGAGACATAATGCAAAAAAAAGACTTATCTTAAATGTATGCACAAACACTATGTTTTTAACATTGAATAGTATTAAAGGATAATTACATTCCCTTCCTTTTCCCTTTAATCTATTATTACTTTCAGTGGTGTACACTACTGTGAATTCGATTAAAATTAGTGTGATTTCATTCTTTAAGTGAATTTTCATCCTATTTTAACAATGTATTTTTTTTTTAAATTTTAGGTTTGCAAATTCACATTCCTGCCATTGGTGTCACTGCCATATTTCCTTTTTTGGCACTTGCAGCGTACTGTGCTTACAAAAGAAGGAAACAAAAATGTATGTATATGTTAAGGTGTAATTCTAAAAGACATCATTAAAAACACATGTGCAATATATTCATTTCTGTTACATAGCAGAAGAAGCTAGCCATTTCCTATTCTATCCCAGAAGAAGCTAGCCATTTCCTATTCTATCCCAGAAGAAGCTAGCCATTTCCTATTCTATCCCAGAAGAAGCTAGCCATTTTCTATTCTATCCCAGAAGAAGCTAGCCAATTCCTATTCTATCCCAGAAGAAGCTAGCCATTTCCTATTCTATCCCAGAAGAAGCTAGCCATTTCCTATTCTATCCCAGAAGAAGCTAGCCATTTCCTATTCTATCCCAGAAGAAGCTAGCCATTTCCTATTCTATCCCAGAAGAAGCTAGCCATTTCCTATTCTATCCCAGAAGAAGCTAGCCATTTCCTATTCTATCCCAGAAGAAGCTAGCCATTTCCTATTCTATCCCAGAAGAAGCTAGCCATTTCCTATTCTATCCCAGAAGAAGCTAGCCATTTCCTATTCTATCCCAGAAGAAGATAGCCATTTCCTATTCTATCCCAGAAGAAGATAGCTATTGCCTTTTCTATCCCAGAAGAAGCTGTTTCCTATTCTATCCCAGAAGAAGCTAGCTATTTCCTAGCATTTTTTTCAATACATAGGAGAAGCAGCTAGCTAATTCCTCCTTCAGTCTTGTTCATTTTATTTTTTCAGCATTCCTTGATTTTGAACATATTGAAAAAATTCTTTATGTGAGTTAGGAGATGGACCTGAGTGACCATCTGACAGAAGGAACAAACCTCATAGAAGCCAAAGGGGGCGATTCATCAGCTCTTTGAAAAATCACATTTTTTTTCCACACCCTTTCTGCAACTTTTGACATTATTACACCAGCTCCAAAAAAGTGGCTGGAGCTTGGACAGGATGGGGGCGTTATGAGGTGTGGCGACCCCTGCTCACTAAATTCAAGAAGAGCATCACCTACTGGAGTAAGATTTGTGGTGAGGTGCACATAGCGGCACACGCCAGTACGCACCTCGCCTGATTCATTTAGAGGCGTGCACCTCTCAATAAATCAGGAGGGTCAGCTCTAAACTGCTCCCTAATCAAGACAGGCAACAGAATCACCCCCAAAATGTTCAATTTTCCATGCTGGTTTTTTACTTCTACTTACTGACAAATGTCATTAGAACCTGCGCCTTAATCCTGACAGAATCCTAAATGTGTGACCTTACTGTACTGTAACGAGAAAGAGCAGTTCAATTTGTGCTTCCCTGTTCTGGCATTCAGTTCAGTTCTCCATGGCAGTACGTATTCATTTCTGCTCCTGCTATCCTCACCCTTGCGTTTTTTGGCTGCATTTTTTCTCTGTTTTTGGTGCATTTTTTTACTCCGTTTTTGTCAGGGTACATTTGTCTCTTGTGCATGCTGATAAAGTTTAGTGCATAAAAAATCTGATTCCGCTTCATCAGGTTTTTGCACCAAAAATGCAGCAAAAACTGATATCTCTGTTTTTCAGGCATTTTTTTCACCACACATTGCTTTCAATGGGTGAAATACGCTGAAAAAATGCTGAAAGAAGTGGCACCCTCTATACTGCGAAACCCAAGATTTTTCACAAAATACTCAAGACAAAAAAAGAACAAGCTGTATGAATGAGATTTCTGAAATCTCATAGACTTTGCTGGTACTGTAAAACGCAACTGAAAAATAGCATAACAAAGCAAAGAAAAAAAGCATAAAGAAGATGAAAAAAACGCAACTTGTGAACAAAGCCTAAGAGATCACCCCAAGCTCTGCTTTTATTAAAATCAATAGAAATGCACTGCACTGCTTCCATTACCACAGAGTGCCACGTCTTTTCTTTTAATTTTGACTTAACATTGTCACTCAATATTTCATATTATTTATTTTTCAAGCTGAGAAAATCCCACAGAGAAGAAGGCAAGAACACGGGGAGCTTAACCAAATACATCAAAATGAGGCTGAAAGTGAAGAAGAAGACAGTTCAGGACACTCTGTCCAATGGGTAATTATTATAGTTTCCAATGTTTTTTGGTCACTTTAGGTTTCGAGCCCTTAAAGGGAACCTATCAGAACGATTTTAGTACTAAAACTAATAGTATGGCTGTATAGGTCCTAGTACAACAAGAAAAATGATACATGTCTTGTAGTAGTCTGATGCTCCATAGCCGAGAAAATTGAGTTTTGAAGCTACATGCAAATTAGCTTGGACACTGAATACACTGACACGCCCTCAAAGCACTTTTAGGCTAATTTGCATGTGATTTCAAAGCTCGATTTCTCAGCACTGCCACATCGGATTATTACAAGATAGGTATCATATTTATTGTTACACCATGAATTATACCAATATTCCTCTACCTTCAATAGCAAAAGGGTCCTGGGAGGTTCACTATTAGTAATCAAAGTGATCAAAATTTTTAGGGACTTTCCTGTGATATATATGGTTAGTTTTATACCATTATTATAGTTTTTTTAATAGTTTTGTTTTAGGTAAAATGTTTAAAAAAAAGTTACATAAATATGAAAGATTAATTTTTATTAAAGTGGGCTCCCAATTTAGTGTAATTCATTTTAATTTGTTGTTATATGTTGGGGTAATTTTGGAAGGATATTGGTATTGTTGTGCTTGATGACTTCGAGGGGTCATAGAAGAAATTTGGAAACATCTTTATATAGTACATAATGTCAATAGAAGTTACCGTTGTCAGTGGGGAAAAAACCCCTCTATACTTAGGGTGCTTTCACATTGCCCTTTTCTTCTCATTTATATGCCAACTGGAGCTGGAAACTCATACGTAGTAGACTGCGTCAGGGTGTCTGCCTCCTGTAGGCGTATACGTACGAAAATGATGCACATTCGCCCTGCCTGCACCATTATAGTCTATGGCCCCATCCGTCCAAATCCCATTTTGCAGGGGGGTTGGGATGCAAGCTTTGACAAGACCCACGAACATGGAGAATAGTGCAATGTGAATTTAACCTTCACTAGATAACTGGTAAATGTTTAATCGTGGGTGTACAATGGCTGCGAGTTGAGCGAACGTGTGCATGTAGGACCACCACTCCATTTACTGTCAATAGGAGCTCTAGGCATCCCATAGACCCTTAGAAGTGAATGTAATGGTGGTCACACATGCACACTACTGCCCTATTCATACTCTGAGTAGCTGGGGGGTCTCAAGAACCAGACCTTCACCAACCATGCATTATACACTAGAAAATACATGAAAAAGAAATAGGCGCATCGATTTGTAGGACACCGGCTCATCGGACAGGTCAGCAATCTACTATCACTGGACAGGAGACCTGCGAAAATCCTTACTTCTTGGCTCTTCTTTTGACCAACTGGTTCAACCGAGGGAATTATTAATTATAAGGTCTGTCCTCAATCTATTCAGAACATGTACATGTCCACTTTTATGTGCATGTAATCTTTGGTGTTATTATGGAACACACAGGTTATAAAAAATTAACCCTAGTGAGAAATGATTGCTCCAAGATTACCCCAAATGGGGTTGTCTTCTGCTGGATCATTCTTCTGTCATAGCAACGTCCCACCAGAGGATTCTCCGGTACTGTGGTGGGACAATCCAACCTTGACCTGCAGTTCATACCGCTATAGTCTGTGGAAAAAGAAAACATGACCAAAAGGCAAAACTGATCAAAAATCTGAAAATTAATTTTGTAGGTCAGTTTGATTTTAAAATGCAAGTCCATAGGAAATTCATCACCTGACTATTATAATATTTAGGTAATACTGTTATTATTAAGTCTACTGAATGTTTTATTTTATATTTTAGGCCGAGTCATCGCTGTATGAGTCTTTTGATTATTTTGCAATAAGGAATCCAGATGATAAAGCTGCCGCTTCATCCACAGCCAATTTAGCCAAGCCCAAGTCATCAGAGGAGTCTTCTCTCAGTGCTGTGTGATACTTTACTGATTGGACAGTGGACACTCATTGGGGTGAAGAGATCATTGGTACCATCAGTGGAGTAACATCAGTAAAGAAGTGGGTCAAGCAGTAGCATGGGGCAGTAAAGGCTCTAGACTGGCGGCCACTTTACAAGAACAGTATATGGGTTTAATGGTGTTGTGTAGCTCAGCGCAAAGCACTAGCCAAGCACCTTACATGTAATCCAAAGCTGTCAATGACAATGGCTCCTTACCTACTCTACCCCGATGCACCTGCACAGGTGGCAAGTATGATAAAGCCACCCCTGGAGTGTATGACCAATTAAATGACCTTCACATGGTTATTACCAAAATTAATTCACATGGACAATTATCCTTATGGACAACTTTTGAAGGCATGCATTAAAACCAAATGACTTTAATGTATTAAGAATGTGAATATAAAAAAAATTCTTGAAATTACGAAAAATTTGGAAGTCCATATGGTTATAGAAAATTTCACCAAGAGACAATGATTTAGGACACACAATGAAGAAGCAATGATCCTTCAAGATTAATAGTGATGATTGCAAGGCCTTTTCACTCAACAGTACATTAAGCTAACCCAATCCCAGAAGCAATCCCACTCATATTATCCGTTACTATGGTACATCAAAATGTCACATAAAAGTACAGTATACTGTGTATATATAGTATAACAGTCTAACAAATCAGTCTTCGTCTATTGGACTTCATCAACAGTGTCCTACCTCATAGGACTTCTTGTTCTTCTGCCTAATGTCATTTACCAATTTAAGACTATTTAAAGAGGATAAAATGTTAAAAAAGAACATCAACTTCTAAAAGCAATAATTGCATTAAAGAAGAATGAGAAGAAAAAGGCGGAGAGTATTTGAGGGATGAGATGTTGGTGTTTTGTGTCTATAAATTTTCTATCCATTTTTATATATATTTTTTATACAGTTGTATTAATTAATTTAATGTAAATAAATAGATGAAAAAAATAGATTACAGCACCTATGAATATTTTTTTTGTATGTGATTAGAAATAAAAGCAATTTTGGAATGTTCTTCACCTGCCTTTTCCCCCAAACTTGTTACTACAGCTCATCGCCATTGAATTGAGCTCATTCATGTACAGTATGCACAGTAGGTGTTTTGAAATCAGGTGACTGGCACAGAAACTACAGTGGGGAAAAAAAGAATTTAGTCAGTCACCAATTGTGCAAGTTCTCCCTCTTAAAAAGATGAGAGAGGTTTGTAATTGAGAGTCAAAATAGAATCATAGAATCATAAAATCGTAGAGTTGGAAGGGCCCTCCTAGGCCATCTGGTCCAACCCCATGCTCAAAGCAGAATTCACTAAATCATCCCAGACAGAAGTCTGTCCAGCCTCTGTTTGAAGACTTTCATGGAAGGAGAACTCACCACCTCTCGTGGCAGCCTGTTCTACTCATTGACCACCCTAACTGATAAAAAGTTTTTTCTAATATCTAATCTGTGTCTCCTCCCATTCAGTTTCATCCCATTGCTTCTAGTCTTTTTTTGTGCAAATGAGAATAAAGATTATCCTTGTCTGATTTGGCAATATTTATTTTTCAGTTTGGAGTGTGACTGTTTGAGGTTGTGGACAGGTGTCTTTTATACTGATAACAAGTTCAAACAGGTGCCATTACTACAGGTAATGAGTGGAGGACAGAGGAGCTTCTTAAAGAATCATAGAATCATAGAATCATAGAATCATAGAATCGTAGAGTTGGAAGGGACCTCCTGGGCCATCTGGTCCAACCCCCTGCTCAAAGCAGGATTCGCTAAATCATCCCAGTTAGATGTCTGTCCAGCCTCTGTTTGAAGACTTCCATTGAAGGAGAACTCACCACTTCTCGTGGCAGCCTGTTCCACTCATTGATCACTCTAACTGTCAAAAAGTTTTTTCTAATATCTAATCTGTGTCTCCTCCCATTCAGCTTCATCCCATTGCTTCTAGTCTTTCCTTGTGCAAATGAGAATAAAGTTGATCCTTCTACAATGTGACAGCCCTTTAGATATTTGTAGACAGCTATTAAGTCTCCTCTCAGTCTTCTCTTTTGCAAACTAAACATTCCCAAATCCTGCAACCTTTCCTCATAAGACAGGGTTTGCAGACCGGTCACCATTCTGGTCGCTCTTTTCTGAACTTGCTCCAGTTTGTTGATGTCTTTTTTCAAATGTGGTGCCCAAAATTGGACACAATATTCCAGATGAGGTCTGACCAAAGAGGAGTAGAGGGAAATAATTACTTCACGTGATCTAGACTGTATGCTTCTGTTAATACATCCTAGAATTGCATTTGCCTTTTTTGCTGCTGCATCACACTGTTGACTCATATTCAGTCTGTGATCTATTAGTATACCCAAGTCTTTTTCACATGTGCTGTCACTTAGCCCTATTCCTCCCATTCTATATATGCTTTTTTCATTTTTATTGCCCAGATGTAGTACTTTGCATTTCTCCCTGTTAAAAACCATTCTGTTAGTTGCTGCCCACTTCTCCAGTTTATTTAAATCTTTTTGAATCCTCTCTCTCTCTTCTCTAGTATTAGCTATCCCTCCTAGCTTTGTGTCATCAGCAAATTTAATCAGTTTACCCTCAATTCCTTCATCTAAATCGTTGATAAAGATGTTGAACAATACAGGGCCCAGGACAGAGCCCTGTGGTACCCCACTTGAGACATTCTTCCAACTGGATGTGCAGCCATTTACGACCACTCTTTGGGTCCGATCACTAAGCCAGTTATGAATCCACCTAACAGTTGCCTTGTCCATTCCATACTTAGTCATTTTTTCAATAAGGATTGTATGAGAGACTTTGTCAAATGCTTTGCTGAAGTCAAGATATACTATATCTACAGCATTTCCTTGATCCACCCAATCAGTAATACCATCATAGAAGGAAATTAAATTAGTCTGACATGACTTATTAGTTACAAACCCATGCTGACTCTGTTTAATCACTTCATTCTTATCCAGGTATTGACATACATGTTGTTTAATAATTTGTTCAAAGATCTTTCCTGGTATAGAAGTCAGACTCACCGGCCTATAGTTGCCTGGGTCCACCTTCTTCCCCTTTTTGAAGATAGGAACAACATTTGCTCTTCTCCAGTCTTCTGGCACTTCTCCTGTTCTCCAAGAATTTTCAAAGATTATGGAGAGGGGTTCAAAAATTTCTTCTGCTATCTCCTTCAGTACTCTGGGGTGTAATTCATCTGGACCTGGAGACTTGAATACATTTAGGTTAGCTAAGTGTTTCCTCACTATCTTTCTGTTTATAGATATCCTGGATTCTTCTATTCCCTTAATAGGACAGTGAATAACAGTTGATGTTACATTTCCTTTCTGAGAGAAAACAGATGCAAAATAGGAATTTAAAAGTTCAGCCTTCTCAACATCCTGTCTTACCATTTCATCATTTTCATCCTGTAAAAATCCTATAGCATCTTTGACTTTTCTTTTACTTTTGACATATCCCCAAAATCCTTTATTATTGCTTTTGACATCTCTTGCAAGCCTCAATTCATTTTCAGCTTTAGATAATCTGATTTGTGCCCTGCAGGTTCTGCAGACAGCATTATATTCTTCTTTAGATATGCCTCCTTCTTTCCATTTTATAAACATTTTTTGCTTCCTTTTTAGCATGTGCTTAAGTTCTGTGTTCATCCATCCTGGTTTCCTTAAATGCTTCCTATTCTTCCCTCTTTTCGGAATTGTTAACAACTGTGCTTTGAGAATTTCATTTTTCAAGATTTCCCATCCTTCCTGGACATTTTTGTCTTTAAGGATATCCAGCCATTGGATCCCTCCAATTCTCTTTCTGAATCCCTTAAAATCTGCCTTTCTGAAATCTAACCTTGACGTCTGAGTCTTCACAGGTCTTCCGCCTCTAGTTATCCAAAATTCTAAAATAGCATGGTCGCTACCTCCTAGGGTCCCAGCCACTTTTACCTCCTCAACCATTTCCTCCCTGTTTATAAGGATTAGATCCAAGGTAGCAGTTCCCCTTGTTTTCTCCTTTACCTTTTGGAAGATAAAGTTGTCAGCAAGAGAGGATAAGAATTTCCTTGACCTGTTAGTTTTGCCTGAGAGAGATTCCCAACAAATGTCTGGATAGTTGAAATCTCCCATGACAACTATGTCATATTTTTTGGAGAACTTGGCCATTTGATGCATAAAGAGTTCATCCATATCTTCAGCTTGCACAGGCGGCCTGTAGTAAATGCCTACAATGGTGTCCTTTCCATTGTTCTGTCCTTGTATTCTTACCCAAACAGTTTCCACAGAACTCCCAGTCTCTGAAGCTTCAATCTCTGTGCAGATATACGCATTTCTAACATACAATGCGACACCCCCTCCTCGTTTATCAAGTCTGTTTCTTGCAAATAAGTTGTATCCTTCTAGTCTTGTATTCCAATCATGTGTATTGTCCCACCAAGTTTCAGTGATTCCAATGACATCATATTTCTTTTCCTGTGTTAGTAGTTCCAATTCTCCTTGTTTGTTGCCCATGCTTTGTGCATTAGTATAGAAACATTTTAGTTTGTGATTGGTTTCTCTTTCTCCAATATTTTTTTTAATTAGATTCTTTCGTCTTTGTTCTTCCTTTCCACTTCTAATAGCAGAGTTCTCAGTAGCATTTGTCAGGTGTATGGCTTTTTCTGGTCTTTTGCTTCCCTTCCCATGTTGTTCTAGTTTAAAGCTCTCCTTACAAGTGTAGCAAGGCGACTTCCAAATACCTGCTTTCCAGTCTTCGTAAGGTGCACCCCATCTCTAGCAAGTAGTCCATCGTATAAGTAGTTCACTCCGTGATCCAGAAATCCAAATCGTTGCTGACGGCACCATCGACGTAGCCAGTTGTTCACCTGCAGAATCTTATTCCACCTCCTTGTTCCATGGCCATCCACTGGGAGGATGGAAGAGAAGACCACCTGCGCTCCCAGTTCTTTCACTTTCTTGCCTAAGTCTTCAAAGTCTCTGCAGATGGTTTCCAGGTCGTTTCTTGCGGTGTCATTTGTCCCCACATGTAGTAGCAGGAATGGGTAGTCATCTGTAGGTCTGAAGAGTCCTGATATCCTGTCAGACACATCTTTAATTTTTGCACCTGGAAGACAGCACATTTCTCTTGAAGTTATATCCGGTCTGCAGATAGCGGCCTCTGTTCCTCTCAACAGGGAATCCCCCATGACCACCACTCTCCGTTTCTTCTTCACAACATTTTTCTTTCTCCATCCAGGAGGACTCTGAAGGCGTACAAGGTTGCTGTTTGTTGGCAAAGTCTTATCCTGATGTATTTCTTCATCGTTTTCCTGCGTGAGAGCCTGGTACTGGTATCTGAGCAGTATGGGTGCTGACTGCCTCCTGATCCTCCTGCTTCTCTGGGTCACATGTCTCCAATCCTCTGTTTCTTCAGGTGCACTTCGAATTTCTTCTCTTTCTGTAACATGAAGAGATAATTCTGCTCTGTCCAAGAACTCTTCACCTTCCTTAATGATCTTCAACGTAGCTAACCTCTCTTCGAGATTTTGCAACTTTTCCTCCAACAGGGTCACAAGCTTGCATTTGTGGCATGTGAAGTTTGGCTTTTCCACTGGTAAATCTGTGAACATGTAGCAAGAAATGCAGCTCACCAAATGGCTCCTGGCCTCTTCCATCTTGAGATTTCTTAAAAAGATGAAAGATGAGCCAAAATTCGCGTGCCGACAGGCGCGCGGTGTCTCCGATTTCCTCTTTTCAGCTGCAACGGCCAAAACCCAGTGATCGTTGAGCTCGCGGAGACTCTTCACTTATCCCAGAAGGCACTGGGAATATGCAAATGATCTCCTCAAGACTCTTCCCCTGGTTTCTCCGATTTCCTCTTTTCAGCTGCAACGGCCAAAACCCAGTGATCGTTGAGCTCGCGGAGACTCTTCACTTATCCCAGAAGGCACTGGGAATATGCAAATGATCTCCTCAAGACTCTTCTGTTACAACCAGAAATCTTGCATGACCAAATACTTACCGTATTTTCCACCATAACTTGCAAAATAAATCTTGCCTAATCAGACAAGGTGATTTTCTGGATTTGTTTTCTCATTTTGACTCTCATAGTTGTGGTCTACCTACGATGTCAATTACAGGCCTCTCTCATCTTTTTAAGTGGGAGAACTTGCACAATTGGTGGCTGACAAAATACTTTTTTCCCCCACTGTAGTTTTAGTAGGTGTGTTGTTGTATTTTCTGGACAGGAAATTATATCAAATAAATTTTGCCACACTTTATTTTCCACTTTTTGTATGGCAGGAAACAAATTAACAATAATGTCTACCATTTAAGATCATGTAATTTTTGATCCTACATTTTATGCTCTTCATTTCTTAATACATCTCTATAATGATCAGAGGCAGGGTCGTAATGGCCCACCAGAGAATCGGAGGATTATCCGGTGGGCCCAGGCACTGACACCTGCTGGCATACCTGCCAGCAGCCTAGGGCCCCCACTGCTCCAGGGGCTTTCAGCCAGTGGTTATGGGGCCCCTGAGTGAAGGAGGGCTGCCCTGTGCTAAAGGAGCAGCAGTTGGAGACAGGATCCTGTCCCCGCTGCTAAAGAGAAATGAATATTCACGCTTCCCCACACCCCCATGGGCGTGGAGAGGAGTGAATACCATTTCACTTTAATAGCGGGCATCGTTAGCTGCAGGCTGCAACTAACACTGCCCGCATGTAAAGCCCCACCACCACCGCTCCACTCTCTCACACTCACGCAAAAAGCACCGCACCACATACACGCAAGCACGCAGACAGACACATAGCCCCCCATCTCTCTGCAAGTTCCCTGCAGCACATCCCGGCGTCCTGCTTCCTGCCAGGTGCTTCCTGTCTGAGGCAGCGCAGCTGGATGACGTCATCATTCAGCGCGGGGCTGTTTCAGACAGAAAGCTGCCAGCAAGGAAGAGGCTGTCAGGAACTTGCGGAGAGGTGAGTTGTGCTGTGTGTCTATCTGTCTGCCTGCATGTGTGTGTATGCGGTGCTTTGTGTGTGTGTGAGAGAGTAGTGCGGTGCTGTGTGAGTGTTTATGTGGTGTGATGCTTTGTGTGTGAGTGAGAGAGAGTGGTGCTGTGTGTGTATTGCAGATGTGTGTATTGGAGATTGGCAATGATGGGGTGGTGGGGAAGGATGATGAGGGTGGTGTGGAAGGAGGCAATGATGTGGTGGGGGAAGCAATGATGAAGGTGTTGAAATGGGCAATAATGAGGTGGTGGGGAAAAATCAATGACGGTTTTGGTGTAAAGGACAATAATGGTAGTGGTGGAAAGGACAATGGTGATGGTGGGGAGAAAGTGGTGGAATGGGAGTTGGGGAGAAAGCAATGATGGAGGTGGTGGAAAGGGCAATGATAGGAGTGGTGAGGGAGAATGATAGGGGTGGTGGGGGGAGAAGGCAATGATGGAGGTGGTGATGAGGGCAATGATGGGGGTAGAGGAGAACAATGATAGAGGTGGAGAGGAGCTACATTATACCCTATGAGGGGGGCTGCATTATACTTTATGAGGGGGCTACATTATATTCTGTGGGGGACTGCATTATTCTTTTCAGGGGACTACATTATATTCTGGGGGGGCTACAGTATACTCTTGGGAGCTGCATTATATTCTGTGGTGGGGCTGCATTATTCTCTCAGGGGGCTACATCATACTATATGAGGGGGGCAGCATTATGCCCTATGAGGGGGCTACAGTATACTCTTGGGGGATGCATTATATTCTGTGGTGGGTCTGCATTATACTATATGAGGGGGCTGCAGTATACCCTATGAGGGTGCTACATTATATTCTATGGTGGGGACTGCAATATACCTTATGAGGGGGTTGCATTATATTTTGTGGGGTGCTGCATTGTATTCTATGAGAGGGGGCTGCATTATATTCTATGAGAGGCGGCTGCATTATATTCTATGAGGGAAGCTACATTATATTCTATGAGGGGGCTACATTATATTCTATGAGGGGGGATACATTATATTCTATGAGGGGGCTGCATTATACTATATGAGGGGGCTACTTTATATTCTATGAGGGGACTATATTATATTCTATGAGGGGGCTACCCCAACCTCTGCTACATAATTAAGAAGTGTACTACCTCATATTATTCCCTGATATTAGCATGTTTTACCACACAATTGGTGGTCTAATATTTATTTTTATACAGCTACATAGTGGGCTCCAAGAATGATTTTCTCTGGTGGGCCCAGTCTGACGCTGATCAGAAGTCCATTTTCCTGATAAAAATACTGTAAATCCTTTACAGAGCTACACCCCTACAAAATATTCTTGCAGTCAGTATTTCATAGGGCAAACCAAAGCGGAAAAGTGGAAAACACCTGGAGAGGAGCAAACCAAGAAAGCGGAGCAAAGACAATCGGAACTATCAGCATTTGGACAGGGAAGAATCAGCTGACAGAGGAACCAAGCACGGACCATCAGGTCAGCAGATTGAATCTCCAAGTCATGATAATCAGAGTTTGTTTTTTGGCGAGGCAATTTGTAATTTTGAAATACACCATACTTTATATTTTAGTATACAATGTACTGGAAAACGGTAAAAAATAAATTTCAAGTGAGGTGAAATTGCAAAAATGTTATGATATTTACTGTGCATTAAAAATGACCCGGAAATGATTCTTCAGGTCAGTTTAATTACCGCGATACCAAATTTGCATGGTAGTTTTTTTATTTAAATAATGAAAAAAAAAATAAAAAATACGTAAAAAATGTGCTTGTGTCTCTGTTTTCCGAGCCTGATAATGTTTTCATTTTACAGCTGATGGAGATGTGCGAGGGCTTTTTTGTCATGGTGAACTGTTCTTTTTACAGATACTATTTTGGTAAAAATACAATGTTTTCTTTGCTTTTTAGTGCAGTTTTTTGAGGAGTTGCAGGGACCAAAAAAATATAATTCTGATTTTTTATTCTTTCAAACTTTTAACAGCCAAGATTATTCATTTTATATTTTGTTAGATTGGACTTTTATGTAAACATATTTATTTTTTTATTTGTATTTTTAAAGAGGGGAAAAGGGTAGTGATTTGCATTTTATTTTTTTTTTTTAAATGTTTTACTTTTTTTTTACCTTTTTAATGTATTTTGTAGCTCCCTTAGAGGACTTGAATTTGCAGTTGTCAGATCACTTTTGCTATATACTGCAATATTGTCTATTTAGCACAAGTCACGGTCACCGTCATGACTGCCACAGTGGTTTTTGACAGCCAATACTGTCATGGCAACCCATTGTGGCATAATTAGATTACAACAACACCGGGCCACAGGTTGTTAATGCCACTGTCAGAGTATGACAGCTACATTTAACAGGTTAATGGCTCCAAAACACAGGCATGGCACCTGAGCCTGTTCCATTCTTCCGCTCCCGACAAGGACCGTACATGTATAATCTAACACCCTGAGATTTCACTATCACTAAAACAGAAGCGTCCATGGCCGAACCAGGGCCATAACAACGAATCAGAGCGCAGCTTTAATTTTTTAAACTGTTCTTATAAATTGAAAGCTTTGCTGTGATTGGTTGTAATAATAATAATATAATAATAATAAATTATATTTCTATAGCGCCGACATATTCCGCAGCACTTTACATTTCAGAGGGGATTTGTACAGACAATAGACATTACAGCTAGTGTTGAGCATTCCGATACCGCAAGTATCGGGTATCGGCCGATACTTGCTGTATCGGAATTCCGATACCGACTTCCGATATTTTTTCAATATCGGAATTCGGCATCGGAATCGGAAGTTCAAAGTTGATTGTCAGACTGACGTCATCATGATGCGCGGTGTGTGCGCATCATGATGCGCCGTCATTTCGGGCCTTCCGGGGATCTCTGCCGGCCTGCCGGGGGGCTGTGTGGACTGCCCGGGGTCTGTACCGGCCTGCCGGGGGGCTGTGCCGGCCTGCCGGGGGGCTGTGTGGACTGCCCGGGGTCTGTACCGGCCTGCCGGGGGGCTGTGCCGGCCTGCCGGTGGTCTGTGCACCCTGTGGGGGTCTGTACCGGCCTGCCAGGGGGCTGTGCCGGCCTGCCGGGGGGCTGTGCTGATGTCCGGGGGTCTGTGCAAGCATCGTCCGATGGGACTACAAGTCCCATCGGGCGATGCCTGCTACCATGACAGTGATTGACACATTAGCCAATGA
This sequence comes from Dendrobates tinctorius, assembly GCF_039654945.1. Taxonomy (NCBI): domain Eukaryota; kingdom Metazoa; phylum Chordata; class Amphibia; order Anura; family Dendrobatidae; genus Dendrobates; species Dendrobates tinctorius. The sequence continues at coordinate 18,641,658 of NW_027361707.1, forward strand.
TGGGACAGTAGTAGTCCCATCATCCGGCTAATGTGTTAAATGTTAAAAAAAAAAAAAAAAAACTACATACATACTACATGCATGCTACATACATACTACATGCTACATACATACTACATATATACTACATACATACTACATACATGCTACATACATACTACATGCATGCTACATACATACTACATGCTACATACATACTACATGCATGCTACATACATACTACATGCTACATACATACTACATATATACTACATACATACTACATATATACTACATACATACTACATACATGCTACATACATGCTACATACATACTACATACATACTACATGCATGCTACATACATACTACATGCATGCTACATACATACTACATGCATGCTACATGCATGCTACATACATACTACATGCTACATACATACCACATACATACTACATACATACTACATACTACATATATACTACATGCATGCTACATACATACTACATGCTACATACATACCACATACATACTACATACATGCTACATACTACATACATACTACATACATACTACATACATGCTACATACTACATACATACTACATACATACTACATGCATGCTACATACATACTACATGCATGCTACATACATACTACATGCCACATACATACCACATACATACTACATACATACTACATGCTACATACATACTACATATATACTACATGCATGCTACATACATACTACATGCTACATACATACCACATACATACTACATACATGCTACATACTACATACATACTACATACTACATACTACATACATACTACATACATACTACATGCATGCTACATGCATGCTACATACATACTACATGCCACATACATACCACATACATACTACATACATACTACATGCTACATACATACTACATATATACTACATGCATGCTACATACATACTACATGCTACATACATACCACATACATACTACATACATGCTACATATATACTACATGCATGCTACATACATACTACATATATACTACATGCATGCTACATACATACTACATGCTACATGCATGCTACATACATACTACATACATACTACATGCTACATACATACCACATATATACTACATACATACAATACATTCATACAATACATACATAGACATACAGTACATATAACATAGAGTAACATACTTACCAATACTTGTCACATTGTTCCCCGAAGCCATTGTCTTTTCCGGAATAAATATTAACATAACAAACCACAAAAATACTCACCCACGATCCGAAGCAGTCCACGAGTGTGTTCCACGACGATCTTGGGTAGAGAACTGCAGCATCAGCTGTTGCTGTCGTTCTCTACGGGCTGCAGGAATCCAATGACGGAAGGTAGGTATCCTTCCGCACTGTATTCCTCCGCCACTTAAAAAAAAAAAAAGTCCCTAGTCTCACACAGCAATGGCATAAAGTGAGACTAGGGACTTTTTTTTTTTTAAGTGGCGGAGGAATACAGTGCGGAAGGATACCTACCTTCCGTCATTGGATTCCTGCAGCCCGTAGAGAACGGCAGCAACAGCTGATGCTGCAGTTCTCTACCCAAGATCGTCGTGGGACACACTCGTGGACTGCTTCGGATCGTGGGTGAGTATTTTTGTGGTTTGTTATGTTAATATTTATTCCGGAAAAGACAATGGCTTCGGGGAACAATGTGACAAGTATTGGTAAGTATGTTACTCTATGTTATATGTACTGTATGTCTATGTATGTATTGTATGAATGTATTGTATGTATGTAGTATATATGTGGTATGTATGTAGCATGTAGTATGTATGTAGTATGTATGTAGCATGCATGTAGCATGCAGTATGTATGTAGCATGCATGTAGTATATATGTAGTATGTATGTGGTATGTATGTAGCATGTAGTATGTATGTAGCATGCATGTAGTATGTATGTAGCATGCATGTAGTATGTATGTAGCATGCATGTAGTATATATGTAGTATGTATGTAGCATGTAGTATGTAGCATGCATGTAGTATATATGTAGTATGTATGTAGCATGTAGTATGTATGTAGCATGCATGTAGTATATATGTAGCATGTAGTATGTATGTAGCATGCATGTAGTATGTATGTAGCATGCATGTAGTATGTATATGGTATGTATGTAGCATGTAGTATGTATGTAGCATGCATGTAGTATATATGTAGTATGTATGTAGCATGTAGTATGTATGTAGCATGCATGTAGTATATATGTAGTATGTAGCATGTAGTATGTATGTAGCATGCATGTAGTATATATGTAGTATGTAGCATGTAGTATGTATGTAGCATGCATGTAGTATATATGTGTTATGTATGTAGCATGCAGTATGTATGTAGCATGCATGTAGTATGTATGTTGCATGTAGTATTTATGTAGTATGAATGTAGCATGTATGTAGTATGAATGTAGCATGTATGTAGTATGCATGTTGTATGTATGTAGCATGTAATTTTTTTTTATTTTTTTTTACATTTAACACATTAGCCGGATGATGGGACTACTACTGTCCCATCATTGGCTAATGTGTCAATCACTGTCATGGTAGCAGGCATCGCCCGATGGGACTTGTAGTCCCATCGGACGATGCCTGCACAGACCCCCGGAGCCTGCACAGCCCCCCGGCAGGCCGGCACAGCCCCCCGGCAGGCCGGCACAGCCCCCCGGAGCCTGCACAGCCCCCCGGCAGGCCGGCACAGCCCCCCGGCAGGCCGGCACAGCCCCCGGAGCCTGCACAGACCACCGGCAGGCCGGCACAGACCACCGGAGCCTGCACAGACCCCCTGGCAGGCCGGCACAGCCCCCCGAAAGGCCCGTACAGACCCCAGAGAGGCTGTACAAGGGCAGGAAAGGGTTTTTCTTATTCCGATACCGGAAGTCCCATAGACTTGAATGGGACTTCCGGTATCGGAATCGGCGATACCGATACTTTTTTTAAAGATCGGCCGATACCATCCGATACGATACTTTGAAGTATCGGACGGTATCGCTCAACTCTAATTACAGCATAACAATAATCACATAGATCATAACAGATACCAAGAGGAACGGGGGCCTGCTCACAAGCTTACAATCTATGAGGAAAAAAGGGAGACACGAAAGGTGGGTGGTAACAGTTGCCCTGATTGTATGGACCAGCCATAATGTTAAGTGTGTAACAGTACGGATGCAGAAGGCTAATGGATGCATAAAGCATGTGGGAACATGATGCGGGAAACCTGGTTATGATAAAACTTTTGGCTGTGCCACACAGGGATAGATTAGGTTAATGTGTTGAGGCGATAGGCCAGTCTGAAAAATTGCGTTTTCAGGGCACGCTTAAAATTGTGGGGGTTGGGGACTAATCGTATTGACCTGGGAAGTGCATTCCAAAGAATTGGCGCAGCACATGTAAAGTCTTGGAGACAGGAGTGGGAGGTTCTGATTATTGAGGATGCTAACCTCAGGTCATCAGCAGAACGGAGGACACGGGTAGGGTGGTATACTGAAACAAGGGAGGAGATGTAGGGTGGTGCTGAGCCATGGAGGGCTTTGTGAGTGAGGGTAATAAGTTTGTACTGAGTTCTGGAATGGATGGTAGCCAGAGTAATGACTGGCACAAGGTAGAGGCATCGGTGTAACGATTGGTGAGGAATATGATTCTGGCTGCAGCATTCAAGACAGAAGAAGGGAGAGTTTGGTATGAGGGAGACCGATTAGAAGAGAGTTACAATAGTCGAGACGAGAATGAATAAGAGAAACAGTAAGTTTTTGCAGAGTCAAAAGTAAGAAAAGGTCGAATTTTAGAAATGTTTTTGAGGTGCAGATGACAAGAGCGATCCAGTGAACGGATGTGGGGGGCAAAGGAAAGCTAGGCGTCAAGTATGACCCCAAGACAGCGGGCATGTTGCTGGGGAGTAATAGTGGAACCACACACAGAAATGGCAATGTCGGGTATAGGTACATTAGTAGAAGGAGGAAACACAAGGAGTTCAGTCTTTGACAGGTTTAGTTTCAGATATAGTGAGGACATGATGTTAGACACAGCGTTTAGACAATCGCCGGTGTTTACTAGAAAGGCTGGCGTGATGTCAGGAGAAGAAGCTTATAATTGGGTGTCATCAGCATAGAGATGGTACTGGAAACCAAATCTACTGATTGTTTGACCAATAGGGGCAGTATACAAGGAGAAGAGGAGGGGGCCTAGAACCGATCCTTGAGGAACCCCAACAGTAAGGGGAAGGTGAGAGGAGGAGGAACCGGCAAAAGATACAGTAAAGGAGCGGTCAGAGAGATAGGAGGAGAACCAGGAGAGAACGGTGTCTTTGAGGCCAATGGAACGGAGCATAGTGAGGAGTAGCTGATGATCCACAGTGTTGGATGCTGCAGAGAGATCCAAGAGAATTAGCATGGAGTAATGACCATTTGATTTAGCTGTAATATTTGGGAAAGTGTCCTGCACACCCTTTTCCATAATAAGCTTGTACATGAAAAGTTCAGTGCTGATATCTTTTGGCTCCTCGTCTGTGAATAAATTGGCAAATATTACAAACTGACACAGTTCATCGATAAATGTAATGTCCAAGTCATCTGAATAAGACCTGACGAGTTGCTCTGCTGTGGCATTAAGCTCGTCTGAAGACAGCTCTTTCAGATGTCTAAAAAAGCTAAATTTGCTTGATATATCTTTATATGCTTGAAGACGTTGGTCAAGGGAAGCGATAAACTGATCAATGATAGGCAAAAAAGTTTCTGTTCTGTATTTTTCAGAAGGGCTGAGTTGTACTTCTTCCGTATGGCCATAATCCAATGGATTGAGACACACGTTTCGGCGCCTGTGTCGAGTTATCGTCTGAACATACTCAGATGAACCAGACAGCTCTTCGCCTTGCTTCTCATGAATTTTGAAGGAGTCACGCTTTGATGCAACATAGTTTTTAAGCTGGTCAGTGACGCCACAGCAGTGTTTAGATCGAGTTTTGCGTGCTGTAAATTTTTACTAGTAGCATCTGTTCCTTGCAGGATATTATTCCAGAAGGTGGTGTTAATACCAATTTCAAGCTGATTTATTTGTCTTAACAGTCCTTCTGCTTCACACAGTACACAGCTTTTTTCTTCAAAGTCATCAGCAATCTGTTTAAGTACATCTTTAATCTGCTGATAGTCATGATTAACCCCTTCACCCCCAAGGGTGGTTTGCACGTTCATGACCGGGCCAATTTTTACAATTCTGACCACTGTACCTTTATGAGGTCATAACTCTGGAACGCTTCTATGGATCCCGGTGTTTCTGACATTGTTTTCTCGTGACATATTGTACTTCATGATAGTGGTAAAATTTCATTCAAATAACTTGCGTTTATTTGTGAAAAAAACGGAAATTTGGCAAAAATATTGAAAATTTTGCAATTTTCCAACTTTGAATTTTTATGCCCTTAAATCACAGAGATACGGCACACAAAAAACTTGATAACTAACATTTCCCACATGTTTACTTTACATCAGCACAATTTTGGAACCAAAATTTTTTTTTGTTAGGAAGTTATAAGGGTTAAAAGTTGACCAGCGATTTCTCATTTTTACAACACCATTTTATTTGTAGGACCACATCACATTTGAAGCCACTTTGAAGGGTCTATATGATAGAAAATACCCAAAAGTGACACCATTCTAAAAACTGCACCCCTTAAGGTGCTCAAAACCACATTCAAGAAGTTATTAACCCTTTAGGTGCGTCACAGGAATTTTTTTGAATATTTAAAAAAAAATGAACATCTAACTTTTTTTCACAAAAAAAATACTTCAGATTCAACAAGGGTATCAGGAGAAATTGGACTGCAAAAGTTATTGTGCAATTTGTCCTGAGTACGCTGATACCTGATTTGTGGGGGGGAACGACTGTTTCGGCACATGTCAGAGCTCAGAATGGAAGGAGCGCCGTTTGACTTTTTCAATGCAAAATTGGCTGGAATTCAGATCGGACGCCATGTCACGTTTGGAGAGTCCCTGATGTACCTAAACAGTGGAAACCCCCTACAAGTGACCCCATTTTGGAAACTAGACCCCCCAAGGAACTTATCTAGATATGTGGTGAGAACTTTGAACCCACAAGGGCTTTACAGAAGTTTATAACGTACAGCGGTACAATTAAAAAATCATATTTTTTCCACAAAAATGATCTTTTCACCCCAATTTTTATTTTCCCAAGGGTAACAGGACCCTAAAAGTTATTGTGCAATTTGTCCTGAGTATGCTGATACCCCACATGTGGGGGTAAACCACTATTTGGGCGCATGGCAGAGCTCGGAAGGGAAGCAGCGCCATTTGACGTTTTTGGCTGGAATTGAGATCGGACATTATGTCGCGATTGGAAAACCCCTGATGTACCAAAACAGTGGAAACCCCCCACAAATGACACCATTTTGGAAACTAGACCCCCTAAGGAACTTATCTAGATGTGTGGTGAGAACTTTGAACCCCCAAGGGCTTCACAGAAGTTTATAACATAAAGCCGTACAATTAAAAAATCATATTTTTTCCACAAAAATGATCTTTTCACCCTAAATTCTTATTTTTCCAAGGGTAACAGCACCCTAAAAGTTATTGTGCAATTTGTCCTGAGTACGCTGATACCCCACATGTGGGGTTAAACCACTATTTGGGCGCATGGCAGAGCTCGGAAGGGAAGCAGCGCCATTTGACGTTTTTGGCTGGAATTGAGATCGGACACCATGTCGCGATTGGAAAACCCCTGATGTACCTAAACAGTGGAAACCCCCCACAAATGACACCATTTTGGAAACTAGACCCCCCAAGGAACTTATCTAGATGTGTGGTGAGCACTTTGAACTCCCCAGTGCTTCACAGAAGTTTATAACGCCCGGGCGTGAAAATAAATTTTTTTTTCCACAAACATGATCTTTTAGTCACCATTTTTTTTATTTTCCCAAGGGTAACAGGAGAAATTGGACCCCAAAAGTTGTTGTCCAATTTGTCCTGAGTATGCTGATACCCCATATGTGGGAGAAAACTACTGTATGGGCACACGTCGGGGATCGGAAGGGAAGTAGTGACGTTTTGGAATGCAGACATTGATGGAATGGTCTGCGGGTGTCATGTTGCCTTTTGAGAGCCCCTAATGTACCTAAACAGTGGAAACCCCCCACAAATGACCCCATTTTGAAAACTAGACCCCCTAAGGAACTTATCTAGATGTGAGGTGAGCACTTTGAACCCCCAAGGGCTTCACAGAAGTTTATAATGCCAGGGCATGAAAATAAAAAAATCGTATTTTTTCCACAAACATGATCAATTATTCCCCAATTTTTTTATTTTCCCAAGGGTAACAGGAGAAATTGAACCCCAAAAGTTGTTGTCCAATTTGTCCTGAGTAAGCTGACACCCCATATGTGGGAGAAAACTACTGTATGGACACATGTCAGGGCTCGGAAGGGAAGTAGTGACGTTTTGGAATGCAGACATTGATGGAATGGTCTGCGGGTGTCATGTTGCCTTTTGAGAGCCCCTAATGTACCTAAACAGTGGAAACCCCCCACAAATGACCCCATTTTGAAAACTAGACCCCCTAAGGAACTTATGTAGATGTGAGGTGAGCACTTTGAACCCCCAAGGGCTTCACAGAAGTTTGTAATGCCAGGGCATGAAAATAAAAAAATCGTATTTTTTCCACAAACATGATCAATTAGTCCCCAATTTTTTCATTTTCCCAAGGGTAACAGGAGAAATTGGACCGCAAAAGTTGTTGTCCAATTTGTCCTGAGTACGCTGACACCCCATATGAGGGAGAAAACTACTGTATGGACACACGTCGGGGCTCGGAAGGGAAGCAGTGCCATTTTGGAATGCAGACTTTGATGGAATGGTCTGCGGGTGTCATGTGCGTTTGGAGAGCCCCTGATGTACCTAAACTATTGAAACTACCAACAAGTGACCCCATTTTGGACACTAGACCCCCCCTTGGAACTTATCTAGATGTGTGGTGAGCACTTTGAACCCCCAAGTGCTTCACAGAAGTTTATAACGCTCGGACGTGAAAATAAAAAAATCATTTTTTTCCACAAAAATTATATTTTTGCCCCCAATTTTTTATTTTCCTAAGGGTAACAGGAGAAATTGGACCCCAAAAATTGTTTTGCAATTTGTCCTGAGTAGGCTGATACCCTACATGTGGGGGTAAAACACTGTTTGGGCGCATGGCAGAGCTTGGAAGGGAAGGAGCACCATATAACTTTTTCAACTCAGAATTGGCTGGAATTGAGATCATACGCAATGTTGCATTTGGAGAGCCCCTGATGTGCCCAAACAGTGGAAACCCCCAATTCTAACTCCAACCCGAACCCCAACACACCCCTAACCCTAATCTCAGCCCTAACCCAAGCCCTAACCCTAGCCCTAACCCTAACCCTAACCCTAACCCTAGCCCTAGCCCTAACCCTAACCCTAACCCTAGCCCTAATGGAAAAATGGAAATAAATACATTTTTTTAATTTTATTATTTTTCCCTAACTAAGGGGGTGATAACGGGGGGTTTGATTTACTATTTATTGCGGTTTTTATTTTTGGCAGCTGACGCACGCTAAAAGACGCTTTTTATTGTAAAAATAGTTTTTGCATCACCACATATTGAGAGCTATAATTTTTCCGTATTTTGACCCACCAAGTCATGTGAGGTCTTATTTTTTGCGGGACGAGTTGACATTTTTATCGGTACCATTTTCGGGCACGTGACATTTTTTGATCGCTTTTTATTCCGATTTTTGTGACGCAGAATGAACAAAAACCAGCGTTTCATAAATTTCTTTTGGGGGAGTGCGTTTACACCGTTCCGCGTGCGGTAAAATTGATAAAGTGGTTTTATTCTTCGGGTCAGTATGGTTACAGCGATACCTCATTTAGGTCTTTTTTTATGTTTTGTCGGTTTTATGCAATGAAAACTATTTTATATAAAAAATAATTATTTTTGCATCGCTTTATTCTGCGAGCTATAACTTTTTTATTTTTTCGCTGATGATGCTGTGTTGCGGCTCGTTTTTTGCGGGACAAGATGACGTTTTCAGCGGTACCATGGATATTTAAATGCGTCTTTTTGATCGCGCGTTATTACACTTTTTGTTTGGCGGTATGATAATAAATCATTATTTTTTGCTTCGTTTTTTATTTTTATTTTTTAAGGGGTTCTCTAAAGGGGTTAACTAATGGGACAGTTTTATAGGGCGGGTCGTTACGGACGCGGCGATACCTAATATGTGTACTTTTATTGTTTTGTTTTTTTTTTATTTTCAAAAAATGAATTTATTGGGGAATATTTTTTTTTTTTTTTATAAATTTATTTGGCGATTTTTTAAAAATTATTTTTACACTTTTTTTTAAATTTTTAATTTTATTTTATTACATAGTCCCAGGTGGGATATCACTGTCCTGTGACAGATCGCTGATCTGTCACATCACAGATCACTGTGACAGATCAGCAATCTGTCACAGGCAGTGCACAAGTCTTCCTCATGCCTGCGCTTTGCAGGCACTGAGGAAGCCAGCTTCCTCCAGGCCCATCTTGGATCCGGGGGCCTGGAGGAAAGGAGCCTCCCGCAGCAGCGCTGCACATTGCGCTGCCGTGGGGGGCTCTGGGAAGCGCGGAGGGAGCCCCCTCCCTGCCGATGCTTCCCTTTAACTCCCGGTACACCGCGATCATGTTTGATCGCGGTGTGCAAGGGGTTAACGTGTCACGGACCGCCCCTGACACATAGTGCCGGGTGTCAGCTGTGATAATTAGCTGACACCCGGCCGCGATCAGCGGCGCTCACCACGTGGGCGCCGCTGATCGCGCTAGACGTACTATCCCGTCCATGGGCATAGGGGCCCGGGTCCCATGGACGGGATAGTACGTCTGATGTCAGGAAGGGGTTAAAGGCCTTAATAGCACCAGCCCTGCAGGACCAACGCGTTGTTGTGACACGTTTGAGAGTCATTGCTGTTGCTGAGTCAATATTTTTCAAAGCCTCAGTCAGAAGCTGATGCCGATGTATTGAAACTGTGAAGAAGAAGAGGAGCAGCAACACAATGCTAAGGGTATGTGCAAACAACGTCTTTTAATAATAATAATAATAATAATAATAATAATAATCTTTATTTATATAGCGCCAACATATTCCGCAGCGCTTTACAGTTTATCTTTTAAACTCATCCAACAAGTTTTTCAAGCAGAAGACACTTCGTGAAACGTTGGCATTTTTTTTTTTTTAAGCATATTTTGTGTCGTTTTTCCATATGTTTCCTCAGAGTTTTTTCGGAAGTTTCTTTTTCTGCCTGTGTTTTCTTTTTTATTGTTTTCTCATAGTTTATGTGAAGTCTTTTTTTACTGTCATTTTCCAGTAGTTTTTTATTCACTCCATTGGATAAGGCAATGTGCAGTCAGAGTCTTCTTACAGACTTATCAGAGCAAAAACTGAGTCTAAACCCTCTAAATTCTCCTCCAAATCTCTAAACTCCTGAAAAACTTTTGAGTTTATGCTCAAAAAACTCTGAAAAAAGATTCTGTGTGCATAAAGCCTGATGAAGAAAATATTAGCTGTTTTTTAAACAAAAACAATGGTTTCAAAAGTGGCCTGGGCATCTTCTAAACATCTTTTGAGCTCTCCCATCAAATTGACAGAAGAATAGACGTGTCACTGCTTTAGAGCCGCTGTCCGTCAGTGTCAGGGGCGCAGTTACACAGAGCAGTGACTTAAATTGCGTCTGAGCCACTCCTATGGATGAACTTTGAACGCTGCCGGGAGGAATAAAGTTAATTTCCTCCCGGCAGCGAGGTTCTAAGGCTACTTTCACACAACCGGCGCTTAGTGTCCGGCGGCGTGCGGCGAAAAGCCGGACTGCCGGATCTGGGCTGTAGCAGAGACACCGGATGTAGATGCGGCGCCTGATGCGGCTTTGACAACATTTAAAGGAGCAACGGGGGACGAGAGGCAGCCGGAAAGAGAGAGAGAACACTTGGCATGCCCAGAGGAGAAAAACTGAATGCGGTGGCCAGATCAGGAAAAAGACTGATCCAGTGGCCGGATTTGCCATTGACTTGCATTGTACCACAGAGCCGGGAGCGCCGCATCCGCGGATGTCCGTTTTTTTTCGCCGGACCAAAAAACGTTACAAGACGCGTTGTGTCCGGCCACCGGAAAAGAAATTTGAGACGGATCCGGAAAAAAAAACAGATGAAACGCAAGCACGTGCGGCGTGATCCGACGCATGTGCTAGTCAATGAGAAAAAACGCATCCAGCGGAAGAAAAAAAAATCAGTTTTTTTAAAAACACGCCGGATCACGCCTGACGGCAAAAAAAGGATGTGTGAAAGTAGCCTAAGTGCGAGTGCCTGGCAGGTTCAGATTGTTACTGAGCTGCAAATTAACCCCATAATAGTGTTTTTTTGCACATGATGGTGTAGGTAAGATGGGGGCAACCGACCGGGGGGTGGTCCGTTACTTGCCGCAGACAGACTTGAGACAGAGACAGGATCGTGTTCAACAGGTCTTCTTTATTGATCGTCCTTCCACGACCCACAGCACCTCACAGCAACGGCACGTTAATCTCCGCACACAGCAGCTGCTTGTCAATCTTCACAGCTGCACACAGCAGCTGCTTGACAATTTCCTCAGCGGCACACAGTAGCTGCTTGACTTCGTACACAGGCCCGGGTACCTTCACTTTCTTTCATTGGCAAATGGACGTCCCTCGCGGCTCTGTGATAGTGGCTGCCCTAGGCCTAGCACCACAGTGTTTCACCAGTCCGAGTCCGTTCGGTTTAGTGATACCCCAGGCTGTGTCTATCTGCAGCCTCTCTTTGCTCTCTGTCTGTGGACTCCGCTGTCTCTGTCTGTGGCTAATCCTGTCAGGGCCACCCCCCGTAACTGGCACAACTGTCAGTCCTCTCAGGAACTTCCCTTCTCCTCAGCCGTGCTTCTTGTTTCCTGTGCTCCCTTCGCTGACTGACTTTTCCAGAACCTTCTCTCCCTCTTTTATGCACTTCTGTTCTGGTAACCCTGCCCACCATGACTCAACGGTTTTCTTAGCCAATGGCTGTTGTTCAGTCCTAACCTAAGAGCTCTCCATTGCCCTCTAATGGTCAAAATCCAATACTACAGCCCTCCTTCCTATCTCCAGCTGTTTCCCCTCTTTTACTACAACAGTCTACCTTCTATACACTACACCTCCGCCCTTCTTCTACAGACAGGTCCGTACATCAGTCCACCTTCCCTACAATGGGTTCCCTTTAAAAGATGTCAAAAAGCCTAAACATGCACATCACTTTAATTTTTCTTAGGAATGCATATGTTCATGCTTTCTAGTGTTTTCTGATAGGTTTTTCATTGGTTTCCAATGTGGAATCCACCAGAAAAAGATGTTGTAAGTTCATAACCTAAGGAGGAAAGACATCAGCAATGATCTTAGAGAAGCAATTGTTGCAGCCCATCATTCTGAGAAGGGTTATAAGGTTTTTTCCAAACTATTTGGAGTCCATCATTCCACACTGAGAAAGATTATCACAAGTGGGAAACATTCAAGACAGCCAATGATCTTCCCAAGAGTGGACGTCCCAGCAAATTCACACGAAGTCCAGTGAAATACTCTAAGAAACTGCAAAAACCTCAGGATCAAACTCTAAAGGCCTCAGTTAACTTGTTTAAATAGTCAAGTTTATGACAGTACAATTAAAAAGGACTACATAAGCACAAAAGCAAATCTTCACCTAAATGGCTGAAAAAGTAAAGACTCAAAGTGCTTGCAATGGCCCAGTAAAAGACTAGTCTTCAATCCACTTGAAATACGTGGGACCATAAGAGACTTGTCCATAAACGAATGCCCACAAACCTCTATAAACTTAAAAGGGGTGTCCAAACCCCTACTCGGACCATCCCTTCTCAATCACCATATTCTCCCATGTAAAATAATGACAGCCTGTACTCGTCTCTGGTGCCGGCACCATTCCAGTGATTTTGGCGCCGGGGCTTGGGTGATGTTGTTGTCACTTGAGCCCTGCAGCCAATCAGCGGCCATTACTGAGCAGATTCATTCTCACTTTCTTCAGGTAAAACTGACATCCTGAGAAAGTCAGAGAGCAGTAACAGTTCTCACTTCTTAAAGAAGTGAGCATGAAGCAACCCATTAGCAGCGGCTGATTGGCTGTAGGACAATGTAACAACGTCATGTGAGTCCCAGTACACCCGACACCGATGATGCAGGAATGGCGCTGGTGCTGCCACCTGAGATGAGTATAGGCTGTTATTGTTTTACATAAGAGAATATGGGAATTGAGATGGGGTTGTGAATGTAGTGGACAACTCCTTTAAGCAATGATGCTGTTGATTCATGGGGTGTACTTAATTTTTCACATGCTGCTTCTGCATTTTGGACTCATATTTATTACATAGATTATAACACAGTGTAGTTTATAATGTGCTGTTCTGCAATTGAGATTGTATTTACCCTGAATTTCAGACCTTCTAAAGGACCTGATGTTCATTTCTTATATCCTGATATGGAAAACCAAAAGAGGGTGTACTTAGTTTTTTCTCATGACTGTACGTAGACCTTCACAATAATGGAGTGTATGATTTAAAGATATGACATTTGTACATAACTACCATAGAATGTCACAACTATGCCTCAATCACATCGTCAGAGATCTTATTAAAAGGAAATGGAAACTTGAAAAACTCAGTTTTTGACACTTGGAAACTTTGTGGTTTGTTCTGTGGTTCAGACTGCACCAACAGTCCCCTGTTTATTGCGTTACACGTCAGTGTTAGATAGGACCAGAGTGTTAGCCATGCAATCTAATTTCTCTAATTTTCCATCTCTTTTCAGAACTGAGGTTTCTGTTCATAGTAAAGCAGATTTTACGCCATTATGACCTTTCATTTGTAGTGTTGTCGCTCGCGCTCTACATTGATTCACTTCTAGAGCAAACTTTATATTACATACGCAGTAACTACAGACAGACACCCACTCCAAAAAAGCCCTATTCCTGTATAATTATTCCAGAAGTAAAGTACAAAGTAATTGTAATATCAGTACTATTTCAACAGTTAGGCAAGAAAGTGAAAGAACTGGGAGCGCAGGTGGTCTTCTCTTCCATCCTCCCAGTGGCTGGCCATGGAACAAGGAGGTGGAATAAGATTCTGCAGGTGAACAACTGGCTACGTCGATGGTGCCGTCAGCAACGATTTGGATTTCTGGATCACGGAGTGAACTACTTATACGATGGACTACTTGCTAGAGATGGGGTGCACCTTACGAAGACTGGAAAGCAGGTATTTGGAAGTCGCCTTGCTACACTTGTAAGGAGAGCTTTAAACTAGAACAACATGGGAAGGGAAGCAAAAGACCAGAAAAAGCCATACACCTGACAAATGCTACTGAGAACTCTGCTATTAGAAGTGGAAAGGAAGAACAAAGACAAAAGAATCTAATTAAAAAAAATATTGGAGAAAGAGAAACCAATCACAAACTAAAATGTTTCTATACTAATGCACAAAGCATGGGCAACAAACAAGGAGAATTGGAACTACTAACACAGGAAAAGAAATATGATGTCATTGGAATCACTGAAACTTGGTGGGACAATACACATGATTGGAATACAAGACTAGAAGGATACAACTTATTTGCAAGAAACAGACTTGATAAACGAGGAGGGGGTGTCGCATTGTATGTTAGAAATGCGTATATCTGCACAGAGATTGAAGCTTCAGAGACTGGGAGTTCTGTGGAAACTGTTTGGGTAAGAATACAAGGACAGAACAATGGAAAGGACACCATTGTAGGCATTTACTACAGGCCGCCTGTGCAAGCTGAAGATATGGATGAACTCTTTATGCATCAAATGGCCAAGTTCTCCAAAAAATATGACATAGTTGTCATGGGAGATTTCAACTATCCAGACATTTGTTGGGAATCTCTCTCAGGAAAAACTAACAGGGCAAGGAAATTCTTATCCTCTCTTGCTGACAACTTTATCTTCCAAAAGGTAAAGGAGAAAACAAGGGGAACTGCTACCTTGGATCTAATCCTTATAAACAGGGAGGAAATGGTTGAGGAGGTAAAAGTGGCTGGGACCCTAGGAGGTAGCGACCATGCTATTTTAGAATTTTGGATAACTAGAGGCGGAAGACCTGTGAAGACTCAGACGTCAAGGTTAGATTTCAGAAAGGCAGATTTTAAGGGATTCAGAAAGAGAATTGGAGGGATCCAATGGCTGGATATCCTTAAAGACAAAAATGTCCAGGAAGGATGGGAAATCTTGAAAAATGAAATTCTCAAAGCACAGTTGTTAACAATTCCGAAAAGAGGGAAGAATAGGAAGCATTTAAGGAAACCAGGATGGATGAACACAGAACTTAAGCACATGCTAAAAAGGAAGCAAAAAATGTTTATAAAATGGAAAGAAGGAGGCATATCTAAAGAAGAATATAATGCTGTCTGCAGAACCTGCAAGGCACAAATCAGATTATCTAAAGCTGAAAATGAATTGAGGCTTGCAAGAGATGTCAAAAGCAATAATAAAGGATTTTGGGGATATGTCAAAAGTAAAAGAAAAGTCAAAGATGCTATAGGATTTTTACAGGATGAAAATGATGAAATGGTAAGACAGGATGTTGAGAAGGCTGAACTTTTAAATTCCTATTTTGCATCTGTTTTCTCTCAGAAAGGAAATGTAACATCAACTGTTATTCACTGTCCTATTAAGGGAATAGAAGAATCCAGGATATCTATAAACAGAATGATAGTGAGGAAACACTTAGCTAACCTAAATGTATTCAAGTCTCCAGGTCCAGATGAATTACACCCCAGAGTACTGAAGGAGATAGCAGAAGAAATTTTTGAACCCCTCTCCATAATCTTTGAAAATTCTTGGAGAACAGGAGAAGTGCCAGAAGACTGGAGAAGAGCAAATGTTGTTCCTATCTTCAAAAAGGGGAAGAAGGTGGACCCAGGCAACTATAGGCCGGTGAGTCTGACTTCTATACCAGGAAAGATCTTTGAACAAATTATTAAACAACATGTATGTCAATACCTGGATAAGAATGAAGTGATTAAACAGAGTCAGCATGGGTTTGTAACTAATAAGTCATGTCAGACTAATTTAATTTCCTTCTATGATGGTATTACTGATTGGGTGGATCAAGGAAATGCTGTAGATATAGTATATCTTGACTTCAGCAAAGCATTTGACAAAGTCTCTCATACAATCCTTATTGAAAAAATGACTAAGTATGGAATGGACAAGGCAACTGTTAGGTGGATTCATAACTGGCTTAGTGATCGGACCCAAAGAGTGGTCGTAAATGGCTGCACATCCAGTTGGAAGAATGTCTCAAGTGGGGTACCACAGGGCTCTGTCCTGGGCCCTGTATTGTTCAACATCTTTATCAACGATTTAGATGAAGGAATTGAGGGTAAACTGATTAAATTTGCTGATGACACAAAGCTAGGAGGGATAGCTAATACTAGAGAAGAGAGAGAGAGGATTCAAAAAGATTTAAATAAACTGGAGAAGTGGGCAGCAACTAACAGAATGGTTTTTAACAGGGAGAAATGCAAAGTACTACATCTGGGCAATAAAAATGAAAAAAGCATATATAGAATGGGAGGAATAGGGCTAAGTGACAGCACATGTGAAAAAGACTTGGGTATACTAATAGATCACAGACTGAATATGAGTCAACAGTGTGATGCAGCAGCAAAAAAGGCAAATGCAATTCTAGGATGTATTAACAGAAGCATACAGTCTAGATCACGTGAAGTAATTATTTCCCTCTACTCCTCTTTGGTCAGACCTCATCTGGAATATTGTGTCCAATTTTGGGCACCACATTTGAAAAAAGACATCAACAAACTGGAGCAAGTTCAGAAAAGAGCGACCAGAATGGTGACCGGTCTGCAAACCCTGTCTTATGAGGAAAGGTTGCAGGATTTGGGAATGTTTAGTTTGCAAAAGAGAAGACTGAGAGGAGACTTAATAGCTGTCTACAAATATCTAAAGGGCTGTCACATTGTAGAAGGATCAACTTTATTCTCATTTGCACAAGGAAAGACTAGAAGCAATGGGATGAAGCTGAATGGGAGGAGACACAGATTAGATATTAGAAAAAACTTTTTGACAGTTAGAGTGATCAATGAGTGGAACAGGCTGCCACGAGAAGTGGTGAGTTCTCCTTCAATGGAAGTCTTCAAACAGAGGCTGGACAGACATCTAACTGGGATGATTTAGCGAATCCTGCTTTGAGCAGGGGGTTGGACCAGATGGCCCAGGAGGTCCCTTCCAACTCTAAGATTCTATGATTCTAATAGTGTTCCACCAAGTCACCAGTAATATGGCCATAAGCAGCATCAAAAAAAAGTAGGCTGAGCTCGATGTCATCTATGAGAGATGGCTCAACACTCACACAACGGACATTCTCCTACGTGTAGACTGCTTTACACTACTTTCATTTACACACTTCACAAATACTTGCTACTTTTGTTATATCACATAAAATCCCAATAAAATACATTTGAGCTTGTTGGGGAAAAAGCTTGCGGGGAATGAATACTTTTTCAAGGCACTGTAGTTCAATAATAGCTTAACTCATGAAGAAGCAACAAACTTTTTGTTTACAGCATATATTGCTTGAATAGAGGTAGTGTAATCGACATTTCGAAACCCTTCCCATGACCTGTGCCGTTAAGTGGCATGACACTTTCACTGCCAATGGTGTTGAAGGATGCAGGCAGAGTCCTGATTTAAATCATTCTAGTTGGGACATGTAGTCCCCCCCAGACAGGATGTCTATGTCTTGTTCAATGAGTTGAACTTCGGTGTTGCTCTTGGACAAAATATAATTAAATATTTACAAAAATGTGAACCATGTACTCACTTTTGTGAGACACTGTATATAGAGTTGAAACCAGAAGTTTCCATACACTGTATAAAAAGACAGATCTGCAGGTTTTTCTCAATATCTGACATGAAATCAGAATAAACCTTTCCCATTTTAGGTCAATTAGAATTACCATAATTATTAACATTTGCCAAATGTCAGAATAATGAGAGAGAGAGATCTTTTTAAGGCACTTTTACTACTTACTGCAAAGTCAAAAGGTTACATACACTAAGATTACAATGCCTTTAAACAATTCTGGACTGCCCATATGATGATGTCATATGTTTGGAAGCTTCTGATAGGCTTTTTGGCAACATCTGAGTTAAATAAAAACACACCTGTGGATGTATCTTAATGCACACCTGAAACACACTGCTTCTATGTGAAGCATCATGGGAAAGTCTGAAGAAATCAGATAAGATCTCAGGAAGAGAATTGTGGACTTACACAAGTCTGGCTCATCCTTGGGTACAATTTCAAGAATCCTGAAGGTGCCTTGTTCATCGGTATAAACAATTATATGCAAGTACAAACAAGATGGGAATGTCCAGCCATCATACCACTCAGGAAGGAGACAGGTTCTGTGTCCCAGAGATGAACATGCTTTGGTCCAACATGTGCATATCAACCCAAGGACAAAAGCAAAAGACCTTGTCAAGATGATGGCGACAGCTGGTAAGATTGTGTCAATATCCACAGTGAAACGAGTACTGTATCAACATGGACTGAAAGGCCACTATGCCAGGAAGAAGTCATTATTCCAAAAAACATAAAAAATGCAGATTAATTTTTTCAAATGCACACAGGAACAAAGACATTCATTTTTGGAGACATGTCCTGTGGTTTGATGAAACTAAAATTGAACTTTTTGGGCATAATGACCGTAACGATCCGGTCGGCGGGTCCCATCTCTAGGATACTGAAAGATCGGGCTCCGTCTGGCCGCAGGCATTCCCCTGTTCCCCGCAATCTTACTTCCCCTGTTACCTCTTCCCGACATGTCTCCTCTGCCTCCTCAGTTCCCAGTTGCGGGGGAGCGAGCATAGGCCGCGCCCGCGCCGTTGTCAAATGATTTAAAGGGCTAGTGCACCCTTCTCCTGTAATCACCTCTCAGCCAATCGCTGAGAGACCTGTCTATACTTAAGGCCCTCACTTTCTTTGCGAGGTGCCTGGGCAGCTTTATGCATTGTTCTAGGTTGCCGTTCTCAGGTCCCAGACCAGCGCCTGCTTGTTCAGCCTTGCCTTGTACTAATACCCAGTGTTTTCCTCTAGTGCCGGGGTCCTGCCTACCTACCATCTACCTGCGGACTCCGACGGTACCCTCTGGTCCTTCTGGTTCACCTTCTCTGGTTCCCAGGACCTCTCGCTCTCCTCCCCTCAGTTCTACTGTTCCTCTTGGGTCTGACCCTCGGGTCTTGGAGCTGTTTCACTTGAGCTTCCTTGGTTGTGCCAGGTCAATCCCTGTTAAGGGGTTCGCTCCCTCGAGGGAATTCGGTGTTTCAGCCCAGGGGGTTCTATTTAAGAGTCTAAATAGAGCCTTGCAATTCTTCTGACATCCTTGCCCGGCTGATTTCTAGGGTTCAGCTTCCACAGTGTCCTCTGTGGTCAAGTGGATTCACTAAACCTGCTCCACCTGCCTTGGTGTGACATTGACCATCGTTATGTTTGGAGGAAAAAGGGAGAAGCTTGGAAGCCTAAGAACACCATCCCAACTGTGAAAAATGGGGATCGAAGCTTCATGTTGTGGGGTTGTTTTACTGCAGGAGAGACTGGTGCACTTCATAAAATAGATGGCATCATTAGAAAAGAAGGTTATGTGTCAATACTGAAGCAACATCTCAAGACATCAGCCAGGAAGTTAAAGCTTGGGCAGAAATGGGTCTTCCAAATGGACAATTACCCGAAGCATACTGCCAAAATGGTTACAAAGTGGCTTAAGGATAACAAAGTCAATGTTTTGGCCATCACAAAGCCCTTATCTCAATCCAATTGAAAATTTATCGGCAAAGCTGAAAAGGCCGGAGCGAGCAAGACGACCTACAAACCTGGATCAGTTACACCAGCTTTGTCAGGAAGAATGGGCCCAAATTCCAACCAACTATTGTGAGAAGCTTGTGGAAGGATATCCCAAATGTTTGACTCAAGTCATTCAGTTTACGGGCAATGGTACCAAATACTAATGAAATGTATGTAAACTTTTGACTTTGCAGTAGGTAATAAAAATATCTTAAAAAATTCTCTTTCTGATTATTCTGGCATTTGGCAAATATTAATAATTATGATAATCCTAATTGACCTAAAACTGGAAAGGCTATGCTGACTTCATGTCGGATTTGAGTAGGGATGAGTGAGCATATTCGTGGGTATTCGGTACTCGGCGAGTAATGCGATACTCGCAGTACTCGAACCAAAGCGAGTATTTCACTACTCGCCTCACTATTCGGTTCTCCCACCCAGCAGTTGCCAATCACAGTAATGACGCACCCTTCTAGGTTGTGGGCGGCATTACTATGATTGGCTGGCTACCCAGCTTCTTATGAGTCATCAATCAAAGCCTGGCACTAAGCACTGCCTGCCGCCGCCATTTCCTGCACATTGCATTTGCCCCCTCCTCTTCTCCTTGTACACTGCCCCTATTGGTCAAACAATCAGTAGATTTGGTTTCCAGTACCATCTCTATGCTGATGACACCCAATTATACGCTTCTTCTCCTGACATCACGCCAGCCTTTCTAGAAAACATCGGCGATTGTCTAAACGCTGTGTCTAACATCATGTCTTCACTATATCTGAAACTGAACCTGTCAAAGACTGAACTCCTTGTGTTTCCTCACACTACTAATGTACCTTATACCCGACATTGCCATTTCCGTGTGTGGTTCCACTATTACTCCCCAGCAACATGCCCGCTGTCTTGGGGTCATACTTGACTCCGAGCTTTCCTTTGCCCCCCACATCCTATCACTGGCTCGCTCTTGTCATCTGCACCTCAAAAACATTTCTAAAATTCGACCTTTTCTTACTTTTGACTCCGCAAAAACTCTTACTGTTTCTCTTACTCATTCTCGTCTCGACTATTGTAACTCACTTCTAATCGGTCTCCCTCTTACCAAACTCTCCCCTCTCCAATCTGTCTTGAATGCTGCAGCCAGGATCATATTCCTCACCAATCGTTACACCAATGCCTCTACCTTGTGCCAGTCATTACACTGGCTACCCATGCACTCCAGAATCCAGTACAAACTTATTACCCTCACCCACAAAGCTCTCCACGGCTCAGCACCACTCTACATCTCCTCCCTCGTTTCAGTATACCACCCTACCCGTGCCCTCCGTTCTGCTGATGACCAGAGGTTAGCATCCTCAATAATCAGAACCTCCCACTCCTGTCTCCAAGACTTTACACGTGCTGCGCCAATTCTTTGGAATGCACTTCCCAGGTCAATACGATTAATCCCCAATCCCCACAATTTTAAGTGTTCCCTGAAAACGCATTTATTCAGACTGGCCTACCGCCTCAACACATTAATCTAATCTATCCCTGGGTGGCACAGTCAAAAGTTTTACCATAACCAGGTTCCCCGCATCATGTTCCCACATGCTTTATGCATCTATTAGCCCTCTGTGTCTGTACTGTTACACACTTAACATTATGGCTGGTCCATACAATCAGGGCAATTGTTACCACCCACCTTTCGTGTCTACCTCTTTCCTCATAGACTGTAAGCTTGCGAGCAGGGCCCTCATTCCTCTTGGTATTTGTTATAATCTACGTGATTATTGTTATGTTGTATTGTCAGTACAAGTCCCCTCTGAAATGTAAAGTGCTGCGGAGTATGTCGGCGCTATAGAAATAAAATGTATTATTATTATTATTGCTTGCAGAACACAGCTAGTGTAGGGAGAGTGTGAGCAGCTGCTAGGGAGAGTAGTGTTTTTTGGTTCAAATCAGTCAGAAATCCTCTGTGAAACTCAAAAGCTCTTTTCGGAGCTGAAAGTATAAGGTCAGGGACCGAGTAATGACTGTTTTCCCAGCTTTTTTTTAGGTCACATTTACCCCTGCAGGGTAGGTTTTTTGTGCTGCTGCCGAGCTGCATTCACAGCGAATAGCACACACGGTACTGCACAACTGACACGCAGCCAGCACAGCTGTCTTTTGTGGTGTCTGGGCTGCGTATCCTTGCCTTAAACCTCAGGGCAGTTTTCTGTGCTGCTACCGTGCTGCGTTCACATAATAACAGCAAATAGTACGCACGCACAGTACTGCACAACTAACACGCAGACAGC
Organism: Dendrobates tinctorius; assembly: GCF_039654945.1. Lineage (NCBI taxonomy): Eukaryota > Metazoa > Chordata > Amphibia > Anura > Dendrobatidae > Dendrobates > Dendrobates tinctorius. The sequence goes on from NW_027361707.1 coordinate 18,663,897, forward strand.
ACCACTGTCTTGTGTGGTGTCTGGGGTGCGTATTCTTGCCTTAAACCTCCGGGCAATTTTTTAGTGGCAGCACCGCTGTCTTGTGTGGTTCCTGGGGTGCGTAATCTCACCTTAGACCTCAGGGCAATTTTTTTCTGCTGCTGCGGTACTGTTTGTAAAACACAAAGCAGTACTAGACTGTAGTGCTGCCTTCCACAAAGCACTAACTGCTCCTTGTTCCCCAATATCTGCATCTGAACATCTGCAACTATGGCAGAAAAATCCAAAATTCCTAAAAAGGCTGTTGTGAAGGGACAGGGACGTGGACGTGGGGTCGTTGGTGCCCAACAAGGCAAAGAGTCTGAGAGATTGAAGAAGGTTGATGCATCTAGTTTCCTGGCGAAATTTCCCAGTCTGGAACATAAACGGGCCTGGAAGCCAGAAGAACAAGAGCAGATACTGTGTTGGATGGCTGACAAGGCCTCCACAAAATGTTCTACCAGTACCCAATCATCCATGACAAAACAGTCTACTGTCCATACAGATAACGCTGGGTCATCCTATTCTCAACCTGTTCCTAGTTCATCACCCGGTCAGGAGTCACAGGAAACATTTGACCCCAACCTTGGTCATTCCGAGGATTTGTTTGGTCCATTTTCTTTCGTTGCCTCTGGCCTCTCACCGTGCGACATTGAAGAGGAGGGTATCGTCTGTTGAAGATGGCCAAATAGAGGTGGTGGTAAAATGTCCACAAACTGGGCCATCTTCAATAAACTGGCTCATCAGCAAGGACTAGCTGCAACAATAGCAATGTCAAGGAGGGAGAAGTTGAACAAGATGGTCAACGACAATCTAAGTGACCATACCTGCGTCCTTCCTGACGCTTCTGTACCATTTAATTACTGGGTATCCAAGCTGCATAGTTGGCCCGACCTCTCCTTCTATGCCTTGGAGGTGCTGGCCTGCCCTGCTGCTAGTGTGAAGTCAGAGCGTGTTTTCAGTGCCGCTGGGGCAATCATCACATATACACGCACACGGTTGACTACAGAGAATGCAGACAGGCTGACTCTGATAAAATTTAACAAGGACTGGGTTTCGCAACAGTATTTAAGCCCTCCAGATGACAGTATACCAACCTAAAGTCACCCAGCACGTTTTTTTTTAAAATTGGTGATCACATCCATCCCATTCCCTTCCCATACAAGCCCCTTTTCTTCTTCTTACACATGTTTTCAAAACCTGCCTCTGACACATGTACCTCATGGTCAATAAGCTAAAAACAATGTTACGTTAATTAATATTTCCCATCGGAGGCACTTGTGATGAGAGTGAGACCCTTCTTCCTTCATCAACCATGCTATAATGCCCCTTGGGCTAGTTTTTGGAGACACTATTGCTATGCCTGGACACTGGGCACGGCCACCTCTATGCTTGTAGTCTGATTCCTAGCTTCATCATAATTATTTGGCCCTTCAGACCTGCCTTGCTTCCTTCATCAACCATGATACAGCCCCTTGGGCTAATTTTTGGAGACACTATGGCTATGCCTGGACACTGGGCACGGCCACCTCTATGCTTGTAGTCCTGGCTTTATCATAATTGTTAGGCCCTTCAGACCTGCCTTGCTTCCTTCATCAGCCATGATACAGCCCCTAGGGCTAATGTTTGGAAGACACTAAATCTATGCCTACACATTGGGCAGTGGCACAACAAGGACAGTAGTCCAAGCTTTATAATTGTGAATCCCTTGTGATGGTGATGATGATTGGTGGCTTCTTCCTGCGTTAACCATAACACAGCCCCTACCCCTAGGGCAGATTGCTCTCCTTACACCACTTACACACTTAGGTGTCAGTAGATTGCCTCCATCATCACTCGCTTACAGTATTTCTACTGATATATCACTGGCACTGCATAAGTGGCGTACGAGTCCCGCTCTTCCGGCAAAAAACCAAAGGACTTAAAATAGTGTTTGTACATTCTAGTGAAACATTGGGGTAAAAACAATCATGCAGCCCCTGACCAGGTGCCCCCATGTTATATACATTTGTTTAGCGCACACATTATGAACATAGAGAATGTGGTTGTGGAGTACATACCGTATTGTGAGTAGAAGTCGCTCCTCTGCAGATATAGCTTTGCGCATCCTTGTGTCCTGAAAGGTGATCCCAGGGCGCACTGTCTCCAAGAGTCGATCAAATGTGGAAATGCTCATGCGACAGTATTGGCAAAATTTCACTGGATGCTCCCGCAGAGAAGAATAGAGGCGGTGAAAATAACCTCTTGTGAGTCGTTGCCTCAAAAGTGGATGTGTCATGGTCACGTATGTCAGGACGCAGATGATGTCGCAAGGCGAACCCATAACACACGTGACCCTGGATACACCGCCTCCAGTGGGGCGAATTTAAATAATAAAGCGTGCAGGTTGATACGCCGCCTCCACCTGGCGGATTTAGGTATTACACGCCATGCATACATATCTGGAAACACCGCCTCCAGTAAGGCGCATTTAAATAATAAGGGGGGAACCTGGGTAACTTTAACAATGTTGGGCCCTGCGATAGGGAATGGGAAAAATGGAGACCTCCTGCACTCCCCTGAGCCAGTGTCCCTACACTCCTCACATTCCCTAAACAGGCTCCGCACCTGTCGCCGCACGCGTACCTTAACGCCCTTGCTCGCCCTGACCCTAAACCCTCACTAGGGAATGGGTCGGTGCAGAGACTAATCCCACCACTGCACTAACAACACACATGAGGAAAGAGACAATACAGGGGAAACACCACTTATCTTTGCTCTGTTGCGTGCGCTCCTAGCAACAGAGCCCACCACCTGTGTGCATCTTCTCCTCCACCCTGATCCATCACATAACTGGATCCGTCACCATCGTGCAGCCTGGGAGCAGAGTCCATCACCACTTGCAGCAGTCCAGTACACAGAGTCCCAAGATGAGTCCAGCCTCTGCCAAGACTCCAAGCATGCTCGAGTCCAGTTCTCAGCAACCAAGTAGAGCATGCTGAGTGCAACTCTCTTCCAAGTCGCCACTCCTCCAAGCCATGCCCGCACTTCCCGCCGACACCACAAACTGTGACTCCACCAAGCCATGCCAGTCCTTCCTGCAGACACCATTAGCTGGCACTCATCCTCTATGGCTGACTGCGCAGGACTCCTATCCCGCTCCATCCTTCTACCAGGCTCTCCAACAACTCAGAATGAAATATCACCAGCGGTGAGTGAACCCCCTAAGCACACCTTTATAGGGAGTCACACCTGATCCCTAATTAAGTGAACATTAACCTAAACCTATGGTGCGATACCGCTAACCACCACCGGGGACAGTCAAAACACCTTTGAACTCAACCAAAGTAAAAAAAGTTCACTTTGTGCTTTTAATACCGCCAGATCCAACACTGGATCATGACAGGATGTACCCACATGCGTCTCCTCCTCTGCGGATCCACTATCACTGGTTATGGTTGCCCAAAGCGCCGTGACAAAAGCCAGTTGAAGAGAACCTGCTCAGTTGTATTGAAACTCAGACCCTCTGCCATGTTGCACAAAGAACACCAACACACCTCGTGAAAGCAAGGTCACAAATGGACAGAATGGAGGCAGCCACCTGTTCCTGAGTGTATAAATAGGGTGCAGGCTAATGATTTAAATTGTTAGCAGGCCTCAAAACCATTAAATGTCCATTTTGCAAGGCTGCAAGAAAATCTCAGCATACGGATTGCATACGGATGCCATACAGATTACATACGGATGCTTACATGCGCAAAATACGTGACCGCACCTTGCTTACGGATGACCTACGGAGCAATATTTAGGGGTCATTCATCCGTATTACGCCTGTAATCTATGGACCGTATTTTGCGTCGTTTAGTGTGACCCCAGCCTTAGTGTGGTGTAGGCAGGGGAGTCAGTCCTGCTCCTAGATTACCTTAGTGCCCGCAGGAGGAATCCAGGGTGCCGTCGTGTAAGGAGGACTCTGTGTGAGCAGTGAATGGCCAAGTCAGTCACCTGATCTCAACCCAATTGAGCATGCATTTCACTTGTTAAAGACTAAACTTCAGCCAGAAAGGCCCACAAACAAACAGCAACTGAAAACCACCGCAGTGAAGGCCTGGCAGAGCAGCAAAAAGGAGGAAACACAGCGTCTGGTGATGTCCATGAGTTCAAGACTTCAGGCAGTCATTGCCAACAAAGGGTTTTCAACCAAGTACTAGAAATGAACATTTTATTTACAATTACTTTTTATTTACAATCCCTTTAGAAACAGGGTGGCACATGTTAAGGAGCTGAAACTCCTAAACCCTTCATCCAATTTTAATGTGGATACCCTCAAATGAAAGCTGAAAGTCTGAACTTCAACTGCATCTGAATTGTTTTGCTTAAAATTCATTGTGGTAATGTCTAGAACCAAAATTAGAAAAATGTTGTCTCTGTACAAATATATATGGCCCTAACTGTATCTATATCTATCTTTAGATATATCTGTGTATCTATTGATATATCTATGTATCTATAGATATATCTATCTAGCTATAGATCCATCCATCCATCTATCTATCTATCTATCTATCTATCTATCTATCTATCTATCTATCTATCTATCTGTGTAATGGAGTGTGGATTGGACAAATGTTAAAGAGGAGGTTGGACCAAAAATTACATCACAAATCTTCTTTTTTGTTAAATAATATATCTTTATTTAGCTTACAAAAAAACGCATACAAATCCGCATCAAAAACGCATGTAAAAACGCATAAAAAATGCAGGTGACCTGCCAGTGACCTCTGGTGTAGATTTGGTGCAGATTTTACCTGCGTCAAATCCTGAGCAAATGCTGATGCAATCCTGATTGTGGAAACATACTCTTAAGGTGATTAGGGGGTGGATCAGAGGACACGGCCACTGTCCAGGGGTCCCCTTGTTTCACCGTCAATTGAACGGCCTCTGGTGGTATCAACTCATCCGGCATACCCATTATCTGCGCTACTTCACTTTTGGGCGGGAGCGTAAGACTATCCTCTCCTAGGTTGATACGTCGCACCGGCGCATTACCGTCGTGAACTGTGGCTAACGTCCGTGCAATGAGGACACAGGGAGGTAGTTGTTCCATTAAAGTGGGCTCTATCTGAATTTCTACTCCTTCAAGAGAGGTACAGGCTAGGATGGGCAGAGAGAGCACAGTCTGACCTGGTGGTAGAATGAAGTTGGCAGCGGCTGGAATGACCACCTTCCCCAATGTTTTTCCTTCACTCGAGGTCTCTTGGCCCTGAGCGACCCGTATCAACTGTTGAAACACCTTTCTCTGAGGGGGGTGAGGGCTCCATTGATTCAGGAACACATGCCCGAGTTCTTTCCACACGTTCATTCCTAAAGTCACAGTGGGACCATTGCCTGGGTCCCCAGCGGTTAACACGACTCTCTTCCGGCCCACATCTTTGCAGCACACAGTGATTTGCATCCAAACCACCCCTGCGACTGGGATGGGTAACTGATTGGCCGTAGTCAATTTAATTACTGGGCCCCATTCAGGCCGCATTGCCTCGGGAAAATGACGTCTGTAATAAGTCTTTGGCATAGTAGTTACTTGAGAGCCGGTATCAACTAAACAGCAGATGGCCCGACCATGCATTTCGGCCCATACAAGAGGACTGAGAGACACTAAACTTGTTGGACTTCTTTTTCTCCTTCTTGACTGCTCAGGCTTCCGGTGGCGTCCCCCAGCCACAGAGCCCGCTAGTTTAATGGACGGCAGTAGGGAGATCTCCCCCGGCGCGTATCTGCGGGCATAATTTCCAATGTCTCCACATGCAAAACAGATTGGCGGTCTTTCTGTGCAAGGTTGTCTCTTCTCCTGGTGAGGCGTGGGATTAGTTCAACCTCTGGAGGGAGGGGAGGTTTCTTCTTTAAGTTGAACTATTCTTCTCGCATGTCCTGGATTTCGTTCCGGATTTCGCTCACCCAATTTGGTTCAGTTGCAAGCGGAACGGATACCTCCCCGCTCCGGACCTTCCCTACAGGGCTGTCACCCCCTGCTCTTTCTTGCGTCCGCGCGCCTCCGCCCCAACCTCCAAAAAAGATATACGCGAATTAACCCGCAAGCGCTCCCACAAAGCCTGCTTAAGAAGCGCATCTCTAAAGCCTGCCACTAGCTAGTCTCTCAAAACTATGTAAGGAGGCCCTACGCCTACGTCATCCCGCTTAGCGATCACAGCGTGGATCTTATGCAGCGCATTCATGTAGTGGTCACCGACTCCCCCTCCCTTTGGACACGACTAAATAAGCACATGCGCAATTCCCCGACATTCATAGGGTCCCCGTGCATTTCCTCTAGAATTTTTAACACCTTTGTAAAGGTGTTTTGCTCATGTGGGGGCCGGTACATGACGGAGCACCTCGCTTCTCCATCCAGGACAATCATGGCAATCTCAGCCTCCTTTGCGGGGGTCATGGGGTGCATCCTCAACATGCCCTTGTCCTGCTTAGTCCAGTCCCATAGCAAATTGTTGCTCCCTGTGAACTTTCGAAGGTTGTTCAGCATGGCTCCCAATGGTATATTGGCTCTTGGGGTAACCATGGCAGCCTGGTCTGTCTCTTCTGAGCCTGTGGACTGCATCCTGCCAACTACACCAAGTTAAAGCAGGTTGCGGGATGCAGTGACAGACAGAAGGCAGAGCAAGAGTTAACAAACTTAACAGTTTTAATTTAATAGTGGGTTAAATTCTCACAGGGAGATGAAGGGTTAAATGGGAGAATAGCGGTCCAATTGCAAAGGATATGAAGGGTTAATAAAGTGACCGCATTTCTTTGGTGCACTTATAGGGTCAGGAGTTCTTACCGGGCACACAGCACTTCCCTCTCTGTAATCCCCACTAGTGATGGAAGGAGTTTACAGACACGGGTCAGTGCAGTCCTGGTGCTCAAGGGACGGAGCACTTCTCTCTCCATGTTGCGCGCTGCCTGTTCCCGCCAAGACTGACTGCTTCCGCGAGCGCTGTGGCTCTTGCCGCTTAGCCACACCCCCTGTTTCCGAGTGCAAAGGTCTGTCCGGTCTCTTACTCCTATCCCCGGACAACAGAGGAGACAGCCCCGACAGTTCCGGAAGCGGCATAGGACAGGTACCCATGGCCCGGTTCTCCTCCTTACACATTCATAAATAAAATTCATTAATTCCTTTAAAGATGAGGTTGATAATACATTGGGTACGTGACTATTACTTCTTGCACCACTATAAAAAGCTCTTTATTACCACATAATAAACAAAGCAAAAGAGAACCAGAGCTGTGGCTGCATGACCAGGAGGGGAGTCTTATCTCCGGAAAGAACCAGTAGCCCAACATTGAACTGTATACCACACTTACGTAGTAAGATAAGCAGTGCTTAGCACAAGCATGCACTCTGTGAAAAAGGTGTTATTAGGCCACATCCTGACAGGATATGGCTACTTACCAAAAGAAAAAAATTTAACATTATATATTATACTTTTCATTCATATACGTATTGTTTTAATAATCAATAATAATTATAATTTATTTGTCCAATTGTCAGAGCCAATCCTCTTCCCAAGACTCATACTCCTTATAATCATTTATGATGTTTGTTAAAGGGGTTGTTCAGTGAAAACACTTTTATGCCTCCTACAAAATGAAGCATCAAGTGCACTTCTCCATTCATTCCCTACAGGGCTGCCGGAAGAAGAAGACAAGCAGCACGCTCGACATGTCACTAGGTAATAAATGGAGCAGCGGTCATGCATGCCCACTGCTGGTCCATTCTAACTGGGATAAACGTTCTCAGTTCTGCCAATGGATGCAGTTTTCAGTAGTTGAACTCCCACCAATCAATGTTATCAGCTATCCTGCAGATAGGTGATAGCTTGTTTTTACTGGACAACCTCTTTAACCCCTTTAACAAGATTACAGAGTGGATAAGTCCGGTCCATGAACGAACCAATTTTTTTATTATTGTGAAGAGGGTGGAATATCATCCCCACTCTTTTAACTTGTGTAGCTTAGTCCAGACTTATACTTCTTGTTGCCCTAATAATGCCAATTGGCAAGAAAAATGTTGATTTGATATAAGTTACCTGGAAGGTTATGGTTGAAAATTTAGTTATTTTCAAGCACAAAATTCCAGGTAGCATATATCAAATCAACATTTTTCTTGCCAATTGGCAGCATTAGGGTAAGGCCAGAGTTCATTGGCTGTTAACTCGCATGACCTGTCTGACGGCACTGCAAACAGAACTTTCTCATGCTTGCGGTGCACTCAGACAGGGAATAGGAGCTGCTCAGTGTCTCTGCTGGATGACCATGACAGGTTGCATGATCGCATCATGCAACCATGCAGCCTGCCATCTAGATGTAACACAGCTACACCCATTGTGGGACAAATGGATTAGCAGCATCTCTGCAGAAAGGTGAGAAATATTGTGTTTTTTTATTTTTAACTCTTTTGCAGAAGACAAGGGTGTCCGTGAAATGGGCGAGGTTGTAATTACGGTTTAATTAAGATTTATTAAAGGTGTCTGAGTCATTCTTTCAATTAAAGAACTTTATTCTGGGTGTCTGTGTTTTCATACAATGTGACTATGGGGTTAGTAATGGGGGCGTCTTATTGATGCCTCTCCAGTACTAATCCCGGGGCTTGATGTCACCTGACAATACAAAGGTAATATCAACCCCCCCCCAACTATCATCCCACTTTCCACCACTACAGGGCAAGTAGGAAGAGCAAGTCTAACTGCCAATATTGGCGCATCTTAGAGATACGCCTTTTCTGGAGAGGCTGAGGCTAGTTTCACACTAGCGTTTCTGCCTCTGTGCACGGCCGCCAATAAGCCCCGCCCCCTGCTGTGCCCCCTCCTGACATCACCGCCTATTATCGCACATGGCCGCATGCGACCTGCGCACCCTATCTTTAATATAGGCTGCGCAGGCCGTGCACTAGTAGGATTTTTGAGTGTGCTGCGCACTTTTGAAGGTGCGCCGAATGCGCCAAAATGCAACATGCTGCGTTCGGCGCACACCGGCGCACCTACAAAAGTGCGCAGCACACTCAAAAATCCTACTAGCGCACGGTCAATGCACGGTCTGCGCACCTTATATTAAAGATAGGGTGCGCAGATCGCATGCGGCCATGTGCGATAATAGGCGGTGATGTCAGGAGGGGGTGCGGCAGGGGGCAGGGCTTATCGGCGGCCGTGCGCAGACGGCAGAAACGCTATTGTGAAACTAGCCTTAGAGCTCATGTTTTTAGCCTGGGGGGCAGTATCCATGGCCTCTTCCTAGGCTATTAATAACAGCCTGCAGCTGTCTGCATAACCGTTGCTGTTTATTAATTATAGGGGAACCCTGCGTTATTTTTTTTAGGGTCACCGATTTTAATAGCCAGTAAAGGCTAAGTATACAGTTGTGAGCTGATATTAAAAGCCTGGAAGCTCCATGGGTATTCCCAGGCTATAAACATCGGCCCCCAGCCGTCAGCTTTCCCTTTGCTGGTTACGAAAATTACGTGGGAGCCTGCGCCATTTTTTTCAGAAAGATTACGGGTATCTTTTATTAATTAAATACATGTGCAGTAAGCTGCACACGCACTGCACTAATTGTATTTGTCACTGACATTTGTATACCTACCTTTTCTATTTGTATTTACTGCATGTAATCCATCTAGTCTATGCTGTCGGCTCCTGCTGTGATTTTACACTACGCGACTGCTGAATTGCTGGCTTTTCATCTATCTATTTAATCAGTGGCGGATCTTAATAGGGGCGGATGGGGCGGTCGCCCCGGGCCCAAGGTTTTTAGGGGGCCCACCCGCCCAGGCAGGGGCCAATCCGGTTGGTCGGCATCGCATCGCATATGATCTGAGACTGTCATGTCACTGCTCACTGTGTGAGCCGCCCGCCGCCGCCCAGTGGCGTAGGAACTTGGAAGGGGGGCGGGCAGTCCCAGGCAGGAGCAGAAGTTCCTTCCTCCTCTCTCTGTGTGCTGTGGGCGGTCAGGACTGAGAAGCGTGGAGGCGGCGGCCGGCCGACTGGCAGAGCACAGTGAGGAGGACTCGGAGAGAAGAGAAGAGGCGGCAGGGAGGTGGGTCACTGACAGTCTGACTCTGACACTCACCGTCAGTCGGCGTCACCATTTGGGAGGAGGATGCTCTGCCTCTCCCCAGCCTCCCTGGCTGCTCCCTTGGCTCGGCTCGGCTCCTGGGGCCTGTATATGATGAAGGGGGGGTGACTGGGGCCTGTATATGATGAAGGGGGGGTGACTGGGGCCTGTATATGATGAAGGGGGGGTGACTGGGGCCTGTATATGATGAAGGGGGGGTGACTGGGGCCTGTATATGATGAAGGGGGGGTGACTGGGGCCTGTATATGATGAAGGGGGGGTGACTGGGGGCTGTATATGAAGGGGGGGTGACTGGGGCCTGTATATGATGAAGGGGGGGTGACTGGGGCCTGTATATGATGAAGGGGGGGTGACTGGGGCCTGTATATGATGAAGGGGTGTGACTGGGGCCTGTATATGATGAAGGGGGGGTGACTGGGGCCTGTATATGATGAAGGGGGGGTGACTGGGGCCTGTATATGATGAAGGGGGGTGACTGGGGCCTGTATATGATGAAGGGGGGGTGACTGGGGGCTGTATATGATGAAGGGGGGGTGACTGGGGCCTGTATATGATGAAGGGGGGGTGACTGGGGTTGTACAGGATGAAGGGGGTGAGTGGGGGCTTCACAGGATGAAGGGGGGATGAGTGGGGGCTTCACATGATGATGGGGGGTGAGTGGGGCTGCACATGATGAAGGGGGGGGTGAGTGGGGCTGCATATGATGAAGGGGGGGTGAGTGGGGCTGCACATGATGGTGGGGGTAAAATTAACTGCACATGATGATGGGGTAGTGGGGCTGCACATGAAGTTGGGGGGGAAGGGGACTGCACATGATGAAATGGAAGGGGGGATAAGGGGCTGCAAATGATGAAGCGGCACTGCAGATGAAGTGAGTGGGTGATAGGGGACTGCAATGGATGAAGTAAGGGGACTTCAAATTAAAGTGGGGACATTAAAGTGGATCCCCTATGGCCAGGATCACGTTGGGCGATTTTGTGCGTATTGGCCGTAGGCCAACAACTTATGTGCAACGTCTTTTTAGGCCATGTCCACACGTGGTGGAATGGTGGCGGGTTTTCCGTATGGACCCGCAGCAAACCAAGTGCTGCGGTCCGTACGGCTGTCAATTCCCGCACGGGGACCGCAGCGCTCAGGTGGGAAGGGGGGTACAGGGGCCCAGGTTTTATGAACAGCCCCGGGCCCATAGTCCACTTAATCCGCCACTGTATTTAATATATATATCTATATATATATATATATATATATATATATATATATATATATATATACACACACACACACAGCTCTGGCACAAATTTAAAGACCACTTCCAAATGTTCAGTTGGTCTGATTTTTTTCTTTATAGGTATATTATTGAGAAAAATGTAAATTGTTCTTTTAGTCTAGAAACTTCTGACAACCTGTCTGAATTTTTGAGCAATAAATTATGTTGTTTTTTTTTTTTTCTAAAAAGGAGAAATGGTCAAAATTAAAAAACAGGCAAACAGTGCTTTCAGACCTCAAATAATGCAAAGAAAACAAGTTAATAATCATTTTGAAACAACAATACTAATGTTTTAACTCAGGAAGAGTTCAGAAATCAATATTTTGTGGAATAACCATGATTTTTAAAACCAGCTTTCATGCGCCTTGGCATTCTTTCCACCAGTCTTTCACACTGCTTCTGGCGCAAAAGTTTAAGCAGTTCTTCTTTGTTTGATGGCTTGTGACTATCAATTATCCTCTTGATTACATTCCAGAGATTTTCAATAGGGTTCAGGTCTAGAGAATGGGCTGCCCATGACAGGGTTTTGATGTGGTGGTCTCTTAATTTTTGCCAGAGCTGTATATATATATATATATTTATATATATATATATATATGTGTGTGTGTCACAAACATCTATATACAGTATCTATGTATTCTATGTGTATATATCTATTCTATTCTAACCTGTTACTTTGTGATTTTAATGTATGCGCAGATGAATTGCCGACTTTTCAAAGGACACCAGTGCGTAAAAATCGGACAGCACTTGCATGGTCCTAGTGCTGTGCGTTTTTTTCTTGCACCAATAGGCTTGCATTGGCGAGTCTCTGTGACAATCGTAGCATGCTGAGATTTTACATGATGTTTTCTCACATAGCACTCGTCCGTATTCTACAATAGTGTGACTCCGGCCTAACAAGAAGTACGAATCTGGACCATGCTACACAAGTTATTTTATTAATACAAGTACGCTTATATCTAATCTGGTGCGCAATCTTCATCGCAGGTGGCTATAACAAATGTTAATCAGGCTCTGACCCAAATTGGCTTGAGTTTACAAAATTGACCGGAAAAAGGATGTGACTGTCTTAGGCCTCTTTCACACATCAGGTTTTCGCCGTCAGGCGCGATCCGGCGCTTTTGACAGAAACCGGATCCGGCGAAATGCAATGCCGGATCCGGTTTCCCCCCCATTGACTTGCATTTGCGCCGGATCGCGCCGGATGGCCATGCGTTTCATCCAGTTTTCGCCGGATCTGGCAATGTGTCGCGATCCGGCGTCTGGAAAAAACGTCTACTGTAACGTTTTTTGTCTCCGGCGAAAAAGCCGGACACGCCGGATCCGGCGCGTCCGGCTTTTTCACACAATGAAAGCCTATGAGCGCCGCAATGCGCCGGATCCGGCGGCCGGATCCAGTTTTTTGGTCTGAGCATGCTCAGTAGCTCTGCCCACAGGAGATATATAAAAGCAAGACAATGGGACCCTCAGCCACACCCAACATGCCACCCAAGCCAAGAACCAGGAGCAGGAGAAGGCAGCAGACATCTGCAGCAGCAGCACCATCAGCACCACCCCAAATGAAGCAGCAAATGGAACATGCTGAGGAGGGGAGTCCAGCAGCAGATGAGAGACTGTAATTATCAAATCCCCCATTCCTCCAAACTAGGGCCATGGAATATCAAGATATTCATTGGCCCTTTGTTTCTCTTTATTCAACAGCCGCCAAAGAGATGCAGCAGCAGCAGCAGCAGCAGAAATGGCATCACTGGCAGCAGCAACAGCAGCAGCAATACCCACAGCCATGGAGTCTGGCCATCAACAGGACAGCACAACTTCTTCTGGGAGCCCTCCCTCGCATCGTCAGCGTTTGACGGTAAGTTTTTATTTCCAAAATCCATCATCTCTGTAATATATGTCTATTCATTGACTTTTATTTCAAAACAGGAATCACAAGATGAAGAGGAGCTCCCAGAAGAAGAAGGAAGGGGTGGACAGACACCTGGAGTGGGCTCACAATTGGTAAGTTTTTTGCATCAAACGCAGAAACACAACATCACACTACACACAACACATAGAAAACAATTTTCTGCAGACCACACACAGCAAACAAATGCCTACATCCAAAGACATCTGATTTCGGAATAAATTCTTGGACTTCTGTGCGCTAACAGATAAAATCACTAATCCAGTATTTTGGAGAAACTGCAAAGAACAGAACAGAAGTTCAAAAAAAGATTCAAAAAAGATTCTGTTCTATATAATCCGTGACTGTTCTGTCTGATCATATATGTCATCCCCTGAAGAAGAAATGGTATACATTTCGAAACGCGTTGGGAAATAAATGGATTAATCTTTCTCCAAAATACTGGATTAGTGATTTTATCTGTTAGCGCACAGAAGTCCAAGAATTTATTCCGAAATCAGATGTTGAAGCGGCCACAGAGTTGACCTTTGGACGTGCAGCAAGCAGATTACTGATCCTACATGCCTTAATCTCTCCTAAAAAGGGTGAGTAAAATTTAATTTACTTTTTCTACAATAACCCGGATAAGACCCTATTGCGCTTTTTCTGTTCCTTCAGCTATATTACATCCAAAGACATAACATTTTTTGTTTTCTTCTCTAGTCTTCCCAATCTGGTGCTCGGCCAAGAGGTCCTCGCAGTGCCTCCCAGGGTCGTCGCCGACAGCAACGCGGCGGTCACCAGCGTGTAAGTATAAATATTTTTGCTTTGTTTTTTTGCACTTTTTATTTCATTTCTTTTGTGGAGGCTAATTATGTTATTTTTGTCTTTTTCTTTAACAGCCTTCACAGCGTGCTCCCGACTCTGACGGTGAGGATGGAGGGATTGATGTGGACCGCCTCATCGATCTCGTCAGAGAAAGGGAGCCGCTCTGGAATATGGCTGACCGCCGCCACGCTGACCTGATCGTTACCCGACGACTCTGGGAGGAAATCTGTTCTCTCCTTGTGGGCCGCTGGGAGGACCTCGAAGCTCGGGCCCAGATTAAAGAGCGTAAGTATATACAGTACCGGTTGCTTGATGTAAACCAGTGTTTCCCGAACTCCAGTCCTCGTGGTCCCCACGGATCATGTGTTCAGGATTTCTATTTACTATGGAAATCCTGAAAACATGACCCCTGGGGACCATGAGGACTGGAGTTTGTGAAACACTGATGTTGTATTCTAACCACTCCTTTCTCGTTTCAGGGAACAGAATTGTGAATCGGTGGCGGTCTGTGAGGGATCGTTTCAAGAAGGAGTTCAATAAAGAGATGCGGGCCCCGAGTGGATCTGGAGGACGCAGGAGCAAGTACAAGTACGCACAAGCCCTGTCGTTCCTCCGGGAAACAATGCTCACCAGAAGGTAAATATTACACACCACATGTGAAAAAAATGTTAGATGTAACTTTTTTTTTTCAGCCAGGGCCATACCATGTCAGTATTTTAATTGTTTTTTTTTCTCTTTATTACACAGCACGGTGAGCAGCACTCGGGAGCCTGCACGATTGGACCCTTCTGAGGCGATCCCTGAGGAGACCGGCACCGAGGGACACTTCGACCGCCCCGGTACATCTGCACCTTCCCAGCTTTCCCACACATTCGACCCATCTGTCCCATCCACCAGCACAGGAGCATCATGGCCGCCTACATTACATGAAGCTGCTGGTGAGGAGATCGCTTTCCCTTTACCCCACCCTTCTGCCCCTGCCACCTCTAGTACACCTGCGGGTACTGGGCGGCAGCGGCAGAGGGGTCAGGAAAAGAGTTATGCGCAAGAGTTCTTGCATCTGAATGCATCTTTCCAGAACTGTCTAAAAGTCTTGTCAGAGCAAATCTCCGCAGGCTTTCAGCAGATCAACTCCAGCATTCTGGAGGTGAAGACACTTCTGCAAACCATGCATTCAGAAGCAAGATCTTCGCCAAACCACACCTTTTTCAGGTCTGTTGTGGAGCGCATGGCAACACTATCTCCTACCCAGCAGATGCATGTAATGCATTCGTGCCACGGTGCTCTACAGCAGGTTACCTCCCAACCTCCACCTCCCACCACTGTAGTTCCTCCACCTGCACCCCCTCCAGCCACTTTCCATCCTCCCCCTCCTATTACATCTGCACCCCCTCCAGCCACTTTCCATCCTCCCCCTCCTATTACATCTGCACCCCCTCCAGCCACGTTCCATCCTCCCCCTCCTATTACATACCAGCAACCTCACCAGTACCAGCAACCTCCCCAGTACCAGACATCTCCCCACTTCCAGCAACCTGCCCCGTACCAAACTCCTTCCCCGTACCAAACTCCTTCCCCATACAACTTTCCATCAACATCATCTGCTCCTACAGTCCCTGCCCAACCCTCCACTCCACCGCCCACCACCTCTTCTGCCTCCCACATGTCCACCCATTCTGTAGCTTTTTCCACACCTTCACCTCTAACTGTTCCTTCCCCACCACGATCCCAGTCCTCTCTCCACACACCCAGTGTCGAAGTGTCCCGCAGCCCCTCCAGCAGTATTTCCACCCCACAGTACACAGATTTGTAATGTGTGTTTTTTGTAATAAAAATGCCCATTGGGTTTAAAACCTTTATTAAAAAAGTTTTTTGCACTTTAAAAACATTTTACAAAAAAAAAAAAAATTTAAATAAAAGTTAAATTATCGTTTCACAATGGTTGTCTGTCATTTCTTTCTGCGGCGAACTATGTTTTAAAAAAAGGTTAAATACAGGGTATTTCAAAGGTAAAAAGGTATTCAAAACCAGGTATATAACTGTGGGTAAATTTTAGCTTTTTGCCACAGTTGTGTTCCTGGTTGTGTTTGAATCAAAGTATTTCACCTAAAAAGTTGTGTTTATTGTTGGTGATTTCCTACCAATGTACACAACTTTTGTTAAAAGGTGAAATACTTTGCATAAAACACAACCAGGTACACACCTGTGGCCTAAAGGTAAAAATAGTAAGACCATGACAAGATAGCCAACTTTGGTTGGCAAAGGTATATACTGTTGGTCCAGAAGGTACACAAGTTTAGGGCACAAATCTTTCACACTCTGTCATCCCAGTGTACTCTGCCTTGAGGTGACATAAAGTATAGTGGAAAATTGTCCCTGAAACCGTCACAGAACTTCTAGTGGTAATATTTCCAATGACAACATCCATCTTCGCCAGTAACTTGCTCTTCTCTCCAACCTGCACTTTCTTCTCTACAACCTGTCAAAGAAGGGCTGTAGGAACATGCTATATCTAGTTTTCCAGTAGCCAATCCCGTTCGGAAGGCCACAAGGGTCAATTTTAAAAACCGGATCCGGCGTAATCCGTCAAAAAACGGATAGAAAAACGGATAGAAAAACGGATGAACCGGATGAGACGGATCCGGTTTTGTCTGTCAAGAACAAGACGGATCCGGCAGAAAACCGGATCCGGCACTTCAGGTTTTACAAAACATTTGCCGGATCCGGCATTCCGGCACGACGCCGGATCGCGCCTGACGCCGAAAACCTGATGTGTGAAAGTAGCCTTAAGCTAGAGAGGGAAGTTGCTCCTGATAACATGGAAGGAAGAATGATGAACCTGAGCTGGTGATAGGTAGGGTCTAATGTTGGGTGCTTCGTGGCTGTTGAAAGCTTTGTTCATCCGTACCACCAAATCTCTCTCCACTGTATAACTGGGTAGAGAAAAGTAAGAGTTAATTTTGCAATTCATATCAATTGTGAAACAAGCTGCTATACTCAGAGAGAAGATAGGTGGAAGCTATCATGACAGGCTAGGGTGCCATTACTTACCATCCCAAGAAATTAGGGATCTCGTGGTGTACAGTACATTACAATATGTTACATGTACATTATATGGGGAAAAGTATTGGGAAGCATGCTAATCATTGAATTCAGGCTTTCCATTCAGTGCTATGTGTTTAACATCCAGCCCCTCGCAGCTGGTGTATAACATCCGGCCCCTCACCCCCAGTGTAAAACATCTGGCCCCTCACCGCTGGTGTATAATAACAGGCCCCTCACCCTTGGTGTATAACATCTGGCCCCTTGCCCTCAGTGTATAACATCTGGCTGTCACAGGGTTACCGCGACAGTGTGGAGCCAGATGACCGCAGCGTCTATTTGCTCCTACTCCAGAGCTGGGAAGAAGCACTTCTCCTTCATTTAAAATGTGTTTATTTCTTCTGGCAGAACAGTGGTTAATCGGCCATGTTGGAAATCCCTGTACTCACAGCTGTGCTCGGTTAGCCACTCCTTTTCCCTTTATAATCTGGCCTCTGATACAAATCCTTGTCAGAGCTAGCTTTATTGCTGCATGGCTAACGGTGGGAGAGGAGTTCTTATGAAAAGGAGAGTTGAAGGAGTTATTAGTGACTGTTGCTTGGTTTTTTATGTGTGGTAATTTCTTATCCTTCTCTATTTTATTTAATTTCCTACCTTCACACCCCGGTGCATTCCTCTGTTATATGTGAGTGAATATTTTGTATAGTATGCCTGGAGTTTTCTGCTAACCTTTGTTTGTGTTGCCCTGTTTGTTGGGTTGGTGTACTACGGTGCACATTAGCGCCTCCTCTTCCCCGGGTGGGGGAACAGAACAGATGGAGGGCTAATTCAGGAGATAAGGCATGGGTTGAAGCCCTGGCATCTTCAAGAATCCCGTGGAGAAGGTTGAGCTATGGCGCCCTGTAGTGTTAGGGACAGGGAAGAAGCCCCTGATCCCAGGTCACCCAACAGTTGTGTCGTGACACCGGCCCCTCGCTCCTAGTGTATAACATCTCGCCCCTCACCCTCGGTGTATAACATCCAGCCCCTTGCTCTCCAGTGTGTAACATCCAGCCCTTACCCCCGGTGTATAACATCCAACCCCTCATCCCTAGTTTATAACCCTTGGGCCCCTCGCCCCTGGTGTATAACAACCGGCCCCTCACAACTAGTGTATAACAACCAGCCCCTCGTCCTTTGTGTATAACAACCGGTCCCTCGCCCTTGATGTATAACATATGGTCCCTCACCCCCGGTGTATAACATATGGTCCCTCACCCCCAGTGTATAACATCCGGCCCCTCATCCTTAGTGTATGACATCCAGCCCCTCGTTCCCTGTGCATAACATCCAGCCTCTCACCCTTAGTGAATGACATGAGGGCCCTTGCACCCTGTGTATAACATACAACCCCTCGCCACAATGGTGTTCAACATCTAGCCACTTGCCCCCCCAGTGTATAACCCTTGGCCCCATCCATGCCGACTGCCTTTACTAACATGTGGCAGAACGTCCGGAGGTGCAGAAAAGTCACCAATGTTCTGCTCACTCCATAACCGCAGAGTCTTGACCTCCTCTGGTATTAACATCAGCACAAACACTGCGCCCCCGCCATGCAGTGGTTGCTAGTTGATGCTAGTGGAAAGTAGTTTATCTGAACAGCTCATTGTTGCTATGTAACTTACTTTGTTTAACAAACAATATAAAGCTGCTACATTTATTTTTTTTAAGTGCTGTCATTCTGTTTTAATATAGTGAAGTAAAACTGTCACAAAGTAACCCTCCAATGTATACAGCATATAAGAAAAGAGTGAGGCAGAGGAAAAGTGTGAGAACTGAGCTTGAAGCTGGCCAGGGCCACTGAATGGTGACTCTAGGATGTAGTATTTGTGGAAGATTACGTTCTCACAGAAGAGCGACATTGCAATCATCAAATCATATTCAACTGCCAATCCTTCCAACAAATATGTGCATTGTTTCTGGGAATGTATGTTTAAGAGTTTATGAGATTATAACGCATCAAATATAAGAAAGTAAACATGATCCATTTAAGCAAATAGTCTTACAATGAGAACATTTAAGGACATTCGAAGCAGGGGAGTAAAACAGATAAATATAAGCAAAAACAGCGCACAACAATGAATACAACATCATACAATATAACAATATTAACACAAGCACCAAGGGAAGAAAGTGACCAGGACCAGTTATGGGATTGTTAGGCAGACTGTTAAGAAATACAAACAAAACGGAGGTAAAAAAAAGCCGTAGAAGTAAGAATTCACAAGAGAAACGAAGAGAAAGGGAGTGATTATGGGTCGCCCTCGCTGGCTTCACCCAGTGCGCTGGGGTATCAGTACCGGGCCGGTGTCAGGGGGATGATGTGTCACAGCAGCGGTGACCCGGTCCATGGCCCTGGGCACCCAATATCAATGGCGGGGATGTTTGTAATGTAGTTTATATGAAAAGTTTGTGACGCCACCCGTGGTGTTTGGCAAGTAAGATGGTAAGCCAACGCTGCTTGCAGATCCACTGGGACTGATGGTGTGATGCAGCAAAGGTGGTATAGCTCCCCACAGGTAGAGCTGTAGTCCCAGAGCAATGTATAGGTGCGATGGAGGAGTAGGGGCACCGGATGGTGTAGATGTTGATACCCAAATGTAGCGACGCTGACGCGGGAATGAACGGAGGACACCAGAGCTTGCAGTTTCAAAGCTTTACTCACAGTTCGTAGTGCACACAGGTGCCTGCTTCGGTACCATGTCCTCCGGGGCAGAGGCACAGCCAACCTCCAGGCAAGATAGGACTCTCCCCGCCAGCATCCCGCCAACATGTGCCTTCCTGAACGACTCCTCTATTGCGCCTTTTAGTATGAAGAGCTCCAGTACCGAGGTTCTCAGAAGTTCCTCCTGTCAGATGTTCCTAACAACACTCACCTGTATGACAGACAGCTGTAGCCTGCTTCGGGGACTCCCTTCTCCTGAATCCCGGCTCTCTATCAGTTTGCTGTTGTGTCCCAAGTCTTTGATGAGAGTAGTGCATTTACAGCCAACTACTCCACCGGTGTCTGCTGCAGAACCATAAGTGTCCATACAACCTCGGGGACCGGGCCCCAGCCTTGCGCTGAGAACCTATAGGCAGGGTTCCTATCCAACCCACTCCTCTCTGTTCTCTCTCCACTTTGTTCCATGCTTGTCTTTCTCTCTCTTATGGAAATGCAGGTTACAGTTCTATGTCTCTCCTTCTCTTTCCTTTCCCGTGCCAGCAGGCTCAGGTCACTGAGGCAGCTGCAGCACTCCTTCTTCCATCCCTTCTTCCAGGGACCTCTGGGACTCACCCCAGACTGACCTTCTGTCAGACTCACCCCTAAGGGACTGACCTCAGACTCCCCTGTAATTCTATCTTTCCCCTACTTTTTATACTAACTCCACCCACCTCCCAGCACATCTCGTGTTATGAAGCAGGGTTCCACGAAAGGTGCTCTGCTACACCCCGAGCCTAAAGCTACAATGTGGCCCTGCTGAACTATCCTGTGTGTGGGATGCAGGTGTTGGAGTGTGGCCAGGAGTTCCCACCTTACCTGGATGGTGGGGCACTACACCTTAGGAGAAGGTGCAGTACCTCTGTGGCGACTGAGCCTCAGGGGCGTCACAATTACGTAACTCTTCTTTCTTTATGGAAATGATCTTCAAAGAAAATGTTAAAATATGGAAAGGTTCAATGCAAATATGTGATACCCAAAACTTCAAGTTCATATTATGTTCTTTACGTGTATTGATATGTGAGCAAAGCTGGGAACATAAAGGGGACAAATGGAATGAGGGGGAGTGGAAGCTGGGGTGAAGCAGATACAGTAAGCAGGAATTGTGGAGTGTACAAAGTAGGAAAAAGAAAAATCAAAAGTAGGAATCAAGGCTGGAAGTAGCAGAAGCAGAGCATGTAACTGATAAGGCTGCATGCTTTCTCTATTGTGTGACAAGGTAAAAACACAAACGCCAGACCCTTCTGACAAAACTAGGCACAATAATTGAGGTCAGGTGTGCTGAGGTACTTGGAAGGGTTCTTCTTTCTTTCCTTCCTTGTGTTGCATATAAAAGAAGGACGGAAAGAACAAAAGGAAGGCATGTAAGTATATTGATGAAAGGAATTTAAAAAAGAACGGAAGAAAAGGAAGGAAGATAGGGAGAAAGGAAAGGTTGGGAAAATGTTAGGCAGAGAGAGAAGGAAGGAAAGAAGAAAAAAGAAGGAGGGAAGGAATTAAAAAAGGAAAGAAGGGAGGGAGAAAAGCAAGTTAGTAAAAGAAGGAATAAAGGTTAGGGAAGGTATAAAGGTTAGGGAAGGAGGGAAGGAAGAAAGGATAGGAAAGTAGGGAAAGATGAAAGGTTTGTTGAAGGAGGGACAGAAGAAAGGTTAGGGAAGGAAGAAAGGTTAGGGAAAGAGGGAAGGTTAGGAAAGAAAGAAAGAAGTAGGTAGGGAAGGATGGGGAAAGGAAGGAACTAAGAAATGAAGGACAAAAGAAAAAAGAACATACATGGAGACTAGAAAGGATGGAAGAAAGCTAGAGAGGAGGAAGGAAGGATGGGAGAATGTTAGGGAGAGAAGGAATTAAAAAATAAATGAAGGGAGGAAGAAAATAAGTCAGTAAGTTATAAAAGTAAGGAATGTTAGAGAACAAAGAAAGAAACAAAGAAAGAAAGAAGTAAAAAGGGAAGAAAGTCAGTAAATTAGACAAAGAAGGAAAGAAGAATGGAAGTAAAGAAAGAAAAAAGAAAAAGGATGAAGGAAGTTAGTGAGGAATAGAAAAAGGAAAGGAAAAAATGAATGAAGGAGCAGAAAAAGAAATGAAGGAAGTAGGAAGTAAGAATAGGTAGACAGGAAAGGAAGGGAGGAAAAGAAGGGAGGGAAGGAAGTCGATAAAGTAGAGTGAAGGTTAGGGGGAAGAAAGAAAAAGAGAAAAGGAGAGAAGCTAAGAAAGAAAGAAAGAAAGAGGGACCTGCAGCTAGACTATTCTGTGCCTTTATAATATTAAGTGCAATATTATAATTTCAAACTCCCCCCTCCTTCCCATGAATAATAGGTGTGTGTTCTTTATCAGTATGTTGAACCTGTGGCCTTTTTATGTGATAATCTTTGGATTTGATATCCTTTTTAGTGAAATGTTATTTAGTTAGGCGACAAATGTCAAAATGTAAAATTTGAATATGGGATTTATTTACTAGCCAATACTCTATACATATTTATATGTTATATTTAATATAAATGTGCATTGTACACTTTACATACGTAACTGTGATTGTGACCTGGTTACCTTCATGTATTAACAATAACCATTTCCACCTGATATTGCACAGCTCTTGATTTTTTGCCACTAAATAAATGTCATTTTGTGAAACCACATCATAGAACTGACACCACAATGGTCTGGCATTAGTGATGAGCGAACGTGCTCGCCACTACTCGTTACTTGCCCAAGTATCACGGTACTTGATATACTCGGCATGCACCGAACATTTTCAGAATTACTCGGTGGAAACTCGGGTCTCCACCCAGCATTATTGGCGGTCTTTAGAGACCCAATCACCATGTAGTGATTGTCTGCCAGGCACTGTAATGTCGCAGCAATCTTTATTGTGGTTTTGCAGTAATTGGCTGGCCGCACAGCATCATCAGGGGTATAAGAGACCGGACGCCGCCCTGCTCGGCGCATTCAACTCCAGATTGCGTAAGTGTAGGGAGAGCTGCTGCCGAGATAGGGTCAGATTTGGGGATTTATTAGTCAGTGTGAGGTCTACCATCCTAAAGTACTCATATCCAGCTAAACCAACAGTCCTTCTAAGGACTAATTCCGGAGTATCTAGGTTTCAGTGTTAGGTAGGCAGGGGAGTGTACGTCGCTCTATAGATATCAGTGCAAGGCCTGCAGGCACTGTAGATGTGTATATAGCTATCATTGCACACATCAAGAGGGTCCATTCCATTACTCTCTGCTGCTGCTACCTGTAGTATATATTGACCGTATATACATAGCCCCAGGTATAATTGGCTAGGAAAAAATTTTTTGCCAGGTTAACAGAGATTTTTTTTATTGCAAAGCAATCCAGAGCCCTTTTTTTTTCTTCATTTGCTTTTTGACACTGCACAATACAGCCGGATGCTTTCCCTAGCACAGCATGAATATCCAGCAATTTTAAAGGGGTCCCAAACATCACTTTTAATGCGCAGAGAAATCTTTCATTTTTATGTGGTATGGTAGAGTAGAATTTTTTTGAGTGTCTTACACAATTTCTTGACAAAATTTTGCTGAACCCCCCAAAAATTGCATACAGGCCACATATTTTACAGTGTGGTATATCTGTGACATGCCTCATACATTCGTGTTCTAAAAATGGGGGCATTTTAGGCCTAAATTCCTTTTTTTTTTTGCAGTCTGTCACTCTAGTCATATCCAGCACAATTTTGCATTAAAAAAAAACATGCCACATATTTGGCAGTGTGGTATCTCCTTGCCAGGCCTCATATCTGCGTGCTCTAAGTTTGGGCATTTTAGGCCGGTATTCCATTTTTTTTTGCTGTCTGTCATTATAGTTATATACAGCGCTATTTTGCACTTTTAAACTAAAACTTGCCACATATTTGGCAGTGTGGTTTCTCCGTGCCATGCCTCATACAGGGGTTGGACAAAATAATGGAAACACCTAACGTTTTGGCATCATAATCTTCGAACATGTTATAAACATGCAAACCGTGACATATGGTAATGTTTTGTAGTTGATTATTTGTGTTATGTGATATGTGTATGTAAATTAACTGTTTGTTTTGCAGAATTATAAGAACATTGATGAAAACCTGATACCAATGGCAGACCTCTGGGATTTTCAAAGAGGCCAAATTGTTGGTGCTCGTATGGCAGGCGCTAGTGTAACAGAAAGTGCCCGAATGCTTGGCGCACATGTCTGTGCGTCTTTGGCAACATAAATAATAATAATCTTTAATTTTATATAGCGCTAACATATTCCGCAGCACTTTACAGTTTGCACACATTATCATCACTGTCCCCGATGGGGCTCACAATCTAAATTCCCTATTAGTATGTCTTTAGAATGTGGGAGGAAACCCACGCAAACACGGGGAGAACATACAAACTCCTTGCAGATGTTGTCCTTGGTGGGATTCGAGCCCAGGACCCCACCGCTGCAAGGCTGCAGCGCTAACCACTGAACCACCGTGCCGCCAACATATTTTGGACGGGCCTTTTTTAGGCCGAGTCTCACACGCGCATCTGTTGCACCGATCTTCTGACGGGCATGAAACCCATTCTGGTAATTGGTGGTCGCTAAACGACTAATCATTGTAGGCTGTATCCTGGATCTTATACCTCCTATAGCCACCGCTGTTATTAATCATGTACTTTCCCAATCATGTACTTTCCCATTCCAGTCATCACCATGCCCTTTTTCCTGATCACTACATCCAACGATTTCTCCGCCATATTTTTTATTAAAAACCTGCACCTTCCCAGCAGCAACTGTGTAGGAAACCAGGTTACAGTTGTGCAAGGTGTTTATGATGCCCCTAAAAAAATTTACACACTATGTTGATATGTACCCCCAGGAGGAAATGTTTGTCAGCCCATACACTAAGCTTTCCAAGTATAGATGAAACGCTCCTTTGTAATGTGACTTTTTTAGGAAACCCTCCCCCACGTTTCTTCCAAGGGGGATTGTGGTACGTGCAAATTAGGGCCAGGCCTTGCATGCACTTCACGGACAACCTTTATGGTAATAAAAAATAAAATAATAATGGAAACTTTTGTTTCGTGTGGCCATCCAGTACATGGTTTCAAAGGCTTATTGGGGTGCATATGACTTGGCAGCAGGGCAGGCCTTGCAGTCAATGCATAAGAAAAGAGTATTGGAGTACAAAATGAATAATGTGAGGTGGAGTTTCTTGTGCCCATCCAGTACCTGGGTTCAAAGGCTTATTGGGGTGCATGTAACTTTGGGGCTGGCCAGGCCTTGCATTCAATGCAACATTTTTTCAGGAAGCCCTCCTGTACCTCTTGTGAAAGGGGTATTGGGATGAGTCATAATTCTTGGCAGCCCATCTACTCACTGCATAGGCAATAACAGCATAGGAGACCCACTGTTTAATAATGTCCCTTTAAGAAGATTAATGCTGCCTGATGCCCCTGTAAAAATAGGCTATGTGACTTTAAGAGTCCCTCCTTAATAAAGGAAACAAGATGTGCCTGCTTATGTGTTACACACCACATGGCCAGCTAGGGTTGTTAAATGTCACAATGACATTTCCCAGTGAATGCATTTGTATTGGTTGAAAGCAATGTTAAAGTTGCAAAACGCCTCGAAAATGCTGTGTGTGAACATAGCCCAAGTGGTGGAGGAACATTTATGTTTTGTGTTAATTATTTTTGCTTAGATAAAAGTCAGTAACCTGGTAAGGATGTACCTTAATATATTTCCCAGCAAAATCCATTCTGGTTTAGTTTTGTAGATTATTTGGTGCGCCTGTAAAAAAGGGCGTGAAAATCTGACAGCATTGTTTAGAGCTGTGACCTAGGAGTTAGGAATGCTTCCAGGGGCAGTTGCCATGATGTCCCCCGTGTCATTTGAGCAGTGATTCCATCATTTTCGGACGTTTCGCGGTAAAAATGCTCGGGTCTCCCATAGACTTACATTGGGCTCGTTGTTTTGTCCGAGTACCCGAGTATTTCAATTTGCTCAACCTGAGCAACGAGCACCCGAGCATTTTAGTGCTCGCTCATCACTATCTGGCATCATTTTAGAAACCTGTTTAGTTCCCAGGATATTATACCTCTATATCTAATAGTTCTTACTAGATTTGCTGGTGATGAAGAGAATGACAATTCACAGATTGGTAGATTCAGCGGTGTTATACTCATCATAAACTATAATTTATAGTCCACTGAGGTTGCAAACTGGATTTCAATATTTTGCACTATTTTTGCTCTTCTTTGACCATTGCTGTTACGTGAGCCCCAATAATGGGCTGCGGTTCTGCTGAAATCAGGGATTAGGTGACTTACATATAATATATATGGGAACTTTTACACATTGCAGTTCACCTGTGTAAACTGAGTTTAGTTTCACAATTTTACAGGTGAAGAGTGAAATATAATTAAGGTGTGTCATTCATTCGTATGGATGAAGTCAATAATCATTCACCGAGTCCACCTTTACCAAATACAGATAAGGATTAATGGTGAGCAGTGTATTTATTACTAGTATTTGTATCACTGTTACACCCAGTATAATATTGACTTAATGATACAATATTTGCTTTTCACCCTATAGACATAATTCCTATATAAGTGCCACATCCGTCCCCAATATTACATTCTACCTATAACAAGCTGCCTGGACGAAGCGAGGAGCAAATATCGCATCCAAAGATGACCGAGCTGGAGTGTGCAATTGTTTCTATCCTTGACGTCTTCGACAAATATTCCTGTGCCGAGGGCAACAAGAACACGTTAACCAAAGGGGAACTGAAAGCTCTGCTGGAGAAGGAGCTGCCTGGGATCCTGGGGGTAAGATCTTAATTAATGCACATAAAGAAAATAGTTATCAGCTGTGTTGAGCCTTTGTAGATTTTTAGGTTCACAAAAAATGTCTAAAAAAATGGATGGAAAATGAATTAAATAGCAATTTATTAAAACCAGAACATCTCACTAAAGCTGCCTAAAACGGAATAATAATTCCTGATTTACTTTGATTACTAAACATATGTACAGAGGGTCCCCTTCATCCATGAGCCATAACGTTTTTATTGTCCGGTCCACATAGCAGTATGAGGGCTTGCTTTTTGCAGGATGAGTTTTGAATGACACCATTTATTCTACCACACGGTATACTGGAAAACAGGGAAAAAATTTCAAGTGCGTTGAATTTGAAAAAAAAAGTGTAATGCCACAATTGCTTTTTGGATTTCTTATTTACCATGTTCACTATATGGTCAAACTGACCTGGCAATGCGAATCTCCATGTCAGTGCGAGTAAGCAGATACCAAACTTGTATAGGTTTCTTTTTATTTGAGTGGTAAGGATTTTTTGAAGATTTGTAAGTAAAAAAAATTGGTTTTGCTGGTATTTTCTGAGACCCGTAACATTTTCATTTTTCAGGATATAGGGCTGTGTGAGGCCTTATTTTTTTGCACCCTGAGTTGATGCTTTTCCTGATACCATTTGGGAGTAGATGCGATGTTTTGATCACCTCTTATTGCACTTTATTCCAATGTTGCAGCGCTCAACAATTTTTTTTCCTTACATTGTTTACTGATCGGATACATTTATTTTATATTTTGATAGATAGGACATTTATGAATGAAGCGATACCAAATATGTGTCTTTTTATTTTTTTATTGTTTTATTGGGGTAAAAAAAAAGGGCGATTTGAACTTTTGTGATTTTTTTTCTATTTTTAAAACCTTTTTTTAAAAAAAACCTTTTTATTGTATTTAACCCCTTCACTACCGATAATATATAGGTCATGCCCCTGCACTCCGTGCGGGCTCCGTTCCTGAGCTTGCATGTTTTCCTTTACATGACAGCTGAACTGATCAGCTGACATGTGCCTCTAACAACCATGGGTGGAATTGTGATCCAGCGCGGCTGTTAACATGCTAAATGTCACTATCAAACTCCAACAGTGGCATTTAAGGAGGCTGCGCCAGAAGCGTGTCACTAATCCCATCCATCCACGCCAGTGACACATGGCCGCGGGTTGCCGATGGGTTGGCATGACAACCCGAGGTCTGCAGGAGACCCCTGTGGTTATCACTGCTGTAATGCTATGAGCGCCACCCTGTGGCCGGTGCTCAGAGCAGGTGATCATTTTAGCTACACACAGCAGGGCTGCAGCTCTGCTGTCTGTAGAACAGGCAACCGGATGATCGCAGCTTCTAGATCCCAAGGAGACTATTGAAGCATGTGAAAAGTAAAATAAAAAATGTTTTTAAAAAAATTTAAAAAGTTTGAAATCACCCCCCTTCGCCCCATTCAAAATAAAACAATGAAAAAATAAAAAATACACATATTTGGTAAGGCCATGTTCAGAAAATTAATTCGATTGGTAAATGGCATAATGAGAAAAAAAATCAAAACGCCTTAATTACGTTTTTCTGGTTGCCTCAACATTGCAATAATATGCAATAACAGGTGATCAAAAGATTATAAGTACACCAAAATGGCATCAATAAAATGTCTGCTCAGCACACAAAATATAAGTCTTCACCCAGCCTCAGATTCCGAAAAATGAAGTTGCTACGGTTCTTGGAATATAGCGTCATTTTTGCATTTTTTTTTTCACCACTTAAATAAAAAAGAACCTAGACATGTTTGCTATCAATGAGCTTGTAATGACATGGAGAATCATAATGGCAGATGAGTTTTAGCATTTAGTGAACATTGTAAAAAAAAAGAACAATTGTGGAATTGTACTTTTTTTGCAATTTCACCGCTCTACACTTTGAATTTTTTTCTTGTTTTCCAGTCCAAAATATCGTAAAACCAATGGTGTCATTCAAAATTACAAATTGTCCCACAAAAAACAAGCCCTCGCCTGGCCATATTGACCAAAAAATACAAAAGTCATGGCTCTGGGAAGAGAAGGTGCAAAAAATGGAAATGCAAAAATTGAAAAACCCAAAGTCGTGAAGGGGTTAATAATCCCCTAAGGAGTCATCCGATTGTTTGTGCTATGTATAGCAAAAATCACAATCTACTGGTGTTTACAGAAGGATCGAAATGACAGGTGTGGGAGTCATCAGCAAACCCATTGCTGTCATGACATTGCATTGGCACCCTATGATCACATTATGGGCTCGCCTATGAGAGCGTGGAACGACATGCGCCCCTCTTGGCATGTGTTAAATGCTGCTTTCACTGTCAGAGATTGACAGTGAGATTCAACAGGTTGAAAGCCATGGATGGAGCGCCACTGCTCTCGTGGCTGTTAGAGGCACATGATCGTTGATTAAATAAGCTGTAATATGCGAGAAAAGATGTGAGCTCGGTACGCGAGCTTGCATCAAAGTCAGGGAGTCGGCATATGATGTACCGTTACGTCATATGTCAGTAAGCAGTTGAAGCAATGTTTCAGCACTTCAGCTAATGGCGCTTCCTCCTCCGTACACAGCAATTGTTTCGTGTAGAGAGAGAACACGAGCTGCTGCATTTCCCCTGAAACTGGGGCTAATATACCAGCCCCAGTAACAAGGGAAATAACTTTAAATAAGAATATCTAAATACATCAAATGTCCCCCCCAGAGGTCTTTATATGTAAAATAAATGAAAAATAGCAAGTAAAAATAAATACAAGTAAAAAGAATTTGGATTGCTGCTGTCAATCCAAATTGCTGTTACTAGCCGTTCCTTGTAAATAAAAAAAAACGTGTCCAATATATAAAAATAATTGTTGCAGAATGGAAAACATATTTTTAAAACAGGATCGTGTGCTGATAAAAAAAAAAATGGAAAACAGACACTTATTGTCTTTATTTTCCCACTGATATTGCCCTAGATTAACAAAAGAAAGAGGATATGACAGTGATATAAAAAATGAAGATTAAAAACTACTTGAATGAGAAATTTATTTGCAGCAGCTTTTTAAACCACGTGTATGAAAAAAAATGAAAATGTGCCTGGTCAGGAATGGAGGTAAATGGCCTGGTCTTTAACTGGTTAAAGTACATTGAAACCATGAAAATTTTGCAAAAGTGGCCACATCCTTCAAGTAGGAGTCTTAAGGCAGAGGTCCTATGCGCTTAGGTGTTTAGGGTTACGGCTGGTTACACCGAAGGGTCTTGTATAAATATTCAAAGAGTCTTGCAGATCATGATCATTGCTTGTACCATGTAGTGTATGAGGATTTTTTTTTTTATTGGGGGAGGGGGTCTTTTCTTTTCAATTCTGGAAATTCTGAAATTCAAATTTTCATGTTTATTATATTTCTTTATGGCTAATTCAGTTGGACATTTAATGATAATTAACAGATGAGCTTCTTTTATTCTAAAAGAATTTCCTTTTTATTTTTAGAATGCCAAGGAAAAGAACGATTGTGACAAACTACTAAAGGATCTGGATGAAAATGGAGACTCTGAAGTTGATTTTAATGAATTTATGATCTTTGTTGCGGCACTCATCTGTCTGGGACATGCTAGATTTGAGAACATGCCTAAAAAATAATTCTTAATATTAATTTTCCATTGACTAATAAAGTTCTGTATTTAAACCCTTTACCCCTCAAGGCTGTTTGCACGTTAATGACCAGTCCAATTTTTACAATTTTGACCACTGTCACTTTATGAGGTTATAACTCAGGAACAATTCAACGGATCCCATTGATTCTGAGAATGTTGTACTTCATTACAGCGGTAACATTTCTTTGCTATGACTTGTGTTTTTTTGTGAAAAAAATGGAAATTTGGTGAAGAGTGTAAAAATTTAGCAATTTTCAAACTTTTATTTTTTATGCTCCTAAATCAGAGAGTTATATCACATAAATTAGGTAAAAAATAACATTTCTCACATGTCGACTTTATATCAACACAAATTTTGAAACATTATTCTTTTGTTAGGAAGTTATAAGGGTTACAAATTGACCAGCGATTTCCAATTTTTTTAACAAAATTTACAAAACCATTTTTCAGGGACATCATAATTGAAACTGAAATTACTTTGAGGGGCCTATATGACAGAAAATACAGAAAAAGTTATACCATTCTAGAAACTGAACCCCTCAAGGTGCTCAATACCACGTTCAAAAAGTTTTGGTAACCCTTCAGGTGCTTCACAGGAATTTTTGGAATATGGAAGGAAATAATGAATATTTAACTTTTTGTCACAAAATTTTTACATTAGACCCCAATTTTTTTAATTTTTGCAAGGTTAACAGGAAAAAAAGAAACAAATAGAGTAGCACTCTGTAGCGCTATAGCATGCAAACATGAAATATGAAAATTGAATTGCATTACTGCACTAGAAAATTGATAATACTTTGCACATAACTTGGCCAATTCATGTGAACCCGGCAGCCACGATAAGGCGACTCTCGTTGCCAGGACCTGTCTTATGTGAATCCTCTTAGACTAAAGTCTACATCTCTAGGGAAAGGTAGGATATTGCTGTAATTAAAAATGCCTGAGGCTGAGGGGTGGAGTGCTCAGCCTTGTGGGGCTTCTCCTGAGCATACTGATACCCCATATGTGAGGCGATACCACTGTTTGGGCACATAGCAGGGCTTAGAAGAGAAGGAGCACCATTTTACTTTTTGAATGTAAAATTTGCTGTAATAATTAGCGGACACCATGTTGGATTTGGAGAGCCCTTGATGTGCCTAAACAGTGGAAATCCCCCACATGTGACAACAGTTTGGAAATTAGACTCCTGAGGAAACTAATCTAGATGTGTGATGACAAGCAACTTGAAACCCCAGGTGTTTCACAGAAGTTTATAACATTGAGCCATGAAAATAAAAAAAAACACATTTCCTCCACAAAAATGTTTTTTAGCCCCAAATTTTGCATTTTCACAAGGCTAACAGAAGAAACAGCACCATACAATTTGTTGTTCAATTTATCCTGAGTATGCTGATACCCCATATGGGGGGAAACTACTGTTTGGGCGCACAGCAGGGTTTGGAAGAGAAGGAGCGCCATTTGACTTTTTGAATGCAAAATTTGCTGTAATAATTAGTGGATGCCATGTCGCGTTTGGAGAAACCCTGATGTGTTTAAACAGTGGAAACCCCCCACAAGTGACACTATTTTGTAAACTAGACCCCTCAGGGAATTTATCTAGATGTATGCTGAGCAATTTGAACCCCCCCAGTGCTTCACAGAAGTTTATAACGGTGAGCCGTGAATATAAAAAAAATCACATTTTCCCCACAAAAGTGTTTTTAGCCCCAAATTTACCAGGAGCAATTTGTTCTTCAATTTCTCCTGAGTATGCCAGTACTCCAGATGTGGAAGGAAACTACTGTTTGGGATAACAGTGGGACTCAGAAAAGAAGGAGTGTGGTTTTGGAATGCAGACTTTGATTGAATGGTCTGCCCATGTCATATTTCGTTCGGAGAGCCCCTGATGTGCCTACTCTGTGAAAAAAAAACACTCACAAGTGACTCTTTTGGAAGCAAGACCCCTCAAGGAATGTATCTATGTGTGGTGAGCACTTTGAACCCCCAGCTGCTTTACAGAAGTTTATAACGTAGAGCTGTGAATGAAAATTAAAAAAAATTCCCACCTAAAATATATTTTAACAAGACAAGCAGGAGAAAATGGACCCCAAAAATTTGTTGTGCAATTTCTCCTGAGTATGTTAATACCACGTATGTGGTCAAAAACTACTTTTGAGGCACACTTCAAAGCTCAGAAGTGAGTAAGCTCCATATTGGAGTTCACATTTTGCTAGATTGGTTTGAGCGTGCCATGTCACACTGGCATAATAGCAGAAGAGATCACATAATAGACCCCATTTTGCAAACTACATCTCTCTGTGAATTTACCTAGGGGTGCAGTGATCATACTGACACCATAGGTGGGTCGCATAATTTTATATCATTGGGTAATGAAGAAAAAAAAATTACATTTTTTACCACCCAAATTTAGTTTTAGATTTTGTATTTTCACACTGGGAAATGGGACCAAAATTTGTCCCACTATTTCTGTCGAATGTAGAAAAACCTCATATGTTAGTGTTAGTGATGGACGAGCACTAAAATGCTCGGGTGCTCATTGCTCAGGTCGAGCAAATTGGAATACTCGGGTACAACGAGCCCAATGTAAGTCAATGGGAGACCCGAGCATTTTTACCGCGATCCCCCCGGGGGGTCCTTTTAGACTCTAAAAAACGTCTGTAAGTGATGGAAACACTGCTCAAATGACACGGGGACATCATGGGGACCACCCCTGGAAGCATTCCTGACTCCTAGTTCATAGCTTTAAACAATGTTTTCAGAGTTTCATGCCATTTTTACCGATGCACCAAAAAACATACCAAACAAAACCAAAACAGATTTTGCTGGGAAATATGTTAGGGTATGTGCACACGGTGCGGATTCCGCAGCGTTTCTGCAGCTGCGGGTCCGCAGCAGATTTAGATGTGTTGTACAGTACCATTGTTTTCAATGGTAAACTGGAAAACGCTGTGCACATGCTGCGGATTTTTCCGCGCAGTTTTGCTGCGGTTTACAATCCGCAGCATGTCAATTCTTTTGTGCAGAAATGCTGTGGTTTCACACCTCATCCATTATGAGGTGTAAAACCGCAGGGCAAAAAATTTAGGGACTTTTGCATCACAGAATACGTTCACCCTGGTGTTCTACTGGTTGTGGATGATGAGGATAAGGAGGAGGATAACACCAAACAGACCAAATCAGGAAGCGGATACTCATGTGAGGTTGTGAAGAGGTGCATGAGAATACACATCCACAAAAAAGACAATGCATTTGAGTTTATGTTTCGCTGTTTTCATTCATTGTTGTACAGAAGTGTTGCCCAATCCAGCTTGTTCATTTTTATAAGAGTCAGCCTGTCAGCATTGTCAGTTGACAGGCGGATGCGCTTATCTGTTATAATTCCACCAGCCGCACTAAAAACCCTCTCTGACAGAATGGTAGTAGCAGGGCAGGCCAGGACCTCCAAGACGTAGAGAGCCAGTTCATGCCACGTGTCCAGCTTAAAAGGCACAGAGGAATCCCAGAGGATGTTTGGACTATCTGTAAGGTACTCCCTCACCATCTTCCCAAACATTGCACTTCTTGTGACAGCACCTCTTGCCTCTGTGGTGGCACGATGGGAGGGTCTGAGAAAACTGTCCCAGAACTTTGCCATTGTTCCCCTGCCTGAGCTGAATTGTAATAATAATAATCTTTATTTTTATATAGCGCTAACATAATCCGCAGCGCTTTACAGTTTGGACATATTTTCATCACTGTCCCTGATGGGGCTCACAATCTAAATTCCCTATCAGTATGTCTTTGGAGTGTGGGAGGAAACCGGAGTGCCCGGAGGAAACCCACGCAAACACGGGGAGAACATACAAACTCCTTGCAGATGTTGTCCTTGGTGGGATTCGAACCAAGGACTCCAGCGCTGCAAGGCTGCAGCGCTAACCACTGAGCCACCGTGCTGCCCTAATTGTACTTTTGTCTCTCTCGCTTGGACTCCTTGGCTGTACAACAAACTCTGACGTCTGTTGCCAGCGTTCTCACATGGGAATTTTTTCATTAATTCCGCTACAAGGGCCTTCTGGCACGGCATCATTTTTGTACACCCGTCTGTCTCTGGAAGAAGAGATTGAAAGTTTTCCTTGTAGTGTGGGTCTAGAAGTGTCACCAACTAGTAATGAGTGTCGCCAAAAATTTTTATAATGCGAGGGTCACAGGAAACACAGCGCAACATAAAGTTAGCCATGCGTGCCAGACTACTAACAGGCAATACTTCCATGTCCTCACCAACAGGACAACTGACCATGCTATCCTCCTCCTCCTCATCCTCCTTGTCCTCAGGCCATCCCTGCTGAACAGACAGTATGACAGCTGTGCTTGTAGTACCATTTATAGCGCATGAAAGTAGCTCCTGTTCTTCCTCCTCTTCCTTCTCATTGTCTACCAATCCACGTTGTGACGACATGAGGCTGGGCTGAGTGTAATCACCCTGTATGGTTCCTTGCTCCATGTCCTTGTGCTCTGCCTGCAATGCATCATCTTTAATTGTGAGCAGAGAGGTTTTCAGAATGCTGAGAAACAGGATGGTGGCGCTAAATATCGACAACCTTGTTGATGCTGGTAGTCAACAACTACCCTCTTCTGCTCTCAAATCCTTTCCGACATATGCGGTGTAGAGTTCCAACGTGTGGGAACATCACACACCAGTCGGTGAGCTGGAAGCTGCAAACGCAGCTGAAGCACAGCAAGGGTGGCTGAAGCTGTAGCTGACTTTCTATAATGGGCAGATGGCATACTTTCACTAGCAGATCCGGAAGCTACGGGTAGCTTTTGAGAAAACGCTGAACAACGAGGTTAAGCACGTGGGCCAGGCAAGGTACGTGTGTGAGCTCACCTTGCCTCAAAGCTGCCACCAGATTCTGGCCATTGTCACACATGACCATTCCTGGCTGTAGGTTCAGCGGTGTCATCCAAATATCTGACTGCTCTTTCAGCGCTGTCCACAACTCTTGTGCATTGTGAGGTTTGTCACCTATGCAGATTAGCTTCAGCACAGCCTGTTGCCGCTTGGCTGAGGCAGTGCTGCAGTGCTTCCAGCTTCTGACTGATGTGTTCATTTTGAGAGATGGAGGCTGAAGAAGAGGAGGAGGAGGAGGAGGGGGTGCAGAAGCATAGACTGTGGGGGCAATCCTGATTGATGTAGGGCCCGCAATCCTTGGGGTGGGGAGGATGTGTTCTATCCCAAGGTCCAACTGGGTACTGGCTACCACTATGTTAACCCAGTGTGCCGTCTGTGAGATGTACCATCCCTGCCCACAGGCACCTGTCCACGTGTCCATGGTTAGGCGGACTTTCCCAGTAACAGCATTGTTGAGGGCACAGGTAATGTTGTGAGACACATACTGGTGTAATGCCGGTAAGGCACAACAGGAGAAATAGTGGCGACTGGGGACTGAGTACCTCGGTGACTCAATCATAACAGGCCTATTTGGGGTTATCAGCAGATTCTTTAAAAAATAACCAGACTCAGGAAGATCTAACAGTTGGAATGGCAACTTCCGTCCTGTTGGTGTTATGAGCAATAGATGCACGCCTTCTGTCTGCAGCCACCACACTGCTTCTTCCTGCCTGTTTGGGTGATATGCCTCCTTCCCCAAGTGTGCTGCTGTCCTCGCTCTGCCTGTCCTCCTGCCAGTTTGGGTCAGTCACTATGTCATCCACCACCTCATCTTCCACATCCGCACCCTGCTCCTCCTCCTGACTTTCTGGCAATTGTGTCTCATCATCCTCCACCTCTTGGGACCGTGGCTGCTCAAATATTTGTGCATTGCTACATGGAATATCATCTTGCCCCGCTTCAAGTGGAACAGGCGAGAGGCACAAATCTCCAAATGGAAAACTGAACAGCTCTTCGGAGTGTCCGAGTGTGGGATCAGTTGTCTCAGGGCACTCGGCATGATGGGAGGAAGGAGGATCAGGATGAGTAATATCCGGTCCACACTCACAGCTACTCAGACTTGTCCGTGTGGAAGACATGGTGGTAGTGGTGGTGGCTAAGTGACTGGAAGCATTATCTGCTATCCAACCAACAACCGTTTCACACTGCTCTGGCTACAATAGTGGTGTGGTCCCCTAGAAACTGGGACAGGAAGGAAAAGCGCAAAGCTGTGGGTCTTTGCTGTGGCCCATTTTCAGCTTGGCCACAGCCTCGTCCTCTGCATGCACCATCAGCATCACGTCCACTTCCCTGTCCCTTGCCCCTAGCCTTGCCCATTTTAAATGTACTACTGAAGTATTTGAAAAGCTCAATAAAAATGGATTTATTTGGAGAAAAATTATATGTGATCAGTATGCCTGCAAAGCGAAGATTTTTCCACCAAAGGTACACCAGGCCTCAGACTGAGATAACAGACTGTATTAATTTTGTTTATTTGGATAAAAAAAGACTGCTGTATTTAACTACATTGAAAGCCGGGCCAAAAAAAGAAAATGGCCGTAAACTGGCCAAACTTTGAGCACGCACAGATATTAAGCTGGTACGGAGATATCACACCAAAAAATGTGTGGCCTGTATTTTTTTGGGAGGGGGGCTAAATACTGCTGTATTTAACTGCAGTGACAGCCAGGCCACAGAAAAGAAATCGTCCGTAAACTGGCTAAACTTTGAGCATGCACAGATATGAGCTGCATGGAGACACCACACCAAAAAATGTGTGGCCTGTATTTTTTTTTGGGGGGGGGGCTAAATACTGCTGTATTTAACTACAGTGACAGCCAGGCCAAAAAAAGAAAACGGCCGTAAACTGGCCAAACTTTGAGCATTTTGAGCATGCACAGATATGAGCTGACACGGAGATACCACACCAAAAAATGTGTAGCCTGTATTTTTTTTTTGTGCGCTAAATACTGCTGTATTTAGCTACAGTGACAGCCAGGCCAAAAAAAGAAAACGGCCATAAACTGGCCAAACTTTGAGCACGCACAGATATGGGCTGGCACGGAGATACCACTCCAAAAAATGTGTAGCCTGTATTCCAATTACACCTGGCGCTAGCTATATACGGCTAATATATCCTAAAGGTAGCAGCAGCAGCAGCAGCAGCACCAGAACACAGGAAGGGAATGGACCCTCTTGATCTATGCAATGATCTATATACACATATAGAGCGACGTACACTACCCTGCCTATCTAACACTGGAACCTATATACTCCGGAATTAGTCCTTAGAAGGACTGTTGCTTTAGCTGGATGTGCGTAGTTTAGGATGGTAGATCCCACACTAACTAATAAATACCCAATTCTGACCCTATATCACCATCAGCTCTCCCTACACTATCTAAATCTGGAGCTGAATGCGCTGAGCAGGGCGGCACCCGGTCTCTTATACCCCTGATGATGCTGTGCAGCCAGCCAGTCACTGCACTACCACAACAAAGATGGGTGCGGTGTTCCATGGCCTGACAGAAAATCCCTGCATTGTGATTGGGTCTCTAAAGTCTGCCAAAAATGCTAGGTGGAAACTTGAGTTCCAGCTGAGTAATCCCGGAAATGCTCAGTGCTCTGAGTACACTGTGAAACTGTACAATATTGTGGTTGCTATTTCCTAGATGCCCGACGACCTGCAAATTTGTTATTCTGTCAGGTCTATTAGATAGTATTGGATCTAAAAGTGCTGCTCCTCTGGTTGGATTCTGCACAATTGTGAAAGATAATTTTTCTTGGTTATTAGCAGAAACCTGTTGCCTTCATGGGTCTCTGTTTCCCAGTTAATATCTGAGTAGTTAAAGTCCCCCATAACAAGGACCTTATTATGGGGTGCAGCTTCATCTATCTGCCTTAGTAGATTCTGAATCTGGAAAAAAATTGAGGATATTTGGAAAATTCATTGCTCACCGTTAATATGTGGGGAGGAGGTGACAGACAAGCAGTAAGAAGTCTTCCTTTCAGTTCATGGAGTGGAGAAAAGACACACAAATAGACACGCGCGCACAGACACGCACGCACACAAAGAACAGCCACCAGAGTACATACTGCACACAGACACGCACACAGACATGCACACAGAGACTAGCCACCAATATACATGGGGCACACACACAGACACGCATGTGGGTCGCCCTCCCAGGGCTGTGGGGTACTCGGTACCGGGCCGGTCACTCAGGGGGAAAGGTGTCACAGCAGCGGTGACCCGGTCCGTGGCCCTGGGCGCCCAAGTAAAAGGGAGATTGAATGGTGGAATGTAGTTGATTAAAAGAATAACTCGTGACGCCACCTGTGGTGTTCGGCAAGGGAGGTGTTAAGCCGATGCTGCATGCAGATCCTCTGGGACTGGTGGTATGGTGCAGCCAAGATGTTAAAGCTCCCCACAGGTGAAGCTGTAGTCCCAGGGCAGTGTAGATGTGGAGGGCAAGGGGAGACGTAGGTGAGGCGGTGTTGGACACCAAGATGTAGCAGTGCCGGGTGTGTTGGCGCAGGAATAAGTGGAGGACACCAGGGCATGTAGTTCCAAAGCATTATTTATAGTCCGTTGTGCAAACAGGTGCCTGTGTGGCGCCCCTGAGGCTTCAGTCGCCACAGAGGTACTGCACCTTCTCCTAAGGAGTAGTGCCCCACCATCCAGGTAGACTGGGAAATCCTTTCCGAATTCCAACACCTGCACTCCACACACAGGATAGTTCAGCAGGGACCCATCCATGCTTTATGCTGGAAAGGTCATAGGGTGCCTTTTGTGGTCCCTGGCTTCGTAACACGAGAGGTGCTGGGGGGAGGCGGGTGGAGTTAGATATAAAAGAGAGGGAAGGTGTAGGATTTCGGGTCAGTCTGGGGTGAGTCCCAGAGAAGGAGGTCAGTCAGACGAGGGTCTGAGAGAGAGAGAACAGGCTGACAGCAGGTCAGCCTGAGAGGAGCTCAAGGCGGAGGAAGGCAGTCAGTCATGAGAGGCTGAGGACTGGTCTTAGTGGAACGAGTTCCCTAGGGAAGGAAGAGAAGGAGAAAGAGACGTAGACTGGAGACTACAGATTCCATAAGAAAGATAGAACAGATCGGAACGAAGGAAAATAGAAGGACGGTGGGAAGCTGGTTGAAGAAAGATAGAGAATCCTTCCAGTCCAGAGAGCGCAAAGGCCGGGGCCCGGTCCCCGAGGTTGATTGGATCTTTGTGTCCGGCAACAGACACCGGAGGAGTAGTGAGCCGCTAACGCCTTGCTCCCATCATAGACTTGGGACACAATAGCAACTGAATAGAGAGCCGGGACGCAGTGAGGAGTCCCCGAAGCAGGCTACAGCTGTCTGTCATACAAGTAAAGACTAGGAACACCTAGAGAGAGGCATTCCAGGGTAACTAAGTACTGGAGTGCTTCGCACCTAAAGGCACATTGGAGGAGTCGTTCAGTAAGGTACATGTTGGCGGAGTGTGGAAGGGAGAATCCTATCCTGCCTGGAAGTTGGCTGGAGCCCTGACCTGGAGAACATGGTACGGAGGCAGGCAGTTGAGTGAACTGCAAACAGTGAGTAAAGCTTTGGAACCGCATACTCTGGTGTCCTCCAGTTATTCCCGCACCACTACACCTGGGTACCAGCCTCCATACCATTCTGCGCCTCTCCTCATCCATTGCACCTACACTGCCCTGGGACTATAGCTCCACCTGTGGGGAGCTACACCATCTTTGCTGCACCACACCATCAGTCCCAGCAGATCTGCATGCAGCGTTGGCTCAACATCTTACTTGCCAAACACCACGGGTGGCGTCACGAACTATTCATATAAATGTTAACACCATTAACATCACCACCATTGATATTGGGCGCCCAGGGCCACGGACCGGGTCACCGCTGCTGTGACACATTCCCACCTTGACACCGGCCTGGTACCGAGTACTCCGCTGCCCTGGGTGTGCGAGGGCGACCCACCTGCCTCCGTGCCGTGTCCTTCGGGTCAGGGACTCAGTCAACCTCCAGGCCAGGTGGAACACTCCTTTCCAACACTCCGCCAACATGTGCCTTTCTGAATGTCTCCTCTTATAGCACCTATAAATGAAGTACTCCCAGCACTGAGTTACACTGGAGTTCCTCCTGTCCAATGTTCTTATGAACTTTCCTTGTACGGCAGACAGCTGTAGCCTGCTTCGGGGACTCCTTGCTTCCTAGTCCCGGCTCACTATCAATGTTGCTGTTGTGCCCCCAAGTCTGATGTGGGAATAAAGTATGGTTAACTTCTATTCCTCCGGTGTCTGCTGCAGGATCATTAGTATCCATACAACCTCGGGGATCGGGCCCAGGCCTTGCGCTTAGAACTCCTAGGCAGGGTTCTCCTCTAACCCACGTCCTCTGTTCTCTCTTTTACTCCTCACGTTCCGTACTAATCCTTTCTCTCTATGGAAAAATCAGGTTTCCTTTCTATGTCTCTTTCTTGTGCCAGCAGACCCAGGTCACTGTGGCCTGCTGCAGCACTTCCTTAATCCATCCCTCTCCCGGGGATCTTCTCTGTCACACTCTCTGTCCTTCTGCATCCTCACTCACTCTCAGTGGCTGACTGAAAGACTGAATGACTGAATGGCTGAATGACTATGTGAATCACTGAACTCTTCCCACTCTTTTAATGTAAACTCAACTCCACCCACCTCCCAGCACATTTCGTGTTCCAAGCAGGGAGCCACCAATGGGTGCTTTGCTATACTCCAAGCAGGGAGCAGCCGAAGGTGCTTTGCTACACTACTTTGTGGTGTGGGGTGCAGGTGTTGGAGCATGGTCAGGAGCTTCCCACCTTACCTGGATGGTGGGGCACCACACCTCAGGCGGAGGTGCAGTACCTCTGTGGCGACTGAGCCTCAGGGGCACCACACATGCACACACACAGACCAGCCACCAGAGTACATAGGGCACAGATGTAGTAATCGCAGGTACGCGGGATGCAGTGACGAGGTGGGAGACGGGATGAACTTAAGGTGTAACTTTTATATATATGGATACCTATAGGGGTTATCTCGAGTATCCAACAAACTAACATCAGTTATCCTCACAGGGATCAAAATAAGAATACACTGGTAACACGAACATGACTACCCAGTCAAGACTGGTCACTATAGGGCCTCGGTATGGCTGATTACGGGTCCTGGGTATTAACTACAATGTGTCACTTATCCTCTCTGATGTCCGGCAGGTGGTTGTCGGTGCTGCTTCGGCGTTTCATCTGCTGGCCCCAGCCGATGAGGATCTGGCAGAGACTTCAGGCGTTCCTACGCCCAGGCGAAGCGAAGGCACAGCAGGTCCCTGGAGAGTTCCTCTGTGCTGCACCTCCTGGCGGAGGCGGGAAGGCATTCCGGAGCCGAGCCTCTGGGGCCGCGGGCGGCACCGGACAGGCCGCAGTCGTGGGCTGGAGTGGAGCTGCGGCGACCACGGGCGGCATCAGGCAGACCACAGCCGTGAGCAAGGGGTGGAGCGGCAGCGGCCGTGGGCGGCAGCGGGCAGGCCATAGCCGCGGGCTGGAGTGGAGCAGCAGCGGGCAGTCGCGTGCTGGAGTTGGGCGGTGTCGGCCGCGAGGAGCGCGGTCGGTGTCTCCCTGCTGGACGGCTCGGTGCTGTCTCTCTCCTGTCTGCGGTGAGTCTCTCCTCAGTCCCTCCAGTCCCTGCTCTCTTCTTCTTGCTCTGGCTCTGGCACTCGCTCTGGCTCTCTGGTGCCCTCTAGTCTTCCTGCTCCTTCTCTCCTGCTCGGTCGAGTGCCCTCTGCTGGTGTCCTCAGCCCCTTTTATACTTCCTCCGCCCCATCCCATCTAGAACTCTATCTGGTCTGTCCTCTAAATAGGTCCCTCGGAAACAGTCCCCCTACGAGCCTTGGTGACTGTTCCCTTGGTTCCGGCCCGGCTTCACAGCGGGGACTCCTCCTCCTACACCCCCCCATCCTGTATGCTCACCAGTCCTCGGGCGATGGCTTGGAGAGTCCTGGGCTGGTTTCTTGAGATGAAAGTTTTTTCTGCCATACAAACTGATCCTGTTCGTGGCGTTCGGGGGGTTTGCCAGCCGTTGACCGCTCGGAGTGTCATGATTCGACTGTGGTGGAGTTCTCTGTAGTGGTGGAAGGTGGTGGGTCTGCTGGAATATTATTTCTGGAAATGTCTATCTGTACTGCTGGAGGGTCTTCTTTGTTGTCCTCATCCTATACTGCTGGTGGAGGTTCTGAGACCTGAGGAGGGGCATCAGGTCGCACGGGGTCAGTGTAAATACAGGGTTGTACCATATTACGGTGTACGGGTAGGGTTGTCCCTGTCTTTTTCAGATTGTATTTCGTACACTGGTCCATCAGGGCTTACTCGGCGCAACACCCGATAGGGACTTTCTTCCCAGCGGGGTTCCAACTTGCTTTGGAGGCGCTGATCTCATACGAGTACTCGATCTCCGGCCTGGAGGTCGATGGATCGAGGCGGAGTCCCCCTGGGTGTTCCAGGTCCTGAAGTTTTGTGTGGATGATTCGGTGCAGGGTTTGCAGCTGATACCGGTGATTCTGGACCCACGTGGAGACCCCCGTCCATGGTTGCTCTTCCTCCGGATTTAACTCCACCTCCGTGATTCCCTTGCCTTCCTGGCTAAATAGCAACGAGTATGGAGTGTAGCCGGTGACTCGATGTACCCAGTTGTTATAAACCCAGACCAGTTCAGGGATGTATTCGGGCCAGCGAGCCTTTCGGTCGCTTTCCAGGATGCGTAACATTTGAATCAATGTCCGATTAAATCGTTTGCAGGCCCCATTCCCTTGAGGGTGGTACAGAGAGGTTCCGGATTTATCGATACCATATAGGCAGTGTAATTCTTCCACTACTTTTCCCATGAAGCACGCACCCTGATCTGAATGGATCCGCTGGGGGCAGCCTATATACTTGGATAAAGTTTTTACAAATCGCGTAGGCCGGCAACTCCGCGGTTTGATCTTGGGTATGGGTCACCATGGTGAATTTGGTAAAATGCTCCACCATAACGAGACAGTGTTCATACCCCTGTTGCGCGAGGCTAATGGTCAAATAGTCTATCATCAAGCGTTCGAGGGGTGCT
Source organism: Dendrobates tinctorius (assembly GCF_039654945.1). Taxonomy (NCBI): domain Eukaryota; kingdom Metazoa; phylum Chordata; class Amphibia; order Anura; family Dendrobatidae; genus Dendrobates; species Dendrobates tinctorius. Next base: position 18,707,263 of record NW_027361707.1, read on the forward strand.
GCCATTACTATTGTCTGTACTGGGGACCGTTGCGCGGGTGGTTTAGTTAGCTTACACAGGCGGCACACGCAGCAAACTTCTTCCACTGCGGTCTGCACGCGAGGATGGTAGGCCATTTGCTGCAACCACTGAAAAGTCTCCTGAGCCCCAAAATGAGCCCCCTTTTCATGGGCCTCACGAGCAAGTTCACTGAGCTGGGCTCCTGGTATTACTACCTGCCAAGCTATCACTGATGTTGTCCATGACACTGCTTTTCGGTACAATAGTCCTCCTTTAATTACCAATTTCTCCCATTGACGTAGCATTAGCAAAGTGTCCTGAGTAGAGATGAGCGACTTTGCCTTTTTTCGGGTCGAGTCGGGTTTCGTGAAACCCGACTTTCTCAAAAGTCGGGTCGAACGAAATCGGCCGATTATCGTGAAAAGTCGAAGGCCGACTGAAACACGAAACCCAATGCAAGTCAATGGGGAACCAAGGTCGGCAGGGAGTGGAGGACAGAAAACACACCTACAGTGCCCATTTTAATGCCAAAAACATCAATTCTTATTACTTAAGCTTGGCAACCTTAATTTACTTTATAATAATAGTTAGGCATTGAAAACTGGGGGTTATTTGGCTAAAGTTGTGGGGGGGTAGGGCTGGCTCAAGATTTTCGTGCGCCCTGGGCCAAAGAGTGCTACTGGGCTCTTTTAACACATGCCACAATTCATGATCCTCTGATACGGCAGAGAAATAGCGGTATAGTACAATGAAAAATACTTCACTTCTTACATCTCATGACTGATATCCATTTTAAATTCTCCAATAGCTCCAAAAATGGACAGTATATTACTCCATACAGTATTATGGCCACCGCATAGTGCGCTATACAGAGTAATGAGGCCCATATATTTCTCCATACAGAATCATTGGTCCCATATAATGTTTGAAACAGTATGTGATGAGCTCCACATAATGCTACAGTATATGTTGGTCCCCATGGATGAAGCTCCACTGTGTTATGGGCCCAAATAATCCTCCATATATAATGGGCCCCATTTGTAATGCTCCAGTGTATAATGGGCCCTGTAAATGCTGCTCCAGTGTCTGATGTCCACCTTTGGAATGCTCCAGTGTATGGTGGACCTCATATATCATTCTCCAGAGTATAGTGCTCCCCAAAAATTGCTGTCCCAACATTGAAAACAATTAAATAAGTCTCCTCGCTAGGGAATCCCTGTACTAGTCTGGACTCCTCGTTGTCCCCATTTTCCATCTCACTGCACTTGGGTTGTTTAGGCAGAGTGCGTAGAGACGCGATGTCATCGCGCTCTCTGACCAGAATGTCACAGTCATGAAACGCGGAACACGTCACGGTGGTGGAGCAGGGAGAGGTAAGTATTTCAACTTTGCAAGTGCTGTGATCCTGAGCAAGCAGGGGGGGCCCACTCGTTGACAACGGCACTGGCACAGGGCCCCTCATAGTACGGCGGTGTGTCTGACGGCGGGTGTGCACCCCCACCGTCAGAGACACTTGATTGTACCATGAGGGACCCTGTGCCAGTGCCGTTGCCCATGACTATGCCCCCCCACCTGCTCAAGGAACTTGAACTTTCATCTGCACCTTCCTCTTTGTCACCGTGTAAGGTGGCATAGTATTTTTTTTTTTTTTTATGCTGGAAGGGGAACCTGAGTTTCATCAGGGTCAGATTTTTGCTGTGTAGAGTGCGAGGGGAATGTAGTGGTCTGGGTCAATGTACCAGCAGAATCATCTAGCAGTGGCTGGGCATCAGTGTACTTGTGGCGCCCCCAGGAGTACGGTCGCCACAGTGGCATTATCTTCCTCCTAGGGAGTGTGATGTCATGCTTGGGAGCAACGAAGGATCTCTCTAGCAGTTAAACTAACACACAACACAATTCCCACTCCAGGCCAGCAGGGAGACCTCTGAACCTGACTGCTGAGGAGCTGCTCTCTGTGGTTGGGAGGAGGTAAGTTAGGATAGTCTGTGAAGGGAAAGGTAAGTGTGTGGACATGAGAAGGGGAGCTGGAGGATGAGCAGAGTAAAGGCTCACTCCTAGCTGGAGCGCATGGTCCGGATTCCGGTCTCCGAGTTTGTGGGGACACTGACGGTCCTGCAGCAGAAAACGGAGGAAGTAGCAGCTGTAAACGCTCTGTTCCCAACTAAGGCTCGGAGGCCCCAGCAGCGACGTGTGCGAGCCAGAAGGAAAAGGCTATGGCTGCCAGCCATAAGAGAAAGTTCCAAAAGAGAGTCAACAGGGGGAACTTCAGTGAACTCAGTACTGCGAGTACCTCAGATAAGCGCTAGAACGGAGGCCACACTACCTATCTGCAGAGAGAGAATTCCAAATTTGCTTCCAGGCTGACCAACTCCTTCTCCATCTGTACTCTGGGTCCTGGACGGCACTTACCAAGTACAGGTAAAGGAACTGCACGACTGTGTCTGACATCTTTCTCCTGCGCCTGGCGCACGGCTCTGCTACATCCTGCACTGCACACCATCTACCAACTCTTTCATCTGCCCTGCGACTACGGCCCTACCTGTGCAGGGCTTCTACATCTTAGCTGCACCACAACATCTGTCCCAGAGAAGTGACACTGCAGCGCGTGTCAATCTGATCAGAAACCACAGGTGGCATCACGTATCATTCACCTATGAACGTTATTCACCCCTTTGCATGGACGCTCAGGGCCACGGAACGGGTCATCACCACCACCGTGACACATCCCTCTGAGAGACCGGCCCGGTACCGATTAACTCCACTGCCCTGGCTGGCCATCCACACTCCATGTCAGATTCATCTTGGACTGGGGAATTCACGATTTGACTTGATAACCCAGGCATGGTATGTGAGAAATAGCTGCATGGACTAATGTGAAGTGTGGCCTGCTGCATCATTCACTTTTGGTGGGGGTGAAGGACACAAGGAAAGGGGTTCTTCCTGACCAGGAGCCAGCACTTGATGACTCAGTGCTTGCATTTTTTGAAACTTCAGAAGAGGAGGGCATATTTGCTGGCGTCTGTTTCGGCAATGTAAGCCAAAACCAGTTTCTGATGCTCCGGCTTTAAAAGAGGTTAACCTACTCCCAGAAAAGGTAGCCTTCCAGGCATTCCGGAGCCAGACCATGATGCAGGCTCAACATCTCCTGCCTTAGCTGCTATTGTGCTTTTGCCACTACCAGCAGATGCACCACCACCATCAGCACCAGCTGGCCCCCCCACGCCCACGTCCGCGGCCTCTTCCACCAAACTTCAAAATTTTGCAGAAAATGAACCCAAAATAACATGAGATATATGGTACTGTATCAAAAGGGTACAGCTGTATACAGTCAAAGGATAATTGTTAATCTCCCTATATATTCCATCAGTCACACAGAGACGCTCACAGGCTCAGTATGGATTAGACAAGAATATAAAAAGTAGAAAAAGTGTACAGTATCATCAGATAGCAGGTATATATAGTATAGTATAAACATTCTACATCTCCGTAGATATTTCAGGAGGCACACACAGACACTCTCAGGCTCAGTATGGATTACAACACAATATAAAAAGCCGTAAAACGGTAATGGATCTGAAGAGTACAGCTGTACACAGTGTAGGGGTCATTGTTGTCAATCTCAGTATTTATTTCCACAGTCAGAAAATAACTCTCACTTGGTCAGTTTGGATTAGACCAGAATATAAAAAGCAGTAAATGGGTAATGTATCACAAGCGTAGAGCTGTATACACTAGTGTTGGGGTAATTTTTAAATGTACATCTAAATTGCAGGAGTAACCCAGACTGTCACACGCTCAGGATGGATCACACCACAATATAACAAAAAAAATCCGCAAGAAATAATCACATGTGGGACAATGTTCCAGGTGTCAATGATACACTTATGGAGGGTGGAGGAGGACTTCCTGGCAGAAAGGGTACAGTATCACCAGATACCAGGTATATATAGCATAGTTTAAACATTAAAAATGTACATCTATATATTCAGGAGTAGTGTTGAGCCACCCTGCTAGTGTTCCAGTTCGTTTTGATTCGTCGAACAGGAGGCAAGTTCGTCGAATGTTCGTCGAATGTTCGACGAACAACGTCGAACACCATTGAAAACAATGGCAGGCAAACACAAACACATGCAAACACATAGAAAACAATTACAAAACACCTTAAAAGGTGTCCCAAAGCAGACAAAATGCTCAGAATACAAAAATAACATATGGAAAAGGGCAACTACATATAGAAAAGAGGTGGAGGAGTAAAAGGAGGAGGAGGAGACACAGATATAGGCATGTCATGCCCTTATGAAGTCAAGAAAGGCTGGAATAAAAATGTAAAATACAAAAAAAAAAAAATCTGAAATCAAAGACGATCATATACCGTCGGAGTTCCCACCATAAATTAGGCCAACTGCAGATTGGGCGGTGTTATTCCCACGAACCTCCGAACAGCGTCCATGAAGGCAAAGTGATTGGTTTCCGGGGGCAGTATGGTTGCAAAGCTGAACCTTAAAGGAATGTCCAGAAGGGCACCACCAGGAGTGGAGCCTGCGGCTTTATTCGACTCCACCCGGGAAACCTCAACCATGCCAGCTACAGAAAAGATGCACAAATTGCAAGCTTTGTCGATTCTGTGGGTGGTGGTGGATGTCCGTTTTTAGTTGTGCTAACGATTTGTCAGCTTAATTCCGTTAGCGAACGAGACACCGACATGCCCCCGCGGTACGCGTCAAGCTTATTAGAGGGACACTCGAGGCTCTGGCACGCAAGATCAATGGATAACAGGTCTGTCATGCCCTTACATGTCCGGGGCTGCATGCGCGCTACACTGAAAGGACCAGCGTGTGTCGCTTATAGGTGCAGATAACCCACTGAATCCCGTTAGTGATGGGGATCTGGGATTCCAATTCTTCCCCGCGAACGAGGATTTCCCAGTAAGTGCAGGTCAACCTGAATTCCGGAATTAGGCCTAACCGGCATTCCAGAAAAAATGAAAAAATTAAGTGTCCAAACCACAGGTGCTGTAGCTTGCTTAACAGCTGGGCTCCTATGCTGAGTAGCACACAGTTCTTACATAAACAGGCGGCATAGCAGACACAGTTACTAGGCCCAAAGTATTAACTGGGCTAAATGCAGTCAAAAACTGGTTCTTTCATAAACAGGTGGCATAGCTAGGTTCACTGGTGGGCTCCTCTGCTGAGTAGCAGACAGTGCTACAAGGCCCAAAAGGATTTTGTGGACTAGATGTGGTAAAAAATTATAAGAAACACACACGGTGTAGCTCCTTGACAGGTGTACTACACCGCTTGCTATCACACACTGCTACTATGCCATGAAACACTCTATTAACATTGAAAACCATTAATAATGTGAAAATGAAGTTACGCTTTTGGTGAACAAACCGTTCTCGAACGGAACCTCGAACAGCCGAATTTTAAGCAAAGTGTTCGAGTTCGACGAACGGCTCGAACACTGCCCAAAACAACTGGAATTTTAACTTGGCGAACAGGTCGACTCCAACACCGCTCATCTCTAATCAGGAGGCAGATTCAGACGTTCTCAGGCCCAGTATGGATTTGACGTGATTGTACAAAGTTGAGAAAGGGTACAGTATCACCGGATAACAGGTATATATGTAGCATAGTTTACACGTTAAAAACCTATGTCTATATATCAGGAGGCAGACTCAGATGTTCTCTGGCCCAGTAAGGATTGGACAAGATTGTAGAAAATTGATAAAGGGTACAGTATCACCAGATAACACAGGTATATATAGCATAGCTTACACATTAAAAACCTATGTCTATATATCAGGAGGCAGACTCAGACGTTTTCTGGCCCAGTAAGGATTGGACAAGATTGTGGAAAGTTGACAAAGGGTACAGTATCACCGGATAACAGGTATATACAGTTGTGGTCAAAAGTATTGACACCCCTGCAATTCTGTCAGATAGTACTCAGTTATTTCTTTGGTATTATTATCTTCATTTAATTTGTCTTAAATGAAAAAACACAAAAAGAATTGTCCTAAAGCCAAATTGGATATAATTCCACACCAAACATAAAAAAGAGGGTGGACAAAAGTATTGGCACTGTTCGAAAAGTCATGTGATGCTTCTCTAATTTGTGTAATTAACAGCACCTGTAACTTACCTGTGGCACCTAACAGGTGTTGGCAATAACTAAATCACACTTGCAGCCAGTTGACATGGATTAAAGTTGACTCAACCTCTGTCCTGTGTCCTTGCGTGTACCACATTGAGCATGGAGAAAAGAAAGAAGACCAAAGAACTGTCTGAGGACTTGAGAAACCAAATTGTGAGGAAGCATGAGCAATCTCAAGGCTACAAGTCCATCTCCAAAGACCAGAATGTTCCTGTGTCTACCGTGCGCAGTGTCATGAAGAAGTTTAAAGCCAATGGCACTTTGGCTAACCTCCCTAGATGTGGACGGCAAAGAAAAACTAACAAGAGATTTCAATGCAAGATTGTGCGGATGTTGGCTAAAGAACCTCGACTAACATCCAAACAAGTTCAAGCTGCCCTGCAGTCCAAGGGTACAACAGTGTCAACCTGTACTATCCGTCGGCGTCTGAATGAAAAGGGACTGTATGGTAGGAGACCCAGGAAGACCCCACTTCTTACCCCGAGACATAAAAAAGCCAGGCTGGAATTTGCCAAAACTTACCTGAAAAAGCCTAAAACGTTTTGGAAGAATGTTCTCTGGTCAGATGAGACAAAAGTAGAGCTTTTTGGGCAAAAGCATCAACATAGAGTTTACAGGAGAAAAAAAGAGGCATTCAAAGAAAAGAACACGGTCCCTACAGTCAAACATGGCGGAGGTTCCCTGATGTTTTGGGGTTGCTTTACTGCCTCTGGCACTGGACTGCTTGACCGTGTGCATGGCTTTATGAAGTTTGAAGACTACCAACAAATTTTGCAGCATAATGTAGGGCCCAGTGTGAGAAAGCTGGGTCTCCCTCAGAGGTCATGGGTCTTCCAGCAGGACAATGACCCAAAACACACTTCAAAAAGCACTAGAAAATGGTTTGAGAGAAAGCACTGGAGACTTCTAAAGGTGGCCAGCAATGAGTCCAGACCTGAATCCCATAGAACACCTGTGGAGAGATCTAAAAATGGAAGTTTGGAGAAGGCACCCTTCAAATATCAGGGACCTGGAGCAGTTTGCCAAAGAAGAATGGTCTAAAATTCCAGCAGAGCACTGTAAGAAACTCATTGATGGTTACCGGAAGCAGTTGGTCGCAGTTATTTTGGCTAAAGGTTGTGCTACCAAGTATTAGGCTGAGGGTGCCAATACTTTTGTCTGGCCCAGTTTTGGAGTTTTGTGTGAAATGATCAATGTTTTGCTTTTTTCTTCATTCTCTTTTGTGTTTTTTCATTTAAGACAAATTAAATGAAGATAGTAATACCAAAGAATTTGTGTTTGCAATCATTTTCAGGAAGAAACTGAGTATTATCTGACAGAATTGCAGGGGTATCAATACTTTTGGCCACAACTGTATGTAGCATAGTTTACACATTAAAAACCTATGTCTATATATCAGGAGGCAGACTCAGACGGTCTCAGGCCCAGTATGGATTCGACAAGATTGTAGAAAGTTGAGAAAGGTACAGTATCACTGGATAGCAGGTATATAGAGCATAGTTTAAAAATTACAAATCTGCATGTATATTTCCAGAGTCCGACAAAGACACTCACAGCCTCAGTATGGATTAGACAAGAATATAAAATGTAGAAAAAGGGTTATGTATTCGAAGCGTACACCAGTATACACTGTTGGGGTATTTTTCAATCTTCACATATATTTCAGCCTCAGTAAGACAGTCCAGACTCTACGCAAGAGGAAATGAGATGGATACAAGTACAAACGGAAAGTCGAGTGATTGCAGAAATTTTGGAATTACTAATCATGGGAAAAACTCCCGGGAGAATTCTCAGAGGCGATGCTGACCCTCAATTACTTTGTCTGTGGAGACAGCGAATACAGTTCTTGTGAAGAAAGGTTTGCTGTATCGCAGTACCGTGGAACACATCACCGTTACTCATCTCCATCAAATTGTGATCACAGGGAGAGATGTAGACATTGTCCTCACTGCCTATCATGATCTGTCAGGTAACTTTGGAGTGCAAAAGACACAAGCCACAGGCCGTAGGCGATTCTATTGGATTGGCATGAGAGGACACATTTACAAGTGTGGGCAGGAATGTCACACGTCTGTGAGTCAGAAAAGTGTCTACACCCCCACCGTCAGACACTTGATTGTACTATGAGGGACCCTGTGCCAGCGCCGTTGCCCAAGAGTGGGCCCACCCACCTGTCCAGGGCAACGGCACTCGCACGGGTGCGTGCGCCAGGTGGTGACCCCGGCCCTGTGGGGGGAGGCAGCCCAGTTAGGGAGGTGGAAAAAATGGCATATGTTGATGTTGGACATTCAGCAGCTGCAAATGGAGTAATTGGAGAAGTCCGCGGAAGAGGAGGACAAAAGCGAGCCATTTTTCTGGCAACCTACGTGTCAGCTGGGGAGTGTGGGACAAATTCGTTTGAAACCCATGCTTGGTTCATTTTAATGAAGGTTAGATCATCAACATTTTGGGTCGACAGACGGGTCCTTTTTCTGTCAGGATTGATCCAGCAGCACTGAAGACTCGTTCAGATAACACACTAGCAGCAGGGCAAGCGAGCTCCTGTAAGGCATATTATGCCAATTCAGGCCAGGTGTCAAGTTTACTGGCCCAATAGTCAAAGAGGAATGAACGGTGAGGGAGAACATCGATATGGGAGGAGAAGTAGTTTGTAACCATAGTTGACAACTGCTGTCTCATGTCACTTTTGATCGATGCAGCATTACCAGTCGTGTGAGCGGTACTTGAAAAATCAGTCCACAACATGGTCATGAAACCCCTGTGTCCAACGCCACTTCGGCTGTGTGCACCATGAACACCTCTTCCATGATGCCCCCTACGGCTCGTGGGAGAAACATCACCGCTGCTGTGTGCTGGGAATGCCTCAAACAAACGGTTTACCAGAGTAGCTTGTTTGTTAGCCAATATTAGCTCTAGGTTCTCCTGTGGCATGATGTTTTGGAATTTGCCTTTATAGCGTGGATCCAGGATGCTGGCCAACCAGTAGTCGTCATCGTTCATCATTTTGGCAATGCGGGGTCCCTTTTTAGGACCTGCAAAGCATAATCAGACATGTGGGCCAATGTTCCAGGTGTCAATGATGCACTGCGAGTGCTGGATGGAGGAGCACTATCTGGCAAATCAACATCCCTCCAGTCACGCACAAACCCTGTACCTGACCTTGCCACACCAACATTTTTTCTTACCCCCTGAGAAGCATCCTCCTCCCCAAAATAATCATCCCCATCATCCTCCTCCTCTTCCTCCTCCACCTTGTCCACGAAACTTCCCTGAGCAGAAAATGGCTGACTGTCATCAAGGCTTCCCTCCTCCTCTTCCTCCTCGGCTGCAGACGCCTGCTCCTTAATGTGCGTCAAAGTTTGCATGAGCAGACGCATAAGTGGGATGCTCATGCTTATGATGGCGTCGTCTGCGCTTACCAGCCGTGTGCATTCCTCAAAACACTGAAGGACTTTACAGAGGTCTTTCAGCTTCGACCACTGCACACCAGACAACTCCATGTCTGCCTGCAAACTGCCTGCCCGTGTATCCTCCCACAAATGAATTACAGCCTGCCTCTGTTCGCACAGCCTCTGAACCATGTGCAGGGTGGAGTTCCACCTTGTTGCAACGTCGATAATTAGGCGGTGCTTGGGAAGGTGCAGCAATCGCTGCAGCTTCTGCATACGACTGGAGTGTACGGGCGACCGGCGGATGTGCGAGCACAGTCTTCGCACCTTATGGAGCAGGGCTGTTAACTCCGGATAATTATTGAGGAAGCACTGCACCACCAGGTTCAAGGTGTGAGCCAGGCAAGGTATGTGTCTGAGTTTTGAAAGGGCTATGGCTGCCACAAAATTCCGGCCGTTTTCACCAACTACCTTGCCTGCCTCAAGATGTAGTCGGCCCAGCCATGACTCAGCTTGTCGCTGCAAGTAGTCAGCCAGCACCTCCGCGGTGTGTCTGTTGTCGCCCAAACACATCATCGTCAACACAGCCTGCTGACGCTTACCACTAGCTGTTCGATAGTGGGACACCTCGTGTGCAACACTGGCATCTGCGGATGGAGTGCTCGTGCAACTGCGCTCTGTGGAAGAGCTTTCGCTTCTGGAGGAGGAGTAGGGTCGAATGCCTACAGCCAACTGTTTCCTATACCATTGGCTAGGCAGCACTGTCCCACCGCCGCTGTCCCCTGTGGACCCTGCATCCACCACATTAACCCAGTGCGCAGTGATGGACACGTAACGGCCCTGGCCATGCCTATTGGACCATGCATCTGTTGTGAGGTGCACCTTTCCACTCACTGATTGCTTGAGTGCATGGACAATGCGGTCTTTCACATGCACGTGGAGGGCTGGGATGGCTTTTCGCGAAAAGAAGTGCCGACTGGGTAGGTCATAGCGTGGTACTGTGTAGGCCATGAGCTCGCAGAAAGCTTTGCTTTCAACCAACCGTTAATACATCATCTCTAGCGAGATTAGTTTGGCAATGTGGGCTGTTATGAGCTCATTTTCTCCTTCACCTTTGATGTCCGATGAACTCCCTCTGCTGGTGAAAGGAGGTAGTGAAATTGATTTGGATGGGAAAAACCTGTCATCTGAACAGGTGGAGTGTGATTGGACATCCGGAATCTCTGAGTGGATATAAGGCAGCCGACGCCCTACTGGGTTGCTGGTGATCCTCTCTGCTCTGAGCTCTGGCCTCCAGTTAGTCCTGTCTACTAAAGCTAAGTTCTTGCTCTGCTATTGTTCCATGAGATTTTGTCTGGTTTACTTAGTGTTTGTGTTCAGCCAGCCCTGGTTGGGACTGGCTGAACTCCATTTTTGTCTCTGATCAGTTGATCTCTTTGCTCTGTTTTCAGAATATACCTGAGTGCTGATATAGTGATTTTGAAGTCTAGTAACTTCAGGGCCTTTTCTATCAGACGTGTTGGACATTATTTTTGGCAGGGTTTTTGCGTGATTGCAGACAGTGTCTTTCCTTTCCTGTCCTATCTAGTTAGTGAGGCATCGTTTGCTAAGCCTGTCTTTCTGTCAGTGTTTGTGTTTTCATCTGTTTTCACCGTCAATACATGTTTGGGGGCTGTCTATTGCTTTGGGGTCTGTTCTGGGGCAGTTTAGATTTCCCATTTCTTTCTTTAGGTTTATTTAGTTCTCCGGCTGTGAACGAGGTGTCTAGGACCTCCGTAGGAACACCCCACGGCTACTGTTAGTTGTTGTGAATAGGATCAGGGGTCTGCAATCCGCTAGCTACCAACCTCTCCGGTTTTCTGGACTTAGCTTGTATTTTTGTTTTTTCCTCCTCCGGTGACTCATTCATAACAGAATCACCAGCCTTACCACAGATTCTAGGGTACTCAATAGCAGGAAAGAATTGAAAAAAAAAAAAAAGTGTCAGAATTTTTTTTGTATGTATATTTTTTCCTCTTTTTCTCTGGGGCGTAGGAGGAATTTTCTTAATGGAGATTAAGCAATTGTCTGATCGTGTGGAGCAGCTGGCTGCTGAAGTGCGGGGAATTTCCGCCTATCTTGCTCATTTACATGCTGCTGAACCAAAGATTCCTACTCCTGATGTGTTTTTTGGGGATCAGTCTAAATTTTTGAATTTTAAGAATAATTGTAAATTATTTCTTGCCTTGAAGCGTAACTCATCGGGGAGCTCTGCGCAGAAGGTTAAAATTGTCATCTCTTTGCTGCGCGGCGATCCCCAGGATTGGGCGGTTTCTTTGACACCTGATGATCCTATTCTAACTAATGTGGACACATTTTTTCAAGCCTTGGGGTTGTTGTATGATGAACCTAATGCTATTGATCAAGCTGAGAAAGCCCTGTTGGCATTGAGCCAGGGTCAGGATTCTCCAGAGTTATACTGTCAAAAATTCCGAAAGTGGGCGGTCCTTACTACCTGGAATGATGGTGCCTTGGCAGCTCTCTTTCAGAAGGGTTTGTCAGAAACCGTAAAAGATACTGTGGTTGGATTTCCTGTTCCCTCTGGTCTTGACGATTCTATGTCATTAGCCATTCAGGTTGATCGGCGTTTACGTGAACGTAAGAGTACACGAAAAATGTTGCCACCTGTTGAACAAATGTTTGAACCTATGCAATGTGATAGAGTTTTGTCTAGGGCGCAACATCAGGAGTTCAGAAGGCGTAATAAGCTGTGTTTTTTCTGTGGAGATGCCTCTCATATGATTTCTGTCTGCCCTAAACGAGAGAAACGTTTTGCATACACATTTGCTGTGGGTGGTGCTCAACCTAAGTTTCTTCTGGCAATTACTCTGATCTGCTCCCTGTCCACATTTTACGCTAAGGCTTTTGTGGATTCGGGAGCGGCTCTGAACCTGATGGACTTGGATTTTGCTAAACGTTGTGGGTTTCCTATGACACCTCTGCGGACGCCTATCCCTTTGACGGGTATTGATGCTACTCCTTTGGCGAAGAATAAACCTCAGTTTTGGACCCAGGTAGTAATGCGGGTCGCCCCAGACCATCAAGAAAATTGCAGATTTTTGGTGTTGCATAATCTGCATGATACCATTGTTCTGGGATTTCCCTGGTTGCAAATCCATAATCCAGTTTTGGATTGGAAATCTGTGTCTGTGGTGAGTTGGGGTTGTCGGTGTGCTCTTGGTGACGCTCCTGTTTTCTCCACCTCTCCCCAGTCGCATGATGTTCCTGACTATTTGGCTGATTTTTATGATGTATTTAGTGAGAATAAGTCTGCTCTTTCCTCCTCATAGGAGTTATGACTGTGCAATTGAGTTGAGCCCTGGGTGTAAATTTCCCAAGGGTCGACTTTTCAATTTTTCTGTACCCGAGCACGAGGCTATGCGATCCTATATTAAGGAGTGGTTGGAGAAGGGTCATATTAGACCATCCTCTTCACCCTTGGGTGCTGGGTTTTTTTTCGTGGCCAAGAAAGATGGTTCATTAAGGCCTTGTATTGACTATCGTTCCCTTAACAAAGTTACTGTTAAATATCAGTATCCGTTACCCCTGATTTCGGATCTATTCTCCAGAGTTAAAGGTGCTTGCTGGTTTACCAAGCTTGACCTCAGGGGGGCGTATAATCTTATTCGCATTAAGCATGGGGATGAATGGAAGATGGCGTTTAATACTCCGGAGGGACATTTTGAGCACCTGGTGATGCCTTTTGGGCTCACTAATGCCCCTTCTGTCTTCCAGTGTTTCATGAATGATATTTTCCGGGACTTTGTGGATAAATTTTTGATCATCTATCTGGATGATATTTTGATCTTTTCCAGGGATTGGGACTCTAATGTGGAACATGTTCGGACTGTGTTCCGGATTTTGAGGGAAAATTCCCTGTATGTTAAGGGATCGAAATGCCTTTTTGGTGTACAGAGGATTTCATTTTTGGGATTTATTTTGTCTCCGTCAACTATTGAAATGGACCCGGCCAAGGTACAGGCCATTTATGATTGGGTTCAGCCCACTTCTTTGAAGGCCCTCCAGAAGTTTTTGGGTTTTGCTAATTTTTATCGTAAATTTATAGCTAATTTTTCTGGTATTGCCAAACCATTGACTGATTTGACTAAGAAGGGTGCTGATGTGCTGAGTTGGTCTCCAGAGGCTGTTTCTTCCTTTCAGAAGCTGAAGCGGAGGTTCACTTCTGCTCCGGTTTTGCGGCAACCTGATGTCTCACTCCCGTTTCAGGTAGAGGTGGACGCTTCTGAGATTGGTGCAGGAGCTGTTTGTCCCAAAAGGATCCTGTAACATCTAAAATGAATCCCCGTGCTTTCTTTGCCTGAAAGTTCTCCCCATCTGAACGTAACTATGATGAGGGGAATCGGGAATTGTTGGCCATGAAATGGGCATTTGAGGAGTGGAGACATTGGTTGGAGGGAGCTAAACATCAAGTCGTGGTCCTTACTGACCACAAGAATTTGATTTACCTTGAGTCGGCCAAACGCTTGAATCCTAAACAGGCTAGGTGGGCCTTGTTTTTTACACGTTTTGATTTTGTGGTCTCTTTTCTTCCGGGCACTAAGAATGTCAAGGCAGACGCCCTCTCTAGGAGTTTCTTTGCTGATTCTCCTATTGTGACCAAGCCTGCTACCATCCTAGGTGAGGGGGTAGTTCTTTCTGCCATCTCGCCCGATTTGAGACGTGCTCTGGAAGAGTTTCAGGAGGACAAACCTGAGCGTTGTCCCATTGGAAAATTGTATGTTCCTGACCAGTGGAGGAAGAGAGCAATGTCTGAAGTTCATTGCTCCGCATTGGCTGGTCATCCAGGTATTTTTGGTACTAGAGATTTGGTGAGTCGGTCTTTTTGGTAGCCCTCCTTGTCTCGTGATGTCAGGAATTTTGTGCAGTCCTGTGGGACTTGCTCCCGGTCTAAACGTTGTTCTTGCTCTAGTGGGTTGTTGATGCCTTTGCAGGTGCCCAGGAGGCCATGGACCCATATTTCAATGGATTTTATTTCAGATATGCCTGTCTCTCAGAGAATGACTGTTATTTGGGTGATTTGTGATAGATTCTCTAAAATGGTCCATCTTGTACCACTCCCTAAGTTGCCATCTTCCTCTGAGTTGGTGCCCTTGTTTTTGCAACAGGTGGTTGGCTTGCACGGGATTCCTGAGAACATTGTATCTGACAGAGGAGTTCAGTTTGTGTCTAAATTTTGGAGGACTTTCTGTTCCAAGCTGGGAATTCAGTTGTCCTTCTCCTCTGCGTTTCACCCTCAGACCAATGGGCAGACGGAGAGAACAAACCAGACTATGGAGTCTTATTTGAGATGTTTTATTTCTGCTGATCAGGATGATTGGGTTTCATTTTTGCCCTTGGCCGAATTTGCTTTAAATAATAGAGCTAGTTCTGCCACTTTGATGTCTTCTTTTTTTTGTAACTTTGGGTTTCATCCTCGATTCTCTTCAGGGCAGGTGGAGTCTTCTGCCTGCCCAGGTGTTGACACTGTGGTGGAGAGAATGCACCAGATTGGGGACCAAGTGGTGGATAAGTTGTCTCTCTCCCAGGAAAAGGCCCAGCGGTTTTCCAACCAGCATAGCATTGGTCCCCGGTTTAAGGTGGGTGATATGGTTTGGTTGTCATCAAAGAATATCTCTATGAAGGTGGCTTCTCCAAAGTTTAAACCTAGATTTATTGGACCTTACAAGATTTTGGAGATTCTTAATCCGGTCTCTTTTCGATTGGCTCTTCCTGTTACATTCAAGATCCATAACGTGTTTCATAAGTCTCTGTTAAAGAGGTTTGTTGAGCCAGTAGTTCCTGTGGTGGCACCTCCTGACCCTGTATTGGTTGAAGGTAATGTGGAATATGAGGTTGAGAAGATACTGGATTCTCGTCTGGCTAGCTGGAGACTCCAGTATTTGATTAAGCGGAAGGGTTATGGCCAGGAGGATAACTCTTGGGTCTCTGCATCCGATATTCATGCCGAAAGATTGGTTCGTGCTTTTCATCGGGCCCATCCTGATCGCCCTGGTGGCGTGGATGAGGGTTCGGTGACCCCTCCTCAAGGGGGAGGTACTGTTATGAGCTCATTTTCTCCTTCACCTTTGATGTCCGATGAACTCCCTCTGCTGGTGAAAGGAGGTAGTGAAATTGATTTGGATGGGAAAAACCTGTCATCTGAACAGGTGGAGTGTGATTGGACATCCGGAATCTCTGAGTGGATATAAGGCCGCCGACGCCCTACTGGGTTGCTGGTGATCCTCTCTGCTCTGAGCTCTGGCCTCCAGTTAGTCCTGTCTACTAAAGCTAAGTTCTTGCTCTGCTATTGTTCCATGAGATTTTGTCTGGTTTACTTAGTGTTTGTGTTCAGCCCACCCTGGTTGGGACTGGCTGAACTCCATTTTTGTCTCTGATCAGTTGATCTCTTTGCTCTGTTTTCAGAATATACCTGAGTGCTGATATAGTGATTTTGAAGTCTAGTGACTTCAGGGCCTTTTCTATCAGACGTGTTGGACATTATTTTTGGCAGGGTTTTTGCGTGATTGCAGACAGTGTCTTTCCTTTCCTGTCCTATCTAGTTAGTGAGGGCCCCATCGTTTGCTCAGCCTGTCTTTCTGTCTGTGTTTGTGTTTTCATCTGTTTTCACCGTCAATACATGTTGGGGGCTGTCTATTGCTTTGGGGTCTGCTCTGTGTTACGGCGGCGGAACACGCTTAAAAAAATATAAATAAGCGTGTTCGCTGCCCGGGGTCCACCGTGCGGCAGATGGAAAGACCGCTGCTAACAGAGGCAGAGCACTATGGCGGTAGTGTGCACTGGGTATAACTGCACCCAATATGCACATAGGCAAGCTCTGTTCACACACAGAGCTGCACGCACAGAGTATACAATAACGCTGAGTCTGTTCTATGTCACAGACTGACAGCAACACAGTTACGGTATTTAAGGTCACAGGAGTAGCCTTAAACCGCAGGACTACTCTGTCTAGACCTACCGTAACAAAAGATGCGGAACGTCGCAACTGCAAACGTCCGACAGACTGCAACCGCAGCGCGGTGTGCACGGAGCCACAGAGGAGACACCACAAACTCGCTGGCGCGATGCAGGACGCTAGCTGCTGGAAAAGTATAGCTGGAGCGCGCTGACACTAGCGCTGCTACTGGCGGCTGCCCAATCACACACACAATCGTAATATCAGAGGAAAGGGGTTTCATAATAAGTCAGTCACCAGTCCAAGCATCCATCACCATACATACAGCAGCAGTATGAAAAATACTAGCGCATGGCATAGCAGCCATGCACACTTTTTATAGCGTACGGGACCTGCCGGAAATCTTCAGAGCCCTGAGCATAACCAATCAAATCAGGAGCAGGACCTGAGCACCTGACTCCTGAACTCCAATGAGAGCTAGTCCCGTGAGCATGCTCAGAAGCTGGGACAAAGGACTTAGCCTCTGGAGACAAATGTGTGAATCTGGATTCCTGCATAGGCATTATAGAACCCAGATTCCTAACACTCTGGGGCAGTTTAGATTTCCCCTTTCTTTCTTTAGGTTTATTTAGTTCTCCGGCTGTGAACGAGGTGTCTAGGACCACCGTAGGAACACCCTACGGCTACTGTTAGTTGTTGTGAATAGGATCAGGGGTCTGCAATCCGCTAGCTACCAACCTCTCCGGTTTTCTGGACTTAGCTTGTATTTTTGTTTTTTCCTCCTCCGGTGACTCATTCATAACAGTGGGCGTTCAAAGCCAGTGTACGCGGATGAGAGGATGAGTACTTTCTTGTCCTACTCAGAGTCTCTGGTAGGGTGAGCTGGAGTTGAGAGCTGCATATGGTGGAACTAGCGGTGGACATGGCGGACTGAGAGAGGGTTGGTGATGGTGTTGATGGTGTTGCTGATGGCCTAGATTCAGTCTTTCGTAGTAATAACATTGTGATTCCATGACTGCTTTGCCCTTGCGACAACACCTCAACATTTGCTGCTGGTGGTGTGCTAACCGGTGGGCTTACAGTGGGGGAAGTGATGTAGCATTGCTGACTACCTTCATTCGGAGCAGGTGCACATGTGGTACGTGAGGTTTGTTAGTCCGTCCACGCTTGCAAGTGCATGGTGGTTAAATGTCTAAGCATGCAACTGGTATTCAAATTTCTCAGATTTTTCCCCCGGCTAAAGGTCTTTGCGCACTTCTTACAGATAACTTTTGCCTGATCATTAGGATTTTGTTAAAAAAAAGTGCCACACTGCACTCTTCCTACTATGGAAGACATTTTAAGGCCTTGCTCGCTGTGCTAATTTGACCGTCTGGCCAAGCTGTCCTGCAACCCTTTTGGTTTTTGTAACACGTTTTTGGACTGCTACGGTCCTGGCAGATAATAGCTGTTGCGATGTCGTTGCCTGCTGCGGATCCTCCTCCTCCTCTTCTGAGCTATTGGCAGTGGCACCCTCTTCCCCCAATGGATGCCAATCTGGGTCAACAACTGGGTCATCCATCACCTCCTCTTCAATTTCATGTGCACCTTCCTCTGTGTCACCGTGTAAGGTGGTATAGTATGCGGGAAGGGGCACCTAAGTTTCATCAGGGTCTGATTCTGCCTCAGTACACTGCGAGGACAATGTAGTGCTCTGAGTGAATGTACCAGCAGAAAAATCTTGCAGTGGCTGTGCATCAGTGCACTCCATGTCAGATTCATCTTGGACTGGGGAATTCACGATTTGACTTGCTAACCCAGGCATGGTATGTGAAAAGAGCTCCATGGAGTAATCGGTAGTGTGGCCTGCAGCATCCTTCACAAGGTGGAGGGTGTCTATAGGATTGGTGAGAATTTGAATCTCACTATAGATTTGAGGACGCAGAACTATTGTCTCAGGCCCAGGAGAGAATACATCTCAATGTAATAGGCTGAAATTGGATGGTGCATGACAAGGTGGAGGGTGTCTATAGGATTGGTGAGAATTTAGATCTCACTAGAGATTTGAGGACGCTGAACTATTGTCTCAGGCCCATGAGAGATTACACCTCAATATAACAGGCTGAAATTGGATGGTGTATGACAAGGTGGAGGGTGTCTATAGGATGGGTGAGAATTTGAATCTCACTATAGATTTGAGGACGCAGAACTATTGTCTCAGCCCAGGAGAGATTACACCTCAGTGTAATAGGCTGAAATTGGATGGTGTATGACAAGGTGGAGGGTGTCTATACTATTGGTGAGAATTTGAATCTCACTAGAGATTTGAGGACGCTGACAATGATGCTCTCAGTCCAAGTATGGACGCAGGCAGCCTAATAAGCAGGACTGCTGCACACACAAAAGGGTGGAAAAATGAACGCTTGGTAAGTTGGTAACTGTGCAGAAAAGAGGAAGAAAAGTAGTTTTGCTTTTAAAAAAGCAGTTTGCACAGCAGTGTGCAAACAGAAATGCAGCTATCAGGGAGCCTTATAAGGCAGCCTAATAGCCAACAGAGCTGATGCACAAAAATAGAGCCTCCCCTGTCACTGCACAGGTTCTGTTGTGTTGTAAGTGGAAATCGCTAACAGCAGAAGCAGTTTTTTGGTTCTTCTTCCCTGCCTAATGCTCTCCCTTCTTCTGAATCAGCACCGCAACCTCTCCCTAATGCTAAGATTGGCAGAAGTAAGCCAGCCAATCACTTGCATGCCCTTCTCAAAGATGGTGGTGACCGATGTCTATGTCATCGCGTTGCCCACAGTGTGCGTCCTCCATCATTGGCTGAAAAAGGGCACTGGAAGCATCTTTTGAAACGCGACTTTGGTGCTCTGGTTGCCGACCTCGTGGCCGACCTGACGCTATGATCGGGTTTCGTTTCATGAAACCCGACTTCAGCGAAAGTCGCCGACTTTTCAATTTGACCGACCCGTTTCGCTCAACTCTAGCCCTGAGTCAAAGTCTGCCTCTGAGTGTCGTTAGGTATTTGACCTGTGGCCACCCATTGCCGCAGGGGCCCAATCTCTCCATGTTCTTGTTGCTGCTGCATCCATTTATCCCGGGATTGTTCTAACATGCCCCTAGTGGGTCCAATTTGGGATTGTTCTCGGGTCGCAGCTGTGTGTCCGGCGGGGGCCAGAGCGAACGGCATCACTTTTCCTTCTAGTTCGTCGTCTCGGCTTGGCCCTTTGTCGTACGTCAAATCCTGGAGAGGGCGTCAGCATGCACATTCTGCGCTCCCCGTTTATAGATGATTTTGTATTTGAACTTGGCCATTCGGGGCACCCATCATTGTTTCAGGGCCCTCAGTTTGGCATTATCGAGGTGGGCCAGCGGGTGGTTGTCAGTTCACACCACTACCTCAGAGCCTGCCAGGTACTCTGCGAACCGCTCCGTTATGGCCCACACTACCGCAAGGAGCTTGAGTTTAAAGGAGCTGTAATTGTTGGGATTACATTCGGAGATGTGAAGTGATCGACTGCCATAAGCGATCACTCTTTCTCAGCCGTCTTGGACTTGCAACAATACAGCTCCTAGCCCATGTAGGCTCCCGTCTGTGTGCAGTATGAACGGCTGCGAGAAAATCTCATAATCTAACTTTGGGGCGTCCGAGAGTGCGGTTTTGAGATCTCGGAAGGTCTCCTCCTGTGGTTCTTGTCATTGAATCTTCCAACCATTTGCTTCGGCAGGGGCCCCCTTCAGCAGGTCTTGCAGGGCTCGGACTCGACGGGTGAGATTCTTTACGAAGCGATGGTAATATCTGGCCAACCCCAGAAAGGCTCATATGTCTTTTACCGTCTCGGGAGTAGGCCACCCCTGGATAGCGACGACCTTTTCCACGAACGGTCTAACGCCTTCAGCGGAGACGGTATGTCCAAGGTATTCGATCTGCGTATGGAACAGGTGGCATTTCTGGGGTTTTACCTTCAACCTGTACTTGTGCAGTCGACCGAGGACCTGCCCCAACCGCCGCAGGTGGTCCTTGAATGTGGCGGCATAAATAATAATGTCGTCCAGGTATATCAACGTGTCTTCGAAGTTGAGATCTCCCAGGCACCGCTCCATTAGCCGCTGGAAGGTCCCAGGGGCATTGGCAAGCCAGAATGGCATCCGATTAAATTCAAACAGTCCCATGGGTAGGATGAACGCGGTCTCGGCGTGGTCTTCCTCTGACATTGGCACCTGCCAGTACTCGCTGGCTAGATCTAGGGTAGAGAAGTATTTTGCCTTTCCCAGGGCAGATAGGGACTCCTCTATCCAGGGCAGCGGGTACGAGTAATTGATGGTACAGGCGTTCAACTTTCGATAGTCCACACAGAACCACAAGGTGCCATCCTTCTTACGGACCAACACAATGGGGGCCACCCAAGGACTCTGGCTTTCTCGGATAACTCCTTTTCGCAGCATTTGGCCCAGTAGAGTTTTTACCTCCTGGTATAGTTGTGGGGGAATCTGTCGATATCGTTCTCTGATAGGAGCTGTTCCTGCAGTGGGAATGCCGTGCATGATGGCTGTGGTACATCCGAAATCGTCCTCATGTTTGGCGAATACCTCCTGGTACTGGCCCAAAAGAGTATTTGGGCCGAGGTAAGGCCAGAGGGTTCTGCTCGCATTTTCTCCAGGATGGTTCGGCCCTTTTCTTTGGCCGAGGACCCGGTGGTCTGAAAAGATCGGATAGATACCACCCATGGGTCCCCTGACTGCATTCTTAACTGGAACGCCGGAGTCGGAAGCACCTCCTCTAGAGGTCTCACCAGTTTCGCCATTTTTGCCCGTGGTTTCATGGTGATGTCTTGGTCTTCGTCTTCTAGGTTGACGCAGCGCACCAGGATGGTCCCCTTCTGCACAGTGGCCAAGGTGCACGTCACCAGGACTCCAGGGGGTAGGTGCTCCGAGAAGCACAGCTCCACCTGCATCTCCACTCCTTCCAGGGGCACAGGGACCCGGATAGGCAAGGCCACTACCGTCTGCCCTGGTGGCAGCATGAGTGGAAGGGCCGCTGGCGCGATCACCTTCCCCAGCACCTCGCACTCCTGGCAGACCTGTAGGACTCGCGCTCCTCGCACCAACTGTTGGAAGACTTGTCCTTGGGACGTGCGGGAGCCCCACTGGCTCAGAGTTTCTTGTGTGGGCTCATTGAGGAGTAGGCTGCCGTACTCTCGCAATATGTTCATACCCAGGGTAACCGGATGTTTGTCGTTTGCATCTCCCTGGGTCAGGATCACTCCTTGGCGGCCGAGTAGTTTGCTGCATAGCGAAATCTGCATCCAGGCCAGTCCGACAACAGGGACTGGTAGCTGGTTGGTGGCTAACAGCTTTATTACGGACCCCCACTGAGGTCTCACTGCTTCGGGAAAGTGCTGCCGAAAATAAGTCTCTGGCATGGTTGTCACTTACGACCCTGTATCTACTAGGCATCGTACGGCATGGCCTTCGAACTCTGCCCATAGCACTGGACACTTCGCAATCAGATCTTCGGGACTTCCACCACACCATGTCATGGTTTCTGGCTCCGAGCGGCGTCCCCCCAGCTCAGAGCCCTCTAATTTAATGGCTGCCGGGGTGGGTATCTACCATGCTGCGGGCACTCTCGGGCAAGGTGGCCAGGTTCTCCACATTCATAACACTCCCGAGGCCGCGGGGGCCGACCGCCCCTGGGATTGCGAGGACCTCAGGGCCCCGGGTCTGCACCAGGCCGTTCACTCGTGGCATCGGCCCTTCTCTTCACCTCAGCCAGTTTGCCCCTGATGCTCTTCAGCTCTCGTTTCATTTCTTCCACCCATTGGGGCTCTCCAATGGCATTCACGGAGTCCTCCGTGCTCCAGACCTTCCCCACGGTGACTGTCAGCCCCTGTTCCTGCTCTTGTGCGCACGTGCCTGACTCCCCACCTTGGAGAAAGCCATGCGTGGGTTTACCTGGACTTGTTCCCGTAATGCCTGCTTTGTCAGGGGGTCTCGGAGTCCGGTCACTAAAAGGTTGCGTAGGGTGATGTCGATGGGTCCCACACCTACGCCGTCCTTCCGCTCGATGGCCGTGTGTAATTCTTGAAGGACGTTCATGTACTGGGTGACTGTCTCCCCTTCCCCTTGCATACGACTGAACAACCGAGTTCTCAGCTCCCCCACATTCGTCGGATCCCCATAAGTCTCCTCCAATATCTGTAAGACCCTAACAAAGGTGTTGCACTGTCCTGGGGGCCTCAACATTACAGAATCCCGGGCCTCCCCATCCAATGCCATAAGGGCTACCTCTGCTTCTAAGTCGGGGGTCATTTGATGCATTCTAAATAGCCCTCGCATCTGTTCCGTCCAGCTCCACAGCATGGTATTGGTGCCGGAGAACCTGGGCAGGTTCTCAGCATAGCCCCCAAGGATATACTGGACCGGGGGCCACCGTTGCCCCCCCGAGTCCACGGCACCTCCTTGGTCTGCGGTATCTCCGCTTGCGCTCGGAGACTGCATCCTGCCGACTACGCCAAATGTAGTAATCGCAGGTACGTGGGAGATGAGATGAAATTAAGGTGTAACTTTTATATATGTATACCTATATCCTATCCTGGCAGGGATCAAAACAAGAATACACTGGTAACACGAACACGACTACCCGGTCAAGACCGGTCACTATAGGGCCGCAGTATGGCCGACTACGGGTCCTGGGTATTAACTACAACGTGTCACTTATCCTCTCTGACATCTGGCAGAGTGGTGGTCGGTGCTGCTTCGGCGTTTCAGCCACTGGGCCCAGCTGACGAGAATCTGGCGGACACTTTGGGCATTCCTACGCCCAGGCGAAGCAGAGGCACAGCAGGCCCCTGGAGTGATCTCTGCGTTGCGCCTCCCAGCGGAGGTGGGACAGCATTACCCAGGGACCGGGGGGCATAGGCCACAGCCACAAGCCGGGGACGGGCAGTGGCGGCCGCTGGTGGCGGTGAACAAGCCGCAGCTGCGGGCAGGAGTCGAGTCAAGAGGGCCGCGGGTGGCAGCGGACAGGCCGCAGCCGTGGGCTGGAGTGGAGCTGCGGTGACCGCGGGCGGCAGTGTGCAAGCCGTAGGCTCGAATCGGGCGGTGGCGCCACGGGCGGCAGAGGGCAGGCCCCAGCCATGGGCTGGAGTCGGGCGGTGGCGGCCGCGAGGAGCGTGGTCAGTGTCTCCCTGCTGGGCGGCTCGGTGCCGTCTCTCTCCTGTCTGCGGTGAGTCTCTCCTCAGTCCCTCCAGTAGCTGCTCTCTTCTTCTTGCTCTGGCTCTCGCTCTCTGGCTCTCTGGTGCCCTCTAGCCTTCCTGCTCCTTTTCTCCTGCTAGGTCGAATGCTGTTATGAGTGAGTCACCGAGGAGGAAAAACAAAAACAAGCTAAGTCACAGAAAACCAGAGAGGTTGGTAACTAAGCGGATTGCAGACCCCTGATCCTATCCACACAACTAGCAGTAGCCGTGGAGCGTGCCTACAATGATCCTAGATGCCTCGTCACAGCCGGAGAACTAAATAAGCCTAAAGCAAGAAAAGGGGAAATCTAAACTGCCCCAAATTCAGCACAGCCCCAACAGGGGCTGGCTGACCACAAAAACTGAGTAAACCAGACCAAATCTCATGAGAAAAAATAGCAGAGCACACTTAGCTTGAGAAGGCAGGAACAGAACTGGAAGCCAGAACCACAGGGCAGGAAAATCACCAGCACAGAATTAGGGAGTCAGCTGACTTAAATCCAGTCAGAGACTCCTGATGTCCAATCACAGTCCTCCTCCTCAGGTGGCTGGTCTCTGCCATTTAGATCAGCTTCATTACCTACTGTCACAACCAGAGGGAGCCCGGATGGAGAACTCACGACTCCTCTGTCAACACAGCCAGCTCCACCACCCTCACTAGAAGCCAGAGGTAAACCAGAAAATGAGTTCACAACAGAGTGCCCTCTGCTGGTGTCCTCAGCCCCTTTTATACTTGCTCCGCCCTCATCCATTCAATAACTTTCTCTGGTCCGTCCTCTAAATAGGTCCCCCGGAAACAATCCCCCTAGGAACCTTGGTCACAGTACCCTTAGTTCCAGCCCGGCTTCACAGCGGGGACTCCTCCTCCTCCACACACACAGACATGCCCGCAGAGACCAGCCACCAGAATACATGGGGCACACTCACAGACATGCACACACACAGACCAGCCACCAGAGTACATGGGGCACACAGACACGTGCACAGACACGCACACAGAGACCAGCCATCAGAATACATGCGGCACACACACAGACATGCATGCACACACACAGACTAGCCACCAGAGTACATAGGGCACACACACACAGACACACACGAAGAGACCAGCCATCAGAATACATGGGGCACACTCACAGACATGCACACACATACACAGACCAGCCACCAGAGTACATGGGGCACACAGACATATGTACAGACATGCACACAGAGACCAGCCATCAGAATACATGGGGCACACACACAGACACGCGCACACGGACCAGCCACCAGAGTACATAAGGCACACAAAAAGAAGAGACGTTTGGAAGCATATTTCACTACTGGAGGATAGAGGGAGGGGGTGCACACACAAGATTTCCAGGCATCATGTAGTGAGACTGAGGGGGCATTTCACTATTGAACACTGTAATACTTGGCCCAAGTGTTTATCTCCTAACAGCCTGGTCCTTGAGCTGCTAGAAGTTGCTGGGAATAGTCCAGTCAAAATACAAAAAAAAATCCTTTACCCTGAACAAATTCCAAGAAAGCGTTTTATTGTTTTTTTTGGTAGTATTACATGTAGGGAAAAACATACTAAAAGTTTACCAAGATAGGATTACCACAAAGGGTCCAAATGTGACGTCAAAGAATATGGCCGCCAAAGCTGTAAAATGTTAAATGTGACTCGCCTTTCAGTGTCTATCATATTTCTTTTACAATTACTACTATTATTATATTTATTATTTAACGATTTATTTATCTTCTTTTACAGAGCTGAGAATGATGGAAAGTCAAGAAACTTGCCCCTTATGCAGCCATGAAGTAGAAGATGACGGAGAAAGAGTGGTGATTGGTGCGAAAGGAGCTGAAGGATCAATAAAGCCAGTGATGAGAGGGGCGTTAGCACTGTGGTAGCTGCTGGAGCAGTGGTGCACAAGAGATGTCGTAAGAACTACATAAACAAGAAGCAAATAGACTTGCATAAGAAAGCTACTTGCGTTCATCGTTCACCTGCCAAGAGAGGTACACGGGTGTCTACTGGATCCTATGATAGCACGACGCAGTGTCTGTTCTGTGGACATGAAGTGGTGAAGACAAGATCTAGTAGTGATTTCGATGACTATAGCTTTGTTAAAGCGGATGGATTTGTAAGGTCCATCTTGTCACATTGCAAACAACGTAATGATGATTGTACAGGATCCTGGCTGATGCACCTTCATGCTGTAGCCGAATGTCTGCCCATTCTTGCAGCTGCTGGGCATGGGAACTATGTGAAGGCCGCCTACCTTTACCTCGAGTCTATGACCACTCTGGAAGAAGATATGCCATCAGTCTTCCATAGATTTATGAATGGCTTGCATGCTGTAAGGCGGACTGATCAGTACTGGGCAGGCCTGGGTTGCGACCTAGTCATCGAGCAAGCTCTGATGCGCTCCCTAAAAACTGCATGAGGACTCACCAGAGGAAGTGGAATGTCCGAACAACAGAGGGCCTGTGGACTCTGTCTGTGCCAGTGTCCTCTTCCTACAGTGATGCAAAGCAGGGTTTCACTCGCCAGAGCTTTGTCGCCAGTGAACAACACAAGGAGGCAAGAACGTCAAGGACGAGAAGAGATCGTGAAGACCTGGAGAAAATTGCAGATAAACTCGAGACCTTTTCACCTTTCTCTGATGAAGTGTCTCTTCGCAACATTATCACCGGTGTCAATGCAAATAAGGATGTGAATGTCCATAACCTGTTCACCATTGGCAGAGAAATAGTGGCAACAATGGAGGGTCAATCACTGTTTTCAGTTAAGTACAAGCGGTCAATGAAAGCCAAGACCCTGGCATCCAGTGAGGCTATTGACGTTGCTAAGGACAAAACAATAGACCCCGCTCTTTTGCTCCAAAGGTTTCTTGCAGTGTCTCAAACTGCTGATTTTTCCCTTGATGAGGTGATGGCCTATGAACTTTCACCATACCCACCATCCCTCTTTGAGGCAAAACATCTCTTACGCAAACCAAACAAAGCACAACTGATGGCTGCTATAAAAGAACAGCGTTCAGATGACGCAGTACTCAAGGATGTACCAGAAGTGGAACATTATGTTCTTGACGGAGGTTCTCTTCTCCATCGACTAAAGTGGTCAGAAGGAAAGACATATTGTTCAATCGCTGAAGACTATGCATCTTTCACACTAAAGCACTATGGTAAGGCTGCGATAGTATTTGATGGTTACATTGGAGGACCAAACACTAAGGACATTACCCATCAGCGAGAGTGCAAAAAACGAACAAGTAACAAAGTGAACAGTGCTGAAGGAACGAAATTTGTCGGGAAAAAGGAGGACTTCCTTTCGAATGTGGAGATCAAACAGTCTCTTATCAATCACGTATCACAGCGCATGAATGACAGAGGTTGCCACGTAATACAATCAGAGGGGGATGCAGATGTGGAGATTGTTAAGGCAGCAGTGTCAATGTCATCCAACAAATGTACTAGTCTCATTGGCGAAGATACAGATCTTTTGGTGTTGTTACTTCATCACGCGTCAACCAGCGAAGGCAACAAGCTTTATTTCTACTCAGATAAAGGGAGTACTGCAACAGTATATGACATTAAGGTTATGAAGAAGTTCCTGGGAAACCATGTCTGCAGCAGTCTTCTGTTCCTTCTTGCATTCACGGGTTGCGATACCACTTCCGCGGTTTTTGGAATCGGAAAAAAACTCGGTCTACACAAGGTTTTGAAGGGAGACTCGGTCTTAAATAGCTGTGCTAAAATCTTTTCCACACCTAACAAAAACAGAGCTGAGATTGAAGACCCTGGGTGTAAAGCGATGGTGGCATTGTTCGGGGGCAAACCTGGAGACAATCTGTCTACAAGGAGGTATTCTACTCTCTGCATAAAAGTTGGTTCAGCCAAAATCTTTGTTACACCTGAACGACTGCCACCGACCTCCTCTGCAACGAAGTATCATGCCCTTCGGAGTTACCTCCAAGTGATGCTTTGGATGGACAATGGTGAGGCCATGGACACTACTGAATGGGGATGGGAATTGCAGAACAATAGTCTAGTTCCAGTGATGATGGATACTTCACCCGCACCAGAAACACTTCTGAAAATAATTCACTGCAATTGTTCTCGTGGTTGTAGTACCCTTCGGTGCACTTGCAAAAGACACGAACTTACCTGTTCACGGGTATGCGGACCATGTCAAGAAAGGCATTGTGACAATATGAGTGAGGAAGCAGTGTCTCATGATGAAAATAGTGACTATTGACCTGACACGCTTATTCAGTGATGAAGTAGGTCTTAAAATGCACTGTGTATTAATTCTATAATTTCTAGATATGTACATATATGTCATGACGTCATTGATGACGTCATGACCTCCCCTGTTCATGTAGTTAGTATAAAACTTTGTATAAAAATTGTTATATGAAAATATATAGTATACAAAATGCAAACTCTTCTGTAACCTAAAGCTACAGCTTTGAAATAGGGAAATATTCGTTATTTTTAGTGCGATGGCTGTCATCGTCTAATGACGTCATAGTTAGGACCATTGTGGTGATAAATTTTTGGAAAACTTTTAATATGTTGTTCCCCACATATAATAGTAATAAAAGAATCATAAAACGCTTTCTTGGAATTTGTTCTGGGTCAAACCGTATTTTGACTGGACTAGAAGGGAGTGAAGAGTGCAGCTGTGGGGTTAAGAGTACACAGCTCTGCCGGTCATCATTTACACAGCACAGACATAGCAGGACTGTCTCCTAGCTCTAATCTCAAACATCCCCAGAAGGTGACTAATTACCAGGTATGTACAGAAGATGCTGGGCATGGCAGTGACTTTGCTACAACAGCATCCAGAGATGCTCTGCTGTGAGTGTGATCACAGCAGCTCCTGGCTTCCTCCGGCAGAAGCCGATCCATCAGTAGTAAGACAGTGGGGTGGGGCTAACACCAAGCTGTGAGCTCACATGTGAGTTCCTGCTCTTTCATAGAATCATAGAATCATAGAATCATAGAATCGTAGAGTTGGAAGGGACCTCCTGGGCCATCTGGTCCAACCCCCTGCTCAAAGCAGGATTCGCTAAATCATCCCAGTCAGATGTCTGTCCAGCCTCTGTTTGAAGACTTCCATTGAAGGAGAACTCACCACTTCTCGTGGCAGCCTGTTCCACTCATTGATCACTCTAACTGTCAAAAAGTTTTTTCTAATATCTAATCTGTGTCTCCTCCCATTCAGTTTCATCCCATTGCTTCTAGTCTTTCCTTGTGCAAATGAGAATAAAGTTGATCCTTCTACAATGTGACAGCCCTTTAGATATTTGTAGACAGCTATTAAGTCTCCTCTCAGTCTTCTCTTTTGCAAACTAAACATTCCCAAATCCTGCAACCTTTCCTCATAAGACAGGGTTTGCAGACCGGTCACCATTCTGGTCGCTCTTTTCTGAACTTGCTCCAGTTTGTTGATGTCTTTTTTAAAATGTGGTGCCAAAAACTGGACACAATATTCCAGATGAGGTCTGACCAAAGAGGAGTAGAGGGAAATAATGACTTCACGTGATCTAGACTGTATGCTTCTGTTAATACATCCTAGAATTGCATTTGCCTTTTTTGCTGCTGCATCACACTGTTGACTCATATTCAGTCTGTGATCTATTAGTATACCCAAGTCTTTTTCACATGTGCTGTCACTTAGCCCTATTCCTCCCATTCTATATATGCTTTTTCCATTTTTATTGCCCAGATGTAGTACTTTGCATTTCTCCCTGTTAAAAACCATTCTGTTAGTTGCTGCCCACTTCTCCAGTTTATTTAAATCTTTTTGAATCCTCTCTCTCTCTTCTCTAGTATTAGCTATCCCTCCTAGCTTTGTGTCATCAGCAAATTTAATCAGTTTACCCTCAATTCCTTCATCTAAATCGTTGATAAAGATGTTGAACAATACAGGGCCCAGGACAGAGCCCTGTGGTACCCCACTTGAGACATTCTTCCAACTGGATGTGCAGCCATTTACGACCACTCTTTGGGTCCGATCACTAAGCCAGTTATGAATCCACCTAACAGTTGCCTTGTCCATTCCATACTTAATCATTTTTTCAATAAGGATTGTATGAGAGACTTTGTCAAATGCTTTGCTGAAGTCAAGATATACTATATCTACAGCATTTCCTTTATCCACCCAATCAGTGATACCGTCATAGAAGGAAATTAAGTTAGTCTGACATGACTTATTAGTTACAAACCCATGCTGACTCTGTTTAATCACTTCATTCTTATCCAGGTATTGACATACATGTTGTTTAATAATTTGTTCAAAGATCTTTCCTGGTATAGAAGTCAGACTCACCGGCCTATAGTTACCTGGGTCCACCTTCTTCCCCTTTTTGAAGATAGGAACAACATTTGCTCTTCTCCAGTCTTCTGGCACTTCTCCTGTTCTCCAAGAATTTTCAAAGATTATAGAGAGGGGTTCAAAAATTTCTTCTGCTATCTCCTTCAGTACTCTGGGGTGTAATTCATCTGGACCTGGAGACTTGAATTCATTTAGGCTAGCTAAGTGTTTCCTCACTATCTTTCTGTTTATAGATATCCTGGATTCTTCTATTCCCTTAATAGGACAGTGAATAACAGTTGATGTTACATTTCCTTTCTGAGAGAAAACAGATGCAAAATAGGAATTTAAAAGTTCAGCCTTCTCAACATCCTGTCTTACCATTTCATCATTTTCATCCTGTAAAAATCCTATAGCATCTTTGACTTTTCTTTTACTTTTGACATATCCCCAAAATCCTTTATTATTGCTTTTGACATCTCTTGCAAGCCTCAATTCATTTTCAGCTTTAGATAATCTGATTTGTGCCCTGCAGGTTCTGCAGACAGCATTATATTCTTCTTTAGATATGCCTCCCTCTTTCCATTTTATAAACATTTTTTTCTTCCTTTTTAGCATGTGCTTAAGTTCTGTGTTCATCCATCCTGGTTTCCTTAACTGCTTCCTATTCTTCCCTCTTTTCGGAATTGTTAACAACTGTGCTTTGAGAATTTCATTTTTCAAGATTTCCCATCCTTCCTGGACATTTTTGTCTTTAAGGATATCCAGCCATTGGATCCCTCCAATTCTCTTTCTGAATCCCTTAAAATCTGCCTTTCTGAAATCTAACCTTGACGTCTGAGTCTTCACAGGTCTTCCGCCTCTAGTTATCCAAAATTCTAAAATAGCATGGTCGCTACCTCCTAGGGTCCCAGCCACTTTTACCTCCTCAACCATTTCCTCCCTGTTTATAAGGATTAGATCCAAGGTAGCAGTTCCCCTTGTTTTCTCCCTTACCTTTTGGAAGATAAAGTTGTCAGCAAGAGAGGATAAGAATTTCCTTGACCTGTTAGTTTTGCCTGAGAGAGATTCCCAACAAATGTCTGGATAGTTGAAATCTCCCATGACAACTATGTCATATTTTTTGGAGAACTTGGCCATTTGATGCATAAAGAGTTCATCCATAGCTTCAGCTTGCACAGGCGGCCTGTAGTAAATGCCTACAATGGTGTCCTTTCCATTGTTCTGTCCTTGTATTCTTACCCAAACAGTTTCCACAGAACTCCCAGTCTCTGAAGCTTCAATCTCTGTGCAGATATACGCGTTTCTAACATACAATGCGACACCCCCTCCTCGTTTATCAAGTCTGTTTCTTGCAAATAAGTTGTATCCTTCTAGTCTTGTATTCCAATCATGTGTATTGTCCCACCAAGTTTCAGTGATTCCAATGACATCATATTTCTTTTCCTGTGTTAGTAGTTCCAATTCTCCTTGTTTGTTGCCCATGCTTTGTGCATTAGTATAGAAACATTTTAGTTTGTGATTGGTTTCTCTTTCTCCAATATTTTTATTAATTAGATTCTTTCGTCTTTGTTCTTCCTTTCCACTTCTAATAGCAGAGTTCTCAATAGCATTTGTCAGGTGTATGGCTTTTTCTGGTCTTTTGCTTCCCTTCCCATGTTGTTCTAGTTTAAAGCTCTCCTTACAAGTGTAGCAAGGCGACTTCCAAATACATGCTTACCAGTCTTTCCTTGTTTCTGTCTGCGCGGTGGGCGGGACAGAGACAACCAAAGGGCCGGATGTGGCCCTCGGGCCACCATTTGCCCACGTCTGATATATTAGGTACATCATAGGTTGCCTCCCTGTCTTTAATGCAGGATCCGGTACTGAGACCACATGTTTTCAGTCACATGACAGCTCATCTGATCAGCTGTCATGTGCTCCAGCCGCGGGTGGAATCGCGATCCATATCCGGCCACGGGTGGAAACGCAATCCACACGTATTAAATGCCGCAACTAATCTCAGACAGCGGCTTCTAAAATGTACATGCGCGTCTCTAAATCAATGACAGGAGACCCTCGTGCTTGTCATTGCCAATCTGCTAAGAGCACAGCTCCGTGGCGGGCGTTCACAGCAGATCATGATTTATGCTACACGTTGGAAGGCTGAAGCCCTGCTACGTGTAGCACAAATGATCAAAAGATTACAGCTTCAAGTACACTATTGAAGAAAGTGAAAAATTAAAAAAATGTTTTTAAAAATCTTTAAAAAATATAAAATTTCAAATTACCCCCGTTTGCCCCATTCAAAATAAAACAAAAAAAATAAAATAAAAATACACATATTTGGCATCGCTGAATTCAGAAATGTCCGATCTATCAAAATATAAAAATAGCAATACAACCAATGTGAGACAAGCTCACTATAATGAAACCATAGTAATAGGAATATTCACAGAGAACAATATCAAATTTATCCAAATATAAGTGAATAAGCAAAAAAGGAAGCAGAAAAACAAATAAAATATATAAAAAAAAATTAGTGTCATAAATAATATTAAAAACATATAATATAGGGGGATCAAGGACATCAAAACCCATAGTACAGGAAAATCATTAATGGGAATACTGACCAGTAAACAAAGTACGGTAATAAAAATCCCACATATATGCACTACATAATACAGAGTCTTTTGGACAAACATGTCTCAAAGTATAAAAATATAGATAAGGGATACAGAACATGGATATCTATCAGTAGTCAGCAAGCCGTGGCTCCTGTGTCTCCAACGTACGTTTCGCCAGTGGCTTTCTCAAGGAGTACGAGGGGAAGTGAATAGGGCGTTTATTTATATGTCACACAGACCAATAGAAACCAAATGATTCCTGATGACAGGTGTTATGGCATAGCTTTCAATTATTTGCTAATAGGACCGAAATAGCATATACCCAAAGCGTTTATGAAGAATAGGATATCAGCAGGAAAAACCTTGGCCATAGAATGTAAAATTATAAAAAGATAGGCCTCGAAGAAGATATGCGTACCACTGTGGAACGCACGCCGCGGACAAGCACTCCCGGAAACGTAAGTCACATGCAGCGGCGATGCATTCCAGCGTGGAATGCACAGATGCAGCTGGAGAAGCGTATCAGGTGATCCAACCTGGAGCGCACACTACCTAGGCACCACCGGAAGCAGAAATGATGTACCACAACCATAAGTATCATGGTAGAACGCATAAGTGAGGGAAGGTACGAACAGGAGATGGACGGCACTCCTAACATTGGAGCGCACAAAGCTGTGGACATCTCCAGATACGGAAATGACATACCACAGTTCTGTGCTCCATGATGACATGCAAAAGATTGCGGACAATAATAATCACCAGGAGATGGCGATAAAAATACACCATTGGCTGAATGTCAGAAAGGCTGCGAGACCTGGCATGACATGAATAGTGAAACAAGATTAATAATATACTCAAAAAATTTACTTTGTTGAGGGCAGAGTAAAGTACTGCAGTGCGCTGGCGCTGGACCTCTCTGACCTTTCCCAGCGCCTGCGCACTGCAGTACTTTACTCCTCCCTCAACAGGGGAGAGTAAGTATGCCTGCGCAGGAGCCACGGCAGAAGTAAGGAGGAGGACGTCATCGCTAGAAGATGGGAGGTGCCAGACCGGACCGCAACACCCATTGGACTGGACCGGACTCCGGGGTGAGTATAATCTAACTTGTTTTCTTATCTTTCAGGTTACATTAGGGGCATATCTACAGCATTACAGAATGCTGTAGATAAGCCCCTGAAGGCGGTGGCCGCATCTCATAGGCCAAAAATGAGGTGACAGATTCCGTTTAAAACTTCTGTGATGTTCTAGTACATAGTCACTACAGGAAGAAAGCTGGTTTTCTTTTTGGATCACAGGGTCCTAAGTGGGGTTGCCATCCGTGTGGGACCTGTGTAGCTTGTCCAAACATAGAAAGATGTACTACCTTTTCCAATGCTGACAGGAATTGGACATTTAATATTCTTCATCCCATTACCTGTACTAATATGGGGAGGAGGACTCCCAGATAGTGAAATGACAGGTACCCAGGGGATCGCCATCAGGGTTCCTGAGGGAACGATACTGGGAAGACAGTAGAAGGAAAGACTTGACTGAAGTTGTCAGGGAAACGGGGCGGTGCAAGCTTAAAAGGAGCAGGGGGCGCCCTGAAGTGGCAGTTGACAGAGAGCAGGACAACAGACAAGAAGCCGTGTGAGACAGAGAGGACCGAGGGAGCAGACGGTGTGTTGTGGAGAGACCGACAGGGGCCTGTGAAAGGAAAGCTGCGGACTCACCGACTAGTGACACGTGAGAGACTTGCACCGGCGGCCGCTCCCCGCATACGGTCCCATACAGTGACTCCCGCTGCTTCCCATCCTGTTGTGACAAGGCTACCTCAGGCGACCGCAGCGACGACACACCATTCCTTTACAGCGGTCAGGACACTGCCCCCCTGCGTTTTCCCACAGCTGCGGCTCTGTCATCACCGGCCCCAGGGGGCGCCACCTCGATACAGGCGGTAGCAGAGGCCCCCGTCCGGTTTGCTCAGGGACCCTGAGCAGAGGTTGGTGAACGGTTATATTTTGAGACTGTGCCATAACCCCGCGGTGAGACGAGAGCCGCAAGGAGACGCCTGTTGCGCCCATTGGCACAGTTTCTTCAGGGCCTGTTGCGCCCCACCGTCACAGTTTCTTCAGGGCCTGTTGCGCCCCACCGTCACAGTTTCTTTAGGGCCTGTTGCGCCCCACCGTCATCGTTTCTTCAGGGCCTGTTGCACCCCACCGTCACAGTTTCTTCATGGCCTGTTGCATCCCACCGTCAAAGTTTCTTCAGGGCCTGTTGCGCCCCACCGTCATCGTTTCTTTAGGGCCTGTTGTGCCCCACCGTCATCGTTTCTTCAGGGCCTGTTGCGTCCCACCATCATCGTTTCTTCCGGGCCTGTTGCGCCCCATCGTCATCGTTTCTTCAGGGCCTGTTGCGCCCAGCTCCATTCCGGAATATCGAGGCATCAAGGCAGCCGCATCAGCGACCTCTACGCGGCCACGCCTGTGATCCTGACAGACCCCTGGAAGGATAAGTTTATTATAAGAGATAAGGACCCCCCAGTTTGGTCATACGTGGCCTATAGCACCCGGGCCAACCGGGTTAGTCGCATTACCCATAAGAAAGTGTTGTTAGGTTTGTTGAGTCCCTGCATGGACTGGTTGCTGTTAATACTTTTCTTTTTTTGGTTGCTCAATATAGCCCCAGCGGCTACAGTTTATAAAAGTTATTTCCACAAACCACACTCAGTGTCGTGTTTCGTCACTGCATCCTGCGAACCTGCTAGAACCCTACACTTGGCGTAGTCGGCAGGATGCAGTCTCCGAGCACAGACAGTGGTGCCCCAGATCAGGGTAGAGCTGTAAACTCTACAAATGATGAGGGTCCTCGTACCAGCATATCATTGGGGGCCATGCTGAACAACCTGCCTAGATTTTCCGGCTCCAATACTATGTTATGGAGCTGGACAGAGCGCATGCGGGGGCTCTTTCAGATGCACCCAATCACCTCTGATCTGGAGGCTGAGGTGGCACTCATGGCACTGGACGGGGAGGCGCAGAGGTCAGTGATGTTGAAACCTCTGGGTCACCGCAACACTTTTGAAAAAGTGTTACAGATAGAACAGACCCATGGGGACCCAACTGATGTGGGAGAGTTAAGAACCTGTTTGTTTAGTCGGATGCAAGTAGAGGGGGAGACGATCACAGAGTATATGAATGTCCTCCAAGAATTGCATATGGCTATAGAAAGAAAGGACGGGGTAGGGGCAGGACCTGTTGACATTACCCTACGTGACCTACTGTTGACTGGTTTGCGAGATCCATTAGTCAAACAGGCACTGCGGGAACAGATCAGGATGAATCCCCAAATAGATTTTTCAGAGGTGGGAAGTCAGGCACGTGCTCGAGAACAGGAGCAGGGGATGGCGGTCCCCGTGGGGAAAGTCCGAGGTGTGGAGGCCTCTGCGAATGTAGTCAAGGAGCCTCAGTGGGTGGAAGAGATGAAGCAAGAGCTGAAAAGTATTAAGGGCGAGTTGGCCGAAGTAAAGAGAAGAACCGAGACCGGGACTGGACGACCTGGCTTTAACCCCGGCTTCTGGGGATCACGCTCCCCACGGGGTGGTCAACCTACACAGGCCCGGTGTTTTGAGTGTGGAGAACCAGGCCACTTTGCCCGAGAGTGTCCGCGGCGTGGGAGATACACACCCCAGCCGCCATTAAACTAAAGGGCTCCAGGCTGGGGAACGCCACTCGGAGCCGAAAACCACAACTAGAGGTGGTGGAAGTCCCAAAGATTTGGTGGCAAAATGCCTGGTGGTTTGGGCAGAAGTGGAGGGCCGGCCCGTCCGGTGCCTGGTGGACACGGGGTCACAAGTAACCACTATGACCACAACGTATTTTCAACAGAACTTCCCGGAAGCAGTAAGGCCTCAGTGGGGGCCCGTGATCAGACTAGTAGCTGCCAACCAACTGCCGATGCCAGTTGCCGGGGTGGTGTGGGTGCAAGTGACACTGTGCGGTATATCCCTTGGTCACAGAGGGGTGGTACTGACTCAAGGAGAAGCTGATAAGCAACACCCCGTCACCCTAGGCATGAATGTTCTACGAGAGTTCGGCAACCTACTGCTCAATGACCCTACACAGAGGATTCTGAAGCAGTGGGGTTCTCGCCCAGTTCAGGGACAGGTATTCCAGCAGCTGGTGCGGGGAGCATGGGTACATCAGGACCACCAGGAAGGCGAGGCTCTGGGTAAGGTCATCACGCCAGCGACTCCCCTGCTTGTGTTACCTCCTGGACAGACTGTGGTGGCCCTGCCCATTCGAGCCCCAATACCCTTGGAGGGCGTGGAGGTGCAGGTGGAGCCGTGTCACTCGGAGCGCTTACCTCCTGGCATACTGGTGGCCCGTTCCCTGGCTACCATGCAAATAGGAGCCATCCTGGTGCTCTGCGTTAACCTTGAAGACCAAGACACCGTTCTGAAAGCACGGACTGTGCTGGCCAAACTAGTAAGGCCTTTAGAAGAAGTGCTGCCAGCTCCTGCGGTTCAATTACAAGTAAACCCCGAGGATCCTTGGGAAGTAACAATATGAACCTTACAGGCCCACGAAGTCTCGGCACAAGAGAAGGGCCGAAAGATTTTGGAGCAGATGCAGGCCGAGCTTTCTGGATTAACTGCAGCCCAACTCTCACTGATAAAAACATTGCTGGGACAGTACCATGAAGTATTTGCTAGTCATGAGGATGATTTTGGGTGTACCACCGCCATCACTCATGAAATCCCCACAGCAGGAGCGCCCCTATCCGGGAACGATATCGACAGTGTCAGGAACACCGCACTACACTCGCTCACTGAGCCAGTGCACATGTCCTGAGTACAGAAACAGTGCTCAAAGATACCTGTGGAGCAGGGCAGCAACGGTGACAATGCGTGCTTCAAACTATCAGTGTCAGGATCCTGTCAGCGCCGGAAAGTAAAGATGCACAGGACCTGTGGATGCTGAAGATAGCAAGCTGGCACAGGACCTACGGTCATGTGACTGCAAGGGGGCGGGGCTTAGCGTCCTGCTTTCAGAGATGGCAGGACACCATACAACATCTCAGAGTCAGGCAAAACGGAAGTCATACACAGTAGGGGCGAACGAGGTACAGGAGGGATATACAGATGGGAGGTCAGACAAAGCCAAAGGTCATACACAAGAGGGCAGAGCGGTACCAAAGGGACGAGCAGAGAGTAGTCAAGTCACAAGCAGAGAGTCATACACGAGAGAGCGGTGTGGTTCAAGAGGGGCAGGCAGGACTCGTCACAGGGACAGAACCGGATCACAACCAAACAAGCAACAAATTATCAGGCACAAGGCACACGTATACAGGAGGTCAACTAACTCAGCCGAGGGCAGGAGTATAACTGACACCGGACCCAGGTCCAGTGTGCATTAAATAGCCGCCCTCTGCCAGAGAGAGGCGGAAACAATTAACCCCCTGTCTGACCAGGACGGGCCAAAGCGAAACTCAGTCCTGGATCATGACAGTACCATCCTCTCAATGGGGGGGCCACTGGACCCCCAGGTTTCTCAGGATACTTGGAGTGAAAGGCCCGGACCAACCGATCCGCATGAACCGATCGAGCAGGAACCCACGACCGTTCTTCAGGACCGTAGCCTTTCCAATGTACCAGATATTGAAGGGCACGACGGACCAACCTGGAGTCGACAATTCATTCCACCTCGTACTCAGACTGCCCGTCTACCAAAACCGGTGGCGGGGGAGCTGATGGTCCCTCCCCACCGGACCTCACAGGTTTCAAAAGGGCCCTATGAAAAACATTTGGGATCCGCAGAGATGGCAGGAGATGCATCCGAAAAGCCACCGGGTTAACTGCTTTGGTAATTTCATAGGGACCTATTATCTTGGGTCCAAGCTTCGCCGAGGGGACCTTGAGCCTTATATTCTTGGTGGATAACCATACCTTATCCCCAACCTGAAACACCGGTCCCGCGGATCATTTTTTGTCTGCAAAAAATTTAAATTTATCCTGAGCCTTCGTAATGTTACTCTGGACCTCACGCCATACCTCCCCCAACCGCTGGATCGTCTCATCCGCCCCAGGACACCCAGAATTCAAACGGGAAAATTCTCCAAAATGAGGATGAAACCCATAGTTGCAGAAAAAGGGGGATGTACCCGTAGACTGGTTAATGCGGTTTTTAAATGCAAACTCGGCCAACGGTAACACAGAACACCAATCATCCTGTCGGGCTGAGGTCAAGCAACGCAGAATTTGCTCCAGAGACTGATTGGTCCGCTCGGTCTGCCCATTAGACTCTGGATGATAAGCGGATGAAAAGGACAGACCAATACCCAACCTCTTACAAAAAGCCCTCCAAAATCTGGAAACAAATTGCACTCCTCTATCAGACACCACATTCAAGGGTACCCCATGCAACCGCACCACATGCTCAACAAACAATCTGGACAATGTTTCTGCATTAGGTAGAGCTGCCAAAGGTACAAAATGTGCCTGCTTACTAAACCTGTCCACCACAACCCAGACGACGGTATTACCCTTGGAGGGGGGAAGGTTGGTGATGAAATCCATGGACAAATGAGTCCATGGTCTCTCAGGAATTGGTAGTGGTACCAATTCCCCGGCCGGCCGGTTATGGGGGGTTTTCGCACGGGCACAAACATCACAAGCAGACACATATTCCCCAACATCAGAGACTAAAGAAGACCACCAGAATACTCTAGCAATGGCCTTCCGGGTAGCCGAGATCCCTGGATGTCCACCCAGAACTGAGTCATGGAACTCTCGGAGGACCTTGAGACGAAACTGAGCTGGCACGAAAAGTTTATCCACCGGCTTAGCCGGAGGTACAAGAGACTGGGCTTCCCGAATCTCCTGTTCCAACATATTAGAAACACCTGCCACCACCACCCCAGGCTGAAGAATGGAGGATGGAGGTTCCGGGGAGGACACCGGATCTAGACTGCGTGACAAGGCATCAGCTCTGACATTTTTGGATCCTGGCCGAAAAGTGATAGAGAAGTTGAATCGGGGAAAAAAAAGTGACCATCTAGCCTGCCTGGGAGTCAACCTTTTAGCTGACTCAATGTAAGCTAGGTTTTTGTGGTCCGTAATTACGGTTATAGGATGGACAGCCCCCTGCAAAATATGCCTCCATTCTTCAAAGGCCAACTTTACGGCCAGAAGTTCTCGATTCCCAACATCATAGTTTCTCTCCGCAGGGGAGAATTTCTTCGAGAAAAAGGCGCAAGGTCTCAAATTGGTCAAAGTGGCGGGTCCCTGGGATAATACCGCCCCCACCCCCACCTCTGAGGCGTCTACCTCGACAATAAATGGTTCAGACGGGTCCGGTTGAATAAGAACTGGGGCAGACATGAAACATTTTTTCAAAAACTGAAATGCCGCTACCGCTGCGGCTGACCAATTCTTGATATCAGCCCCCTTTTGAGTCATGTCTGTGAGGGGTTTAACCACCTGTGAGAACCCTCTTATAAATTTACGATAATAATTGGCGAACCCTAGGAAACGCTGCAGAGCCTTCAAATCACAAGGATGAACCCACTCCGCAATGGCCTGCACCTTATTAGGATCCATGCGATACCCTTCAGTAGACACAATGAAACCCAGAAAAGACAGTTCTTGATCAAAAAATAAACATTTTTCAAGTTTAGCAAAGAGACAGTTCTCCCGGAGCCTTTGGAGAACTGCCCGAACATGACCAATGTGAGCCTGTTTATCAGGTGAGTAGATCAGTATGTCATCTAAATATACCACGATAAAACGTCCAATAAAATCAGAGAACACGTAGTTTATGAAATTTTGGAAGACTGCTGGCGCATTGGTCAGGCCGAAAGGCATGACCAAATTTTCAAACAACCCTTCACTAGTGAGAAAAGCAGTTTTCCACTCATCTCCGTCCCGGACTCTGATAAGGTTATACGCTCCCCATAGATCTAGTTTCGAAAACCACTTAGCTCCGGACAATTGGTTGTATAAATCAGGAATAAGTGGAAGGGGATACGTATTTCTCACAGTTATCTTATTTAACTCACGAAAATCGAGGCATGGGCGTAAACCACCGTCTTTTTTCTTTACAAAAAAGAACCCCGCTGCCACGGGAGAAACAGAAGGACGAATGTGTCCCTTACGGAGACTCTCGGAAATATATTCCTTCATTGCAGCCCGTTCTGGACCTGAAAGGTTATACAAGCAGGCCTTGGGCAATTTAGCACCTGGAACCAGGTCAACGGCACAATCAAATGGGCGGTGTGGTGGCAAAACCTCTGCCTTTTTTTTGGAGAAAACATCTGTATAGTCTTTCAGGCACTCCGGAATACCTTCCAGACCCACGGACGACACAGACACAGTAACCAGACAGTTTTCAGAACAATAGGGACCCCATTTAACAATGTCCCGAGATTCCCAATTAATCACTGGATTATGCACTTGTAACCAGGGGAACCCCAACACCAGTCCCGCAGGCAGGTTGTCCATAACAAAACATGAAATATGTTCCTGGTGTAAGGAACTCACTCTAAGGAGAAACTCTTCGGTACGAA
Organism: Dendrobates tinctorius; assembly: GCF_039654945.1. Taxonomy (NCBI): domain Eukaryota; kingdom Metazoa; phylum Chordata; class Amphibia; order Anura; family Dendrobatidae; genus Dendrobates; species Dendrobates tinctorius. The sequence continues at coordinate 18,748,437 of NW_027361707.1, forward strand.
ACATAACGCCATTTTTAACCAGTGGTGTTTTGTCAATGGCAACAATGTGAATAGGAGTCTCCAACCTAACTGTCCCTAACTTACACCTGGACAACAGGTCAGAGTCAGTAAAGTTTAATGACGATCCGCAATCCACGAAGGCAGAAGTGGATGTGGAGACACTCCCACAACAAAGTTCCACTTGCAGCAACATTTTTGAAAATGCAGATGTTGTGAGCTCATCTGTTTATTCACCTTTTGTGTCCAAGGATCTCCCTCTTCTGGTGAAGGAAGGTAGTGAGGCTGATTTGGATGAAAGAAACCAAACACCTGATCAGGTGGATTGTGACTGGGTAACAGGAACTTCAGACTGGATATAAGGCAGCCGACACCCTTCTGAGTGGCTGGTGATTTCTCTGCTGGATTCTTGGAGACCAGTCTGATTCCTGCTTCCCAAAGATAAGTTTTTGCTCTGCTATTGAACTTATTAGTTTTGGTTTTGTTTACCTTGTTTTGGAGTTCAGCCATCCCCGACTGGGGGTGTGCTGGATTCTTATTCCTTGATCAGTGTTCTCTTTTACTCTGCTTTCAGAATATTCTGAGTGCTGATATAGGGTTTGAAGTCTAGTGAGTTCAGGGTCCTTTTTGCTTATCAGTTGTGTTGGTAATATTTTTAGCAGGGTTTTCTCGGATTGCAGACAGCAGCTTTTCTGTCCTGTCCTTTTTAGTTAGCTTGGGCCCCATCATTTGCTCATCCTATCTTTCTATCTGTGTTAGTGTTTTCATCTTGCTTCACCGTCATTATATGTTGGGGGCTGCCTATTGCTTTGGGGTCTGCTCTGGGGCAGTCAGTTTTTACCCTTTTCTCTCTTTAGGCTTATTTAGATCTCCAGCTGTGATGAGGTGTCTAGGATCACCGTAGGAACACTCCACGGCTACTGCTAGTTGTGTGATAGGATTAGGGGTCTGCAATCCGCTAGTTTCCAACCTCTCTGAATTTCTGGGCTGAGCTTGCATTTTTGTTTTTTCCTCCTCGGTGACTCAATCATAACAGAATCACCAGCCATACCGCAGATTCTAGGGTACTCAAAAGCAGGAAAGAATTGTAAAAAAAAAAGTGTCAGAATTTTTTTTTTTGGTGTGTATATTTTTTCCTCTTTTTGTCTGAGGCCGAAGGAGGAATTCTTTTTTTTTCTGATGGAGTTTAAGCAATTGTCTGATCGTGTGGAGCAGCTTGCTGCTGAAGTGCGAGGAATTTCCGCCTATCTTGCTCATTCACACACTGCTGAACCAAAAATCCCCACTCCTGATGTGTTTTTTGGGGATCGGTCTAAATTTTTGAATTTTAAGAATAATTGTAAATTATTTCTTGCCTTAAAGCCTAACTCATCGGGGAACTCTGCGCAGCAGGTTAAAATTGTCATCTTCCTGCTGCGCGGCGATCCCCAGGATTGGGCATTTTCTTTAGTACAAGATGATCCTATTCTAACAAATGTGGACGCATTTTTTCAGGCCTTGGGGTTGTTGTATGATGAACCTAATGCGATTGATCAAGCTGAAAAGACCCTGTTGGCATTGAGCCAGGGTCAAGATTCTGCAGAACTGTACTGTCAAAAATTCCGAAAGTGGGCGGACCTCACCACTTGGAATGATGGTGCCTTGGCAGCTCTCTTTCGGAAGGGTTTGTCAGAAACCGTAAAAGATACTATGGTGGGATTTCCTGTTCCCTCTGGTCTTGACGATTCTATATCATTAGCCATTCAGGTTGATCGGCGTTTACGTGAACGTAAAATTACACAGGAAATGCTGCCACCTGTTGAACAAATGTCTGAACCTATGCAATGTGATAGAGTTTTGTCTAGGGCGCAACGACAGGAGTTTAGAAGACGTAATAAGCTGTGTTCTTTCTGTGGAGATGCCTCTCATGTTATTTCTGTCTGCCCTAAACGAGAGAAACGTTTTGCACACACATTTGCTGTAGGTGGTGTACAACCTAAGTTTCTTCTGGCAATTACTCTGATCTGCTCCCTGTCCACATTTTCCGCTAAAGCCTTTGTGGATTCAGGAGTGGCCTTGAACCTAATGGATTTGGATTTTGCTAAACGTTGTGGTTTCCCTATGACACCCCTGCGGATGCCTATTCCTTTGAGGGGTATTGATGCTACTCCATAGGCGAAGAATAAACCTCAATTTTGGACCCAGGTGGTAATGCGGGTCGCCCCAGACCATCAAGAAAATTGCAGATTTTTGGTGTTGCATAATTTGCATGATACCATCGTTCTGGGGTTCCCCTGGTTGCAAATCCATAATCCAGTTTTGGATTGGAAATCTATGTCTGTGGTGAGTTGGGGTTGTCGGTGTGCTCTTAGTGACACTCCTGTTTTCTCCACCTCTCCCCAGTCGCATGAGGTTCCTGACTATTTGGCTGATTTTTATGATGTGTTTAGTGAGAGTAAGTCTGCGTCTTTGCCTCCTCATAGGAGTTATGACTGCAATTGAGCTGAGTCCGGGGTGTAAAATTTCCCAAGGGTCGACTTTTTAATTTATCTGTACCCGAACATGAGGCTATGCGATCTTATATTAAGCAGTCGTTGGAAAAGGGTCATATTAGACCATCCTCTTCACCCTTGGGTGCTGGGTTTTTTTTTGTGGCCAAGAAGGATGGTTCATTAAGGCCCTGTATTGACTATCGCTCCCTTAACAAAATTACTGTTAAATATCAGTATCCGTTAGCCCTGATTTCTGACCTATTTTCTAGAGTTGAAGGTGCTTGCTGGTTTACCAAGCTTGACCTCAAGGGGGCATATAATCTTATTCGCATTAAGCATGGGGATGAATGGAAGACAGCGTTTAATACTCCGGAGGGTCATTTTGAGTACCTGGTGATGCATTTGGGCTCACTAACGCCCCTTCTATCTTCCAGTGCTTTATAAATGATATTTTCCGGGACTTTGTGGATAAGTTTCTGATCATCTATTTGGATGATATTTTGATCTTTTCCAGGAATTGGGACTCTCATGTGGAACATGTTCGGACTGTGTTCCGGATTTTGAGGGAAAACTCCCTGTATGTTAAGGGATCGAAATGTCTTTTTGGTGTACACAGGATTTCATTTTTGGGATTTATTTTGTCTCTGTCAACTATTGAAATGGACCCGGCCAAGGTACAGGCCATTTATGATTGGGTTCAGCCCACTTCTTTGAAGGCTCTCCAGAAGTTTTTGGGGTTTGCTAATTTTTATCGTAAGTTTATAGCCAATTTTTCTGTTATTGCCAAACCATTGACTGATTTGACTAAGAAGGGCGCTGTGTTATGAATGAGTCACCGTAGGAGGCAAAAACAGAAATACTAGCTAAGTCGAGAAAACCAGAGAAGTTGGCAGCTATCGGATTGCAGACCCCTGAACCTATCAACAACAACTAGCAGTAGCCGTGGGGGGTTCCTACGGTGCCCTAGACCCCTCAATCACAGCCAGAGAACTAAATAGCCTAAAGACAGAAAGGGAAACCTAAACTGCCCCAGAGCAGACCCCAAAGAAATAGGCAGCCCCCAACATATAATGACGGTGAAGCAAGATGGAAAAACACTCACACAGATGGAAAGATAGGCTGAGCAAATTATGGGGCCCAAGCTAACTAAAAAGGACAGGATAGAAAAGCTGCTGTCTGCAATCCTCCAAAACCCTATCAAAACAAGAGCCAACAGACTGATAGGGAAAAAAAGCCCTGAAGACGCTAGGCTTCAAAAAGACTATATCAGTACTCAGGTATTTTCTGAAGACAGAGCAAAAAGGAATTCAGCTCACCCCAGCAGGGAATGGCAGAAATCCAGAAAAACAAGGCAAAACAAAACCAAAACACAAATGCAAAAAGCAGAGCAGAAAACTTAGCTTTTGAGGAACAGGAATCAGACTGGTCTCCTAGAATCCCTTAGAGAAATCACCTGCAAGGCAGAAGGGCGTCGGCTGCCTTATATCCAGTCAGCAATTCCAGTCACCCAGTCATCATCATTCTGCTCAGGTGCTTGGTAATCAGCCTCACTACCTTCCTTCACCAGAAGAGGGAGTTCATCAGACCTCAATGGTGAAGGGGAAAATGAACTCACAACAGTACCTCCCCCTTGAGGAGGGGTCACCGAACTCTCATCCACGCCACCAGGGCGATCAGGGTGAGCCCGATGAAAGGCACGCACCAATCTTTTGGCATGAATATCAGAGGCAGAGACCCAGGAATTATCCTCGTGACCATAACCCTTCCACTTAACCAAATACTGGAGTCTCCGTCTAGCCAGACGGGAATCCAGTATCTTCTCTACCTCATATTCCATGTTACCTTCAACCAATACAGGATCTGGAGGTGCCACCCCAGGAACAACTGGTTCAACAAACCTCTTCAACAAGGACTTATGAAACACATTATGGATTATAAATGTGACAGGAAGAGCCAAACGAAAAGAGACCAGATTAATAATCTCCAAAATCTTGTAAGGTCCAATAAATCTAGGCTTAAACTTAGGAGAAGCCACCTTCATAGCGATATTTTTTGATGATAACCAAACCATATCACCAACCTTAAACTGGGGACCAATGGTCCTATGTCGGTTGGAAAACCGCTGGGCCTTTTCCTGGGAGAGAGATAACTTATTATTTAAAGCAAATTCGGCCAAGGGCAAAAATGAAACCCAATCATCCTGATCGGCAGAAATAAAGCATCTCAAATAAGACTCCAAGGTCTGGTTTGTTCTCTCCGTCTGCCCATTGGTCTGAGGGTGAAAAGCAGAGAAGGACAACTGAATTCCCAGCTTGGAACATAAAGTCCTCCAAAATCTAGACACAAACTGAACTCCACTGTCAGATACAATGTTCTCAGGAATCCCGTGCAAGCGAACCACCTGTTGCAAAGACAGGGGCACCAACTCAGAGGAAGATGGCAACTTAGGGAGTGGTACAAGATGAACCATCTTAGAGAACCTACCACAAATGACCCAAATAACAGTCATTCTCTGAGAGACAGGCATATCAGAGATGAAATCCATTGAAATATGGGTCCATGGCCTCCTGGGGACCGGCAAAGGCATCAACAACCCACTAGAGCGAGAACAAGGTTTAGACCGGGAGCAAGTCCCACAGGACTGCACAAAATTCTTGACATCACGAGACAAGGCGGGCCACCAAAAAGACTGACTCACCAGATCTCTAGTACCAAAAGTACCTGGATGACCAGCCAATGCAGAGCAATGAACTTCAGACATCACTCTCTTCTTCCACTGGTCAGGAACATACAACTTTCCACTGGGACAACGCTCAGGTTTGTCCTCCTGGAACTCTTCCAGAGCACATCTCAAATCGGGCGAGATGGCAGAAAGAACTACCCCTTCGCCTAAGATGGTAGCAGGCTTGGTCACCACAGGAGAATCAGCAAAGAAGCTCCTAGAGAGGGCGTCTGCCTTGACATTCTTAGTGCCAGGAAGAAAAGAGACCACAAAATCAAAACGTGTAAAAAACAAGGCCCACCTAGCCTGTCTAGGGTTCAAGCATTTGGCCGACTCCAGGTAAATCAAATTCTTGTGGTCAGTAAGGACCACGACTTGATGTTTAGCTCCCTCCAACCAATGTCTCCACTCCTCAAATGCCCATTTCATGGCTAACAGTTCCCGATTCCCCACATCATAGTTACGTTCAGATGGAGAGAACTTTCGGGAAAAGAAGGCGCAGGGATTCATTTTAGATGTTACAGGATCCTTTTGGGACAAAACAGCTCCTGCACCAATCTCAGAAGCGTCCACCTCTACCTGGAACGGGAGTGAGACATCAGGTTGCCGCAAAACCGGGGCAGAAGTGAATCTTCGCTTCAGCTGCAGAAAGGAAGAAACAGCCTCCGGAGACCAATTCAACACATCAGCACCCTTCTTAGTCAGATCAGTCAATGGCTTGGCAATACTAGAAAATTTTGCTATAAATTTCCGATAAAAATTAGCAAAACCCAAAAACTTCTGGAGGGCCTTCAAAGAAGTGGGCTGAACCCAATCATAAATGGCCTGTACCTTGGCCGTGTCCATTTCAATAGTTGACGGAGACAAAATAAATCCCAAAAATGAAATCCTCTGTACCCCAAAAAGGCATTTCGATCCTTTGACATACAGGGAAGATCCGGAACACAGTCCGAACATGTTCCACATGAGAATCCCAATCCTTGGAGAAGATTAAAATATCATCCAGATAAATAATCAAAAATTTATCCACAAAGTCTCGGAAAATGTCGTTCATGAAGCACTGGAAGACAGAAGGGGCATTATTGAGCCAAAAGGCATCACCAGGTACTCAAAATGTCCCTCCGGAGTATTAAACGCCGTCTTCCATTCATCCCCATGCTTAATGCGGATAAGATTATACGCCCCCCTGAGGTCAAACTTGGTAAACCAGCAAGCACCTTTAACTCTGGAGAATAGATCCGAAATCAGGGGTAACGGATACTGATATTTAATAGTAATTTTGTTGAGGGCGCGATAATCAATACAAGGCCTTAATGAACCATCCTTTTTGGCCACAAAAAAAAAACCGGCACCTAAGGGTGAAGAGGATGGTCTAATATGACCCTTCTCCAACGCCTCCTTAATATAGGATCGCATAGCCTCGTGCTCGGGTACAGATAAATTAAAGAGCCAACCCTTGGGAAATTTACACCCCGGGCTCAGTTCAATTGCACAGTCATAACTCCTATGAGGAGGCAAAGACGCAGACTCATTCTCACTAAATACATCATAAAAGTCCGCCAAATAGTCAGGAAGATCATGCGACTGAGGAGAGGTGGAAAAAACCGGAGCCTCACTAAGTGCACACCGACAACCCCAACTCACCACAGACACAGATATCCAATCCAAAACTGGATTATGAATTTGCAACCAGGGAAACCCCAGAACAATGGTATCATGCAAATTATGCAACACCAAAAATCTGCAATTTTCTTGATGGTCTGGGGCGACCCGCATTACCACCTGGGTCCAAAACTGAGGTTTATTTTTCGCCAAAGGAGTAGCATCAATCCCCCTCAAAGGGATAGGCGTCCACAGAGGTGTCATCGGAAATCCACAACGTTTAGCAAAATCCAAGTCCATTAGGTTCAGGGCTGCTCCCGAATCCACAAAAGCCTTGGCAGAAAATGTGGACAGGGAGCAGATCAGAGTAATTGCCAGAAGAAACTTAGGTTGAACACCACCCACAGAAAACATGTGTGCAAAACGTTTCTCTCGTTTAGGACAGACAGAAATAATATGCGAGGCATCTCCACAAAAAAAACGCAGCGTATTACGCCTTCTGAACTCCTGACGTTGCTCCCTGGACAAAACTCTATCACATTGCATAGGTTCAGACACTTGTTCAACAGGTGGCAACACCTCTCGTGCAGTCCTGCGTTCACGTAAATGCCGATCAACCTGAATGGCTAATGACATAGAATCGTCAAGACCAGAGGGAACAGGAAATCCCACCATAGTATCTTTTACGGCTTCTGACAAACCCTTCCGAAAGAGAGCTGCCAAGGCATTATCATTCCAGGTAGTAAGGACCGCCCACTTTCGGAATTTTTGACAGTGCAATTCTGCAGAATCTCGACCCTGGCTCAATGCCAACAGGGTCTTTTCAGCCTGATCAATAGCATTAGGTTCATCATACAACAACCCCAAGGCTTGAAAAAATGCGTTCACATTAGTCAGAATAGGATCATCTGGTACTAAAGAAAACGCCCAATCCTGGGGATCGCCACTCAGCAAAGAGATGACAATTTTAACCTGCTGCGCAGAGCTCCCTGATGAGATAGGCTTCAAGGCAAAAAATAATTTACAATTATTTTTGAAATTCAAAAATTTAGACCGATCCCCAAAAAACACATCAGGAGTAGGGATCTTTGGTTCAGCAGCATGTGAATGAGCAAGGTAGGCGAGCTGCTCCACACGATCAGACAATTGCTTTATCTCCATTGAGAGAAAAAAAAAATTGCCCCTACGGCCTCAGAGATATAGAGGAAAAAATATTCACACTTTTTTTTTTAAAATTCTTTCCAGCTATTGAGTACCCTAGAATCTGCGGTATGGCGGGTGATTCTGTTATGAATGAGTCACCGTAGGAGGCAAAAACAGAAATAGTAGCTAAGTCCAGAAAACCAGAGAAGTTGGCAGCTATCAGATTGCAGACCCCTGAACCTATCAACAACAACTAGCAGTAGCCGTGGGGGGTTCCTACGGTGCCCTAGACCCCTCGATCACAGCCGGAGAACTAAATAGCCTAAAGACAGAAAGGGAAGTCTAAACTGCCCCAGAGCAGACCCCAAAGCAATAGGCAGCCCCCAACATATAATGACGGTGAAGCAAGATGGAAAAACACTCACACAGATGGAAAGATAGGCTGAGCAAATGATGGGGCCCAAGCTAACTAAAAAGGACAGGATAGAAAAGCTGCTGTCTGCAATCCGCCAAAACCCTATCAAAACAAGAGCCAACAGACTGATTGGGAAAAAAGCCCTGAAGACGCTGGGCTTCAAAAAGACTATATCAGTTTTCAGGTATTTTCTGAAGACAGAGCAAAAAGGAATTCAGCTCACCCCAGCAGGGAATGGCAGAAATCCAGAAAAACAAGGCAAAACAAAACCAAAACACAAATGCAAAAAGCAGAGCAGAAAACTTAGCTTTTGAGGAACAGGAATCAGACTGGTCTCCTAGAATCCCTCAGAGAAATCACCGACCTCAATGGTGAAGGGGAAAATGAACTCACAACAGCGCTGATTTGCTGAATTGGTCTACAGAGGCTGTTTCTTCTTTTCAGGAGCTGAAGCGGAGGTTCACTTCTTCTCCGGTTTTGCGACAACCCGATGTCTCACTTCCATTTCAGGTGGAGGTGGATGCTTCAGAGACTGGTGCAGGAGCTGTTTTGTCCCAAAAGGATCCTGTAACATCTAAAATGAACCCATGTACCTTCTTTTCTCGAAAGTTCTCTCCTTCGGAACGCAACTATGATGTGGGGAATCGAGAACTGTTGGCCATGAAGTGGGCATTTGAGGAGTGGAGACATTGGTTGGTTGGAGGGAGCTAGACATCAAGTTGTGGTCCTCATTGACCACAAGAATTTGATCTACCTTGAGTCGGCTAAACGCTTGAATCCGAGACAGTCCAGGTCGGCCTTGTTTTTCACGCGTTTTGATTTTGTGGTCTCCTTTCTTCCAGGCACTAAGAACGTTAAGGCTGATGCCATCTCTAGGAGTTTTTTGGCTGGTTCTCCTATTGTGACCAAGCCTGCTACCATCTTAGGTGAGGTGGTGGTTCTTTCTGCCAACTCGCCCGATTTGAGACGAGCTCTGGAGAAGTTTCAGGAGGATAAGCCTGAGCTTTGTCCCAGTGGTAGGTTGTATGTTCCTGACCAGTGGAGGAGGAAAGTGATGTCTGAGGTTAATTGCTCCGCGTTGGCTGGTCATCCAGGTATTTTTGGTACTAGAGATTTGGTGAGTCGGTCTTTTTGGTGGCCTGCCTTGTCTCGTGATGTCAGAAATTTTGTGCAGTCCTGTGGGACTTGCTCCCGATCTAAGCCTTGTTCTCGTTCTAGTGGGTTGTTGATGCCCTTGCCGGTGCCCAGGAGGCCATGGACCCATATTTCATGGATTTTATTTCTGATATGCCTGTCTCTCAGAGGATGACTGTTATCTGGGTGATATGTGATAGATTCTCTAAGATGGTCCATCTTGTACCACTCCCTAAGTTGCCATCTTCCTCAGAGTTGGTGCCCTTGTTTTTGCAACAGGTGGTTCGCTTGCACGGGATTCCTGAGAACATTGTATCGGACAGAGGAGTTCAGTTTGTCTCTAGATTCTGGAGGACCTTTTGTTCCAAATTGATAATTCAGTTGTGCTTCTCCTCTGCATTTCACCCTCAGACCAATGGGCAGACGGAGACAACAAACCAGACTTTGGAGGCTTATTTGAGATGTTTTATATCTGCTGATCAGGATGATTTGGTCTCATTTTTACCCTTGGCCGAATTTGCTTTAAATAATAGAGCTAGTTCTGCCACTTTGATGTCACCCTTTTTCTGTAACTTTGGGTTTCATCCTCGATTTTCTTCAGGGCAGGTGGAGTCTTCTTCCTGTCCAGGGGTTAACACTGTGGTGGAAAGAATGCAGCAGATTTGGGACCAAGTGGTGGATAAGTTGTCTCTTTCCCAGGAAAAGGCCCAGCGGTTTTCTAACCGACATAGGACCATTGGTCCCCAGTTTAAGGTGGGTGATATGGTCTGGTTGTCATCAAAGAATATCTCTATGAAGGTGGCTTCTCCAAAGTTTAAACCTAGATTTATTGGACCTTACAAGATTTTGGAGATTATTAATCCGGTCTCTTTTCGTTTGGCTCTTCCTGTCACATTTAAGATTCATAATGTGTTTCATAAGTCCTTGTTGAAGAGGTTTGTTGAACCAGTGGTTCCTATAGTGGCACCTCCTGACCCTGTGTTGGTTGAAGGTAACATGGAATATGAGGTAGAGAAGATACTGGATTCCCGTCTGGCTAGACGGAGACTCCAGTATTTGGTTAAGTGGAAGGGTTATGGTCAGGAGGATAATTCCTGGGTCTCTGCCTCTGATATTCATGCCGAAAGATTGGTGCGTGCTTTTCATCGGGCTCTTCCTGATCGGCCTGGTGGCTTGCATGAGGGTTCGGTGACCCCTCCTCAAGGGGGAGGTACTGTTGTGAGCTCATCTGTTCATTCACCTTTTGTGTCCGAGGATCTCCCTCTTCTGGTGAAGGAAGGTAGTGAGGCTGATTTGGATGAAAGAAACCAAACACCTGATCAGGTGGATTGTGACTGGGTAACAGGAACTTCAGACTGGATATAAGGCAGCCGACACCCTTCTGAGTGGCTGGTGATTTCTCTGCTGGATTCTTGGAGACCAGTCTGATTCCTGCTTCCCAAAGATAAGTTTTTGCTCTGCTATTGAACTTATTAGTTTTGGTTTTGTTTACCTTGTTTTGGAGTTCAGCCATCCTCGGCTGGGGGTGTGCTGGATTCTTATTCCTTGATCAGTGTTCTTTTTTGCTCTGCTTTCAGAATATTCTGAGTGCTGATATAGGGTTTGAAGTCTAGTGAGTTCAGGGTCCTTTTTGCTTATCAGTTGTGTTGGTAATATTTATAGCAGGGTTTTCTCGGATTGCAGACAGCAGGTTTTCTGTCCTGTCCTTTTTAGTTAGCTTGGACCCCATCGTTTGCTCATCCTATCTTTCTATCTGTGTTAGTGTTTTCATCTTGCTTCACCGTCATTATATGTTGGGGGCTGCCTATTGCTTTGGGGTCTGTTCTGGGGCAGTCAGTTTTTCCCGTTTCTCTCTTTAGGCTTATTTAGATCTCCGGCTGTGACGAGGTGTCTAGGATTACCGTAGGAACACTCCACGGCTACTGCTAGTTGTGTGATAGGATTAGGGGTCTGCAATCCGCTAATTTCCAACCTCTCTGATTTTCTGGGCTGAGCTTGCATTTTTGTTTTTTCCTCCTCGGTGACTCAATAATAACAGCAGAAAAGGGTTCCTGGGAGCCTGGGTGATCTCCACGACAATCACCCAGGCTCAGTCGCTTGTTGGTCCGAGGACAGGAGGTGCAATCCTTTTTCCAACGTCCAGAATCGCCACAGAAAAAATAGCATTTTCCCACGCGTCGCTGTCTCCTTTCTTTCTCTTTGAGGTCGATGGTTCCCAATGTAGGACTGGCTCCCCTTTCTTGGGAAAATAACGGTGTCTCAATCTGCATCACTCCCCTCGCCCGTAGCCTGCGATCCATTCGGACGACCTGTGTCATAGCCTCCTCCAGGGAATCAGGCGGAGGGTGGAGAGCCAAGGCATCTTTCAGATGTTCAGACAGGCCTCTACGGAACAAACCCCGGAGGGCGGCATCATTCCAACAGACCTCAGCAGCCCAGCGCCTGAACTCTGAACAAAACCACTCGGCTGAGTGCTTCCCCTGGCACACACTCATAACCATGTCCTCAGCCATACGTATCCGATCAGGCTCATCATAAATATGCCCCAGGACCTCAAAAAATGCATTCACAGTCATACGCTCAGGGGCCGTGGTAGGAAGGGAGAAAGCCCAAGCCTGAGGGGCTCCTTTTAACAGAGACATAATGACTCCCACTCTCTGGCTTTCATCCCCAGAAGAGTGTGGTCTCAAAGAAAAAAGCTTACAGCCCTCTTTGAAGACTCTGAATTCCCCTTTATCTCCAGAAAAGGTATCCGGTAACTTAACCGGAGACTCAGGGGAAACCAATGTAACGACCTGAGCCCCTGAAGAAAAAAACCCCTGCACAGTGTCAGCGATCAGCTGCTGAGACTGAGCCAGAACTTGTTGTTCTCCAAGGAGTTTCTGAGACATCAGAGTCAGGTGCTTTACCTGCTCAGAAAGAGCATGCATAGGATCCATCACACACACAGGAGAAGGGGAGCAGAGAAAAAAAATGGTAATGGTCAGTTATAATGTCAGGAACACCGCACAACACTCGCTCACTGAGCCAGTGCGCGTGTCCTGAGTACAGAAACAGTGCTCAAAGATACCTGTGGAGCAGGGCAGCAACGGTGACAATGCGTGCTTCAAGCTATCAGTGTCAGGATCCTGTCAGCGCCGGAAAGTAAAGATGCACAGGACCTGTGGATGCTGAAGATAGCAAGCTGGCACAGGACCTACGGTCATGTGACTGCAAGGGGGCGGGGCTTAGCATCCTGCTTTCAGAGATGGCAAGACACCATACGACAACTCAGAGTCAGGCAAAACGGAAGTCATACACAGTACGGGCGAACGAGGTACAGGAGGGATATACAGATGGGAGGTCAGACAAAGCCAAAGGTCATACACAAGAGGGCAGAGCGGTACCAAAGGGACGAGCAGAGAGTAGTCGAGTCACAAGCAGAGAGAGAGCGGTGCGGTACAAGAGGGGCAGGCAGAACTCGTAACAGGGACAGAACCGGATCACAACCAAACAAGCAACAAATTATCAGGCACAAGGCACACGTATACAGGTCAACTAACTCAGCCGAGGGCAGGAGTATAGCTGACACCGGACCCAGGTCCAGTGTGCATTAAATAGCCGCCCTCTGTCAGAGAGAGCCAGAAACAATTAATTTCCTGTCTGACCAGGACGGGCCAAAGTGAAACTCAGTCCTGGATCATGACAGACAGATTACGCCACAACTCTATCAAGAGGTGAAAACTTTGCTGGCCCAAATGCTGCGAAAAGGGATGATACGGGAAAGTCAAAGCCCCTGGGCGGCCCCAATCGTGTTGGTCCAGAAGAAAGATGGTACACTACGATTTTGTGTGAATTATCGTAAACTGAATGCTTGCACTATTAAAGACTCATATCTAGGGATGGGCGAATCCTGAAATACTCGGAATTGCTAGGCTGTAACGAGTCCGACTTGGAAACTCGCTATTCGTTGCAAGTCTAGCGAGTCCAATGTTAATGAATGGGGATGCGAGTTTTGCAGCGATTCCTGTGCTGGGGAGGAGGAGAATGGGGATGCAGAGTTCTTAGCGATTTTGTGTTAGCAGCTGGACACAAAATCGTTAAGAAACTAGGATTGCATGTTATTAAACTGTGAAAAAAGTAGCTAGAGTTCTCTCTGTTTTGCGATTCCTGTGCAGGGGAGGAGAATGGGGATTCGAGTTTGCCAGCGAGTCCTGTGAGAGAGAGAGAGAGAGAGAGAGAGAGATATCTCCTCCAGCACAGGACTCGCTGGCAAACTCGCATCCCCATTCTCCTCCTCCCCTGCACAGGAATCGCAAAACAGAGAGAACTCTAGCTAGTTTTTTCACAGTTTAATACAAGCAATCCTAGTTTCTTAGCGATTTTGTGTCCAGCTGCTGACACAAAATCGCTAAGAAACTCTAAAAAACTAGGATTGCCATTCATTTGCATTGGACTCGTTACTGTGCGAGTAATCGCTTGGAAACTCGCAGAGTACCGACTCCTGCGAGTCCCCTACTACTAGCAGAGTAACGAGTCCTAACGAGTAGATTCGCCCATCCCTACTCATATCCACTGCCCCGCTTAGAAGAATCCCTGTCCGCCTTGGGAAAAGCTACATAGTTTTCAACCCTGGACTTGGCCAGTGGATACTGGCAGGTGCCCATGTCAGAAGAAGATAGAGCCAAGACGGTGTTCATATTGCCCATGGGACTGTTTGAGTTTAATCGGATGCCGTTTGGGCTGGCCAACGCCCCCGGGACCTTTCATCGATTGATGGAGCGGTGTCTGGGAGATCTCAATTTTGAGGCTACGTTGATCTATCTGGATGACATCATCGTCTATGCCGCCACCTTTGAGGACCACCTGAAGCGGTTGGGACAGGTACTCAGCCGGTTGCAAAAGTACAGGTTGAAGGTGAAGCCTCAGAAATGCCACCTATTTCGCTCTCAGATTGAGTATCTGGGTCGTCGTTTCGGCAGAGGGTGTGAGGCCATCCCGGGAGAAGGTTGCTGCTATCCAGGAATGGCCTACCCCCGAGACGGTGAAAGATGTGCGGGCTTTTCTGGGGTTAGCCGGATATTACCGTCGCTTCGTAAAGAATTTTGCATGTCGAGCTCGAGCCCTGCACGACCTGCCGAAGGGGGCTCCCGCGGGGCCAATGGGCGAAAAATCCAGTGGCAACACCCTCAGGAAGAGGCCTTCCAAGACCTCAAGGCTGCGCTCTCGGATGCCCCAGTGTTGGCTTATGCGGATTTCTCCCAACCGTTCATCCTGCACACTGACGGGAGTCTTCACGGGCTGGGGGCTGTGTTGTCACAGGTTCAGGATGGCCGGGAGACAGTGATCGCATATGTAAGTCGCTCACTCCATGACTCTGAGCGTAACCCTGACAATTACAGTTCTTTTAAGCTCGAGCTCCTCGCAGTGGTGTGGGCTATGACGGAGAGATTCGCAGAGTACCTAGCGGGCTCCGAGGTGGTAGTGCGAACTGACAACAACCCGCTGGCTCATTTGGAAGACGCCAAATTGGGGGCTCTGGAACAGCGATAGGTGGCCCAGAAGGCGAAGTACAATTATAAGATTATCTACAAAAGAGGGGCCGAGAATGTCCATGCAGACGTCCTCTCCAGGATTCGACATACAACTCCAGGACAGAATCGAGACGAAGAATTAGGAGAGGAAATACCGTTCGCTCTCACTGCTGCCGTGCTCACAACTGACAAAAAAATATCTTCCTCTGAGACCCCAAAGGGCATATTAGAACAATCCTAGGATAAGTGGATACAACAGCAACAAGAAGACGAAGAGGTTGGCCTTCTCAGGACATGGGTCGCCGCTGGGCCATTACCCCTTGACTCTTAACGGCAACATTTGACTCAAGACCTGTTGCTTATGCTGCGACAATGGGAGAGGTTGGTTATCCGAAAGGAATTATTGTATCGTAAAATAACATCACAAATAACCTCAATGACGGTTTGGCAGGTGGTTACGCCAGGAGCCCAACTTCACATACTGGCTCGGGAGGCTCATGAAAAAGAGGTCCATTTCGGAACAAAAAAAGCTTTGCAATGGCTGCAACAGAAAGCTTACCACCCACGCTTGCCGGCTGTTGTGGACGAAATTTGCCGGACCTGCCGCTTGTGTGAACTAGCCAAACCACCCGCTCAGCGAGCCGCAACACACACTATTGTGACCTCAGCGCCCTTTGAGCTCCTGACGGTGGATTATCTGACCATTGGGCCTGTATTTCAGGGATACGAACACTGTCTCGTTATGGTAGATCATTTCACCAAGTTCGCTGTGGTCACCACCACTCGGGATCAGACCGCAGAGTAAGCTGCCTCCGCCATTTGTAGAAACTTTATACAAGTATACGGCTGTCCTCAACGAATACATTGTGATCAGGGAGCATGTTTTTTGGGGAACGTCATGGAAGAACTACATCACCTCTATGGAATTGACAAATCCCGGACCACACCGTATCACCCGCAAGGGAATGGGGCTTGTGAACGATTTAATCGGACATTGATTCAGATGTTGCGCACTCTGGAGAGAGACAAGAAGGCCCGTTGGCCCGAATATGTTTCCGAATTAGTTTGGGTCTATAACATTAGGGTACATTGAGTGACTGTCTATACCCCCTATTCCCTGTTGTTTGGGCGAGAAGGTAAAGGGATCACGGAGGTGGAGTTAGACCCTGAAGAACCTCAGCCCTGGAATGGAGTATCGTCTTGGGTCCGAAATCATCGCCATCGGCTGCAAACTCTTCACCGAATTGTACACACCAAGCTCCAAGACTGGGAGCACCCAGGGAAGAATGCAACCCCACCTCCTCACTAGAGTTGAGCGTCCTTTGGTTTTTTAGGGTCGCGTTTCGTTTCGTGAAACCCGACTTTTCCAAAAGTTGGGTCGAGCAAGATCGTCCGATTATAGGGAAAAGTCGGGGTCGTCCCGAAACACGAAACCCAATGTAAGTCAATGGGGAATAAAAGTCGGCAGTGAGAGGAGGACAGGAAACACACCAACAGTGCCCATTTGAATGCCAAAAGCATCAATTCTTCTTACTTAAGCTTGTCAACCTTAATTAACTTCATAATACAAGTTACGCACTGAAAAATGGGGGTTATTTGGCTACAGTTGTGGGGGGGGAGGGCTGGCTCCAGGTTTTCATGTGCCCTGGGCGAAAGAGCGCCCCTTTAACACATACCACAACTCATCATGCTCCGATACGGCAGAGAAATAGCGGTATAGTACAATGAAAAATACTTCACTTTTTACATCTCATGACGAGGCCCATCTATTTCTCCATACAGAATCATTGGTCCCATATAATGTTTGAAACAGTATATGATGAGCTCCACATAATGCTACAGTATATGTTGGTCCCCATGGATGAAGCTCCACTGTCTTATGGGCCCAAATAATGCTCCAAACATAATGGGCCCCATTTCTAATGCTCTAGTGTATAATGGGCCCTGTAAATGCTGCTCCAGTGTCTGATGTCCACCTTTGGAATGTTCCAGTGTATGGTGGGCCCCATCTATCATTCTCCAGAGTATAGTGCTCCCCAAAAATTGCTGTCCCAACATTGAAAACAATCAAATAAGTCTCCTCGCTAGGGAATCCCTGTACTTGTCTGGACTCCTCGTCGTCCCCATATTCCATCTCACTGCACAGTGTTTCAACTTTGCAAGTGCTGTGATCCTGAGCAAGCAGGGGGGGCCCACTCGTTGGCGACGGCACTGGCACAGGGCCCCTGATAGTACGGTGGTGTGTCTGATGGCGGGTGGGCCGAACCTGCACTTTCATCTGCAGCTTCCTCTTTGTCACCGTGTAAGATGGAACTGTATATGGGAAGGGTAACCTGAGTCTCATCAGGGTCAGATTCAGGCCGTGTAGCGTGCGAGGGGAATGTAGTGGTCTGGGTCAATGTACCAGCACATTCATCGAGCAGTGGCTGGGCATCAGTGCACTTGTGTCGCCCCCAGGAGTACGGTCGCCACAGTGGCATTACCTTCCTCCTAGGGAGTGTGATGTCATGCTTGGGAGCAACGAAGGATCTCTCTAGCAGGTTAACTGATTGGGCGGCGTTATTCCCACGAGTCATGACCCTCCAAACAGCGTTAATGAAGGCAAAGTGTTTGTTTTACGTGGGCAGTATGGTTGCAAAGCTGAACCTTAAAGGAATGTCCAGAAGGGCACCACCAGGAGTGGAGCCTACGGTTAAATTCGACTCCACCTGGGAAACCTCAACCATGCCAGCTACAGAACAGATGCACACATTGCAAGCTTAATTCCGTTAACGAACGAGACTCCGTCATGCCCCGCTGTCCGAGTCCGGCTTACTAGAGGGACACGTGAGGCTCTGGCACATGAGATTGGCCAATAACTGGTGTGTCATGCCCTTACATGTCCGTGGCTGCATGTGCGCTACACTGAAAAGGCCAGCGTTTGTCGCTAACAGGTGCAGATAAACCGCTGAACAACGTTAGTGATGGGGATCACTGATTACAATTATTACCCGCGAACAATGATTTCCCAGTAAGTGCAGGTCAACCGCAGTTCCGGAATTAGGCCTAACCATCATTCCTGAAAAAATGAAAAACTTACGTGTGCAAACCACAGGTGCTGTAGCTTGCTTAACAGCTCGCCAGCCGTTCTCACGCCCAGTATGGATTACACGTGATTGCACAAAGGTGAGAAAGGGTACCGTATCCCCAGATAACATGGATGGATAGCTTACACATTCAAAATATATGTCTATACATCAGGAGGCAGGCTCAGACGGTGTTAGGCCCAGTATGGATTGCACGTGATTGCACAAAGGTTAGAAAGGGTACCGTATCCCCAGATAACATGTATGGATAGTGTACACATTCAAAATATATGTCTATACATCAGGAGGCAGGCTCAGACGGTGTTAGGCCCAGTATGGATTGCACGTGAATGCACAAAGGTGAGAAAGGGTACCGTATCCCCAGATAACATGTATGGATAGCGTACACATTCAAAATATATGTCTATACATCAGGAGGCAGGCTTAGACGGTGTTAGGCCCAGTATGGATTGCACGTGATTGCACAAAGGTGAGAAAGGGTACCGTATCCCCAGATAACATGTATGGATAGCGTACACATTCAAAATATATGTCTATACATCAGGAGGCAGGCTCAGACGGTGTTAGGCCCAGTATGGATTGCACGTGATTGCACAAAGGTTAGAAAGGGTACCGTATCCCCAGATAACATGTATGGATAGCATACACATTCAAAATATATGTCTATACATCAGGAGGCAGGCTCAGATGGTGTTAGGCCCAGTATGGATTGCACGTGATTGCACAAAGGTTAGAAAGGGTACCGTATCCCCAGATTACATGTATGGATAGCGTACACATTCAAAATATATGTCTATACATCAGGAGGCAGGCTCAAACGGTGTCAGGCACAGTATGGATTTGACGGCCCAGACTACACAGCGGAGGAGCAGGGAGAGGTAAAGATTGCAAATGCTGGGGCCCTGCCCAAGCAAGGGGGGCCCACTCGTGGGCGTCGGTACTGGCACTGGGCCCCTCATAGTACGGCGGTGTGTCTGACGGCGGGTGTGCACCACCACCGTCAGAGACACTTGATTGCACTATGAGGGACCCTGTGCCAGTGCCCGCGCCCAAGAGTCGGCCTACCCACCTGTCCAGGGCAATGGCACTCGCACGGTGTCGTGCGCTAGGTGGTGACCCCGGCCATGGGGGGGGGAGGCAGCACAGTTAGGGAGTTTTAGAAAGTGGCATATGTTGATGTTGGACATTCAGCTGATGCAAAAGGTGAAATAGGTCAAGTCCCAGGAAGAGGTGGACCAAAGCAAGCCATTTTTCTGTCACCCTATGTGTCATCAGGGGAAGGTGGGACAAAATCCTTGGAAACCCATGCGTGGTTCATTTTAATGAAGGTTAGATCATCCACATTTTGGGTTGACAGACGGGTCCTTTTTTCTGTCAGGATTGATCCAGCTGCACTGAAGACTCTTTCCGATAGCACACTTGCAGCTGGGCAAGCGAGCTCCTGTAAGGCATATTGTGCCAATTCAGGCCAGGTGTCCAGTTTAGCGGCCCAATAGTCAAAGGGGAATGACCTGTGTGGGAGAACATCGATATGGGAGGAAAAGTAGTTTGTAACCATAGTTGACAACTGCTGTCTCCTGTCACTTTCCATCGATGCAGTATTACCAGTTGTGTGAGCGGTACTTGAAAAATCAGTCCACAACATTGTCATGAAACCCCTGTCTCCAACGCCACTTCTGCTGTGTGCACCACGAACACCTCTGCCAAGCTGACCCCGGCCCGTACGGCTCGTGTGAGAACCATCACCGCTGCTGTGTGCTGGGAATGCCTCAAGCAACCGATTTACCAGAGTTGCTTGTTTATTAGCCAATATTAGGTCAAGGTTCTCCTGTGGCATGAGGTTTTGTAATTTGCCTTTATAGCGTGGATCCAGGATGCTGGCCAACCAGTAGTCGTCATCGTTCATCATTTTGGCAATGCGGGGGTCCCTTTTTAGGATCTGCAAGGCATAATAGGACATGTGGGCCAATGTTCCCGGTGTCAATGATGCACTGCGAGTGCTGGTTGGAGGAGCACTTTCTGGCAAATCCACATCCCTCCAGTCACGCACAAACCCTGTACCAGACCTTGCCACGCCAACATTTTCACTTGCCCCACGAGATGAATCCTCCTCCCCTAAGTAATCATCCCCATCATCCTCCTCCTCTTCTTCCTCCACCTCGTCCAGGAGAGGTCCCTGAGCAGACAATGGCTGAATGTCATCAAGGATTCCCTCCTCCTCTTCCTCCTCATCAACATTGGCTGCAGACGCCTGCTCCTTAAGGTGCGTCAAAGTTTGCATGAGCAGACGCATAAGTGGGATGCTGATGCTTAGGATGGCGTCATCTGCGCTTACCAGCCGTGTGCATTCCTCAAAACACTGAAGGACTTTACAGAGGTCTTTCAGCTTCGACCACTGCACACCTGTCAACTCCATGTCTGCTCTCAAAGTGCCTGGCCGTGTATCCTCCCACAAATGCATTATGGCCTGCCTCTGCTCGCACAGCCGCTCCACCATGTGCAGGGTGGAGTTCCACCTTGTTGCAATGTCGATAATGAGGCGGTGGTTGGGAAGGTGGAGCAATCGCTGCAGCTTCTGCATACGAACGGAGTGTACAGGCGACCGGCGGATGTGCGCGCACAGTCTTCGCACCTTCTGGAGCAGGGCTGTTAACTCCGGATAATTTTTGAGGAAGCACTGCACCACCAGGTTCAAGGTGTGAGCCAAGCAAGGTATGTGGCTGAGTTTTGAAAGGGCTATGGCTGCCACAAAATTACGGCCGTTATCACTAACTACCTTGCCTGCCTCAAGATGTACACTGCCCAGCCATGACTCAGTTTGTCGCTTCAAGTACTCGGCCAGCACCTCGGCGGTGTGTCTGTCGCCCAAACACATCATCTGCAACACAGCCTGCTGACGCTTTCCACTAGCTGCTCGATAGGGGGACACCTCGTGTGCAACAGTGGCAGCTGCAGATAGAGTGCTCGTACGACTGCGCTCTGTGGACGAGCTTTCGCTTCTGGAGGAGGAGGAGGATGAGGGTCGAACGCCTACAGCCAACTGTTTCCTATACCGTGGGCTAGGCAGCACTGTCCCACCACCGCTGTCCCCTTTGGACCCTGCATCCACCACATTAACCCAGTGCGCAGTGATGGACACGTAACGGCCCTGGCCATGCCGACTGGACCATGCATCAGTTGTGAGGTGCACCTTTCCGCTCACTGACTGCTTGAGTGCATGGACAATGCGGTCTTTCACATGATGGTGGAGGGCTGGGATGGCTTTGCGAGAGAAGAAGTGGCGACTGGGTAGGTCATAGCGTGGTACTGCATAGGCCATGAGTTCGCGGAAAGCTGCGCTTTCCACCAACCGAAAGGGCATCATCTCAAACGAGATTAGTTTGGCAATGTGGGCGTTCAAACCCAGTGTACGCGGATGAGAGACTGAGTACTTTCTTGACCTACTCATAGTGTCTGGGAGGGTGAGCTGGACTTGAGAGCTGCATATGGTGGAAGTAGCGGTGGACAGGGCGGACTGAGAGAGGGTTGATGATGGTGATGGAGTTGGTGTTCTTTCTGATGGCCTAGAATCAGTCTTTCGTTGATATAACAGTGGGATTCCCTGACTGCTGTGGCCTTGCAACGACACCTCAACATTTGCTGCTGTGCTAACCGGTGGGCTTACAGTGGGGGAAACAATGTAGCGTTGCTGACTACCTTCGTTGTGATCAGTTGCACATGTGGCACTTGAGGTTTGGTGTTGTGTCCACGCTTGCAAGTGCATGGTGTTTAAATGTCTAAGCATGCAACTGGTATTCAAATTTTTCAGATTTTTCCCTCGGCTAAAGGTCTTTGCGCACTTCTTACAGATAACCTTGGCCTGATCATGAGGATTTTGTTCAAAAAAGTGCCACACTGCACTCTTCCTACTTTGGCAGACATTTTGCGGCCTAGCACGCTGTGATCTTTTGACCCTCTGGACAAGCTGTCCAGCAACTCTTTTGATTTTTGGAACCTGTCTTTGGAGTGCTCCGGGCCTGCCAGATAACAGCTGTTGCGATGTCGATGTCTGCTGTGGATGCTCCTCATCTGAGCTATTGGAAGCAACACCCTCTTCCCCCAATGGATGCCAATCTGGGTCAACAACTGGGTCATCCATCACCTCCTCTTCAATGTCATGTGCACCTTCCTCTGTGTCACCGTGTATGGTGGTATAGTGTGCGGGAAGGGGCACCTGAGTCTCATCAGGGTCAGAATCTGGCTGTGTACACTGCGAGGACAATGTAGTGCTCTGAGTGAATGTACCAGCAGAATCATCCATCAGCGGCTGTGCATCAGTGCACTCCATGTCAGATTCATCTTGGCCTGGGTAATTCACCATTTGACTTGATAATCCAGGCATGGTATGTGAAAACAGCTCCATGGAGTAATCAGTAGTATGGCCTGCGTCATCCTTCAATCTTGGTTGGGGTGAAGGACACAAGGAAAGGTGTGGTTCATGAACTTGAGCCTCCAATGACGACTCAGTGCTTTTACTTTTTACAACTGAAGAAGAGGAGGCGATAGAGCTGGAGGCTGAGTCAGCAATGTAAGACAAAACTTTTTCCTGATGCTCTGGCTTTAAAAGCGGTTTGCCAACTCCTAGAAAACTAAGCCTTCGAAGCCTTATGGAGCCAGACGATGACGCAGGCTCAACACCTCCTGCATTCGGTCCTATTTTGCTCTTGCCACTACCATCAGATCCACCACCAACACCATCATTACCAGCCGCCAACCCCCGCCCAATTCCAGGGCCTCTTCCACCAGCCTTCCTCATTTTTGGTAGAAATGTAGACAAAATCCAACAAACTATATAGTAATGTAAAACAAGGTACAAGGTGTCTATAGGACAGGGGAGATTTTGAATTTCTGCTCACACTAGTGGACACTGGACACTTTTGGATTGTGTGAGGCCCACTCAATATCTGAGCGCTATGTCACAGGCTCGATGGCACAGCTGTGACCAAAGTGACTAGAGGATAAGTGAGATTTTGAATTTCTGCTCACACTAGTGGACACTGGACACTTTTGGATTGTGTGAGGCCCACTGAATATCTGAGCGCTATGTCACAGGCTCGATGGCACAGCTGTGACCAAAGTGACTAGAGGATAAGTGAGATTTTGAATTTCTGCAGACACTTGTGGACACTGGACACTTTTGGATTGTGTGAGGCCCACTGAATATCTGAGCGCTATGTCACAGGCTTGATGGCACAGCTGTGACCAAAGTGACTAGAGGATAAGTGAGATTTTGAATTTCTGCAGACACTGGACACTTTTGGATTGTGTGAGGCCCACTGAATATCTGAGCGCTATGTCAAAGGCTCGATGGCACAGCTGTGACCAAAGTGACTAGAGGATAAGGGAGTTTTTGAATTTCTGCAGCTGCAGACACTTGTGGACACTGGACACTTTTGGATTGTGTGAGGCCCACTGAATATCTGAGCGCTATGTCACAGGCTCGATGGCACAGCTGTGACCAAAGTGACTAGAGGATAAGGGAGATTTTGAATTTCTGCAGACACTTGTGGACACTGGACACTTTTGGATTGTGTGAGGCCCACTGAATATCTGAGCGCTATGTCACAGGCTCGATGGCACAGCTGTGACCAAAGTGACTAGAGGATAAGTGAGATTTTGAATTTCTGCTCACACTAGTGAACACTGGACACTTTTGGATTGTGTGAGGCCCACTGAATATCTGAGCGCTTTGTCACAGGCTCGATGGCACAGCTGTGACCAAAGTGACTAGAGGATAAGTGAGATTTTGAATTTCTGCAGACACTTGTGGACACTGGACACTTTTGGATTGTGTGAGGCCCACTGAATATCTGAGCGCTATGTCACAGGCTTGATGGCACAGCTGTGACCAAAGTGACTAGAGGATAAGTGAGATTTTGAATTTCTGCAGACACTGGACACTTTTGGATTGTGTGAGGCCCACTGAATATCTGAGCGCTATGTCACAGGCTCGATGGCACAGCTGTGACCAAAGTGACTAGAGGATAAGGGAGATTTTGAATTTCTGCAGACACTTGTGGACACTGGACACTTTTGGATTGTGTGAGGCCCACTGAATATCTGAGCGCTATGTCACAGGCTCGATGGCACAGCTGTGACCAAAGTGACTAGAGGATAAGGGAGATTTTGAATTTCTGCAGACACTTGTGGACACTGGACACTTTTGGATTGTGTGAGGCCCACTGAATATCTGAGCATGATGTCACAGGCTTGATGGCACAGCTGTGACCAAAGTGACTAGAGGATAAGTGAGATTTTGAATTTCTGCAGACACTGGACACTTTTGGATTGTGTGAGGCCCACTGAATATCTGAGCGCTATGTCACAGGCTCGATGGCACAGCTGTGACCAAAGTGACTAGAGGATAAGGGAGATTTTGAATTTCTGCAGACACTTGTGGACACTGGACACTTTTGGATTGTGTGAGGCCCACTGAATATCACAGCGCTATGTCACAGGCAGAAATTGGCTAGTGTATCACAAACTACAAGGTGTATGTAGAATTGGGCAGAGTAGGAATCTCCCTAGAGTGCAGGTCTGTAAGAACGGAACATGTCCTCGACTTATTCTCACAGAGTGACACAGATAGCTTCACCGTGGCTGTGATAACAGCCGTTACACGGTACTGTGTGAGGAGCGTACACCGCTGTATGGTGTGAAAAAATGCACGCTCAGTACCTCAGCAGGACAAAAAAAAAATTGGGATTGCTTTTAAAAAAGCAGTTTGCAGCTCAGTACCTCAGCAGGACAAAAAAAA
Organism: Dendrobates tinctorius; assembly: GCF_039654945.1. Lineage (NCBI taxonomy): Eukaryota > Metazoa > Chordata > Amphibia > Anura > Dendrobatidae > Dendrobates > Dendrobates tinctorius. Next base: position 18,773,316 of record NW_027361707.1, read on the forward strand.
AAATTGGGATTGCTTTTAAAAAAGCAGTTTGCAGAGCAGTGGGTAAACAGCAATGCAGCTGTCAGGAAGCCTTAGAAGGCAGCCCAACAACCAACACCACTGATACACCACAATATAGCCTCCCCTTGCACTGCACACACAGTGACTGGTGTGTTGTACAGGCACAATCGCTAGCAGCAGAAGCAGTTTTTTGTCTTCTTCCCTGCCTAACGCTCTCCCTACAGAATCAGCAGCAACCTCTCCCTATGCTAAGATCGGCAGAAGTAAGATGGCGGTCGGCGTGCACGCCCTTTTATACCCCCTGTGACGCCCACCAAAGCAAGCCAATCACTTGCATGCCCTTCTGAAAGATGGTGGTGACCCGTGCCTATGTCATCACGTTGCCCACAGTGTCCGTGGATCCTGATTGGCTGAAAAAGAGCGCAAAACAAACTTTTGAAACGCGACTTTGGCGCGTAAGTCGCCGACCTCGTGGCCGACCTCATCCTAGGGTCCGGTTTCGTTTCATGAAACCCGACTTTGCCAAAAGTCGGCGACTTTTGAAATTTTTCGACCCGTTTCGCTCAACTCTACTCCTCACCTCCAAAGCGGGGACCGGGTGCTTGTACTAGATCAACGCCCCCTGAACAAACTGGAGCCGCGATGGGAAGAAATTCCTTATTGGGTCTTACGCCGTATCCATCCGGACGGACCGGTGTACGAAATACGACCCGAGGAGGATGAAACACTGCTCACTCGTGTTGTGCATCGTAATATGTTACACCCATGTACTTCCTCCCACCCGAAGCAACCAGAGCCTATCCCGTCGACATGTGAACCGTCTTGCGTATGTTGGGACCCGGACGACGACGAAGATGGTCTCCCAGGACCCGGAGGCCCTCCACTCAGTAATGAATCATCTGACAGAATTAGGACGCCCACACCAACCAGCCCACCGATGTCCACCACCTCAGACGACTCTACCTCAGTCGATCTTAGACGCTCTGAGCGGTCAATGGCCGGCAAACCCCCTGAACGATATGAGCAAGATCAATTCATATGGAAACGAACATTGAAACCTCTACAGGCCGATCTCAATAGACTAAGGCCCTCGCCCGAGGACTGGCGAGCTTACAGGGTGGGGGAGTGTGGGGAGGACTCCCAGACAGTGAAAGGTCAGGTACCCAGGGGATCGCCATCAGGGTTCCTGAGGGAACGATACTGGGAAGACAGTAAAAAGAAAGACTTGACTGAAGTTGTCAGGGAAACAGGGGGCGGGGCAAGATTAAAAGGAGCAGGGGGCGCGCTGAAGTGGCAGTTGACAGAGAGCAGGACAACAGACAGGAAGCCGTGTGAGACAGAGAGGACCGAGGGAGCAGACGGTGTGTTGTGGAGAGACCGACAGGGGCCTGTGAAAGGAAAGCTGCGGACTCACTGACTAGTGACACGTGAGAGACTTGCACCGGCGGCCACTCCCCGCATACGGTCCCATACAGCAACTCCCGCTGCTTCCCACCCTGTTGTGACAAGGCGGCTACCTCAGGCGAAAGCAGGATCGAGAGACCATTCCTTTAGAGCGGTCAGGACACTGCCCCCCTGCCTTCTCCCACAGCTGCGCCCCTGTCATCACCGTCCCCAGGGGGAGCGACCTCACTACAGGCGGTAGTAGAGGCCCCCGTCCAGTTTGCTCAGGGACCCTGAGCAGAGGTTGGTGAACGGTTATATTCTGAGACTGCGTCATAACCCCGCGGTGAGACGAGAGCTGCAAGGAGATGCCTGTTGCGCCCACCATCACAGTTTCTTCAGGGCCTGTTGTGCCCCACCGTCATCGTTTCTTCAGGGCCTGTTGTGCCCCACCATCATCGTTTCTTCAGGGCCTGTTACGCCCCACCGTCATCGTTTCTTCCGGGCCTGTTGCGCCCCACCGTCATCGTTTCTTCAGGGCCTGTTGCGCCCAGCTCCATCCCAGAATATCGAGGCGTCAAGGCAGCCGCATCAGCGACCTCTACGCGGCCACGCCTGTGATCCTGACAGACCCCTGGAAGGATAAGTTTATTATAAGAGATAAGGACCCCCCAGTTTGGTCATATGTGGCCTATAGCACCCGGGCCAACCGGGTTAGTCGCATTACCCATAAGAAAGTGTTGTTAGGTTTGTTGAGTCCCTGTGTGGACTGGTTGCTGTTAATACTTTTTTTTTTGGTTGCTCAATATAGCCCCAGCGGCTACAGTTTATAAAAGTTATTTCCACAAACCACACTCAGTCTCGTGTCTCGTCACTGCATCCTGCGAACCTGCTAGAACCCTACACTACTACAGCAGTTATACAGTTATATACTGTGCAAGTTGCCCCTGTAACATCAACTACGTTGGTCTAATCTCAAGAGAATTTAGACGTAGAGTTCGTGAACACGTCCTTGACATTAGAGCAGCCAAGACTAATTCTGATAATGATTCCCTAAAAATGTTGCCAAAACATTCTAAGCATCGATGTGATGAGTCTCTGCTCAAAGTCAGGGATATTGACCACATTATTCTTACTGCTAAAAGTGGTGACTGTAAAAAACGTCTTGCTCAAATCGGGGCGAAATGGATTTTTAGGTTGGACACTTTACCACCAAAAGGCCTTAATGAACAAATTTCTTACAGTGCATTTTTATGATTTTATTAATATTGTTTTTTTTTCTCTTTTTGTCTTGTTTTTTAAGCTCCAACTATGTCATCAAGTCCTTATCGACAAAAAAGTTTTTGCTATCCCATCCATTCTTTATGCACACTTGGATTTTTGTCTTTTTTATTTCCACTATATCACTTGTTTGCATGTGTGTTTCACTGCACTTTTTCACTATATATATTGATATATCTATATTCCCATATATAATCATGTACTTGGTATTTTATATATGTTATTTATTAATATTTGTATTATGTATATTTTCCATTCACTTGCGTGTATATATTATATATATATACACACATACACTGTATATATATATACTGTATATACTGCTCAAAAAAATAAAGGGAGCACTAGGCAATCTTAGTGAGCAGACACATGGATGTTAGTGACCTTCCTATCATTTCTACCTGTTGTTTATTCCATTGGCACAACAGCAGGAGAAATTGAATCACAATCAGTGTTGATTTCACAGAAGTGTGACTGACTTGGAGTTACATTTTGAGCAGTATATATATACGGTACATATATATATACTGTATATATATATAATATATATATGTTTTCTTTACTTATCGAGTAGATATTGCGAGGCATGTGTCAATTTATACATTATATTCATTAATACTTTATTATGTTTATGGATGATATTGCTCTCTTTTCTTTCTCGTATATGTTTTATATATCCAATGGCAGTATATAGATTTTTATTCCCTACTTATTTTTTATGGCCAGCATATATTTTTTAGTCATATGCATTTTTTTTAAGCATATTATTAATCTCGTTTCACTACTGATGTCATGCCAGGTCTCGCAGCCTTTTTGACATTCAGTCAATGGTGTGTTTTTATCGCCATCTCCTGGCGATTATTATTGTCCGCAATCTTTTGCGTTCCATCAAGGAGCACAGGACTGTGGTATGTCATTTCCGTATCTGGAGATGTCCACAGCTTTGTGCCCTCCAATGTTAGGAGTGCCGTCCATCTCCTGTTCGTACCTTCCCTCACTTATGCGTTCTACCAAGATACTTATGGCTGCGGTACATCATTTCCGCTTCCGGTGGTGCCTAGGTAGTGTGCGCTCCAGGTCAGATCACCTAGAACGCTTCTGCAACTGCCTCTGTGCAGTCCACGCTGGAGTGCATCGCCGCTGCATGTCGCTTCCGGTTCTAGGAGTGCTTGTCCGCGGCGTCTGTTTCACAGTGGAACGCATATATTCTTAGAGGTCTATCATTTTATATTTTTACATTCTATGGCCAAGGTTTTTCCTGCTGATATCCTATTCTACATAAACGCTTTGGGTATATGCTGCTAAAGCTGCGCCTGCCCGGTCCCCCGCTGTGAGTGCTGTGTCCGCTTAGTACTCCGCTTCTCACCTCCTCGCAAATGCTGCTGATCGCGGTTCGCGGCGCCTTCCTCCTGCATTTTCAGCCTCGCGCACGGCTGTCTCGCACATTCGCCTTAGGTCTCGGCCGCGCGCACCCTCAATACCTTTGGCAGCTGCGGTGACCTGACCCGGAAGCACCACTTGGCCAATGAGGTGCATGCATAAGGTATATCAGGCCGACCTCCCTTAGTGGAGGCGCCTCATTATTGTGTATAATCCTGCACCTGTACTCAGGCCCTCTCTTGTATGTCTTTTTCATCAGGAGGTTCGGTACCATGATCCAGGGGGTCCACTCTTGGAAGCTCGCCTCTCTAGTCGCTACAGAATAATCAGGCCAATGACCTCGCCGATGCAGCTTTCTCCGCTCAAAAAGAATCGTATAATGGCCTGTATGCAGTCCATGGAGTCTAGGTTATCTTCCCTACAGGCCTCTGATCCGGTAAATGTCACCCAGCTTGCTAGTCTCCAGCAGGAGCTTTCACAGCAGTGTGATATTCAATATCGTATGCTGACTTAGATAGCATCCGTGAATGATCGTTTGTACAACCTCCAGTCCATCACTTCCGCCCCTGCCCAGGCTCTTTCCCGTGATCCTGATTCTGTCCCTGTGTCACATCCCCCACCCCGCTTGGGGAAATCACCAAGGTATATTGGTGATCCCAAACTGTGCAGAGGTTTCTTGAACCAGTGCTGCATTCATTTTGAGCTACTACCCCAGCAATACCCTACTGACCAAAGTGGTGTTCATTATGTCTCATCTCGAGGAGGAGGCTTTGCCTTGGGTAAACCCTCTATGGGAACGTGATGACCCTACAATTTCTAGTCTGGCGACCTTTTTGGATACATTTTGCAGAGTTTTTGATTAACCTGGTCGGTTGGCCTCCCCACGGAGTCACTCTTTAATCTTCACCAGGGTGCTCTCACTGTTGGACAGTATGCTATTCGCTTCCATACATTGTCCTCCGAGTTCAGGTGGAATAATGTGGCGCTGGTCGGGGCTTTCTGGCGGGGGGCACTCTAGCAAAATCAAGGATGAGCTCGCAGGTCGGGATACTCTAACTTCTCTGGAGGATCTTATTTCTTTAGACACACATATAGACCTGCGCTTTCAGGAGAGCTCTCGTGAGTCGGCTAGAAAGAGGAGATCTTTCAAACCATCTCCTTCTATTCACAAGCCACCTGGAGCTTCTAGTGGTTATGAACCAGAACCGATGCAGGTGGATCGGCTCAAGATGGCGGAGCTACGTTGGAAGGAGAGACTGGCTTATGTGGTGGCTTATGTGGATTCAGGCATGGCAGAAAACTTTATCAGGCTCAAGGAAGTAAACAAATATCGGATTCCTGTTATTACCCTGAAGAACCCACGCATGATTGCTTCAGTGGATGGCAAGCCCCTGCAAGAGCCTGTCACTATGGTCACTGAGGAGGTGGTACTGCAAGTCGGAGTTCTGCATCAGGACAAGATTGCTTTCTACGTGTTGCCCAACCTGTCTCACGCGCTGCTGCTTGGTCTTCCCTGGCTTAGGACACATGAGCCCGTCCTCGATTGGCAATTGGGTGAGGTTCTCCGATGGGGGCACCCGTGTCACGAACGGTGCCTGCTGTCTATTTGTCCAACAAGCTCTTCTCAGCCTTCTGTTCCCACAGGGCTGCCTGTTGTTTACTGGTCTTTTGCTGACATTTTTAACAAGAAGGAGGCAGAGAATCTTCCTCCGTATTGGCCATACAACTGCCCGACTGAGCTAATTCCCTGGACCCCTCTGCCTAGGGGTAGAATCTACCCGCTGTCACCTACTGAAACCGCGGCCATGTCTGAATATATCCAGGAGAACCTAGTCAAGGGGTTTATATGGAAATCTTCCACTCCTGCAGGAGCCAGATTTTTCTTTGTCAAGAAGAAGGACAGCTCTCTCGGACCTTGTATAGATTTCAGGGGCCTGAATGACATCACGATCAAAAACAAAAATCCTCTGCTCTTTAACCGCTTAAGAGGGGCCCAGATCTCCTCTAAATTGGATCTTTGTGGTGCCTACAATATGATCCGTATTCGGAGATGAGTGGAAGACCGCCTTTAATACACGGGACAGACATTACGAATATCTGGTTATGCTGTTTGGTCTATGCAATACCCCCACGGTATTTCAGGAATTGTCAACATCTTCCAGGATCTGCTATATTCATGTGTTGTGGTGTACTTGGATGACATTCTCGTCTTTTCTTCAGACCTTCTTCCCATAGGAGAAGTGTTCGTCTGGTGCTGCAGCGACTGCGGGAAAACCGGCTCTATGCCAAGATCGAGAAGTGCGTTTTTTTAGGAGACTTCCTTATCTTTCTTGGGTTATTGGGTTATATTATCTCCGACTCTGGATTGAGGATGGATCCCGAGAAACTGTAGAACGCTATTCTCAAATGGCCATGTCCTGTTGGAATTAAGTCTATTCAGCGCTTCCTTGGTTTTTCAAATTATTACAGGAAGTTTATTCCTCATTTATCCTCGGTCATCAAGCCCATCTCTTCTCTCATTCAAAAGAGGGCTAATCCCAATGGCTGGACCTCAGAGGCCGAAGATGCTTTTCAGACCTTGAAACAATCCTTTGTGGCCGCCCATGTGCTACATCGTCCTGAGGCAACTAGGCCGTTCATCCTCGAGGTGGATTCTTCCTCCACGGGAGCCGGTGCGGTACTTTCCCAAAGGTCTTCTTCAGGTCAGTTAGTCACTTGTGGCTTTTTCTACAAAGCTTTTTCTCCTTCAGAATGCAATTACTCAATCGGAGATCAAGAACTATTGGCCATAAAATTGCCTCTGGAGGAGTGGCGCTACCTGCTTGAGGGAGCTGTTCATCCCTTTATAATTTTCACCGGCCATAAAAATCTGGTCTCTGTTTTTTGCCCACTTTGACTTTGAACTCCATTTTCGGCCTGGCAATAAGAACGTCAAGGCGGATGCATTGTCCAGGTACCTTCAATCCTCTGATATCGTAGAAGAGACGTCGCACATTATTGATCCTACCAAGATCATCACCGTGGTTCCCTTGAACCTTGTTACTCTACCACCGGGCAAGACTTTTATGTCTGAGGCTGATAGAAAAGGAGTATTACATTGGGGACATTCCTCTAAAATTGCCAGTCATGTCAGAATTAAGAAGACTTTAGCCCTTATCTCTCACTACGACTGGCCATCCTTGTCCGAAGACGTTGTTGACTTCACCACTTCCTATCCCTCCTGTGCCAAGAACAAGGTCCCTAGACGTTTACTCTCGGGTCTTTTGCTCCCTCTGCTAGTTCCACCGGCTCCCTGGCAACATATAGCCATGGATTTCATCATCGACCTTCCTTGTTCTTCTGGTTGTACAGTCATTCTGGTGGTCGTGGATTGTTTCTCTAAGATGGCCGACTTTGTTCCTCTACCTGGGCTGCCAAAATTTTTTATTCATCATATCTTCAGACTCCATGGATCTCCTCGACATATCGTGTCTGACCATGGAGTCCAGTTCACTTCCCGGTTCTGGAGAGTTCTTTGCAAACTCTTGGAGGTGTCTTTGGATTTTTTCCTCTGCGCACCATCCACAGATCAATAGCCAAGTAGAGGGTACTAACCACGTGCTAGCATCCTACCTGCGTCATTTTTCCAATGCTCATCAAGACGATTGGGTAGTCCTCCTTCCCTGGGCAGAATTTGCTTATAGTTACCACCCTAGCGAGTCTTCAACCAAGTCTCCGTTTTTCATTGTCTTCGGGCAACACCCTGGTATTCCACTTCCACCATCCTCTGCGTCAGGGGTGCCTGCAGTCGACCCTTTATCCCTGGAGTTTTCAAAAATTTGGGAGGAGACCAAAGAAACGCTCAAAAAGGCGGGATATCGGATGAAGAGACATGCTGATAAGAGACGCTTGGATTCCCCACCTTATTGTCCGGGCGGTAACGTTTAGCTCTCTACCAAATATATCAAACTGAAGATTCCCTCCTACAGGCTGGGTCCTCGTTACATCGGCCCTTTCGAGATCCTCGGAGGCATCAACAACTTAGCCTATAAATTGAAGTTGCCTACCTCGCTCCGTATTCCCAATGCCTTCCACCTCTCTCCTGAAACATGTTATGCTTAATTGTTTCCATTCTGCATCCGGCTCAAGCCCTCAACTGGTAAGTACCAACAATGTCTTTCAGGTAAGGGATATTCTGGCAATGAAGAAAGTTAGGGGGAGGACATTTTTTATGATTGAATGAGTTTTGGTGCGCAGGCGGCAGGAGAAGTCCGGCGCCTGCGCACTGCAGGACTCTGCTCTGCCCTAAACAGGGCAGAGCAGTGTGCCTGTGCAGGAGCCACGATGGGAAGCAAAGAAGAGGATGTCACTGTTAGAAGATGGGAGGCGCCGGACCGGACCGCGACACCCATCAGACCAAAACTGGACCTGGACTGCCCCTGGGTGAGTATAATCTAACTCATTTTTCTTATCTTTCAGGTTACATCGGGGGCTTAACTACAGTATTACAGAATGCTGTATATAAGCCCCTGATGGCGGTGCTGACAGCTGATAGGTGAAAAAATAGGTGACAGATTCCCTTTAAAGGCTTCCCTAGACTGGTGTCCACTGGTTGAGACCAGATCCTTTTGTCTGCCCTTATTCACACACTGAGGTCAACTTTGAAACAGGATAAGGTTTTTAATATTAGACAGTGTAGGACCTTCCCAATCACAGTCTCCTTGTCCATGGTGTGATGGCTTTTATGCTATGGTATTTGTGATCAAAAACAGTATTAATAAGAACTCTGAGTTATTAAAATGCACTTTTGCGTTTTACTTATTTAGCTACAGCAGGGATTTTGCTTATTTCACATCAATATAATGCCCATCTCAAAGGAAAGGCAGGCCACACCTTTATACGCACATGATGCAAACAGACTGAAAATAACCCAAAGGTATGAACTGGGATATAAACTAGTGAGTATTCAGCGTGTAAGCACATGTTCACACTAGCCACTGACCAGAAAAAACAAAGACAGAAACAGAATGATTAAATACCCTGCAGTAAATATATAATATAGTCTTCTGATTTGCCACTGTAAAACAGTTTCATCACAAACGATTTGGAGTAGCAAATGGGGCCTCCGGAGACTGCCACACAGTTTTTGCACAGTTCGATGCTGGAAGATTGATTAAATGCAGGACAAGATCTGGTCTAGCCAACTGACATGAAAATGCACATACAGTACATCAAGTATAATGAACACTTCATAGACCTCTATGCAGTATTATGGCCACCAATACTCACATCTCCCCATTCCCCAGCTGCTCCGATCTCCACTGTGCGACTCTTTTGCAGCTCCACTGCCAAGCACAGCGTGGCGCGATGAAGAGGGAGAATGATGGGTGAGGGAGAGGACGACATGCCTCCTCCATCATTGCTTTCAACTGTGTCTGCATCCTGAATGTGCGATCCTGGGCGGAGGGTGCCCAGAGGTAGTGCTGGCACCTGTCCTCCCCCAAATCAAGGGCCCTATAGGGGCCACATGGTCTGCCACTAATAGTGGCACATCACAGGTGAAGGGTCCCCTGGGGTAGTGGGGCCCCTGGGCAAGTGACCAGTTTTCACACCCCCTATAACACCGGCCTCCATGAATAATAATTGTGTGAGTTGTTCTTCATCGGTGTGTTGACCCCGTGGCCTTTTAATGTGCTGATTTTTAGATTTGATATCCTTTTCAGTGAATTGTTCTTTAGTTGGCCAATACTCTATATATTTATACTTATATTTGATTCGAATTTACATTGGAGAATCCATACAACCTATGATTATGACCTGGTTACATTCATATATAAACCATAACCAATTCCACCTGATATTGCACAGCTCCTAAACTTGCCAATAAATAAATGATATTTTGTGAAAACACATTATAGAACTGACACCACAATGGTCTCTAGCATCATTTTAGAAACCTGTTTAGTTCCCGGGATATTATACCTCTATATCTAACAATTTTTACTAGATTTGCTGGTGATGAGGAGAATGACATTTCACAGATTAGTAGATTCAGCGCAGTTACACTCATCATAAACTATAATGGCGTCCATTGAGGTTGTAACCGGGATTCCAATATTTTGCACTTTCCTTCCTATTTTGGCCTCTTCTTTGACCGTTGCTGTTGGGTGACTCATTGATGGGCTGCGGTTCTGCTGAAATCAGCGATTAGGTGACTTGCATAAAACATGTGAGAACTTTTAAACATTGCAGTTTACCTGTGTGAAACTTTAAATTCAAAACTCTGAGTTTAGTTTCGCAATTTTACAGGTGGAGAGTGAAATATAATTAAGGCGTGTCATTAATTCATATGGATAAAGTCAACTCCACCTTCATCAAACAGATAATTATTAGTGATGAGTAGTGCATTCATTACTGGAATTTGAATCAATGTTACACCCAGAAAATATATACTTAATTGTATAATATTTGCTCTTCTCCCTATAGACAAAATTCCTATATAAGTGCCACATCCGTCCCCGATACTACATTCTGCCTACAGCAAGCTGCCTGGACGAAGCGAGAAAATAATGTCACAACCAATGAAGACCAAGCTGGAGACTGCAATAGAAATGTTATTTGAGGTCTACGATGAATACTCCATTACTGAGGGCAACGAGAAAACATTAACCAAAGAGGGAATGAAGACTATGGTGGAGAAGGAACTGCCTGGGATGATGGCGGTAAGACTGGAGTCACACACAACCATTAAAAAAACGGTCCCATTTTAACGGTCCAAAATCGCACAAAGGCATCTTAACCATTGATCCGTTTTTGATGCGATTTTTCTTAATTGATGCAATTTTTCTTAATTGATGCGATTTTAATCGCATGTAAGGATCCGTTTGACATCCGTCTGGCGAGATTTTCTCGCAGGATAGCTAAATGGACATATAATGGAGTCCAATGACAGGTTTCCCCACACAAAGAATGAATAGATCTAGACACATATATTTATATATATATATATTTTATACATGTCATAGAGACACATTAATATATATATTACAAATTCATACAGTTCATCATAGCAGAATAGGTGCAGAAACATTTGCCGGCTTTTGTATAATTATTCTCCTGCCCGACATGAAATGACACATGGTATACATATAGTTAACCATTTCATTTCATGTTTTTTTTGTTATGTCTATCACAATTAATTAGATGAGGGTAAAATTTTGGACTTGTAGGGGTTAATTTAAGGGGTTAATTTGTTGTATGAAATTGCAGGGACTCCTGCTGACGTCACTGAGGATTTATCGCATTGTATTCATCCGATTTAATCGCCAGTGTGACCCCGGCCTTAGAATTTAATTCACATACATATAAAAATACTTAGTTTTCAGCGGTTCACAAAAAATATATGGAAAATTAACTAAATAGCAATTTAAATACTCACTCCCAAAAAACTGCCACAAAATTATATTGTACTGTGCTCCTCTAATCCACCATGAAACCACTAGATCCTGCTATTATTCGAAGCTAAGATCAACAATAGAGCAATTCAATGATAAAATCTCTTTTACTGATTCACATATAAAAGGTAAAAGGATTTGTATGTTTACAAGAAAAAGTGCAAAAAAAGGAAGCACACACGACTCCCATTAACATGAAATTTGCTGCTAGCCTCTGGACCCAATGACTAAATATCAGGTAAAGTCAGGGCTGCCACTAGGGACTCCAGGGCCCCATGCTATCAACATTTTTGGGTCCCCTTGAGACTCTGCCCAGGCTCCACCCCAGCTCCGCCTTCACCCATCAAATCTTCCACAGTCCCACTGCCCATTCTTGGAAAAACTCCACTTCTGCACCACTGTAGGGTCGGTGGTGGGGTGCCGAGCTGGGGGGGGTGATAGGGGGTGGTCCCACTTCTTACCGCGCAGAGATGATAACAGAGACACGATGAGGCAGATTCTGGGTGCAACAGGTCCAAGTTTATTGCTCACCGTCCGACTGACGGTCCTCGCGGTACACCGCGATATCTCTCTCTCTGCCCTCCGTGTCCAGGGCCGCTTCAACACCGTACGTTACACTAGGGACGTATTTATACGTACGTCCCGTCTCACATTGTGACAATCCTGACAGCTCGGTTACTGTGGCCGCCTTAGGCCCGTACACCATCAGCACTTTACTGGTCAGTTTCGTCGTTACACATACGGTGTCTTCCACCCAGAGCCTTGTCTCTGCTGCGGTCCTTTCCTGTCAGGACCACCCCCCTGACATTCTCTCTCCTCAGTCCCCCTGGTCTGTATTCTCCTCAGAGTGCACAGACTGTCGTAGTCCTCCTGTCACTTGAGCTCCCCCTGGGGACTGGAACTTTCTGGAACCCTCCCTCAGTATTTATAACTCCCCCGGTTCCTTGAAACTGTCACTCTAACTGTCACCACGCCCCCCATGACCAACGGTTTCTAAAGCCCTAAGCTGCTGTAAAGTCCTTTGCTCACACTCCACCCTGCCATCTAATGGTCATCCCAAGGTACTGCACGTCCACTACACTTTCCTAGTTGTTTCCCCACTGTAATCACTGACTCCTACCTACACTGTGCAAACCTATCTTTCTTCACTCTGACTAGTCCATCCGTCCGTCAGGTCACCTTCCCTACACCACATCCTCACTAGTGTTGATCGAATAGCTTTGGATAAGCACTTACCCGAATAGCTGCCTAAGCAACCCGGCCGGCCGCGGGTCTCCTGACTTGAATTCAGCAGCCTCACAGCATGTATGAGGATTCGGGCTAGGAGATCAGCACCCAGTCCATGCACTGAAGTGCGAGTGCAGACCAATTTCCCCCTTCCAAATTATACTGCCATAATAGTAAATAAAGATGTTTCCCAATCACACTGTATATACCCACTTTTTATTTTCCTATCAATATGGCCATGTGAGGGCTTGTTTTTTGCAGGCTGGGTTGTACTTTTGAATGACATGATTGGTTTTACCAAATAGTGTACTGAAAAATGGGAAAAGAAAATTCAAAGAGCAGTGAAATTGCAAAAAAGAGTGGAATTGTTTTATGGTTGTTGTTTTTTTTTTACCATGTTCACCAAATGCTAAAACTGACCTGCCATTATGATTCTCCAGGTCATTACGAGTTCATAGATACCAAATGTGTATAGGTTATTTTTTCATTTAAGTGGTTGGTGAAAAAAAATCCGAACTTTGTCAAAATAGAAAAAAAAAAAGTTGCCATTTTCCGACATCCATAGCGTCTCCATTTTTCGTGATATGGGTCTGGGTGAGGGCTTATTATTTTGCACGCCGATCTGACGTTTTAATTGATACCATCTTTGTGTTGATACGATCTCTTTATAGCCCATTATTGCATTTTAATGCAATATTGCAGCGACCAAAAAAATTCTTCCGTTTTTTTTACTCTTTTTTTGCATTACGTCATTTACCGATCGGATTGTTTTTATATATTGATAGATCGGGCGATTTTAAATGCGGCGATAACAAATATATGTATTTTTTACTTTTATTGTTTGATTTTGAATGGGACAAATGGGGGGTGATTTAAACATATATTTTTTTTAAAAACATTTGCGACGTGCTTCCTGCGCGTGCATGTTAAGTGCCGCTGTCAGACATTGACGGCGGTATTTAACATGTTAACAGGTGCGGGTGGATCGCGATTCTACCCACGTCTGTTAGGGGCACATGATAGCTGATCAGATCAGCTGTCATGTGCCGGAAAAGGTGTGAGCTCATGGCCGAAGCCCACACCAAACAGGGGGAGGCGTCCAATGACGGACACTGCATATCATTGGATGTTAAGGGGTTAATAAATGTAAACAGTGTATATTATTGCATATATATTCACCGATTATACACTACCAAAAACTCTCTTTATTGGTATTCATTAAAAACCTATAAATTCTAGAATATACTGTAAATACTCCCCAAACATGAGAACTCAAAGCTACGTGCACACATTGCGGATTTTGATGTGGATCCGCAGCGTTTTTGGACGCGCCGAATTGCATCAAATCCGCAGTGTTGTGCACAGCCAATGTTAGTCAATGGTAAATTAAGAATTGCTGTGCACATGCTGCGGAAAAATCTGCGCAGATTTGCAGCGTTTTTTTTTCCTCAGCATGTCAATTCTCTCTCTCAAATTCACACACCGAATCCATTCCCAGCACCACCTAACAAATCCGCACTGCAAAAACGCATTACAATCCACAATAAATGTGCAAGCGTTTTGCCCTTCAAATTCCGCATGCTAATCTGCAACATGTGCACATGCCCAAAAAGTGATAATAGAAAAAAAAATATCAAGCAGTCAAGCGTAAAGGGGGATCACACTATTTGTCAACTGCTCTTATTCCTACCAGTCCGCAGAGGTTGGGCACGCTCTTAAAACGCAATTGGCGTTGCCGCTCCTCGTCGACTAGCCCTGGTTGTCCTCGCCGCCGCCTCTTCAGCCTCACTCCGTCAGACGCAGGATGCAGACTCCCCTGAGCAATTTCCCCCCTGCTGAACACAGACTCCCCTCAACAGTCTCTCCTCACTCCCGTAACCAGCCCCCTCTGCCAGACGCAGAACTACCTCAGCAGCCTCCCATCTTCTCAGCAGCCTCCCATCTTCTCAGCAGCCTCCCATCTCCTCAGCAGCCTCCCATCTTCCCAGCAGCCTCCCATCTCCTCAGCAGCCTCCCATCTTCCCAGCAGCCTCCCATCTCCTCAGCAGCCTTCATCTCTCCAGCAGCCTCCCATGTTCCCAGCAGCCTCCCATGTTCCCAGCAGCCTCCCATGTTCCCAGCACCCTCCTGTCTCCTCAGCAGCCTCCCATCTCCTCAGCAGCCTTCATCTCTCCAGCAGCCTTCCATATTCCCAGCAGCCTCTCATGTTCCCAGCAGCCTCTCATCTCCTCAGCAGCCTCCCGTCTCCTCTGCAGCCTCTCATCTCCTCAGCAATCAACCATCTCTTCAGCAGCCTCTCATCTCTTCAGCAGCCTTCATCTCTCCAGCAGCCTCCCATCTTCCCAGCAGCCTTCATCTTCCCAGCAGCCTCCCATCTTCCCAGCAGCCCCACATCTTCCCAGCAGCCTCTCATCTCCTCAGCAACCTCTCATCTCTTCAGCAGCCTTCCATCTCCACAGCAGCCTCCCCTTTCCTCAGCAGCCTCCCCTCTCCTCAGCATCCTGCCATCTTCCCAGCAGCCTCCCATCTTCCCAGCAGCCTCCCATCTTCCCAGCAGCCTCTCCTCTCCTCAGTAGCCTCCCATCTTCCCAGCAGCATCCCATCTCTTCAGCAGCCTCTCATCTTCCCAGCAGCCTCCCATCTTCCTAGCAGCCTCTCATTTCCCAGCAGCCTTCCATCTCTTCAGCAGCCTTCCATCTTCTCAGCAGCAGCCTCCCATCTCCTCAGCAGCCTCCCATCTTCCCAGCAGCCTCCCATCTCTTCAGCAGCCTCCCATATTCTCAACAGCCTCCCATCTCTTCAGCAGCCTCTTCTGAATCCTCACACTGCTCACCTCCTCTGCCTACCTGCTGCCGACTTCAATGTCTCCTGTCTCCACGAACGTGACATGCTGCTCTGTTCCAGAATGAAAAAGAGCATGCAGCTTCACATGACCGGCATCAGGACCATGATGTCCTCGGGCCTAATTCTGCTGCTTAAAGGTCCAGCACCGATTTCTGCCCTCCGGATCCATTAACACTGTAGGTGTATCTTTAAATCACCACAGTGTTGTTATGTATCTGGCTTGCAGCAGCCCTGAACTTTTACACCTGGGGCCCGACAAGCAGAAGCAAGAGAAGAGGGCCCGGGCTGCCAGTGCGTGCGGACCCCCCCTTTTTGCTACTGCTCACTGGGCCCCATACAGTAGTAAGGGCAGTAATGCCCTGATGGCGGCCATGTGTAAAGTACCACCTAAGTTATGACGCATTTAAACAAGCAGATACGTACTGGTACACCGAATCAATAATTTTGGCTATTACCGCTCAATAAATATGTAAACAAGGCTCCAGACACTGCTGTTACTATATAGGCTGAGAGCACCTCCCACTTCCTAGCAGCCCACAGTGTTTAACCATAGCCCACAGCACAGGTCATAATAGCTGCAAATTCTATAGAAGTGCTGCCACCAACAGCCATCAAGGAGAATTCTAACGGGTCTTAAACATGATTAAAGCCATGGTGGCCATTACCTGGATCCTAGCAGCGTTCAGTAAGTATATAGTGCAAGAGAATGGTCAGCTATAATATACTGAGCTGCCATGAGCAACGAGGCAGCCATCTTATGAAAGTTAGGAAAGAATATATTCAACTTTTACAATAGAAATAATACGATGTACCCTGTAAAAGCAGATGGAGGATGTAAAATGAGATCATGCCCATTAAGAAATTTAGTAGATGTGCATACAGGTAAATTGGATCAGCCTCAGGGCAATGAGAAAATAGAACCAACGAGTATATGGTAAATATGTAGGAAACAGACTTCTACAATTGTCAAATATATGAATTTATGGGTTTAGTCTAAGAGCAGTAATAAGATTAATGACAGTAGTTAGAGATAATATTGGATTTTTGTGTTTCTTAATGTGGTCTGGTGAAAAGTTAATTACTGATGTAATGTTGTGTTACTTCTTCCTTTGTCCAAGAAGATATGATGTAATCATATACGCCCTTTTGCTATAATATGTATACAGCTTCCTTTGTTTGCATAATGGATAAAAAGCCCCTGTTACTGTTGCTCGGGGCCATTCCATCGCCATCATGCCACTGTGCCTCACCATGGCCAGGGCACAGAGCCTTTTCATCGCCAGACTTCCTAGCGAATCTCTGCCCATCTGAATTCCTGTTTTTGCCCGCATATTTCAACTTCTCTGACTTTCTGTTCTGTTTTGCCGTGTATCTCTGAATAAACTTCGACCTCAGCTTGATAAGAGATCGTCTAAGACCTTCTTCCCGACTCTTTCAACTCTCCCAATCAGGACTCTTTTTCTTACATATAGTGGGGTCCCGTCCTTCTGCCCTGACGCGCATGTTTCACCCTGCTTCTTCGGGGGGCGTGTCTAGGCAGAGGGTGTGTGGGGTTTAAGTATGAGCCTCAGCCAATCATAACCATTCTTTCATTCAGGATGTGCACCCAACCAATCAACGGGGCTCTCTCACTGATGCAGCCTCAACCAATCATTGGGGTTCTTTCATTGAGAGTGTACAACACCCCCCCAATCAGCCAGGCTCTCCTCACTGAAGCAGCCCTGGATAGCCACACGGCGCATGCGTCAACAGTGCGACGCTCATAGTAAATAAAACAAGTGGCCGCGGTCACGGTGACTCCCTCAATGCCCTCCACAGTTAATAGCGTGGTAATGAGTGAGTGAGGCCAGCGTGTTAGACTGCAGCTCACATGTAAAGAGCGCACCGGTCTGCGCATGCGCACAGCGGTCCACAAGCTGCCAGTATGCAGAGGCCCAAATAATTAAATTGTGGGACTGTCACAATGATTATTGCACTTAAATATTCATCCTCCCCGAATAGAACTACTATATAGAGCCTTCATCCCCTCATGTAGTGTATCTATAAGCTGATATCATATTCATTACAACAAATTACCCAAATTAGTACACATCGATCTCCAACTATCTACAGTGAGGCTGAAATTTCCTACCAAATGTCAACACTCACTATGTAATGTGGCTATACTGAGAAATGTACATAAATAACTTTGCCCACACATATAATGTAATCCAAAGCCTACATATATTAGAGAGCCCATCTACCAATAAAATATCGACAGACATACACATATCAGGCATTGACATTTTGCATATTCCAAAAAAAATTATTTTCTTTTCAAAAATTTTTTTTCCTTAAACCCCCTCACCATTTCCTACTACATTATTATAAACAACTATATTATGGCCCGATGCTATCGCATCGGGAGGATGCAATATCATCACACCTCTTGCCATGTTAACCCTCAACACACACACTGCTCTCACCGTTCACCATCTCCACTCACTCTTTCACTCCACATACGACCCCTTCTCTCACTCCGTCTCTCATACTCACGCAGTCATCGCCGCTGCTCCACGATCCACGACATCTTCTTTCGCCGGCGCCATCCTGGATCCAGACGTTGTCCACGCCGGCGACATGTTCTTGCGGCGACGCCATCTTGAGTATCGTGAAATCCCGCGATACTCAAGATGGCGTCGCCGGAAGAACATGTCGCCGGCGTGGACGACGTCGGGATCCAAAATGGCGTCGGCGAAATCTCGTGAGTTTTCGCCGACGCCATTTTGGATCCCGACGTCGTCCTCGCCGGCGACATGTTCTTGCGGCGACGCCATCTTGAGTATCGCGGGATTTCGCCGATCCAAAATAGCGTCACCGCAGGAACACCTGTGAAATGCGCAGACGCTGCACCTGTGAAAAGCACGCCCAGCACCTGTGAAATGCGCAGACGCTGCACCTGTGAAATGCGCAGACGCTGCACCGGTGAAATGCGCAGACGCTGCACCTGTGAAATGCGCAGTCGCTGCACCTGTGAAATGCGCAGACGCTGCACCGGTGAAATGCGCAGTCGCTGCACCGGTGAAATGCGCAGTCGCTCCACCTGTGAAAAGCGCGCCCAGCACCTGTGAAATGCGCAGACGCTGCACCTGTGAAAAGCGCAGACACTGCACCTGTGAAAAGCGAGCCCAGCACCTGTGAAATGCGCAGACGCTGCACCTGTGAAATGCGCAGATGCAGCACCTGTGAAAAGCGCGCCCAGCACCTGTGAAATGCGCAGACGCTGCACCTGTGAAAAGCGCGCCCAGCACATGTGAAATGCGCAGACGCTGCACCTGTGAAATGCGCAGACGCTGCACCTGTGAAATGCGCAGACGCTGCACCGGTGAAATGCGCAGATGCTGTACCTGTGAAATGCGCAGACGCTGCACCGGTGAAATGCGCAGACGCTGCACCGGTGAAAAGCACAGACACTGTACCTGTGAAATGCGCAGACGCTGCACCGGTCAAATGCGCAGACGCTGCACCGGTGAAAAGCGCAGACGCTGCACCGGTGAAAAGCGCAGACGCTGCACCGGTGAAATGCGCAGATGCTGCACCTGTGAAAAGCGCAGACGCTGCACCTGTGAAATGCGCAGACGCTGCACCGGTGAAATGCGCAGACGCTGCAGCGGTGAAAATCGCAGACGCTGCACCGGTGAAATGCGCAGACGCTGCACCTGTGAAAAGCGCAGACGCTGCACCGGTGAAATGCGCAGACGCTGCACCGGTGAAAAGCGCAGACGCTGCACCTGTGAAATGTGCAGACGCTGCACCGGTGAAAAGCGCAGACGCTGCATTGGTGAAATGCGCAGACGCTGCATCTGTGAAAAGTGCGCCCAGCACTCCGTCTCTCATACTCACGCCGTTATCGCCGCTGCTCCACGATCCCCGACATCTTCTTCCGCCGACGCCATTTTGGATCCCGACGTCCTCCACTTCGGCGACATGTTCTTGCGGCGACGCCATCTTGACTATCGCGGGATTTCGCCAATCCAAAATGGCGTCGCCGCAAGAACGTGTCGCCGGAGTGGAGGACGTCTGGATCCAGGATGGCGCCGGCGGAAGAAGATGTCGGGGATCGTGGATCAGCGGCGATGACGGCGTGAGTATGAGAGACGGAATGAGAGAAAGGGTCGTATGTGGAGTGAAAGAGTGAGTGGACGTGAGTGGAGATGGTGAAAGGTGAGAGGAGTGTGTGTGTTGAGGAGGAGTGGTGTGTTGAGGGTTAACATGGAAAGAGGTGTGCGGTGACGTCACCGGTTACAACTGGACGGAAGTTGTTACAACCAGAAGCTGCTTAGGGCATTTATTATTATAGATACAGGAGGGGAATATTCATCTGTATACAAACACCAGATATGAAAATATGACATATAACAATGTCGAGCTCAAGAGTCGGAGAATTTTTGAGTACGGTGAATTTTTGCTAGGCTCCCATTATTCATCCGCTGCGTCGCTTGAGTTTATCCCAGTCCATTGCGCTCGGAAATCCACAATCATCCATTCGTCAGTGTCATCACATCCCTCCTAATAGCTCATAACAATAAACCAAAAGAAAGGAAAAGTAAGTGCAACTTAAAAGCAACTAAAATTAAATAAAAAATCACCCTACACCTAGAAAAGCCAAAGAGTAAAAACCTCAGGCAATGCCATTTACAAACATGCACCCGAGACCTGAACTCTCATTCAATCCCTGTGGCTGCAATGTACCCAACCTATATATCCATCTACATTCTAATTTCACCAATTCTTTACCCAAATCTCCACCTCTGAAATTGAAAGAAATACTATCAATGCCCTTAATCTTTAGTAGATGTGCTTTGCATTCATGAAATCTTTTAAAATGCCTTGGTAACGTTTTAAGAGACATGTCATCCGTCACTGCTTTCGCCTTCTCTATGTCAAGACAATGTTCACGTGTGTGAATTTTTAATTCGCGGGTTGTTAAACCCACATATACTTTTTTACATGGGCATGAGGCATGATATATAACTAGAGTTGAGCGAAACGGGTCGAAAAATTTCAAAAGTCGCCGACTTTTGGCAAAGTCGGGTTTCATTAAACGAAACCCGACCCTAGGATGAGGTCGGCCACGAGGTCGGCGACTTACGCGCCAAAGTCGCGTTTCAAAAGTTTGTTTTGCGCTCTTTTTCAGCCAATCAGGATCCACGGACACTGTGGGCAACGTGATGACATAGGCAGGGGTCACCACCATCTTTCAGAAGGGCATGCAAGTGATTGGCTTGCTTTGGTGGGCGTCACAGGGGGTATAAAAGGGCGTGCACGCCGACCGCCATCTTACTTCTGCCGATCTCAGTATAGGGAGAGGTTGCTGCTGATTCTGTAGGGAGAGCATTAGGCAGGGAAGAAGACAAAAAAACTGCTTCTGCTGCTAGCGATTTGGCCTGCACAACACACCAGTCACTGTGTGTGCAGTGCAAGGGGAGGTTATATAGTGGTGTATCAGTGGTGTTGGTTGTTGGGCTGCCTTCTAAGGCTTCCTGACATTCCTGCATTGCTGTTTACCCACTGCTCCGCAAACTGCTTTTTTAAAAGCAATCCCAATTTTTTTTTTTTGTCCTGCTGAGAAGAAAAAAAAACTGCTTCTGCTGCTAGCGATTTGGCCTGTACAACACACCAGTCACTGTGTGTGCAGTGCAAGGGGAGGCTATATAGTGGTGTATCAGTGGTGTTGGTTGTTGGGCTGCCTTCTAAGGCTTCCTGACATTCCTGCATTGCTGTTTACCCACTGCTCCGCAAACTGCTTTTTTAAAAGCAATCCCAATTTATTTTTCTTGTCCTGCTGAGAAGAAAAAAAAACTGCTTCTGCTGCTAGCGATTTGGCCTGCACAACACACCAGTCACTGTGTGTGCAGTGCAAGGGGAGGCTATATTGTGGTGTATCAGTGGTGTTGGTTGTTGGGCTGCCTTTTAAGGCTTCCTGACAGGCTGGCATTGCTGTTTACCCACTGCTCTGCAAACTGCTTTTTTAAAAGCAATCCAATCTCCCTTATCCTCTAGTCACTTTTGTCACAGCTGTGCCATCGAGCCTGTGACATAGCGCTCAGATATCAGTGGGCCTCACACAATCCAAAAGTGTCCAGTGTCCACAAGTGTCTGCAGAAATTCAAAATCTCCCTTATCCTCTCGTCACTTTTGTCACAGCTGTGCCATCGAGCCTGTGACATAGCGCTCAGATATCAGTGGCCCTCACACAATCCAAAAGTGTCCAGTGTCCACAAGTGTCTGCAGAAATTCAAAATCTCCCTTATCCTCTAGTCACTTTGGTCACAGCTGTGCCATCGAGCCTGTCACATAGCGCTCAGATATTCATTGGGCCTCACACAATCCAAAAGTGTCCAGTGACCACAAGTGTGTGCAGAAATTCAAAATCTCCCTTATCCTCTAGTCACTTTGGTCACAGCTGTGCCATCGAGCCTGTCACATAGCGCTCAGATATTCATTGGGCCTCACACAATCCAAAAGTGTCCAGTGTCCACAAGTGTATGCAGAAATTCAAAATCTCCCTTATCCTCTAGTCACTTTGGTCACAGCTGTGCCATCGAGCCTGTCACATAGCGCTCAGACATTCATTGGGTCTCACACAATCCAAAAGTGTCCAGTGTCCACAAGTGTGTGCAGAAATTCAAAATCTCCCTTATCCTCTCGTCACTTTTGTCACAGCTGTGCCATCGAGCCTGTGACATAGCGCTCAGATATCAGTGGGCCTCACACAATCCAAAAGTGTCCAGTGTCCACAAGTGTCTGCAGAAATTCAAAATCTCCCTTATCCTCTAGTCACTTTGGTCACAGCTGTGCCATCGAGCCTGTCACATAGCGCTCAGATATTCAATGGGCCTCACACAATCCAAAAGTGTCCAATGTCCACAAGTGTGTGCAGAAATTCAAAATCTCCCTTATCCTCTAGTCACTTTGGTCACAGCTGTGCCATCGAGCCTGTCACATAGCGCTCAGATATTCATTGGGTCTCACACAATCCAAAAGTGTCCAGTGTCCACAAGTGTGTGCAGAAATTCAAAATCTCCCTTATCCTCTCATCACTTTTGTCACAGCTGTGCCATCGAGCCTCTTACATAGCGCTCAGATATCAGTGGCCCTCACACAATCCAAAAGTGTCCAGTGTCCACAAGTGTCTGCAGAAATTCAAAATCTCCCTTATCCTCTAGTCACTTTGGTCACAGCTGTGCCATCGAGCCTGTGACATAGCGCTCAGATATCAGTGGGCCTCACACAATCCAAAAGTGTCCAGTGTCCACAAGTGTCTGCAGAAATTCAAAATCTCCCTTATCCTCTCGTCACTTTTGTCACAGCTGTGCCATCGAGCCTGTGACATAGCGCTCAGATATCAGTGGCCCTCACACAATCCAAAAGTGTCCAGTGTCCACAAGTGTCTGCAGAAATTCAAAATCTCCCTTATCCTCTAGTCACTTTGGTCACAGCTGTGCCATCGAGCCTGTCACATAGCGCTCAGATATTCATTGGGCCTCACACAATCCAAAAGTGTCCAGTGACCACAAGTGTGTGCAGAAATTCAAAATCTCCCTTATCCTCTAGTCACTTTGGTCACAGCTGTGCCATCGAGCCTGTCACATAGCGCTCAGATATTCATTGGGCCTCACACAATCCAAAAGTGTCCAGTGTCCACAAGTATATGCAGAAATTCAAAATCTCCCTTATCCTCTAGTCACTTTGGTCACAGCTGTGCCATCGAGCCTGTCACATAGCGCTCAGATATTCATTGGGTCTCACACAATCCAAAAGTGTCCAGTGTCCACAAGTGTGTGCAGAAATTCAAAATCTCCCTTATCCTCTCGTCACTTTTGTCACAGCTGTGCCATCGAGCCTGTCACATAGCGCTCAGATATCAGTGGGCCTCACACAATCCAAAAGTGTCCAGTGTCCACAAGTGTCTGCAGAAATTCAAAATCTCCCTTATCCTCTAGTCACTTTGGTCACAGCTGTGCCATCGAGCCTGTCACATAGCGCTCAGATATTCATTGGGCCTCACACAATCCAAAAGTGTCCAGTGTCCACAAGTGTGTGCAGAAATTCAAAATCTCCCTTATCCTCTAGTCACTTTGGTCACAGCTGTGCCATCGAGCCTGTCACATAGCGCTCAGATATTCATTGGGTCTCACACAATCCAAAAGTGTCCAGTGTCCACAAGTGTGTGCAGAAATTCAAAATCTCCCTTATCCTCTCGTCACTTTTGTCACAGCTGTGCCATCGAGCCTGTGACATAGCGCTCAGATATCAGTGGCCCTCACACAATCCAAAAGTGTCCAGTGTCCACAAGTGTCTGCAGAAATTCAAAATCTCCCTTATCCTCTAGTCACTTTGGTCACAGCTGTGCCATCGAGCCTGTGACATAGCGCTCAGATATCAGTGGGCCTCACACAATCCAAAAGTGTCCAGTGTCCACAAGTGTCTGCAGAAATTCAAAATCTCCCTTATCCTCTCGTCACTTTGGTCACAGCTGTGCCATCGAGCCTGTGACATAGCGCTCAGATATCAGTGGCCCTCACACAATCCAAAAGTGTCCAGTGTCCACAAGTGTCTGCAGAAATTCAAAATCTCCCTTATCCTCTCGTCACTTTTGTCACAGCTGTGCCATCGAGCCTGTGACATAGCGCTCAGATATCAGTGGGCCTCACACAATCCAAAAGTGTCCAGTGTCCACAAGTGTCTGCAGAAATTCAAAATCTCCCCTGTCCTATAGACACCTTGTACCTTGTTTTACATTACTATATAGTTTGTTGGATTTTGTCTACATTTCTAGCAAAAATGAGGAAGGCTGGTGGAAGAGGCCGTGGAATTGGGCGGGGGTTGGCAGCTGGTAATGATGGTGTTGGTGGTGGATCTGATGGTAGTGGCAAGAGCAAAATAGGACCGAATGCAGGAGGTGTTGAGCCTGCGTCATCGTCTGGCTACATAAGGCCTCGAACGCTTAGTTTTCTAGGAGTTGGCAAACCGCATTTAAAGCCAGAGCATCAGGAAAAAGTTTTGTCTTACATTGCTGACTCAGCCTCCAGCTCTATCGCCTCCTCTTCTTCAGTTGTAAAAAGTAAAAGCACTGAGTCGTCATTGGAGGCTCATGTTCATGAACCACACCTTTCCTTGTGTCCTTCACCCCAACCAAGATTGAAGGATGACGCAGGCCATACTACTGATTACTCCATGGAGCTGTTTTCACATACCATGCCTGGATTATCAAGTCAAATGGTGAATTACCCAGGCCAAGATGAATCTGACATGGAGTGCACTGATGCACAGCCGCTGATGGATGATTCTGCTGGTACATTCACTCAGAGCACTACATTGTCCTCGCAGTGTACAGAGCCAGATTCTGACCCTGATGAGACTCAGGTGCCCCTTCCCGCACACTATACCACCATACACGGTGACACAGAGGAAGGTGCACATGACATAGAAGAGGAGGTGATGGATGACCCAGTTGTTGACCCAGATTGGCATCCATTGGGG
Source organism: Dendrobates tinctorius (assembly GCF_039654945.1). NCBI lineage: Eukaryota > Metazoa > Chordata > Amphibia > Anura > Dendrobatidae > Dendrobates > Dendrobates tinctorius. The sequence continues at coordinate 18,798,389 of NW_027361707.1, forward strand.
GAAGAGGGTGCTGCTTCCAATAGCTCAGATGAGGAGCATCCACAGCAGACATCGACATCGCAACAGCTGTTATCTGGCAGGCCCGGAGCACTCCAAAGACAGGTTCCAAACATCAAAAGAGTTGCTGGACAGCTTGTCCAGAGGGTCAAAAGATCACAGCGTGCTAGGCCGCAAAATGTCTGCCAAAGTAGGAAGAGTGCAGTGTGGCACTTTTTTGACCAAAATCCTCATGATCAGGCCAAGGTTATCTGTAAGAAGTGCGCAAAGACCTTTAGCCGAGGGAAAAATCTGAAAAATTTGAATACCAGTTGCATGCTTAGACATTTAACCAGCATGCACTTGCAAGCGTGGACACAACACCAAACCTCAAGTGCCACATGTGCAACTGATCACAACGAAGGTAGTCAGCAACGCTACATTGTTTCCCCCACTGTAAGCCCACCGGTTAGCACAGCAGCAAATGTTGAGGTGTCATTGCAAGGCCACAGCAGTCAGGGAATCCCACTGTTATATCAACGAAAGACTGATTCTAGGCCATCAGAAAGAACACCAACTCCATCACCATCATCAACCCTCTCTCAGTCCGCCCTGTCCACCGCTACTTCCACCATATGCAGCTCTCAAGTCCAGCTCACCCTCCCAGACACTATGAGTAAATCAAGAAAGTACTCAGTCTCTCATCCGCGTACACTGGGTTTGAACGCCCACATTGCCAAACTAATCTCGTTTGAGATGATGCCCTTTCGGTTGGTGGAAAGCACAGCTTTCCGCGAACTCATGGCCTATGCAGTACCACGCTATGACCTACCCAGTCGCCACTTCTTCTCTCGCAAAGCCATCCCAGCCCTCCACCATCATGTGAAAGACCGCATTGTCCATGCACTCAAGCAGTCAGTGAGCGGAAAGGTGCACCTCACAACTGATGCATGGTCCAGTCGGCATGGCCAGGGCCGTTACGTGTCCATCACTGCGCACTGGGTTAATGTGGTGGATGCAGGGTCCACAGGGGACAGCGGTGGTGGGACAGTGCTGCCTAGCCCACGGTATAGGAAACAGTTGGCTGTAGGCGTTCGACCCTCCTCCTCCTCCAGAAGCGAAAGCTCGTCCACAGAGCGCAGTCGTACGAGCACTCCATCTGCAGCTGCCACTGTTGCACACGATGTGTCACCCTATCGAGCAGCTAGTGGAAAGCGTCAGCAAGCTGTGTTGCAGATGATGTGTTTGGGCAACAGACACACCGCCGAGGTGCTGGCCGAGTACTTGAAGCGACAAACTGAGTCATGGCTGGGCAGTGTACATCTTGAGGCAGGCAAGGTAGTTAGTGATAACGGCCGTAATTTTGTGACAGCCATAGCCCTTTCAAAACTCAGCCATATACCTTGCTTGGCTCACACCTTGAACCTGGTGGTGCAGTGCTTCCTCAAAAATTATCCGGAGTTAACAGCCCTGCTCCAGAAGGTGCGAAGACTGTGCGCGCACATCCGCCGGTCGCCTGTACACTCCGTTCATATGCAGAAGCTGCAGCGATTGCTCCACCTTCCCAACCACCGCCTCATTATCGACATTGCAACAAGGTGGAACTCCACCCTGCACATGGTGGAGCGGCTGTGCGAGCAGAGGCAGGCCATAATGCATTTGTGGGAGGATACACGGCCAGGCACTTTGAGAGCAGACATGGAGTTGACAGGTGTGCAGTGGTCGAAGCTGAAAGACCTCTGTAAAGTCCTTCAGTGTTTTGAGGAATGCACACGGCTGGTAAGCGCAGACGACGCCATCCTAAGCATGAGCATCCCACTTATGCGTCTGCTCATGCAAACTTTGACGCACCTTAAGGAGCAGGCGTCTGCAGCCAATGTTGATGAGGAAGAGGAGGAGGGAATCCTTGATGACATTCAGCCATTGTCTGCTCAGGGACCTCTCCTGGACGAGGTGGAGGAAGAAGAGGAGGAGGAGGAGGATGATGGGGATGATTACTTAGGGGAGGAGGATGCATCTCGTGGGGCAAGTGAAAATGTTGGCGTGGCAAGGTCTGGTACAGGGTTTGTGCGTGACTGGAGGGATGTGGATTTGCCAGAAAGTGCTCCTCCAACCAGCACTCGCAGTGCATCATTGACACCGGGAACATTGGCCCACATGTCAGATTATGCCTTGCAGATCCTAAAAAGGGACCCACGCATTGCCAAAATGATGAACGATGACGACTACTGGTTGGCCAGCATCCTGGATCCACGCTATAAAGGCAAATTACAAAACATCATGCCACAGGAGAACCTTGACCTAATATTGGCTAATAAACAAGCAACTCTGGTAAATCGGTTGCTTGAGGCATTCCCAGCACACAGCAGCGGTGATGGTTCTCACACGAGCCGTACGGGCCGGGGGCAGCTTGGCAGAGGTGTTCGTGGTGCACACAGCAGAAGTGGCGTTGGAGACAGGGGTTTCATGACAATGTTGTGGACTGATTTTTCAAGTACCGCTCACACAACTGGTAATACTGCATCGATGGAAAGTGACAGGAGACAGCAGTTGTCAACTATGGTTACAAACTACTTTTCCTCCCATATCGATGTTCTCCCACACAGGTCATTCCCCTTTGACTATTGGGCCGCTAAACTGGACACCTGGCCTGAATTGGCACAATATGCCTTACAGGAGCTCGCTTGCCCAGCTGCAAGTGTGCTATCGGAAAGAGTCTTCAGTGCAGCTGGATCAATCCTGACAGAAAAAAGGACCCGTCTGTCAACCCAAAATGTGGATGATCTAACCTTCATTAAAATGAACCACGCATGGGTTTCCAAGGATTTTGTCCCACCTTCCCCTGATGACACATAGGGTGACAGAAAAATGGCTTGCTTTGGTCCACCTCTTCCTGGGACTTGACCTATTTCACCTTTTGCATCAGCTGAATGTCCAACATCAACATATGCCACTTTCTAAAACTCCCTAACTGTGCTGCCTCCCCCCCCCATGGCCGGGGTCACCACCTAGCCTGGGTAGGCCGACTCTTGGGCGTGGGCACTGGCACAGGGTCCTTCATAGTGCAATCAAGTGTCTCTGACGGTGGTGGTGCACACCCGCCGTCAGACACACCGCCGTACTATGAGGGGCCCAGTGCCAGTACCGACGCCCACGAGTGGGCCCCCCTTGCTTGGGCAGGGCCCCAGCATTTGCAATCTTTACCTCTCCCTGCTCCTCCGCTGTGTAGTCTGGGCCGTCAAATCCATACTGTGTCTGAGACCGTCTGAGCCTGCCTCCTGATGTATAGACATATATTTTGAATGTGTACGCTATCCATACATGTTATCTGGGGATACGGTACCCTTTCTAACCTTTGTGCAATCACGTGCAATCCATACTGGGCCTAACACCGTCTGAGCCTGCCTCCTGATGTATAGACATATATTTTGAATGTGTACGCTATCCATACATGTTATCCGGGGAAACGGTACCCTTTCTAACCTTTGTGCAATCACGTGCAATCCATACTGGGCCTAACACCGTCTTCCTGCCTCCTGATGTATAGACATATATTTTGAATGTGTACGCTATCCATACATGTTATCAGGGGATACGGTACCCTTTCTAACCTTTGTGCAATCACGTGCAATCCATACTGGGCCTAACACCGTCTGAGCCTGCCTCCTGATGTATAGACATATATTTTGAATGTGTACGCTATCCATACATGTTATCCGGGGAAACGGTACCCTTTCTAACCTTTGTGCAATCACGTGCAATCCATACTGGGCCTAACACCGTCTGAGCCTGCCTCCTGATGTATAGACATATATTTTGAATGTGTACACTATCCCTACATGTTATCTGGGGATACGGTACCCTTTCTAACCTTTGTGCAATCACTTGCAAGCCATACTGGGCCTTACACCGTCTGAGACTGCCTCCTGATGTATAGACATATATTTTGAATGTGTACGCTATCCATGCATGTTATCCGGGGATACGGTACCCTTTCTAACCTTTGTGCAATCACGTGCAATCCATACTGGGCCTAACACCATCTGAGCCTGCCTCCTGATGTATAGACATATATTTTGAATGTGTATGCTATCCATACATGTTATCTGGGGATACGGTACCCTTTCTCACCTTTGTGCAATCACGTGTAATCCATACTGGGCGTGAGAATGGCTGGCGAGCTGTTAAGCAAGCTACAGCACCTGTGGTTTGCACACGTAAGTTTTTCATTTTTTCAGGAATGACGTTTAGGCCTAATTCCGGAACTGCGGTTGACCTGCACTTACTGGGAAATTATTGTTCGCGGGTAATAATTGTAATCAGTGATCCCCATCACTAACGTTGTTCAGCGGGTTATCTGCACCTGTAAGCGACAAACGCTGGCCTTTTCAGTGTAGCGCACATGCAGCCACGGACATGTAAGGGCATGACACACCAGTTATTGGCCAATCTCATGTGCCAGAGCCTCACGTGTCCCTCTAGTAAGCCGGACTCGGACCGCGGGGCATGACGGAGTCTCGTTCGTTAACGGAATTAAGCTTGCAATGTGTGCATCTGTTCTGTAGCTGGCATGTTTGAGGTTTCCCAGGTGGAGTCGAATTTAACCGTAGGCTCCACTCCTGGTGGTGCCCTTCTGGACATTCCTTTAAGGTTCAGCTTTGCAACCATACTGCCCACGTAAAACAAACACTTTGCCTTCATGAACGCTGTTTGGAGGGTCATGACTCGTGGGAATAACGCCGCCCAATCAGTTAACCTGCTAGAGAGATCGTTCGTTGCTCCCAAGCATGACATCACACTCCCTAGGAAGAAGGTAATGCCACTGTGGCAACCGTACTCCTGGGGGCGACACAAGTGCACTGATGCCCAGCCACTGCTCGATGAATCTGCTGGTACATTGACCCAGACCACTACATTCCCCTCGCACGCTAAACGACCTGAATCTGACCCTGATGAAACTCAGGTTACCCTTCCCATATACAGTTCCATCTTACACGGTGACAAAGAGGAAGCTGCAGATGAAAGTGCAGGTTCGGCCCCCCCGCCATCAGACACACCATCGTACTATCAGGGGCCCTGTGCCAGTGCCGTCGCCAACGAGTGGGCCCCCCCTGCTTGCTCAGGATCACAGCACTTGCAAAGTTGAAATACTGTGCAGTGAGATGGAAGATGGGGACGACGAGGAGTCCAGACAAGTACAGGGATTCCCTAGCGAGGAGACTTATTTGATTGTTTTCAATGTTGGGACAACAATTTTTGGGGAGCACTATACTCTGGAGAATGATAGATGGGGCCCACCATACACTGGAACATTCCAAAGGTGGACATCAGACACTGGAGCAGCATTTACAGGGCCCATTATACACTAGAGCATTAGAAATGGGGCCCATTATGTTTGGAGCATTATTTGGGCCCATAAGACAGTGGAGCTTCATCCATGGGGACCAACATATACTGTAGCATTATGTGGAGCTCATCATATACTGTTTCAAACATTATATGGGACTAATGATTTTGTATGGAGAAATAGATGGGCCTCGTCATGAGATGTAAAAAGTGAGGTATTTTTCATTGTACTATACCGCTATTTCTCTGCCGTATCGGAGCATGATGAGTTGTGGTATGTGTTAAAGGGGCGCTCTTTCGCCCAGGGCACATGAAAACCTGCAGCCAGCCCCCCCCCCCACAACTTTAGCCAAATAACCCCCATTTTTCAGTGCGTAACTTGTATTATGAAGTTAATTAAGGTTGACAAGCTTAAGTAAGAAGAATTGATGCTTTTGGCATTCAAATGGGCACTGTAGGTGTGTTTCCTGTCCTCCTCTCACTGCCGACTTTTATTCCCCATTGACTTACATTGGGTTTCGTGTTTCGGGACGACTCCGACTTTTCCCTATAATCGGACGATCTTGCTCGACCCGACTTTTGGAAAAGTCGGGTTTCACGAAACGAAACGCGACCCTAAAAAACCAAAAGTCGCTCAACTCTAGTGATGACGGTAACATTTTAATTCACATACATAAAAAAATACTTAGTTATCAGCTGTGTAGCTTCTTTGTGGATGTAAGGTTCACAAAAAATATATGGAAAATTAACAAAATAGCAATTTAGTAGAATTAGACCATCTCCCTTAAGCTGTTAGAAAACAACTAGATGGTAATTCCTGATTTACTCTAAATAAGGAACACATCAACAGGGCATAGATAGATAGATGGGTGTTATGGTTGTCTATATACTGTGATTGACATACAGCTAGTGAATAGAGAACATAGGGAGCTTGAACATCCAGCTATAAAATATATATATATATATATATATATATATATATATATATATATATATATATATATATAGACTGGGGAAAAAAATCACATGTCTGACTTATCATAAAATACAAAATTTTAATAAAGTCACATAAACAAAACAGGTTACAGTACAAACATATACAGGTAGAAATAACTATCATAAAAATAGGAGACAACCATGGGGTGACAGTAATGTGATATCTGAGGGGGAGATGCTAGTAGATGAATGTCACGAAATATAAATTGGTATTAAAAAAATAGCTCAAACCCCCTATGGAAAAAAGGGGAAGAGGAACATAAATGTGCCATCAATCAAATGGAAATGGAGCGAGTGTAAGTACATTAAAAATGCAGAAATGGAGGGATGCATTGTGGATGAGATGCGTTATATAAATCGCAGACCCTCTACAATTCATGTAAACATGACCCAGGACATCCCCGCTACTCTCTGTCACTGCATAATGAAGTAACCATGAGAGGCAGGGGCGATGGATACAAGCATAAAAGACACCACGACCAGTATGGATGGTAGCAAGTCAAATAGTTAAAAATCCTCTTAAGCATCTGCAATAAATTGCCTGTGCGTCATGCCGAGGCCCTGACGCACCTTTCGCTTTAGCTTCCTTACGGGGCAGTGTGCATCTTGTGAAGTTTATATCCCTCTGGGTCCTCTCATAACCAATGAGAGGAACGGAACACGCTCAACCACATCCAACGAGCGTATGGAGGCCGGACTTCTGCTGTCGGAGTCGTCCCTTCCGATGTCCCAGCCATGGTGCAAGTCAGACATTCATCTATTCCAATGATGTTAGAAGACATACACCACCCCGTTAGGCACCTTCCCGTAAAGGAGGCAGGCAGGAAGGACCGACATCACATGCTTCCAGCAGTGGTTGGACTAAGGGTACCGTTACATGCTTCAGTGTCCCAGCGATCCCACCAATGATCTGACGTGGATGGGATCGCTGGGACATTGTTAGCTGATCGCTGGGGAGCTGTCACATAGGCAGACTCATCAGCGATCAGGACCAGCGAGCACGCTGGTATCCAGGGTAAACAGCGGGTAACTAAGCACGTGCGGCGCTTAGTTACCCTCTGTTTACCCTGGATACCAGTTCCCAGCATTTACTGTACAGCGCTGGGAGCTCGCTGATCGTTGGTCTCCCGCTGTCACACGCAGCGATGTGTGCTGCCCAGCGGGAGACCAATGATCAATAAATGGCCTGGGACATTAGGCGCACGATCAGCGAGATGGCAGCGGGGGGCCGGTCGCCGCTATGTGTCAAACTAAGCGAGATCACTGGCGAGTTCGATGTTGCGTCACAAAATCGGTGACATTTCAGCGATCTCGCTAACTATCTCTCTTAGTGTGAAGTACCCTTAAGTGGATGTCATGTGGTGTGTGTATATGTGTCGGCCATGTTTAGGGAAGACAGGAAAGTGGACAAAGCAATAACAGGTGACTATTGCAAAAACAATATAGATAAAGCAGTAATAAACAAAGTTCCTTATGCTGCATTTCAAAACACATTGTAACTTATTATTACTAATATAGAATGACAAGGATGCAATTTAAAATGTGATATACCGTAATTCCCTATTGCATTCAATTCCAGTAAAGCCCCACAATATAAATGGGAGAACTCTGGAATACCAATGCAGGCACAATAACAATCAAGCAATAATCAGACCACTAATCCTGCCCCTTCCGCCATAACATCGCCAATTATTTGAAAACTCACACTAGGAAACAAAGAGTATATGTGCAGTAAAAAATTAAAGCGAACCTATCAACAGTTTTGGCCAATACGAGTTACGGCCACCGCCTTTCAGGGCTTATCTACAGTATTCTATAATACTGTAGCTAAGCCCCTGATCCAACCTGCAAGAGAAGAAAAATAACTTTTATTATACCCACCTGCAGGGGCAGTCCGGTCCGATGGGTGTCGTGTGTCCTGGTCCGGCGCCTCCCATCTTCTTACGATGCCGCCCTCCTGCTTGCTTCATGTGGATGACGCGTCCCTGCATCATCCACACAGGCTCCCCGGCAACGTGCTCCTGCACAGGCATACTTATCTGCCCTATGGAGGGCAAAGCAAAGTACTGCAGTGTGTAGGCGCCGGGAAAGGTCAGAGCGGCCCAGTGCCTGCGCACTGCAGGAATTTGCTCTGCCCTCAGCAGGGCAGATAAGTACTCCTGTACAGGAGGGCGATGCTGGGGAGCCATGAAGCAAGCAGGAAGGCGGCATTAAAAGAAGATGGGGGGCGTTGGACTAAGACCTGCGACACCCATCGGACTGCCCCCGCAGGTGAGTATAATAAAAGTTATTTTTCTTCTCTTGCAGGTTGGATCGGGGGCTTTACTACAGCATTATAGAATGCTGTAGATAAGCCCTGAAAGGCAGAGGCCATAACTCATTCGCAGGTTTGCTATAATTTTTTACTGCACATATGCTCTTTGTTTCCTAGTGTGAGTTTTCAAATAATTCGCCATGTTATGGTGGAAGGGACAGGATTAGTGGCCTGATTATTGCTTTATTGTTATTGTGCCTGCATTAGTGTTCCAGAGTTCTCCCAATCATATTGTGGAAAGAAATGCAATCCTATGGTTGAGAAATACCCTATACATAATCTGAAAATATAATAGCATACAGACCTTAAACCACATACAATCTTTGTGGGACAAAGGTGAGATAAGGTCCAATGGAGTAAGTGTCTGTAGCGTGTGTATCCAAAACAATTCACGTTCTTTTAGTCTTTTAACCCTATTACTTCCTCTTCTAGCTGATGGAACATGATCTATGACCTGATATTTTAATTTGGCTATAGTATGATTATTGGAAAGGAAATGGGCAGGTATTGGTAAGAGTGTACGTCCGCACCTGAAGGTAGATTTGTGTTGTGAGATGCAGTCATATATTCTTTTGAGTCTGTCATTTGAAATTGATTTTTCTTCATCAATGAAACTTGAAAAATTTGAAGTGCCGGAGTTTATCATCTTTCTGATTGACTATTTTTACTCCAGAGCACCTAGTTTACAGTGATGTGCAAACAATCCCTGAATTTCAGTTTTAAATCCACCGCCACCCAATGCTTGCCGAGTAACGAGCACAACCGAGCACCCACATACTCGAGTGAGATCTGAGTATCCCCAAGCACGTTTGCTTGGGGATACACGTATATAAATTATATCTCCTATAAGATGTCTTTTTTCTAAGCTAAACAAGCCCAACTTTTCCTTCTCTCATCGTATGAGAGGCCTTCCATCTCTTGTAATAATCTAGTTGCCCACCTTTGAACTGACTCTAACTTCTAAATATCATTTTTAAAATGTGGAGCCCAAAACTAGATCCCATATTCTAGAGGTGACCTCCAAGGATCCAAGTCAGATGCTTAACTAGCCTGGAAAGGGGTTGTTCCCTTTCAGAAAATCTTTCATCCTGGGGACTTACTGTCCCCAGGTCCAGGGCAAAGCATCTGGTGCTACTTCCTGTGTTTGACAATTGCTTGTGGTGCTGACATGATGTCGACATTGTGGTAGCCATTAAGTGAGCTCAGCGGTGTAGTAATCGCAGGTACGCAGGATGCAGTGGCGAGACGGAGACGGAGAAGGCTTAAGTGTAACTTTTATATAGAGGCTATTTGAGTAACCAAAAAGCTGACAACAGTTATCCTCGCAGGGATTAAAAATAATAATACACAGTTACAAGATATTAACTATAAGGCCACGGTATGGCTGACTATGAGTCTAAGAACTATGACTAATCAACGACGACGTGTCACTTATCCTGGTCTGGAAACCGGCAGAGTGGTTGTAGGTGTCCGTTTGGCGTCTCAGCCACTGGGACCAGATGACGAGGAGTTGACGTAAGCTTCGGGTGTTCCTACGCCCAGTTGAAGTGCGGGCACAGCAGGCCCCCCCACAGCAGCTCTGAAGTTCTACCTACACATTATCTACATGTATTGCATACAGTGAAAGTAGTATGGAAGCCTCCAAACTCTCTCCCAACAGTTGATGTTTTGTTCTCGGTCTAATAAGCTACCATCAAAGAAGTCTGGTAGCATTTATCTCATAGAGAAAATAGGTGTGCTCTGCTTTGGTGTGCATGGAAGACTTAGAAGTAAGAAAGTCAGGCAAATGATTGGCTGTATATTGTGTAAGGGGGGTTTAGACAATATTATCTGCTTCATTTCCATCTTTTAAAACTGGTATAAATATAAGACTTCCTCTCCCCCCCCTCCCCAGAACTCAATAGACTAATGTCAGCTGGACCCGCCGATATTGACAGGTTTGGCCATCAGACTAAATCATATGAGAGCCCCAGACAACTGGCTGTTAGGGAGGTAAGGATCCAGCATGTCCAATTTAGGACGGCCATTCCTTTTGTTTGCTCTTAGATAAGCCACCAATAGACTTGGTTGGCATCGACTTCCTCAGAGAACATAGAGAGAGACAGGCAAGATGGGAGAACTGGCTGAGATAGCTGCAGTCAGAGCAATTATTTGAAGCATCATTTGGCCAAACCTATCTTGTGTGTATGGTTCTTTTACTTGTCTCATTAGATGATCTCTTTTTTAAATCAAGGCCAGTCTGGCAATCCTCTGATCTCACAGTTAGCTTCTCTAACTGTCAGATCCCCAGAGAACTTTCCCAGCCCTAATCACCATCCTAGAGTGACAGGTTTATCCCTGCATGTTTTACTATGGAGAAGACCCATCAGTCTGGAGGAGCAGAGTGGCTTGTAGCCTTCCAGGAACAACCTTGGGCTAGTCATCGGAGATTCATATTCTATGGCCCACTCTTCTAAATATGTTTTCTCTGAAATGCAGCAGCGTTTCAGAGTGAAATATATATGTCTGCAATAATGCACCCAGTGTCAGATTCATGCTGCCTGTGGTTTGGGCAGCATTAAGGTACTGTCACACTTAGCGATGCACCAGCGATCCCGACCAGCGATATGACGCGGTCAGGATCACTGGTGCATCGCTAAGTGGTCGCTAGTGAGCTGCCACACAGGCAGATCTCACCAGCGACATAGCAGGGGTCAGGAGTCGCTACTTACCTGTCAGACGAGGCGATCCTGACGTCCTCCACCCGCGTCCACGCGTCGCTCGTCGGCGCCACAGAAAGCCCAGCAGGAAGCTGACGACGAGAAACGGTCCAGGACGTTCTCGCATGACCAGCGATGAGCAGCGGGGGAGCCGGTCGGAGGTAAGTATCAGACATAGCGATATCGCTAGCAATATCGCTATAACGGTGTTACAGAACCACTCAGCACCCAGAATATGTTGTGCAGTTATATGTATGTATAATAGGTTCCATGGGAGATGCATGTCCCTAATGCATCAGCTCAGAGGGGACACGATATTCCCCTTTTGTCCGCCCCTCCCCCCCACACCTTTGTAATTCCCACAGTAAATATCGGCAGGCTCCGGCCACCTGCGGCTATTGTAATGTATGTCTGGCCTGCCGCTTTTCTATTGGCCTGCCCTCTGTATCTGTGTGATATATTCTGTGTCCTGTGAGTAAAGTGTTGTCAGACTGGAAATACGTGGAGAAGCAGTGATCTTTTATATGCACCCATGTAACCAAGGAATTCCAGCCAGCGTCCTTCATTCAGATTCCAGCCAAAGCAGAGTGGACCTCCGGAAACACGGGGTGATACTGAAAGAGGTACCCGAGATTGGAAGACCCCGTTACACTGGTGGCAGCCAGTGGGATATGATACCCCTTCTACAGGAGGAAAGGAATGAATGGAAAACAACTACCAGAAGTTAAAGATGACTACATTAAAAGATCTGGTGTAAGTCCGAGGGTTGATCGCCAGCAACAAAACAAAAGCGGATTTGATAGCAGCCATCATGGAACACGACAGTGCAGCGCCCCCCAATGTGAACGTGGAGGAGACTGAATTGCAGAGGGAGGTAAAGAACAGACTGGCGTTCTATGGCCCAAACCCTGCAGTAGAGATCATATGAGAGGTGATGGCTGATGTGCGTACTGATCTGAAGGAAAAGATGGCCGAGTGGACCAGGATAGAGCTAGCCAAGATGGAGATGGCAGAGCGGACCAAAGTGGAGCTGGCTAAGATGGAGATGGCAGAGCGGAGAGAGGAGAGTCAGTGAGCAGGGGGAGCTCTGGCCTTCAACCAGGTACCTTCAACAGTAAGCCACAAAAAGATCCAGTATAGTGCCTTCTGACAGTTGGGGGAGGCAGAAGAAGATATTGATGGTTTTCTGCAGGACTTTGAGCGGCAGTGTGCCCTTAATCAAGTAAAACCGGAGGAACGGGTTCAGATTCTGGCCAGCAAGCTGACAGGCCGGGCAGCGGACGCCTATCGCACGGTACCTGATGAGGACTGTATGGACTATGAGCGGATCAAAGAAGTGATCTTGGCCCAGTGTTATGAATGAGTCACCGGAGGAGGAAAAAACAAAAATACAAGCTAAGTCCAGAAAACCGGAGAGGTTGGTAGCTAGCGGATTACAGACCCCTGATCCTATTCACAACAACTAACAGTAGCCGTTGGGAGTTCCTACGGTGGTACTAGACCCCTTGTCACAGCCAGAGAACTAAATAAGCCTAAAGAAAGGGGAAATCTAAACTACCCCAGAGCAGACCCCAAAGCAATAGACAGCCCCCAACATGTATTGACGGTGAAAACAGATGAAAACACAAACACAGACAGAAAGACAGGCTGAGCAAACGATGGAGCCCAACTAACTAGATAGGACAGGACAGAAAAGATGCTGGCTGCAATCCGCAAAAAAACCCTACCAAAAATGTCCCAACCGTCTGATAGGAAAAAAGGCCCTGAAGTTGCTAGACTTCAAAATCACTACATCAGCACTCAGGTATATTCTGAAAACAGAGCAAAGAGATCAACTGATCAGAGACAAAAATGGAATTCAGCCAGTCCCAGCAAGGGCTGGCTGAACACAAACACTAAGTAAACCAGACAAAGTCTCATGAAATAATAGCAGAGCAAAAACTTAGCTTTAGTAGACAGGAACTAAACTGGATGCAAGAGCTCAGAGCAGAAAGGATCACCAGCAACCCTGTAGGGCGTCAGCTGCCTTATATCCACTCAGAGATTCCGGATGTCCAATCACACTCCACCTGTTCAGATGACAGATCTTTCCCATCCAAATCAATTTCACTACCTCCTTCCACCAGCAGAGGGAGTCCATCGGACATCAAAGGTGAAGGAGAAAATGAACTCATAACAGCCCGGTATGCGCTAACACCAGAGGCATACCGCCAAAAGTTCCCCGGACTTATAAAACGCGTAACCGATACCCACGCTGAATGGGCCTGTAAATTACGGCGGTCACTGCTACAAGGGAGCCAAGCAACCACTAAGGAGGACGTCCTCCAGCTCTTCTCGTTAGAACGATTCTTTAATGGACTAACCCCCGAGCCACAGGAATGGCTTCGGGACAGGCGGCCAACGACTCTTGAGGAAGCCGTTCGTCAGGCCGATGAACATCATGATGCCAGGAGGCCTCAGTTGTCCGGATCAAAGATGGTTACTAGGGGCCCGCCCATGGACCTGGAGGGTCCCAAACCACCGAAGATTGTAGGGGGACCAGCTAGAAACCCGGTCTACCACAGTCCCCCTGGGGCGCGATGCCACACCTGCCGTCAGCTGGGCCACCTGCAAAGACAATGTCCCAACCGGACTCAGCATACCCAGTGGCCAAAGGCGGGAACAGCTACCTTCAGCCGGGCTGCTGTACACTGCTACCAAGGCGAAGCTGACCCAGCATTGGGGGCTACGACTAACCAAGGGGTGGAAGAGATGGAGGAAGTGCTGCATGAAGTAGACCCCGTGCAGGCAGCCCAGGCAGATAATCGACAACAGCATCGACAGGTCGTGTGGGTTAATGGGAAACGTATGCAGGGACTAAGAGATTACGGGGCAACTTTGAACCTTGTGAAGCCTCATCTCGTCCGGGACCAAGAGAAGACGGACCGGACAGTGGCAGTCCGTGTAGCAGGGGGAGCTATACATCGACTGCCCACTGCTAGGATTCACCTGAACTGGGGAGTCGGGGATGGCCTTGTTGAGGTCGGCTTGATGGAGGATTTGCCTGCAGACGTCTTGCTGGGAAATGACTTGGAGCCCATGTTGTCTGCAATCTCGGTTGCCCCTCTGGCTGAGACATATCCTGTGACCACCCGGAGACAAGCTCGAGCTGCGGAGGCAGAATCACACTCAGAGGAGGCCCAGGTAAGACATCCCAGCCCTACATGTATTCCCATAGCCAGACACATTTCTTGGGCCACCCCAGATGAATTTAAGAGGGAGTTACTTGAGGATCCTTCATTGGAGGGATATCGTGGGAAGGCACAGGAGGGGAGAGGGGTACTGGAAGGGGAACAGTTTGTATGGAAGCAGGGACTCCTCTACCGGATCACAGAGCAGCACCACACAGGGACGAGCTCCACTATAAAACGACAGCTGGTAGTTCCCAAGAAGTATAGGCAGGAGTTACTGCAAATCTCTCATGACAAACCCTTGGCCGGGCACTTTGGCGTCAGTCACACCAGGCATCGTCTGACACAAAGCTTCTTTTGGCCGGGGGTAACCTATGATGTTCGTCAGTACTGCCAGACCTGTGACAGTTGCCAGCACATTGGCAAGAGGGGGGATCGATGCAAGGCCAAATTACGCCCCCTCCCCATTGTGGAGGAACCATTTAGCCAAGTAGCGGTCGATCTGATAGGGCCGTTAGCCAAACCCAGTCCATCAGAGAAAAGGTATATATTGACAGTGGTAGATTATGCCACATGGTATCCAGAGGCGGTTGCGTTACCTAACATACTGGCAGAGACGGTGGCGGCCGCCCTGCTCCAGGTTTTCTCACGGGTTGGATTTCCCCGGGAGATTATCTCGGACCAGGGTACTCAGTTTACAGCAGAGGTGACCAACCAACTGTGAAAGCTGTGCGGCGTAAAGTCCATTAGAAGCGCCCCGTACCACCCGCAAACCAATGGGTTGTGTGAACGCTTTAACGGGACATTAAAACAGCTCATTGGGACTTTTACCAGGACCTACAGGGACTGGGAGAAATTCTTGCCACACCTCCTGTTTGCCTATCGGGAGGTGCCCCAAGAATCCACGGGGTTCTAGCCGTTCGAACTGGTATACGGGAAATGGGTAAGGGGGCCCTTAGACTTAGTGCTAGAACACTGGGAAGGGGAGGGCCTCATAGAAGGGGTACCTATTGTACCCTATGTGCTGGAATTCCGGGACCGCCTACAGGAGCTGACCCAGGCTGTACGTGAGAACATGCAGGCGACCCAGCGGCGCCAGCGCGTATGGTATGATCGGAGGGCCAGAGAGCGCACCTTGGAAATAGGACAGAAGGTCCTGGTGTTAGAGCCCACTAAGCAGAACAAGTTCCAAGCTGCATGGCAGGGGCCCTACCAGGTAGTGGGGAAAATAGCCGACACAACCTATAATATCGCCGATTGTGACGACCCCAGGGTTATCCGCATGTTCCACGTAAATATGCTGAAGCCCTACCGGGAGCGCCCTGAAGAGGTAGTGGCCATCTGTGCACCTGAAGCAGAGGATTTAGCCAGACTTCCCTTGCCGGATGTCTTAGGGGAAAGGACTCAGTCTAAAACATGGGACCAGGTACACTTGGGTGAAGACCTAGGCCCCCGGGAGAGACAGCAGGCGGAGGAGTTGTTGAGGCAGCGACAGGGATGTTTTCGGGGAGACCAGGGTACACTCGCCTGGTACAACACAAGGTTGAGTCCCAGGATCAAACCCCCCTGCGACAAAACCCCTTCCGCGTCCCTGAGTCTGTACGAGAGGGGATGCGACAAGAGATACAAGAGATGTTGCGTTTAGGGGTCATTGAAGAGTCAGATAGTGGGCATCCCCTGTAGCGTTAGTGCCCAAGAAGGATGGGACTACACCGTTTTGTGTAGACTATCGTAAGCTCAATGAGAAAACAGTGACGGATGCATATCCCATGCCGCGTGTGGATGAGTTCTTAGACCGGCTGGCGGGGGCAAAGTATTTGACCACCATCGATCTATGCAAAGGCTACTGGCAGATTCCCCTTAGTCCTGACGCTATTCCCAAGTCGGCATTTGTCACCCCGTTCGGCTTATTCCAGTTTCGAGTTATGCCATTCGGGATGAAGAATGCTCCGGCGACCTTCCAAAGGTTGGCTGACCGGCTTCTGGATGGTCTCCAGGACTATGCTTGTGCCTACCTGGACGACATCACCATCGACAGTGGGACATGGGAAGAGCATCTAAATCACCTAGAGACAGTATTGGACAGGATCCACCAGGCCGGAATCACCCTGAACCCAAACAAGTGTCACGTGGGCAAAGCAGAGGTTCAGTATTTAGGGCATTGGGTGGGAAGTGGGAAACAGCTACCAAAACCAGCCAAGACTGAGGCCATAGCCAAATGGCCCACCCCACGCACTAAAACCCAGGTCATGGCGTTTCTAGGGACAGCGGGGTATTACAGGAAATTCGTTCCCAATTACAGAAGCGTAGCCAAGCCACTCACTGATCTGACCCGTAAGAACCAACACCGCCAGGTAACCTGGACACCAGAGTGTGAGGAAGCCTTCCGCCAACTAAAGGACGCCCTCACCAATACCCCTGTATTGGCTGCACCCGATCCAACTAAACGTTTCCTTGTTCACACAGACGCTTCTATGCTTGGATTGGGGGCAGTACTGAGCCAAGTCGGGCCGGACGGCCAAGAACACCCGGTAGCTTACCTGAGTCGGAAACTACTGCCCTGTGAAGTAAGCTATCCGGCCATCGAGAAGGAGTGCCTGGCGGTCGTATGGGCACTCAAAAAGTTGCAACCATATTTGTATGGATGACAGTTTTCCCTCCTAACGGACCATAATCCCCTAGTCTGGCTTAATCGGGTCTCCGGAGACAACGCCAGATTGCTGTGGTGGAGTTTAGCCCTACAACCTCTGGACTTCACCATCCACTACAGACCCGGCAAACAAAACGGTAACGCCGATGGACTAAGTCGACAAACGGAACTTGTACCAACCCCATAATCTTCAGTCATCCCCAAACCGATCCGTTAAGGATCAGACTGTGTATGCCGATCGCGTCGCTGAAAAGGGGGAGCCGTGTTACAGAACCACGCAGCACCCAGAATATGTTGTGCAGTTATATGTATGTATAATAGGTTCCATGGGAGATGCATGTCCCTAATGCATCAGCCCGCAGGCTGCGCCCTGGGCAGAGGGGAAACGATATTCCCCTTTTGTCCGCCCCTTCCCCCCCACACACCTTTGTAATTCCCACAGTAAATATCAGCAGGCTCCGGCCACCTGCGGCTATTGAAATGTATATCTGGCCTACCGCTTTTCTATTGGCCTGCCCTCTGTATCTGTGTGATATATTCTGTGTCCTGTGAGTAAAGTGTTGTCAGGCTGGAAATACGTGGAGAAGCCGTGATCTTTTATATGCGCCCATGTAACCAAGGAATTCCAGCCAGCGTCCTTCATTCAGACTCCAGCCAAAGCAGAGTGGACCTCCGGAAACACGGGGTGGTACTGAAAGAGGTACCCGAGATTGGAAGACCCCGTTACAAACGTCACAAAATCGGTGACGTTATAGCGATATTGCTAGTGATATCGCTTAGTGTGACAGGCCCTTTAATCTCATGTCAGGTTCCCTTAACCGCTTTCAGACCAACCATAGACTTTAAATACCCAGGTGGTCCAGATCCTAATCTATAGTGACATTCTAAAACTGAGATCCAGCTGTCAGAAACAACCGTACTCCCCACAGAGAAGATACAGATCATTTATTATCTCTGCCTTCTTGATTGCTGGAGGATTCAGCTAGTCAGTTTTTAATCACGTGATGTTATAGACCTAATGAAAAACAGTCTACACAACGCTAAAGAAATGCTGTGATCATTATGTGGAGAGATATAGCAGGTGCTGCTGGTTCAGAGGAGACCCAGACAGCCCTGCTATTGTAAAAGTGTGACAGAAGCTGTCATGCCCATCTCCCCCTAATGTTATAATATAAATGATGCTTACGTGTACCTTATTTATAATAATGTGGTTGTTATATTGTGTATGTGTATTATATCTATTTTTTTATTTATTTTATTCATTTTACTCACTTATCTAGCGCCATTAATTCCACAGTACTTTAGACATTATCGGAACTGTCCCCATTAGGGCTCACAAGCAGTGGCGTAACTACAATGTTATGGGCCCCGGTGTGAACTTTCCAATTGGGCCCCCCATGCCAAAATATACGCACAACTCCAATCCGTACACCTCCTACACATGCGGCTCCGCTCCGTACACCTCCTACACACACGGCTCCGCTCCGTACACCTCGTACACACACGGCTCCGCTCCATACACCTCCTACACAGTCCTGTAGACACCAAGCCCCTGATCATGTGACTCATGACTCCTCCCCTCCTGTGACCTCATCACGGGTCCTGTGCGCACATCGGAGAAAACAGCCGAGCGACGGGCTGCTGTCAGTGCGGTGGGTGTTTTCGGGAGGGTGAGGATGGGGTGCATGGGGGGTGTGGCGGCTCAGTGCAGTGTGGGATGCAGGTGGGGGGGTCAAAAATGAGACTGTCCCGTGAGAATCGGGACGATTGGGAGATATGCCTGCCGGGCCCCTGACTGCCTCCGGGCCCGGTCGCAGTGGCGACTCCTGCGACTGTGATAGTTACGCCCCAGCTCACAAGCTAACCTCCCTATCAGTATGTCTTTGGAGTGTGGGAGGAAACCGGAGTACCCAGAGAAAACCCACGCAAACATGGGGAGAACATACAAACACCTTGCAGATGTTATTCTGAGTGTTTTGTTATTGTGACTACATTAGGGAAAGATGTGAAGGACAAGATAAGAGGATAGCTATAAATTAGGATTTAATTGGGTTTAGTATAGTGGGGCAGAATAGAGTCAGGAAACCTAGTTTGCCAGTATAAGAATAGTTAAGGAAATAAGGGGATTTCCAAGTTGGGAGAGGGAAGAGTGAATGAGTTTGTCAGTGGGACATTTCCTGATTCTCAGTCAGTCAGTGGGAGCATTGTACAGTAGTGTATTATAGTTGTAATGTTAAGAAAGTGCTGGAGAGTGATTTGGGAGAAAGCAGAACAAGCCAGAGGGCCATACAGTACGGAAAGGCACAGAACGCTTGGGAAAAGAAGAATGCGGTCAGCCGCCACTTGGTACATCGGTATCCTTTAGAGAATCCAGGGCCTATGGCTCGAATCAGGACAGAGGAACCTTTTCATCTCCCAGTGAAGGGAAGCTGGAGTGGGTACCAGTATGGTGAAGTGCATGAATATGGGGACCCCAGAGCCAGGGCTGCCACTAGGAATTTCGGGGCCCCATACTGGCAAAATTTTCAGGGCCCCCTTGAGACTCCACCCAGGCTCCACCCCAGCCCCGCCTCCACCCCTCAAACTGTTCACAGTCCCACCGCTCTCTCTTGGAAAAACTCCATTTTCACCTTTCACACATTAACAGTTCCCATCACCAGATCACACATATAGCCGGCAGCTTTTGCTTTGGACAAAATATTTTTATATAACAGGGTAGACACTTTTGGCCAGGCTCTACTCTACTGTAGCCTATTAAATATTTGTTAAAATATGCAATACACTTTAGGTATATTTTTATTTATTTTTCAATTTTTAAAATGACCAATAATATCATATACAAGGAACAAATACCACTACACCATGCCCAGACCACATATTACCACCACATGGTGACTGAATACTACAGTACTGATCATTAATAAAAAAAAAATACTATCACCATAAGTGGCATTATACACAGGAGATCTCTCTGTACTTAGTATGCAGTGTCTGTGTACAGGTAATATAGTGATGAATAATATTATACACAGGAGCTCTGTATATAATGTACAGTCATGGCCAAAAGTTTTGAGAATGACACAAATATTAATTTTTACAAAGTCTACTGCTTCATTTTTTCTAATGGCAATTTGCATATACTCCAGAATGTTATAAAGAGTGATCAGCTTAACAGCAATTACTTGCAAAGTCAATATTTGCCTAGAAAATTAACTTTATTCCCCAAAACACATTTCAACATCATTGCAGCCCTGCCTTAAAAGGACCAGCTAACATCGTTTCAGTGATTGCTCCATTAACACAGGTGTGGGTGTTGATGAGGACAGGGCTGGAGATCAATCTGTCATGATTAAGTAAGAATGACACCACTGGACACTTTAAAAGGAGGCTGGTGCTGGCATCATTGTTTCTTTTCTGTTAACCATGGTTATCTCTAAAGAAACACGTGCAGTCATCATTGCACTGCACAAAAATGGCCTAACAGGGAAGAGTACCGCAGCTAGAAAGATTGCACCTCAGTCAACAATCTATCGCATCATCAAGAACTTCAAGGAGAGAGGTTCCCTTGTTGCCAAAAAGGCTCCAGGGCGCCCAAGAAAGACCAGCAAGCGCCAGGACCATCTCTTAAAAGTGTTTCAGCTGCGGGATCGGGCTACCAGCAGTGCAGAGCTTGCTCAGGAATGGCAGCAGGCAGGTGTGAGTGCATCTGCACGCACTGTGAGGCGGAGACTCTTGGAGCAAGGGCAGCAAAGAAGCCACTTCTCTCCAGAAAAAACATCATGGACAGACTGATATTCTGCAAGAGGTACAGGGAGTGGACTGCTGAGGACTGGGGTAAAGTCATTTTCTCTGATGAATCCCCTTTTCGATTGTTTGGGACATCTGGAAAACGGCTTATTCGGAGAAGACCAGGTGAGCGCTACCACCAGTCTTGTCTCATGCCAACTGTCAAGCATCCTGAAACCATTCATGTGTGGGGTGGCTTCTCAGCCAAGGGAATGGGCTCTCTCTCAGTCTTGCCTAAAAACACAGCCATGAATAAAGAATGGTACCAGAATGTCCTCCAAGAGCAACTTCTCCCAACCGTCCAAGAGCAGTTTGTCGATCAACAATGCCTTTTTCAACATGATGGAGCACCTTGCCATAAAGCAAAGGTGATAACTAAATGCTCAGGGAACAAAACATAGAGATTTTGGGACCATGTCCTGGAAACTCCCCAGATCTTAATCCCATTGAGAACTTGTGGTCAATCATCAAGAGACGGGTGGACAAACACAAACCTTCAAATTCAGACAAAATTAAAGCATTGATTTTGCAAGAATGGACTGCTATCAGTCAGGATTTGATCCAGAAGTTGATTGAGAGCATGCCAGGGAGAATTGCTGAGGTCCTGAAGAAGAAGGGTCAACACGGCAAATACTGACTTGCTGCATTAACTCATTCTGTCAATATAACCTTTTGTTACTCATAATATGATTGCAATTATATTTCAGTATGTGATAAAAACATCTGACAAACACACATAAAAACCAGAGGGCAGCAGATCATGTGAAAATATAATATTTGTGTCATTCTCAAAACTTTTGGCCATAACTGTACAGGTAACACAGTGATCAGTGGTGACATTATACACAGGACCTCTGTATATAGTATATGTCATGGTCCAGTCCGGAGTTTATCTTCTGCTGTCTTCACTCCAGACTGGTAATGCGGGGGTTAATCTCCTCAGCCTCGTTCTGGAGCTAGCTGGGCTATTTCAGTCTCTCACAGCCTGCTGACCAGTGTTAGTGATAGCTCAAGCTTCCAGTTTAGAGCCTCTGACCCTTGTACCTTGGTGATCCTCCTGCCTTTGACTGATATTCACGTGTATGACCCGGACTGATCTCTGACCCCGTCTCTTGGTATTCGTCTCTGCTGTTACGTTCCCTCTCTGACATCTGACCCCTCGGCTTGTACCCCGACCACGTATTTTGTCTCACGTTTTGGACCCCATGCTCATGTTCTGGCTTTCTGACTCTCGGCTTGGTATTTTGACTACGTGTATTGCTGCTCCTTCTAGTACGTCTGCTCCTGCTAGTTTCTGACTCGGTTCGTCTGACTATTCTCTCTCATTACCTGTGGCACCTGTGCTGTTGCTCAGGGTTGCTGCTCTTAGTGTGTAACTTCTCTTCCCTTACCAGCTCCCCCTGGTGGAGGTTTCACTACAGTATACAATGTATAGTGTCAGTGTACAGGTAATACACTAACTCACCAGTGATGTCTCTAGGTGAAGTCCTTCATCCTTGCTTTTCATTCATCCAGCACAGATCGCCATCACGTCTTCCAGCCAGGGCTCATCTCTGCAGGAAATAACACAGTTATCTAGAGCTCCGCTTGCAGAACACATTACTTATTTTTTCCCAACTTCTACATTACACCACATGAAGAAAAAAAGGCGACATAGTGTCGCTCTGCACAGTAAAAGGACCGCCCTCCCCATTTAAAACAGTATACTCAAAAAATTAAATACATCACTGCAGTAATAATATCCCTTAATTAGCCCCTATGGTAATAATATCCCCCATCCTGGCCCCCATGTGTCTCATTCCTGGCTTTAGCCATGTGTTCTCCAATCCCGCCCTCATGAGTATCCATTCTGCCCCAGATAATCTCCATCGTATCCATCCTGCCCCATGATCCTGTGCGATCTGTCTCCAACCCTGCCCCTTATGTCTCCAATCATGCCCCGTATCTCCATTCTGCCCAGTGTCTCGCATTCTGCCCCAGTCTCCAGCATTCTGCCCCAGTCTCCAGCATTCTGCCCCATGTCTAGCATTCTGCCCCATGTTCAGCATTCTGCCCCAGTCTCTAGCATTCTGCCCCAGTCTCTAGCATTCTGCCACAGTCTAGCATTCTGCCCCATGTTCAGCATTCTGCCCCAGTCTCCAGCATTCTGCCCCATGTCTAGCACTCTGCCCCAGTCCAGCATTCTGCCCCAGTCTCTAGCATTCTGCCCCATGTTCAGCATTCTGCCCCAGTCTCCAGCATTCTGCTCCCATGTCCAGCATTCTGCCCTAGTCTCCAGCATTCTGCCCCAGTCCCCAGCATTCTGCCCCATGTCTAGCATTCTGCCCCATGTTAAGCATTCTGCCCCAGTCTCTAGCATTCTGCCCCAGTCTAGCATTCTGCCCCATGTTCAGCATTCTGCCCCAGTCTCCAGCATTCTGCCCCATGTCTAGCACTCTGCCCCAGTCCAGCATTCTGCCCCAGTCCAGCATTCTGCCCCAGTCTCTAGCATTCTTCCCCATGTTCAGCATTCTGCCCCAGTCTCCAGCATTCTGCCCCAAGTCCCCAGCATTCTTCCCAAGTCCCCAGCATTCTTCCCCAGTCCCCAGCATTCTGCCCTAGTCCCCAGCATTCTGCCCCAGTCTCCAGCATTCTGCCCCATGTCTAGCATTCTGACCCCAGTCCAGCATTCTGCCCCAGTCCAGCATTCTGCCCCATGTTCAGCATTCTGCCCCAGTCCAGCATTCTGCCCCATGTTCAGCATTCTGTCGCATGTTCAGCATTCTGCCCCAGTCTCCAGCTCTGCCCCAGTCTCCAGCTCTGCCCCATGTCCAGCATTCTGCCCTATGTCCAGCATTCTGCCCCAGTCCAGCATTCTGCCCCAGTCTAGCATTCTGCCCCAGTCTCCAGCATTTTGCCCCTATGTCCATCATTCTGCCCCAGTCTGGCATTCTGCCCCATGTTCAGCATTCTGCCCCATGTACAGCATTCTGCCCCAGTCCAGCATTCTGCCCCATATTCAGCATTCTGCCCCATATTCAGCATTCTGCCCCAGTCTCTAGCATTCTGCCCCAGTCCAGCATTCTGCCCCATGTTCAGCATTCTGCCCCAGTCCAGCATTCTGGCCCATGTTCAGCACTCTGCCCCAGTCTCTAGCATTCTGCCCCAGTCTCTAGCATTCTGCCCCCGGGCCCCCGGATCGCCGCTGTAAAAAAAAAAACAATTTCTCCTTACCTGGCCGCGTTCCAGCGGTGGGCGACGCTTGCGCTCCCTCCACGCTGCAGCGCGCTCTAGCCAACGATTGACACTGACGTCAGATGCCGGCGAGGTGCGCGCCCTGCGTCAGCTGCCAGCCTCCAATTGGCTGGCGGCTGTTAACTATTGATGTGCGGGCCACCGGGCCCGCATGTCAATGGCGTTTAACTGCCGCAGCGCCGAGGGCCCGGTTTACCTGCCGGTAGGGACCCGGTGAGCAGAGGAGACCGGGCCCGATGCAGGCCCCCTCTGACCACAGGGCCCCATACGCCAGTCAGGGCAGTAATGCCCTGATGGCGGCCCTGCCCAGAGCCAGGACGAGCATCTCAGAGGCTAGAGGAGCCAGCATCGAGAGGAAAAGCTCAGGCTGAATATGGGACCGCAGAACCAGGAAGAGCATCTCAGAGGCTAGAGGAGCCAGCATTGAGAGGCAAACTGCCATGGATTGTTTGTTATCAAGTAAAGTTACACTGTTAAAGCGGAATATGGTGTCTGTTACTGAGTGTGTGATATTGTCCGGAGACAGGACTATGGGATCTGCAAACACAATTTTTAAAACATAATTTTTGTTAGGAAAGTTATAAGGACAGGCAGAAAATACCCAAAAGTTACATCATTCTAACAACTCCAACCCTCAAAGTGCTCAAAACCACATTCAAGAGGTTTTTAACCCTACCGGTACTTTGCTGGAATTGAAGCAATGTGGTAGGAAAAAATGAACATTTAACTTCTTTTCATAAAAAATTTACTTTAGACCCATATGTTTTATTTTCACGAGGGTAACAGGAGAAAATGGACCCCAAAATTTGTTATGCAATTTCTCCAGAGCATGCCGATAACCCTTATGTGCGGTAAACTACTGTTTGGGTGCACAGCATGGCTCAGAAGAGAGCACCATTAATGCAATATTTGCTGGAATAATTAGCGGATGCCATGTTGCATTTGGAGAGCCCCTGATGTGCCTAAATAGGGGAAACCTCCACATGTGACCGTATTTTGGGAATTCGAACCCCTTAATGAGCTTATCTAAATGTGCAGTGAGCACTTTGAACCCCCAGGTACTTCATATAAATTTATAACGTTAATCTATGAAAATCAAAAAAATCACATTTCTCACACAAAATGTTATAGTAGCCCTATTTTTTATACTGTATTCACAAGGGTACCAAGAGAAAATATACCTTACAATTTGTTGAACAATTTCTCCTGAGTATGACGATATCCAATATGAGGAAGAATCTACTGTTTGGGTGCATGGCAGGGCTCAGAAGGGAAGGAACGCCATTTGACTTTTGGTGCGCAAAATTTGTTGGAATCATTATCAAACTCCATGTCATAGAATGTTAGAGTTGGAAGGGGCCTCAAGGGTCATCGTGTCCAACCCCCTGCTCAATGCAGGATTCACTAAACCACCTCAGACAGATGTCTGTCCAGCCTTGGCTTGAAGACTTCCATTGAAGAAGAACTCACCACCTGTCGTGGCAGCCTGTTCCACTCATTGATCACCCTCACTGTAAAAAGTTTTTTCTAATATCTAATCTGTATCTTGTCCCTTTCAATTTCATTCCATTGCTTCTCATGTTTCCATGTGCAAATGAGAATAAAGATGATCTCTCTACACTGTGACAGCCCTTCAGATATTTGAGGACAGCTATTAAGTCTCCTTATAGTCTTCTTTTTTGCAAGCTAAACTTTCGCACATTCTTTAACCATTCCTCGAAGGACATACTTTGCAGTCTGCTCACCATCCTGGTAACTCTTCTCTGAACTTGCTCCTGCTTTTCAATGTCT
This sequence comes from Dendrobates tinctorius, assembly GCF_039654945.1. NCBI lineage: Eukaryota > Metazoa > Chordata > Amphibia > Anura > Dendrobatidae > Dendrobates > Dendrobates tinctorius. Next base: position 18,824,351 of record NW_027361707.1, read on the forward strand.
TTTTTAAAATGTGGTGCATAGAACTGGACACAGACTTCCAGTTGAGGTTTGACCAAGGAGGAGAAGAGAGGGATAATTACTTCACATGATCTGGATTCTATGCTTCTCTTCATACATCCTAGGACTGTGCTTTCCTTTTTTGCTGCTGCAACACTCTTTTGACTCATGTACAGTCTGTGATCTATTAGTATACCCAAGTCTTTTTCACACATGCTAGCTCTATTCCTCCCATTTCTGTCTCAGATGTAGAATCTTGTATTTCTCCCTGTTAAATACCATTCTATAAGTCACTGCCCATTGTTCAAGCTTATGTAGATCTTTCTAAATCCTTTCTCTGTCTTCTCTAGTGTAAGCTATCCCTCCTAGCTTTACATCGTCTGCAAATTCGATTAGTCTACCTTCAGTTTCCTTATCTAGATCATTTATAAAAATGTTGAGCAACAATGAGGCCAGGACAGAGCCTTGTGGTACCCCACTTGAAACACTTGTCCAAATGATTGTGCAACCATTTATTACCACTCTTTGAGTACGATCACTGAGACAATTATGAATCCACCTAACCGTAGCCTTGTCAATCACAAACATGGAAATTTTTTCCAAGAAGGACAGTATGAGATACTTAATAAATTCTTTGCAGAAGTCGAGATATACTGTACTGCATTTCCCAGATCCAGCCGGTCATTGATTTCATCATAGAAGGAAATTACAAGTGCTTCTCACTAAATTACAATATCATCAGAAAGTAATTTTATTTCAGTTCTTCAATACAAAAAGTGAAACTCAGATATTATATAGAGTCATTACACACAGAGTGATCTATTTCAAGTGTTTATTTCTGTTAATGTTGATGATTATGGCTTACAGCCAATGAAAACCCAAAAGTCATTATCTATGTAAATTAGAATAATTAACAAGAAAATCTGCAAAGATTTCCTAAGCATTTAAATAGGTCCCTTTTTCTGTTTCAGTAGGCTCCACAATCATGGAGAAGACTGCTGACTTGACAGATGTCCAGAAGGCAGTCATTGATACACTCCACAAGGAGGGTAAGCCACAAAAGGACATTGCTAAAGAAACTGGCTGTTCACAGAGCGCTGTATCTAAGCATATTAATGGAGAGTTGAGTGTAAGGAAATAGTGTGGTAGAAAAAGTTGCACAAGTAACTGGGATAACCGAGGCCTTGAAAAGAATGTTAAGAAAAGGTCATTCAAAAATTTGGGGGAGATTCACAAGGAGTGGGCTGCTGCAGGAGTCATTGCTTCAAGAGCCACCAAACACAGACATATCCGGGACATGGGCTACCAAGTGTCGCATTCCTTGTGTCAAGCCACTCATGACCATTAGACAATGCCAGAAGCATCTTACCTGGGCCAAGAAGAAAAACAACTGGACTGTTGCTCAGTGGTCCAAGGTGTTGTTTTCAGATGAAAGTACATTTTGCATTTCATTTGGAAATCAAGGTCCCAGAGTCTGGAGGAAGAGTGGAGAGGCCACAATCCAAGCTGCTTGAGGTCTAGTGTGAAGTTTCCACAATCAGTGATGGTTTGGGGAGCCATGTCATCTGCTGGTGTAGGTCCACTGTGTTTTATCAAGACTAAACTCAGCGCAGCCGTCTACCAGGAAATTTTAGAGCACTTCATGCTTCCCTCTGCTGACAAGCTTTTTGGAAATTGAAATGTAATTCTCCAGCAGGACTTGGCACCTGTCCACGCTGCGAAAAGTACCAATACCTGGTTTAAAAACAACCGTATCACTGTGCTTGATTGGCCAGCAAACTAGCTTGACCTTAACCTCATAGAGAATTTATGGGGTATTGTCAAGAGGAAGATTAGACACCAGACCCAACCATCCAGATGAGCTGAAGACTGCTATCAAAGCAACCTGGGCTTCCATAACACCTCAGCGTACATAAGGAAAAAACTCCCAAAATTTAAAAAAAAAACATATTTGAAAGGTTGACTCACCAAAACCCTGACTAATGCACACGCAGGATGCAGCAAACCTCCATTGATAAAGGCTGGGGCAGCACAGGTGCAAACCACTGATGAAAACAGCCAGTAAACCCAAGAGGGTCTGGCTGCCTAGTGGAAAAAATGCACCCAAATTGGGCTTGCATAGGACATCAGTCACACAGATAAGTGTGGTGCAAAGTGTCTGAACAGCCTATTAATGACGCCCATAGTATTAGCAGGCGGGCTGCTCAGCACTATATACTGTATATGCATCACACAGAAAAAACCATGCCAACATAAAGAGGTCTCGCTGCATCCTGCAAAAATGATAAAAAGTGAAAAAAGATAAAAAGACATGAGGTATTAGTTACTATTTTGGCCTAAGCAGATTAGATCGCAACCCAATGTCAAGGGTCCCCAAATTTTGCAAGTCCCTAACACTAAATCTGTACAGCGTACATAAGGAGGTCTGCTGCATCCTGCTAGTGCATTAGTCAGGGTTTTGATGAGTCAACCTTCCATAACACCTCACCAGTGCCACAGGCTGATCGCCTCCATGCCACGTCACATTGATGCACTAATAGATGCCAAAGGAGCCCCGACCAAGTATTGAGTGCCTTTGCTGAGTACACATTTCAGTAGGCCAACATTTCAGATTTTAAAATCATTTTTCAAGCTGGTGTTATAAAGTATTCTAATTTACTAAGATAATGACTTTTGGGTTTTCATTGGCTGTAAGCCATAATCATCAACATTAACAGAAATAAACACTTGCAATGCATCACTCTGTGTGTAATGACTCTATATAACATGAGTTTCACTTTTTGTTTTGAAGAACTGGAACAAAATAACTTTTAGATGATATTCTAATTTAGTGAGAAGCACTTGTAGATTAGACTGGAATGACTTGTTTTGCTACAAACCCATGTTGGTTCTAGTAAATTACTATATTCTTATTCAAGTACTAACATACATGCTGTTTAATAATTTGTTAAAATATCTTTCCTGGTATAGAAGTAAGGCTCCCTGGCCTGTAATTTCCTGACGCCATCTTTTTTCCTTTTTTGAAGATAGGGACAACATTTGCCCTTCTCCAATCTTCTGGGACTTCTCCTATTTTCCAGGATTTTTCAAAGATTCTGGTTAGTGGTTCTGCAAATTCCTCTGCTAACTCTTTCAGTACCCTAGGATGTAATTCATCTGGACCAGGAGATTTAAATCCATTTAAATTCATTTAACTTGAATATCCCAATGAGAAAACAAATTTATAGATTTGGAGGTAAATGGCCTGGTCTTGAACTGGTTAAAGTACTGTACATTGGAACCATACAAGTGTTGCAAAGGTAGCCAGATCCTTCAAGAAGAAATTAAGGGAGAGCTCCTAGGTGTTTGGGTTATAGATGGTTACGCCAAAGGGTCTTGTATAAATATTCAGTCTTACAGATCATTGCTTGTAGAATCTAGTGTATGAGGATTCATTTTTTATTTTGGGGTATTTTATATTCAGTTTTGGAAATTCTAACTTTTATGTTTATTCTACTTCTTCTTGGCTAATTCAGTTGTACATATAATGAGAAATAACAGACGAGCGTCTTTCATTGTAAAATAATTTAAAATCATTTCTTTTTTTAGAATGCCAAAAAGAAGGACGATTTAGGCAAACTCCTAAAGCATCTGGATGAAAATGGAGTCTCTGAAGTGGATTTCAAAGAATATATTGAAATTCTTACTGCAGTCCTCATTAAAGCCTAGATAGGGGAACTTGCCTACAAATTAATTATTACTATCAATTTACCATTGTCTAATAAACTTCTGCAGTTAATATGTTCTGCTTCTTTCTTTTGGACTGGTTAATATCAGCATACACTATACATAGTAGAATATGAAGTGAATATGTTATAATATTCCAGGAGGTCTAATGTAATTCAGTTGTTAGTACTTATTATATATTTATATATATTATGTAATTTCTATTGTAGAATTATACCTAGAAAAGTTTAATTGTAACGCAATTAGGTCCAAAACTTTTTACTGTTGTTAATGTTTTCCAAATATAGATCTAATATAGAAAATTATCAACTGATTTGCAACACTTTTTGGCATAAGAAAAGTTGCAGATGATGTGGTATAAGATAATTGCACCAAAACTTGCAACTTTTTTTGGCATTCATGATCTCTGTCTTTCTGACATTCCTATCAAGTTTATCCCCTTTGTCACCTATGATATATAGGTACATCATAGGTCGCCTCCCTGTCTTTGATGCAGGATCTGGAGCTGAGCCTGCCTGCTTTCGGTCACATGACAGCTCATCTGATCAGCTGTCATGTGCCCCAAACAGCCGCGGGTGGAATTGCGATCCACACCAGGCTGTGAACGTATTCAATGCCGCTACTAATCTCTGACAGTGGCTTCTAAAATGTACACGCTCATCACTAACTCCATGAAAGGAGACCCTTGTGCTTGTCATTGCCAATCTGCTATGAGCGCCGCTCCGTGGCTGGCGTTCACAGTAGATGATGATTTATGCTACACATTGGAGGACTGAAGCTCTGCTACGTGTAGCACAAATGAAGAAAAGATCACAGCTTCAAATAGACTATTGAAGAAAGTGAAAAGTTAAAAAAATGTTTTTAAAATCTTAATAAATGTTAAAAAATATAAAGGTTCAAAACACCCAAATTCAAAATAAAAAAAAATAAAAAAATGCACATGTTTGGCATTACTGAGTTCAGAAATGTCCGATCAAAATATAAAAATAATCCGATCGGTAAACGGTATAATAGGGAAAAAAATCAAAACTCCAGTATTATGTTTGTTTGGTTCGCCGCAACATTGCAATAAAATGCAATAACAGACAATAAAAAGAACCTATACATGTTAGGTATCTATGAACTTGTAATGACCTGGAGAATCATACTGGCAGGTCAGTTTTAGCATTTAGTGAAAAATGATTGATTAAAAAAAAAAAACCTATTGTGGAACTTTTTTTTGCAATTTCTCCACACTTGGAATTTGTTTACCATTTTCCAGTACACTATATGGTATTTCAAAAGTAAAACTTGTCCCGCAAAAAACAAGCCCTCACATGGTTTTAGGGTTGGCAGAACGCACCAAATAAAGTATAATAATAAGGTGCGTTCGCAACCCGGGGTCCACCGTGCAGAGATGGAACCTGCTGCTAAGTAATGGTTGGACAAGATGGCGGTTGAGCACCGAAAACACGCGGGTTAAATGTTACCTGGTGTGAACAGCGGTGAAGTGAACTCTGTTGCTCCACAGAGCCGCAGTGACAACGTAAAAGGACGCTGTTTCCTGTTGAACATCACAGGGCACAGCAGATATGGCGCGAGTGAGGTCTCTAGGCTCAATCCCTAGAATGCTGGGGCTAGAGTCTGACTGGACGCACTATGCGTACGGTGTCACACAGGCGATGCCACTACTTGGCACTGACGCTAGGCCCTGACTCTGCACTATCAGCCTAGGCACTAGCTGGCAGGGCTGAACAAGACATGCATGCCAAGGGTAGGGGTTTCATAATGAGTCAGTCACCAGAGACAATCATACGTGCATACAACACACACACCACATAGTCTATACTAGCGCACGGCCGTGCGGCTATGAGATCCTTTTATAGATCCCAGTCTGCCAGGACCTTGCTAGTGGACCAATCCGGGCTCACTTGAGGACCTGAGCAGCTGACCGGCAACCACCAATGAGAGGTTGCCACCTCATGAGCATGCTCAGTAGGGTGAAACCCGGTCATAGTCTCAGGAACGACTGATCGCTGCTGTTTGCTATTGATTGCTATAGCTGAACGTGGAGAGGCAGCAGCAATCAATCGCACAGCACAGGTCTGAGTAATACACTGAGGCTGACGTCTCTGCTGAGCAGGATCCACTGAGACTGAATGGGAGACCGCAGGAGAAGACATGGTTTGGGATTCCTCCTGTGCAGAGGGCGAATCCCGACGCCTAACACATGGCCATATTGATGAAAAATAAAAAAAAGTTATGGCTCTGGGAATAAGGGAAGTAAAAAGCAAAGATGCTACAACGGAAAATCCCAAGGGGGTGAAAGGGTTAAGAGATGCAGATAATGATACAAATCTGCACTCACTCATTTGGAGCCATAATTTCATTTTAAGACTTTAAGTGCTCGTGCAGTAACTATGGTATATACTGTAATTAGGGGTAATAGTTACTGATAGGCAAGATGATATTATTCAAGTATATTGGCGGGCTCATATGGCCATAAGAAATCTAGGGCCAGTCACAACCGCAAATCACGGACCTGATTGACTCTGTGTGCAGCTTCGTGGAGCTGCCTGCAATTTGCAATTACATGTCTGTAAATCAGACCAAAATAGTGCAAGCGGTGATTGGTTTCCACGTAGACCGTTGGTCCATGTGGAAAATTGCCACATGCACATTGGCTATATAATAGGTGCGTGTGCTCTCTGTGTATGGCCCTTGGTGCGCACAGAAAGAACATGTCCGGATAACACACTCGTCTGAACGAACCCTTAGAGTCAGAAAGCCTTTTTTATGCAAAGGAAGAGGCACCATAGAAGGCATTCTAGATTATTATCTAAGACATCCCTGTATATTTTCAAAAATCTAATAATCTCAATCAGTTGTGCATGACAAGACCCCATATATTCTTGCAAATATCTATTGTTTTATTTTAGTTGGCATTGATGGCAGGTCCTTTATGTTCAAGATTCTGGATCCATAGGACTTTTCTATTTTGAATTTGGAAATCATGTAAAATTGCTGAAAACAAATTCACAGATCTTTAGTACCACTGGGTTGCCCTCACACCCAGGGCTGAGGGGTACTCGGTACCGGGCCGGACTCTCAGAGGGGATTGTCACAGCAGCGGTGACCCGGTCCGTGGCCCTGGGTGCCCATTGTAAAAGGGGTTGTTTCAGTGTGCTTATGGTGATAAAAGTTTATAAGTGATTTGTGACGCCATCTGTGGTGTTCGGCAATGAAGATGTAAGCCGACGCTGCAAACAGATCCTCTGGGACAGATGGGGTGGTGCAGAAGTGATGTTATAGCCCTCCACAGGCAGGGCTGTAGTCCCAGGGCAGAGTAAGTGAAGTGACACATAGATGGTGTAGTGTCAGGCGCAGAGGGGGTAGCAGTGATGGACAGGTTGGCGCAGGGAATAAGTGGAGGACACCAGGGCATGTAGTTCCAAAGCTTTACTCACAGTCTGTTGTACAAACAGGTGCCTGCCTCTGTGCCGTGTCCTCCGGGTCAGGGACTCAGTCAGCCTCCAGGCCAGATGGAATACTCCTTTCCAACACTCCGCCAACATATGTGCCTTTCTGAACGTCTCCTCTTATAGCGCCTTTAAGTGAAGTACTCCTAGTACTGAGTTACATTGGAGTGCCTCCTGTCCGATGTTCTTATGAACTCTACTTGTACGGCAGACAGCTGTAGCCTGCTTCGGGGACTCCTTGCTACTAAGTCCCGGCTCACTATCCAGTTGCTGTTGTGCCCCCAAGTCTTGTGAGGGAATAAAGTGGTCACTACTTCTATTCCTCCAGTGTCTGCTGCAGGACCATTAGTATCCATACAACCTTGGGGACCGGGCCCCGACCTTGCGCTTAGAACTTCTAGGAAGGGTTCTCTTCTCACCCACGTCCTCTGTTCTCTCTTACTCCTCACGTTCCGTACTAATCTTTCTTTCTATGGAAGATCAGGCTTTCAGTCTATGTTGCTCTCTCTCTCTTCCTTTCCCGTGCCAGCAGACCCAGATCACTGGGATCTGCTGCAGCACTTCCATCCATCTATCCCTCTCTCCGGGGATCTTCTTCTCTCCAACTCCATAACCAACTGACTTCTCATCCTCAACTCTTCCCCCTCCTTGTAATGTAAACTAACTCCACCCACCTCCCAGCACGTTTCGTGTTCCAAGCAGGGAGCCACCAATGGGTGCTTTGCTATACTCCAAGCAGGGAGCCGCCGAAGGTGCTTTGCTACACTACTGTCATGGTTTGAAAAGGGTTCTTGCCCTGCACTCACAGGGATAAGTTTGTGGCCTCTTTCTGGATCTGGGAGGGGTATTTATACTCACTCTTTACCAGGGTTCTCTGTCAGCTATGCTGTTGTTCTGGTGTGTCTGACCCCTGGTGTGCGTGTATTCTGCGTTGCTTGTTTGCTTCCCGTGTATGACCCAGTCCGTTCCCTCAATCTGTACTCCGTCTCTCATTTTGGTACTATTGTCTTTTCTGGTTCTGACCTCCTGGCTTGGCTATCATTACTCCGTTACAGTTTGTCCCTATTGTACCGTCTATTGCCCGTTCTTGTTTTATGATCTATTGCTACGTCCTGACTATCCATTCTGTCTAACCCCCCTTTGGTACTGTATTGCTATCTCGTGCTTTGACCCGGCTTGATCTGGTTTCTGTCTCTGTCTATGCCCCTTGGTAACATTGCCCTGTAGTTACCTTTCTAGGAGTTTCCCTACAGCTCCTGGCTCTATGGAGCTGAGACCATGCCCCCAGCAGTCACGTGCTCCAGGTCCTGTGAGCTTGGAGCATGCATCGTCACCACTGAGATCCCGCTCCACAGGTATCTTTGTGCACAGTCTTTGTACTCAGGACACGCGCACTGGCTCAGTGAGCAAGTGCAGTGCGGTGTTCCTGACATTATAGCTGACCATTTCAATTTTTTTTTCCTCTGAAGGAAAAAAAAAAAGTGTGTTATCCTCATGGATCCCATACAAACTTTGGCTAATCAGGTCAAGCACCTGACCCAAATGTTCCACAAACTTAATGTGGAACAGCGCATGATGGCCCATACCCAGCAAAAGTTGGTGGATACTGTGCAGGGGGCTGTCGCTGCAGGGGTTTCTAGTGCTGGGGATAGAGATGTGTCATTGGCATCCCCTGAATCTCCGGTCAAATTGCCAGACCCTTTCTCAGGGGATAAAAGGGAGGTCAGGTCGTTCAGAGAAGGATGCAAGCTTTTTTTTTCTCTGAGGCCCCGCTCCTCCGGGGATGAGTTCCAGAGGGTGGGGGTCATCATTTCCCTACTTCGGGGGGCTCCACAGGCATGGGCTTTCTCTCTCTCTTCCTCTGCTCCTGAATAGAGTTGAGCGACTTTGCCTTTTTTGGGTCGAGTCGGGTTTCATGAAACCCGACATTTGCAAAAGTCGGGTCGCACGAAATCGGCCGATTTTTGTGAAAAGTCGAAGGCCGACTGAAACACGAAACCCAATGCAAGTCAATGGGGAAGCAAAGTCGGCAGGGAGTGGAGGCCAGGAAACACACCTACAGTGTCCTTTTGAATGCCAAAAACATCACATCTTATTACTGAAGCTTTTCAACCTTAATTTACTTAATAATACTAGTTACGCACTGAAAAATGGGGGTTATTTGGCTAAATTTGTGGGGGGGTAGGGCTGGCTTCAGGTTTTCATGTGCCCTGGGCCAAAGAGCGCCCCTTTAACACAAACCACAACTCATGATACGCCGATACTATGGCAGAGAAATAGCGGTATAGTACAATGAAAAATACTTCACTTTTTACATCTCATGACTGATATCCATTTTAAATTCTCCAATAGCTCCAAAAACAGACAGTATTTTACTCCATACAGTATTATGGCCACCGCATAGTGCGCTATACAGAGTTATGAGGCCCATATATTTCACCATACAGAATCATTGGTCCCATATAATATTTGTGTCATGATCTGAATTTGATCTGACAGTTTTAAAAGCACAGAGTGAACTTTTTTTTTCCTTTTGGCAAGTTGCCAAGGTGACTTGACTGTCCCCGGTGGTGGTTAGTGGTATCGCACCTTAGGTTTTCAGTTTAATGTTCTCTGTAATTATGATTCAGGTGTGGGGCTCTATAAATGAGTCTCAGGGTGTGTAATCACGGCTGGTGATACTGATTCATTCATTTATTCTGAGTTTGTGAGAGCCTGGTGGAAGGATGGAGCTGAGGAGGAGTCCTGCGCAGCTTAGCCAGGGGGGACGTGTGTCAGCTATGGTGTCTGGACGAAGGGCTGGCATGGCGTGGTGGGGTCGCAGTGATGGTGTCAGCGGGAAGTGTCTGCATGGACTGGTGGAGTGGCTACTGCTCACCATGTGGGACTTGGCTGCTGAGCTGGACTCAAGCATGCTTGACTTCATGTCAGAAGCTGAACTCATCCTTGGGACTCTGTTACTAAGCAGCAGCAACTGGTGGTGGACTCTGCTCCAAGTCAGCACTATGGTGAAGGATCCTGTTATGGTGATGGATCCGGGTGGAGGAGAAGACGCACTCAGGTGGAGGGCTCTGTGGCAGGAGCATAAGCACAGAGCATAAAGCTAAGTGGTGTCCCCCTGTATTGTCTCTTTCCCTCATGTGTGTTATTAGTGCAGTGGTGGGATTAGTTTCCGCACCGGCCTACTCCCTAGTGAGGGTTTAGGTTCAGGGCGAGCAAGGGCTTTGAGGTACGCGTGCGGCGCCCGGTGCGGAACCGGCATAGGGAACGTTAGGAGTGCAGGGACACTGGCTCAGGGGAGCTCAGGAGGTCTCCCCTTCCCTTTTCCCTATCGCAGGGCCCACCACTGTTAATGTTTCCCAGGTCCCCCTTATTATTTAAATTCGCTGTACTGGAGGCGGGGTTTCCAGAATGTTTATTAACGTGTAATACCTAAATTCGCCAGGTGGAGGTGGTGTATCCATCTGCACGTTTTATTATTTAAATTCGCCCCACTGGAGGCGCTGTATCCAGGGTCACGTGTGTTATGGGTCCGCCTTGCGGTATCATCTGCGTCCAGACACACGTGACCATGACAATTTGAAACAGTATATGATGAGCTATACATAATGCTACAGTATATGTTGGTCCCCATGGATGAAGCTGCACTGTCTTATGGGCCCAAATAATGCTCTATATATAATGGGCCCCATTTCTAATGCTCTAGTGTATAATGGGCCCTGTAAATGCTGCTCCAGTGTCTGATGTCCACCTTTGGAATGCTCCAGTGTATGGTGGGCCCCATATATCATTCTCCACAGTATAGTGCTCCCCAAAAATTGCTGTCCCAACATTGAAAACAATTAATTAAGTCTCCTCAAATAAGTCTCCTCGCTAGGGAATCCCTGTACTAGTCTGGGCGTACAGACGTGATGTCATTGCGCTCTCTGATCAGAATATCACTGTCAGTAAACGCGGAAGACGTCATGGCGGTGGAGCAGGGAGAGGTAAGTATTTCAACTTTGCAAGTGCTGTGATCCAGAGCAAGCAGGGGGGGCCCACTCATTGGCGGCGGCACTGGCACAGGGCCCCTCATAGTACGGCAGTGTGTCTGACGGCGGGTGGGACGAACCTGCGCTTTCAGCTGCAGCTTCCTTTTTGTCACCGTGTAAGGTGGTACAGTATATGGGAAGGGTAACCTGAGTTTCATCTGTTTCACATTCAGGCTGTGTAGAGTGCGAGGGGAATGTAGTGGTCTGGGTCAATGTACCAGCAGAATCATCTAGCAGTGGCTGGGCCTCAGTGCACTTGTGGCGCCCCCAGGAGTATGGTCGCCACAGTGGCATTACCTTCCTACTAGGGAGTGTGATGTCATGCTTGGGAGCAACGAAGGATCTCTCTAGCAGTTAAACCAACACACAACACATTTCCCACTCCAGGCCAGCAAGGAGACCTCTGAACCTGACTGCTGAGGAGCTGCTGTCTGTGGTTGGGAGGAGGTAAGTTAGGGCAGTCTGTGAAGGGAAGGGGAAGTGTGTGGACATGAGAAGGGGAGCTGGAGGATGAGCAGAGTTAAGGCTCACTCCTAGCTTGAGCGCATGGTCCGGATTCCGGTCTCCGAGTTTGTGGGGACACTGACGTTCCTGCAGCAGAAACCGGAGGAAGTAGCAGCTGTAAATGCTCTGTACCCAACTAAGGCTCGGAGGCCCCAGCAGCGACGTGTGGGAGCCAGAAGGAAAAGGCTACGGCTGCCTGCCATACAAGAAAGTTCCAAGAGTCAACAGGGGGAACTTCATTGAACTCAGCACTGCGAGTACCTCAGATAAGCGCTAGAACGGAGGCCACACTACCTATCTGCAGAGAGAGAATTCCAAATTGGCTTCCAGGCTGACCAACTCCTTCTCCATCTGTACTCTGGATCCTGGACGGCACTTAACAAGTACAGGTAAAGCAACTGCACTACTGTGTCTGTCCTCTTTCCCCTGTGCCTGGTGCATGGCTCTGCTACATCCTGCACTGCACACAATCTACCAACTCTTTCATGTGCCCTGCGACAACGGCCATACCTGTGCAGGGCTTCTACATCTTAGCTGCACCACAACTTCTGTCCCAGAGAAGCGCCACTGCAGCGCTGGTCAATCTACTCAGAAACCACAGGTGGCGTCAGGTATCATTCACCTCTAAACGTAATTCACCCCTTTGCATGGACGCCCAGGGCCATGGAACGGGTCACCACCACTATGACACATCCCAGGGAGACACCGTCCCGGTACCGATTAACCCCACTGCCGTGCCTGGCCACCCACACTCCATGTCAGATTCATCTTGGACTGGGGAATTCACGATTTGACTTGATAACCCATGCATGGTATGATAGAAAGAGCTACATGGACTAATGTGAAGTTTGGCCTGCTGCATCATTCACTTTGGGTATGTGCGCAGGACACAAGGAAAGGGGTTCTTCCTGACCAGGAGCTAGCACTTGGCGACTCAGTGCATGCATTTTTTGAAACTTCAGAAGAGGAGGGCATATTTGCTGGAGTCTGTTTCGGCAATGTAAGCCCAAACCAGTTCCTCATGCTCCGGCTTTAAAAACGGTTAACCTACTCCCAGAAAAGGTAGCCTTCCAGGCGTTCCGTAGACAGACCATGATGCAGGCTCAACACCTCCTGCCTTAGCTGCTATTGTGCTTTTGCCATTACCAGCAGATGCACCACCACCATCAGCACCAGCTGGCCCCCCCACACCCACGTCCGCGGCCTCTTCCACCAAACTTCCAAATTTAGCACAAAATAGACACAAAATAACATCACATATATGGTATTGTATCAGAAGCGTACAGCTCTATTCAGTCAAAGGATAATTGTCAATCTCCATATATATTCCATCAGTCACACAGAGACACTCCCAGGCTCAGTATGGATTAGACAAGAATATAAAAAGTAGACAAAGTGTACAGTATCATCAGATAGCAGGTATATTGTCACGTTTCCACCAGACTTAGGGCCTGCTGTTCCGGTCGCGGCCACTAGGAGGCGCCGGACCGCCACTTTATCGTCAGACTCAGGGACGGCTGTTCCTGCCTCGGCCACTGGAAGGGGCCGTGGTTCTGTCACATCAGGCTCAGAGTCTACTGTCCCGGCTTTAGCCTCTAGGAGGCGCCGGTCTGTCACGTCGCCGTTAAATTCTGGGTCTGCTGCTCCTGTCGCGGTCACTAGGAGGCGCCATGGCTCGCCCGGGAGTTATGGTGCTGACAGAGTAAGGGCACCTGCGCAGGCATCTGGTGGACGCAGGCTCCACCCCTCTGTCAGTCATCAAGAGGTTACTGCATCTCCATCTGGCCTGGTCCTGGGGGCGGTACTGATGACATCATCAGTCCAGGAACCTATGAGGGGTGACCTGATCCCTGAAATACCTTGGGACTGGTCTTGCAAGCCGCCGGATATATTCTTGGTTCTCCTGTGTGAATTACTTTCTGACTGACTGACTTTGGCCTGGACTTCTGACTCTCCTTCTGCCTAACGATTCTGTACCTCTGCTACTCTCCTGGTTTATGACTTTTGGCCTGAATCTGACTCTGCTTCTGCCTAAGGCTAAGTGCACACGTAACGGAACTCTCGCGGAAATTACCGCGAGAATTCCGGAATTCCAGTCCGCGGGAAAATCGCATTTTAAATTCCCGCGATTTTCCCGCGGAAAAACTAGCATTTTGCAAGCGTAATTAGCTTGCAGAATGCTAGCGTTTTCCAAGCGATCTGTAGCATCGCTTGGAGAACTGATTGACAGGTTGGTCACACTCGTCAAACATAGTGTTTGACAGTGTGACCAACTTTTTACTACTGAGGCCGCCTATGCGGCATCAGTAGTAAAAGATAGGATGTAAAAAAAAATAAAAAATAGAGTTATTCTTACCCTCCGACGTCCCGCGCATCCGTTCCCAGTAATCCTTTGCGAAAATGCCCGCGATGACGTCAGTTCTCGCGGGATCGCGACGTCGCGCGAATGACCGCGAGACTTCGCGATCCCGCGAGAACGGACGTCATCGCGAGCATTGTCGCAAAGGACTACTGGGAACGGATGCGTGGAGAGAAGCGGGAAGGCTGCGCGGGACGTCGGAGGGTAAGAATAACAATATTTTTTATTTTTAAAATCTTTTTTTTACAGGAATATGGTACCCAGAGCCCGGAGGACAGTCTCCTCTCCTCCGGACCGTGGGTACCATCCGCAAATGTTCTGCTTACTTTCCGCATGGTGTGCACAGCCACATGCGGAAAATAAGCGGAACAATGCATTCCTAGGGGTGCGGGATCGCCGCGATTCCGCAAATTAATGAGCATGCTGCGGTTTTTACCGCGAAGCGATTCCGCCGCGGTAAAAACCGCAGCATTAGCACAGCATTGCGGAATCCCATAGGAATGCATGGGATGCTTATTTTTCGCGTTTTCGCGGCAAAATCGCGCGGTTAAAACCGCCGCGGAAACGCGAAAAAAACGCTACGTGTGAACTCAGCCTAACGATTCTGTACCTCTGCTACTCTCCTGGTTTATGACTCTTGGCCTGAATCTGACTCTGCTTCTGTCTACCGTTTTTGTACCATTGCTGCCCGACTGGTTTAGACTCGCATATCTCCACGTTTGTGTCCCGTATTGGAACACCTTTCTGGCGACCGTCCTGCTCTGGTCACTGCTCCTATTCAGACAACGCCTCCTGGGCTCTGCTATAAATCCAGATCCCTGTATAGGGGTAAAGGGTATCAGTGTTTCTCGGGGTGTTGTCTGGCTGCAGCCCAGACCCGCAGGCGGACGTCACATTATATCCGGCCACATAAAAAAAAAACTGCTTCTTGTGTATATATCCAGCATATACAAAAGCAGTCTCCCTGAACTTTTTTTTTTTCTCTCCCTTCTTCTGACTGAGCTGATTTCTGGCCTAAACACCTGGTTCAGTGCACAGCCTGAAGGAGCACTTTCATCTTCCTGCACCAGTATGCTGCAGTCTGGAGCCTTCAGAGAGAGAGAGCTGAGCGTCAGAGATCCATACTACTGAGACATCGGCCTCTGGGCAACTCTGGCTATGGTTGCCCAGGGGCACAGGTATTGCCCGCAGATGCGGCTAAAGTTTTATTGCCTATTGCCCTTTCTTTTGGTCAGAAATCTCAGTGTGTGAACGCATATGTGGATTGTGGATCTGAAGGGAATTTCATGGATTCTTTGGTTGCTAAAAGTCTCGGTGTACCCCTATTAAGACTTAATGCCCCTATAAAAACTACGGCTATTAATGGCACATCTATTGTCCAGGAGGGGGTTAAATTTGTTACTGACAAAATCACTATGTCGGTGGGAGCATTGCATACTGAGGTTATGTCATTTTTTGTGATGGATAATTTGTCTGCTGCAGTCATTTTGGGAATGCCATGGCTACGCCAGCATAATCCAGTCATCGACTGGCACCTAGGCGATGTTATACGCTGGAGTTCACACTGTCAGGAAAACTGGATATCGCTAACAGTAAACCAAGTTAAAGTTAAACCCCTCCACATACCGTTTGCCTTCAGAGATTTTGAGGATGTCTTTTCTATTGCAAAATCTGAAAAGCTACCCCCTCACAGAAAGTTTGATTGCCCTATAGATCTGATTCCAGATGCCCGTCTCCCAAAAGGGAGAATATTTAATCTCTCAGGTCCAGAGCGTCAGGCTATGAACGAGTACATAGCAGATAGCTTAAAAAAGGGGTTTATTAGACCGTCCATTTCACCAGTTGGAGCTGGCTTCTTTTTTGTAGAAAAGAAAGATGGTGGTCTCAGACCCTGCATTGATTACCGGGAATTGAATGCAATCACTATAAAGAACCAGTATCCGCTTCCACTCATCCCTGATCTTTTTAATCAGCTAATGGGAGCCCGTTGGTTTACTAAACTGGACCTCCGGGGGGCATACAATCTAGTCCGCATAAGAGACGGGGATGAGTGGAAAACAGCCTTTAATACCCCTCTTGGCCACTTTGAGTACCTGGTAATGCCCTTCGGACTCAGTAACGCACCTGCCGTGTTCCAACACTTTGTAAATGACATTTTCAGGGACATTTGTGGGGTGTATGTCGTCGTGTATTTAGATGACATTTTGATTTATTCTGCTGACCCTGTGACACATGCTCAGCACGTTCGCTCTGTACTGCAGAGACTGCGAGAACACTCCCTGTTTGCTAAACTGGAGAAATGTGTTTTTTTTTTTTTGCGGAGGAGGTACAATTTTTAGGATATGTTGTTTCAAGCACAGGCTTCCGTATGGATCCTGCCAAGATCCAACCTATTAAAACTTGGGTGCAACCCAAGTCGCTAAAAGCGCTGCAGCGATTTTTAGGGTTTGCAAATTATTACCGAAAATTCATCAGGGGTTTCTCCGAAATTGCTAAACCACTCACGGATTTGACCCGAAAAGGGGCAGACGTGACCAATTGGAACCCTGAGGCAATTCAGGCTTTTGCTACGTTAAAAGAGTGCTTTGTAGTCAACCCAGTTTTGGTTCAGCCTGATCTGGACCGCCCGTTTATTGTAGAGGTGGACGCCTCTGAGGTCGGAGTGGGAGCAGTGCTGTCGCAAGGCACTGCATCACTCACTCAGCTTCGCCCATGTGCCTTTTTCTCCCGCAAATTCTCTGCCACTGAGAAGAATTACGATATAGGTAATCGGGAGTTATTGGCGATCAAATGGGCCTTCGAGGAATGGCGCCACTTCCTCGAAGGCGCCAAACATAAGATCACTGTGATTACAGATCACAAGAATCTGACTTACCTGGAGTCAGCTAAAAGATTAAATCCTAGACAAGCGAGGTGGGCCTTGTTCTTCTCTAGGTTTGATTTCTTAATAACCTTTCGTCCTGGTACCAAAAATGTGAGGGCTGATGCTCTCTCTCGAAGTTTCTGCCCCTCACAGGCTGAGGACTCGGAGCCAGTTCCAATACTGGCCAATGGTATTGTTGTGTCGGCTGTGTCTCTGGACCTTCTGGAGGAGATCCGTAGGTCCCCAGAACCAGCCCCTGACTTGACGCCCCCCAGAAATTGTTTGTTCCAGCGCCGTTTCGCCTACAAGTTCTGAAGGAGTCGCACAACTCCGTCCTGGCAGGCCATCCTGGGGTCAATAATACCGCCAGACTTGTGACTAGGAGTTTTTGGTGGCCAACGGTAGTTAAGGACTGCAAGGATTATGTACTAGCTTGTGAAATCTGTGCTCGCGCCAAGTCCCCTCACAATCGGCCTGCCGGCTGGCTCCAGTCCTTCCCGCTCCAGAGAGTCCATGGACCCACATCTCCATGGACTTCATTACTGACCTACCACCCTCAGAGGGGAAGACATGTATCTGGGTGGTGGTGGACAGGTTCAGTAAGCAATGTCATTTTGTTCCCCTCTCTGGATTACCTAATTCAGAAACTCTGAGTAAGTTGTTTATTGTTCATGTAATAAGGCTGCATGGCGCTCCAGAGAATATCGTGTCCGACCGAGGTACCCAGTTTGTTTCCAAATTCTGGAGAGCATTCTGCAAACGTATTGGTATTGAATTATCCTTCTCCTCCGCTTACCACCCTGAGACCAATGGTCAAACGGAGCGTACCAACCAGGCTCTAGAGCAATATCTTCGCTGCTATGTCTCGGAACATCAGTCTGATTGGGCGGAATATCTCCCATTAGCTGAGTTCGCTCTAAATAACCAGTACCAGGAATCTATCAAAACCACCCCGTCCTTCTGCAATCATGGTTTGCACCCACGTTTTGGTTCATTTTCGGGCAAGATGTCGGAGCTTCCGGGAGTAGAAAATTCCATACGTCACTTAAGGACAATCTGGCCGGAGGTGAACACAAACTTGAAAGGGTCCCAGGTCAGGCAGGCTTCGGCCGCAAATAAACGGAGGTCCACGGGGCCGCACCTAGGAGTTGGGGACAAAGTTTGGCTGTCTACCAGAAACATTAAGTTTAAGTTGCCATCTGCCAAACTGGG